>NC_083338.1:85823189-87056939 GCF_019175385.1 Lycium barbarum | reverse complement strand
AGAGACCACATTTATGTTCAGGAGTTATCTATAGATGTCTTTTTCCTTTAAAATCATGCCATGTGATGCATTACAGATTCATAGTATGCTAGTCCGTGCCATTTAGGTTTGGGGTGTGAACTCTCGTATTAGAATATGTCATAAGTAAGCTAAGGAGAACTTAAAAGTTTGATGACATTAGAAAGGATAACGTTGGTTAAAAACCCATGTTATGTAAGTATCGTAAGAGTTAAAGGTCAAATGAATTGAAGGAAATAATTTCGTCGAAAGTCTGGAAAACTTGGACAGTTTTATGGGCCGTAAAAGGGAATTAAGGCCAATCAAAGTATGGTGTCTCCACCGTACATTGCAACTACAAACTTGATTTTTGAGGAAGGTGTTACAGTGGTCAAGGTACTGACCGTAAAGTGGTTTTTTGGTGGCAAAGCCACCGTGCAAATGAAGTACGGGCCGTAAAAGTGGCCGTACTTTGAAGGCGGTGGAGAGTTTCTATTTAAGGGTTGAACCGGTGCTATTTTTTAATTTTATTTTCCAGACTTGGCAGCTCCTATACACTTCCAAATACTCCCTACGTATTCACCCGTCATCCTAAGAGAGTCCTATAAGATTTTTGTAATGTTTTCTTTTCTTAGTGGCTAAGTTGTGTTCTTCTTACTAGTTGTGGAAGCTGAGTTGCTTTGAGTTCAAGTATAGTGAAGCTAAGGTGTTGATCTTGATATTTAAGGTAAGAATCTTCTTCTCTTTTATGTTTATAGATCGATTTGAGTTCTTGAATTATTTTAGTTGCTATGGAAGCATGGATTGGTGTTTATATGTTGAGCTTGATGATTTGAAGTTGTTGTTGATATGTTGGGTATTATGTGTCGTGTAAAAAGAGCTGTTTATGTCATGTTTAAAAGATATAAGTGTAAGCTATTAATATATGAGTTAGTTTGATGAGGTGAATGTGCTTGGAAGATGCAAATTGTCGATTGAGGTAGCAGATGGTATAATTGAGTTACTAGTTGTATTGTATAGGATGTTGGGCTATTCTTGTTATAAGAAGGAGCTGGAGATGTTCATAAGTATGTTTACGTGTTGATCGAAGGATTTTCAGGGGTTAGAAAGAGGCTCAGCGAAGATATATGCCATAGAAGCCTGTTTAGAGAGATTTCTCGATCATCGTCTAGTTGTTATAGTCCTTATTGATTGATAGAAGTGTTGTTTTGTTATTGTAGCTAATAGTGAAGGAGGTTGATCTTTCCATATCGGTTGGAAGTTCAACTCAAAGGTACGTAAGGCTATTCCTTGACTTTTCACTACGGCACGACGTGTGTAACTTGTTTCTTAAATGAATTATGAAGTCTAGGGCATAATAAGTGCGATGATTCCATGTCATAAGTCTTACGAGTCTCTTAGGAAATGTTATAAGTCCAAACTGAATTGTACTCAAGCATATTACTCTTATAAGTAAAGTTTCGAGTTATTAAGATGGAAATAGAGCTTCCCCTTAAGAGGGAGCTGATAGTCTTCAAATTATAATAAAAGAGGTTTAGAGAACATGGTCTAAGATGAACGATACATAGGAGGAATTGTGTGATGTGTCTCAAAGTAAGATGATGAGTTACTAATCCTTAGATCAAGTAAAGTACGTTGGTAGTTACGAATTATAATGACGGGACAATAGAGTGTTAGCTAAGAAGAGCTTCATCATACGGTTCGCGTTCATGACATGGTTAAAGATGTTATAGGGTGCAGTGCATGATGAATCGTGATTAACGATACTTAGGTTACCATTGTTGTCTCGTAGAGTGTCCCTTAGAATGAGTTGTGCTAATATATCTAAGTATACGTTCCACCAAAGTACAGTAACCCAAGAGGGCTAGAGTGCAAGATTGGAGTTAAAGGGAATCCTATAAGTATAAGTGTATACGTTCCTATCGTATCCCTCAACATATAGTCGAGTCATATGTTCTTTCTTCACTATGAGTTCCAAAGAATGAAGAGAGGCAGTCTTCTACTTGTATATTGTTATTTACTTCTAGGTGATCTCATATTTAACATACCAAGTCATATATGTCTACAATCAGTTGTTATTCAAGCGATTTACTCTAGAGCCGAGTTCCAAGTTATTATGATGGGATTAGAGTTTCTCTTAAGTATGATGATGTTAAGATCTTGCAGAATGTGCTTAGGGGGATTTGTAGAATGTGGTTTAAGACAAACAATACTTAGGATGAAGCGCATGGTGACTTCTAGAAGAATAGTTGAGAAGCAATGGAAGTGTAGATAAAGTAAAATACATTGAGAGCTTACAAGTATTGTTATGGGACTATAGAATGACACCTAAGGTAAATGATATTATGTGATCAGTGTCCAAGAAATTGTTAGGAGGCATAGATCGTGGAGTAAGAAAAAATAGATTAACGGAATCTCGGTTGCCCTTGATAAGTTATGGAGCGTCTTTTAGGAAGAGTCCTGCTAATATAGAGAGATACGAGCCTCCATAAGAGTCTACCAGTCCAGGAGATCAAAATCATAGAAACGCTAAACCAAGATGATATAGTTAGGCTTTATCCTCCCCGAGGGACGGATGGGCCAGAAAGCGAGAATTTTAGTTTGATGATTGCAAATGAGAATTAGACAAATGTAAGTGTATACGTTCTTACCTCATTCCTTCACATGTAGTCAAGTCGTATGCCGTTCCTTAATATGGGTTCCATAAATTTCAGAAATACAGCCTTTCGCTCGTACATAGTTGGTCTCCTCAGATGATCTCACGTCTATTATATCATGTTTTCTGTTAGTATGCAGTCATGTCCTTTATGTAATCTCATATATGTGGTATTCGATTTTATGTGGTAGTATAGAGCCCTTTGGGTCTGGTAAGAATGATAGTCTCCATTACGTAAGACATATATATGTTCCTAGTGCATCAGTGAACCAATTCCACTGATAATAAGTTTTATAAGAAGCAAGATAAGTGATTCCAGTAGCTAATGAGAAAGATCCCAGAGTGTTTATCGTAAATGTGTTTATGTATGTCATAGGAGAAGTCATCTGCATTGTATCATGTATATTGCATGTTCAGAGCTTATATGCCCTACAGACGGATAATGAAACAAATAGGCACACCGTTGTTCAGAGTTATATGCCCTATGGACGGACTATGAACGGAATAGACGCATTATTTGTAATCACCCATTAGCTCTGAAACGTCGAATATAGGCTGGTTGTGTATTTGGATCAGTTCCCAAGGGACTCGGGGGTGTTTTGGTCATTTGGTTAGGTAGTTAGTTTTTGTCAATTCGGGGTTGACTTGGTCAACGAGACCTCTGTCATGATTTTTGAGTGCGCGAGTAAGTTCATAGCGTGTTTTTACATATGTCTGCATATTCGATTTTGATCAGGGAGGTTCCGGGAGAGTCTTGAGATTTCGGGTTGTGAGAGTCTAAATCAGATTTTTGCTGGTTCTAGTGTATTCGATTTGGCGAAGGGAGTTCTGCCCCTGCGGAATTTCCCCAGCAAGAGGGGGGCCTATAAGAGCGAGTTTATATAACCTTGTTTGGTTCGCTTCTGCGAAGCCTTTTCCGCTGCTGCGGAAGCCTGAAATATTTTATGAGTTCTGCCTTGGCAAGGTTTCTTCCACAAAAGCGAGTTCACGGGTGCGAAAGTAAGTGCGCAAGAGCGAGATATCACTGGACAAAATGTCTTTTTAGTGTCTTTCATCCATAGACATTTCATTCTAAACCCTTAAGACTTGAGAACGATTTTGGAGGAGATTGAGGAGATTTCAAAGAGAAACCTTTGGGTAAGTCTTTATGACTTGATATTTGATTAGTCCAATGATTTAGTTTCATAATCCATGCTTAGAATGCTAGAATTAAAGAGGAAATTGAGAGGCTTTGGAACCCAACCTAAGAATTGAGGGTTTTGGTAATTGAGCATGAAACTATGATTATTAATGGATGATTTTTGATTTGTGAGTTATATTAAGTATGAGGAACTTGATTCTAGGTTCAATTTACTGTTTTTCCCTTTTGGGTTCGGAATCCTAATTTTAGAGCTTAATTTGGGGATTTGGATTTATGTAGCAATATGGGTGTTAATGGATTCGTATTCTAACGTATATCCATATTTGACTAGACTTTGATCATTCGGAACGGCAAGTGGGCTTTGTGATTCGAGATTCGGCATTCTAGGCAAGTTGAGACCTTGCACTCTTTGTTAAACGTGTGGTTGGCTAAAATGAATCTAATAAGAGGGTTATGGGTTAATTAAGGGGGGTTCCGATACTTGTGAGGTGACGAGCACTAGTATCGGATACCGGTCTTCATGTTAAGGGTATTTGCGCACTTTCAATTGTATAGTTGGTCTGAATGCCATGCTTTAGGCATTAGCTGATAGATTAGTACGATCCTTTGGATCTGTGATTGGGGTCTGATGCCCATACTTTATGTCACTTATTATTGCTTGTCTTATATGATTTTGTGCATATCACTCATATATCCTCGTTGAAATGAAAAGAAGCTAAAAGGTAAAGCCTTTATGATAAAGAGAACCTAAGAGTGGATTCTATGTGTATGTATATGCTCTTTATTTGATGTATGCCATATTCAAACTTTACTTGTATTTCATGCATACTATTTGAGGATATGATTGCGAGTCCGAGGGGATTCCGGACGAGTGATGATACTGTAGTGCGTTCCGTTCACAAATGGGTCTGGTCGGCTAAGTGACAGATTCTTAAAACATGATATGGGGAAATCCGTGATCTGAGGGTGCTACAGGAGCGGTTCGTGATCCGAGGATTTTCTGGAGCAGTGATATATGGACCTCATGAGCCCCCCATGGGTCACGATTCGTTGACATTCGAACATGTATATATCGAGATGTGGAGTAAAGGCCTTGCTTTGCATTGCACAACATCCATTCATTCTTATGCCGTTTTGTTGTGAATATTCATATTGACTTGTTTTATCTTGATATCTACCAGCTATGTGAGTTCAACTGTTCAAAATATGATTATCCTGTATTTCATACTAATGGCAGACTTGTGTGGTCGTGGTACTGTAAACCAACCCTCGTCTCCGTTCTGGACTGGGTCGGTCGACGATGCTGTTGAGTTCCCGTTGATTATTGTATTCACGCTACACTTGCTGCACCTTTTTGTGTGTAGACTAGGTGCCCAGCATTAGTGGAGCGCGTGACTACCAGGCTGCCCATTAGGAGGCCTTGCTGAGAGATCGGGGGGAGCACCATGGTTCTGGACAGCTCTGGATTCTCTTCATTTATTTATTTTCTGTCTTTCTTCATTCCAAATAGTTTTCATTGATGTATTTCATACTATTTTTACTCTTAGTAGTCCTTGTATGCGAGTGACTAAGTATTTTATTTAAGACTTGAAATTGGCTTGTATGACTTACTTACGTTTTTAGTTTTTCGCTTAATAAGGGTATATTAATGGCTTTTGTTGGCTTACTAGCACGGTGGGGCTAGTGCCATCACAACTTGAGAATTTGGGTAGTGACATCGTTGTTCAGAGATTGTATGCACTATGGACGGACTATGAAACACATAGATACACAGTTATGGTCGACTATGGACGGTCTAAAGGTGAAACCCATAGTCTAACATAAATATAGTGGCTCCTATGGATGGTCTATGAAATGCATAGGTACCACCTCAGAGCATTTCATAGGTACATCATTGCATTGATTGTATTATGCATTCGGTTTGGCCTAGTATGGCATACATGTACTACAGAACGTAAAGAAAGAATCTAATGAACGGTGATCCAAGTATTACAGTGAACGATTCCAAAACATCGCTCCACATAGGGACCCAAAGATATTATCAGAATGATCTTGCAGAAAGTTCAGAAAGACAGAAGTTCAGTAAGACTCCGTGTGTATCACTATAAGATGTT
The DNA here is from genome assembly GCF_019175385.1 of Lycium barbarum. NCBI lineage: Eukaryota > Viridiplantae > Streptophyta > Magnoliopsida > Solanales > Solanaceae > Lycium > Lycium barbarum. Next base: position 87,051,031 of record NC_083338.1, on the reverse strand, counting down.
TCAAAGCCTTCAGTTCCATTTTATTGGTTATATCTCAGCTATCTCTTCTTTTCCGCCTTGCGTACTCAATATAATCTTTTTGTACTGATGTCCCTTGGTCGGGGACGCTGTATTTGTTATGTTTCACATTGTAGGTTGAGATTCCCAGGATAGCTGGCATTTTTTCTAGATGATACAGATGTTTAGGAAGATGATGTAAGCTCCACTTCTCTCTGGAGCTGAGTTAGGTCTAGTACTCTTATTGAAATTCGAGATTACGGGTAGGTCGGGGCCCTGTCCTGACACTTGTATCAGTTGTCCTGTTACAAACATTTATAGAGGCTTCATAGACAGTGTCAGTGAGTTATTGTATTCAATTGCATATCATGGGCCAGAGGCCAAATTTATGTTCAGGAGTTATCTATAGATGTCTTTTGCCTTTAAAATTATGCCCTGCGATGCATTACATTTTCATAATAGTTGCATGTAGATGCTAGTCCGTCCCATTTAGGTTTGGGGAGTGAAAAAGTGATATTAGAGAAATTCAATCCTAAGGAGTCTATAAAGTCATGTCTAGTCGAATCTCTCTTATCGGTATGTTGTCGACTACATCTATAAGAGGGCGGCTACAGGGCATTTAGCTAGTGCAGTAAAGCGATGTTTCAGGAAGTCATTCCTCTTATATGATCATGACTAAGGCGATCTGTAATTATGTTAGTCTTTCACAAGTCAGGTGAATTCCCTAGTTGATCAGATACGCCTCAACTATATGAGTATGATGTTAGAACCTTCAGTCCAACATTCGAGGAAGAATGTTCCTAAGGGGGAAAGGATGAAACGCCCCGAAATCTCGTATTAGAATCTGTAAAGAGTAAGCTAAGGTGAACTTGAAAGGTTGATGACATAAGAAAGGATAGCGTTGGTTTAAAACCAATGTTTAAGTATCATAAGATTAGAGGTCAAACGAATTGAAGGAAACAATTTTGTCGAAAATCAGGAAAACTTGGACAGTTTTATGGACCGTAAAAGGGAATTACAGCCCGTCAAATTGTGGTGTCTCCACCGTACATTGCAACCAGAAAGTTGCTTTTTGAGGGGGTTTTACAGTGGCCAAGGTACTGACCGTAAAGTGGTTTTATGGTGCCGAAGACACCGTGAAAATGAAGTACGGGTCGTAAAAGTGGCCGTACTTTGGAGGCGGTGGAGAGTTTCTATTTAAGTGTTGATGCGGTGCTTATTTTTTTAATTTTATTTTCCAGACTTAGCAGCTCATATACACTTCCAAATACTCCCGACGTATTGACCCATCATCCTAAGAGAGTCCTATAAGATTTTGATGAAGTTTTCTCTTCCTAGTGGCTTGTGGTGCTAGTTAAGTTGTGTTCTTCTTCCTAGTTGTGGAAGCTGAGTTGCTTTGAGTCGAAGTAAGGTAAAGCTAAAGTGTGGATCTTGATATCTAAGGTAAGAATCTTCTTCTATTTTATGTTTATTGATTGATTGGAGTTCTAGATGTGTTTTAGTTGCTATAGAAGCTGTAACGACCTGTTTTGTCATTATTGCATTTCTGACTCTTTTGACCCTTTTCCGAGCTTGGTTAGCTCCCTTTTGACTCGAGGGGACCGCTGATACTCTTCCCGAGGTATCTAGACTTGATTCGGGCAACTTTTTGTGAAATGTGGGCTTAAGAGAAAAAGAGTTAACTCAAAGATGTTATGTGGTTTGAGAGTTGACTTTGTCAACGGGACCTTATTTGGTAAATTTGAGACCGCGGGAGAGTTTTTAGCGTGTTTTTATGTATATATGCATGTTTTTTTATATAATTTGGATTCCGTATGATAGTCGAGTTTCGGGGTTGAAATAGCCAAAACAGAAAATTAGTTTTTGGTGTACCAATTACTGGTGTCCGCTGCAACGACACTTACCGCTACAGCGGCACCGTTGGGGCGGTGATGGTGCCGCTGGAGCAGAGATCCTGCAAAATTTCCTTAGCCGCTGGGGCAGTCAATATGAGCGCTAGAGCGGTGGCGCTGTAGGGGTGATGCGACCACTGCAGCGGTGCCACTGAACCAGTAGGTTAAATAAAATCCTTAGTCTTTCTCATAAGTTCTATATTCATTGAGAGCAATATTAGAGGCGACTTGGAGCTCTAGACGGACCTTTTCCTCCTAGAGTAAGTGCTTTGGCCCCATATCTTGTTATTATAGTCTCCTAAACATGATTCTAACCTAGTCATAACTAGAATCAAAGAGGGTTTTCATAGGTTTTAGGAGACAAAGTGTTAAAAATGGAATTGATGAATTGATGGAGTTTAATGATGAAATTGTTGATGTTTATGATAGATTGTCAGGTGTCCATGCTTAGTAATCAATAACCCATGATTATTTCATAGAAATTCTTTAATCAAAATTAGGGTTCTTAGGCCCAAATTAGGGGTTTTTCATATAAAAAGGATTTTGAGGATTAGTTGAACTTTCCTTTGATTTTAATGATGGGTTTGGGTTAATTGGTGTTGAAATTGGTATTTTGATCATAACATTCCTATTTTCCCTTGAGTCCCGATTTCTGAAATTAAAGAGCGGGTTTGTTCTGAATAGAATATAGCAAATATGGGTGTTGTTCTTCTCGTATTCTTACATAGAATCTATATTTGATTAGAGTTTGGTTGTGTGGAGACTCATTGTGAGGGCAAGGATTTAGCTCGTGGTCCGTGATTTGCCGTGCGGCGTTCCAGGTAGGTTATCGCTTACCCTTGGTGAGACTTCGTATATGTTACACCTTGCAAATTTTCATGTCATCCCATAGTGAATGAACCAACGTGAGCTTAAGGATAATAGGAAGTTCTTAAGATTATAAGACGGATAATAAATGGTTTTAGAACGCATACGTTAAGATCTTGAAGTTATATGAATTGATGAGATAAGAATTGATAAGGAGAAGGGAAGTATAAGTGAGGTTTAGGAAAGGTTCCGTAAATTTTTGTGTTAAGGATTGTTTGGTAAGGTTTTGAGGACGAGTTATAGGGATGTTTAGATCATTAATGAAGTATTAAACAAGTGTTAAGAAGGTTGTGTAAAGATTGGAGATCAAACCAAACGACGAGAACAACTTCGGAAGAAGCTGTGAGTTCCACGACCACAACCACGGGCCGTGAAACTTTCCACGAACCGTATATTGGTCCGTGGAATACCCAGCAGAGTTGATGACTGGCCAGTGGTGAACCACAGCCGGTTCCACGAACCGTGACGTGTTCCACGGACCGTGAAATGTCCGTGGAAGTCCCGACGAGCTGAATAAGTTCTGATTTTATATATGTGCTCCCACTTAATTTATTTCATTTTCAAACACACTTCTTCATGTCTCAAGACCTCTAGAAGGTTCCAAAAACTTCATCTACAAGAATATAAAGGAAAACAAAGATCAATCTCAAGAATTCAAGTGAATCAAGTGCAAGGAAGCTCACTAGGGTTCTTCTAAGTCAAGAATTCTCTTGGGAGTGAAGTTAGGGTTTTCTTCAAGTGAAGTATTACCAACCAAAACCCGTTCCTACGCATTCAAAGGTGAGTTTCATGATTATTCTATATTGTTTAAGGTATGAAAAGGTTGAAACACTTGGATTATGGAAGAAAATGGAAAATGGATTACAAAAAGGTGAGATTAGTGACAATTGTGAATAGTGGATTAATATGAATCATGAACCTTGATATGTTGAGATTGTAATCACGTTATGAATGATGCTAGAGTATGAAAGAAACATTAGATGAGGATGAATGTAGCGTTGTAGTATGATTATGACTATGGATGACCATGAGAGTAATTTACAAGAATTGAATAATGACGATGATATTATGAATGCTATTATTGACGTTTGGGAGTTGAAATATGACATGGGGAAAGTAGTATAAACAAAGGAAATGCTGCCCAAATTTTCCTAGAAATAGTAAGCACGTTTAAGTAATCGATTGGCTAACGTTCATGCGACTTCTCTTGAAGGTAGAAACGCGAATATTGAAGAGGAACGTTCGAGCGATAGAGTAACTAGATGAAAAGGTATGTAAGACCAATCCTTTCTTTCTAAGGCATGAATCTGTCAAATTTTCCATGATTTTCTTATACGATAGAGACTAGGAGTCCATGAATATACGAAGCTACACACGCATGTGATTAAGAAAGGAAATACGATACAAGCATGATAATGATGATGATGAACATAAGTATGAGGAATCCTAGTATAATAAAGGATGTCCATGAAGCTAATAATTCTAAGTATGCTTCCATCGATGCTTCTCTTTGCGTACACTCACCTTAGGTTGTTAGTTCCTTCAAGGTTAGATATGATGTCGATGATTACTCCATAATATGATCGGGAGTTCACGACCTTATGTCACCCCGACATAGCCATAACTACCTTCAAATCCTAATGTATGTCTTAAATGATAAATGTATAATGATGCTAAGTCATGATATGTCTATGAGATGATCGATAATATAAGATTATGTTATGCCTATGAGATGTGTAATAATGATGAAGCTATGATTGATTGTATGACGATATGATTACACCGTGCCTATATGGCCGGGCATGTCACCGCTAATGCGGGCTGCTATGATTACACCGTGCCTAGATGGCCGGGCATGTCACCGCTAATGCGGGCTGCTATGATTCCACCGTGCCTAGATGGTCGGGCATGTTATCGCTAATGCGGGCTGCTATGGCTACACCGTGCCTATAGGGCCGAACATGACACCACTAGTGGGCGGCGTATGATGGTTACCCGGACGTGGGTTAACGATGATGATGATGATGTGATGTTATATGTGCTATGATAATACATGTTCCATGATTATGTAATTATGCGATATATGTATGAAATGTACTCACCTATAGAACTCACGCATGTTTTATTCTTGTCCTATGGTTTATGAATCTTCTACTATGCTTAATTTATTCATGTCTTACATACTCAGTATAATGTTCGTACTGACGTCCGTTTTCTTTGGACGATGTGTTCATGCCCACAGGTAGACAGGGAGGCGATCCAGATTCGTATGAGCTATTAGCCGATTTGAAGAGCACTCCATTTTATGGAGGTGCCATTGATTATTCTTTTGGTATATATGTATATTTATATTTTGGGCACGACGGGGTCCTATCCCGTCCTTATGTCTAGCACTCCAGTAGAGGCTCGTAGATGCGCAGTGTGGGTTATATGGTCTCACAAGGTCACTACTGTATATATGTATGTATGTGTACATCATCATTTTGATAGCCGAGAGGCTTATGTATATAAAAGCATTTATGTTCTCAAAAGAAAAATGATTTTCTTATGATGTGAATACGAATTTGATAAAAGAACGTTTAAAGAGCATGATGAGTAATAGAACGAGTGGTGCCCGGTGGTTAGCCCCGGGTACTTATCACGGTCCCTAGTCGGGTCGTGACAGTATAGCGAAGCATATATTTATATTATATTTTCGAAGAAAGCATGTAAACCTTCAGTTATGAAGTTGGGTTGGATATTGTCTTAGGTTGGGCCCTGTTGTGTGATTGGGGCTAGACACCCTGTTGTGTTGTGACTTGATTATTTTGTTGTGTTGGTTTGATGCCACGTGTGTTTAGTAGACATTGGGAATTATTGTTCCATCTTGATTATGATATTATAGTATCGTACGGTGGATGTTAATACGAGGATAGAGTTCTATATGACTTGTGTAATCTCTCATAATATTGTTGGCGTACAATGTTGGTACTTGTGATGTCGATATGTTGTTAGCGTACCCATGTTGGTACTTGTGACATTGACCTAATTCTTGATGTTGGCACATGCATTACACACATTCTCATGATCTACTGTTGATACATTGTTGGTACTTGATGAAACACCGTGATGAGTTGAGCTCAGTTTGCATGCAAGTGATGTGAGTAGTCCGATGTCCGATGGTTGTTCCGGAATCGTGGATTGTTTAAAAAGAGATGAGAGTCCGTGATCTGAGGTCATGTACTGGAGCAGAATGAGTGTGTTAAGAGATATTGTTGTTGTCATCTGTATACTTGAATCATACATTGAGCACTCATCTTGCATATATATCTATAAGGCACATTTGACAGGGCGGTGACGATGTGGCCTATGTTGTTTTGAAATACTTGGGAGCTTTTATAATAACTGCGTCACCATTCTATGCTGTGTGATGTGGGATGGTCGGCAGGCGTGAAAGGTGGAAAGGCCGTCTTTATGCTGTGTGATACGGAGCGACATAGTACATGGACTTCGCGGGTCCCTCATGGGTTGTGCTACCGAGACGTCGATATTTTCGTCCGGAGTACATGTGTACACAACATTGCATTGCATATACATTTCATACATTATTGCATTGCATTGCACTTGGTTTCTATTATGATATCCTTGTGATGTACTTGATATTCTTGTGATGTATGTGTTATATCCCGTAATTTATACGTTTGGATATTTCATGGTGGTCGTGGTGAATTAAGGGAACAATCATCTTCAAAATGCAATTTAATGTACAAGTTGGTTATAAATATTATTTATGAACATCGGTTGTATGGAAATATTGGGAAAGGTTAAGGGTAAAAAGAGAAATTCAAGAAAATGGAAGAATTCTCTAGGAAAATAAAGAAAGGAGCATGTGGCCATTTCATAAGTGAAAGGGGGCTAATTATAAATAATGAAAGAGTGTATGGACCAAGCTTGCTTAAGAAAACTTTTAGTCTTATTTGACCATTTTTAGAAATTTCAAAAAAAAAAAAAAAAAAAAAAAAAGAAACCTCTAGAGAGGGGCATGTGCCCCTCACATGCTTGGAAGCTTCTATATATATATATGACTAAGTCTTGAAAGGAAGACTAATTCATCAATTGCCAAGTCTAGAAAAATCAACAAAGATTAAGAAAGAAAGAGAGGAGGAGAAAAGGGAAGGCCATTTCGGCCAAGACCTTGGAAAACTAGGCCCTTGATATCTTGTTTCAAAAATTAGTCTCTTCATGTATTCCTACTAATTCAAGGGTCCTCTTCAACGTGGTGCAATTGTTCAGGCAAGAAAACTATCCTTTGTGGCAAGTCTAAGATTCTAGTCAAGTGGAAAGTTAAGGAAGAAGGTAAGGATTCATGCTCTTTTATGTGTTATGGATGGTGTGTGAATATTGTTGTGTGTAATAATGAATGAAAACCATAGAAATAATGTGTGTTGTAGGCGTGGCTGTGAGTGTATATTGTGTGTATGGCCGTGTATATTTGTTTTATTGTGATGGGATGGTGAGCAAATTTTATGTAGTATATTAGTTGTTGAAATGTATGGACATGGATGAAGAATTCATAAAAATATATATGTAGTTGTGTTAGCCGAAAATAGTCGCATTTGTGGAGAAATGATGAATCAATTTTACTAAGTATTTTAATTGTTGTGTTATGAATTCCATGATGTTAAATGAGGATTTAATAGTTGGAAATGAAGTTGTGATTATTTGTGGATCATGGAAGGTAGTGTGATGTTATTAGTATGATGTTGTAGTATGTAGTTCATTAATTTGAAGGGGAAAGGGAGTGTGTTGTTATTGTTCTTATTGGAATTGGAAGGCATCGGGTGAAGTAGTATGTCGGTAGAATCATTTGAATGTTATGCAATGTGAATTGAATATGAATGAAATGTCATTAGATTGTGTGACAAAGGTTGCCAAGGTTACAATGTATCTTGGATTAAATTGTTGACATTGTTGGCATGATTGTTGGTAATATTGTCGATAGTTTGGCCGGGTTGAATTCCCGGATTATTGTTGATTCAAATTTGGCCGAGTTAGAACCTCGGGGATGGTATATTTACAGGGGAAATGCTGCCAAAATTTTGGCAGACAAAGTGTTACTTTAAGGAATCAACTTCTAAAGGCCCTAATTAAGTTTTGGTAAACATGACCAATTTGTAGATTTTAGCGGATTTGGAACGTGAATTTGGAGTATCAAAAGGAGCGGAAAAAGGTATGTAAGGCTTCACCCTTCTTTCTATGGCATGTCTTAGACGTAATAAGTCGGATACGAGCCGCGGGGACAATTCTATTCTCCGGAATCCGCACCTAAAGTTTTCTCTTTTTCAATCAGTAGAATTGAACTAAAAAGTGTGCAAAAAGTTGGAAGAATTTCCTAAACCTCTAGAACTCGCATAAATAGGACCCGACGACCCTAAAACTCTCACAAGTAACGCCATGACATGTAACATATGTAAATTTGGTACGCCGCCTCATTTGACCCGAGGTGGGCCCATGGTTCCTGAATTTTCCTTATTGTTCCGTTTGACCTATTTTGAAGAAGAATCTAAAGGAAACTTTTGATCCTTATGCTGCTTATCAAACGACAAATAATGTAGCTATTCTAATGAGAATATTTCTATGATGATAATGATAATGATGAAGTAAGGAAGAGAATATGTCTATGACAAGTATGACGGGAATAATTGTATGACTAAAAGTCTTAAAGGAAGGATTCAATATGAATACAAGAATAATGGACTAGTCCTTGAGTCCAACCCTATTCCTTTGTCATGACTTTATTTTCTAAAAACTCTAAGGTACATGAAGTAATGTTTTATGAGCTTTACGATCTTGTCCCATGTTTCCTTTCAACGCTATTCTTCGTTGGTAGTCTCGCCTTAAAATGCTCGTTCCTTCAAGGTGAGACATAACGATCATGGTTATTCCATAATGTAATCGGAGGCTACTGACCTTACGTCACTCCGACGTGGACATGGTTTTCTTGGGCTCTCGAGCGTGTTGTATGCATGTTATAAGTATATGTATATGATAAAAGATCCAGAGCGCTATAGACGCTGATATATGTACATGATGCACGTATATGTGTATGATAAAAGGGCCAGAGCGCTATAGACGCTGATATATGTACATGATACACGTCTATGTATATGATAAAAGAGCCAGAGCGCTATAGACGCTGATATATATATGATGTACGCATGTGTATACGGGGAAGATGGGAATGAGGGCAGAGCGTTATATACGCATATCCACCTGATCAGTTGGCATTACTTGACATGATATCGTCCCGGACGCGGGATGCCCGGACGCGGGATGTACATATTTATGGTTAAATGGATCGGCTGCCGACGCCTCGGCAATATGACATGTTCTATTTTATATATATATGAGAAAGAAATGTTTTTTTTCAAAGGAAAGCTAAGCATGCATGGTATCCGCCCTCAGCGGCCCTCATATGTACAGGTTACGCTTTTATCCTATGACATGTTCTATGTTTCCATGCAGTTGTTGTTCATACGCATATTTCTTGCTAAGTTACTAATCTTTCCTTACTTACGCAGTACATTGCTCGTACTGACCCCTCTTCTTCGGGGGCTGCGTTTCATGCCGCGCAGGTACTCCCAGATGATTAGAAGACCTTACTGAAGATATTCCAGCGGAGATGGCGAACTCTATTTGTCCCGGAGGATTGCCAAGTCCAAGTATATGCTATGATGTTTTGTTCTATGTTAGAGACTTTGCAGACAGAGCAATGGGTATTGGGTTGTCAATCTGTAAGTGGCTCCAGCAGCCGATATGTTATTATGTTTCATGTCACGAGTCTTACATGATGTCAGAGTTTACTGATGGAAAAAAAAAATATTGGAGAGCTTACTATGTATTTCTTTCTTTACTGATTCAAGAGTTTCTATATGTAACAAGAGTCAGCGGGTTCGCTCGGCTCCTGATATGGGGTCGGGTGCCCATCACACCCTAGTAAAGTTGGGGTGTGACAAAGTGGTATCAGAGCAGGTCGGTCTAAGGGTTGTCTGCAAAGTCGTGTCCAGCAGAGTCCTGTTTATGAGTGTGAAGCCGGCCACATTTATAAACAGGAGGCTGCGGGGCATTTAGGAAATGTTGACCTTCATTCAGTCTTAGATCGTGCGATAGAGCTAAGCCATAAGAAATAAGATTCCTGGTACTAATCGTTAATTTTCGCAGACGTCCAATAGCGACGGAGAAAGGCGAATGACGACACGGTAAGACACAGAGGTAAGTTGGGATATTTGTTCTGTTACTTGGGACAGGAAGTTCTGAATGGCTGGAATATGTCATACAGCTGTATGTTCTGTAAAGTATCGTCGATAATTGTTACGTACAGACTGTGAAGAGTGGGAATGGTAAAGGAGATTCTGTAAGAATGGACACGCCTAACAGGAAGGCGCGTGGAAAGGAAATATTGCAAACCGGCAATAGGTAAGATGCGTTGTTCCAGAAAGGTCATGGATTTGGTATGGCAACGGAGGTGTGAACGTTACTATCGAGAATTCGGAAGTCCAGAATAGGGGGTAGCCATATACACAGGCGGAAGGTGAACATTGGAAATCAAAGAGGGCAAAACGGTAATTATAAAAGAAAGGACATGTTACGAAAATGTTTCGGAGCCTGTAAGACTTCGACTTGCTCCAGAGCATGCAATAAAGGTCATGTGAGGAAGCTGACGCGAAGATATCGGCATTAAGGCACCGAATTTCAGTGAAGCTTTTGGGTTAAGCGTGCTCAGGTGGGAGCAATTCCATGATGGGTGACCCCCTGGGAAGTTGATGAGAAATTTTATGAATTGAGACATAAGAGACAAATGAAAAGCTAGAGTAGTCTAAGGAAAAATTAGAGTGTATGGGATGATTAGAGATCATAAGAAGACGCGTGAAACAAGGCAGACTACCCCGGTAAAGAGACAGAAAACGCATCATAGCCCTAGAATTAGGATAGGCTTGAACAGCGCTTGGGAGTATTTTGTGAACTAGTTAATAGTGAATGTGTATGTATATACGAATGTGTAAGATATCCCGTATATGATTGTATCGGTGGCGTGCTAGCCCAGCAACCGAAACTACAGGAAGAAAGGTATTGATCACGCAAAGGTGCAAAAGTACGAGTGACCGCAAGAATAAATGGTACAAGTGCGGCAAGTGAACTGTTATTATTTTACTGTAGGTTTAGGTCGGAAATTCCAGTATAACAATACTCGGAAAATAAAGAGAGTGTGAGTAAAGGGAAGATAGGAAGCTTAAATGTCGGAAAAGAGGAAAGTTAAGGAAACCTTAGTAAGTGAAACCCCCGCGAGAAATTAATGGTAAAAGTACGAGACCACTAGGATGAGAATTCAAGTAGGCATGTGAGACGAGATAGAGTGAGGTAAAAGGAAACAAGGAGCAATGTGGAGAGGTTGAGAGTTGATTTCAACAAGTAGGTCTAAGAGAATGGTGACCAGGGTAGAGGAATGTGAAGTAAGAGAAAGAATGCTTAGGATGGTGATGGTGTTGAGTTGACAGATCTGTAAAAGGACAAATATGTAGCCATAGTAATATGCTTAGAGGTTCAAGAGAGTAACGGAACGTTTAAGAAATATGGGCACACAGCTACAACACGAACACGTGGTTAGAAAGAATTACGAGCAGAGAGCTAAGCAAGTGAAAGAACGAATAAAGGATAGAAAGGTAGGGAAAAATGTGGAGTTTGAGGACCGAGTCCAATAAGTAGGGCCAAAGGAATAGTTCACGAGCTTTAGAACCCATATGAAGAAATAGCAAGAGAAGGAAGGTACTCGAAGACGGTTAGCATATAAGGAGCCCCCTAAAGGGGGGGGGGGGGGGGGGAGACCATATTATAGTGGACCTAAAAAGGGATTGCAACACTATTAAGTGTCAGAAAAGGGAATCTATTAGCTTGGAATCAGAGTTCAAAATATGTCAGCGTGTCGCAAGAATACTTGGGAGAAGAATAGAAGCGAAATATCAGTGAATATACTAAGAGATAGACCTGAGGATAAAGAAATAGCCTACGACTACATTGAATCGTTAAGTAAGGATTGTGTACTAAGACATGGTTTCCGTTAAGGTGCGGTGACGAGACAATAATAGAAAAGGAAGGACCCGGAAAGAACAAGGATAATGAGGTGACGCAGTGAGTTAGAAAAATCTATGACATGGAGCAGTGACTCATGAAACGTCAAGGGGTTCGATTATAAGGAAAATAAGGTAAAGGACAAGGAACGGGCATGACGGAAAGAGCAGCTATAAAAGAAACCCATGACATGGAATGAGGACTCATGTAAGGATCTAGGAGTTTGATAGTAAGGAATGTAGGATAACAAATATGGAACGGACATGGAGAAGAAAGGGCAACTATAAAGGAAACCCCTCCCGAAGTGTTACAAGACCCCACAAGGTTAGTTGAACATTCGAGGACGAATGTTCTAAAGGGGGGGAGGATGTTATATCCCGTAATTTATACGTTTGGACATTTCATGGTGGTCGCGGTGAGTTAAGGGAACGATCATCTTCCAAATGCAATTTAATGTACAAGTTGGTTATAAATATTATTTATGAACATCGGTTGTATGGAAATATTGGGAAAGGTTAAGGGTAAAAAGAGAAATTCAAGAAAATGGAAGAATTCTCTAGGAAAATAAAGAAAGGAGCATGTGGCCATTTCATAAGTGAAAGGGGGCTAATTATAAATAATGAAAGAGTGTATGGACCAAGCTTGCTTAAGAAGACTTTTAGTCTTCTTTGACCATTTTTAGAAATTTCAAAAAAAAAAAGAAAAGAAAAAGAAAGAAACCTCTAGAGAGGGGAATGTGCCCCTCACATGCTTGGAAGCTTCTATATATATATGACTAAGTCTTGAAAGGAAGACTAATTCATCAATTGCAGAGTATAGAAAAATCAACAAAGATTAAAAAAGAAAGAGTGGAGGAGAAAAGGGAAGGCCATTTCGGCCAAGACATTGGAAAACTAGGCCCTTGATATCTTGTTCCAAAAATTAGTCTCTTCATGTATTCCTACTAATTCAAGGGTCCTCTTCAACGTGGTGCAATTGTTGAGGCAAGAAAACTATCCTTTGTGGCAAGTCCAAGATTCTAGTCAAGTGGAAAGTTGAGGAAGAAGGTAAGGATTCATGCTCTTTTATTTCTTATGGATGGTGTGTGAATATTGTTGTGTGTAATAATGAATGAAAACCATAGAAATAATGTGTGTTGTAGGTGTGGCCGTGTTATATCTCATGTCTTCACACCTTTGGAAAATTGGAAATAATCTTGACTTGTATGAAATAAAGTCATAATTGATTTTATGTAACACATGAGTTGTTTATGAACGAATATTTTGTGGAAGTGTGGAATAGGGCTAAGGGCAAAAATTTGGAATTTCGGAAAATTAGTTTCGGGAATTACAAAATATGATATACAAGCCAATTGGGCTCAAAATGAGAATTGAAATGAGGCCCAAAGAGAGATGGGGTGGCCGGCCAACTATGGCCCAAACCCATGGCCCTTAATTAAATTCCATGTGATAAATTAACTAAGGGACCATAGTGTACATATCATCTTCATCTCTTAGAAGCATCAAGAAAGAACAAAGCAAAGAAAGAGCAAAAAAAAAAAGAGGGGTTTCGGGTTGGCCATAGAGAATTAACCACCAAAAATCTTTCTCCAAAAATTTTTCTCTTGTTGAATTCCTACTAATTCAAGGTCCCTTCTCAACTTGGTGTAGTTGTCTTGGAGGAAGGAGCCCTTGTTTCATCAATTTGATCATATATCCAAGTGAAGAAGACTAGAGAAAAAGGTAAGGATTCATTCCTTTTTATTGTGTTATGAAGTTTTGTTTGTGTTGTAGTATGTGGGAATGAGTTGATTGTACGGAAAAATGGAAGTTTACCAAGTGGATATGTATATAGGCATGTGGCCGTGTATATATGTATGTGTATAATTATAAGGTGTTGAATTTATATCATATTCTAGTTGTGGTTGGGATGAAATGTATATTGGAAATGAAAGTTGAATGAATTTGATAGAAGTTGGAAAATAGTGATGTAGCCGTGGGGTGTCTTTGGTAGAAAGAGAATGAATCAATTTTTGTTTAACAAGTTAGTAGTGTTGTTGTGATGTTTGCAAGGTATATGAAAGTAAAACGATATAAGTTTGTTATGAAATGGAATGTAGAAGTTTATGTCGTTTTAGAATGATTTTACGACATCATGAAAATGAAGTTGTTAAGTTGCAAATTATGATGAGCATTGATGAAGTTGGAAGCTAGAACCATATCATGAATATGTTTGTTAAGATTAGAAGTTTCGAGTGAATTATGACTTCGGAGGAAAGTTGTATATTATGTATATCGTGTGTATAATTTGAGGAAACGATATGAGATATTTCTAAAACTATATTGTGATGATCTTGATTGATAATGAATGTGAAATCATTGATATTAGTTTAAAGATTTAGGTTGGGGTGAAGGTTATGTCACTTTGTTAGAACGATGGCTAGTTGAAGGATATTGTGTCTCTAATGTTTGTTGTTGATGTTGATGTTGTTGTTTGGGTTGTTGTTGATGGTTCTTGAGCCGAGTTGAATTCTCGGGGGTGCTATATGTATAGGGGAAGTGCTGCCGAAATTTCGGTAGGCAAGTATGCATTAAGTTGAATTTGTGGCATCCATAAGCTCAAAAGGTATGTAAAGCTATCCCGAGTCTTCTTTTGGCATGTCCTAGAAGTACTAGGATCGGATTTATGCCTCGAAGGATATTCTGCTCATCGGAATCCGCGTCTGAAATTGTTACATTTTCGTTCAATAGAATTGAACCCTTTTTGTATGCTTTCTTGAAAATTCTGCAAACTTTCCCCAAACTTTATGAAAAGTTATAGAATGTCCGTAGAACCTTTGTAGGTGACCCCATAAGCTGAAAACGCGTAATTGGAGCCCACCGCCTTGTTTGTTCCGAGGTGGGCCCACTATTCCCGATTTTACCCTTGTTGTACTTAAAGCCTGTTTTTGAACGGTTTTGAAAGGAATGTTCTGACTGCTCTTTTAACTACTAAACAAAAACTATTTTAAATATTTCCTTCAGTCTTATGAATCGTTTTGTCACTTGGAACGACTTCAGAAAGGTTATGCTTCTGTAATCCATCATGACATCTGAAACCCACTTATTACAATCTCGTCTGACTTCATTAAATTGGTTTGTCATTGATATGCCTCATCGAGTCTCTGAAAATATTTATGATATTTTAATTGCATTTAGTTTCTCACTACTCCATTCGTGGATGCCCCAATGTTTCCCACACTGAGCCCGGGCCAGGATATGTTGTCAAGCGTGATCCTTTGCATTGTTCGCCGTGCCTCGATGTGAGGGGGCAGGTATACGCGTACATGGGTTTGTGGAGTATGTTGTGCCATGTACGCTTGTTCTGATATGATTTGCTATGGCCATCTGATATGATATATTATGTGACGGGGTTATGCCCCATTCTGATTCTTCTGTGTTGTGGCACCAGCGTCGGGAGGGTGGCCACGTTCTGTCTACCGAGTCCCCTAGCAGGGGCCAGATTTGATATGACATATGTTTCTGTACACACTCTGCATGTTTTGAAATTATGTATCTGATACTTTGGATTTTCTGTTTATTTTCTGTATGTCCTGCACCAGTTATGATTTTGTCTCCGTACTTCAGGCTTTACATATTCAGTACATATTTTGTACTGATCATGCCGCGCAGGTACCGACGACAGGTTTGCTGATCCGTCCGCTTAGGATCTTATTCTGCCATTTGGAGTGCTCTCTTATTCAGAGCCATCTTTTGGTATAGTCTGTCACTTCTACATATGTATATTCTCGTTCATGGGTTCGGCGGGGCCCTGTCTCGCCATATGATTCTGTTGGTTCATTTAGAGGTTTGTAGACATGTTTGTGGGTTAGGATCTTTCTGTACAGTTGTGTGCTTATGTTGTGTTTGGGCGATACCCTTTCGCCGCGGCGGCCGGTCTGCATATATTTAAATGTTGCTCTGTTGGCTCTGTGTGGCCTTTGTTGGTATTTTCTGCGTGCAGGGTATGTGGGATAGTCCGTAAAACAAAGGAAACTCTGCCGAAATTTTTTTGGAAATTATTTAAATTGGAAATAAAGCCTTGTCGGCTTCTGCTATATACTAGAATATGTTTGAGTGCCCAGATCGAGCACTAGTCACGGCCTACGGGGTTGGGTCGTGACAAAAGTGGTATCAGAGCGGTTCGTCCTCGGAATGTCTACAGACCGTGTCTAGTAGGGTCTTGTTTATCGGTGTGTTGTGCACCACACCTATAAACAGGAGACTACAGGGCATTTAGGATACTACCCTTCTTTCTGTCTTAGATCGTGCGATAGAGCTGTGTTATCAGGATGATTCCTCCCTAACGAATTGTTACATTTGCAGTTATGCCTCCAAAAAAGGCGTCAGCGGCCCAAAAGGCCAAGGCAGCAGCAGTGGGAGAGACTAGTCGGGCCCAGAGGGTTACCAGGGCCCATGCACATATTGCTCCTGATATTTTGCCCCCGGCAGAGGGCTCTTCCACACCGCCACACGTAGAGGAGATTGGAGCAGCAGCAGCTGCAGGTCGAGGGGCGGCTCCACCGCCAGCTCCCGAGATTCCAGTACCTGAGCCCCCAGCTCCACGGCCAGGCACTGAGGATCAGTCCATGAGAGAGGCAATCCAGCTATTGACCAGACTTGTGGCAGGACAGGTTCAGGGTCACGGACTTGGAGGTGATCGGGCTTACAGGCGTGACAGTTCGAGAGCCCGTGAGTTCTTGACTTGTGGTCCTCCAGAGTTCTTCGGGACTAAGCCCGAGGAGGATCCTGAGGAGTTTATCAGGAAGATGCGACGCACTTTACAGCTGATTAATGCTTCCGAGACAGAGTCAGTTGCGTTGGCCTCGTACCGGTTGTATGATGTGGCGGCTAATTGGTATGAGTCATGGGAGTTATCTAGGGGTGACGGCGCTCCCCTAGCAGTTTGGGATGATTTTTCTCAGGCTTTTCTTAGCCATTTTCTGCCTCCGGAGTTACGGCGGGCCAAGGCTGACAGATTCTTATTGCTGAGACAGAGGGGTCGCAGTGTTCGAGAGTACAGTATGGAGTTCGACTCATTGGCCCGATACGCACCTGCTGTGGTAGCTACTATGGCTGACAGGATGCACAGGTACATTATGGGGCTGGACCGTTATTTTGTCAACAGCTGTTTGGTATTGGCTGCTCAGCCCGGCATGGATATTGCCCGGATTCAGGCCCACGCCCAGGGCATGGAGGACCGGCATAGGGAGCGTCAGCCTGATAGGAGCCAGGATCGGAGACAGCCCAAGAGGGCCAGATCGTCTGGGTATTCTGGAGATTTTCGGGGCAGACAGCCTCAGGAGCCGCAGCAGCCTAGCAGACATCTATCCCAGCCGGCACAGAGCGCACCTCCACAGCCTACAGGTCGCAAATTTGATAGCCCAGGGTATTCAGGAGCAGGTCAGAGCTCCAGGGCTCCAGGTTCGCGGACAGATAGGGGTTCTGGTCAGACGAGGCCACCTAGGCCTCAGTGTTCTTATTGTGGCAGATACCATCCTGGGGAGTGCTACAGAGCCACCGGTGCATGTTTTTCTTGTGGCCGTCAGGGCCATTCTGTGAGAGATTGCCCGTATAAGGGTAGTTCGGGTGGTGCAGCACAGCCTACCGGATCAGCCGCCGGGTCTTCATCTTCATCAGTGGCTATGCGCCCTACGGGGTCAGGTATTTCAGCACCAGCAGGTCGCGGCAGAGGCCGTGGTGGAGCTTCTGGTACTAGCGGTCCTTCAAACCGCATTTATGCTCTGTCCAGCCGCCAGGATCAGGAGGCATCGCCTAATGTCGTTACAGGTACATTATCGGTTTTCTCTCGGTCTGTGTATGCATTGATTGATCCAAGTTCGACCTTGTCATATATTTCGCCTCTGGTTGCTAGTAAAATTGGTATAACGTCTGAACCTATAGAGCCGTTTGAGGTAGCCACACCGATTGGGGACTTTATTGTAGCAAAACAGGTATATAAAGACTGTTCTGTAATTGTATGTGGCTGTGACACTAAGGCAGATCTGGTGGAGTTAGATATGATCGAGTTCGATGTTATTATGGGAATGGACTGGCTAGCCTCCTGTTATGCTAATGTTGACTGCCAAAATAAGGTAGTTCGTTTCCAGTTTCCTGGGGAGCCAGCTATAGAATAGGCCGGTAATACAGCATCGCCGAAAGGTAAGTTTATTTCATACCTTAAGGCGAAGAAAATGATCAGAAAAGGTTATATTTATCATCTGGTTCGGGTACAAGACTTGATTGACAGCAGAAACGCCGACTCTTCAGTCAGTTCCCGTAGTTAATGAATTTCCGGATGTATTCCCAGATGAGCTTCCAGGCCTTCCTCCGGAGCGGGAGATAGATTTCACTATTGATTTACTTCCAGATACTCAGCCGATATCTATTCCCCCGTACAGAATGGCACCGGCAGAATTGAAAGAACTGAAAGAGCAGTTGAAGGATCTGTTAGAAAAATGCTTTATCAGGCCCAGTACTTCGCCTTGGGGAGCCTCAGTATTATTTGTGCGTAAGAAAGACGGGTCGCTGCGTATGTGTATTGATTATCGGCAGCTGAATAAGGTAACTATAAAGAATAAATACCCCCTCCCCAGAATTGATGACTTGTTTGATCAGTTGCAGGGCGCCAAATATTTTTCGAAGATAGATCTTCGGTCAGGCTATCATCAGGTACGGGTACGAGAGGCTGATATTCCTAAGACAGCATTCCGGACCAGATATGGGCATTATGAATTCAGAGTTATGTCTTTTGAGCTGACTAATGCTCCTGCGGTATTCATGGATTTAATTAACCGGGTATTCAGGCCGTTCTTAGACATGTTCGTAATTGTATTTATCGATGATATCCTGGTTTATTCTCGGTCCGAGGCAGAGCACGCAGATCATCTGAGAGCGGTACTTGGGGTACTTCGGCATCGGAAATTATATGCAAAATTTTCTAAATGTGAATTCTGGCTGGCTTCAGTGGCATTCCTGGGGCATATTATTGCAGCTGATGGTGTCCGGGTGGATACACAGAAGATTGAGGCCGTGAAAAATTGGCCCAGACCCACGACGCCCACAGAGGTACGTAATTTCCTGAGGTTAGCAGGCTATTACAGGAGATTTGTGGAAAAGTTTGCTTCGATTTCAGCGCCTTTGACAAGGCTAACTCAGAAGGGAGCCAAGTTCCAGTGGACTGATGCTTGTGAACGAAGCTTCCAGTTGCTGAAAGAGAAGCTGACTACAACCCCAGTTCTTACTCTTCCAGAGGGACCCAATGAATATGTTATTTATTCTGGCGTGGGATTGGGCTGTGTATTGATGCAGCACGACAGAGTTATAGCTTATGCTTCTTGGCAATTGAAAAAGCATGAAAAGAATTATCCTACTCACGATCTGGAGCTTGCAGCGGTGATCCATGCCCTGAAGATATGGAGACATTATTTATATGGCGTTCATGTTGATATCTATACAGATCATAAGAGTCTCCAGTATATTTTCAAGCAGAAAGAGCTTAATTTGCGGCAGCGGAGGTGGCTGGAGCTCCTGAAGGACTATGATGTGGATATTCTGTATCATCCGGGAAAGGCTAATGTTGTGGCAGATGCGCTTAGCCGGAAATCTATAGGCAGCTTGGCAGATTTACAGCCAGACAGGAGAGAGATAGTGCGTGACCTTCATCAGTTGACTAATCTTGGGGTTCGTCTGGCCGAATCTGGAGGTACACGGATTTCTGTCCGAGGGGTTTCTGAATCATCTATTAAGGAAGATATCAAGCGGCATCAATATGAAGATCCTGTTTTGGCACGATACAGAGACACAGCCTACGATAAGGAGAAGACTCCGTTCGAGTTCACTCTGGACGGGACTTTATTATTCAGGGGCAGGTTGTGTGTACCTGATATTGCAGGTCTTCGGCAACAGGTTATGAGCGAGGCAGATTATGCTCGCTATTCGGTCCATCCTGGGTCTACGAAGATGTACCATGATCTCCGATGCTTATACTGGTGGGATGGCATGAAACGGGATATCGCAGAGTTCGTCGCCCAGTGTCCCAATTGTCAACAGGTCAAAATTGAACATCAGAAACCGGGTGGACTGTTGCAGGAAATGGAAATTCCGACGTGGAAGTGGGAGATCATTAATATGGACTTCATTACAGGGTTGCCTCGCACTCCACGGAAGTATGATTCCATCTGGGTTATTGTTGATAGGCTGACAAAATCAGCCCATTTTCTCCCCGTCAGAACTACTTACTCCGCTGAGGATTATGCCAGGCTTTATATTAAAGAAATTGTGCGACTTCATGGAGTTCTTATATCTATTATCACTGACAGAGGTGCTCAGTTCACAGTGAACTTCTGGAGATCTTTTCAGGAAGGATTAGGGACTCAGCTGAGCCTGAGCACAACTTTCCATCCTCAGAGTGACGGACAGGCCGAGCGCACTATCCAGACGCTTGAAGATATGTTGCGGGCCTGTGTTATTGATTTCAGAGGTAGCTGGGAGGATCACTTGCCATTGATTGAATTTTCTTATAATAACAGCTACCATTCCAGCATCCAGATGGCTCCGTATGAGGCTTTATATGGTAGGAAATGCAGGTCACCTATCGGCTGGTTTGATATTGGCGAGACAGAATTAATTGGCCCAGATATGATCCAGCAGGCCGTTGATAAGGTGAAACTTATCCGAGAGCGACTATTGGCAGCCCAGAGTCGACAGAAATCCTACGCTGATAAACGGCGTCGACCGTTGGAATTTCAAGTAGGCGATTGGGTATTTCTGAAGGTATCGCCTATGAAAGGCGTGATGCGGTTCGGCAGAAAGGGTAAGCTCAGTCCGCGTTATATTGGGCCTTATCAGATTATTAGAAAAATTGGAAATGTCGCCTATGAGTTAGATCTGCCATCAGATTTGAAAGCGGTACATCCGGTATTCCATTGTCTATGCTCCGCAAGTGCATTGGTGATCCTTCCAGAATATTCCCGGTGGATGACATTCAGGTGACGGAGCAGTTATCTTACGAGGAGAAGCCCGTAGCTATTTTGGACCGCCAGGTAAGAAAGCTCTGGAACAAAGATGTAGCCTCTTTTAAGGTGCTATGGCGGAATGATAATAGGGAGGAAATGACCTGGGAGGCCGAAGAGGAGATGAAGAAGAAATATCCTCATTTGTTCCCTACGCCCACAGGTAATCTTGAATCCTTGCTAAATTCTATTTCAATAATGAATGTGCGCCGCATGTGCTGTCTATAAACAGAAACTTCCCCCAAAGTATTTTCAAACCCTATAAGATTAATTTAACATTGGGGGACGAATGTTCTAAAGGGGGGGAGGATGTTATATCCCGTGTCTTCACACCTTTGGAAAATTGGAAATAATCTTGACTTGTATGAAATAAAGTCATAATTGATTTTATGTAACACATGAGTTGTTTATGAACGAATATTTTGTGGAAGTGTGGAATAGGGCTAAGGGCAAAAATTTGGAATTTCGGAAAATTAGATTCGGGAATTACAAAATATGATATACAAGCCAATTGGGCTCAAAATGAGAATTGAAATGAGGCCCAAAGAGAGATGGGGTGGCCGGCCAACTATGGCCCAAACCCATGGCCCTTAATTAAATTCCATGTGATAAATTAACTAAGGGACCATAGTGTACATATCATCTTCATCTCTTAGAAGCATCAAGAAAGAACAAAGCAAAGAAAGAGCAAAAAAAAAAAGAGGGGTTTCGGGTTGGCCATAGAGAATTAACCACCAAAAATCTTTCTCCAAAATTTTTTCTCTTGTTGAATTCCTACTAATTCAAGGTCCCTTCTCAACTTGGTGTAGTTGTCTTGGAGGAAGGAGCCCTTGTTTCATCAATTTGATCATATATCCAAGTGAAGAAGACTAGAGAAAAAGGTAAGGATTCATTCCTTTTTATTGTGTTATGAAGTTTTGTTTGTGTTGTAGTATGTGGGAATGAGTTGATTGTACGGAAAAATGGAAGTTTACCAAGTGGATATGTATATAGGCATGTGGCCGTGTATATATGTATGTGTATAATTATAAGGTGTTGAATTTATATCATATTCTAGTTGTGGTTGGGATGAAATGTATATTGGAAATGAAAGTTGAATGAATTTGATAGAAGTTGGAAAATAGTGATGTAGCCGTGGGGTGTCTTTGGTAGAAAGAGAATGAATCAATTTTTGTTTAACAAGTTAGTAGTGTTGTTGTGATGTTTGCAAGGTATATGAAAGTAAAACGATATAAGTTTGTTATGAAATGGAATGTAGAAGTTTATGTCGTTTTAGAATGATTTTACGACATCATGAAAATGAAGTTGTTAAGTTGCAAATTATGATGAGCATTGATGAAGTTGGAAGCGAGAACTATATCATGAATATGTTTGTTAAAGATTAGAAGTTTCGAGTGAATTATGACTTCGGAGGAAAGTTGTATATTATGTATATCGTGTGTATAATTTGAGGAAACGATATGAGATATTTCTAAAACTATATTGTGATGATCTTGATTGATAATGAATGTGAAATCATTGATATTAGTTTAAAGATTTAGGTTGGGGTGAAGGTTATGTCACTTTGTTAGAACGATGGCTAGTTGAAGGATATTGTGTCTCTAATGTTTGTTGTTGATGTTGATGTTGTTGTTTGGGTTGTTGTTGATGGTTTTTGAGCCGAGTTGAATTCTCGGGGGTGCTATATGTATAGGGGAAGTGCTGCCGAAATTTCGGTAGGCAAGTATGCATTAAGTTGAATTTGTGGCATCCATAACTCATAATTGGTAAATGTGACCATTTGCAGATTTTCGACGAAACGGGAAGTGAGCTTGGATAGGCTTAAAAAGCTCAAAAGGTATGTAAAGCTATCCCGAGTCTTCTTTTGGCATGTCCTAGAAGTACTAGGATCGGATTTACGCCTCGAAGGATATTCTGCTCATCGGAATCCGCGTCTGAAATTGTTACATTTTCGTTCAATAGAATTGAACCCTTTTTGTATGCTTTCTTGAAAATTCTGCAAACTTTCCCCAAACTTTATGAAAAGTTATAGAATGTCCGTAGAACCTTCGTAGGTGACCGCATAAGCTGAAAACGCGTAATTGGAGCCCACCGCCTTGTTTGTTCCGAGGTGGGCCCACTATTCCCGGTTTTACCCTTGTTGTACTTAAGGCCTGTTTTTTAACGGTTTTGAAAGGAATGTTCTGACTGCTCTTTTAACTACTAAACAAAAACTATTTTAAATATTTCCTTCAGTCTTATGAATCGTTTTGTCACTTGGAACGACTTCAGAAAGGTTATGCTTATGTAATCCATCATGACATCTGAAACCCACTTATTACAATCCCGTCTGACTTCATTAAATTGGTTTGTCATTGATATGCCTCATCGAGTCTCTGAAAATATTTATGATATTTTAACTGCATTTAGTTTCTCACTACTCCATTCGTGGATGCCCCAATGTTTCCCACACTGAGCCCGGGCCAGGATATGTTGTCAAGCGTGATCCTTTGCATTGTTCGCCGTGCCTCGATGTGAGGGGGCAGGTATACGCGTACATGGGTTTGTGGAGTATGCTGTGCCATGTACGTTTGTTCTGATATGATTTGCTATGGCCATCTGATATGATATATTATGTGACGGGGTTATGCCCCATTCTGATTCTTCTGTGTTGTGGCACCAGCGTCGGGAGGGTGGCCACGTTCTGTCTACCGAGTCCCCTGGCAGGGGCCGGATTCGATATGACATATGTTTCTGTACACACTCTGTATGTTTTGAAATTATGTATCTGATACTTTGGATTTTCTGTTTATTTTCTGTATGTCCTGCACCAGTTATGATTTTGTCTCCGTACTTCAGGATTTACATATTCAGTACATATTTCGTACTGACCCCCTTTCTTCGGGGGCTGCATTTTCATGCCGCGCAGGTACCGACGACAGGTTTGCTGATCCGTCCGCTTAGGATCTTATTCTGCCATTTGGAGTGCTCTCTTATTCAGAGCCATCTTTTAGTATAGTCTGTCACTTCTACATATGTATATTCTCGTTCATGGGTACGGCGGGGTTCTGTCCCGCCATATGATTCTGTTGGTTCATTTAGAGGTCTGTAGACATGTTTGTGGGTTAGGATCTTTCTGTACAGTTGTGTGCTTATGTTGTGTTTGGGTGATCCCCTTTCGCCGCGGCGGCCGGTCCGCATATATTTAAATGTTGCTCTGTTGGCCCTGTGTGGCCTTTGTTGGTATTTTCTGCGTGCAGGGTATGTGGGATCGTCCGTAAAACAAAGGAAACTCTGCCGAAATTTTTCTGGAAATTATTTAAATTGGAAATAAAGCCTTGTCGGCTTCTGCTATATACTAGAATATGTTTGAGTGCCCAGATCGGGCACTAGTCACGGCCTACGGGGTTGGGTCGTGACAGGCCGTGATTGTATATTGTGTGTATGGCCGTGTATATTTGTTTTATTGTGATGGGATGGTGAGCAAATTTTATGTAGTATATTAGTTGTTGAAATGTATGGACATGGATGAAGAATTCATGAAAATATATATGTAGTTGTGTTAGCCGAAAATAGTCGCATTTGTGGAGAAATGATGAATCAATTTTACTAAGTATTTTAATTGTTGTGTTATGAATCCCATGATGTTAAATGAGGATTTAATAGTTGGAAATGAAGTTGTGATTATTTGTGGATCATGGAAGGTAGTGTGATGTTATTAGTATGATGTTGTAGTATGTAGTTCATTATTTTGAAGGGGAAAGGGAGTGTGTTGTTATTGTTCTTATTGGAATTGGAAGGCATCGGGTGAAGTAGTATGTCGGTAGAATCATTTTAATGTTATGCAATGTGAATTGAATATAATGAAATGTCATTAGATTGTGTGACAAAGGTTGCCAAGGTTACAATGTATCTTGGATTAAATTGTTGACATTGTTGGCATGATTGTTGGTAATATTGTCGATAGTTTGGCTGGGTTGAATTCCCGGATTATTGTTGATTCAAATTTGGCCGAGTTAGAACCTCGGGGATGGTATATTTACAGGGGAAATGCTGCCGAAATTTCGGCAGACAAAGTGTTACTTTAAGGAATCAACTTCTAAAGGCCCTAATTAAGTTTTGGTAAACATGACCAATTTGTAGATTTTGGCGGATTTGGAACGTGAATTTGGAGTATCAAAAGGAGCGGAAAACGGTATGTAAGGCTTCACCCTTCTTTCTATGGCATGTCTTAGACGTAATAAGTCGGATACGAGCCGCGGGGACAATTCTATCCTCCGGAATCCGCACCTAAAGTTTTCTCTTTTTCAATCAGTAGAATTGAACTAAAAAGTGTGCAAAAAGTTGGAAGAATTTCCTAAACCTCTAGAACTCGCATAAATAGGACCCGACGACCCTAAAACTCTCACAAGTAACGCCATGACATGTAACATATGCAAATTTGGTACGCCGCCTCATTTGACCCGAGGTGGGCCCATGGTTCCTGAATTTTCCTTATTGTTCCGTTTGACCTATTTTGAAGAAGAATCTAAAGGAAACTTTTGATCCTTATGCTCCTTATCAAACTACAAATAATGTAGCTATTCTAATGAGAATATTTCTATGATGATAATGATAATGATAAAGTAAGGAAGAGAATATGTCTATGACAAGTATGACGGGAATAATTGTATGACTAAAAGTCTTAAAGGAAGGATTCAATATGAATACAAGAATAATGGACTAGTCCTTGAGTCCAACCCTATTCCTTTGTCATGACTTTATTTTCTAAAAACTCTAAGGTACATGAAGTAATGTTTTATGAGCTTTACGATCTTGTCCCATGTTTCCTTTCAACGCTATTCTTCGTTGGTAGTCTCGCCTTAAAATACTCGTTCCTTCAAGGTGAGACATAACGATCATGGTTATTCCATAATGTAATCGGAGGCTACCGACCTTACGTCACTCCGACGTGGACATAGTTTTCTTGGGCTCTCGAGCGTGTTGTATGCATGTTATAAGTATATGTATATGATAAAAGATCCAGAGCGCTATAGACGCTGATATATGTACATGATGCACGTCTATGTATATGATAAAAGAGCCAGAGCGCTATAGACGCTGATATATATATATGATGTACGCATGTGTATACGTGGAAGATGGGAATGAGGGCAGAGCGTTATATACGCATATCCACCTGATCAGTTGGCATTACTTGACATGATATCGTCCCGGACGCGGGATGTACATATTTATGGTTAAATGGATCGGCTGCCGACGCCTCGGCAATATGACATGTTCTATTTTATATATATATGAGTAAGAAATGTTTTTTTTAAAGGAAAGCTAAGCATGCATGGTATCCGCCCTCAGCGGCCCTCATATGTACAGGTTACGCTTTTATCCTTTGACATGTTCTATGTTTCCATGCAGTTGTTGTTCATACGCATATTTCTTGCTAAGTTACTAATCTTGCCTTACATACTCAGTACATTGCTCGTACTGACCCGTCTTCTTCGGGGGCTGCGTTTCATGCCGCGCAGGTACTCCCAGATGATTAGAAGACCTTACTGAAGATGTTCCAGCGGAGATGGCGAACTCCATTTGTCCCGGAGGATTGCCAAGTCCAAGTATATGCTATGATGTTTTGTTCTATGTTAGAGACTTTGCAGATAGAGCAATGGGTATTGGGTTGTCAGTCTGTAAGCGGCTCCAGCAGCCGATATGTTATTATGTTTCATGTCACGAGTCTTACATGATGTCAGAGTTTACTGATGGAAAAAAACATATTGGAGAGCTTACTATGTATTTCTTTCTTTACTGATTCAAGAGTTTCTATATGTAACAAGAGTCAGCGGGTTCGCTCGGCTCCTGATATGGGGTCGGGTGCCCATCTCACCCTAGTAAAGTTGGGGTGTGACAGTATGGATTCGGACTGAATATTTTAGACTTGGCGCATTTGGGGAGTAGATGCTTCAACTTAAGTGATGACGTTTACTTGGTTCTGGCTTATATGTGACTTATACTTGTTGATTTATCTGCCTATCCTACTTTATTGTCTGAATTATGTCAGCTATGCTTAGTTGGACGATGATACCTACCAGTACCGCTATTTTGTACAGACCTACGCTTGCTGCATTCTTTTATGGATGCAAAGTATTAGACAGGTTCCACTCTTTTCCCTCAGGTATGATTGGCGAGGCTGCTGTAGAGTCATTCCAGGGTGAGCACGATGACGGTTGCTGCCCGAATGTTCTCTCCTTTACTTACTTGTCTTAATCTTATTTCGAGACAGTTGTATTATGAGGCTTTATCATCTTTCAGACTCGTAGTATGTAGTTAGTGCTTAGTATGACCAAACCAGATCTATGGGGTTGTATTTAGTATTTTCGCACTTTATCTTATGTGGATGATTTGATACTTATTCTATATTTATTTCTTCCGCCTTTACCTACATTGGTTATATTGGGATAAGGGTTATCCTATCGTAGTGGGAATGATAGGTTCCTGCACAGCCTAGTAAAATGGATTGGTGTTTATACGTTGAGGTTGATGATTGGAAGTTGTTGTTGATATGCTGGGTATTATGTGGTGTGTAAAAGGGTCGTTTATGTTATGTTTGAATGCTAGAAGTATACGCATGTCATATATGAGTTAGTTTGATAAGGTGAATGTGCTTTGAAGTTGCAAATTATCGATTAATATAGTTCATGATGTCATTGAGTTACTAGTTGTATTGTATATCATGTTGGGTTGTTCTTGTTATATGAAGGAGCTTGAGATGTTCAGAAGTGTGTTTATGTGTTGATCGATGGATTTTCAAGGTTTAGAAAGGGGCTCAGTGAAGATATATGCCATAGAAGCTTGTTTAGAGCGATTTGCCGATCATTGTCTAGTTGTTATAGTCCGTCTTGATTGATAGAAGTGTTTTTTTTCTTATTGTAGCTAATTGTGAAGGAGGTGGATCTCTTTCATCTCGGTTGGAAGGTCAACTCAAAGGTACGTAAGGCTATGCTTTGACTCGCCACTACGACACGACGTGCGTAACTTGTTTCTTATATGAACTACACAGTCTAGGGCATAATAAGTGTGATGATTTCATGTCATAAGTCTTACGAGTCTTTTAAGAAATGTTATAAGTCCAAAATCAGTTGTACTTAAGCGTATTACTCTTATAAGTCGTGTTTCGAGTCATTAAGATTTAAATAGAGTTTCCCCTTAAGAGGGATAATGTTGATAGCATTCAAGGTATAATAAAAGAGGTTTAGAGAACATGGTCAATGATGAACGATACTTAAGATGAATTGTGTGATGGTTCTCAAAGTAAGATGATGAGTTGCTAATCCTTAGATCAAGTAAAGTACGCCGGTGGTTACGAGTTATAATGGTGGGACAGTAGAGTGTTTGCTAAGAAGAGCGTCATCCTATGGTTCGCGTTCATGAGATGGTTAAAGGGGTTATAGAGTGTAGTGTAAGATGAATCGTGATTAACGATACTCAGGTTACCATGGTTGGGTCGTAGAGCATCCCTTAGAATGAGTTGTATTAATATAGCTAAGTATGAGTTCCACGAAAGTACAATAATCTAAAGGGGTTAGAATGCAAGATTGGAGCTAAAGGGAATCAGAGAAGTATAAGTGTATGTGTTCCTATCGTACCCCTTCACATTTAGTCGAGTCATATGTTCTTTCTTCACTATGAGTTCCAAATAATGAAGAGTGGCAGTCTTCTACTCGTATATAGTTATTTACTTCCAGGTGATTTCATATTTAACGTACCAAGTCGTATATGTCTAAAATCAGTTGTTATTCAAGCGATTTACTCCAGAGTCGAGTTCCAAGTTATTATGATGGGATTAGATTTTCCCTTAAGTATGATGATGTTAAGAGCTTGCAGAATGTGATTAGGAGGATTTGTAGAATGTGGTTTAAGACAAATGATACTTAGGATGAAGCGTATGGTGACTTCCAGAAGAATAGTTGAGAAGCATACCTTTCGATAAATTAAAGTACACTAAGAGCTTACAAGTATTATTATGGGACTATTGAATGGCACCTAAGGTAAATGATATCATGTCATTAGTGTCCAAGAAATTGTTAGGAGGCATAGTGTGTAGAGTAAGGAAAAACATATTAACGGAATCCAGGTTGTCCTAGTTAAGTTATAGAGCATCCTTTAGGACGAGTCATGCTAATAAAGAGATATACGAGCCTCCATACGATTCTAGGAGTCCAAGAGATCAGAATGTAAGTAACAATGAACCAAGATGATATAGTTAAGCATTATCCTCCCCGAGGGCGGGATGAGCTAGAAAGCTAGAATATGAGTTTGACAAGTGTCAAATGAGAATCACAAAAACTTAAGTTTATACTTTCTTACTGCATTCCTCGACATGTAGTTGAGTCGTCTGCCGTTCCTTAATATAGGTTCCATAGATTTCAGAAAGGTAGCCTTCCACTCGTACACTGGTTGTCTCTTCAGATGATCTCATGTCTTTTATATCATGTATTCCGTCAGTATGCAGTCATGTCCTTTATGTAATCTCATAATTCTGTTTTATGTAGTTGTGTTGAGCCCTTTGGGTCTAGTATGAATGATAGTCTCCATTACAAGCAGTCTATATGTTCCTAGTGCATGAGTGAACCAGTTCCACAGATAATCAGTTTTATAAGAAGCAAGATAAGTGCTTCCAGAAGTTAATGTGAAAGATCCCCGGATTGCTTATCGTATATGTGTTTATGTAAGGCATAGGAGAAGTCATATTCATTGCGTCATGTTTATAGATTATATTTCCTATGGACGGACTTTGAAATGCATAGGCACACCGTTGTTCATAGGTAATATGCCCTGTGGATGAACTATGAAACGCATAGGCGCATCATTGTTCAGAGATTGTATGCACTATGGGGTCTATGAAACGCATAGATGCACAGTTATGGTTGACTATCGATGGTCTAAAGATGAAACACATAGTCTATCCTAAATACAGTGGGTCCTGTGGACGGTCTATGGAACACATAGGTACCACCTCAGTGCATTTCATATATACATCATTGCATTAATGTTGTATGTTGCATTCTGTTTGGTCCAGTATGGCATACATGTACTACAAAAAGTAAAGAAAGAATCTAATGAACAGTGATCCCAAGTATTACAATGAACGATCCCAAAATGTCGCGCCACATAGCGACCCAAATATCATTAGAAAGATCTTAAAGAAAGTTCAGAAAGACATAAGTTCAGTAAGACTCGATGTATTGAATTTTCTAAATTCTTTAACTGATTCCACAATCACTATATTCCCAATATTTAAAACCAAAACCCTGCCGCTGCAAGGAATGGATAGCCTGTTCATTTCTATAGGATAGAAGCAACTTTATTTGTTTCATGTCCCAGACTTTTTCTTGTTCGTTCCCATATCTCTTCACTCTTCTTTCTTTAGACTCTTCTGCATTTTACACTTTCTTGAATTCCTTCTTCTACACTGAAATCTAGAAAGCACCAAGACTATAGGCACTGAAATTTAGTTGGACTTATATCCATAAATTAATTTGGATTTTATTCCAAATTCGAGATGTATTTGTCTGAACAAATATTATGGGTTATGTCACGACCCAACTCCGTAGGCCGCGACTAGTGTCCGTGCTGGACACTCAAACGTACCCAATAACCCAAATTAGCAAACGACAGAATATTTTCAAATATAGAAGTCGCTTGGCGTTAATAATAACCATAAATGAACCGACACCGTACATGGAAGCCGATGAGGCTGTCACAGATCATATCATACCCAAACATATACAGAACCCACACAAGTATGTCTACAGACCTCTAAAGATCATAACAAAATCATAAGCCGGGATAGGGCCCCGTCATACCCCTGAATAGCATACATATATATAATAGCGACGGACTGTACCAACATATAGGCTCTGGACAAAAGAGCGCTCCCAACATAGCAGAATAGATGTCCTAGGCAGACGGTCAGTAAATCTGTCTTCTGTACCTGCGCGGCATGAAAACGCAACCCCCAAAGAAAGGGGGTCAGTACGAAATATGTACTGAGTATGTAAAGCACAGAACGTAGTAAACAAAGTCATAGTCAGAACAGAAGGTACAGAAAATGGACAGAATATCCACATTAGCAAAATATTGATCATAAAGCATAAATAGTATTTGATGAAAACATATGTCGTACCTGGTCCCAATACGGAACAAGATCATAACCGAAACAGGACTTACAGAGAAGTGAGTGTGACCTCCGAAGTATCAAATGCATATTTTCAAAACATGAGGAGTGTGTTCAGAAACATATACCATATCATGTCCGGCCCCTACCAAGGGCTCGGCAAAACAGAACGTGGCCACCCCCCGACGCTGGTGCCACCCCCCGACGCTGGTGCCACCATACATAAGGAACAGAGTAGGGGATAACCCCGTAACATAACATATCATATCATATCAGATGGCCATATCAGATCATATCATATCAGAATGTGTGTACATGGCACAGCATACTCCAAAACCCATGTACATATATACTTTCCCCCTCACATCGAGGCACGACGAACAATGCAATGGAATACGCTTGACAACATATCATGGCCCGGGCTCAGTGTGGGAAACATTGGGGCATTCACGAATGGAGTAGTGAGAGACTAAATGCCACAAAATATCACAGATTTCCAGAGACTCAATGAGGCATATCGAATGACAAATCGAATCAATGAAGTCGGACAGAATCATAGTAGGTGTATGTCGTATGTCATAATGAGTTACGGAAGAATAATCCTTCTGGGATCATTTTCATATTCCAAAATAGTCTACCAGGCTCGAGGGAATCATTAAAACAATTTTCCTTAGTAGTTAAAAGGATAGTTAAAACGTTTCATTTTTATATTGTTCGAAAATAAGGCAATAGTACAATAAGAGAGCAAAGCGGGAATAGTGGAGCTAAACGTAATACAAAAATATTGTACCTTTACAGAGACTCAATATAGTATCCAGAATAAGTATCATTAGTGGTTGGAAACGTAGTTAAGACGTTTCCTTAAAAATTGCTTGAAATCAAGTTACAAAGGACCATAAGGGTAAAATCGGAAATAGTGGGCCCGCCTCGGGACAAACAAGGCGGCGGGCTCAATTTACGTATTTTAAACTTGTGGGGTCATCTACAGAGGTCTTAGGGATGTTCCATAACTTTCTAGGCAGTTTGGAGAAGTTTGCATAATTTTTCAATAAAGTATACTTAAAGGGTTCAATCATATTGAACGAAAAAGTGATAATTTCAAACGCGGATTCCGACGGGCAGAATATCTTCCGAGGCCCGAATCCGCTTCTAGTATACCTAGGGCATGCCAAAAGAAGGATCGGGATTGCTTTACATACCTTTTACGCACTTTACGCCTTTCCAAGTTCACTTCCCGTTTCGTCCAAAATCTGCAAATGGTCACATTTACCAAATGTTAACCATAAGGCTTTAGGCTTAAATCTAAAGTCAACACTTTTCTACAGAAATTTGGGCAGCATCTCCCCTATACATGTAGCGTCCCCGAGAATTCAACTCGGCCAAAACAATCAACAACAACCCAACAACAACATCATCAACAACAACAACAATCCCTGTAAACACAATCTAACTTAACTAGCTATCTTTCCGACATAATGTCATAACCTTCATTTCGACTTCAATTTCCAAACTAATCTCAATGGTTTCTCATTCACCATTAATCTAGATCATCACAATATAATTTAGAAGCATTTCATATCGTTTCCACAAAATATTCATACGATATATAAAATATACAACTTTCCACCAAAGTCATAATTCATTCAAAACTTCTAACCTTTGACATACATATTCATAATATGATTCCATCTTCCAAGTTCATCAATAACCATCATAATTTGCACCCTAACAACTTCATTTTCATAATGTCGTAAGATCATACCTAAACGACATAAGCTTCTACATTCCATTTCAATGCAAACTTATATCATTTTACCTTTATTTACATTGCAAGCATCACAACAACACAACTAACATATTAAACAAAATTTGATTCAATCTCATTTCCTCAAGGAGTGCCACACGGCCAAGTGCCCCTTTTACCATTTCAACCAAATTAATTTAACTTACATTCTCAATATAAATTCCACACTACTCACAACTAGAATACAACATAAATTCAACTCACCATGGGTATACAACCATATACATACACGGCCACATAACATATCACATACCCTCTTTGCAAACTTCCATTTTTCCATACTTTCAACTCATTTCCATATACTACAACACAAACAAACCTTCATAACATAGCAAGAAGGGATAAATTCTTACCTTTTCTCTTCAACTTCTTCACTTAATTAAGTTGTTATATTGAAGAAACAAGTGCTCCTTCCTCCCAAACAATTGCACCAAGTTATAGAGGACCCTTAATATAGTGGGAAAATCACAAAACAATAATTTTTGGAGGGAGAATTTTTATGGTGATTTTCTTGAGCATAGGGCCGAATGGCCTTTCAAGGTTTGCTCTTGTTCTTCATCTTTTGTTTTCTTGAAGCTTCTCTTAGATAAATAATGAATATATGGTCCTTTATATTAATTTGGCACATGGAAAAATTTATTAAAATTGTGGGCTTGGACCATGCACATGGTCGGCCACCCTTCTCTTATGGGCCTTAATTCCATCAAATGTTTTTGAGCCCAATGACTTGTGGATCACATTTTTGTAATTCCCGAAACTAATTTCCGAAATTCCAATTTTGCCCTTGGCCTTCCTCAACACTTCCACACCAACATTTTTCATGAACAACACCCACATAGATTAATTCAAATCAACATATGACCTTATTCCTTACAAATCAAGATTATTTCGAATTTTCCCGAACACGCAAAAATACGGGATATAACAGATTATTATACTCGGATTTATCGCTTAAGTCCAACATGTATGGATTTAATTGAAAGATCAATTCAATTGGGCTAGTCTATCTTGTTGGACTTCACGTGATGAGCCCACTCCATTAGTCCAAGGTCCATGCCATGTGTCAAATGATGTGGCTCGCCAAGTCAAGTCGAGGACCAATAAAGATGAGCCATGTGTCTAAGTGATGCAGGATGTCAAGTCAATATAAGAACCAACCAAATTTCTCCAAATGTTAAGATGACATGGTTCAACCAATCATATACATACCCTATCTCTCCCATGCAACTATAAATAGGAGTCTTCATAAAGCCAAAAGGGGAGGAAATATACATAGAGAAGCTCTCATCTCCAAGGGTGATCCGTAAACTTCCGCATACTAAGAAGTCTTCATCTCCAAGTGGTGAGCCGCAAGTTTCCATACATCCACGTTTGCGATCAAGCCTAGCTCCACATTTGCGAAGAAATTACAACAACAATCAAAGCCTCGTGAGGAGAAGAATAAGAGGATTACATCTTTTTATTTAAGATTTTATAAAGATTATAACCTTCGCACAAACCTTTGAAATAAATTATTGTTACATCTCACTATTTTTCTTGTTGTCTTGATTTCTTTTTTCTGGAATGAAAACTTAGTTGTTACAAATTTGGCACACATATTTACCTCTCGTCTCTTCTCTCCAACAATCAAAGTTCAAAAGTACCAAGATGACTTCCAAGAAGGTCAACTCAAAATCCGTATCCACAAAAACTATCGGATCCAAATTCTTCGTTGTTGTGGAAAATGTCCTAGATGTTACTGAGGGGAGCATGGGACCAGTCACAAGGAACTAAGACAAATTGCTAGGACAACGAGCTCCGTATGCACAGTCTGAATCTACTGTTGTCTTTGGTTCATCTTCAAAAGGTGTGAGATCTCCCGCGAACACCGCAGAAGAAGGGGAGGATGTCGCTAAAATGGTCAAGAGGGTTCTTGTCCAACTTAGTTTATCTAAGTCCAAAATATCCTTCACGCAAACTAATAATGATGTATCGAGCACTGGATCTACATCGCATAACATGTCCGCATCCTATATTTGTGAAAATCCATGTTATTCTCCATCATCTATGATGGTGATGCATACGATGATGACCAATGCTTTAACTGTTGAAGAACAACTCGCAAGCTTAAAGAAGGCGATTGGAGATTTGATGAAATATGTGCACGATCAAGATAATCGAACTATCAATTTGACAGAAAAAATTGATATTGTGATGGAGAGGGATTCGATTCATGCACCAGGAAAGAATCTGCAAGCACAAGAAAGGATTGATTATCCCGCAAAAAAAGGGGAATATGCTTCGGAAATCCAAGTCTCCTCTAAAGGGATGATTCCAATTGATCAAATAAAGGAGTTCATCATAGGGGCCATCAAGGATAAGTATAAGGCCATAAAATTAGCTCTTACATACGTGAAGCCGTACATAGCAATAATTGATAGCTAGAAGATGCCTTCCGATTATCAACCCCTGAAATATTAGTAGTTTGATGGCAAGGGATATATGAAGCAACATGTAGCACACTTTATGGAAACGTGGAACAACACTGGAACATATGGTGATTACCTTGCCAAATAGTTTCTTTATTTCCTTAAAGGTTATGCTTTTGATTGGTACACAGACTTTGTGTCTAGTTCCATTGATAGTTGGGATCAAATGGAGCAAGAGTTTCTCAACCGCTTCTATAGCATAAGACATACCGTAAGCATGGCAGAACTTACAAACACTGGCCAGCAGAAGGAATACCTAGTTATTGACTTCATCAACCGATGGAGGCATGCATGTCTAAACTACAAAGATATAGTGAAGCTTCGGGAATAGAGATGTGCATTCAAGGTATGCACTGGGGTCTCACCTATATATTGCAAGGCATAAAGCCTATGACTTTTGAAGAATTTGCCACTTGTGCTCATGACATGGAGTTAAGCATGGCATCAGTAGGAATTGAAGCACCGCCGGTCTAAGAATCCCGCAAAGGTAAAGACAAGCAAGAAGCAAATAAAGTGGGGAAATATTTGCCCAAGACCAAAAATAAAGAATCCATGAATGTTAATGCTTTGCCCGGGAAGTTCACCACTAAGGTAAGCAAGAAGAAGAGCGTAAAGACAACTTCGTTAGAAGATGAAGCGAACCAAAAACTAACTTTGAAGGAGATGCAAGAGAAGGATTATCCATTCGTTGATTCAGACATTTCCGCAATCTTTGATGAACTCCTTGGGCTGAAACATTTTGAGTTACCCGAGATGAAATGGCCAAATGAAGCAGGGAGAACTGATGAACTGAATTAATGCTAGTACCACCGGTTGGTCGACCACCCTATCGAGAAATGTTTTGTCTTCAAGGATAAAGTTGGACCTAGCCCACGAAGGAAAGATTTCACTTAAAGATGAGAAAGAAAGTACAAACCAAGTTGGTGTCACTTTTGGCTCGCTTAATCCGGTCATGATCTGTAACTTTGTTGAAGGATATGGAAAGGAAGACATCCCAAACATATGTCTGGCAGGAATGATTAAGATTGGAGACTTCGAACCTGTTAATGTAAATGAACTGTTTTCTCTTCTTACACCAAGTGACATTGTGTCTATAGAAGGAGGATCATCAAAAGAAGTTGGAGACCAAATAGAACATACTGACAATGAGGGCTGGACTCTCATGACTCACCGAAAATTCCACAAAATAGGTTCGCCAAAGAAGTCGGCTAAACCTCAAACTAAGGGAAAGATGGTGAGGAATCCCAAAATGAAAATCCAATTGGGCACCGAAAGAAGCAAAAAATGTAGGGGCACCACTACCAAGACCACATTGGCTAATATTATTAGGAGAATATTTGTCAAGTTGGTTTCATACCAAGTTCGTCATTGATGATGTAAAAGCTTCATGTTGTACCGTTGATTAGAAGGAAGCGAAAAATATAACCTCATCATGTCCATTACCAGAAGACTCTCCAAAGTCATCTCTTGAAGTCGTAGATGCGTGCATGGCCAAAATTACATTCACTGATGATGACCTTCTACTCGGCGACACACCTCATGATCGCCCTTTATTAATTATTGGGTTTGTATGTGAGCAAAAGGTAAACAAAATTCTAATCGATGGTATATTTGGAGTTAACATCCTTCCCATTCACACAATGAAGGAACTTGGAATCTCAACGAAAGATCTTTCTGAAAGTCGTTTGATGAACCAAGGATTCAACCAAGGGGGACACCGGGCCATAAGAGTTGTCAAAGTAGACCTCACCATTAGCGAGATGTAATCCAGCACATGGTTACATGTGATTGACGCAAGGACTTCATATAACATCTTGCTTTGTAGTCATTGGGTACATAAGAACAAGGTGATCCCCTCCACCTACCACAAGTGTTTGAAATATTATGAGGATGGAGTTGAAAAGAAGATTATGGCAGATGATAATCCCTTCACTGTAGCTGAAGCACACTTCACTGATGCAAAGTTCTAACATAAAGAAATATGTCAAAAAAGTTGATGCGTCGAGACAATCGAGAATGTTGAGTTCATGAACAAAAAAGCTAAGGTGGTTGCTAGTAAGGCAAAAGTCGCAATTAAGAAAAATCAAAAGCCCTCCAAAGTGAATAAGGTGCCTAAATTAAATGGCGCTTCTTCGAATGAGAAAGAGAGTCGTATTCTTCATAATGTTAATAAAGTAAAAAATGATGAGGGGAACATGTCAGGAGGATTGACCCTTCCTATCAAGCGGATTGACACAATAAAGTTGTCCACGAAATTACTTGGAAGATTTGTGGCCAGCAGTTCACCACAAAATGAAGCACTCCCTACGAAGTATACGGATGAAGGTTTCTATCCAAATTCTTAAAAACTACTTGTAAAGGATGGATACAATCCTAATGAACCATCAAAATTGGGGAAGCTTCAATTAGAACCTGTTGCGAGGCAAAAACTTGAAGGTTTGGCATACAAGCAACCCTCAACAGTTCACATCTCCATAAGAAGGATAAGCAATACCTACACATCACTATGGAAGATGAACCTATTGCTTTTAACAAAAGGCCATCTTTCTTTGATCGACTTGGAAAATTAGCCACGAGAATTTCTGTATTTGAGAGATTAGGGATGTTGAAGAAGGTAAAAAAGCTTTGGAGAAACTATAGGGGTATCAAACAATCTGCTTTTCCTAAATCTCAAAATATTACCAAGGATTTTTAAAGTCTGATCCCGTCTAGAATGAGGCAAAAAACGAACCTTGTGGTCTCAGATGGAGAAGTACTGAAAGCAAAGTTGCGTGTTGTAGTTTACGCCAAGGAGCGTGATGAAGATGAGAAAAGTGTTGGATCCTCATATCACGTTACTGTACAAGATGAAAGGGATGTTTCATGCCCAACAAAAGTTGACAAAGAGTTGGAGAATATTTCCTAGTGTTACCATGTATCTTTCAACCATTGCAAACCTCAAGAATATGAAGACGCTAAGGAAGAACCGCTCGAACTTAAAGAAGGGATGAAAATGATCGTCGTCACACTGAAAAAGGTCAACCTTGGCATTGATGAAGATCTAAGGCCCACTTATGTAAATTCTTTACTTGCAGTCGATGAAGAGAGTGATTACGTTGAATTACTTAAAGACTATAAGGATGTATTTGCCTGGAGTTACAAAGAGATGTCTGGCTTAGACCCAAAAATTGCGGTCCATCATCTTGTAGTAAAGAAAGGCACATGTCCTATCAAACAAGCTCAACAACGCTTCCGGAAAGAACTGGTTCCCTTGATCGAAACTGAAGTTAACAAGCTTATTGAGGCTGGTTTCATTCGCGAAGTTAAGTTCCCCACATGAGTTTCAAGAATTGTCCCTATGAGGAAGAAGAATGGAAAAATTTGAGTTTTTGTTGACTTTAAGGATCTTAACAATGCATTCCCCAAGGATGAATTTACACTTCCTATCCCAGAGTGTATGATTGATAAAACTTCTGGGTACGAGACGATGTCCTCCATGGATGGCTCATCCAGCTATAATCAGATTGACACGTCACTATGGATGATGAGTTTATCGCGTTCTGCACCCCTAAGGGTATCTACTGCTACGAAGTGAAGCCTTTTGGCTTGAAGAACACTGGAGCAATGTACCAAAGAGCTATTGAAAATATCTTCGACAACATTCTTCAAAAAAATGTTGAATGTTATGTTGATTATTTGGTGGCAAAATGAAGAAAAAGAGTGACCACTTGCAAGACCCGAGATTAGTGTTCAACCTACTACGAAGGTACCAACTTAAATTGAATCCTCTGAAATATGCATTTGAAGTTACATGTGGAAAATTCCTTGGCTTTATCGTTCGACATCGAGAGATAGAAATAGATCAAGCCAAAGTAGATTCAATCGTAAAGATGGTCGAGCCAAGAAACATATGAGTTGAAAAGTCTACAAGGGAAGCTGGCATATCTTAGGAGATTCATCTAAAAAGTAGCAGGGAAGTATCAACCATTCAGTCATCTCATGAAGAAAGGTGTCATTTTCGAATGGGACAAAGCTTGTGCCAATGCTTTCGAGAGCATCATATCATAACTTACTTGACGAGACCTCCAGTTCCAGCAGCTGCCGTTCCTAGAAATCCATTGATACTATACATATTAGCGCAAGAAAGGTCAGTTAGAGCACTCCTAGCCCAAGAGAATAGCGAAGGGAAAGAAAATTCCCTTTACTACTTGAGTAGGATGATGAAACCAAATGATTTGAAGCATTCACCGATCGAAATTTTTTTATTGGCCTTAGTCTTCTCAATTCAGAAGATGAAACACTACTTTTAACCACATGACGTCCTTCTTATTTCCAAAGCAAACCCCATCAAATATGTGATGTCGAAACCTGTCCTTAGCAACCGACTAGCAAGGTGGTATCTCCAATTTTAAGTAGTTGAGACTGTGTACATTCCTCAAAAGGCTATGAAAGGACACAAGAATTGGCAGACTTCTTAGTAGACAATCTGATACCCGATGATTGGGAGCTAACTGATGAACTACCTGACGAAGATGCAATGGTCATTGGATTTCAACCGCCTTGGAAGATGTATTTTGATGGTGTCTCACATCGTGAAGGAGCTAGCACTGGTGTGATATTCTTCACTTCTCATTATGAGGTCTTTCCATAGTCCTTCGCTTTAGCGCAATGTTGTTCCAACAATGTTGCGGAATATCAAGCACTTATACTTGGGTTTGAAATGACTGTTGATATGAAGCAGTTAATATTACAAGTATTTGGAGACTCCGAGTTAGTGATAAATTAGTTGTTCGGTAGCCACGAGGTCCAAAATCCAGAATTGCATCCCTATCATGACTATGCGCGAAACTTGATAGGATGGCTCTAGATGTAACTCTTAAGCAGGTTGTCATGACCCAGCCCCGTGGGCCGCGACTGGTGCCCTATTTGGACACCCAAACAGATTTACGTACCAGATCGACATATCAAAGATTTATTCAAACTTAACATACGTCATTTTAAACATATACTAAAAACAAATATCATCTTAAGCGGTCGCCCGTATAGAAACGTCACATCAAATCCGGTAGGCTGGCGGAATACACATCACCCAGATATACACACATATAAAAACATATGGGCCGTTTTGGCCATAATAGCAAACGGGACCGCATTAAGACGCAGATCATAAACATAAACAAACAAACACGACCCATGACCCACATATATGTCTACAGGCCTCTAGAAACCATAACAAATACATATGACGGGACAGGGCCCCGTCGTACCCAAATAGTCATATATACAGAACATGTATAACAGAAGGTATATACCAAAAATATGAGCTCCGGATCAAAAGGAGTACTCCAAACAGCAGAATATGTACCCTACACTGGCGGGTTACCTGAACGAACGTCTGTACCTGCGGACATGAAACGCAGCCCCCGAAGAAAGAGGGTCAGTACGAAAGATGTACTGAGTATGCAAAGCATGAAATACAGAAATCCGAATCATAACTGAAGTGAGGAGTACAGAAAATGGATACAGAATTAGTATATCAAAACCTGTGCTGAATATATATATATATATATATATATATATATATATATATATATATATATATATATATGATGCAAATAAAATCATGCATAGGGCTCAGAAACGTGGTCGCCACTCCGACGCTGGCGCCACAACACATCATACTCCAGAAGGTTTTATAT
Organism: Lycium barbarum; assembly: GCF_019175385.1. Taxonomy (NCBI): domain Eukaryota; kingdom Viridiplantae; phylum Streptophyta; class Magnoliopsida; order Solanales; family Solanaceae; genus Lycium; species Lycium barbarum. The sequence continues at coordinate 87,010,039 of NC_083338.1, read as the reverse complement.
CTCTGTACCATCCCCGAACATATCGTATCATCATAACATATCACAACACCAGAACATATCATATGCCATATCACATCATAACGCCGTATATAAGCGGTACCCGGCCTTATGGCGAGGTCTCGGGAACCGTAACACATCATACTGCCGAATATAACATAGTGCGCACGATCACAAAACCGGCCCGGGATCCGGCGAACGATATCATAGTAGTATGCACGAGCGGAGTAGTGAGGAAACCATATGCATATAAATACATAAACAAATTTCAAAACTCGGTGGAAAAATATATTTATGACATCCGAAGGCTCAGAAATCAGTCTCGGGTCAATCGGAGTTAGTATGTGAAAGTTACAACTTTTGAAGTACAGAACTTTCCAAAAGCATTTCAGAAGCTCTTTTGGAAATTTCAAGTAGCAATCATATTAGGAAACTTCCAACTATCGCTAAAGAGCAAATCAAATGGGGTCTTAGAATCATATGTACATATCAAAATACATGTATCCAAACATTAGCCATATCAAATATTTATCGGACATCATTCGGAAGTATACCAACTAGAATCTTTCAAACATCATAAATGCGTAGCAAACCATATGGAACAGCTTATGGAGATCAAAGACGTCGGCCATCCTAGTGGCTCTAAGAATAGAGTTTTCTTTAGAAGCATACACATATGTCGTTAGTTCATTTCATAAAGGTCATGCCAAAAGAAAGAAAGGTAGGCTTTACATACCTCGATCGTTCGCTAATCAAATCCCGACTCAAGTCTCGGGCTCTTCAATAACTACAATAATATTATCAATTACCAAATATTAGCTACAAGTACTTAGAAATTCAATTCTAACTAGTACTTGTCTACAAAAATTTCGGTAGCATCTCCCCTGTAAATTCAACATCCCCGAGAATTTAACTCGGCCAAATTCGTCAACAACCATACCAACCATACCAACAACCATACCAATAACATCAAAACCAATTTAAAACGCATTCCAACACTAGTAACCTTCCTTTCTATATAGTTCATCATTATTCAATTCAACTACGTATTTTCAAGACGATTCCAATGCTCACATATTCATTACTAATTCAAGATCAACCAAATACAATCCAAAAGCATTTCATACAATTCTACCAAATATTATACAATCCCACTATCACCATATTCCATTCGAAATCTCCACAAATGCGACAAGGTCACAACGTCACATTTTCTTCTTCCAATTTCATCAACAACAACAACAATTCATTTTTTTAGCAATTCCATTTCCATAATTACATAAAACTATAATAAAATCACATAATTTCCTACAACAACTTACAACTAATTTTCATACCAATCTTGAACCATTATTCTTCTATTTACATCACAAGGCCACAACAACATAATTTAACATACTAAATAAATTTCATTCTTCTCCCTTCACTACACCCACACACTGCCACACACCCACAACACACAAATTTCATACTTTACATTCATTTCCATATACTCCAATATATGTATATATATAACTCTTCCAAGACAAAAAGGATAGAATCTTTACCTTTTTCAAAATTTTCCACTTGCCACAAAAGGTACTTTCTTGCCTCAAAATTTATACCACGTTGAAGGGGGTCTTGAGCTTAGTAGGAATTCAAAAAGAGATGAATTTTTGAACCAAAGATTAAGGCTTCAAGATTTTTTTTTTCTCTTTCTTTTCTATTCGGCCGAATGGCCTTTTTGTTGTGCTCTCAATTTTTTTTTTGTTTTGTTGATTGTTCTAGAATGAAGACAAAAGGGTAGCCCTTATCTATTTATTTGACTTGAATTTAATTCCCATGGGCTTGGGCCATGGATCTATATGGCCGGCCACCCTACATAGATTGGGCCTCTTCTTTCTTTCTTTTTTTTTTTTTTGATTTTTCTAGCCGAATTCACTTATGGGTCTTATTTTGTAATTCCCGAAACTAATTTCTAAAATTCCCAATTTTTCCCTTGGCCTTCCTCCACATTTCCACATCAACATTTCATGAACAACACGTATATCTTAAGTAAAATCAAAATATGGCCTTATTTCTTACATGTAGAAATTATTTCGAATTTTCCGAATATGCAAAAATACGGGATATAACATCCTCCCCCCCCACCCCCCTTTAGAACATTCGTCCTCGAATGTTAGATTAGCCGTATAGGTCTTACAAGCATTTTGGGGGAGGTTCTTTATATGGACGGTACATATAAATCATTCATTAATCAGTATAACCAATTATAGAATTTAGATTACCTGTAGGCATAGGAAACAGGTGGGGGTACTTCTTCTTCATTTCATCCTCTGCTTCCCAGGTCATTTCTTCTCTTATATTGTTTCGCCACAAGACCTTAACAGAAGGTACATCTTTGGTGCCCAGTCTCCTCACCTGACGATCCAAAATAGCTACAGGCTGTCCTTCATAAGACAATTTCTCCATTACCTGAATATCTTCTATGGGGCATACTCTGGAAGGGTCACCAATACATTTACGGAGCATTGACACATGAAATACAGGATATACTGCCTCCAGATCGGATGGTAAGTCTAGCTCGTAGGCGACCTCGCCTATCTTCCGAATAATCTGATAAGGCCCAATATATCGCGGACTGAGCTTTCCTTTTCTGCCAAATCTCATTACACCTTTCATAGGCGACACTTTCAGGAATACCCAGTCACCAATCTGGAACTTTAACGGTCAACGTCATTTATCTGCATATGATTTCTGTCGACTCTGGGCTGCTAATAACCGCTCCCGAATGAGTTTCACCTTATCGACCGCTTGCTGGATCATATCGGGACCAATCAATTTAGTTTCACCCACATCGAACCAACCAATCGGAGATCTGCAATTTCTGCCATATAGGGCTTCATACGACACCATCTGGATGCTGGAATGATAGCTATTATTATAAGCGAATTCAATAAGCGGCAAATGATCATCCTAACTACCTCTGAAATTAATAACACAGGCCCGTAGCATATCTTCCAGGGTCTGAATAGTACGCTCGGCCTGTCCATCGGACTGAGGATGGAATGCTGTGCTAAGACTCACCTGAGTCCCCAATCCCTCCTGAAATGACCTCTAGAAATTTGCTGTAAATTGTGCACCTCTGTCGGATATAATAGATGTAGGAACTCTGTGAAGCCTTACTATCTCTTTAATATACAACTGGGCATAATCCTCAGCCGAATAAGTGGTTCTGACCGGAAGAAAATAGGCTAATTTCGTCAGTCTATCAACAATAACCCAAATAGAATCATACCTGCGTGGAGTGCGCGGTAAACCTGTAATGAAATCCATATTAATTATTTCCATTTCCAAGCTGGGATTTCTATTTCCTGTAACAATCCACCGGGCTTTTGATGCTCGATCTTAAGTTGCTGGCAATTTGGGCACTGAGCAACGAACTCTGCAATATCTCTTTTCATGCCATCCCACCAATATAAACATCTGAGATCATGGTACATTTTAGTGGATCCAAGATGAACAGAATACCGAGCATAATGTGCCTCTCCCATAATCAGCCGCCGCAGCCCTGCAACGTCAGGCACACATAACCTGCCTCCATATAGTAATACCCCGTCAGGTGAAATTTCGAACTGAGTCTTTTCCTTATTAAGGGCCACGTCTCTGTACTGTACCAAAATAGAATCCTCGAACTGCCGTTGTTTTACCTCTTCCATAATCGATGACTCAGCAACTTCTCGGACAGAAACCCCAATATTTCCAAAATCGGCCAAATGGACTCCAAGGCTGGCTAACTGATGAATTTCACGAACTAATTCCTTCTTCTCTGGCTGCACGTCGGTCAAACTGCCCATAGACTTGCGACTAAGTGCATCTGCCACAACATTAGCTTTTCCAGGATAATACAAAATATCGACATCATAATCTTTCAATAATTCAAGCCATCTTCTTTGCCGTAAATTCAGCTCCTTTTGCTTAAAGATATACTGAAGGCTTTTGTGGTCCGTATAGATATCAACATGGACCCCATATAAGTAATGCCGCCATATCTTCAAAGCATGAATCACCGCGGCTAATTCCAGATCATGAGTAGGATAATTTCTCTCGTTCGGTTTGAGCTATCGGGAAGCATAGGCTATAACTCGACCATGCTGCATTAATACACAACCTATCCCAATACCAAAAGCATCACAATAAATGACATACCCGTCTGACCCCTCTGGAAGAGCTAGAACTGGAGTTGTATTTAATTTTTCCTTCAGCAACTGGAAACTGCGTTCACAAGCATCGGTCCACTGAAATTTTGCTGCCTTCTGAGTTAGCTTTGTTAATGGTGCCGCAATAGAAGCAAAATTCTCCAAAAATCTCCTGTAATATCCGGCCAATCCCAGAAAACTGCGTACCTCAGTCGGTGTCGTAGGCCTAGGCCAATTCTGCACAGCCTCGATCTTCTGTGTATCGACCCGAATACCATCTGCTCCGACGATATGCCCCAAGAATGCCACTGAGGTTAACCAAAATTCACACTTGGAGAACTTAGCATACAATTTCTGTTGCCGCAGTGTGCCAAGTACGGTCCTCAGATGATCTGAATGCTCCTCTGCTGATCGTGAATAAACCATAATATCATCAATAAACACAATCATGAACATGTCAAGGAACGGCCTCAATACCCGATTCATCAAATCCATAAACACTGCTGGAGCATTAGTTATCCAAAAGACATCACTCTGAACTCACAATGCCCATATCGGGTCCTGAAAGCAGTCTTTGGAATGTCTGCCTCTCGTACCCGCACCTGATGATAGCCCGAACGCAAATCTATCTTCGAAAATTATTTAGCACCCTGCAACTGATCAAATAAATCATCAATCCGGGGGAGGGGATATTTATTCTTGATAGTCACCTTATTCAGCTGTCTGTAATCAATACACATCCACGACGACTCGTCTTTATTTCTTACAAACAATACCGGCGCTCCCCAGGGTGACGTACTGGGTCTGATAAAGCCTTTTTTCTAATAGATCTTTCAGCTGCTCTTTCAATTCTTTCAATTCTGCAGGTGCCATTCTGTAAGGAGGAATAGATATAGGCTGAGTATCTGGCAGCACATCTATCGTGAAGTCTATCTCCCGTTCAGGGGGAAGACCTTGAAGCTCGTCCGGAAATACATCTGGAAATTCATTAACAACCGGAATTGACTGGAGAGTAGGTATATCTGCTTTAGTATCATGCACACGGACCAAATGATAAATATACCCTTTCTGAATCATCTTCATGGCCTTGAGGTATGAAATAAACATACCTCTCGGCGATGCTGTATTTCCTGCCCATTCTATAACTGGTTCCCCTGGAAACTGGAAGCGAACTACCTTTTTCTGGCAGTCTACATTAGCATAACAAGAGGCTAACCAATCCATACCCATAATAACATCAAATTCCATCATATCTAATTCTACCAAATCAGCCTTAGTGCAACGGCCACATATAATCACAGAACAATCCTTATATACCTGCCTCGCTATAATAAAATCCCCGACCGACGTAGCTACCTCGAACGGCTCTATAGGTTCAGGTGTTATCCCAATTTTACTAGCAACGAGGGGAGAAATATATGATAAAGTAGAACCTGGATCAATCAATGCATATACAGCTCGGGAAAAGACCAATAATGTACCTGTGACCACATTTGGCGATGCCTCCTGATCCTGTCGGCTAGCCAATGATGTATGCTGTTCGAGGGACCGCTAGAATCAGAAACCCCGCCACGGCCTCTACCGCGGCCCGCTGGTGCTGGTATACCTCGCCCCGCAGGGCGCATAACTGAAGGAGTGGAAGACGAGCCAGCAGCTGATCTCGTCGGCTGAGCTGCACCACCAGAACCACCCGCCAACAGACAATCTCTCATAATATGGCCCTGGCGGCCATAAGAAAAATAGGCACCCGTAGCTCTATAGCACTCTCCCGGGTGCGACCTCCCACAATAAGAACACCGGGGCATGGCTGGCCTAGACTGACTGGGACCCCTGCTCGTCCGCGAACCCGAGGCTCTGGAACTCTGGCCCACTCCAGAATACCCTGCACCGCCAAATCGTGTACCTGTAGACTGTGTACCCCGGCCTGACGAAGGAAGATATCTACTAGACTGCTGCTGCTGAGGCTGCCCGCCTCGGGACTCTCCAGAATACCCAACTGATCTAGCCCGCTTGGGCGGCCTCCTATCATGATCTCTCCCCGACTGATCCTCTCTATGTCGGTCCTCCATCCCTTGCGCATAAGCCTGTAACCGGGCAATGTCCATACCAATCTGCGATGCCATCGCCATACAGCTGTCAATCAAGTAGCGATCCAACCCTATCACGTACCGGTGCATCCAGTCAGCCATCTCAGCTACTATGGTAGGTGCATATCTAGCCAGAGAATAAAACTCCAAGCTGTACTCTCGGACACTCCTGCCTCTCTGCCGCAGCTGTAAAAATCTATCAACCCTCGCCCGCCGCAACTCTGGGGGCAAAATGTGGCTGAGAAAGGCGGCTACAAACTCGTCTCACACGGCTGGAGGAGCATCCTCACATCTGGACAGCTCCCAAGACTCGTACCAATTAATCGCTACATCCCGCAGTCTGTGTGAAGCTAACTCGACAGACTCAGTCTCAGAAGCCCTGACCAGTCTCAGTGTGCGCTGCATCTGTCGGATGAAATCCTGAGGGTCCTCTTCGGGCTTAGACCCGTAGAACTCTGGGGGATTACAGGTCAAGAAATCACGGACCCTCAAACTGTCACGTCTGTCACCATCATCACCCCCTAGCCCGCGTCTGCAAGTCTGTCCTGCTACTAATGTCGTCCACAACTGAACAACCTCTCTCATCGCCCTGTCCTCCGCCCCTGGCTGAGGAGCTGGAGGCTCGGGCGCTGGAGCCTCTGGAGCTAATGGTGGAGCCTCTCCAGGCTCCTCTGGTGGTGGTGTAGCAGAACCCTCTGACTGGGGTGCACTATCGGGCACAATCTAAGCACGAGCCCGAGTGACTCTCTCTATCTGGCTAGTCTCTCCTGCCACTGCTTTGCCCTTCTGGGCAGCCGTCGCCTTCCTCGGAGGCATCACTGAAAACATAACAGTCGGTCAAAAATAAATCATCCTAATAGCACAGCTCAATCGGACGATCTAAGAACCAAAGAAAGGTAACACCCTAAATGTCCTGTAGCCTCCTGTTTATAGATGTGGTGCACAACACACCGATAAACAAGACTCTACTATACACGGCCTGTAGACATTCCGAGGACAAACCGCTCTGATACCACTTTTGTCACGACCCAGCCCTGTGGGCCGCGACTGGTGCCCTATTTGGACACCCAAACAGATTTACGTACCAGATCGACATATCAAAAATTTATTCAAACTTAAAATACGTCATTTTAAACAGATACTGAAAACAAATATCATCTTAAGCGGTCGCCCGTACAGAAACATCATATCAAATCCGGTAGGCTGGCGGAATACACATCGCCTAGATATACACACATATACAAACATATGGGCCGTTTTGGCCATAATAGCAAACGATACCTCATTAAGACGCAGATAATAAACATAAATGAACAAACATGACCCATGACCCACATATATGTCTACAGGCCTCTACAAACCGTAACAAAGACATATGACGGGACAGGGCCCCGTCGTACCCAAATAGTCATATATACAGACCATGTATAATAGAAGGTATATACCAAAAATATGAGCTCCAGATCAAAAGGAGTACTCCAAACAGCAAAATATGTACCCTACACTGGCGGGTCACCTGAACGAACGTCTGTACCTGCGGGCATGAAACGCAGCCCCCGAAGAAAGGGGGTGTTATGTCCCGTGTTTTCGCATATTTGGAAATCGAGAAAAATGAATAAGACTTGTGTGTTATAAGGAAATATTTTGATTCTAGATAATATGACTATGTTGGTTGCGAAATTATTGGTGTAAATACATTGGGGAAGGCCGAGGGTAAATTTGAAATTTCGGAAATTAGTTTCGGGAATTACAAAACGGGATTATAATGAATTGGGCCAAGGAAAATTGAACAAAAATTTAGGCCCAAAGAGGTGGGGTGGCCGGCCACTAGGCTTGGTCCAAGCCCACTTTTAAAAGTCATGTGTTATGCACATGACCTTTATGTGGATATATCAATGAATTCATTTGGAATTATCAAGAAAAAAAATCATAACTCAACTTTGAGCTCAAAAGCTCACTCGGCCGAACCTCACTTTGCCAACCAAAAAAAAAAAATTCTCCAAGCCTTGATTTTGATCCAAAAGTTTTGTTCTTTCCATAATTGTAGAGTACTCAAGACGCTCTTCAACGGGGTACAATTAGTTTGGTGAAAGGAGCACGTTCGCGGCAAGTCGGAAATTCAAGAAAAGGTAAGAATTTTGCTATTTTAATGTTATGGAATTGGTATGAATGTGTTAAGGATTGAGAATAGACGAGAATTCCGTAGTATTGATGTGTGAATAAAACCGTGGGTGTGTGTATATATGTTATTGTGGCCGTGACTTATATGGTTTGGAAAGGAAGGCGAATCGAATTCTATTTAGTTCGTTAGGTGCGTCGTTGTGACCTTTATAACGTAAATGAATGTTTAACGAATTGAGTTGGTGTTGAAAATGATTGCGGATTATTATGGGAAAGTATATAATTTCGGTATATTTGTGTATATCGTTGTATAATTATGATATTAAGGCTTTTAATGTGATTTATGGTTGTTGTTAATGAATTTGGAATGAAACAATGCGAGTTAGTACGTTCGTCGTAAGTGTTGATGTTTTGGATGAAATATGGAAAGTAAGGAACTTCTTGAAATTATGTATAGTGTGTGGAATATAATTCGGATGTGTTTGAATGACCTTCAATGGGTGAATGAATACAATAAGGTGAACATTAGTTTGGTATTGTGAAGTTTGAATGAAAGTTGTCAACTTATATAGTAAGGAAGAATATTGAAGTTAAAGTTCTTTAGTTGTGGTTTGTGTTGTTTGTGATGTTTGGGTTGTTGTTGATGTATTTTGAGCCGAGCTAAGTCTCGGGGGTGTTAGATATATAGGGGAAATGCTGCCGAAATTTCGGTAGGCAAAAAATGAAGTTAATGGGATTTTTAAGCTTAAGAATCTCTAATAGGTAACTTTGACCATTTGCAGATTCTGGACGAATCGGGATTTGAGTTTGGGGTGAGCATAAGACGTTTATAAGGTATGTAAAGCTTCCCACTTCTTCTTTTGGCATGTCTTAGTATGTTAGGTTGATATCGGAACCCCGGGAGCATTTCCGCTCCTCAAAATCCGATCTATAGAATGGCTACTATTCATTCAATTCAATTGAAGCCTAATGTTCCTATTTTGGCTAGAAAGCAATCAAACGTCCGAAACTTATGAAAATGCAATCGGATTGCTTTGAAATCTTTATGTATGATCCTATAGACCCGAAATGCTCATAAATTATGTTTGCCACCTCGACTTGACCCGAGGTGGGCCCGCTAACCCCGAGATGCCTTATTTCTCCTACTAGGCTCTTTTTTTTTTTTGATAATCTTCGATAAAGAATCTTCGAATTTGGAATTTATCTTTTATGAAATAATGTTTTGAACACCATGAGATACTAAGTTATGTTTTGAGCCATATGTACCACTTTGGAAATATTTTGTGAAATAGACTTTCGTACTAACTAATTATTTGACTATTTTGGTTAATGAATTGACTTATGAAGTAATCAAGTTTTGAAAGGCTATTTTGATATACAAATTGCATTGTTTGCTCACGACTCCGCTCGTGCCTTATTATGACTTCGTTCACCGGTTCCCGGGCCGGTTATGATTCGTGCGCTCTATAATGATTCGGCCGTATGCTGTGTTACGGTTCCCCGAGGCCTCGCCATAGGGCCGGGTTCCATTTGGAGTTATGCTGTGATATGGCTGTGATGTGATACGCTCATATGTGTGTGTTCGGGGATGTACGGAGATTTGAACCTTCTGGTGTTATGCTGTGTGTGGCACCAGCGTCGGAGTGGTGACCACGTTCCTGAGCTTTGCATGATTTTGTTTGCATTATGTATATATGATTTTGATAAACATTTTGATATACTGTTCGGCATTTCTCTCTTTGGTATTCTGTTCGCTTTCAGTTGCGGCCTATATTTTTGTACTCCATGCTTTACTTGCTCAGTACATCTTTCGTACTGACCCCCTTCCTTCGGGGGGGCTGCGTTTCATGCCCGCACGTGCAGACGCCGGTGATCCACCACTGTAGGCTTCACTTCTGCTATTTCAGAGTACTCCCTTGATTCGGAGTCCACTTTTGGTATATATATCTTTCGCCATGTATATATTTCTGCATATCTGACTATTTGGGTACGGCGGGGCCCTGTCCCGTCATATGATTCTGTCAGTTAGTTTAGAGGTCTGTGGACATGTTTGTGGGTTATGGTCTGTCTGTATGCTTATGTGTATATGCTGTTTGGGCGATTCCATACGCCGAGGCGGCCGGTCCGCATATGTTTGTGCATTGCTTTGATTAGCCCTGTGTGGCCTCTGTTGGTGTTTGCTGTGTACAGGGTTATTCTGGTTAGTCCGAAAAACAAAGGAAACTCTGCCGAAATTTTTCTGGAAATTATCTGTATTTGGAATATAGCCTTGTCGGCTTCCGCTATATATTTGAATACGTTTGATAGATGGGTTTGGGTGCCCAGATCGGGCACTGGTCACGGCCTACGGGGTTGGGTCGTGACAGGGGGTCAGTACGAAAGATGTACTGAGTATGCAAAGCATGAAATACAGAAATCTGAATCATAACTGAAGTGAGGAGTACAAAAAATGGATACAGAATTAGTATATCAAAACCTGTGCTGAAAATATATATATATATATATATATGATGCAAATAAAATCATGCATAGGGCTCAGAAACGTGGCTGCCAGTCCGACGTTGGCGCCACAACATATCATACTCCACAAGGTTTCATATCTCCGTATCATCCCCGAACATATCGTATCATCATAACATATCACAACACCAGAACATATCATATGCCATATCACATTTTAACACCGTATATAAGCGGTACCCGACCTTATAGCGAGGTCTCGGGAACCGTAACACATCATACTACCGAATATAACACAGTGCGCACGATCACAAAACCGGCCCGGGATCCGGCGAACGATATCATAGTAGTATGCACGAGCGGAGTAGTGAGGAAACCATATGCATATAAATACATAAACAAATTTCAAAAATCGATGGACAAATATATTTACGACATCCGAAGGCTCAGAAATTAGTCTCGGGTCAATCGGAGTTAGTATGTGAAAGTTACAACTTTTGAAGTACAGAACTTTCCAAAAGCATTTCAGAAGCTCTTTTGGAAATTTCAAGTAGCAATCATATTAGGAAACTTCCAACTATCGCTAAAGAGCAAATCAAATGGGGTCTTAGAATCATATGTACATATCAAAATACATGTATCCAAACTTTAGCCATATCAAATATTTTTCGGACATCATTCGGAAGTATACCAACTAGAATCTTTCAAAACATCATAAATGCGTAGCAAACCATATGGAACGTCTTATGGAGATCAAAGACGTCGGCCATCCTAGTGGCTCTAAGAATAGAGTTTTCTTTAGAAGCATACACATATGTCGTTAGTTCATTTCAAAAAGGTCATGCCAAAAGAAAGAAAGGTAGGCTTTACATACCTCGATCGTTCGCTAATCAAATCCCGACTCAAGTCTCGGGCTCTCCAATATCTACAATAATATTATCAATTACCAAATATTAGCTACAAGTACTTAGAAATTCAATTCTAACTAGTACTTGTCTACAGAAATTTCGGCAGCATCTCCTCTATAAATTCAACATCCCCGAAAATTTAACTCGGCCAAATTCATCAACAACCATACCAACAATACCAACAACCATACCAATAACATCAAAACCAATTTAAAACGCATTCCAACACTAGTAACCTTCCTTTCTATATAGTTCATCATTATTCAATTCAACTACGTATTTTCAAGCCGATTCCAATGCTCACATATTCATTACTAATTCAAGATCAACCAAATACAATTAAAAAGCATTTCATACAATTCTACCAAATATTCTACAATCCCACTATCACCATATTCCATTCGAAATCTCCACAAATGCGACAAGGTCACAACGTCACATTTTCTTCTTCCAATTTCATCAACAACAACAATTCATTTTTTTAGCAATTCCATTTCCATAATTACATAAAACTATAATAAAATCACATAATTTCCTACAACAACTTACAACTAATTTTCATACCAATCTTGAGCCATTATTCTTCTATTTACATCACAAGGCCACAACAACATAATTTAACATACTAAATAAATTTCATTCTTCTCCCTTCACTACACCCACACACCCACACACCCACAACACACAAATTTCATACTTTACATTCATTTCCATATACTCCAATATATATATATATATATATATATATATATATATATATATATATATATATATATATATATATATAATTCTTCCAAGACAAAAAGGATAGAATCTTTACCTTTTTCAAAATTTTCCACTTGCCACAAAAGGTACTTTCTTGCCTCAAAATTTATACCACGTTGAAGGGGGTCTTGAGCTTAGTAGGCATTCAAAAACAGATGAATTTTTGAACCAAAGATTAAGGCTTCAAGATTTTTTTTTCTCTTTCTTTTCTATTCGGCTGAATGGCCTTTTTGTTGTGCTCTCAATTTTTTTTTGTTTCTTGATTGTTCTAGAATGAAGACAACAGGGTGGCTCTTATCTATTTATTTGACTTGAATTTAATTCCCCTGGGCTTGGGCCATGGCTCTATATGGCCGGCCACCCTACATAGATTGGGCCTCTTCTTTCTTTTTTTTTTTTTTAATTTTTCTAGCCCAATTCACTTATGGGTCTTATTTTGTAATTCCCGAAACTAATTTCCAAAATTCCTAATTTTGCCCTTGGCCTTCCTCCACATTTCCACATCTACATTTCATGAACAACACGTATATCTTAAGTAAAATCAAAATATGGCCTTATTTCTTACAAGTAGAAATTATTTCGAATTTTCCGAATATGCAAAAATACGGGATATAACACACGTGCCAAGGAATGAAAGTAAAAAGGCCGATGCTTAACTGCTTCGTGTTCAAAATTGACTTTTCCAGACCAAGCACAAATCATTATCTACCAAAAATGGATAGTACCGCCGGAGGACAATGAGGATGAAGAAAGAAAACTAGAGCATCTTGTAGCCATTTCTGAAGCTGAGAAAGTCGATCAGTGACAAACCATGATCGATTACTTGTGTTACAACATTCTCCCAAAAGATCCAAAAAGAAAGACCAAAATTCACCGTCGTGCCCCTCGCTTCCTCTACGACAAAGATACTTTGTATCAAAGATCATTCTAGAGAGTTCTCTTGCATTGTTTGGGAGAAGAAGAAGAAGCAACTCAAGCTATGAAAGAAGCACACTCGGGAGTTTGTTGATCGCATCAATCTGGGCCAAAACTGCACTTTCACATAAAAAGTATGGGTATTATTGGCCAATAATGGTTAAAGATTGTTTGTACTATGCTCGAAGATGCAAATCTTGCCAACTTCATGCAAATTTTATTTACCAACCTCTGGAAGTGTTACACCCAATTGTCGCATCTTGGCCGTTTGACGCTTGGGGGCTAGACATGGTTGGACCACTACTAAAATATTTTGGTGACCACTTGCACATCTTAGCTATGATGGATTACTTCTCAAAATGGGTTGAGGTTGTAGCCCTTAAAGAAGTAAAAAAGAAGAATGTTCCAAACTTCATTCTAGTGAACATCATCTATCGTTCTGGCATTCCTAGTTATATAATAACATATAATGGTAAGCCATCTCCAACAAATTGATGACTAAGATTTGTGAGATTTTCGGCTTCAAGCCGTGAATCTATACTGCATACACATCTAATTTACAGTCAAATTGCACACTTTTTTCACAAGAGAATAAATCAAAAGATCAACTATAAATGGGGGATCAGCATGCTTGAAGGCTCGGGAAACTCACAGGAAAAAAAAAAGCTTACCTCGAGTTTGATTGGATGATGTAGATAAATGTATGAGTGATTGATGTTTATAGATGGAATAGGGAGTGAGTATAATTCCAGGGAGAAAGAAAAACTTTAAAATTTCCCGACCAAAAATTTGCAAGGGCACGGCGTGCTAGGTGGGTTCCTAGCGTGGGGTGCCTTTGAAAATTTTGTGTCATCCCATTTTTCGATGTTTTTCACTTACTCTCTCGTTTCTGGATCCCATATAGCATTACTTTGGATTTTATCCATGTCGTACCTGCTCCTATAACAAACCAAACAACAAAGAAGTTATCGTATTCTAAAAACTAAGAAAAATTAAGAAGCTGCACTATGTAAGAAAGGAAAATTAGGTTGTCTCCCAACAAGCGCGTGATTTAACATCGCGGTACGACGCAATCACTTTCACCACTTTTTCTTCCACATTGAGGATATAAATTGTGCCCTCAATTTTGAATCAACTTTGTGGCTAATCTTAGAGGGGGTGATGTAAAGACAAAAGAACCAAGCAACTGATGTCACATTTTGCACCTCTTGGCCCTTAAATGAGGAATGTCGTTTTGTCTCTTTGGTGTGGAAAATTTTAGGATGTGGAGATATTTTTCATCACATATATACCACTCCATAGGTTCAGGTATGTCACCCCCAAACATAATGTAGAAAAATATTTAGCATGAGGTCTATTATGCCTCAACTCTAAAACTGCATTATTTTTGACATTCTCACTTTCGCATACTTCGTCAACCTCGGCATCATCAACAACGTTTAGGTTGAATGGTTCAAATTCCTATTTGTGATCTATTTTCTAGCAACTACCCACAACAATTGGTGGTTGGGCCTTTGACGCCTTAACCATTTTATTCAATTGAGCCTGCAGGTCATGAATATCTGAGCCAAATTAGTCGATCTCTTGTCTGAGCTCACCCCTTCCTTTTATAAGATGTTTCTCCATGTTTGTAAGATCATTATGGAGAATCCCATGAGATTTAGTGAGTTAATATTGTTCCATTAGCCACGTATGCCTCACTATGTCTGCTTCTTCAAAGCTATCATCTAGCAGGAACTTGCTCTCTTCTTTTACTCGAGGGTTGTCTTGGGTGTTAGCTAAGCCCATGACTTATTGATCAGTACAAGTCTTGGATCTAGCCTCCATCTCTGCAATTCTTTAATTCACTCTAAATTCTAGCTCATGTAGTTGGTTCAACATATCAATAAGTTGAGCTTGATGTTTTGCCTCCTCAATTTTATTACTCCCTTCAACATCATAACCAACAAGAGAATCATCATAATAGGGGCTCGGGGGAGGGAAATAAGGACAACTATTCTAATGGACATCTCGAGCACCATATATACTATAAACGTTACTTTCAAGGGGTTGGGGTTGTGCGCACTACCCTCAGAAGAATTACAACAATTTATCAAGAAGTGGGGTCCTCAAAAAGTAATACGAGGATTACTAGAATATGCACATCTAACATTCACCAATTTTTTATTCCATGATGCTATGTAATGAGAAGTAACAAAATACTATACTAAAAAAAAAAAGACTTGAATGAAAAAATGTAAAGGTCAAATCTAGGTAAACAATTAACATCTAAGTCCCCGACAACGACGTAAAAAACTTTGCCGGTTCCAACTAACAAACAAGTGTACGTGGTCGACGAGTAATAAAGTGATAAGTAGAGTATCGTTCCATTCAAGGACTTGTGATTTAAATATTTACTAAATCAAACTTTAAGATTTATCTATTCAAGCGATTCTGAGAAGTGAGTATAATAACTAAACTACTACAACTAAATAGAACACGAAGTAATGAAACCAAGGAGTATTCAAGGGAACGTGAGATCCTAGGGTTATTATTGCTAATAATAACGTTGAGTTATCCATGGGAATTTTATCATTATGAACCTAATTTACTATTCATAGGGTTGATATTACCTCGAACATGAGTGATCCTAGAATGACGCCTACCCAAACTATTGATATGTTATGGCCCCATGAACATTCTAGTAATAAGGATGCATGTATAGCTCCTATATTGAATAAGCATGGAGTACAAAGTAAAGGTCTATAACTAGACTGTCACTTGCTAATTATAAGTTAGTCAGACCTCTAATTTGTGCTAGACGAACCGAACTTTCCCTACTCAATCTCCTTTGCTATCTAAACCCCTCGTGAGAGACCTTGACTCATAGCGTTTGGAAATGTTTGTAAGTGAAATGGTAGTTATATATATATATATATATATATATATATATATATATATATATATATATGCATATGACATCTCATTTGTGACTGTACCGATCGATAAGTGAATCCCAACAACCAGTGTTGCGATATATAGCAGACACTAACCGAACGGAATTCAAGAGACAGAGTGAAAGACATGAGTACAGATGTTACAGGGTGAAACTGATACTGGATCCACCACTAGTTAAGGCTGGAAACACTTAATACAGTGATACTCGGGAACAAAGAGAAAGTGAGTACGTAGAGAGTAAGGAGCTTCGAAGTATCAGAAATATCAAAGAAAAGGACCAGGATAATGAGCAGTTGACCAGAAAACCCATGATGTGGAATGAGAGATTCATGTGAAGATCGAGGGGTTCAACTATAAAGAAAACAGGATGAAAGATAAGGAACGGGCATGAAGGAAAGGACGTAGGAATGAATTAACAACGAGTGTAAAATGAGGCAGATATAGGAAGAAACTACGGAAGATACCTAGAAAGGTCAATATGTATATAAAAAGGACAACTATAATGGAGACCTCCCCGAAGTATTATAATACACCATGAGGCCAGTTCAACATTCGAGGACGAATGTTCTAAAGGGGGGGAGGATGTTATATCCCGCATTTTGTACATTCGGATAATTCAAGATCATTGCAGGAAGTTAAGAGCAAGGCTATATTTTCGACCTTGTTTAGCACACAAGTTGATTATGAAAATTTTGATGTGGAAATATTAAGAAAGGCTAAGGGTAAAAAGGGAAATTCGCAATATGACTCATGGAAATATGGAGGAAGGCTAAGGGAAAATTTGGAATTTGGAAAAAACAATTCATGAATTACAAAAAAAAAAAAAAAGAGGAGCTTTAATCAAAAGGGCCATTTGGCCGTCCATAGTAAATGGTCCATGGCCCACATGGGTAAATTATATAAATAACTTACTAGTTATATTCTTCATTTTATCACTTGGAAATTTCAAGAAGTTTGGAGAAGCCAAAGACAAGAGGCCATTCGGCCACCTCTAACCAAACAAGAACCTTGGAGAAAAATTTATCAAAAATTATTTTCTAATAGCTAAACAACCCATTGAAAGGTCCCTAGCAAAGGAAGTGGTCATTGGAGCAAGCAAGACATCTATTCTTGCAAGCTACAATTCTAGTCAAGTGAGGAGTTAAGGGAAAAAGGTAAGGTTTAATCCTTTTCTTATATGTTATGGATGATTATGTATGTTGTAGTATGTAAATGTGGATGAAATTCATGCAAATATGAATAGAGGTTGTGGTCGTGTATATGGGTGTTATGTAGACATGATGAACCAATTATTTTATCTAGTGTTTTGGTTGTTGTTGTCATGAGTTTTATGATGAAAATGAAAGTTTAATGATTCTAGTGAAGTTGTAATGGTTGGAGAGTTGTTTTAGAAATTAATGTGATTTGAAAATAGTCTTCTTGTATTTATAGAAGATAATGTTGTTGGTATGTGAATTGTTGGTATGGTTTAGGAACTTGAAAGAAGGAAATGTGTTGTTATGGTTCTTGTTGAATTTTGAAGGTCTCGCGTGAAGTAGTATGTTGATGGGATTGTTTTGAATGTTATGTGAATTGTTTGATGTATTCTGGAATCATGTTAGAAAGATTTCGGATCAATACTTGAATGTGGGATCATTGGTGTTAGTTGGATTATATGTGATTGAATTGAATATAAATGAAATGTCGTTGAATTGTGTAACGAAGGTTGTTAATGTTAGAATATATTTTGGATTGATTGTTGAAGTTGTTAGTATGATTGTTGGTATTGTTGTTGATAATTTGGCCGAGTTGAATTCTCGGATTGTTGTTGATAAAATTGGCCGAGTTAGATTCTCGGGGATGATGTATTTACAGGGAAAATGCTGCCGAAATTTTGGCAGATCATAAGTGAATTTATTTGAGAACTAAGGCAAGTGTATGACGATGAATCTAATAATTGTGTGAACTCTTTTGAATGTAGACTAGCATGCTTGGATAAATAAGCGTAGCTAATAGGACGTGGAGCAGGTATGTTAAGGCTCGTCCCATTCTTTCAAAGGCATGATTCCGATGTTATGACTTCATAGTTGTTCCCATATCTTTCTTGTCTTCGAAAGTTAGATGTTATGATTCCAAGGCATGATTCTCTTCCCGATAACTCGTAAATAGTTTTTTTTCTTCCCAAGTGTCTGTATTCTACTGAAATAGAGGTTTATGATTTTATAAGATCTTATGCCAATAACGATGGATATGTTTTACAATGACGTTGATGATGTCAAGGATGAGAATGTTTCTATGATTTCATGTTTAAAGGTACTTGGTATGATTATTGCTTTGATTTTCCAAAAATAGCTTCCGAAACGTTCATAAAAGGTTCTGTACTTCAAACGCTCATAACTTTCTTATACTAAGTCGGATTAACCCAAAACTTGTTTCTGAGCCTTCAGGTGTCGATCTATGTATGTACCCATCGAGTCTTGAAAATTTGTTCTACGTTCTCTTAATGTTATCCTTCGTTGATAGTCTCATCTTATAGTAATTGTTCCTTCAAGGTGAGACCAAGTCGGGATGATTATTCCATAATATAATCGGAGGTTACCAACCTTACGTCACTCCGATAGATACGTGACTTTCTTTGGGCTCTCATGCATGCTGCTTATATGACATACGTATATGATACATGTATATGCCAATGGGGAATATGGGGAAAAGGGACATATGTTGCGCTATAGATGCATTGCCACCTGGTCAGTTGGCGTAACTTATCATCCCAGACGCGGGATGCCCGGACGCGGGACATATGTGGGGGAGCCGACGTTGTTCGGCGCTATGATATGTTCTATTTTCTGTATATGTGAACAAGAAATGTATCCTTTTTTTTTAAAAGTGCTAAGCATGCATGGCAACTGCCTAAGAGGCACTCATATGTACAGGTTACTGTCTTATCTCCTTATATGCTCTATGATCCCATTATATTATTATTCATACTTTATGTTCCTCGTTATGCTACTTTTCATGCCTTATATACTCAGTACAATGCTCGTACTGACGTCCCTTCTTGTGGACGCTGCGTTTCATGCCACGTAGGTAAGCAGGTAGACGGGTTCGATCCCTAGGAGCTCCACCAGCGGTACATTGAGAGCGCTCCAGTTGTTCCAGAGCTTCAGTTTATTTGTACTACTTTTGTGTATATATTTGGGCACGGCAGAACCCGGCCCTCCTTGTGAATATTTGTATCTTGTTTAGAGGCTCGTAGACAGATATGTACAGTCAGATGTTTTACACTCCTGTTCGTCCTTGTTGCTGTATAATATGTTAGTAAAGTTTATCGACACTTCTTCACGAGTATGTTAATAATGATGGTGTTAAGTAAAGCAAAGGTGGTATCATTCATACGCCCCACTTAGTAGTAATAGTAAGATGCGAGATAAGAGGTGCTCGATATAGTAGTATCGGGTACCCGTCACGGCCCCTAGTTGGGTCGTGACAGTATTCACATTAATCATAAAGGGGTGCTAACAATATACCTGGAGCAACATCAGGGAAAGACTCAGGATCCCGTCGTTCGGCTAGCGCCTGGGTATGATGCTGGGATCCGCTTGGACTAAGCGTTCTTCGGTCTCTACCACTGCTTACTAGCCCCTGTGGCCCTGACCTTGGAGGTCGTTCTGATGATGAAGAGCCCGTTACCATTCCCGTAGTCCGAACCTCACTTTTACCACGTAGCGATGGACAATTTCGTTTTAGATGACTTGGCCGAGCACAGGCATAACATACGTCCAAGCCTCGTCGACATGGTCCCCGATGCAACTTGCGACACTGAGTACATCGTGGTACTGGTGACCTCGCCTGACCGGAATCACTCTGAACCCGAGAACTGGCAACTCTGAGACTCTGGGATGAACTTGAATAAGTAGGTCCATCAAATCTGGGTCTGGTAAACTGCGGTGGAGCATCTCTAATCTCATGGTCGGACCCAAAAGAATTAACTCCCTTTCTCCAACCCCTGTCATCGTGACCCGCATTCTGTCGTTGAGTCTGAGCGGCTACCAATTGAGTCAGTAAAAGAATGACCTGTCTCATCTCTTGGCCCGCGGTATCTTGCGAAGGAACGGGGGGTACTGGAGCTAAGATTGAGGCTCCCCTCTGATCCTCAAATGTGGACGGAGTATGGGAACATCGAGGTGGGGCCTTATTCTGGGGTCCACTTTCCTCTATATCTATAGACGACCCTCGATCAAGCCTTTCTTTAACCACCATCTTGCCCTTCTGGGCCGCCGTAGCTTTTCTTTTCATCAGCTTAGCTGAAATTATAACGCACCGTTAGAGGAGGAATAATCTTATAACACAGATCTATCGCACGATCTATTAAGAAGAAGGATGGTCCACTTTCCTAAATGCCCGGTAGCCTCCTGTTTATAGATGTGGTGTACAACACACCGATAAACAAGACTCTACTAGACACGGCTCGTAGACACTCCCTAGGACGAACTGCTCTGATACCATTAATGTCACGACCCGGCTAGGGGCCACGACGGGTACCCGGGGCTAACCACCGAGCACCGCTCGTGCTATCATTTTCTTAATCTTTTCCACAGTCCCTTATCGATTTCCTGTTAACTTTAAGGGGGAGATCTGCTTTCCATTACAAAATATAACATTCTAATATACAATCATATTTCAATATACTTATACACATGCACACTACCCACATCGTGGAACCACACTGTCACTACCCAACCCTGTAGGCCGCGACTAGTGTCCGACGTGGACACTCATACGTACTTACCGACCAAATCTTACTTGTGTTTACATGTAATGAATCTCGTGCGTCCTAAATTATAAGCATATCGTTTAAACCATTATTTATGTCATAAAACATAGGTCAACCATATTAACGTAGCGAAGGAACAGACTGGCACAAATCAAACAAATGTCACTGACCAAACACGACCCATGACCCACAAACATGACTACAGGCCTCTAACACAGACAACAGAATCATATGATGGGATAGGGCCCCGCCGTACCCAAAAGAAATTATAAACACGAAACCATATACAACAAGAGTCCTGTACCAAAAGTAGGGGCTCCGGATCAAAGGAGCGCTCCAAATAGCAGACTGTGTACCCTAGGCCGGCGGATCACCACTGAAAGCGTCTGTACCTGCGGGCATGAAACGCAGCCCCCGAAGAAAGGGGGTCAGTACGGAATATGTACTGAGTATGTAAAGCATGGAATACAGAAATCAGAGCTATAATCGAAACAAGCGGTACAAGAATAAGTAATTAGTCCAGAATGTCAAAGTCACTCACTTCTCAGGTCATACAGATCGTCACATATCATATAAACCACTATAACCTGTCAGACGGGTTACCAAGGGTACAGAGTTTCTAGATGCAACTTATGCCTACCTAATTCATGTGTCAGACGGAAGGAAGGACATACAGAATGCTCAGATAACGCCATACACTAAAAGGAATACGGGACTTTCCGAGTACTCAGACGATATGGTTTGCCGATTGGAATACAGGACATACAGAGTATCAGAACGCCGTAGCGTATCGAATCAGATGTTGCAGCCTGTGAATCATATGATGTTTACAAAGAGTGTGCCACCTCGAGCTCAGCCCAGTACAGTGGTCACACCATACATAATCGTATCGTATCAAATCATATCATATCGTATCATATCGAAATGCGCGTCGACAAAAGGGTATGCCACCTCGAGCTCAGCCCAGTACAGTGGTCATCCCACGCAGAAACTGCCCGTTTTCCCCGCTCGAGCTCTGCCCAGTACACGGGTCACGGATCAGTCTCGGGAGCTCGAGCTCCGCCCAGTACACTCCCAACGCGTCTGCCTGGTATCAAATCACGCAGCGCAGATACTGTCCGCTTTGGGGATCGAGCTCAGCCCAGACCACCCCTCACGGTTTTATTCCATAACATCATAGACAACTTAGGGAAATAGCGCACGACAGCATAGCTTGGTCCGACTCAGTGAATAGACACGCTAAGACTTGCACAAACGGAGTAGTGAGAAATAAGATACATATATTTTCAGACTCGATAGATACGAATACTTATTGACGTTTGAGGATTATAGACGTATTCCAGAACGATCAGAATTGATGTGTGAAATTTACGGATACTTTTACCACAGAATCGTCACGAACGTTTCAGAGCAGATTTCAATCGACGAATCAGTTCAAGGAATCAGAAAGTAGTCATAGAGCATGTACATAACTTTTTAGACGACACGATGGAAGGTATCAACCCAAACATCTGGAGTCATCTTACGTGTCCAAATATTTATAAAACTGGTGAGAGTGATTGAACGTACTATCGGAATATTCGTAACGGATTACTCGACCAAAATATTCATGTCCGAATACTTTTATCAAAATAACTCTAGCGGAGTAATTGTATCGGAACACCTGTGCTCGGATACTCATGTCAACAAAAGGGCATATGGTCGACTTGTCATAATTCGCGCGATCAATAACCGGCCCGGAGACCTGTGAGCGATATCACAATAATGGGCACGAGTTGAGTCATGAACGGCTAATTCAATTTATGAATCGGAATAGCTATAGGGCCCAATATGGTCATATGTCGGCCCGTTAGTCCAACTAGTCTGAACAAGTAGCCATTACGGGGTTTATTTCGCAAAAGTTCTCCCAAGATTTTGTTTATATTTCAAAATGTAATTTAGAATGTCGAAATACTTTTTATAAGCTTGATAAAATCATAGGTTGACCCAGTAGTTAAAATAATTCGGATAATTAATCAAACGGGGTTCATTTCACCAAAAATATTTCCAAAATAGTCATTGTGGTTCAAATTATAGTTTAAGACATCATGGCGATCAAAAATATTATTTTATGATAGTTAAACTCATAAACGAAAGTCCTTTACTGTCGCTATACCAAAGTGAACCTTACAGGGCAAACAAAAGGATTTCGGACTTAGCAGGCCCACCTCGGGTCGAGTCGAGGTGGTAGACATGAATCACGGACATTTGAGGTCTATGTGGTCATACATAAAGGTTTCGGAGTGATCCGACTACGTTCGCATAAGTTTCAGACATTTGGTTGCTTTCTAGTCAAAATAGGGTCTTTAAGCTTCAGTTGAATTGAATGAATAGTAGCCATTTTCTAATTCGGATTTCGAGGAGCAGAATTGCTCCCGAGGTTCCGATATCGACCTAGCATACTAAGACATGCCAAAAGAAGGAATGGGTAGCCTTACATACCTTTTTATACGACTTACGCTCGCCCAAAACCTAAGTCCCGTTTCGTCCAGAATCTGCAAATGGTCAAGGTTACCAATTAGGGATTTCAAAGCTTAAAATTCGCTTAACTTCATTTTTGGCTACCGAAATTTCGGCAGCACCTCCCCTATAAATATAGCACCCCCGAGAATCATCTCGGCTCAAATAGTAGCAACAACAACCCAGCAACATCAACAAAGTCAACAATCATTACAATATAGCACAATAGAAGGCAACTAGTTCTACTTTCTGACATAATGCAATAACGTTCATTCCGACTTCACACTTCCAAGCTAAGCTCCATATTTTCATATTCATCATTAATCAAGATCATCACTATATAGGTTAGAAGCATTCCATATCGTTTTCACAAAATATTCACACGATATACAAGATATACAATTTTCCACCAAGATCATATTTCATCCAAAACTTTTAATCCTTGGCATACATATTCATAACATGTTCCCATCTTCCAAATCCATCAATGATCATCATAATTTGTATCCTTAACAACTCCATTTTCATAATGTCATAAAATCATCATAAAACGACATAAACTTCTACTTTCCATTTCAATGCAAACTTATATCATATTATCTTCATTTACATTGCAAGCATCACCACAACACAACTAACATGTTAAACAAAATTAATCCATTCCCATTTCAATGTCTATACCACACGGCCATATTCAATTTTTCCATCTTCCATCAAATTTATTCAACTTTCATTTCCAATATGCATTCCATCCTACACACAATTAGAATGTAACATAAAATTCAACTAATCACACCTATACAAGCACACACACACACGGCCACACTCTACATTCCATACCCACTTTGCAAACTTCAATTTTTCCATACTTTCAACTCATTTCTATATACTACAACACAAACAAACCTTCATAACATAACAACATAGAATGAATTCTCACCTTTTTCTTCAATCCTCTTCACTTGAACAATTTGTCATATTGAACAAACAAGTGCTCTTTCTTTCCAAACAATTGCACCAAGTTATAAAGGGACCTCAACTTAGTAGAAATTCACCAAGGGAAAAACTTTTGGAGCAAGATTTCCAAGGACAAATTTTTCTATGGCCAAGCCGAATAGGCTCTTATTTTTGCTCTCAATTTCTCTTGTCTTTCTTGAAGCTTCTAAGTGAACAAAGATGAAGACTTGGTCTTCTTATCTTGACTTGTCACTTGACCATGCACATGCCTAATTAATTAACTCATGGGCTTGATAAATTATGGACCATGGCCGGCCACCTTGTGGTCTTGGGCCTCAATGTTTCTCAATTTTTGTTGAGCCCAATTCGTTAAAAATCTCATTTTGTAATTCCCGAAACTAATTTCCAAAATCCCAAATTTTCCCTTAGCCTTGTACGACACTCCCGCATCAACATTCTTTCCTGCACAACTCCTATGTCAAGTAAAAAAAATTAAATTTTTACCTTATTTCTCACAAATCAAAGATATCTCAAATTTTTCCAAGCGTGTGAAAACACGAGATATAACATCCTCTCCCCCTTTAGAACATTTGTCCTCAAATGTTAAATTAGCCTTATAGGGTTTTACAAGCATTTCAGGGGAGTTTTCCTCATTTCCTTCAAAATTCTGCCAAACGTCACAATTACTATCTCTTTTTACACACTCGCCTTAGTTCTATTCTCGAATATCATTACGCTAAGACTTTCCGGCTTTAACTAGTGGCGAAGCCGACATTAGTCTACTTATAACAGTTACATCACGTATTTCGCTTTATCTTTCAGGTTCCGTTCAGTCAAAGTTTACATATACCGTAATACCGACTGCTGGGGCCCACCGGTCAATCAAAACCGTCGTAACTGGGATGTGGTCTGCACACATACACATTTATTACCATTTCCCTTACAATACATTTTCAACGCCATTTAAATTTATTATGATTCTAGAACTACGTCGCACTTCCCTTTTGTTCGGCGGCCGAGTTCGCCTTAGCCTACCCGACCTATTTAGGGTTTCTAACTCTTTGGTACATCCTGATTTATTTAGGTTACCCCAGACTTTCCATTGGTCTCTTATTCCTACGTTTATAAAAAAAAACTTTGTACACTTCCCAGGGGGTCGGTCACCTATCCCAGAATTGCTCTGGCCCCAGCACGCTTAACCTCGAAACTTTAGTACATTTAGACGCGTTAATGCCGGTATAGTTGCATCGATCGTCCCGCACGACCTTGGTCACATACTTTAGGACAAGTCGGGGTCTTGGCAATTTTTGGAAGGTTCTCGTAGCGGGTCCCGCTCTGATATAGAGAGGGCCCCTTTATTTTGCCGATTATTAAATTATTGCGTTTCCCTTTTTAACCTTTCGACTCTCACTTTCTATCCACATATATCATTACCTCAAATGATTTCTATCAATTTGGGCCTCATCCCAGTTTTTACTAGCAATCGGGGAGGGACGCGTGACGAAATAGAATCTGGACCTATCAATGCATGTGTGTATATACATATATATATATATATTCAGAAAAAGTGGACAACATACCTGTAAACGCATCTGGTGGCGCCTTTGGGCCCTGCCGGCTAGCCAAAGCATATAAATGGTTCAAAGGACCGCTAGAACCAGAAACTCCGCCACGACCTCTACCGCGGCCCCAGAGTGTCGACACACTCTGCCCCGTAGGGCGCATCGCTACAGAAGGTAAATCAGCAACTGACCCGCTGAGCTGGGCTGCACCACCCGAACTGGTCTTGTACGGACACTCTCTCATAACGTGGCCTTGACGGCCACAAGAAAAACAAGCGTCTGTAGCCTGATGACATTCTCCAGAATGGCGTCTCCTGCAATAAGGACACCGGGGCCTGGGTGGCCTTGACCGGACAGAACCTCCGTCCACTTGCGAACTCAAGACTCTGGAGCTCTGACCTGCCCCGGAGTACCATGTGTCACCAGACCTCCGGCCCAAACTTTGTGGAGGGGTATCCCATGCTGGCTGGGAAAACTGTCTAGCATACTGTCGAGGCTGGCCGCTTCGAGGCTCCCTAGCGTAACCAACTGATCTGGCCCTCTTAGGGCGGCCCCGGTCGTAATCTCCCTCAGACTGGCGCCTTCTGCGTCTATCCTCCATTCCCAGGGCATATGCTTGTACCCGGGCAATATCCATTCCTGGCTGGGATGCCATCGCCAGGCAACCGTCAACCAAATAATCATCCAATCCCATTACGTACCGATGCATCCTATCGGCCATGTCTGCCACAATGACAGGTGCATATCTGGCAAGAGAATCAAACTCTAAACTGTACTCTCGGACACTCCTGCCATCCTGCCTTAGCTGTAAAAATTTGTCAACTCTCGCCCGCCGCAACTCTGGGGGCAAAAAGTGGCTGAGAAAGGCGGCTACAAACTCATCCCATACAGCTGGGGGAGCACTTTCACCTCTGGACAGCTCCCAGGACTCATACCAGTTAGCAGCAACATCTCGTAGTCTGTGCGAGGCCAACTCAATAGACTCGGTTTCTGAAGCCCTGACCAAGTCCAATGAGCGTCGCATCCCCCGAATGAAGTCATGGGGGTCCTCATCGGGCTTAGACCCGAAAAACTCTGGGGGGCCACATAATAGAAACTCTCGAACCCTTAGACTATTACGCTTGTCATCATCATCATCATTTCTCTGCCCGCGTCTGCGAGCCTGCCCCGCTACCAATGTAGTCAATAACTGCACAACCTCCCTCAGTGCCCTATCATCCGCCCCTGGCTGGGGAGCTGGAGTCTCGGGTGCGGGTACTCGGGCCTCTGGAGCTACTGATGGACCAGCTCCAGGCTCTACTGGTGGTGGTGTAGCGGATCCCTCTGAATGGGGCGCAACCTCAGGCAAATCATAAACACGAGCCCGGGTAGCTCGCTGCGCCCGACTGGTCTCTCCGACCATCACTTTGCCCTTCTGGGCAGTCATAGCCTTCTTCGGAAGTATCACTGCAAACACAATTAACGAATCAGACCGGAGTCATCCTAATAGCACAGCTCTATCGCACGATCTGAGATTCCAAAGAAAGGTAACACCCTAAATGCCCTGTAGCCTCCTGTTTATAGATGTAGTGCACAGCACACCGATAAACAAGACTCTACTAGACACGGCCTGTAGACATTCCGAGGACAAACCGCTCTGATACCACTTCTATCACGACCCAACCCTGTAGGCCGCGACTAGTGTCCGACGTGGACACTCATACGTACTTACCGACCAAATCTTACTTGTGTTTACATATAATGAATCTCGTGCGTCCTAAATTATAAGCATATCGTTTAAACCATTATTTATGTCATAAAACATAGGTCAACCATATTAACGTAGCGAAGGAACAGACTGGCACAAATCAAACAAATGTCACCGACCAAACACGACCCATGACCCACAAACATGACTACAGGCCTCTAATACAGACAACAGAATCATATGACGGGACAGGGCCCCGCCGTACCCAAAAGAAATTATAAACACGAAACCATATACAACAAGAGTCCTGTACCAAAAGTAGGGGCTCCGGATCAAAGGAGCGCTCCAAATAGCATACTGTGTACCCTAGGCTGGCGGATCACCACTGAAAGCGTCTGTACCTGCGGGCATGAAACGCAGCCCCCGAAGAAAGGGGGTCAGTACGGAATATGTACTGAGTATGTAAAGCATGGAATATAGAAATCAGAGTTATAATCGAAACAAGTGGTACAAGAATAAGTAATTAGTCCAGAATGTCAAAGTCACTCACTTCTCAGGCCAAGGTCATACAGATCGTCACATATCATATAAACCACTATAACCTGTCAGACGGGTTACCAAGGGTACAGAGTTTCCAGATGCAACTTATGCCTACCTAATTCATGTGTCAGACGGAAGGCAGGACATACAGAATGCTCAGATAACGCCATACACTAAAAGGAATACGGGACTTGCCGAGTACTCAGACGATATGGTATGCCGATTGGAATACAGGACATACAGAGTATCAGAACGCCGTAGCGTATCGAATCAGATGTTGCAGCCTGTGAATCATATGATGTTTACAAAGAGTGTGCCACCTCGAGCTCAGCCAAGTACAGTGGTCACACCATACATAATCGTATCGTATCAAATCATATCATATCGGAATGTGCGTCTACAAAAGGGTATGCCACCTCGAGCTCAGCCCAGTACAGTGGTCATCCCACGCAGAAACTGCCCGTTTTCCCCGCTCGAGCTCTGCCCAGTACACGGGTCACAGATCAGTCTCGGGAGCTCGAGCTCCGCCCAGTACACTCCCAACGCGTCTGCCTGGTATCAAATCACGCAGCGCAGATACTGTCCGCTTTGGGGATCGAGCTCAGCCCAGACCACCCCTCACGGTTTTATTCCATAACATCATAGACAACTTAGGGAAATAGCGCACGACAGCATAGCTTGGTCCGACTCAGTGAATAGACACGCTAAGACTTGCACAAACGGAGTAGTGAGAAATAAGATACATATATTTTCAGACTCGATAGATACGAATACTTATTGACGTTTGAGGATTATAGACGTATTCCAGAACGATCAGAATTGATGTGTGAAATTTACGGATACTTTTACCACAGAATCGTCACGAACGTTTCAGAGCAGATTTCAATCGACGAATCAGTTCAAGGAATCAGACAGTAGTCATAGAGCATGTACATAACTTTTTAGACGACACGATGGAAGGTATCAACCCAAACATCTGGAGTCATCTTACGTGTCCAAACATTTATAAAACTGGTGAGAGTGATTAAACGTACTATCGGAATATTCGTAACGGATTACTCGACCAAAATATTCATGTCCGAATACTTTTATCAAAATAACTCTAGCGGAGTAATTGTATCGGAACACCTATGCTCGGATACTCATGTCAACAAAAGGGCATATGGTCGACTTGTCATAATTCGCGCGATCAATAACCGGCCCGGGGACCTGTGAGCGATATCACAATAATGGGCACGAGTTGAGTCATGAACGGCTAATTCAATTTATGAATCGGAATAGCTATAGGGCCCAATATGGTCATATGTCGGCCCGTTAGTCCAACTAGTCTGAACAAGTAGTCATTACGGGGTTTATTTCGCAAAAGTTCTCCCAAGATTATGTTTATATTTCAAAATGTAATTTAGAATGTTGAAATACTTTTTATAAGCTTGATAAAATCATAGGTTGACCCAGTAGTCAAAATAATTCGGATAATTAATCAAACGGGGTTCATTTCACCAAAAACATTTCCAAAATAGTCATTGTGGTTCAAATTATAGTTTAAGACATCATGGCGATCAAAAATATTATTTTATGATAGTTAAACTCATAAACGAAAGTCCTTTACTGTCGCTATACCAAAGTGAACCTTACAGGGCAAACAAAAGGATTTCGGACTTAGCGGGCCCACCTCGGGTCGAGTCGAGGTGGTAGACATGAATCACAGACATTTGAGGTCTATGTGGTCATACATAAAGGTTTCGGAGTGATCCGACTACGTTCGCATAAGTTTCGGACATTTGGTTGCTTTCTAGCCAAAATAGGGTCTTTAAGCTTCAGTTGAATTGAATGAATAGTAGCCATTTTCTAATTCGGATTTCGAGGAGCAAAATTGCTCCCGAGGTTCCGATATCGACCTAGCATACTAAGACATGCCAAAAGAAGGAATGGGTAGCCTTACATACCTTTTTATACGACTTACGCTCGCCCAAAACTTAAGTCCCGTTTCGTCCAGAATCTGCAAATGGTCAAGGTTACCAATTAGGGATTTCAAAGCTTAAAATTCGCTTAACTTCATTTTTGGCTACCGAAATTTCGGCAGCACCTCCCCTATAAATATAGCACCCCCGAGAATCATCTCGGCTCAAATAGTAGCAACAACAACCCAGCAACATCAACAAAGTCAACAATCATTACAATATAGCACAATAGAAGGCAACTAGTTCTACTTTCTGACATAATGCAATAACGTTCATTCCGACTTCACACTTCCAAGCTAAGCTCCATATTTTCATATTCATCATTAATCAAGATCATCACTATATAGGTTAGAAGCATTCCATATCGTTTTCACAAAATATTCACACGATATACAAGATATACAATTTTCCACCAAGATCATATTTCATCCAAAACTTTTAATCCTTGGCATACATATTCATAACATGTTCCCATCTTCCAAATCCATCAATGATCATCATAATTTGTATCCTTAACAACTCCATTTTCATAATGTCATAAAATCATCATAAAACGACATAAACTTCTACTTTCCATTTCAATGCAAACTTATATCATATTATCTTCATTTACATTGCAAGCATCACCACAACACAACTAACATGTTAAACAAAATTAATCCATTCCCATTTCAATGTCTATACCACACGGCCATATTCAATTTTTCCATCTTCCACCAAATTTATTCAACTTTCATTTCCAATATGCATTCCATCCTACACACAATTAGAATGTAACATAAAATTCAACTAATCACACCTATACAAGCACACACACACACGGCCACACTCTACATTCCATACCCACTTTGCAAACTTCAATTTTTCCATACTTTCAACTCATTTCTATATACTACAACACAAACAAACCTTCATAACATAACAACATAGAATGAATTCTCACCTTTTTCTTCAATCCTCTTCACTTGAACAAGTTGTCATATTGAACAAACAGGTGCTCTTTCTTTCCAAACAATTGCACCAAGTTATAAAGGGACCTCAACTTAGTAGAAATTCACCAAGGGAAAAATTTTTGGAGCAAGATTTCCAAGGACAAATTTTTCTATGGCCAAGCCGAATAGGCTCTTATTTTTGCTCTCAATTTCTCTTGTCTTTCTTGAAGCTTCTAAGTGAACAAAGATGAAGACTTGGTCTTCTTATCTTGACTTGTCACATGACCATGCACATGCCTAATTAATTAACTCATGGGCTTGATAAATTATGGACCATGGCCGGCCACCTTGTGGTCTTGGGCCTCAATGTTTCTCAATATTTGTTGAGCCCAATTCGTTAAAAATCTCATTTTGTAATTCCCGAAACTAATTTCCAAAATCCCAAATTTGCCCTTAGCCTTGTACGACACTCCCGCATCAACATTCTTTCCTGCACAACTCCTATGTCAAGTAAAAAAAAAAAAAAAATTTGACCTTATTTCTCACAAATCAAAGATATCTCAAATTTTTCCAAGCGTGTGAAAACACAGGATATAACACACACAACCCACATCGAGCACCTACGATCCTCTATTGAGTGACATACACAATATATACACAAAAGAATCAACCAGTTAGCACCTCCGGAAGATGGAGTGCTCCTCAGCTCAGCTGGTAACTCCTATTAGTCTGGACCGCTTTCTTGTCTACCTGTGGGCATGAACACAGCATCCAAAGAAAAGGATGGCAGTACGAGCATTGTACTGAGTATGTAAGGCATACATCTAAGAAATAAGGTAACAATAAGAAAGTAAAGTAAAACAAGAAGATAACCAATAATTGCTTGCCTCTTAAGGCGGATCCATGCATGCATAATAGTGCTTTGCTGCGGAACGTGCAGCCCAATCCATATATCAATACAATGTTAGTGCCGAGGAACATACGGCCCGATCCATAAATATAATATGTTAGTGCCGAGGAACGTACGACCCGATCAATAACCCATATATCCCGCATTCGGGCACCCCGCGTCTGGGATAAAATCATGATATGCCAGCTGTCCAGGTGGCTATGCGTCTATAGCGCCTCACCTTCCCCATGATATGCCAGCTGACCAGCTCTAAAGTGTCAGGATAATAATCATATTCAGTTCTTTTTAAATCTCATTACAAGTTATAGCAAGGAACGTTTCAGATTTCATGTACATGTATCAATTTGACATGGTGTAACTTTTGATAGTCAAGTATGCCTCTAATTATGCAATTCTTTAAGAGTAGGAACTTTTATACATCATTCATTAGTCAATCATATAGTAGGCTCGTGACCATAACATTACGGAATGAATAGAATCATAAGTCATGCTTGGAACTAGAGAGTAGAATTTACCCCAAGGTTCATATCATTTCT
The DNA here is from genome assembly GCF_019175385.1 of Lycium barbarum. NCBI lineage: Eukaryota > Viridiplantae > Streptophyta > Magnoliopsida > Solanales > Solanaceae > Lycium > Lycium barbarum. The sequence continues at coordinate 86,977,334 of NC_083338.1, read as the reverse complement.
TACTTACGTCTAGGACATGCCAAAAGAAAGAAGGAATAGGCTTTACATACCTTTAGCGTTTAGTCGTATTATAACTTGTACTTGCTGCCCAATAGTACTTATCCTATATCAAAATATCAAGAGCTACGATTAGTCTACGAGGGAATTCAATATGTATTTTAACGTTAACAACCCCTTTCCAACATTTAGACGACGTTTCGTTCGCATTCAAACCAACTAGTACTACAAGCTAATATTGTTAGTCATTCTTTCATGTATCAATCCGAACTTGTTTAAACATGACTTAAGGGAACTTTGGATAGTCCGTACATCATTTAAAATAGGCCCTTATCCACGGCCAAACAGCACACCCAACATTACCATTTTCACTTCGCAATTTTTTCCAACTTCAACTACAACGTCAACAACACGTTTACAACATTACTTATACGATTATTGGAACTGTTTTAGCATCATATTTATTCTTACAACAACCCACAAACCATTTCAATTTCAACTTGAATCATTAAACTTCACTTTCACTATGCGTTCATAACAATAACAATAACCAACATTCAACATACACTAATTCACTCCTAACATTAAAACAGTCCACGGTTTGGACTGTTTTCCCCCTTCAACATGATTCATTTCTTTAACACCTCAATTCACATATTCATAATGCATACAATACACCACAATGTCCGTAACAACAACAATCAAAACATGACACAAAACAGTCCATAAATTCCTCTAAAACAGCCCCCTACACGGCTTCAACACAACTACAACAACTTCATGATTTTCATCCATTTATCCACACTGCAACACATTCAATTCATTCCCAATACATGTACAAGAAGATTAAGCATGATTCCATTTAAGTCTACAACACACGGCCCACTTCAACTTAAAGAAAAACAATCCAATACCAACATGCAACATCATAAACACACTTCTACAATATTTGTTCATTTACATATGTTGACACACGTTCAACCCATCAACAATACATGCAAAATGAGACCAACATGGCTTCACCCAAGCTCACGGCTCACCTCAACTTCAACCACAACAAAAAAACAACAACAACATGCACGAATTATACATTCAAATCATCATACAACACAAGAAAAATGATCATTCTTACCTTGTAACTAAACACTTCAATCGGCTAGCCCTTCACTTTCACTTCTTGAATTTTAACACTTGTTCTTGCTATTCCAATGAATGCTACACGTTAATACACCTTTAGGGGAGTTAAATTGCCTAAGAAATTGATTTTTTTGGAGCAATTTGGAACACCTCACTCTCGGCCAGCTTGTAGCCAAGAGCTTCCCTCTCTATCACTATGTGTTCTTGACTTGTAAAGATGAAAATGATGTAGTTAGTTGATAGTGAATCAGCATTTTGCCTTTTATATGAGTTGCAAGGGTTGGACAAGTGTCCCACTCAATATTTGGGTCAAATATTCTTGGACCATCCCACTAAACTACACGGCCAACTATGGCTATTTTTAATTGACTGATTTAGTTTTCCAATCCCACTTAATAATCTAATCATGGTTAATTTAATCCCAATTTTCCATTAATGCTTCCATACCAAACGAAATTTGTAGGTAACTTGTGACTTGAAACGAACCCGGAAGTTAAAGTCTCTACTTCGTATCTTAAAATAGTCTTGTCTTTAACTTGTCGCGTTTAGTTTAAAACGTCCCAATGTATGAAAATATGGGATATAACAATCTACTTCAGGTGCCACCCAGCCCCGTGTATATGCTTTAGCCGGACGGCAGGATCTTGAGTCCTCCACGGATGTGGTTACAAGTACATTGTCTATATTCTCCCGTGATGTATATACACTGATAGATCCGGGTTCTACTCTTTCTTATATTACTCCATATGTTTCCGGTTGTATTGGGGTGAGACCTGAGCCAATCAAACCTTTTGAAGTATCTACTCCGGTTGGTGATCCCGTGATAGAAAGACAAGTGTATAAAAATTGTGTAGTCGTGATATGTGATCGCCAGACCACAGCTGATTTAATTGAGTTGGAAATGTTAGATTTCGATGTAATTATAGGTATGGATTGGTTGGCCTCGTGCTATGCTATTGTTGATTGTCGATCGAAAGTGGTTCGATTCCAATTTTCGGGAGAGCCCGTGCTTGAATGGAAGGGTAATGCAGCATCTCCAAAGGGTAGGTTTATTTCCTACCTTAAGGCAAGGAAGATGATAGCCAAGGGCTATATTTATCATCTAGTTCGGGTTGATGACACCGAGGCAAAGCCGCCAACTTTCCAATCAGTTCCGATAGTGAATGAATTTTCAGATGTGTTTCCAGACGAACTTCCAGGTCTTCCTCCAGAAAGAGAAATTGACTTCGCCATTGATGTGTTGCCGGATACCAGGCCTATTTCTATTCCTCCTTATCGAATGGCTCCGGCGGAATTAAAAGAGCTAAAGGAGCAGTTGAAAGACTTGCCCGAGAAGGGATTTATTAGACCCAGTTCATCACCGTGGGGAGCACCGGTCTTGTTCGTGAGAAAGAAGGACGGTTCTCTAAGAATGTGCATCGATTATAGGCAATTGAATAAAGTGACGATAAAGAACAAATATCCTCTTCCAAGGACTGATGACTTATTCGACCAATTGCAAGGTGCCAAGTGGTTTTCTAAAATATATTTGAGGTCGGGTTACCATCAAGTGAGGGTTAGAGAAGCGGATGTTCCCAAAACGGCCTTCAGAACGAGGTACGACCACTATGAATTCTGAGTGATGTCGTTTGGGTTGACTAATGCTCCAGTCGTGTTTATGAATTTGATGAACAATGTATTCATGTCACGACCCAACCCCGTAGGCCGTGACTAGTGCCCGATCTGGGCACCCTAACCCATCTATCAAATATTATCTCAAATTCTATCAACTCATTCTAGTATATGGCGGAAGCCGACAAGGCTTTATTTCAAATTTAGGTAATTTCCAGAAAAATTTCGGCAGAGTTTCCTTTGTTTTACGGACTATCCAATATACCCTGCATGCAGAAAATACCAACGAAAGTCACACAGGGCTAACCAAGCAATATATAAACATATGCGGACCGGCCGCCTCGGCGTATAGGATCGCCCAAACAACATATGCGGACCGGCCGCCTCGGCGTATGGGATCGCCCAAACGACATGTACATACATCCATACAGAAAGACCCTAACCCACAAACATGTCCACAGACCTCCAAACAGACCGACAGAATCATATGACATGACAGGGCCCCACCGTACCCATGAACGAATATATACAAATGCACTAATAAAAATATATATACCAAGACTATAAGCTCCGGAAAGAGAGGAGCACTCCGAATAGCAGAAAGGGTGTCCTAAACAAGTGGATCATCAGGTTGTGCGTCTGTACCTGCGGGCATTAAACGCAGCCCCCGGAGAAGGGGGTCAGTACGAAATATGTACTGAGTATGCAAAGCAGAAGGTACAGAAATAAATCTGAATAATAATTGAATCAGATATATAGAAAATAATACATATCAAAAAAAAAATATCAAAATGTTTATTTCCAAAGTATAAATTATGCATAGGGCACAGGAAAATGTGGTCGCCCGCCTGTCGATGGCGCCACAACACAGCATAACACCAGAAAGTTTCAAATCTCCGAATCCCCGTCACACATCACAACACAGCATAACGCCAAACATAAGTGGAACCCGGCCCTCGAGCGAGGAGCACGGTGAACCATAATCACAGCATAACACCGGAATGTATCACAAAGAGCACGACAACAGAACTGGCGAACGATATCATAGGGCACGAGCGGAGTAGTGAGGAATCATATGCATAAAATCATCATCATAAATCCAAATGATAAGTAAAATAGTCATATTTGAAATCGGAACAATAATTACAACATTTTGTTTTTCCCCAAAGTTACCGAAATTACCAAAAGGGCGTCGCGGGACCCACGGACGAGTATAGGCCCGAACTGAGCCCGCCTATGAAAAACATACTCATTTTATATCATACAAACTCCTACGAAAATTTCAAAGCAATCCGAGCTTTTCTGAGGAAATTATGAGCGTTTGAAGTTTTGGAATCGCTAAAGAATGAACTTTAAAACAAAAATCAGCTTTCATGTAATCTTTACAAGTTATGGATTCCAAGAACATAAGGATCAATGTTTTGCCATGACAAGGCAAGGATGCCAAAGAACAAATGCGATTCATAAACATGCTCGGATTGTGAGAATAGAGTTTCCTCGAGGCTTATATCATAGCCTATTTTAACTAAGGCATGCCGAAGAAGGAAGATTACTTTACATACCTCAAACGCTCTCTAATACGATCCAAACTAAAGATAAATCCAACCTATGATTCGGGCTGCCCACGATCTATAAACAAGCCATAAAATGTCAAACATTAGCTAAAGACTTTTTGGGCATTAAATTCCAATTTCGCCCTTAATTCTACAGAAATTTGGGCAGCATTTCCCCTGTAAATAGGCTACCCCGAGAATTTAACTCGGCCGTATCAATCAACAACAACAACAACAACCAACCTAACAACATTAATAATCAATCCGAAAGGTAATACAACAATAATAGCTCTCTTTTCCATCATTCATCAACTTTCATAAATTCAATTCGACGACTTACCTTCAAGCCAAAATCGACGCTTATACGCTCACATACTAACCCGAACCCATACCAAAAACATTTCAGGACATTCTAAGCAATTTATACAATTTTTCCAACAATCCATAAATTTTCCCAAGCTACCCGAAACAGCCCCTAACCGAGACAGCCCCCCTAACTTTTTCTTCATTTCCAAATCATGGTTCGTATCTACAATTTACATTCTAACAATGCTATTTTCATCAATACACAATTTACATTAAATGTACAACAACTTCCAAATCAGTCCGCAATATTTACAACATCAATTTGAGTCAATAAACTTTCATTTCCAACATAGAATTCATGGCGACGACGGCTAAACAATAAGCGATACTAATTCAATTCTTGGCACATAAGGTGACCCATTTTCGGCTAACACTACACATATACATATATGGATGATTCTCAATTGTTCTTCACCTTACAATGATCATAATCAACTAACTAGGCATTAATTCATAATTTCAAGCACAACACAACAACACCCATTTACACGGCTCAAGCTCCACATACACTACTCACCTCCAACATTTCATATTTCATGATTTTCCTCCATTATAACATACTACAACATGGATATAACCTTCATAACGCAAAAACAAAATCAAATCTTACCTTTTCTTCTTCAACCTTACAATAGCCTAGGGTTTGCAATTGGATACAATGAATGGTTAGATGACCCAAACAACTCTTCCACGCTACTTAGGGACTTCAATATAGTGGGTTAACACCAAGAAATTAATTTTTGAAGGCAAAGAAATGGGGGTTGGTTTTCTTGCTCCTAGCCGTGAGCTCCCCCTTGGTTCTTCCACTTTTGTTTTGTTTTTTTTTGTTTTTTTGCTAAGTATAGAATGGTGAGGAGATGACTTAAGGTCATCTTTTTAAGTCCCCATAATATCTCTTATTGTTTGTGGCCCACACAATGTGGTGGACCAATTAAAATTGAACACCATTTGTGTGGGCCAACCATGGAAATTGTGGATAATTTTTATCTTCCAATTTTTATCACTTTTGGTCCCAAATTTTCCTAATTGTTCCATACCAATAAATTCATGCACCACATATATCTCAAAATAAAATCGAAGGTCAAGAATCCCGACTTTGTATCCCAAAATAATTTTTTTGTCCTTAACTTATCATAATTAAATCCGGATTATTCCACTGTACACAAATACGGGTTCTAACATCCTCCCCCTCTTTAGAACATTCGTCCTCGAATGTCAGATTAACCTTACCGATCATACAACAATTTGGGGGAGTTTCCTTACTAACTATCACAACAATACAATCATTGATCAACGATTCATTTATCAAACAACATAGTCAAATAGAGAATTGGATTACCTGTAGGCTCTGAAAATAAATGAGGATACTTCTTCTTCATATGCTCCTCAGTTTTCCAGGTCATTTCCTCTCGGTTATTGTTCCGCCACAGCACTTTAACAGAAGCCATATCTTTGTTCCGCAACCTTTTTACCTGGCGATCTAATATGGCTATAGGCTGCTCCTCATAAGATAGCTCCTCTGTGACCTGAATGTCATCTACAGGAAAGACTCTGGAAGGGTCACCAATACACTTACGAAGCATAGAAACATGAAATACCGGGTGTACCGCTCCCAAGTCAGCTGGCAAATCCAATTCGTAGGCCACCTTGCCTATTTTGCGAATAATCAGATAGGGCCCAATATATCTCGGACTGAGCTTTCCTTTCTTGCCAAATCGCATAACACCTTTCATCGGTGACACTTTCAGGAACACCCAATCGCCAATCTGAAACTCTAACGGTCGACGTCGCTTATCGGCATAAGATTTCTGTCGGCTCTGGGCTGCCAACAATCATTCTCGAATAAGTTTCACCTTATCCACGGCCTGCTGGACCACTTCTGGGCCAATCAACTCAGTCTCCCCAACATCAAACCAACCGATCGGTGATCTACACTTCCTGCCATACAAAGCCTCATATGGTGCCATCTGAATACTGGAGTGGTAGCTGTTATTATACACAAACTCAACAAGCGGTAAATGGTCGTCCCAGCTACCCCTGAAATCAATAACACAGGCACGCAACATATCTTCCAATGTCTGAATAGTGCGCTCGGCCTGTCCGTCGGACTGGGGATGGAAGGCTGTACTCAGGCTCACCTGGGTCCCCAATCCCTCCTGAAACGATCTCCAGAACTTAGCTGTAAACTGGGCACCTCTATCGGAAATAACAGACACAGGAACTCCATGAAGTCGTACAATCTCCCTAACATAAATCCTGGCATAATCCTCAGCTGAATAGGTGGTCCGAACCGGAAGAAAATGGGCTGATTTCGTCAGCCGATCAACAATAACCCAAATAGAATCATACCTCCGTGGAGTGCGAGGTAGACCTGTAATAAAGTCCATATTAATGATCTCCCACTTCCACGTCGGTATCTCCATCTCCTGCAATAGCCCACCGGGCTTCTGGTGCTCAATCTTAACCTGCTGGCAATTTGGACACTGAGCAACGAACTCTGTTATATCTCTTTTCATACCGTCCCACCAATATAGGCATCTGATATCATGGTACATCTTCGTCGACCCTGGGTGAACAGAATATCGGGCGTAATGTGCCTCGCCCATAACCTGTCGCCGCAACCCTGCAACGTCAGGTACACACAATCTGCCTCTGTGAAATAACACTCCATCAGGTGAAATCTCAAACGGAGTCTTCTCCTGTGCCAGAGCTGCATCTCTGTACTGTGCCAGAATAGGATCCTCATACTGGTGCCGCTTAATATCTTCTGTAATAGAGGACTCAGCCATACCTCGAACAGAAACTCCAACATCTCCAGAATCAGCCAAGCGAACTCCAAGACTAGCCAACTGATGAATATCGCGAACCATTTCTTTACTCTCTGATGGCACATCTGCTAGGCTGCCCATAGACTTGCGGCTGAGTGCATCCGCCACAACATTAGCTTTCCCAAGATGGTAGAGAATGTCAACATCATAATCTTTCAGCAACTCTAACCACCTCCGCTGCCGCAAGTTCAGCTCCTTTTGCCTAAAGATGTACTGAAGGCTCTTATGATCTGTATAAATGTCAACGTGAACCCCATATAAATAATGTCTCCACATCTTCAAAGCATGAATGACCGCGGCCAGCTCCAAATCGTGAGTAGGATAATTCTTTTCATGTTTTCTGAGCTGCCGGGAAGCATAAGCTATCACCCTGCCGTGCTGCATCAACACACATCCCAAACCAATACCAGAGGCATCACAATAAATCACATACCCATCTGGACCCTCCGGAAGAGTCAGGACTGGAGCCATAGTCAACTTCTCTTTCAGCAACTGGAAGCTACGCTCGCAAGCATCTGACCACTGAAACTTAGCTCCCTTCTGAGTCAGCCTTGTCAAAGGCGCTGAAATGGAAGCAAACTTCTCCATGAATCTCCGATAATAACCAGCCAATCCCAGAAAGCTACGCACCTCTGTCGGCGTCGTAGGTCTAGGCCAATTCTTTACGGCCTCGATCTTCTGGGTATCCACCCGGACGCCATCAGCCCCAATAATATGTCCCAGAAATGCCACTGAAGATAACCAGAATTCACACTTAGAAAATTTAGCATATAATTCCTGGTGCCGAAGTGTGCCAAGTACCGTCCTCAAATGGTCCGCATGCTCTGCCTTTGACCGAGAATAAACCAGAATATCATCGATAAATACGATCACAAACATATCCAAGAACGGTCTGAATACCCGATTCATCAGGTCCATAAATACTGCTGGGGCATTTGTCAGCCCAAAAGACATAACTCTGAACTCATAGTGCCCATATCGGGTCCTGAATGCTGTCTTGGGAATATCAGCCTCTCGTACCCGTACCTGATGGTAACCCGATCGCAGGTCTATCTTCGAGAAGTACCTGGCACCCTGCAGCTGATCAAACAAATCATCAATCCTGGGGAGGGGATATTTATTCTTGATGGTTACCTTATTCAACTGCCGATAATCAATGCACATCCGCAACGAGCCGTCTTTCTTCCTCACAAATAATACCGGAGCTCCCCAGGGTGACGCACTAGACCGAATGAAACCCTTCTCCAATAAATCTCTCAGCTGCTCTTTCAATTCTTTCAATTCTGCAGGTGCCATTCTGTACGGAGGAATAGAGATAGGCTGAGTGTCTGGCAACAGATCAATAGCAAACTCTATCTCCCGTTCGGGAGGAAGACCCGGAAGCTCATCTGGGAATACATCTACAAATTCATTAACCACTGGGACTGACTGAAGAGTCGGTGCCTCTGCCTCTAAATCATGAACACGGACCAGATGATAAATATACCCCTTTCTGATCATTTTCTCAGCCTTGAGGTATGAAATAAACTTACCCCTCGGCGATACTGTATTACCTGCCCACTCTATAACTGGCTCCCCTGGGAATTGGAATCGGACTATCTTCTTTTGACAATCAACATTAGCATAGCAAGAAGCTAGCCAATCCATACCTATAATCACGTCAAACTCGATCATATCTAACTCTACCAAATCCGCCTTAGTGCAGCGGCCACAGATAATCACGGAACAATCTCTATAAATCTGACTGGCTATAACAGAATCCCCTACTGGTGTAGCTACCTCAAAAGGCTCTATCGGTTCGGATTCTATCCCAATTTTATCAGCAACGAGTGGAGATATAAATGATAATGTAGAACCAGGATCAATCAATGCATACACATCACGAGAGAAAACCAGTAATATACCTGTGACGACATTAGGCGAAACCTCCTGGTCCTGTCTGCTGGCTAAGGCATAAATGCGGTTCGAAGGACCGCTACAACCCGAAGCTCCGCCACGACCCCTGCCGCGGCCTGCTGGTGCTGGAGTACCTCGCCCTGCAGGGCGCATCGCCACCGAGGCTGAAGATGAACCACCGGCTGACCCGGTAGACTGAGCTGAACTGCCTGTACCACCTCTAGCCGGACAGTCTCTCATCTGATGGCCCTGACGGCCGCAAACAAAGCATGCACCCGTAGCTCGGAAACACTCTCCCGGGTGTTGTCTCCCACAGTAGGAACACAAAGGTCTGGGTGGCCTCATCTGACTGCTGGAACCTCTGTCCAACTGTGAACCTGAAGCCCTGGAGCTCGGGCCTGCCCCTGAATATCCGGCACCCTCAGATCTCCTGCCGGTAAACTGTGGAGGTGTACCCCGTGATGACTGAGAAGGATATCTGCTCTGCTGCTGCTGCTGAGGCTGTCTGCCTCGGAAATCTCCAGAATAGCCTGCGGATCTGGCCCTCTTGGGCGGCCTCCTGTCCCGATCTCTGCTGGAATAATCAGCTCTATGTCGGTCCTCCATACCCAGAGCATAAGCCTGTAGTCGGGCAATATCCATGTCTGTCTGCAATGCCACCGCCATACAGCCATCAATCAAGTAGCGGTCTAACCCCATCACGTATCTGTGCATCCGATCGGCCATATCTGCTACTATGGCAGGTGCGTACCGGGCCAGAGAATCAAACTCCATATTATACTCACGAACACTCCGACCTCTCTGCTGCAGATGTAAAAATCGGTCAACCCGCGCCCGCCGTAACTCTGGGGGCAAAAAGTGGCGGGTAAAAGCAGCCACGAACTCGTCCCAAGTAGCTGGGGAAGCACCCTCACCCCTAGATAGCTCCCAGGACTCATACCAGTGAGCAGCGACATCCCGTAGTCTATGCGAAGCCAACTTAACAAACTCAGTCTCTGAAGCCCTGACCAAATCTAGTGAACGCCGCATCCCCCGAATAAAGTCATGGGGGTCCTCGTCGGGCTTAGACCCGTAAAACTCTGGAAGGCCACATAATAGAAACTCTCGAACCCTCAGGCTGTCACGCTTATCGTCATCATCATCATCTCTCCGCCCGCGTCTGCAAGCCTGTCCCGCTACCAGAGTGGTCAATAACTGCACAGCCTCTCTCAGTGTCCTGTCCTCCGCCCCTGGCTGGGGCCCCTGGAGCTAATGGTGAAGCTGCTCCAGACTCCTCTGACGATGAAGACGTAGCAGAGTCGGCTGCCGGGACGTAATATCACGCATCATCTGAGCAAGGGTCCGAGTACCCTTCTGAGCCCGGCTGGTCTCTCCTACTACGCCCTTTTTCTTCTGGGCGGCCGTCACCTTTTTCGGAGGCATCACTGAAAGAAAAACAACAACAGATCAAAACAGAATCATCCTAATAGCACAGTTCTATCGCACGATCTAAGATCAGATGAAAAGACAACATCCTAAATGTCCTGTAGCCTCCTGTTTATAGATGTGGTGCACAACACACCGATAAACAAGACTCTACTAGACACGATCTGTGGACACTCCGAGGACAAACCGCTCTGATACCACTTCTGTCACGACCCAACCCCGTAGGCCGTGACTAGTGCCCGATCTGGGCACCCGAACCCATCTATCAAATATTAGCTCAAACTCTATCAACTCATTCTAGTATATGGCGGAAGCCGACAAGGCTTTATTTCAAATTTAGGTAATTTCCAGAAACATTTCGGCAGAGTTTCCTTTGTTTTACGGACTATCCAATATACCCTGCACGCAGAAAATACCAACAAAAGTCCCACAGGGCTAACCAAGCAATATATAAACATATGCGGACCGGCCGCCTCGGCGTATAGGATCGCCCAAACAACATATGCGGACCGGCCGCCTCGGCGTATGCGATCGCCCAAACGACATGTACATACATCCATACAGAAAGACCCTAACCCACAAATATGTCCACAGACCTCTAAACAGACCGACAGAATCATATGACATGACAGGGCCCCACCGTACCCATGAACGAATATATACAAATGCACTAATAAAAATATATATACCAAAAGTATAAGCTCCGGAAAGAGAGGAGCACTCCGAATAGCAGAAAGGGTGTCCTAAACAAGTGGATCACCAGGCTGTGCGTCTGTACCTGCGGGCATGAAACGCAGCCCCCGGAGAAGGGGGTCAGTACGAAATATGTACTGAGTATGCAAAGCAGAAGGTACAGAAATAAATCTGAATAATAATCGAATCAGATATATAGAAAATAATACATATCAAAAAAAAAAATATCAAAATGTTTATTTCCAAAGTATAAATTATGCATAGGGCACAGGAAAATGTGGTCGCCCGCCTGTCGATGGCGCCACAACACAGCATAACACCAGAAAGTTTCAAATCTCCGAATCCCCGTCACACATCACAACACAGCATAACGCCAAACATAAGTGGAACCCGGCCCTCGAGCGAGGAGCACGGTGAACCATAATCACAGCATAACACCGGAATGTATCACAAAGCGCACGACAACAGAACCGGCGAACGATATCATAGGGCACGAGCGGAGTAGTGAGGAATCATATGCATAAAATCATCATCATAAATCCAAATGATAAGTAAAATAGTCATATTTGAAATCGGAACAATAATTACAACATTTTGTTTTTCCCCAAAGTTACCGAAATTACCAAAAGGGCGTCGCGGGACCCACGGACGAGTATAGGCCCGAACTGAGCCCGCCTATGAAAAACATACTCATTTTATATCATACAAACTCCTACGAAAATTTCAAAGCAATCCGAGCTTTTCTGAGGAAATTATGAGCGTTTGAAGTTTTGGAATCGCTAAAGAATGAACTTTAAAACAAAAATCAGCTTTCATGTAATCTTTACAAGTTATGGATTCCAAGAACATAAGGATCAATGTTTTGCCATGACAAGGCAAGGATGCCAAAGAACAAATGCGATTCATAAACATGCTCGGATTGTGAGAATAGAGTTTCCTCGAGGCTTATATCATAGCCTATTTTAACTAAGGCATGCCGAAGAAGGAAGATTACTTTACATACCTCAAACGCTCTCTAATACGATCCAAACTCAAGATAAATCCAACCTATGATTCGGGCTGCCCGCGATCTATGAACAAGCCATAAAATGTCAAACATTAGCTAAAGACTTTTTGGGCATTAAATTCCAATTTCGCCCTTAATTCTACAGAAATTTGGGCAGCATTTCCCCTGTAAATAGGCTACCCCGAGAATTTAACTCGGCCGTATCAATCAACAACAACAACAACAACCAACCTAACAACATTAATAATCAATCCGAAAGGTAATACAACAATAATAGCTCTCTTTTCCATCATTCATCAACTTTCATAAATTCAATTCGACGACTTACCTTCAAGCCAAAATCGACGCTTATACGCTCACATACTAACCCGAACCCATACCAAAAACATTTCAGGACATTCTAAGCAATTTATACAATTTTTCCAACAATCCATAAATTTTCCCAAGCTACCCGAAACAGCCCCTAACCGAGACAGCCCCCCTAACGTTTTCTTCATTTCCAAATCATGGTTCGTATCTACAATTTACATTCTAACAATGCTATTTTCATCAATACACAATTTACATTAAATGTACAACAACTTCCAAATCAGTCCGCAATATTTACAACATCAATTTGTGTCAATAAACTTTCATTTCCAACATAGACTTCATGGCGACGACGGCTAAACAATAAGCGATACTAATTCAATTCTTGGCACATAAGGTGACCCATTTTCGGCTAACACTACACATATACATATATGGATGATTCTCAATTGTTCTTCACCTTACAATGATCATAATCAACTAACTAGGCATTAATTCATAATTTCAAGCACAACACAACAACACCCATTTACACGGCTCAAGCTCCACATACACAACTCACCTCCAACATTTCATATTTCATGATTTTCCTCCATTATAACATACTACAACATGGATATAACCTTCATAACGCAAAAACAAAATCAAATCTTACCTTTTCTTCTTCAACCTTACAATAGCCTAGGGTTTGCAATTGGATACAATGAATGGTTAGATGACCCAAACAACTCTTCCACGCTACTTAGGGACTTCAATATAGTGGGTTAACACCAAGAAATTAATTTTTGAAGGCAAAGAAATGGGGGTTGGTTTTCTTGCTCCTAGCCGTGAGCTCCCCCTTGGTTCTTCCACTTTTGTTTTGTTTTTTTTTTGTTTTTTTGCTAAGTATAGAATGGTGAGGAGATGACTTAAGGTCATCTTTTTAAGTCCCCATAATATCTCTTATTGTTTGTGGCCCACACAATGTGGTGGACCAATTAAAATTGAACACCATTTGTGTGGGCCAACCATGGAAATTGTGGATAATTTTTATCTTCCAATTTTTATCACTTTTGGTCCCAAATTTTCCTAATTGTTCCATACCAATAAATTCATGCACCACATATATCTCAAAATAAAATAGAAGGTCAAGAATCCCGACTTTGTATCCCAAAATAATTTTTTTGTCCTTAACTTATCATAATTAAATCCGGATTATTCCACTGTACACAAATACGGGTTCTAACAATTCAGGACTCTCTTCGACTTATTTGTGATAGTATTTATTTATGATATTTTGGTGTATTCTCGCACGGAATCAGAACATGCAGATCATTTGGAAATTGTTCTTGGCATTCTTCGAGCCCGAGAATTGTATGCAAAATTTTCAAAGTGTGAGTTTTGGCTAAATTCTGTAACCTTTTTGGGCCATATTATTTCAGATGATGGCATTCGAGTTGACACTTAGAAAATTAAAGCTGTGAAGACTTGGCCAAGGCCTACGACGCCTAAAGAAGTTTGTAGTTTTCTGGGTTTGGCAGGATATTATAGAAGATTCGTAGAGGGCTTCTCGTCTATTTCAGCCCCATTGACAAAGCTAACCCAGAATTCAGCCAAATTTCAGTGGAATGATGCTTGTGAGCGCAGTTTCCAAGCGTTGAAAGACAGATTGACCTCAGCTCCGGTCTTAACACTTCCAGAAGGGTCAGATGGCTATGTGGTATATTGTGACGCTTCAGGTGTCGGATTAGGATGCGTATTGATGCAGCATGGTAAAGTTATTACATATGCTTCGAGACAATTATGGAAACATGAATGGAATTATCCAGCTCATGATCTCGAATTGGCTGCAGTTATTCATGCCTTAAAAATATAGAGGCATTATTTGTATGGTGTGCATGTGGATATCTATATAGATCACAAAAGTCTTCAATATATATTTAAATAGAAGGAGTTAAACCTACGGCAGAGGCGGTGGTTAGAATTGTTGAAAGATTATGATGTGAATATTTTGAACCACCCCGGAAAAGCAAATGTAGTAGCCGATGCGCTTAGCTGCCGATCAATGGGCAGTTTATGAGGTCCCTCTGGAAAAGAAAGAGATGGTTTATGAGCTCCACCAACTAGCTAATCTTGGAGTACGTGTAATAGATTCGGGTAATGTGGGGATTAGTATCAATGATCCACAATTTCGTCCTTGAATATGGAAGTGAAAGAACGACAATATGAACATCCTCAATTGTGTTGTTACAGAGACACATCTCATGGAAAAGAGAAGTCTTCATTTGGAGTTTCTATGGATGGAATTCTTAGATACCGAGGCAGGTTATGTGTGCCGAATGTAGCAGAATTGCGCCGACAAATTCTAGAAGAAGCACATTGTTCCCGATATTCTATTCACCCGGGTGCAACCAAAATGTATCGTGATCTCAAGATGATGTACTGGTGGGATGGCATGAAGAGAGACATAGCCGAATTTGTAGCACAGTGTCCAAATTGCCAATAAGTGAAAGTTGAACATCAGAAGCCATGAGGCTTATTGCAAGCAATAGAAATCCCTACTTGAAAATGGGAAGTGATCAACATGGATTTCATCGTAGGATTACCTTGTTCCCGCGGAAAATATGATTCTATATGGGTGATTGTGGATAGATTGACGAAAGCAGCCCATTTTCTCCCAGTTAGGACTACATACTCAGCCGAAGATTATGCAAGGTTATATCTCAAGGAAATTGTGCGACTTCATGGTATTCCATTATCTATTATTACAGATAGAGGAGCACAATTTACAGCCAAGTTTTGGAAGTCCTTTCAAGAAGGTCTAGGCACTCAAGTGAAGCTTAGCACGACATTTCATCCGCAGACCGATGGACAAGCCGAGCGTACTATTCAGACCTTGGAAGATATGCTACGAGCATGTGTGCTCGATTTCGGTGGTAGTTGGGATGATCATTTACCGCTAGTCAATTTTGCATACAATAATAGTTACCATTCCAGCATTCAAATGGCTCCATATGAAGCTTTATATGGGAGGAAATTTAGATCCCCAATCGGATGGTTTGAATAGGAGAAGCACAGCTAGTAGGCCCCTTGATTCAGCAAGCGGTGGAAAAAGTTAAGGTGATCCGAGATCGATTGTTGACAACCCAAAGTCGCCAAAAGTCTTATGCAGACAATCGCCGACGAGACTTGGAATTCCACGCTGATAATTGGGTATTTTTTAAAGTATCGCCAATGAAAGGGGTGATGAGATTTGGTAAGAAAGGGAAGCTAAGTCCTAGATACATTGGACCCTATAGAATTATCCGCAAGGTAGGTCAGGTGGCCTATGAATTGGACTTGCCCTCGGAGCTTGAATCAGTCCATCTAGTCTTCCACATTTCGATGCTCCGCAAGTGTGTTGGAGATCCCACAAAGATTGTCCCGATAAGTGATGTGCAAGTGACAAAAAAGTTAACCTATGAAGAAGTGCCTATTGCTATCCTAGACAGGCAAGTGCGAAGACTTCGAAATAAAGAGGTAGCATCAGTCAAGGTCTTATGGCGAAACAATAACCGGGAAGAAATGACTTGGGAGGCGGAAGAGAAAATGAGATCTGCATATCCCCACTTATTCCAAGCCCCAGGAGAGATCCAAGATGAAACGCCAATGATATAAGGTATGTATGCTTACTTTTCATGCTTTTGGTCGTGCGTGGCCCTATGGGTTGTTGTGATAGGTTGGTAGTGCCAAATTACAGGGGAAACTCTGGCGATATTTCGTAGGATCCCGAGTGTTTAACATTCGAGGACGAATGTTCCAAAAGGGGGGAAGAATGTTACACCTTGGAAATTTTACCCGTTAGCGTACAGTGAATAAACTAGCCAAGGGCATGAAATACACGATGACTCGATAAGTAAGAGATAGCATTTGATGATCTTAATCGAGACTTGAAGACGATAGACGTAAAGAAAGAAGTTTCACGAAGGAACTAAGGGATATGTTATGTATCGGGTAGGAATTATGGACGATGAGCCAATGAGGGCCTAATGATGTTTGGGAGAAAAGTAATAACGTCCCTTAGATTGGTATTGAAGTGTTGAACAAGTGTTAAGAAGGTTCCATAAGAATCGTAAATCAAACGAGTCGACGAAAACAAGTTCCGGACAACTGGACATTATACGGCCAGACATACTGGCCCTATAAAATCCACGAACCGTATGTCCAGGCCATAGATCCAGTCCAGAACAACATGGCTCACTGAACCAAACATACAGTCCCAACATACGGTCAGTGAAAATTATACGGACCGTATGTTGGTCCGTATAAAGTGGTTCGGCCAGCTTTGGTGAATTAATATAAGGGACCATTTCCATTTCATTTTCATTTCATTCCCACTCTCCACAAGTCAAGAGACCTCTAGAACATTCTCCAACATTCATCCACAAGAAAAATCAAAGGAAATCCACGATCAATAACACCAAATCCATGAGACAAAGTGTATGAAACCTAGATAAAGTTCATCTCTCTCAAGAAAACCCAAGAGGAGTGAAGTAGGGTTTTGATGCTAGAGGAGTAATTCCATTCAAGGTTTGTTCAACCATCATCTAAGTAAGTTTCATGACTAAACCATGTTTTTTAAGGTATTGTAAGGTTGAGATACTTGAATTGTAGAAAGACATAGGAAATGGGTCATTAATGAGTGAATAGTGTCATGGTTAGATGGTAGTTGGATTGAACCATGAATGTTGGTGTGTTGTGATTATAAATACGTTATAAACGACATTTAGGCCATGAAATAAGTATTATATGAGGAAACATGATAGTAAGCTAT
Organism: Lycium barbarum; assembly: GCF_019175385.1. Taxonomy (NCBI): domain Eukaryota; kingdom Viridiplantae; phylum Streptophyta; class Magnoliopsida; order Solanales; family Solanaceae; genus Lycium; species Lycium barbarum. Next base: position 86,959,721 of record NC_083338.1, on the reverse strand, counting down.
AGCCATAAATGTGGAGAAATTGAAGAGAAATTGTGGATTGTGGTCAATGTATATAAATGATGATTGTTGATTGCAATATTGTGAATGTTGTTGTGAGTGTGTGGGAGTTGATATAGAATATGGGAAAGTAGTATAAACAAAAGAAGTAATGCCCAATTTTCCCTAGAAATAGTCACGCGTCCTTGTAGTCGACTTAACTAACGTAGTGTGAATTCACTCTTGAAGGTAGAAACGTGATATCGAAGGAGAACAAGCAAGCGATAGCTTAGTTAAACGTCAAAGGTATGTGAGGCTAGTCCTTTCTTTCTAATGGCATGAATCTTCTAGCATGATTTTCTTTCCTCTTCGTGAGTAACTATATAAGATAAGAGATACATCATGAGTCCCATAATGATAATGACGATATCTATTGCTTACACTCACCTTATATGCTACTTCCTTCAAGGTGAGGCAGGATGTCAATAATTACTCCATACTGAAATCGGGGGATCACGACCTTATATATACTTATGCATACATGACATGATGATGATTATGAGTAAGCCAGCATGCATTATTTCCTTTACACTTGACAGTCAGATACATCTGTTCCATATCGATACTTCTATTATATCATTGTCTTATCTCATTGTTTATGCCTCTCATACTCAGTACAATGTTCGTACTGACGTCAGTTTTCTTTAGACGCTGTGTTCATGCCCACAGGTAGACAGGTGTCACGACCCAACTAGGGGCCGCGACGGGGGCTAGCCACCGAGCACCGCTCATTCTATCTCTCATCATGCTTATTTAATGCTCTTTTACCAATTTATATTCAAATCGTAGGAAAATCATCTTTCATTTGAGAACATAAAAATACTTTTAAATACACGAGCCTTCAGGCTATCAAAATAATATATACAATTATACCATAGTAATAAATCGTGAGACCATCTAACCCACACTGCGCATCTACGAGCGTCTACTGGAGTGCTATTCATATGGACGAGACAAGACCCCGTCATGCCCAAAATACATATACATGACTATATACGCAAAATAATAATCAAGCACCTCCGGGACAAAGGAGTGCTTTCAATCAGCTGACAGCTACTACGGATCCGGGTCGAGCTCTCCTCCCTGTCTACCTGTGGGCATGAACACATCATCCAAAGAAAACGGATGTCAGTACGAACATTGTACTGAGTATGAGAGGCATAAACAAAGAAATAAGGCAATGATATAAAAGAAGTATCAATATGGAATAACTGCATCTGACTGTCAAGTGTAAGAGAAATAATGCATGCTGGCTTACTCATAATCATCATCATGTCATGTATGCATAGATATATAAGCTGCCCGTCCATATAGGATCGGTGTGATAATCATAACATTAGCCTGCGTCCAGGCCTTCCGCGTCCGGGGTATCATCTCATGCTGCCCACTAGTGGTGTCTGCCCATGCCATTTGGCCATGGTGTATCGTATAGCTGCCCGTCTTAGCGGTGACTGCCCGGCCAAATAGGCACGATGTTATTTCATCATCATACATGCTCCTCATAATATGCTTATCGTAACATACTTATCAGAGTACATGCGTAAGGCTTATGAACAACTTTACTTTATCGGGGTGACGTAAGGTCGTGATCCCCCCGATTTCACTATGGAGCAATCATTGACGTTCTGCCTCACCTTGAAGGAATTAGCACATAAGGTGAGTGTGAGCAATAAATAACATCATTAGCATTATAGAATCATCATGCCATATCTTTTATCGTATACAGCTGTTCATAGACATAGCCTTTTAACTTTCTGGAATATAGGAAATCATGAGGAGGAAGGGAAATCATGCCATGAGATTCATTCCATTAGAAAGAAAGGACCATCCTCACATACCTCTAACGTTTAACTAAGCTATCGCTTGCTTGTTCTCCTCCGATATCACGTTTCTACCTTCAAGAGAGAATTTGCACTAACGTTAGTTAATTCGACTATAAGAACGCGTGACTATTTCTAGAGAAAATTGGACAACACTTCCTTTGTTTATACTACTTTACCCATACTTTATGTCAACTTCCAACACTCACAACAACATTCACAATATTGCAATCAACAATCATCATTTATATACAATGACCACAATCCACCATTTCTCTTCATTTTCCCCACATTTATGGTTATAGCTCACTATCGTGTTTTCTCATGTATCACACTTATTTAATGGTGTAAATGTCATTTATGACGTATTCATAATCACAACACCCCAAAATTTATGATTCAATCCAACTACCATCCAAACATGACACTATTCACTCATTAATGACCCATTCCCTATGTCTTTCTACAACTCAAGTATCTTAACCTTCCAATACCTTAAACAACATGGTTTTAGTCATAAAAATTACCTTAGATGATGGTTTAACAAGCCTTGAATGGAATTACTCCTTTAGCACCAAAACCCAACTTCACTTCTTTTGGGTTTTCTTGAGAAAGATGAACTTTAGTGTGATTCTTACACTTGATTTCGTGGGTTTCATGTAGTTGATCACTAATTTCCTTTGAATTCTTGTAGTTGAATAGTAGAGAGGGTTCTAGATGTTTCTTGAGGTGTGGAGAGTGGAAGTGAATGGGAAATGAAATGAAAAGGGTCCCTTATACTTAAACTTAAAAAGCTGGCCGAACCACTTTATAAGGACCAACATACGGTCCGTATAAATTTTACTGACCGTATGTTGGGACCGTATGTTTGGTCCAGAATTTCATCCTCCTCTTGGACAATTATACGGTCCAACATACGGCCAATATCATTTATACGGACCGTATGCTTGGCCGTATAATGCCAACTGAAGCGATTTCGTTTTTGTCGGCTCGTTTGATCTCCGATCCTTATGGAGCCTTCTTAACACTTGTTTAGCACCTCAATACCAATCTAAGGGACGTTATTACTTGTCTCCAAGACATCATTATGCCCTCTCTAACTCATCGTCCATAATTCCTACCCGATAATTAACATATCCCTTACTTCCTTCGTCAAACTTCTTTCTTTACGTCTATCGTCTTCAAGTCTCGGTTACGATTATCAAATGCTAGCTCTTACTTATAGAATCATCGTGTATGTCAAGCCCCTCACTATCTTATTCACTGTACGCTAACGGGGAAAATTTCCAAGGTGTAACATTCTTCCTCCCTTTTGGAACATTCGTCCTCGAATGTTAAACACTCAGGATTCTACGAAAATTTCGCCAGAGTTTCCCCTGTAATTTGGCACTACCAACCTGTCACAACAACCCATAATATCATCGCCTCACAGGGCTACATCACAATATCAACATATCTATGGCCACACACGACCAAAAGCATGAAAAGTGGTAAGCATACATACCTTATGTCGTTGGTGTTTCATCTTGGATCTCTCCTGGGGGTTGAAATAAATGCGGGTACTTGGACTTCATCTTCTCTTCCGTCTCCCAAGTCATTTCTTCCCGATTGTTGTTTCGCCAAAAGACTTGGACTGAAGCTACCTCTTTATTTCGAAGTCTTCGCACTTGCCTGTCTAGGATAGCAATAGGCACTTCTTCATAGGTTAGCTTTTCTGTCACTTGCACATCACCTATCGGGACAATCCTTGTGGGATCTCCAACACACTTGCGGAGCATTGAAACGTGGAAGACTGGATAAACTAATTCAAGCTCCTAAGGTAAGTCCAATTCATAGGCTACATGACCCACCTTGCGGATAATTCTATAGGGTCCAACGTATCTAGGACTTAACTTCCCTCTTTTGCAAAATCTCATCACCCCTTTCATTGGCGATAATTTCAAAAATACTCAATCATCAACCTGAAATTCCAAGTCTCGTCGGCGATTGTCGGCATAAGACTTTTGGCGACTTTGGGCTGTTAGCAATCGATCTCGGATCACCTTAAATTTTTCCACTGCTTGCTGAATCAATTCGGGGCCTACTCGTTGTACTTCCCCTATTTCGAACCATCCGATTGGGGAACAACATTTTCTGCCATACAAAGCTTCATATGGGGCCATTTGAATGTGGGAATGGTAACTATTATTGTATGCAAATTCGACTAGCGGCAAATAATTGTCCCAACTTCCACCGAAATCCAGTACGCATGCTCTTAGCATATCTTCCAAGGTTTGAATAGTACGCTCGGCTTGTCCATCAGTCTGCGGATCAAATGTCGTGCTAAGCTTCACTTTAGTGCCTAGACCTTCTTGAAAGGACTTCCAAAACTTGGCTGTAAACTGCGCTCCTCGATCTGTGATAATAGATAATGGAATACCATGAAGGCGCACAATTTCCTTGAGATATAACGTCGCATAATCTTCGGCTGAGTGTGTAGTCTTAACCGGGAGAAAATGGGCTGCTTTCGTCAATCTATCCACGATCACCCATATAGAATCATATTTTCCACGGGAACGAGGTAACCCCACAATAAAATCCATGTTGATCACTTCCCATTTCCATGTAGGGATTTCCATTGCTTGCAATAAGCTTCCTGGCTTCTGATGTTCAACTTTTACTTGTTGGCAATTTGGGCACTGTGCTACAAATTCGGCTATGTCTCTCTTCATGCAATCCCACCAATACATCATCTTGAGATCACGATACATTTTAGTTGCACCCGGGTGAATAGAATACCGGGAACAATGTGCTTCTTCTAGAATTCATCGGCGCAATTCTGTTACATTCGGCACACATAACCTTCCTCGGTATCTAAGAATTCCATCCATAGGAACTTCAAATGAAGACTTTTCTTTTCCATGAGATGTGTCTTTGTAACGACACAATTTAGGATCTTCATATTGCCGTTCTTTCACTTCCATGTCCAAGGATGAAATTGTGGGATCATTGATACTAATCCCCATATTACCCGAATCGATTACACGCACTTCAACATTTGGTAGTTGGCGGAGCTCATGAACCATTTCTTTCTTTTCCGGAGGGACCTCACCATAACTGCCCATTGATCGGCGGCTAAGCGCATCAGCTACCACATTCGCTTTTCCGGGGTGGTACAAAATGTTCACATCACAATATTTTAACAATTCTAACCACCGCCTCTGTCGCAGGTTCAACTCCTTTTACTTGAAAATGTATTGAAGGCTTTTGTGATCTGTATAGATATCAACATGCACACCATACAAATAATGCCTCCATATTTTTAAGGCATGAATAACCGCTGCCAATTCGAGATCATGAGTTGGATAATTCTTTTCATGTTTCCGTAATTGTCTCGAAGCATATGCAATAACTTTACCATGCTGCATCAATACGCATCCTAATCCCACACCAGAAGCGTCACAATATACCACATAGCCATCTTTCCCTTCTGGAAGTGTTAAGACTGGAGCTGAGGTCAATCGGCCTTTCAACTCTTGGAAACTACGCTCACAAGCATCATTCCACTAAAATTTAGCCGACTTCTGGGTTAGCTTCGTCAACGGGGCTGAAATAGATGAGAAGCCCTCTATGAATCTTCTATAATAACCTGCCAAACCCAGAAAACTACAGACTTCTGTAGGCGTCGTAGGCCTTGGCCAAGTCTTCACAGCTTCAAATTTCTGAGTGTCAACTCGAATGCCATTATCTGAAATAACATGGCCCAAAAATGTCACAGAATTTAGCCAAAACTCGCACTTTGAAAATTTTGCATACAATTCTCGGGCTCGAAGAATGCCAAGAACAATTCGCAAATGATCTGCATGTTCTGATTCTGTGCAAGAATACACCAGAATATCATCAATAAATACTATCAAAAATAAGTCCAAGAGAGGCCTGAATACATTGTTCATCAAGTTCATAAACATGGCCGGAGCATTAGTCAATCCAAATGACATCACCCGGAATTCATAATGGCCATATCTCGTTCTGAAAGCTGTTTTGGGAATATCCGCTTCTCTGACTCTCACTTGATGGTAACCCGACCTCAAATCTATTTTAGAAAACCACTTGGCACCTTGCAATTGATCGAATAAGTCATCAATCCTTGGGAGAGGATATTTGTTCTTTATCGTTACTTTGTTCAACTGCCTATAATCGATGCACATTCGTAGAGAACCGTCTTTCTTTCTCACAAATAAGACTGGGGCTCCCCATGGTGATGAACTGGGTCTAATAAACCCCTTTTCAAGCAAATCTTTCAACTGTGCCTTTAGCTCCTTCAATTCCGCCGGAGCCATTCGATAAGGAGGAATAGAAATGGGCTTGGTATCCGGCAACACATCAATGGCGAAGTCAATCTCTCTTTCTGGAGGAAGACCTGGAAGTTTGTCTGGAAACACATCTGGGAATTCATTTACTACCGGAACTGATTGGAGAGTTGGCGGCCTTGCCTCGGTGTCGTGAACCCGCACTAAGTGATAAATATAGCCCTTGGCTATCATCTTCCTCGCCTTAAGGTAGGAAATAAACCTACCCTTTGGAGATGCTGCATTACCCTTCCATTCAAGCACGGGCTCTCCCGGAAATTGGAATCGAACCGCTTTCAATCGGCAATCAACATTAACATAGCACGAGGCCAACCAATCCATGCCCATAATTACATCGAAATCTAATATTTCCAACTTAATCAAATCAGCTGTGGCCTGGCGATCACATATCACAACTACACAATTTTTATACACTTGCTTTGCTATCACGGGATCACCAACCGGAGTAGACACCTCAAAAGGTTTGATTGCCTTAGGTTTCACCCCAATACAACCAGCAACATACGGAGTAATATAAGAGAATGTAGAACCTAGATCTATCAATGCATATACATCATGGGAGAATATAGACAATGTACCTGTAACCACATCCGGGGAGGACTCAAGATCCTGCCATCCTGCTAAAGCATATACACGGGGTTGCATGGCACCTGAAGTAGATGCTGCCCTTCTACCTCTACCTCGGCCTGCTGACATCTGGGGAACCTACCCTGCCGGGCGCACTGAGGAAGAACCAGCTTCTGAACCTGTACGTTGAACTCCAACTCTACCACTCATCGACGGGCAATCTCTCATCATGTGCCCAACTTGGCCACAAGTATAACAAGCATCCGAACCCTGGCGACATTGTCCAGAATGTAATCTACCGCACTGGCTGCATCGCGGTACTGGGGTCTCCTCTGACTATAATCTTCCCTAAACTGGGAATCTGAGGCCCTCGAACTCGGGCCCTGTCCTGAACGGAAGGAGCGATCATGTCACGACCTAACCCCGTAGGCCGTGACTAGTGCCCGAGCTGGACACTCGTATACACCTGTTAAATATAATCATCCATAGCTAGCATAATAAGGACTTATATATGTATAGACAAGACATTGCTTTAAAGCTGTCGCATATATGCATATCATAGCCACCTGTCTCCTAAGGAGTTACAACTTCCAACAGATAATATCGGATATAAGCCGGCAAGGCTATCATGATATAGGGGAACGTCCCAGCTATACATAAGCCAACAAGGCTACCATAATATACAGCATCCAGAACATACTTATATATGTTTACACAAGCCGACAAGGCTGCCACTACGAATGGGAACGTCCCAGAACATAAGTCATACAAACACGACTGAAAAGTAGCTATATACAACCCACACATATGTCTACAGATCTCTAAGAGTGACAACAGTATCATATAACGGGACAGGGCCCCGCCGTACCCTTGAATAAACACATGTATGCAACAAAAGGATCTGTACCATAAGCTAGGCTCCGGAACAAGGGAGCACTCCAAGATAGCTGAATAGATATCCTAAGCTGGCAGATCACCAAAACGAGCGTCTGTACCTACGAGCATGAAACGCAGCCCCCCGAAGAAAGGGGGTCAGTACGAGATATGTACTGAGTATATAAAGCATGGAATATCATAAGAAAGATTATAACTGAAGTAGAGGTTCCAGGAGATAAGTGTGATAATCAAGAAGTCACTGTACCTGTGCCTTATGAAACATAATCATGCATATCATTATCGTATACCGTACCCGGCCCATTATGGGACTCGGTGGATAAAATCATATCATCATGTCAGCATACTATCATATCATCATATACATATATATACCGTACCCGACCCTCTAGTAAGGGACTCGGTGAATAAATTTGTGTACACATATACCGTACCCGGCCCGTCATGGGACTCGGTGCCATAATCATATATCACATCATCATATCATCATATACCGTACCCGGCCCTTTAGTAAGGGACTCGGTGAATAATGCAGTAACACTGTGCACGATAACATACCCGGCCCGGGACTCGGTGAAAGATGTAACAACAGTATGCACGAGCAGTTTAGTGAGTAACCATATACATATAAATCATCTTTTGAGACTCAATAGATAAGTAGACTATTCAGCTCTCGAGTATCAGGATAATAGCCATATTAAGTTATCTCTAAATGTCATTAAGAACTACATTAAGGAAAGTCTCAGGGATCGTAGACATGTATCAAATCAATACGAGATAGCTTATGAAAGTCAAGGACACCACTCATTATAGAATTCTTTAAGAATAGGAACTTTTATACATCATATACTAGCCAATCATATAAAAGACTCGAGGGCAATAGCTCGACTATTCTGAGAGTTCTAACATCAAGAAACGAATAAGAATCATAAATCATGCTCGGAACTAGTGAATAGAATTACCCCGAAGCTCATATCATATCTTATTTACCTCTAGGACATGCTAAAAGAAAGAAGGGATAGGCTTTACATACCTTTAGCGTTTACTCGTAACACAACACGTATATGCTGCCCAATAGTATCTCAACCTATATTAAGACGTGAAGAACTACGATTAAACTACGAAGAGATTCAAAACGTATTCTAATGTTAGTAACTTCTTTCTAAATAATTTGACGATATCTCCTTTATATTCAAATCAACCACATATAGTCAAGCCAACACTAATGATCACACGTTCAATTGCTAACCCGAGACCATTCAAACAAGACTCGAGGACACTTCGGACAACCCGCACAATATTCAAAACAGCCCGACCAACATACCATACAACCCGCAATCTTCCAAACTTAACAAGAACAACAACAACACATTCTTTCCTTCTAATTTCACAAATTTTACCAACAACCACACGCTTAGCAACATCATTTATATAAATGCAAGAAACTATATTAACATCATATTAGCTTCTACAACATCCCACAAATAATTACAACTCCAACTTGAATCATTAAACTTTCATTTTCATCATAGAATCCACAACAACAACAATAAAAAATACTAAGCAAACTTAGTTCATCATTCCTACACAAACAGCCCCTACACGGCTTCAACACCAACACACATAATTCCATGATTTTCATTCATTTCTACACACTACAACACGTTCAAACCATCCACAACACATTCAAAATAAGATTAAACCTTACCTTTAATGCTTGGCTTTTCAACTTGGTTCCAATTTGTGTCTTGAACTTTATACTTGTTCTTGTTGCCCTAGAATCAATTCCACGTTATTATACATCTTCTAAGGAGTTGAATTGCTTGGAATTTTTTTTTGATACACACACACAAGAACTTATTCTCGGCCAGCCATGGCCGAGACCTTCTCTTTCCCTTTCTAAATTTTCTTGACTTGGTGAAGATGAAATATGACTCCCTAGTCATCAATTTTTCTATTTATACCAAGTCTAAATGTTGGACACATGGCCCACTCATGGCTTGAGCCAATCAAATGTGGCCAAGCTATGGGTGGGACCCACACGACCCTTAATGAAGTAATTAGTGACTAATTAGACTTTTAATCTAATTTAATAATCTAATCATGGTTAATTAATCCCTAATCTCCATTAATATTTCTATACCAAGTAAAACCTATAAGCAACCTGTGCACTAAAACAAAAATCGGAGGTTAAAAGTCTCTACCTCGTATCCCAAACTAGTCTTGTTCGTAACTTGTCGCGATTAGCTTAAAATATCCCAACGTACAAAAATACGGGATATAACAGATCAAATCTCCTACCTGCGAATCGGGGAGGTGCAATCATCACCGACTGGCCTGAGTACCCAGAATATGTCTACCTTGATCCCCCTCTATAATCACTGCCGGCCCCCATAGATCTGGCCCTCTTGCCTTGCCTTCTATCGATATCACGGTCATCTCTTTATTGTTGCCGCCCCTCTAAATTCTGAGCATGGTCCTGTATCCGGAAAATATCCATCCCGTCTTGCAAGGAAGCCGTCAAACAATCTCTGAATAAATGTGGCCCTAGGCCACTTACAAATCTATGTACCCGATCTCCCATGTCGGCCACAATAGCCGGGGCATATCTAGCCAAAGAATTAAATTGCATGTTATACTCTCGGGCACTCATATTTCCTTTCCTCAAATGTAGAAATCTATCCGCTCTAGCTCGGCAGACCTCGGGTGGCAAATAGTGCCGAATAAACGCATCCACGAATTCTTGCCAAACTGGAGGAGGCGCATTCTCTCCTCTTGATAATACCCAGTTGTTATACCATAAACTGCCACATCCCGAAGTCTATAAGATGCCAACTCCACGGATTCAGTTTTAGAGGCATGGACAATCTTCAATGTCCTCAACACCTCATCTATGAAACTTTGCGGGTCTTCATCCGGCTTTGACCCGAAGAACTCCGGAGGATTTAGACTCATAAAATCACGGGCTTTGGTACTTGCTACCGATCACTTGAACTCACGTTTTGTCGTTGTGCCTGTGCGGCGACCAATTGTGTCAATAAATGGATGGCCTCGGTCATTTGTTGACCCGAAGCAACCGGTGGAGGAATTGGAGATGGGGTTCCTCCTTGCTCTTCCACATTAGGCGGGGTAGAAGAAGTATTAGACAAGGTCTCATTATGTTATTCGCCTTCCTGTATATTCATCGGCGGCTCTCTCTCTACCCGCCTCTTTGCCGTAGTCTTGCCCTTCTGGGCGGCTGTAGCCTTTCCCTTTGGCAGCATTCTGAAATCATAACACACTATTAGGGATGATAAAATCTTATACACGGTTCTATTGCACGATCTCATAAGAAGAAAGATGGTCATTTTTCCTAGATGCCCTGTAGCCTCTTGTTTATTGATGTGGCGCGCAACACACCACAAACAAGACTCTACTAGACATGGCTCGTAGACGCTTCCTAGGACTGAACCGCTTTGATACCACTTTTGTCACGACCCAACTAGGGGCCGCGATGGGTACCCGGGGCTAGCCACCGAGCACCGCTCGTTCTATCTCTCATCATGCTCATTTAATGCTCTTTTACCAATTTATATTCAAATCGTAGGAAAATAATCTTTCATTTGAGAACATAAAAATACTTTTATATGCACGAGCCTTCAGGCTATCAAAATAATATATACAATTAGGCCATAGTAATAAATCCTGAGACCATCTAACCCACACTGTGCATCTACGAGCCTCTACTGGAGTGCTATTCATAAGGACGGGACAAGACCCCGTCATGCCCAAAATACATATACATGACTATATACGCAAAAGAATAATCAAGCACCTCCGGGACAAAGGAGTGCTTTCAATCAGCTGACAGCTACTACGGATCCGGGTCGAGCTCTCCTCCCTGTCTACATGTGGGCATGAACATAGCGTCAAAAGAAAACGGACGTCAGTACGAACATTGTACTGAGTGTGAGAGGCATAAATAAAGAAATAAGGCAATGATATAAAAGAAGTATCAATACGGAATAACTGCATCTGACTGTCAAGTGTAAGAGAAATAATGCATGCTGGCTTACTCATAATAATCATCATGTCATGTATGCATAGATATATAAGCTGCCCGTCCATATAGGATCGGTGTGATAATCATAACATTAGCCTGCGTCCAGGCCTTCCGCGTCCGGGGTATCATCTCATGCCGCCCACTAGTGGTGTCTGCCCATGCCATTTGGCCATGGTGTATCGTATAGCTGCCCGCCTTAGCGGTGACTACCCGGCCAAATAGGCGCGGTGTTATATCATCATCATACATGCTCCTCATAATATACTTATCGTAACATACTTATCACAGTACATGCATAAGGCTTACGAACAACTTTGCTTTATCGGGGTGACGTAAGGTCGTGATCCCCCCGATTTCATTATGGAGCAATCATTGACATTCTGCCTCACCTTGAAGGAATTAGCACATAAGTTAAGTGTGAGCAATAAATAACATCATTAGCATTATAGAATCATCATGCCATATCTTTTATCGTATACAGCTGTTCATAGACATAGGCTTTTAGCTTTCTGGAATATAGGAACTCATGAGGAGGAAGGGAAATCATGCCATGAGATTCATGCCATTAGAAAGAAAGGACCAGCCTCACATACCTTTGACGTTTAACTAAGCTATTTCTTGCTTGTTCTCCTCCGATATCACGTTTCTACCTTCAAGAGACAATTTGCACTAACGTTAGTTAATTCGACTATAAGAACGCGTGACTATTTCTAGAGAAAATTGGACAGCACGTCCTTTGTTTATATTACTTTCCCCATACTCTATATCAACTTCCAACACTCACAACAACATTCACAATATTGCAATCAACAATCATCATTTATATACAATGACCACAATCCACCATTTTTCTTCATTTTCCCCACATTTATGGTTATAGCTCACTATCGCGTTTTCTCATGTATCACACTTATTTCATGGTCTAAATGTCATTTATGACGTATTCATAATCACAACACCCCAACATTTATGATTCAATCCAACTACCATCCAAACATGACACTATTCACTCATTAATGACCTATTCCCTATGTCTTTCTACAACTCAAGTATCTTAACCTGTTACACCCCGGAATAGTCCCCGTACATGTACAAGGAATAGACCAACGAAGGGTATGAGTGTGTGGTGTTATACTAAGCAAGGGGTGATGATTCATGAATTTTTGGAAATGAGAAGGTTGTAGAATTTAAGCATAGCCGGTGGTCGTAAATCAGTATACGGCCCCGTAAAGTGATTTACGGACCGTATACTGCCATCGTCCTTCAGCTTGCCAAAAATCTCAACTTTCTGTTAAGTGTTGAAATGGCTAAATACGACTTGGAATACGGCCCGTAAACTGGTTTACGGACCGTAAACCTCGATCGTAAACTGCCATGCTCATTAGCCAACCTTTCTGTTTTGAACATGCTTAAATACGACCATACTATACGGTCCGTAAACTGATTTACGGTCCGTAAACTGTGGTTTATGACCACTGTTCACCCCGACGAAGGTTCATTAAACATCAGAGTTTGTGCTCATTAAAAGGGACTTAAGCCTCATTTCATTTCATACTTCACCCCCACAACTCAAGAGACTTCTAGAACCCTCCAAATACTTCATCCACAAGAATCCAAGAGAATCAAGGGAAAACTATGATCATCAACACTAGATCTATGAAACAAGTGAATGATACCTAGTTGGAAGTCATCTCCTCCAAGAAATCTCAAAAGAGGTGAAGTAGGGTTTTGGTGCAAAAGGGAGAATTCCACTCTAAGCTTGTTCCACCACCATCCAAGGTAAGTTTCACAACTATACCATGTTATTTAAGGTATTGGGAAACTAAGATGCTTTATATGTAGGAGAACATGGGAAATAGGTTTTTGCATGAGTGAATAGTATCACCATTGAATGATAGTTGGGTGAAATCATGAAAGTTAATATGCTATGATTATGAATACATTATAAATGACGTTTTGACCATGAAATAAGTGCGACGCATGAGTAAAAGTGACGATTAGCTAAAACCACTAAATGTGGAGAAATTGGAGGAAATTGATGGATTTCGCTAAACGTATATAAATGATGATTGCGGATTTCTATATTGGGGATATTGTTGCGAATGTTAGGGAGCTGAAATAGAATATTGGAAACATAGTATAAACAAAGGCAATGCTACCCAATTTTCCCTAGAAATAGTAGTCCGTTCTTATAATTGCTTAGCTAACGACGACATGAATTCTCTTGAAGGTATATACACGTGCAATAAAGGAAGAACGAGCAAGCGATAAGAATAGTAAACGTCAAAGGTATGTTAAGGCCAGTCCTCTTCTTTCTAAAGGCATGATCCTTCCGTTATAAATCTTTGTGTCGTACTCATAATATGATTGAATCCATAAATGTTCGAAGCTCACAAATTTCATGATCCTTATAATGTTATTGAGTTTCTGAAGGCATGATTCCGATGCTATGGCTTCATAAATGTTTCCATATTTTCCTCGTTTTCAAAAGTTAAATATTTACGCCTCCAAGGCATAATTCCTTTCCTAATAACTCAAAGTTGTCTTTCCAAAATGCCGTATTTTCCCAACCAGAGGTTTATGATTCTATGATCTCTTATGATAACCGCGATGAGTATGTTTTTATGATGATTATGATGAGACGATTTTATTCATAGAGATTTCCATGTACATGAGCTTATTATTATTATGAGGTGATTGAGCTTATTTGAAATTTCTTAATTTCCTTCATTGTTGGTATTCTCACCTTATGACCCTTGTTTTCAAGGTGAGACAAAGCGACGATGATTATTCCATAATATAATCGGAGGTTACCGACCTTACATCACTCTGATAGTGCTACAGCCTTTCCTTTGGCTCTCATGCATGCTATGTATACTATATAAGTATATATATATGTATGTATGTATTCAGGGGACATGGGGAAGGTGAGGCGCTATACACGCATAGCCACCTGGACAGCTGGCATATCATGATTTTATCCCGGACGCGGGGTGCCCGAACGCGGGATAAATGGGTTATTGATCGGGCCGTACCTTCCTCGGCACTAACATATTATATTTATGGATTGGGCCGTATGTTCCTCGGCACTAACATTGTATTGATATATGGATCGGGTTGCACGTTCCGCAGCAAAGCACTATTATGCATGCATGGATCCGCCTTAAGAGGCAAGCAGTTATTGGTTATCTTCTTGTTTTACTTTACTTTCTTATTGTTACCTTATTTCTTAGATATATGCCTTACATACTCAGTACAATGCTCGTACTGCCATCCTTTTCTTTGGATGCTGTGTTCATGCCCACAGGTAGACAAGAAAACGGTCCAGACTAATAGGAGTTACCAGCTGAGCTGAGGAGCACTCCATCTTCCGGAGGTGCTAACTGGTTGATTCTTTTGTGTATATATTGTGTATGTCACTCAATAGAGACTCGTAGGTGCTCGATGTGGGTTGTGTGGTTCCACGATGTGGGTAGTGTGCATGTGTATAAGTATATTGAAATATGATTGTATATTAGAGTGTTATATTTTGTAATGGAAAGCAGATCTCCCCCTTAAAGTTAACAGGAAATCGATAAGGGACTGTGGAAAAGATTAAGAAAATTATAGCACGAGCGGTGCTCGGTGGTTAGCCCCGGGTACCCGTCGCGGCCCCTAGCCGGGTCGTGACAGAAGTGGTATCAGAGCAGTTCGTCCTAGGGAGTGTCTACGAGCCGTGTCTAGTAGAGTCTTGTTTATCGGTGTGTTGTGCACCACATCTATAAACAGGAGGCTACCGGGCATTTAGGAAAGTGGACCATCCTTCTTCTTAATAGATCGTGCGATAGATCTGTGTTATAAGATTATTCCTCCTCTAACAGTGCGTTATAATTTCAGCTAAGCTGATGAAAAGAAAAGCTACGGCGGCCCAGAAGGGCAAGATGGTGGTTAAAGAAAGGCTTGATCGAGGGCCGTCTATAGATATAGAGGAAAGTGGACCCCAGAATAAGGCCCCACCTCGATGTTCCCATACTCCGTCCATATTTGAGGATCATAGGGGAGCCTCGATCTTAGCTCCAGTACCCCCCGTTCCTTCGCAAGATACCGCGGGGCAAGAGATGAGACAGGTCATTCTTTTACTGACTCAATTGGTAGCCGCTCAGACTCAACGACAGAATGCGGGTCACGATGACAGGGGTTGGAGAAAGGGAGTTAATTCTTTTGGGTCCGACCATGAGATTAGAGATGCTCCACCGCAGTTTCCCAGACCCAGATTTGATGGACCTACTTATTCAAGTTCATCCCAGAGTCTCAGAGTTGCCAGTTCTCGGGTTCAGAGTGATTCCGGTCAGGCGAGGTCACCAGTACCATGATGTACTCAGTGTCGCAAGTTGCATCGGGGACCATGTCGACGAGGCTTGGACGTATGTTATGCCTGTGCTCGGCCAAGTCATCTAAAATGAAATTGTCCATCGCTACGTGGTAAAAGTGAGGTTCGGACTACGGGAATGGTAACGGGCTCTTCATCATCAGAACGACCTCCAAGGTCAGGGCCACAGGGGCTAGTAAGCAGTGGTAGAGACCGAAGAACGCTTAGTCCAAGCGGATCCCAGCATCATACCCAGGCGCTAGCCGAACGACGGGATCCTGAGTCTTCCCCTGATGTTGCTCCAGGTATATTGTTAGCACCCCTTTTATGATTAATGTGAATACTGTCACGACCCAACTAGGGGCCGTGACGGGTACCCGATACTACTACATCGAGCACCTCTTATCTCGCATCTTACTATTACTACTAAGTGGGCCGTATGAATGATACCGCCTTTGCTTTACTTAACACCATCATTAATAACATACTCGTGAACAAGTGTCGATAAACTTTACTAACATATTATACAGCAACAAGGACGAACAAGAGTGTAAAACATCTGACTGTACATATCTGTCTACGAGCCTCTAAACAAGATACATATATTCACAAGGAGGGCCGGGTTCTGCCGTGCCCAAATATATACACAAAAGTAGTACCAATAAACTGAAGCTCCGGAACAACTGGAGCGCTCTCAATATACCGCTGGTGGAGCTCCTAGGGATCGAACCCGTCTACCTGCTTACCTATGTGGCATGAAACGCAGCGTCCACAAGAAGGGACTTCAGTACGAGCATTGTACTGAGTATATAAGCCATGAAAAGTAGCATAACGAGGAACATAAAGTATGAATAATAATATAATGGGATCATAGAGCATATAAGGAGATAAGATAGTAACCTGTACATATGAGTGCCTCTTAGGCAGTTGCCATGCATGCTTAGCACTTTTCAATAAAAAAGGATACATTTCTTGTTCACATATACAGAAAATAGAACATATCATAGCGCCGAACAACGTCGGCTCCCACACATATGTCCCACGTCCGGGCATCCCGCGTCTGGGATGATAAGTTACGCCAACTGACCAGGTGGCAATGCATCTATAGCGCAACATATGTCCCTTTTCCCCATATTCCCCATTGGCATATACATGTATCATACACGTATGTCATATCAGCAGCATGCATGAGAGCCCAAAGAAAGTCACGTATCTATCGGAGTGACGTAAGGTTGGTAACCTCCGATTATATTATGGAATAATCATCCCGACTTGGTCTCACCTTGAAGGAACAATTACTATAAGATGAGACTATCAACGAAGGATAACATTAAGAGAACGTAGAATAAGATCACAATTCTCGTAAGGCGCCAAATCATATACATATGCACATAGAACAAATTTTCAAGACTCAATGGGTACATACATAGATCGACACCTGAAGGCTCAGAAACAAGTTTCGGGTCAATCCGACTTAGTATAAGAAAGTTATGAGCGTTTGAAGTACAGAACCTTTTATGAACGTTTCGGAAGCTATTTTTGGAAAATCAAAGCAATAATCATACCAAGTACCTTTAAACATGAAATCATAGAAACATTCTCATCCTTGACATCATCAACGTCATTGTAAAACATATCCATCGTTATTGGCATAAGATCTTATAAAATCATAAACCTCTATTAAAGTAGAATACAGACACTTTGGAAAAAAAAAACTATTTACGAGTTATCGGGAAGAGAATCATGCCTTGGAATCATAACATCTAAATTTCGAAGACAAGAAAGATATGGGAACAACTATGAAGTCATAACATCGGAATCATGCCTTTGAAAGAATGGGACGAGCCTTAACATACCTGCTCCACGTCCTATTAGCTACGCTTATTTATCCAAGCATGCTAGTCTACATTCAAAAGAGTTCACACAATTATTAGATTCATCGTCATACACTTGTCTTAGTTCTCAAATAAATTCACTTATGATCTGCCAAAATTTCGGCAGCATTTTCCCTGTAAATACACCATCCCCGAGAATCTAACTCGGCCAATTTTATCAACAACAATCCGAGAATTCAACTCGGCCAAATTATCAACAACAATACCAACAATCATACTAACAACTTCAACAATCAATCCAAAATATATTCTAACATTAGCAACCTTCGTTACACAATTCAACGGCATTTCATTTATATTCAATTCAATCACATATAATCCAACTAACACCAATGATCCCACATTCAAGTATTGATCCGAAATCTTTCTAACATGATTCCAGAATACTTCAAACAATTCACATAACATTCAAAACAATCCCATCAACATACTACTTCACCCGAGACCTTCAAAATTCAACAAGAACCATAACAACACATTTCCTTCTTTCAAGTTCCTAAACCATACCAACAATTCACATACCAACAACATTATCTTCTATAAATACAAGAAGACTATTTTCAAATCACATTAATTTCTAAAACAACTCTCCAACCATTACAACTTCACTAGAATCATTAAACTTTCATTTTCATCATAAAAATCATGACAACAACAACCAAAACACTAGATAAAATAATTGGTTCATCATGTCTACATAACACCTATATACACGGCCACAACCTCTATTCATCTTTTCATGAATTTCATCCACATTTACACACTACAACATACATAATCATCCATAACATATAAGAAAAGGATTAAACCTTACCTTTTCCCCTTAACTCCTCACTTGACTAGAATTGTAGCTTGCAAGAATAGATGTCTTGCTTGCTCCAATGACCACTTCCTTTGCTAGGGACCTTTCAATGGGTTGTTTAGCTATAAGAAAATAATTTTTGATAAATTTTTCTCCAAGGTTCTTGTTTGGTTAGAGGTGGCCGAATAGCCTCTTGTCTTTGGCTTCTCCAAACTTCTTTAAATTTCCAAGTGATAAAATGAAGAATATAACTAGTAAGTTATTTATATAATATACCCATGTGGGCCATGGACCATTTACTATGGACGGCCAAATGTCCCTTTTGATTAAAGCTCCTCTTTTTTTTTTTTTGTAATTCATGAATTTTTTTTTCCAAATTCCAAATTTGCCCTTAGCCTTCCTCCATATTTCCATGAGTGATATTGCGAATTTCCCTTTTTACCCTTAGCCTTTCTTAATATTTCCACATCAAAATTTTCATAATCAACTTGTGTGCTAAACAAGGTAGAAAATATAGCCTTGCTCTTAACTTCCCGCAATGATCTTGAATTATCTGAATGTACAAAATGCGGGATATAACATCCTCCCCCCCCCCCTTTAGAACATTCGTCCTCGAATGTTGAACTGGCCTCATGGTGTATTATAATACTTCGGGGAGGTCTCCATTATAGTTGTCCTTTTTATATACATATTGACCTTTTAGGTATCTTCCGTAGTTTCTTCCTATATCTGCCTCATTTTACACTCGTTGTTAATTCATTCCTATGTCCTTTCCTTCATGCCCGTTCCTTATCTTTCATCCTGTTTTCTTTATAGTTGAACCCCTCGATCTTCACATGAATCTCTCATTCCACATCATGGGTTTTCTGGTCAACTGCTCATTATCCTGGTCCTTTCTTTGATATTTCTGATACTTCGAAGCTCCTTACTCTCTACGTACTCACTTTCTCTTTGTTCCCGAGTATCACTGTATTAAGAGTTTCCAGCCTTAACTGGTGGTGGATCCAGTATCAGTTTCACCCTGTAACATATGTACTCATGTCTTTCACTCTGTCTCTTGAATTCCGTTCGGTTAGTGTCTGCGATATATCGCAACACTGGTTGTTGGGATTCACTTATCGATTGATACAGTCACAAATGAGATGTCATATGCATATATATATATATATATATATATTTACTACCATTTCACTTACAAACATTTCCAAACGCTATTCAAACTTACTTTGATCTCAGAGTTGTGTTGCGCTTTCTTCCTTTTCACCAGCCTAGTCCGTCTCAACCTACGCGACCTCTATAAGGTTTCTAACCGCTCCACATACTCTAATTTCCTTTAGGTTGCCCTAATTTCACATTCGTCTCCTATACCTACATTTATGGAACTTTTAGTACACTTCCTAGGGGTCACCCATCCTAAAATTGCTCTCACCCTAGCACGCTTAACCTCGAAACTTTAATGCATTTCGGTGTCTTAATGCTAGTACATTTGCCTCCACTCCCCTGCACAGCCTTTATCACGTAATCTGGAGCAAGTTGGGGTCTTGACAACTTCTGAAATACTCTCGTAACGCATCTCTCCTTTAACAATTACTATCTTAGCCTTCGCAATCCCCAACATTCACCTCTTACCTATGTGTACGACTACCTTTCGTCCTGGATTTCCAAATTCCCAATACGTTCAGCAATACAAGGAGCGATATATGATAAAGTAGAATCTAGATCAATCAACACATACATATCGTAGGAAAATGTCGATAGTGTACCTATAGCCACGTCTGGGGAAGATTCAAGATCCTGCCGTCCCGCCAATGCATATATACGGTTCTGAGGACCGCCTGAACTGGGTGCCCCTCCTCTGTGTCGGCCACAACTTGCTAGGGCCTAGGAAGTCTGTCCAGGAGGGCGCACGGACGATGACGAACCAATTGCCGACCCGGCGGGCTGAGCTCTATCTCCCTCATTTCTTAGTGGGCAATCATGCATCAAATGGTCAGTTCGACCACAAGCAAAACAAGCACCTGTATCTAGGTAACACTGTCCAGAGTGTGGCCTGCCACACCGAGCACATCGTGGTGGGGGTAGCCCCGTCCT
The DNA here is from genome assembly GCF_019175385.1 of Lycium barbarum. Classification (NCBI taxonomy): domain Eukaryota; kingdom Viridiplantae; phylum Streptophyta; class Magnoliopsida; order Solanales; family Solanaceae; genus Lycium; species Lycium barbarum. The sequence continues at coordinate 86,938,877 of NC_083338.1, read as the reverse complement.
GTTAAAATCAGCTCTATGCTGGGACCCTGAAACTTTAGAACTCTGATCTGGTACTGAATAGGTAGGACGATCAAATCTTCTATTCGCAAATCGAGGAGGTGCGTTGGCCGCTGATTGGCCCGAATACCTGGAATGCTGCTGTGCCTGTCCCCCTCTATACTCACTTCTAGTTTCGAAAGATTTGGCCCTTTTTCTGGAACCCCTATCAGAATAACGTTCATCTCTCTGTAGCTGATGTTGTTCCTCCAGGTATTGGGCATGGGCCTGGATATGAGAAATAGTCATTCCATCCTGGAGTGAAGCCGTCAAGCAGTCCTTAACTAAATGTGGTCCCAACCCACTCACGAACCGATGTACACGATCTCCCATATCAGCCACCATGGCTGGGACATACCTGGCTAAAGAGTTAAAACGGAGACTACATTCCCGGGCGCTCATATTTCCCTGTCTCAGATTCAAAAACATATCGGCTTGAGCCCGTCGAACCTCCGGTGGCAAGTAATGTCGCAGGAATGCTTCGGTGAACTCTTGCCAAACCGGGGGAGGTGCATTTACTCCCCTTGAAGATATCCAATTGTTATACCACTGGACCGCTACATCCCGCAATCTATATGAAGCCAACTCTACTGACTCTGTATTCGAAGCATGTATTATCCTCAGTGTCCTCAGCATCTCATCTATGAAACCTTGCGGGTCTTCCTATGGTTTCGATCCAAAAAACTCCAGAGGATTCAGGGTGATAAAATCACGAGCTCTTGCACTCACCGCCCTATCTCCTTGGCCCGCACCTTGCCGCTGAGCTTGTGCGGCAACTAACTGGGTCAGCAACTGAATAGCCTCTATTATCTGCTGGCCCGAAGCTGCTGGTGGTGGAACTGGAGGTACTGGGGCTGGGGCTGGAACTCCTTCCTGCTCTGCTGACACGGGGGGAGCATGAAAAGCCTGAGGAGGAGCTTCGTTGTGAGACTCGCCTTCTTCTACTTCCGTCGGTGGCTCCCGTTCAACTCTTTTTCCAGCCACCGTCTTCGCCTTCTGGGCCGCCGTAGCTTTCCTCTTCACCGGCATTACTGAAACCATAACACAATATTAAGAAAAGAACATGGAAACCTGGTAACATAGCTCTATCGCACAATCTAGAGTACAAAGAAGGTCAGATTTCCTAAATGCCCCGCAGCCCCCTGTTTATAAATGTGGCGCGCTTCATACCCATAAACAGGACACTACTAGACACGGCTCGTAGACAAACCCTAGGACGAACTGCTCTGATACCACTTTTGTCATGACCCAACTAGGGGCCGTGACGGGTACCCGATACTACTATACCGAGCACCTCTTATCTCGCATCTTACTCTTACTACTAAGTGGGCCGTATGAATGATACCGCCTTTGCTTTACTTAACACCATCATTAATAACATACTCGTGAACAAGTGTCGATAAACTTTACGAACATATTATACAGCAACAAGGACGAACAAGAGTGTAAAACATCTGACTGTACATATCTGTCTACGAGCCTCTAAACAAGATACATATATTCACAAGGAGGGTCGGGTTCTGCCGTGCCTAAATATATACACAAAAGTAGTACCAATAAACTGAAGCTCCGGAACAACTGGAGCGCTCTCAATATACCGCTGGTGGAGCTCCTAGGGATCGAACCCGTCTACCTGCTTACCTACGTGGCATGAAACGCAGCGTCCACAAGAAGGGACGTCAGTACGAGCATTGTACTTAGTATATAAGGCATGAAAAGTAGCATAGCGAGGAACATAAAGTATGAATAATAATATAATGGGATCATAGAGCATATGGGGAGATAAGAGAGTAACCTGTACATATAAGTGCCTCTTAGGCAGTTGCCATGCATGCTTAGCCATTTTCAAAAACAAAAAAAGGATACATTTCTTGTTCACATATACAGAAAATAGAACATATCATAGCGCCGAACAACGTCAGCTCCCCCACATATGTCCCACGTCCGGGCATCCCGCGTCCGGGATGATAAGTTACGCCAACTGACCAGGTGGCAATGCGTCTATAGCGCAACATATGTCCCTTTTTCCCCATATTCCCCATAGGTATATACATCTATCATATACGTATGTCATATAAGCAACATGCATGAGAGCCCAAAGAAAGTCACGTATCTATCGGAGTGACGTAAGGTTGGTAACCTTCGATTATATTATGGAATAATCATCCCGACTTTGTCTCACCTTGAAGGAACAATTACTATAAGATGAGACTATCAACGAAGGATAACATTAAGAGAACGTAGAATAAGATCACAATTCTCGTTAGGCGCCAAATCATATACATATGCACATAGAACAAATTTTCAAGACTCGATGGGTACATACATAGATCCACACCTGAAGGCTCAGAAACAAGTTTCGGGTCAATCCGACTTAGTATAAGAAAGTTATGAGCGTTTGAAGTACAAAACCTTTTATGAACGTTTCGGAAGCTATTTTTGGAAAATCAAAGCAATAATCATACCGAGTACCTTTAAACATGAAATCATAGAAACATTCTCATCCTTGACATCATCAACGTCATTGTAAAACATATCCATCGTTATTAGCATAAGATCTTATAAAATCATAAACCTCTATTTCAGTAGAATACGGACACTTTGAAAAACAAAAAAACCATTTACGAGTTATCGGGAAGAGAATCATGCCTTGGAATCATAACATCTAACTTTCGAAGACAAGGATGATATGGGAACAACTATGAAGTCATAACATCGGAATCATGCCTTTGAAAGAAAGGGACGAGCCTTAACGTACCTGCTCCACGTCCTATTAGCTATGCTTATTTATCCAAGCTTGCTAGTCTACATTCAAAAGAGTTCACACAATTATTAGATTCTTCGTCATACACTTGCCTTAGTTCTCAAATAAATTCACTTATGATCTGCCGAAATTTCGGTAGCATTTCCCCTATAAATACACCATCCCCGAGAATCTAACTCGGCCAATTTTATCAACAACAATCCGAGAATTCAACTCGGTCAAATTATCAACAACAATACCAACAATCATACTAATAACTTCAACAATCAATCCAAAATATATTCTAACATTAGCAACCTTCGTTACACAATTCAACGGCATTTCATTTATATTCAATTCAATCACATATAATCCAACTAACACCAATGATCCCACATTCAAGTATTGATCCGAAATCTTTCTGACATGATTCTAGAATACTTCAAACAATTCACATAACATTCAAAACAATCCCATCAACATACTACTTCACCCAAGACCTTCCAAATTCAACAACAACCATAACAACACATTTCCTTCTTTCAAGTTCCTAAACCATACCAACAATTCACATACCAACAACATTATCTTCTATAAATACAAGAAGACTATTTTCAAATCACATTAATTTCTAAAACAACTCTCCAACCATTACAACTTCACTAGAATCATTAAACTTTCATTTTCATCGTAGAACTCATGACAACAACAACCAAAACACTAGATAAAATACTTGGTTCATCATGTCTACATAACACCCATATACACGGCCACAACCTCTATTCATCTTTTCATGAATTTCATCCACTTTTACATACTACAACATACATAATCATCCATAACATATAAGAAAAGGATTAAACCTTACCTTTTTCCCTTAACTCCTCACTTGACTAGAATTGTAGCTTGCAAGAATAGATGTCTTGCTTGCTCCAATAACCACTTCCTTTGCTAGGGACCTTTCAATGGGTTGTTTAGCTAGAAGAAAATAATTTTTGATAAATTTTTCTCCAAGGTTCTTGTTTGGTTAGAGGTGGCCGAATGGCCTCTTGTCTTTGGCTTCTCCAAACTTCTTTAAATTTCCAAGTGATAAAATGAAGAATATAACTAGTAAGTTACTTATATAATTTACCCATGTGGGCCTTGGCCTATTTACTATGGACGCCCAAATGGCCCTTTTGATTCAGGCTACTTTTTTTTTTTTTGTAATTCATGAATTTTTTTTTCCAAATTCCAAATTTGCCCTTAGCCTTCCTCCATATTTCCATGAGTCATATTGCGAATTTCCCTTTTTACCCTTAGCCTTTCTTAATATTTCCACATCAAAATTTTCATAATCAACTTGTGTGCTAAACAAGGTCAAAAATATAGCCTTGCTCTAAACTTCCCGCAATGATCTTGAATTATCCGAATGTACAAAATGCGGGATATAACAAATACATGGGCAGATAATCCATACGGTAAGTGTAATATGACTGACTAAGGAGAATAACAAGCTGAGTGCGCCTGCTTCATGAGGCTATCCCATGTTATAAGCAGACTCGCGAACGGGATTAGGAAGTGTCACTTCATAGGGTAGATTATGATCTAGATATGATGAGCATGTAACAAGGATTGTAACGTAAAGTATAGTGAGGAAATGCCTAAGGGTGTGCCAAACCCTGCACGAATACAGGGATGAAATCAGCGAGTGAACCAGCGAGCAGCAGATGAGAAAAGCTTGAAGGACCTTGTTGGGGAACGCTCAGTGCAGGGAATTCTTCAATGACCGAGGCAATATCCAGCAAAAAGGGGGAAGTCAACCTGAAAAGAATTAGAGAAACGTTATATAGCGAAGTAGCAGTAGCCGGGGATGGCATAATTAAAAGTAAGAATGATACTTTTAGTAGGTGTAAAAGACCGAGACTATAGTAATAATAAATGACGAAAGTAGGATAATTAGTAGGAGAAGGGTCAACATGATAGGAGTGAGAGGGGATGATCAGAACGAACAAAATTAGTTTCGGCAGCAAGGGATGGATTGACAAAGGTAGTATACCCTAAAGGACAAAGCGGTACTAAGTTAAGAATATAGTCCCTCATATGAAGAGTCAAGGGTCGATTATAAACGGGAGGAACTAAGATAAGTCGAGCAGGAAGGAATAAGAGCGTGACCATAGCAAAAGGAAATATACGAAGTACGCGTGCCTAAGGAATAGTTGTGTGGTAATTAAAGGAGAAAGTATTTCCTACGAATGTCCTATATCAAGTTAGCACAAGTGAAGTACATGAAATAAAGGGCTGAAGAGGAAAAGATAGCCATGAGCTATGAATTTATTGTACGACAATGATGCGATGGAGTAGAGTTACAATTAATAACGATAGTGGTACAAGGTGATTATGAAACTAGTGTCAAGAGTAATTAGGAGTAAAAGAATAGAAGGTATGGGGCGTATTAGTGGCGTAAGAGGTTTAAGACCTGGAGAAACGAAGATGGTGTTACAAGCAAATCTCGAGCGCCGAAGAAGAGGGCAAATGACATTAGATGGGTGGTGTGGATGGTTACACCTACCACTCATGGAAGCATCCCTATGAGGCAGGAAGTTGTTAATTGGAGTAGATTCAAATATAGACCCATAATTACAGGATGAGCTAAGTAAAAACTCTTTGCTCAGATTGCTATGTCGGGTGCAATGTTCGGTTACGAGGACTGTAAAGTGGGTACGCTAAGACGTTATACATGAACTATTACAGCCATAGATTGCTGGGAACGGTATGAGAAGACGCAGTGTAGTTAGGAGTACGTGAAATCAAAATTCATAGGTACGAGTAAAACCCTTAAAAGGGGGGGGGGGGGGGGGGGTCGAATAGAGAGGATACCAGCGTGAAGATTAAGATGATGAGCCTTGTGGGAGTGCGTTGACTACAGACGGTAGGATGAGGTGACGTCCAGAAACAAGAAGGAGAGGGAGCAGAGCCGTGAGTCGACAAAGATGGTAAAACCCCGACGACAGGTAGGGGTGAACCCACAGTTCCTTAAGATTATACTATCTCCTCATCCCTCTAAATTACGAATCCTAGATGAATTTTAGTGAAGTATGAGGCTGATCATTTAGATGTTGTGTTCCTTCAGGTTCCAAGTGGTGCAAGATGGGGAGAAAAATTACAAAACCCGGACCTAGACTATGTGACTTGGCTAAAGAAGAGTTGGAATCAGTTTAGGGAGTACTGGTTAGTTACTATTACTCTTCCAGCAGAATGGAAACTCTCATTTCTCTATCCTCATATTGATTTAATGACTTCCGGGATTGAATACTCTTCTAGCCCAAATGAAAATATGACCCCGGAGAATGTTGTGAATATAGTGGGTGATGGTAGTCACAAGAAGAAGACATGCAAGCCTGAGACACAGAATAATTCATGAGATTAACATGGGTTTTATTGTAAGGTTACCCCGTTCTCAAGGTAAGGACGTTAGCGAAAAAGTCATTGAGAAGGATATTCATACTTATATGAATATGACCATGGATACGGTATACAGATGAATATGACTATGAATACAAAGATGGACATGGATACAAGTATACAGATAGATGTGTATGAATACGAATCGCGCAAAAAGAGTATGTAATTCGTAGATATTTACGCGTCGCCAATGAGACCAAGAGAGGACTTAGGAGAGGAATAAGAGGTAAAATAAGGATGAGGGAGTCCTGATGCCCGGGGTAAGTTGAAGGAGGGTATATGGTAAACGAAACTGAAATGTTGAGTTGGAATTGTTGTGAGAGACAAATAGAATAATTGCTTGGGACATGGTATAAGTACAGGTTACATACTTACTATAGAAGCCAGGGGATATGACAACCTGCGAGAGCGATAGAATCACTGAATAAAGGGGGAGTTAGGTTCCGGTACAGTAGGCCTTACGGGATCATATGTGATGAGCTAGGTTGTTATAGCCCGTATTTTGTACGTTCGGATATTTCGAGGTAGTCGTGGTAAGTCAAGGAAATGACCATCTTCCAAAATTATTTTAATGTACAAGTTGGTTATGAATATTATTTATGAATACTATTAGTATGGAAATATTGAGAAAGGCTAAGGGAAAAAAGGGAAATTCGCAAAATGGTTCATGGTAATATTGTGGAAGGCTAGGGGCAAAATGGGAATTTCACAAAAAGTTCAAGAGAGTTCTTGCCCTTAAATATGGAAGGATGATGACAAAATAAAATAATTAGTCATCTTTTACTTTAATGTTTAAGAAACTTCAAGAAAAGGCCATGTGTTCACATGGTATTGGAAGGAACTATATATATATATATATATATATATATATATATATATATATATATATATATATATATATATATATGAATAAGTGGGAATAATCTAGAAATTTCCTTTCTTCTTCCATAACATAAGAAAATTGAAGGCAAGAAATGGAGCCATTCGGCCATGGTGAGAAAAATTGATCCATGGGAAATTGACCAAGAAAAATTATTTCTTCTAGTATTCCAAGCAATTGGAAGGTCCTCTTTAACATGGAATGGTTGTTGGAGCAATAAAATCATTTAATTGTGAAAGTTCACAACCTTAGTCAAGCCAAGAAGTTGAATGAAAGAGGTAAGGTTTAATCTTATCTTCATATGTTATGGATGATTTGTATATGTTGTAGAGCGAAGAAATGGATGAAAATCATGAATTTGGCATGTTGGGGTGTTGGCCGAATATAATTGTATTGTGTAGAACAAATGAATTGATTTTATTTAGTAATTTGATTGTTGTGGTTGTGAATTCTATGATGTAAAATAAGGATTTAATGGTTTGAAATGAAGGTGTAATTGTTTGTGGATTATGGAAGAAGTTAATGTGATATTAGTATGGTTTCTTATGATCATAAGAATGAATGATGTTGCTAAAGTATAGATTGTTGGTGTAGTTTATGAATTTGGAAGAAAGAGAATGTGTTGTTAGTGTTCTTCTTGCATTTGGAAGGTTTCGGGTGAAATGGCATATTGGCTAGATTGTTTTGAATATGGTATGACTTGTTTGAAGTATTCTTGAATTGTGTTTGTAAGGTCTTGGGCAAGTATTTGAATGTGTAAGCATTGATGTTGGCTTGAATATATGCGATTGAGTTGAATAAAAATGGAATGCCGTCAGATTGTGTAGAAAGAATTGTTAATGTTAGAATGTATTTTGAAACAACTGTTGAAATTGGAGATATGATTGTTGGTATTATTGTGGATAATTTGGCCGAGTTGAATTCTCAGGTTTGTTGTTGTTAAATTGGCCGATCTAGATTCTCGGGGATGTTGTATTTACAGGGGAGATGCTGCCGAAATTCCAGCAGATTATAAGTAAATCCGTTTGAAGAACTAAGACAAGTGTGTGTTGATGTGTCTAATGATTATGTAAATCTTCTTGAATGTAGACTAGCAAGCTTGGATGAATAAGCGTAACTAATAGGACGTGGAGCAGGTATGTAAGGCTTACCCTTTCTTTCTTTTGGCATGATCTTTATGAAACGAACAAATGACGTATATGTATGATTTCAAAGAAATTCCTATTCTTAGAGCCACTAGGATGACTAATATCCTTGATTTCCATAGGCTGTTTCATATGATTTTGATGCATATCTATGATGTCCGAAGGTCTACTTGATATGTTTCCGAATTGGCATTCGAAAGATAAGTGATATGGCTAATGTCTTGATTTTCAAATGATATCACGTCTAATTATTCCGTTAAGTCTTTGATACATTTTGATACGTACATATGATTCCAAAAGCTATATCTGATTTGATCCATACGATATCCGAAAGGTACTTGACATGATTGTGTACATATGATTCCGAAAGATATATCTGATTTGATCCATACGATATCCGAAAGGTACTTGACATGATTGTTTCTTCGATTTTCTAAAAATGGCTTCTGAAATGTTCGTAGAAGGTTCTGTACTTCAAACGCTCATAACTTTCTCATACTAATTCGGATTGACCCGAAACTTGTTTCTGAGCCTTCAGATGTCGGTAAGTATACTTATCTATCAAGTCTTGATTTATATGCATATAGTTTTGCACTACTCTGTTCGTGCAAGCCTCAGTATGTCCTTCACTGAGCCCGGGCCAGGACATGTTATCGTGCGCACTCCTCTGCATTGTTCACCGAGTCCCTCTCACTTGCGGGCCGGGACACGTTATATGTATATGTACATGATGATATGATGATATGGGGATGGTGGATAGGATGGCATATTATGATTTATTCACCGAGACCCGCAAAAGAGGGCCAGGACACGTTATATGTATCCACCGAGTCCCTCAATAGAGGGCCGGGACACGTTATATGTATACATGATATATGATGTTGACATGCATGATTCTATCCACCGAGTCCCTCACTTGAGGGCCGGGACACGTTACGCATATATGATGTATGATGTGGACATGTATGATTTCATCCACCGAGTCCCTCATTGAAGGGCCGGGACACGTTATCTGCATATATGACATATGACATGGATATGCATGACTTTCACTTAAAAAGGCTAGTACTTTGATGTTTTAAAAGGTCTACTTGATTTTGGTAATTCTCTGTTTCAGTCATGATTCTGTTTCCTATATTTCATGCCTTACATGCTTAGTACATTTTCCGTACTGACCCCCTTTCTTCGGGGGCTGCGTTTCATGCCACGCAGGTACACCCAGATGAGTGGAAGATATTACAGAAGACGTTCCGGTGAAGTTGGCAAGCTCCACTTGTTCCTGGAGTGCTGCCGAGTCAGAGTATATGTGCTATGATGTCTGATTAATGTTATAGACTTTGCAAACAGAGTTGTGGGTATAGAATATTAGTTCTGTAAGCGGCTCCATCAGCCGATGTGTCAGTTGTGTTATGATATGAATTCCACATAATTACAGATTTTGTTGGATTTGATAAACAGAGAAAAAGAAGATTTCTGAAAGCCTTAATATGTATTTCATGCTTATTTGATTTAAAAGTCCAGAGAAGTTATGTGTGTATCAAGAGTCAGAGGGTTCGCTCGGCCCTAAGTAAGGGTCGGCTGCCCATCACACCCTAGGGAGATTAGGGTGTGACAAAGTTGTATCAGAGCAGGTTGTCCTAGGGGTTGTCTGCAAAGTCGTGTCCAGTAAAGTCCTGTTTATGGTGTGAAGCGCGCCACATTTATAAACAGGAGGCTACGGGGCATCTAGGGATTGTTGACCTTCTTTCTGTCATAGATCGTGCGATAGAGCCAAGTCATAGGAAAATGAAATTCCATATATAAGCACATACGACGGAAGGAGGTAAGTGATGATATGGAACGTCATAAAGGTAAGTATTGACATATTTGTTCTGTTATCCAAAATTGGAAGTTCTGGATGGGTAGAATGTGACATATAATCGTATGCTCTGTAAGGCATTGTTGGTATTTGCTGCGTACAGATTTGAATGGTAAGAATTTGTAAAGGAGACCCGGTCGGAATTTTTCAAATCAGGTTATTTGATCTGGAACACCTAATAGGAAGAGCGTGGAAAGGAAATACCGTAACCAGAAAATAAATGGGATGCATTGTTTCAGAGGAGTTATGGATTTGGCATGACAGGAAGAATACTAGCGAGAACGACGATTAGCAGTCTGAAGGATTAAAATGGATAACATTTGAATAGGAACAAAGTCTGTTGGAGGATTCAGGGAAAGTCGACAATCAGTTTTGCTGTAAATTATTATGTAAGGATGGTGAGTGGAAATCCGAATAGGCTGGTACCCGAAGTATTCATAAGTATCAGTGATAAAGGTATATGTGCTACCATCGGGAATCTGGAAGCCCATGACAGGTAGTAGTCATACACACAGGTGGGAGGTGAACATTGGGAATTGAAAAGGGTGAAATAGTAATTGTAAAAGAAAGGACGTGTTATGAACATGTCTCGGAATCTGTAAGACTTCAATTTGCTCTAGATCATGTGATAAAGGTCATGTGAGGAAGCGGACACGATTATATCAGCATTAGGGTACCGGATCCCACCAAAGTTTTGAGGTTAAGCGTGCTAAGATAGGAGGAATTTTAGGATGGGTGACCCCCTGGGAAGTATGTATGAAATTCAAAAGATTTAGACATAAGAGACAAATGAAAACCTAGAGTAGCCTGAGTGAAATTAGAGTATACGGGATGGTTGGAGACCATAACAGGCCACATAGCACGCGACAGGCTAGACTAGAGAAGAGACAGAAAGTACGTCACGGCTCTGGAATTTGGATAGGCCTGAATAGCGTTTGGAAGTATTTTGTGGGCTAGTTGATAGTAATTATATGTATATATATATATATATATATATATATATATATATATATGAATGCGTATGATATCTCATTTGTGATTGTATTAGTGGACATGTGAGTCCCAATAACCGGCACTACGGTAAAGAAGGCCTCAATCGAGTAAAGGATACCGAAGCCCGAGTGACAGTAAAAATAAATAGTGTAAGTGTTATAAGATAAGCTGCTATTTTCACTACAGGTTAAAATGGGAAAACTCCAATACAACGATATTTGGAAAAGAAAGTGAGTGAGTAGCTGGAAAATAAACAGATCAAAGTGTTGGAAGAAGGTGAAAGGTAAGAAACCTCAGTGAATAAAGCCCCCGAGAGAAACTACAGGAAAAGCACGGGATGATTTAGATAAAACTTCAAAGGTAGGCACGTGAAAAGGGTAAAGTGCGGTAATATGGAACAGGAGAGGAATGTGTGGAGTTCGAAAACCAATTTCAATAAGTGGGACTGAAGAAATGGTGACTATGATGAGGGATGTGAAGTAAGAAAAGAATGATTAGGCCTTGCGACGATGCTAGGAGATTTGGGTCCTTGGAAGGTATATAAAGGAATAAAAGGTGCAGCAAAATTAATGTGGTTGCCTCGGACATGTAGGGGGGGATCTCTGCCAAAAGAATGACTCAAGAATAGAATGGACCTGCGAGCTTAAAGTAAAAATTTCACGACCTCCAGAGCCGATTCCACAAACAGCAAAAGGAGAAAAGTGATCGAGGAGAAAGGAACCCAAGAAGGGTTAAGGACGAAAGTAGAAGAAGTATACTAATGGGTTGGTTAAAAGAAGAGTGAAGCATTTAAGCGTAAGGAAATTGGAAACCTCTAACCATAAGCGTAAGAAGGATGCCTTAACAAATTAGCGATAGGAACCCGATTACGCACCAAGGAAAAATAGGGATAATGGGTCGACACTGTTGATTTGAAAATTAATGGTAAGAAATAATAAATCATGCGAAGTCTAAAGGTTTTGATCTTAGAAGAAATGGAAAAGATATGCAAGGAACATGCGTGGGAAGCTGCTCGGTCGTAACATCATAAGCATAGTTAAAGGTTCGAGGAGCAAGGATAAAGAGAGTGTAAACCGTAAAGATTCTGTGCTGCGAGCAAAAGTAGCAGACGCTCGAAAAATGGATGCGCAGTTGCAACACAAGTGCATGGTTAAGAGGAATTACGAGTAAGTGAGATAAATGAGTGAAGGGACTAATAATGGACGAAAGGATACGGGAATGTTGACAAGAATGATGGTGTAGACAAAACTTATGGTAAGAAGTTTCGATATGTTATGCACAGAGTTGAAAAGAAAGATGAGGAGTAAGGTATAAACAAAGACTTTACAAGAGGGTTGTTGGCATATAAGGAGCCCCCTTAAAGGGGGGGGGGGGGAGGCCATATTATATTAGGCTTAAAAGGAATCACAACAATTTCAAGTGCCAGAAAAGGAAATTTATTAGCTCGGGGCCAGAGCTCGAAATATATCGGCATATCAAGAGAATACATGAAAGGAATAGAAACGAGTTGACAATGAAGTGTACCGTGAGGCCGACATGAGGAAAAAGGATGGAAGACACCTTAAGAGAATGCCTCATGCCAACATGAATTATGATATGTTTATGCCATGATCTGAATTCCTCACATCGGGAAAATTGGCGCCGTACCTAAGTACGCAGTGACATGTTGTGAAGAGTAATAAAAAGAGCAAGAAAATTGCTACAAGCTAAGTTCACAAAGGATAATGAAGAGAATGATAAGACTCAAAGGATATTTCGGATGACAACGACTATTATAACGAAAGCATCAAAAGATTGATAGTTTGGAAATTTTTGAAGAAAGGGAGAACGCAATGTTTATGAATGAAATTCATCGGATGCTAGAAAATAGTTTATGGATCTTTGATTATACGGAGTATGAGAATATACGTTATGAAATTATATGAGCCATTGACGCGAAGCGATGCTCGATTATATTGTAAGGAATCCATACCGGAGAACCAACAAGAAATAACGAAGGATGAAATGAGCGCCAATACAAAGAGATAAAAAACAAGTATACTTGTGTCGAGAAATGTGAGAGAAGAAAATAAAGAAAAAGTTGTAGTATGAACTAAAGATGTTGCGAGCTAAGAAGTTAGGTGAATTCGGATCATAAGTGGTGGCGCGACTGGACTGCGAAGGATAATAAATGGCAAAGAAACGTTACATACATATATTTTGGGTAAATATTTAGAATGAAAGATTAAAAAGAAATAGTGACAAAGGCATAAAAAAGAAGGGAGCGAAGAAAAGAAAACACCAAAGGCCGATGGATATTTATAGCATGATAAGCGAGACTGCAATACTGTAGATCAAATGAAAGCAAGGAACAGCCTGTGGCCATATTAGATCATCAAGTGAAGATTGCGTACTAAAGACATGACTTCTGTCAAGGTGTGGTGACGAAACAATAGCAGAGAAGAGATGATCTGGGGAGTACAAGGACAATAAGTTGGCACGGCGGATTAGAAAGCCCATGATAAGGACTGAGCATGGAGGAAAAGACCACTATAAGAGGGACCCTCCCCGAAGTGTTACAAGACCCCATAAGATCAGTTGAACATTCGAGGACGAATGTTCTAAAGGGGGGCAGGATGTTATAGCCCGTATGTTGTACGTTCGGATATTTCGAGGTAGTCGTGGTAAGTCAAGGAAATGACCATCTTCAAAAATTATTTTAATGTACAAGTTGGTTATGAATATTATTTATGAATACTATTAGTATGGAAATATTGAGAAAGTCTAAGGGCAAAAAGGGAAATTCGCAAAATGGTTCATGGTAATATTGTGGAAGGCTAGGGGCAAAATGGGAATTTCACAAAAAGTTCAAGAGAGTTCTTGAAGAACCCCTTGGCCGTGTGGCATAGGTAAAAAAAAAATATATATATATATATATATAAATATGGAAGGATGATGACAAAATAAAATAATTAGTCATCTTTTACTTTAATGTTTAAGAAACTTCAAGAAAAGTCCATGTGTTCACATGGTATTGGAAGGAACTATATATATATATATATATATATATGAATAAGTGGGAATAATCTAGACATTTCCTTTCTTCTTCCATAATATAAGAAATTTGAAGGCAAGAAATGGAGCCATTCGGCCATGGTGAGAAAAATTGAGCCATGGGAAATTGACCAAGAAAAATTATTTCTTCTAGTATTCCAAGCAATTGGAAGGTCCTCTTTAACATGGAATGGTTGTTGGAGCAATAAAATCATTTAATTGTGCAAGTTCACAACCTTAGTCAAGCCAAGAAGTTTAGTGAAAGAGGTAAGGTTTAATCTTCTCTTCATATGTTATGGATGATTTGTATATGTTGTAGAGTAAAGAAATGGATGAAAATCATGAATTTGGCATGTTGGGGTGTTGGCCGAATATAATTGTATTGTGTAGAACAAATGAATTGATTTTATTTAGTAATTTGATTGTTGTGGTTGTGAATTCTATGATGTAAAATAAGGATTTAATGGTTTGAAATGAAGTTGTAATTGTTTGTGAATTATGGAAGAAGTTAATGTGATATTAGTATGGTTTCTTATGATCATAAGAATGAATGATGTTGCTAAAGTATAGATTGTTGGTGTAGTTTATGAATTTGGAAGAAAGGGAATGTGTTGTTAGTGTTCTTGTTGCATTTGGAAGGTTTCAGGTGAAATGGCATATTGGCTAGATTGTTTTGAATATGGTATGACTTGTTTGAAGTGTTCTTGAATTGTGTTTGTAAGGTCTTGGGCAAGTATTTGAATGTGTAAGCATTGATGTTGGCTTGAATATATGCGATTGAGTTAAATAAAAATGGAATGCCGTCAGATTATGTAGAAAGAATTGTTAATGTTAGAATGTATTTTGAAACAATTGTTGAAATTGGAGATATGATTGTTGGTATTATTGTGGATAATTTGGCCGAGTTGAATTCTCGGGTTTGTTGTTGTTAAATTGGCCGAGCTAGATTCTCGGGGATGTTGTATTCACAGGGGAGATGCTGCCGAAATTCCGGCAGATTATAAGTAAATCCGTTTGAAGAACTAAGACAAGTGTGTATTGATGTGTCTAATGATTATGTAAATCTTCTTGAATGTAGACTAGCAAGCTTGGATGAATAAGCGTAACTAATAGGACGTGGAGCAGGTATGTAAGACTTACCCTTTCTTTCTTTTGGCATGATCTTTATGAAACGAACAAATGACGTATATGTATGATTTCAAAGAAATTCCTATTCTTAGAGCCACTAGGATGGCTAATATCCTTGATTTCCATAAGCTGTTTCATATGATTTTGATGCATATCTATGATGTCTGAAGGTCTACTTGATATGTTTCCGAATTGGCATTCGAAAGATAAGTGATATGGCTAATGTCTTGATTTTCAAATGATAGCACGTCTGATTATTCCGTTAAGTCTTTGATACATTTTGATACGTACATATGATTCCAAAAGCTATATCTGATTTGATCCATACGATATCCGAAAGGTACTTGACATGATTGTGTACATATGATTCCGAAAGATATATCTGATTTGATCCATACGATATCCGAAAGGTACTTTACATGATTGTTACTTCGATTTTCTAAAAATGGCTTCTGAAATGTTCGTAGAAGGTTCTGTACTTCAAACGCTCATAACTTTCTCATACTAAGCCGGATTGACCCGAAACTTGTTTTTGAGCCTTCAGATGTCGGTAAGTATACTTATCTATCGAGTCATGATTTATATGCATATAGTTTCGCACTACTCTGTTCGTGCAAGCCTCAGTATGTCCTTCACTGAGCCCGGGCCAGGACATGTTATCGTGCGCACTCCTCTACATTGTTTGCCGAGTCCCTCCCACTTGCGGGCCGGGACACGTTATATATATACATACATGATGATATGATGATATGGGGATGGTGGCCAGGATGGCATATGATGATTTATTCACCGAGACCCGCAAAAGAAGGCCAGGACACGTTATATGTATCCACCGAGTCCCTCAATAGAGGGTGGGACACGTTATATGTATACATGATATATGATGTTGACATGCATGATTCTATCCACCAAGTCCCTCACTTAAGGGCCGGGGCACGTTACGCATATATGGTGTATGATGTGGACATGTATGATTTCATCCACCGAGTCCCTCACTGAAGGGCCGGGACACGTTATCTGCATACATGACATATGACTTGGATATGCATGACTTTCACTTAAAAAGGCAAGTACTTTGATGTTTTGAAAGGTCATACTTGATTTTGGTAATTCTCTGTTTCAGTCATGATTCTGTTTCCTATATTTCATGCCTTACATGCTCAGTACATTTTCCGTACTGACCCTCTTTCTTCGGGGGTTGCGTTTCATGCCACGCAGGTACACCCAGATGAGTGGAAGATATTACAGAAGATGTTCCGGTGAAGTTGGCAAGCTCCACTTATTCCTGGAATGCTGTCGAGTCAGAGTATATGTGCTATGATGTGTGATTAATGTTAGAGACTTTGCAGACAGAGTTGTAGGTATAGAATACTAGTTCTGTAAGCGGCTCCATCAGCCGATGTGTTAGTTGTGTTATGATATGAATTCCATATAATTACAGATTTTGTTGGATTTGATAAACAAAGAAAAACAAGATTTCTGGAAGCCTTAATATGTATTTTATGCTTATTTGATTTAAAAGTTCAGAGAAGTTATGTGTGTATCAAGAGTCAGAGGGTTCGCTCGGCCCTAAGTAAGGGTCGGGTGCCCATCACACCCTAGGGAGATTAGGGTGTGACATAGGTAGCTTATGAACTAGACCTATCATCTATAACCCGATACTTCCAAAAACAAAATATTGGAAATCCTATTAGAATCATGTCAATAGATAGGTGTCTAACGACAGGGAAGTGGATCCATGAAAAGGTACCCATTGCCATGTTGGATAAGTAAGTGTGAGGGCTTACCTAAGTAGGGAGGCAGCTTAGGCCAAAGGTTGGTGGTGAAGCAATAATCGGGAAGAAATACAAAGGAAGCCAAAGGGAATGTGGAAGCCAAGTATCCGCATCTAGTCGAATCTCCAGGAGAAGTTCATGATGATATGTCTGCTTAAGGTATTGTGTTACGAGGCCTTCAAGGTATGTATTCTTACTTTATTTTTTACTTTTGGGGCGTGTGTGACCATGGATATGTTGGTATTGTGTTATAGCCCTGTGAGGCAGTGTCATTGTGGGTTGTTGTGACAGGTTGGTAGTACCATGTTACAGGGAAAACTCTGGCAAAATTTTTCTAGAATTCCCGAGTGTTGAACATTCGAGGACGAATGCTCCAAAAGGGGGGAAGAATGTTACACCTCGGAAAAGTCCCCGTACATGTACAAGGAATAGACCAACGAAGGGTATGAGTGTGTGGTGTTATACTAAGTAAGGGGTGATGATTCATGAATTTTTGGAAATGAGAAGGTTGTAGAATTTCAGCACATCCAGTGATCGTAAATCAGTATACGACCCGTAAAGTAATTTACGGACCGTATACTGCCATCGTCCTTCAGCTTACCAAAAATCTCAACTTTCTGTTAAGTATTGAGATGGCTAAATTCGACTTGGAATACGGCCCGTAAACTGGTTTACGGACCGTAAACCCCGATCGTAAACTGCCATGCTCATCAGCCAACTTTTCTGTTTTGAACATGCTTAAATACGACCACACTATACGGTCCGTAAACTGTGGTTTACGACCACTGTTCACGCCGATGAAGGTTCATTAAACATCAGAGTTTGTGCTCATTAAAAGGGACTTAAGCCTCATTTCATTTCATACTTCACCCCCACAACTCAAGAGACTTCTAGAACCCTCCAATTACTTCATCCACAAGAATCCAAGAGAATCAAGGGAAAACTAGGATCATCAACACTAGATCTATGAAACAAGTGAATGAAACCTAGTTGAAAGTCATCTCCTCCAAGAAATCTCAAAAGAGGTGAAGTAGGGTTTTGGTGCAAAAGGGAGAATTCCACTCTAAGCTTGTTCCACCACCATCCAAGGTAAGTTTCACAACTATACCATGTTATTTAAGGTATTGGGAAGCTAAGATGCTTGATATGTAGGAGAACATGGGAAATGGGTTTTTGCATGAGTGAATAGTATCACCATTGAATGATAGTTGGGTGAAATCATGAAAGTTAATATGCTATGATTATGAAAACATTATAAATGACGTTTTGACCATGAAATAAGTGTGACGCATGAGTAAAAGTGACGATTAGCTAAAACCACTAAATGTGGAGAAATTGGAGGATATTGGTGGATTTCGCTAAACGCATATAAATTGTTACACCTCTCATTTTCATATGTTGAGTTTTGCCAAACGCGAACTGTCTTAGCTTGGGAAGTAGGATAAACTCTTCGAGGTCATGGGGGCAGACATGCTCATTTTGGGTACATAATGGAGGAAATCAATGTTTAGCAAGTTTGGGAAAGGTTTAAGACTCGTCGGATCGCCGAAGCTAATGTTCGGAGAGAGTTGGAAAAAATAACACGGTCTAGCGCACTATGCGACACAACATGCGTTTAGCATGCACGATATGCGGCCACGCAGTTGCGCCGCAAGTTGTGCCAGTGAAATGCTAAACCCTGGCAAGGTTTGTGACGCAACATGCGTCCCGCAAACATGACATGCGGTCCCGCATATGCGCCGCAAAGCGTTCCAGTGAACTCTGGTAAGCTGGTCTGTTCTGCGGCACAACATGTGGCTCGCAGGCATGCTTTGCGTCTCGCAAAGCGTGCCGCATGTTGTGTCGGTCTAGAATTTTCTGGACCACTATATATATATCAAACTCGACCCTAATCTCATATTTTCACCATTTTTGGACAAGAAACCTCTAGAACCCTCTCTAACATTCATCCACACAAAATTTCAAAGGAAAATCCATGATCAATAACATCAAATTCGTGCAACCAAGTGGATGAAACCTATCTAGAGGTCATCCAATTCAAGAAAATCCTATGGAAGGTGAAGAAGGGTTTTGGTGAAAAAGGAAGGGTTCAACTCTAAGTTTGTTCCACCATCATCTAAGGTATGTTTCATGATTTTATTATGTTGTTTAAGGTATTGGAAGGTTAAAATACCCGCATTGTAGAAAAGCATAGCAAATGGGTCATTCAAGAGTGAATAGTGTCATGGTTAAATGGTAGTTGGAAGGAAACATGAACGTTAGTGTGTGGTGAGTATGAATATGTTATAAAAGACATGTAGACCATGAGATAAGTGTGATACATGAGAAAATGCGATAGCGAACCAAAAACCATAAATGTGGGAAAAATGAAAAGAAATGGTGGATCATGGTCGTTGTGTATGAATGATGATTGTAAATTGCTATATTTTAATTGTTGTTGTGAGTGTTGGGAGCTGGAATAGAATATGGGAAACGTAGTAGAAACAAAAGGAAATGCTGCCCAATTCTTCCTAGAAATAGTAGTCCGCTCTTATAATTGCGTGGCTGACGATAATATTAATTCTCTTGAAGGTATATACAAGGGCATTAAAGGAGATCGAGCAAGCGATTAGAATAGTAAACACCAAAGGTATGTAAAGCTATCCCCTTTATTTCAAAGGCATGATCCTTAGCCCCTGATTTCATAAATGTCCCCATATTCTGCTTGTTATCAAAAGTGAAAAGGTCTAGAATTCTAAGGCCTGATTCCTATATTACGGCTTCATAAAGGTTTCCATATCTTCCTCGTTTTCAAAAGTTAAATGTTTCCGACTCCAAGGCATAATTCCTTTACTAACAATTTACAGCTGTTTTCCCAAAATGCCGTATTTTCCAAATCAGAGATTTATGATTCTGTGAGTTCTCATGATAACAGCGATGAGCATGTTTTTATGATGATAATGATGATGTCAAAAATGAGGATATTTCTATGATGATGATGATTTTACGGCTAAAAGTCTCAAGTTATGAGATGATTTTATTCATAGAGATTTCCATGTACAAGAGCTTTACATTATTATGATGACTATGATGAGAATGATTTTATGATAGAGGTTCCAAGTTTACGATTTTAAAACGACATGAGAACGTTGAGCAATTCATTGACTTCTTGATTTTATACATGAATGGTGACGATGTTTTCTCTGAGATTCCAAAAAGAAAAACACATGAATTGATTTCTTATAAGAGTATGACCCTATCTCATGCGTCCTCTTGATGTTATTATTCATATCTGTATTCTTTATTGATAGTCCCACCTTACAGTGATTGTTTCTTCAAGGTGAGACGTGACGATCATGATTAATCCATAATATAGTCGGGGGCTACCGACCTTACGTCACTCCGATAGGACCATAGCTTTTCCTTGGGCTCTCATGCATGCTATGTATATTATATATATATGTATATGTTATGAAAATGTTTTCAGGGGAAGTGGGGAAAGGTGAGGCGCTATAGACGCATAGCCACTTTGTCAGCTGGCACATCATGTTCTCATCCCGGACGCGGGATGTATGGGTGATGGATCGGGTCGTACGTTCCACGACAATATTTTGATACATGATGATATATGGATCGGGCTGCACGTTCCGCAGCAATATATGCTATGATGTATTATGAGTATGCATGCATGAATCCGCCTTAAGAGGCAAGCAGTTGCTGGTTGTTTTCTTGCATTATGTTATTTTCTTATCACCCCTTATTTATTGATGTATGCCTTACATACTCGGTACATTATTCGTACTGATGTCCGTTTTCTTTGGACACTGTGTTCATGCCCACAGGTAGACAGGGAGACGGTGCGGATTCGTAGGAGACGTCTGTGGATTTACAGGAGCACTCCACTATTCCGGAGGTGCCATTTGGTTGATCCTTTTGTGTGTAATTGTATATGTCATGACCAGTAGAGGCTCATAGGCACTCGATGTGGGTTATGTGCTTCCCCAACGTAGGAAGTATGTATGCGTATAGGTATTTTGTAATATGTTTTTGGTACTAAAACATTATATTCTGTAATGAAACAGTAGATCTTTTCTTTAAAGCTAACAGGAAATCGATGGATGATCATTGAATGGGTTAAGGAACTGATAACACGAGCGGTGCTCGGCGGTTAGCCCCGGGTACCTGTCGCGGCCCCTAGTCGGGTCGTGACAGAAGTGGTATCAGAGCAGTTCGTCCTAGGAAGTGTCTATGAGCCGTGTCTAGTAGAGTCTTGTTTATCGGTGTGTTGTGCACCACATCTATAAACAGGAGGCTACCGGGCATTTAGGAAACATGACCATCCTTCTTCTTAATAGATCGTGCGATAGAGATGTGTTGTAAGATTATTCCTCTCCTAATGGTGCGTTATAATTTCAGCAAAGCCGATGAAAGGAAAAGATAATGCGGCCCAGAAGGGCAAGATGGTGGTTGAAGGAAGGCTTGATCGAGAGCCGTCTATAGATATAGAGGCAGGTGAACCCCAGAATAAGGCCCCACCTCGATGTTCCCATACTCCGTCCACATTTGAGGATCAGAGGGGAGCCTCGATCTTAGCTCCAGCACCCCCCGTTCCTTCACCAGATGCCTCAGTCCAAGAGATGAGACAGGCTATTCTTTTGTTGACTCAGTTGGTAGCCGATCAGGCTCAGCGGCAAGATGGGGGTCACGATAACAAGGGCTGTAGAAAGGGAGTTAACTCTTCGGGGTCTGATCATGAGTTTAGAAGTGTTCCTCCGCATCTTCCCAGACCCAGATTTGATGGACCTGCTTATTCAAGGTCACCCCAGAGTCTCAGAATTTCTCGTTCTCGAGTTAGGATCGATTCTAGTCAGGAGAGGTCACCAGTACCACGATGTACTCAGTGTCGCAAGTTGCATTGGGGACCGTGTCGCCGGGGCTCAGATGTTTGTTATGCCTGTGCTCGGCCAGGCCATTTAAAGCGCGATTGCCTCT
This sequence comes from Lycium barbarum, assembly GCF_019175385.1. NCBI lineage: Eukaryota > Viridiplantae > Streptophyta > Magnoliopsida > Solanales > Solanaceae > Lycium > Lycium barbarum. The sequence goes on along the minus strand of NC_083338.1, from coordinate 86,916,871 downwards.
CGCTACGTGGTAAAGGTAAGGTTTGGGTTACAGAAGTGGTAGCTGACTCTTCATCATCGACACGTCCTCCAAGGCCAGGGTCACAGAGGCTAGTAAGCAGTACCAGAGACCAAAGGACGCCTAGTCCAAGTGGATCCCAACATCATATCCAGGCGTTAATCGAGCAGCAGGATTTTGAGCCTTCCCCTGATATGGCTCCAGGTATGTTGTTAGCACCCTTTTACGATTAATATGAATACCTAGGCAAATAATCCATATGGTAAATGTAATATGACTAACTAAAAAGAATAACAGATTGAGTATACCTGTTTCGCGATGCTATCCTATGTTATAAGCAGGTTTGCGAACGAGATCAAGAAGTGTCACTCTATAGGGTAGATTATGATAACGTAACAAGAATTGTAATGTTAAGGATAGTGAGGAGATGCCTGAGGGTGTGCCAAGCTCTATATACGAATACGAGAGTGGAAACCAGCAAGCGAACCAGGGGCAGTAGACGAGAAAGCTTTAAGGACCTTGTTAGGGAAGGTTCAGCGCAGGGATTTTTCAACGATCGAGATGATAGCCAGCAATAAGGGGGGAAGTCAACCCGAAAAGGGGATCAGAGTAAAGCGATATAGCGGGGTAGCAGCAGCCGTGATTGGCATAATTAAGAGCATGGATGATATTTTTAGTTGGACATAAAAGATCAAGACTACGGTAAGGGTGAATAATGAAAGTAGGACAATTAGTAGGAGGAGGGTCAACGTGATAGGAGTGAGAGGAGACGATCAGAATGAACAGAGTCAGTTTTGGCAGTAAGAGATGGATTGGCAAAGGTAGTATATCCTTAGGGACAAAGCGGTACTAAGTTAAGGATATGGTTCCTCATGTAGGGAGTCGAGGATCGAATATAAGACGGAGGAAGGAAATAAGTTGAGCAGGAAGGAATAAGAGCGAGGATATAGCAAAAGGGAAACGTACGAAGTATGCGTGCTTAAAGAATAGCGGCGTGGTAGTTAAAGGAGAATATATTTTCCTATGAATGTTCTATACCAAGTTAGAACGAGTGAAGTACACGAAGTAATGAATTGAAAAGAAGAAGGTGGCCATGAGTTATGAGTTTACCGTGCGACGATGAAGCGATGGAGTAGAGTTGTAATTAACAACGATAGTAGTACAATGCGGTTATAAAATCAGTTCCAAGTGTAAACAAGAGTAATAGAATAGGAGGCGTGGGGCGTAGTAATAGCATCAGGGACTTAGGTCCTAGAGAAGCAAAGATGGCATTACGAGCAAATTTTGAGTGCCGAAGGAGAGGGCAAGTGACATTAGATGGGTGGCATGGATAGTTAGACTTACTATTAATATAAGCATCCCTAGGGGGCAGGAAGTTTCTAATTGAAGCAGATTCAAAGTAGACTCATAACTACTGGATGGGCCAAGTAAAATACATTTTTGCTCAGATTGCCATATCGGGTGCATTATTTGGTTACAAGACTGTAAGGTGAGTACGCTAAGACTTCACGCATGAATTGTTATAGCCGTAGGTTGTGGGGAACGGTATGAGTAAGATGTAATGTAGTCAGGAATACGTGAATTCAAGAATTAAGTTACGAGTAAAACCCTTAAAAGGGGGGGGGGGGGGGGGGGGGAGCGGATAGAGAGGATACTAGCGTGAAGGTTGAAATGATGAACCCTACGGGAGTGTATTGACTAAGGGCGGTAGGATAAGGCGACATCCGAAAGCAAGAATAAGAAGAAGAAGAAGAAGAGCCGTGAATCGGTAAGGATGGTAAAACACCGACGACAGGTGGGGATGGACCCACAGTTCTTCAAGATTATATTATCTCCTCATACCTCTAAGTTACAAATCCTAGATGAATTTTCAGTGAATCTTGAGGCCCCAAGTGGCGCAAACGGGGAGTAAAATATCAAAACTCTAATTGTGTGACATGGCTGAAAAAGAGTTGGAATCAGTTTAGGCAGTACTATTCAATTGGTTGTGGTTAGTTTTTACTCTTCTAGTATAATGGAAACTCTCATTCTCTGTCCTAATAATTGATTTAATCGCTTCCAGGATTGCATAATCTTATAGTTCAAATGAAGATATGACACCGGAGGATATAGATAGCCAAATACCAGCACCTATTCAAATCTCCAGAAAAAGTCCATGATGATACGCCGAGATCTTAAGGTATGCATGCTTACTTTTTACTTTCGGGTCGTGTGTGGCCATAGATATGTTGGTATCGTGTTATGGCCCTGTGAGGCATTATGTATTGTGGGTTGTTGTGACAGGTTGGTAGTACCAATTTATAGGGGAAACTCTAGTGAAATTTTCTTAGAATTCCGAGTGTTTAACATTTGAGGACGAATGTTCCAAAAGGGGGGAGGAATGTTACACCTCTCATTTTCATATGTTGAGTTTTTCCAAACGCGAACTGTCTTAGCTTGGGAAGTAGGATAAACTCTTCGAGGTCAAGGGGGAAGACATGCTCATTTTGGGTACATAATGGAGGAAAACCATGTTTATCAAGTTTGGGAAAGGTTTAAGACTCGTCGGATCGCCGGAGCTAATGTTCGAAGAGAGTTGGCAAAAATAACACGGTCTGGCGCACTATGCGACACAACATGCGTTTAGCATGCACGACATGCGGCCACGCAGTTGCGCCGCAAGTTGTGCCAGTGAAATGCTAAACCCTGGCAAGGTTTGCGACGCAACATGTGTCTCGCAAACATGACATGCTGTCCCGCATATGCGCCGCAAAGCGTGCCAGTGAACTCTGGTCAGCTGGTCTGTTCTGCGGCACAACATGCAGCTCGTAGGCATGCTTTGCGTCTCGCAAAGCGTGCCGCATGTTGTGTCGGTCCAAAATTTTCTGGACCACTATATATATATCAAACTCGACCCTAATCTCATATTTTCACCATTTTTGGACAAGAAACCTCTAGAACCCTCTCTAACATTCATCCACACAAAAGGACAAAGGGAAATCCATGATCAATAACATCAAATTCGTGCAACCAAGTGGATGAAACCTATCTAGAGCTCATCCAATTCAAGAAAATCCTATGGAAGGTGAAGAAGCGTTTTGGTGAAAAAGGAAGGGTTCACCTCTAAATTTGTTCCACCATCATCTAAGGTATGTTTCATGATTTTATTATGTTGTTTAAGGTATTGGAAGGTTAAAATACCCGCATTGTAGAAAAGCATAGCAAATGGGTCATTCAAGAGTGAATAGTGTCATGGTTAAATGGTAGTTGGAAGGAAACATGAACGTTAGTGTGTGGTGAGTATGAATATGTTATAAAAGACATGTAGACCATGAGATAACTGTGATACATGAGAAAATGCGATAGCGAACCAAAAACCATAAATGTGGGAAAAATGAAGAGAAATGGTGGATCATTGTCGTTGTGTATGAATGATGATTGTAAATTGCTATATTGTAATTGTTGTTGTGAGTGTTGGGAGCTGAAATAGAATATGGGAAACGTAGTAGAAACAAAGGAAATGCTGCCCAATTCTTCCTAGAAATAGTAGTCAGCTCTTATAATTGTGTGGCTAACGATGATATGAATTCTCTTGAAGGTATATACAAGGGCATTAAAGGAGATCGAGCAAGCGATTAGAATAGTAAACGCCAAAGGTATGTAAGGCTATCCCCTTTCTTTCAAAGGCATGATCCTTAGCCCCTGATTTCATAAATGTCCCCATATTCTCCTTGTTATCAAAAGTGAAAAGGTCTAGAATTCTAAGGCATGATTCCTATATTACGGCTTCATAAAAGTTTCCATATCTTCCTCGTTTTCAAAAGTTAAATGTTTACGACTCCAAGGAATAATTCCTTTCCTAATAATTTACAGCTGTTTTCCCAAAATGTCGTATTTTCCAAATCAGAGATTTATGATTCTGTGAGTTCTCATGATAACAGCGATGAGCATGTTTTTATGATGATAATGATGATGTCAAAAATGAGGATATTTCTATGATGATGATGATTTTACGGCTAAAAGTCTCAAGTTATGAGATGATTTTATTCATAGAGATTTCCATGTACAAGAGCTTTACATTATTATGATGACTATGATGAGAATGATTTTATGATAGAGGTTCCAAGTTTACGATTTTAAAACGACATGAGAACGTTGAGCAATTCATTTACTTCTTGATTTTATTCATGAAGGGTGACGATGTTTTCTCTGAGATTCCAAAAAGAAAAACACATGAATTGATTTCTTATAAGAGTATGACCCTATCTCATGCGTCCTCTTGATGTTATTATTCATATCTGTATTCTTTATTCATAGTCCCACCTTACAGTGATTGTTCCTTCAAGGTGATACGTGACGATCATGATTAATCCATAATATAGTCGGGGGCTACCGACCTTACGTCACTCCGATAGGACCATAGCTTTTCCTTGGGCTCTCGTGCATGCTATGTATATTATATATATGTATATGTTATGAAAATGTTTTCAGGGGAAGTGGGGAAAGGTGAGGCGGTATAGACGCATAGCCACCTGGTCTGCTGGCATATCATGTTCTCATCCCGGACGCGGGATGCCCGGAAGCGGGATATATGGGTGATGGATCGGTCCGTACGTTCCACGGCAATATTTTGATACATGATGATATATGGATCGGGCTGCACATTCCGCAGCAATATATGCTATGATGTATTATGAGTATGCATGCATGAATCCGCCTTAAGAGGCAAGCAGTTGCTGGTTGTTTTCTTGCATTATGTTATTTTCTTATCACCCCTTATTTATTGATGTATGCCTTACATACTCGGTACATTATTCGTACTGATGTCCGTTTTCTTTGGACGATGTGTTCATGGCCACAGGTAGACAGGGAGACGGTGCGGATTCGTAGGAGACGTCTGTGGATTTACAGGAGCACTCCACTATTCCGGAGGTGCCATTTGGTTGATCCTTTTGTGGGTAATTGTATATGTCATCCAGTAGAGGTTCATAGGCACTCGATGTGGGTTATATGGTTCCCCAACGTAGGAAGTATGTATGCGTATAAGTATTTTGTAATATGTTTTTGGTACTAAAACATTATATTCTGTAATGAAACAGTAGATCTTTTCTTTAAAGCTAACAGGAAATCGATAGATGATCATTGAATGGGTTAAGGAACTGATAACATGAGCGGTGCTCAGCGGTTAGCCCCGGGTACCCGTCGCGGCCCCTAGTCGGGTCGTGACATAAATGATGATTGCTGATTTCTATATTGGGGATATTGTTGCGAATGTTTGGGAGCTGAAATAGAATATGGGAAACATAGTACAAACAAAGGCAATGCTGCCCAATTTTCCCTAAAAATAGTAGTCCGTTCTTATAATTGCTTAGCTAACGACGACATGAATTCTCTTGAAGGTATATACACGTGCAATAAAGGAAGAACGAGCAAGCGATAAGAATAGTATACGTTAAAGGTATGTTAAGGCTAGTCCCCTTCTTTCTAAAGGCATGATCCTTCGGTTATAAATCATTGTGTCGTACTCATAATATGATTGAATCCATAAATGTTCGAAGCTCACGAATTTCATGATCCTTATAATATTATTGAGTTTCTGAAGGCATGATTCTGATGCTATGGCTTCATAAATGTTTCCATATTTTCCTCGTTTTCAAAAGTTAAATATTTACGCCTCCAAGGCATAATTCCTTTCCTAATAACTCAAAGTTGTCTTCCCAAAATGCCGTATTTTCCCAACCAGAGGTTTATGATTCTGTGATCTCTTATGATAACAACGATGATCTTGTTTTTATGATGATTATGATGAGACGATTTTATTCATAGAGATTTCCATGTACATGAGCTTATTATTATTATTATTATTATTATTATTATTATTATTATTATTATTATTATTATTATTATAATTATTATTATTATTATTATGAGGTGATTGAGCTTATTTGAAATTTCTTAATTTCCTTCATTGTTGGTATTCTCACCTTATGACCCTTGTTCCTTCAAGGTGAGACAAAGCGACGATGATTATTCCATAATATAATCGGAGGTTACCAACCTTACGTCACTCCGATAGAGCTACAACCTTTCCTTGGGCTCTCATGCATGCTATGTATACTATATAAGTATATATATATGTATGTATTCAGGGTACATGGGAAAGGTGAGGCGCTATAGAAGCATAGCCACCTGGACAGCTGGCATATCATGATTTCATCCCGGACGCGAGGTGCCCGGACGCGGGATATATGGGTTATGGATCGGGACGTACGTTCCTCGGCACTAACATATTATATTTATGGATCGGGCTGTACGTTCCTCGGCACTAACATTGTATTGATATATGGATCGGGCTGCACGTTCCGCAGCAAAGCACTATTATGCATGCATGGATCCGCCTTAAGAGGCAAGCAGTTATTGTTTATCTTCTTGTTTTACTTTACTTTCTTATTCTTACCTTATTTCTTAGATGTATGCCTTTCATACTCAGTACAATGCTCATATTGACATCCTTTTCTTTGGATGTTGTGTTCATGCCCACAGGTAGACAAGAAAGCGGTCCAGACTAATAGGAGTTACCAGCAGAGCTGAGGAGCACTCCATCTTCCGGAGGTGCTATCTGGTTGATTCTTTTGTGTATATATTGTGTATGTCACTCAATAGAGGCTCGTAGGTGCTCGATGTGGTTTGTGGTTCCACGACGTGGGTAGTGTGCATGTGTATAAGTATATTGAAATATCATTGTATATCAGAGTGTTATATTTTGTAATGGAAAGTAGATCTCCCCCTTAAAGCTAACAGGAAATCGATAAGGGACTGTGGAATAGATTAAGAAAATGATAGCACGAGCGGTGCTCGGTGGTTAGCACCGGGTACCCGTCGCGGCCCCTTGCCGGTTCATGACATAACCTTCCAATACCTTAAATAACATGGTTTAGTCATAAAACTTACCTTAGATGATGGTTGAACAAGCTTTGAATGGAATTACTCCTTTAGCACCAAAACCCTACTTCACTTCTTGTGGGTTTTCTTGAGAAAGATGAACTTTAGTGTGATTCTTACACTTGATTTCGTGGGTTTCATGTAGTTGATCACTAATTTCCTTTGAATTCTTGTAGTTGAATAGTAGAGAGGGTTCTAGATGTTTCTTGAGGTGTGGAGAGTGGAAGTGAATGGGAAATGAAATGAAAAGGGTCCCTTATACTTAAACTTAAAAAGCTGGCCGAACCACTTTATACGGACCAACATACGGTCCGTATAAATTTTACTGACCGTATGTTGGGACCGTATGTTTGGTCCAGAATGTCATCCTCCTCTTGGCCAATTATACGGTCCAACATACGGCCATTATAATTTATACGAACCGTATGTTTGGCCGTATAAGGCCAACTGAAGCGATTTCGTTTTTGTCGGCTCGTTTGATATCCGATCCTTATGGAGCCTTTGATACGATAACGGATACGCGGAAGCAATAAATTAACAAGGAAAGTAAAGGATAGATAGATTGACACAAGAAAATGGAGTTAAAAGCAACCTAAAGGTGTATCAAACCTAAAGACCTCAATTAATTAACATAAACAAGCACCAACCTCTTAGGATGACCTCAAGGGAATTGAATTCCCAAGCAACCAATCCTCTCACAATCAAAGATTCAACAAGAGCCATCCATGGCCTCTCTCATAAGTTTCTCTCTCTAGAGACAACTCTCAAAATCACTCATCTTTTCTTCCAAATGTCAAAAGTCCCCTAATGAAATGAAAGACTAGGCTATTTATACTAACTAACTAATAGAAGACACTACATTATTACAATTATACCCTTAATGAAGTAAGGGCCTTGTTTGGCTAGTCTTGTGGAGATGGAAATCTTGAATTGGCTAGCCTCCCTTGCTCATTGGCCACTTTAATATTCTTCCATCTCCCATCCGTCCTCTCCATGCTATCATCCAAACTTTGGCTCCACGAGACGGTCCTTTAAGTGTCCTTAAAGCAACTCGGCTTGTATCATTCTCACCTTCTTGAAAATGATTCGTCCTCGAATCTATACCTTGCAAAACCATAAAGGAGACAAACAAAATCCAAGACCTCAAAGGATGAGGGTTAGTGTTAAGGTGGACCAACCTACCACCATGCCAAGTAGACACAAATTTTTGATATAGCCAAGTATCAACCATTTTCAAGCAAAATAAGCTCTTCAGTAGAGTACGAAGAACTTGGCTATCCCAAGGATCAAGAAATGAGGATATTCTCAGAGAACCAATGATTTCAAGAAACCAAGTTGGCATAAAACACAAATGATCCTCAATTGCAAAATGATACCATTCACACAAAGTGAAGATTTCACCGGGGTCAAAAGGAAAAGATACCCACATATCACGGGCAAGGCAACAACTAAGCACCTCAATAAGGCCCCGCCCAACATCAAATGAACTCTCAACAATAACATGAATGTCATCATATGCAAATAAGTAATAAAGAAAGGTATCACGTAAAATAACTTCCTCATCAATATCACTCCCCAATGTAACCTCACCACACGGTTCAAGGACAAGAGTATCCAAGGGGCTACTATGAAGTTGAACATGAAAGGAAGAATTTGCAATTTCTAGACAAGAATTACCTTCCTTTGTAACACTTTCCTTCCCCACAAATGGATCACAATTCCTCAAAGGAAGATCTCCATCATGGGAAAGAGTGCCTTCATTCCATAGTGGGTTACATATCACATTATATCCTCCAAAGGAAACTAAACGTTCAACATTACCAAACACCCCACTAGGTTCATCACTCTCAATAGTCATGTCAGCCTCAAATAAAACATTATCCTTTACAAGAGAGTAATCCATGAACAATGAGGAGTTAAAGCATGTCATTTCACTCTCAAAAGAACCAATGTCATCTTTTAATGCATTTTCGCTCACATGACTATCTACATGACACACATCACCACGACAAGTTGGAGTCTTATCACATGACACTAAAGTACGATCAAGAGACTCATTTTGACACGAAACAAGCAAGGGTGAGATGTCATATTCTTTCAATTGACCAACTATATCAACATCATCACTAACTAGAGGTACATTAAGCACGTCACAAGGATCCTCAAGTAGTGAATTATCATTACAAACAAGTTGATCAACACAAGTTTCAACAGTAGTTGGTAGTATGTCAATCTCGCAAGAATTACTAACATGGTGACCACATGACAAACTACCATTCAATTCGTAAGTGTCAACACTAGATGGACACAAATCGATCTTGCAAGAAGAATCAATTTTGTCATCTAAAGGATCAACTAGTGTTTGAGCACCTTTATTCGATAATGCACTATCATTCAAAGCACAAGTGTCAACACTAGGTGGACACAAATCGGCCTTACAAGAAGGATAAATTCGGTCATCAGTAGGATCAACTAGTGTGGGGACACTTTCAATAATGGCATTACCAATAGACGACAAAGAAGCTTTAGGCTTAACGCACGATAAGGTAACTTTCATACTTGACTCGGCATTAAAATCACACAAAGATATAGGAGTATAAGGATAAATGATCTTACCTTGATGTTCACGTAAGCTCCTTTGACCAATAGAAGGAATGGTTGGGGCCGCCGTCCTTGCCTTTAAGCATGGGGTTCTCTCAAAAGAGGTACCCTTCAAAGATTTATTTCTTCTCACATGAGGCTTGGGATATTGGCCTCTCAATATCCTTTTCATGTCCTCCCAAGTCTTGATTGGACTCCTCACTCGTCTCCCACAACATTTCACATACTCCCAATATTGGACAAGCTTTGAGTCAAAAGTTTGGACGGCTAAGTCCATCTTCATTTCTTGCGAATAGTTGTAGCTAGTGAAGATTTCATCTATTATGGACTCCCATCTCTCATATTCTTCTCCACTAGCTTCCTTAGCTAAGGTAGGCCATTTCACATAGGTATCTCGCACTTTTGTACTTGGACTCTTCCTAGAAAGTATGCATGGAAAGAGAAATTTTCCATTCTCGTCCACTACAAATCGATGCCACTCTTGCTCATATGGGATCTCATGCCTTTGAAACCAAGGGCCACCTAAATATACGTGACAAGTATCCATTGGAAGCACATCACACCAAACCTCCTCTTGGTACTCACCAAGTGAAATGAATACCATCACTCTCTTATCAACCCAATACCCTCCCTCGTCATAGTAAGGATTTCTCCTAATCACACAAGGTAGCCTTAACTCTTCAGCCGCACGAGGGGTGATGAAATTGGTGTAACAATCGTCATCAAGCACAAGGATTCCTTCTTTACCACAAAGGTTCACCTTGGTCTCCATGAATCTCCTCTTTGGAACCACCTTCTTTTGCTTAGGACGACTCCAACTAGTACTCACATTCCCACTTATGCCCCTTTGCTTCGGATAGGAAGTACTACAAGAAGAAGCATATGCATGCCCACTAGAAGTCCTTCCATAATCAACATTAGCACTTCCACTACCTCCATAGACATACCCTCCACGAGTCCTATTTGTATAAAGATTTTCACCATAAGACCCATAAGACACATGCGAAGGAGAGTCATACCTCGAGTCGTCTTCATCTTCATGATGTGTAGCACAAGAATATTCTGCTTCATTATCTTCACCATGCGAATCACAACAAGGGTCTTCATCCCCATCTTCCTCGGGAGACACATGAGTACCACTCTCTGCACATTCTCCTTCAAAATAGTAATTCTCCCCTCGAATTTCCTCATAATCACCATTTCTTATATATGTCTCATATTCCCCATCGTCACACTCTTCATAGCTCCCATAGTCCTCCCCTTCATAACTACAACCATCATCGTCATAACAGTCATAATCGCCACCACATGAATCGGAATCCATGGAGAAGTACCTGCAAAGAACACTTAGCAAACATGAGAGTAGTAAAGAAACCTCACCACACTCGTGTTTACACTCGTGTGTGCTCGGCTAGCACCACTCAAATGAACTCACACACTCTTGCCTTTTACCACTCAAATGGATTGGTCGATGTTGATTCTCGATTGGATTCGGATTCGGTCGCTTGCAAGGTGCACAATTGTTACTCGAGATCGGAATGGATTCTTGTAGACTCAAGAAGAATGAGGACGACTCAATTAAAACAAACGCACTTGAGCCAAGAAATTAACAACGAAGCAAAAGCGAAGAAAAGCACGAAAGAATTGGCACGAAAGAAATGCGGTCACAAGAACTAGCAAACACAAGTAGGAACAACTACTAAATGGCTACTAGTTAAGAGACACAAGAAAATGAAATGCAAAAATCGGGAAAATAACTAAAATTTCGGGCCCGGGTAGGTGATAATTTGAAAACACGACCGGGAAGCCCCAAGTGATCCAAGGTATCAATTTTTTTTTTATTTTTTTATTTTTTTTCCCTACCAAAGGATTAGGGACACAATACCATCAACTAAGGATCAAGAAATTTTTGTTTTTGAGAAATGGAATCAAAGAGAATTAAAGTTGGAAAAACCTGAAAAGCACAAGATGCTACGCCTGTGCATCACATGCGACTCGCATGTACAACATGCGAGTGCGATGTGCGTTTCGCAGATGATGCCAAGGTGTCAACGCTCTGTCACAGGATGCGACATGAGATGCGACTCGCATGTTCAACATGCGATGGAATATGCGAGTCGCACATGCTGCCACCAAAATCCCAACTCTCTGTCATCAAGTGCGACACAACCTGCGACTCGCAGGTTCAACATGCGACTCGCATGTAGTGTCACATATGGGACAATTCGATTCCTTTTTTTTTTTTTTTTTTTTGCAAAAATCAGAAATTTAGATCCACAAACACTTTTGATGAACTAAGTATTTCTGATTTTTTTTGTTTTTGGCCCTCTAACACTTTTTCACAACTTTATTTGACAACTTTTGGATCAAATAGCCCTTTGGAGAGTCTTCTTCCTTATGAAGATTTGAAGGTCTTCAAGAACACAAGAACACTTCAAAAATTCAACCACCCTCAAATCAACTCCAAATTGGCTCAAATTTCGGATTTAAGTTCTCTTTAATGTAGAGAACAAAGCCCAATAGGTTTCAACCTTTAACTTCACCTTCTTCAACAAGACCCACTTTCAAGTTCTTGAAGCTTTGAAGCTCAACAATGGTGGAACGCAAACCCTAACTCCAAATGGATTCAAAATTGAAGATTTATACTCTAGAAACACTAAGAAACTCTAATCTAACACTAGATTCAACAAAAACAACAAGAAAATTCGATTTTTTTTAACTACGAATTTTTTATTTTTTGTTGAATCAAAACCCAAGATTAGATTTGGTAGAACAAACCTAAACTAAGCTCTGATACCAATTGATACGATAACGGATACGCGGAAGCAATAAATTAACAAGGAAAGTAAAGGATAGATAGATTGACACAAGAAAATGGAATTAAAAGCAACATAAAGGTGTATCAAACCTAAAGACCTCAATTAATTAACATAAACAAGCACCAACCTCTTAGGATGACCTCAAGGGAATTGAATTCCCAAGCAATCAATCCTCTCACAATCAAATATTCAACAAGAGCCATCCATGGCCTCTCTCATAAGTTTCTCTCTCTAGAGACAACTCTCAAAATCACTCATCTTTTCTTCCAAATGTCAAAAGTCCCCTAATGAAATGAAAGACTAGCTATTTATACTAACTAACTAATAGAAGACACTACATTATTACAATTATACCCTTAATGAAGTAAGGGCCTTGTTTGGCTAGTCTTGTGGAGATGGAAATCTTGAATTGGCTAGCCTCCCTTGCTCGTTGGCCACTTTAATATTCTTCCATCTCCCATCCGTCCTCTCCATGCTATCATCCAAACTTTGGCTCCACGAGACGGTCTTTTAAGTGTCCTTGAGGCAATTCGGCTTGTATCAGCCTTCTTAACACATGTTTAGCACCTCAATATCAATATAAGGGACGTTATTACTTGTCTCCTAGACATCATTATGCCCTCGCTAACCCGTTGTCCATAATTCCGACCCGATACCTAACATATCCCTTACTTCCTTCATCAATCTTCTTTCTTTACGTATATCGTCTTCAAGTCTCGGTTACGATCATCAAATGATATCTCTTACTTATCGAATCATCGTGTATGTCAAGCCCCTCGCTAGCTTATTCACTGTACGCTAATGGGGAAAATTTCCAAGGTGTAACAATAGGGAGGAGAGCTCGACCCAGACCCGTAGTAGCTGTTAGCTGATCGAAAGCACTCCTTTGTTCGGAGGTGCTTGACTATTCTTTTGCGTATATATCCATGTATATGTATTTTTGGGCATGACGGGGTCTTGTCCCGTCCTTATGTTTAGCACTCCAGTAGAGGCTTTTAGATGCGCAGTGTGGGTTAGATGGTCTCACGAATTGTTACTATGTATATATATTATTTTGATAGCCGAGAAGCTTATGCATATAAAAGTATTTTATGTTCTCAAATGGAAAGATGATTTTCTTATGTCCTGAGTATAAATTGATAAAAGAGCATTAAATGAGTAAGATGAGTAGTAGAACGAGTGGTGCTCGGTGGCTAGCCCCGGGTACCCGTCGCGGCCCCTAGCTGGGTCGTGACAAAGTTGAACCTAGAACATCAGCAAGATGGAAAAAGCCTTCAATATGGATGAAGGATTTTGTATCCTTAAATATGCACAATGAGACACCATACTTTATAGACAAGTGTGTCAACTATGATAGTTTGTCTCCTCACTACCAGGACTATATAGCTGCTATATCATCATGGGTTAACCTTCTACTTTTGCAGAGGCTTTCAAAGATGCTAGATGGGTAAAGGCAATGAAACTGTAACATCCCGTACTTTTACGTCAAGATGCATCGTAAGTTAAGTTGACGTAAGCTCGGAGAGCGAGGTCATTCATAAGGTTTCAAAGTCTAGTTAAGGTAAATGAGATCCATAAATGAATAATACGTCTGACAAAGGTAGACTAGCTACTAGCTTCACCTATGTTTTTCACCTGCTTGCTTACCCGCGCTACTTGCTTACCCGACCTACTTGCTTACATGTCCTAGTTTCTTAAGCTACTTGTTTACACGTGCTACTTACTTGACCTACTTAATCTCCATCCTACGTGTTAAATAAGGATGAAACACGTGCTTAGAGCTAATCAGTAACCTACCTGCCTAAGTAGGTGCATCACCTACTTAATTTATGTGGACCAAATTGAATAAGGGAAAAAAGGGAAAACAAAGAGTAAGGGCCTCGTATAAGGCAACATCTAATTGTTATTTTCTCATATTGTCATCACTCACTCTCTCTCTCTCTCTCTCTCTCTCTCTCTCTCTCTCTCTCTCTATGATCTGAAACCCCAACCAGCCCTAATGTTCTCTCTCTTCCAATCTGGTTGAACACCCCAAACACTCCCAAAACGTTCACACATGATCCTAGAGCTAATCCAAAGGTAAAAACATACATTTAATTTCGAAGAATCGGTAGTGATAGCTTAGCTTGAGTCCTTTTTTTAGTAACTGACTTTGAGGTTTCTTCAAGAGGAAGTAAAGTGAAGCTAAGGTGTGAATCTTGACATCTAAGGTAAGATTTATCTTCTCCTTCATGTATATTGATTAACTTGATCTTTAGATATGTTTAGTGGCTATGAAAGTATAAACTGGTGATTATATGTTGAAGTTGAGTTACCAGTTGCATTGTGAAACATGCGAGGACTGATGTTATGATATTATGGGGATATTCTTATCATGTTAAGGTGATATAGATGTTATTACATTATACGTGAGATAGTTTGATATTTTAGAAACATTTAGTTTCTACCAGTTAGTAAGATTGAAGGTTGGTGATGTAGTTGAGTCACTAGTTTTATTGTATTGCATGTTAGAACTTTTTTAGTTATATCTAGATGTTGGATGGGTAGAGGTGTTTTGTATTCATGGGTTAATAATGGTGTTATAAGGAAATAAGAAAGTTATATGGTGTTGTGAGGCTACTATTATAATGATTTAGGTGCTGGAAATATAAGAGTGTTATATATGAACTAGTTGATGTTTTAAGAGCACTTGGTTATGACCAGTTAGTAAGTTGAAGATTGAATTGATGTAGTTGAATGGCTATTTGTATTTTGTGGTAAGTGGGATAGTTCTTGTTGTATACAGGTGCTAGAAGTGTTGTTAAACTTGTATTCATATGTCATTAAGAGTGTTGCAAGGATTAGAAAGGGGATAGGCTTGGATAATTGTCGTAGAAACATTTGAAGAATAAACTTGTCGCTCATAAGCTAGTTGACATGTTCCTCTTGTTGATACTAGTGTTCTCTGCCGTATTGTAGTTTAATTGCAAAGGGAGTTGGTTCTATTGCTATCATTGAGGGATCAGCTTAAGAGGTACGTAAGGCTATTCCTTGATTTGCCACTACGGCACGACATGTGTTATTTGTTTCTTATGTGAAATATGAGGCCTAGAGCTTTACAAGTGCACTGATTTCATGCCATTAGTCTTACGAGTGTCTTAAGAAGTGATATGAGTCCATAATCAGTTGTTATTCAAGTGTTTTACTTCAAGATTCGAGTTCGCAGTTGCTATAATGTGATTAGAGTTTCCTGTAAGTATAATGGTGTTAATAGTTGCTGAATATGATAGAAAAGATTTATAGAATGTGGTTTAAGGTAAATGATACCTAGGAAGAGGAACGAGATTACTTCTTGCAGGTTAATTGAGAAGTTGCATACCTTTAGATAAAGTAAGGTAAGTTGAGAGCTCACGAGTGTCATTATAAGATTATAGAATGTCACTTAAGGTGAAGGATGTCATGTGAACAATATCCAAGAAACTGTTACGGGATATAGAGTGTTTTCTAAGGTGAATGACATTGGTAATTACTATATGGTCAGGATTGAAGATAGAAAATTACTTACAGTAAATTACGTCGAGAGTTCCTAAAATTTTATGAAGTGAGTCATAGAGCCTACGTAAGATGAATGGTATTGTAAGCTTATTTGGTTATTATTCGAATACAAAAAGTTGGTAAGATGCATCATGTTGTAGTTCTCGAGTATCGTGAATGGATTCGAGATCCTACTTGAGGTGAATTATACTAATGGGTTAGGTAATCAATCAGAGGGTCTACAGCTCTCAATTTAAGGGGGTGAATGTGTTAATAGTATTTGGATTAGCAAATCGGGGTGATGGAATGTCCCATAAGATGAATCTAGTTGATGAAGACGAACATAGTTCTTCCCGAGAGTAAGATTGTTCAGAGAATATAGGATATGAGTTCAAAAGGTAGTAGAGAACTTCTACATAATAGTACTTGTAGGTGTCCCTATAGGATCTATCCACTTGAGGTCTAGTTATACGTCTCTCCCTCTATTTGAGTTTCAAGAGGTGCATAATTACCAGTCTTTCATTTGGATACCAGTTGTTCCTCCCATTTGATCTTAGTCATATCATATTACGTTTCCCTAATGATGCAGAATAGCAAGTGCACAGTTCCAGATCGCAATTGTCTTCTTGGGCATAAAGTGCCATCATATGTTTCTTTCCCACTTGAGTTCTTACAAGTGAAGTATTGTGAGTATCTTATATGTGTTTAGAGAATCTTTCATGTAACCACAGGTTCCTAGCTCTAAGTCTTCATGTGTTAGTATTTAGAAGATCGTAAAGAGGGTTATAGAGTACAACGTCAGATAGACCACAGTTGCCTAGCTCTAAGTCTTCATGTGTTAGTATTTAGAAGATCATAAAGAGGGTTATAGAGTACAACGTCAAATAGACCATAGTATAAGTATCTAGATTCCTATGAGTTATATAGGTCCCTTAAGATGAGTTACATTGACATAGACATTTGTAGACCTCTAATTAAGATGGTCCAGAGGATCGTAGCACAGTATGTAAGTGTGTCTCTATCGTATTTGATGGCATAACATCTCATTAGTTGTTTCTTGTTCATTTGAGCTCCAGAGAATCAAGTGTTACAAATCTTCCATTCGTATTCAGTTGTCCTTTCATGTGATATCATTTTTATCGTATCAAGTTCTCATATAATAGTACAAAACTACTTGTCTAGTCAAATTATCAGATCCCATCATTTGAGTAGTTTGTATGTTCTAAGTGTCCTATGGACGGCCGATAAAACACATAGGTACTACCTCAGAGCACTTCATATGCACAACATTGCATTGATATTGTATGTTGCATTCCATTTGGCCTAGCATGGCATACAGGTACTACAGAAAGTAAAGAAAAAATCTAATCAACAGTGATTCCAATTATTACAATGAACGATTCTAAAATATCGCTCCACATAGCGACACAAAGATATCACCAAAAATTCTAAAGAAAGTTCAGAAAGACAGAAGTACAGTAATGTAATGACTCGTTTGATCGTTTAGGCCCTTTTACCCCGTTGACCCTTCCCTTAGCTTTGTTAAGTGATTTTGACCTGGGAGGTGGGTGGCACAGTTCCCGAGGTAGTCAGGTGAGTCTTGATGGAATTTGAGGAAATTATAAGCTTTTTAGTTGAATAAGTGAAAAAGTGTTGACCGAGAGTTGACTTTTGAGTAAACGAGTCTTTTTGGGTATTCCGTCGGTTCCATTTAGTCCGGAGGGTTGATCATAACTTTGTAGGGTGTTTAGTTCGGTTCCCGAGGTACTCAGAGGCATTTTGATCTTTAGGGGTTGACCGAGTCAAGATGACCTTATTTGGAAATTCCAAGCGCGCGGATGAGTTCATAGCATATTTTTATAATGGGTTGTATGTTTGGTTTGTATCCGGGAGGTCTCGGATGAATTTCAGGTTATGGGTTGAACTTGGTGAAAAATCTCATTTTTCTAGTTTCTAGTGTGCTGCATATGTGGACCTGAGGCTATACCTACGGGCCCACCTCTGTGAGCCATGGTCCAGAGGTGCGAGAGTGAGTTGTTAAGTGAGGCTGCATCTGCGAAAGTTTTTCCTGGAGATGCGAGGCCGCACATGCGAAAAATAGTCCGCAGGTGCGAAATCGCTGTGAATCAGAAATCTTTAATTTCCCAATTTGAAGTCATTTCTTTCCATTCACAAAATTGAGACCTAGAGAGTGTTTGTAAGCACTTTTGACTCATTTACCCCCGTTGACCCTTCCCTAAATCCTATTAGTATGATTTTGACCAGCGGGGATGGGTGGTACGGTTCTCGAGGTGATCGGGCAAGATTTACGATGTCTTTTGTGAAATAGAGCCTTAAAGTGAAAAACGTTTGACCAATAAATGACTTTTGGGTAAACGAACTTTTTTCAAAAATTATCGATTTCGAGGTCTGGATGTTCGATTTAGTTCCCAAGGCACTTGGGAGCGTTTTGGGTATTGACCGGTCAAATAAACCTCTGTTGAGAATTTCGAGACCGCGATCAAGTCCATAGCATGTTTTTACGTGTGATTGCATGTCTGTTTTGTATTTGTGAGGTCTCGGGTGATTGTTAGATTTTGGGATTGAGTTAATGAAAAACCAAGATTATTCTAGTATCTAGTGTCCACCGTAGCGGCTCCAGTTACGATGTATCAGACCCGCTGTAGCGAGGCTTGGTCCGCTAGCGAGTTCGTGTAGGTTGTGGTGACGCACCACAGCGGACGAGGATCCGCTGTGGCAGACTCGTGACAGCGAAGGGTGGGCTACTGTAGCGGACATCCTACCACTGCGACGGATGACGGGACCAGAATCCTATTTAATGCTTAGTTAAAACCCTTCATTTTCTATCACTTCATTTATTGTTCCTAAGCATCTGTTGAGGATATTTAAAGGAGTTCTTGGCTAATTTCTCTTGTGGGTAAGTTCACTAACCTAGAATTCATTCCTTTACCTTTCCTAAGCTTGAATCCATGCTAGAATTTCTATAGAATTTAAGAGGAAAGATGGGTTTCGATGTCTATTTAATTATTTGACTTTAAGTCTTTCTAAATGGGATTTGTTGGTGGATTTGACTAATCTAAGTATAGAATTTGATGCTTTGGTAACTAATAAGCTTGAATCTTCCATTATATATTGATGAAGTGAAAGATTGAAAGTTAGGGTTTATGCCCAAATTGGGGTTTTGATTTGAATGATGAAATTGACCTATTCTTGAGTTATATTAGAAATTGAATGGTAGAGTTGAACTTCTAGAATCTTGGGTTCCCGATTTCACTTTTCAAATACCCGTTTTGCCCTTGTAGGCCCGTTTTCCCTTCTTTCATAGTTGATTTTGATTTGAAAGATAGCCTAGTAATATGGGCATCATTCTTTCTTATTTCTAACTTGGAATTCGATTATGGTTAGATTTTGAGTATTTGGAAGCTCTCTGAAATGGCAAGGCAAAAGTGTAATTATTCTTGGCTCCCGCTCGGCTACCAGGTAGGTTACGGCTTACCTTATGGTTAGACTTTGATTAGCGAAGCATATGTAGAGTTAGTGATTATTGGAGAAAGCATGTTACTCCTTCGGGTTAAAAGTTGAGATGGATTACGTAGGTTGGTATTGTTGT
Organism: Lycium barbarum; assembly: GCF_019175385.1. Classification (NCBI taxonomy): domain Eukaryota; kingdom Viridiplantae; phylum Streptophyta; class Magnoliopsida; order Solanales; family Solanaceae; genus Lycium; species Lycium barbarum. The sequence goes on along the minus strand of NC_083338.1, from coordinate 86,897,410 downwards.
TTAATTGTACCTTGTTGTGATCAATTGGCTCGTTGCCACGTGTGTGATACTAGACTCAATGCTGAGTTGCCTTATCGTGATTGTGAACCCATATCTCTCATTTATTGGGTATTGCCTTGTAAAGAGGAAGAATGTGATTTATTCGTGATATTGTGATATGTGTCCATGTATGGAACGAGTGGTATGGGTAGATTCTCATTGGCATTGATATTATTCATGCATTCATACTCATATATTTAGATTGGGTTGCTTGCCGCAACTATGCGCCACAGCAAGTACATAGATTTCGTGGGTCCCCCATAGGTCATGACGATAGAGGCATGGAGGTATTCCACCCGGAGATTGTGTGTATTATTGCATTTCATATGCATTCATCATTGTCATCTCATTTTACATCTATTGATAGGATCGTGGGTTGTACTTGTGTTTTTTATAATTTTGAGGAACTGTGGGAAATTTAGTAGACTTGTGTATAGGTGTTTCACCATAGGCTATGATTTGGTTGTTGATCTTTCTGTACTTGTGGTGCAATTCTAGGACTGTGTTGATTGATACTTGATTGTGAGCATGTTTATCTTTCAGTCTCTTCCTTTATATGTGTTAGCTAACTGTTGGCGGCCTATGATACCTACTAGTACATAGTGTTTGTACCGATACTACCTTATTGCATTCTTTTATGAGTGCAAAGTACGTGACAGGGTCTACTTCCTCTCCTCATGGCTGATTCTCGAGGCTTTGCTGACGACCATCTAGGGTGAGCACATGGATGGATCTGTAGCCCGGGTGCCTCTTCTTATTTACTTGTCTTGTTTGATTTACCGAGACAGTATTCCACTTTTTTCAAACTATGTATTCATATTCATACTTGTAGTTTTGTAGTAGTGGCTCTTGTACGGCCCTAGACCAGATTCCTTGGGATTGTTTGTATTATTTTCGTACTTATTTACTTATCCATTCTAGACTTATTATATATAATGGATGGTTAGTATTATTATTGATTTAAATTATGATTATGCGACGGGTTCGCCTACCAGGTGGGAAAGGGGTAGGTGCCGCATGTTCCCCTATTTTGGGACGTGATAGTGTTGTGGGGCAAATTTGTGGAGCTTTTCAGATTTCTTCCATTGGGTAAGTTCCCTACCTTTCTTTTAGGTTTATGTTACCTTTAAATTTGGGGAAATCATGTTAGAAACCATGTTCTAAGTTGGGGTTTTTGGGTTATGAACCATAGAATGAGTTTACACCATCTTTCATCTAAATTGAGATTTGTTGGGAAATTTCTTAGTTTCAAATCATTTAAATCATTGGGTAATTAGTTCCAAAGCTTGAATCTTTCTTTTACTCAAGAAATTGGTTATGGAAAATGTGGATTTTTCTTTAAAATTGGGGGTTTTGGTGGAACAGTGGAATTAATGCTAAATTGATTTTATTTTGCGCTGAAACTTGGTATTTGGACTCCCTAGACTTTGGGTAACCTAATTTTCCCATAAATTTTTTGATTTTTCCCTCGTGGGCCTGGGTCACCTTTAAAGGCCATTTTTTATTTCGATTTGGTTTATGGAATTATGGGAATCTTTAGCTTCGTAATTTACATAGATTAACTAATTGTTAGACCTTGATCATTCGGACGCCACTCGGAAGGGAAAGGCTTTAGCAAACTAGTTCATGGCAGTGTTTTAAAAGGCGGGGCATTTTACTTAGTACGGGGCGAGGCGTGAGCCCCGAGGCACGGGGCGTAAGCCCATGGATCTTTAAATTTTTAATTTATAATGTACTAAAATAGTATAATAACACAAAAAATATAGAAAATATATTATTAGTTTAAGAAAATCAAAAACATGATTAAAGAAACTCATAGAAAACAAAACTTCTAACATGATTTTACAAGTATAAATAATGCAATTATTTAAAAGTTATTATGAGATGCAAACTAACTCTAACAACTTAACTTTCAAGCAATAAAAGAATCACAATTTCTTAAAGCAGACTATATCTTACTATGCAATTTACCTCCTAAAAGAAAATAATCAATAAACTTTATCATATTATAATTAAAACATCACTCCTTCATGAATAAAAATAAAATTACTTTCAAATAGCAAAATAATAAACTATGATAATTTTTAGACATGGGACAAAAACGTAAAGACCAATGACAAGTGAAGATGTAAAATTCGGCTATATATTTTTAATAGAAATGTTAAGTGAAATTCACCCTCACGGTTTTCTCAAATAGTAAATATGAAATACTACGGTTAGTTATTTGAGTGTAACGACCCGCTTGGTCATTAGAGTCTTTTCTACACTTTCTGACCTTTCCCCGAGCTTGTTAGCTTACTTTTGACCCGAGGGGACTGTTGACACGCTTCCTGAGGTGTTCGGGGTTGATTTGGGTGACTTTGGGGGAAAATTAGGCTTTAAGCGAAAAAGAGCTGACTCAAAGTTGATTTTGGGTAAACGGACCTTATTCAAAAATGCGTCAATTCCGAGAGGTCCGGATGGTCATTTAGACCTTGTGTGCATATCTGGTTCGGTTCCCAATGCACTCGGTTGCATTTTGGGACTTGGGTTGGGAAGTTGAAATTGAGGCATCGGAGGTTGACTCGGTCAATGAGACCTCCGTTGGGAATTCAGAGGCCACTAGTGCGTTCGTAGCGTGTTTTTATGTGTGTCTGTGAATTTGGTTTGTAAGCAAATGGCCTCGGGTATTAGTTGGGATTTCGGATTGAGATTGTGATTATTTTAGAAAATGTAGTGCTAGTGCCCGTTTTAGCGGCACCCTTACCGCCTCAGCGATACCGCCTTAGCGGGGAGATGGGCCGCCACAGGGGCCAAGTGCATTTGAGGGCAGACCGTCATGGTGGTCTGAGTGACCGTCGAGGCGGGCTAATTATTTCATTAATTGTGTATTAAAAGCCCTAAGTCCCTCATTCTTTATTATTTCGACTTTAGAGTTCTTGGGAGCTGTTCAAGGATATTCTTGGTGGTAAGTTCTTCCAATTCCTTTACTATTCTTTTCTCCTTAATCACCTTAGAATCTCTTTATCTTATTAGTTCATTAAGTGGTTGAAGATTTAAAAGAGTGTTCCATGAGTTCTTCCTTCTAGGCTTCTAAATCATGATTTGTTGATTGGGTTAGCTCTATTATGCATGGAATTGATAACTAGAACCTATAATTGCATGATTCTTCATAATTAGTGGCTAAATTTATGGAATTGGAAGTTAGAGTTTATACCTAAATTTTGGGGTTTTGCCTAGAATTCGAGTTTGTGAAAATTGTTGGTTATTCTAACTTGGTAATGATGGAAATTGATCACCTAGAGCTTTAATTTCATGTTGGAACCTCTAGATTCCAAATTTCACCCTTCTAATTCATAAATACTATTCCACAGGTTGGGGATTTGGGCCTTGAATAGAAGTAGGGTTCGTTTGATGTTCTTCTTGATTCGAATGTGCCAAGACTTTCTTTATCTCGAGGCTCAAAGTAAAGGAAAGTCTAAGGAGTGATTGTTAGTGATATTGATGTTCAGCCTTCCAGGTAGGTTACAGTTTATCCTATGGTGAGACTTCATTTAGCGAAGCATATATTTAGACGATATTGTCGGAGAAAGCATGTAAACCTTCGGATATGAAGTTAGGTTGGATATTGTCTTAGGTTAGGCCCTGTTGTATGATTGGGGTTAGCCACCCCGTTGTGTCGTGACTTATCTTGTTCTATTATTGTTGGCTTGATGCCACGTGGAGATAGTAGATATTAGAGACAATTGATATATCTTGATCATGATATTGTAGTATCTTACTTGTTGACGTTTGATATGAGGATAGTGTTCTATTATGGCTTATTGTGTCGCCTTTTCATGATATTATTGGTGTGCCCATGCGTGGTACTTGTGATATTGATTTGACTATTGACATTGAATTCATACATTGTACGCACTCTCATCCTTCATGTTACACTGTTGATACATTGACCATACTTGAGGAAACACTATTATGAGCTGGCCTCAGTTGGATGAGAGTGATGTGAGGACCGGTGTCCAATGGTTGTCCCGAAATTGAGGATGTGCGTAGCGATTGCCGAGGTTGTTGCTGAAATCATGAGGTAGCGACTACCGATGTTGTTGTTGAAATCGTGAGGTACATAGACTTTGTGGGTCCTCCATGGATTGTGCTACCGAGATGTGATGTTCCATCATCGGAGTACATGTGTATACAGCATATGCATTGCATACACATTTCATACATTATTGCATTGCATTGTACTATGGCTTCTATTGTGATATTCTTGTGATGTACTTATGATATTCGGATTCGGACTGAGTATTTTGAGACTTGGCACAATTGGGTTTAGATGCTAAACATAGGTGATGATGTATACTTGGATTCTGGCTTGTGTTTGACTTATACCTTGTTGATTTACCTGTTTATCTTACTTTATTGATTTGATATGTGTTAGCTAAACTTAGTCAGCCTATGATACCCACCAGTACTTGTTGTTTGTACTGACCTGCACTTGTTGTATTCTTTTATGAATGCAGAGTTCCAGGTAGGATCGACCTCTGCTTCTCGTGGTTGATTGTGGTGCGAGAGTTGCTGCTTAGAGTCTTACATGGTGAGCATGGGGATGTCTGCCACCTTGGAGATTCTTCCTTTATTTTATGTCTTACTTGATATTTCGCGACATATTCAGACAATTGATGTATTATTGATATTCCCAGACTTGTAGATTCTAGTTAGTTGCTCTTGTATGACTAGACAGATTTCTGGGGTGGTTTTGATGTATTTCTGCATATTCTACCTATTATTATGTTAGACTTACGTATTTCTATCTCTTCCGCTTATTTATTTATTAATTCATGTTTTGAAGACTGTTGGGATAAGGGTTCGCCTACCGAGGTGGGAAAGGGAGGTGCTCGTGCGACTTATCTAGATTGGGTCGTGACATTGAGTTACTCTCAATCGTCTTATTTCTATATATGAAGAAAACTATTAAGCATCATTCATTTAATAAAGAACTATGAGGGTCAACAATGTTAACTGAGGAATTTGACACATAATTTGTGTAAAAACTCTTAGGCGATCCCCCAGCGTTGGGCGCTAGGCGTGTTTAAGGCGTACAGTCAGACGATTAGGGTGTAAGCCTCACATAACTAACCCCCACGGGTAAGCCCCAAGGGGTTTTGCCAGTGCCTCGCCTCGAGGAGAGTCCCAAAATTGCCTTTTAAAACACTGGTTCGTGGCACCTATTCAACCTACAAGGTAGGTTATGACTTACTTATGTCTAGACTTTGGTTAGAGAATGGCATATTTATCTAGTTATTAACGGGGAAAGCATGATAGGTCTTTAGGTATGGCGTGGAGTTGTATTCCGACTAGATTAGTATTGTCAGCTGTTATGTGGGCTAGTCGCCATATTTGTGCCTTACATGTATTTGATGTGATTCTCTCTGTATCTTGATATCTCAATTATCTTATGAAATGAGGAAGGGTAATACTGATAATTTGGGTTGTGATACACATTTCATGGCAATTATTGTGGATCCTATGATATGTGATATTGATGAGGTTGATTCATGCATGGCATACATTCCACATTTCATGTGATATTTATTTGATGTGATTGCTATTAAAATGATGATAAGTGAGAGAGTGGAGCCTCTGAGGTCCTTATGTAAGAGTGTAAAAAAAAGAGAGTGCTCATGATCCGAGGTCATTTTGGAAGCGAGAGAGTGGTTCGTGATCTGAGGTTGTTATCAGAGTGGAAGACAGTTTTCGTGATCCATGGTACATTCCGGAGCGAGAGTGATGCATGGACTTTATGGTCCCCCATGGGTTATGGCTATGAGACATTGTCCTTAGCATTTTTGTACGGTACGGAAAAGAGGCCTTGGGGGGCATTGCATTGCATATCATTACACTTCATTCCACATCATCGCATGGCACATTTACTCATTGATTCTTGGATGTTGATTTATTGAGTTTTTGCTAATTGTGAAGACTTACTTAATGACTTGATGGACTTGTGGATTAGAGACTCCACCTAGGCTTATACTTGAGTTATTGAGATCCATTGTGGCTATCATTACTGTGAGACTTTATTGAATATTGTTACTGTGTGACTTTCTTGAATATTGATTTGTGTCTGTGTTTGACTACTTATCTGTTCTACTTGTTAATTTTGGTTTATTTATATGCGTGAACTAATTGTTGTCGGCCTATAATGCCTATGAGTACGTGTGTTTTTACTTATACTACTCTTGTTGCACTTTTCTTTGAGTGCAGAGTTTGTCGCTGGTTCAGGTTCCCGTCCTCGTGAGTGATCCCGAGGCTTCTTGACAGAGATTTCCAGGGTGAGCTACTTGCCAAATCTGCAGCCCCGAGACTTTTCCTTTATATATCTGTCTTTTCTTATTCTTGAGACAATATTTCAAGTTTGGGACTTATATCTTCTATCAGACTATGTATTTTTACATTAGTGGCTCTTACACTAGTTTCAGACCAGGTGTAACAACCTATTTGGTCATTATGTGCGTTTTTCCCTTTTACCCCTGTTGACCCTTCCCCTAGCCCCGTTAGAGTGCTTTTGACCAACAGGATGGGAGACACGATTTTCGAGGTCATCGAGAGGGTTTTAATAGGATTTAAGAATGTTAGGACCTTAAATTGAAAAATATTTGACCGATAGTTGAATTTTGGGTAAACGGACCTTTTCAGAAATTTCGTTGATTCCATGAGGTCCGGAGGGTCGATTATGACTTAGTGGGATGTTTGGTTCGGTTCCTGAGGCTTTTGGAGCATTTTGTACCTTTGGATGGGAATTTGGTTTTGGCCGTATGGGGATTGACCGCGTCAAGGTGACCTCTGTTGGGAATTCTGAGGCCACAGTTGAGTTCATAGTGCGTTTCATGTTTCTACATACTTGGTTTGTATCTGGGAGGTCTCGGATAGATGTCAGGATTTTGGGTGAAACTTGGTGGAAATCTGGTGTCCCGCTTCTGCGGGAGTGTCTCCGCCTCTACGGGTCCGCCTTTTTCACGCGGGTTTAGGGCGTAAAAAGGCTACTACGAACTCGTTGGTGCTCTTTCGGACTTATTTTGAAAAGAGTCGCCACATAATTTTTAGGAAATAAGGAAAATCGATTTTGAAGGGTTTATTCAAACACCGTGAAAAAACCTTCGTAATCCAGAGTTCTAGGTAAGGGTTCTGATGATCCCCTGGGGAATGTGTTAGGCAGGATCCGTACTATACGGTTGGCCTTCGAATTCCAGTGTATGAGTATTTGTTTAAACTGCTTATTTTGTGTTTATTTTCCTGTAAAAGAGCTGTCATGCGTATCATATATTTTGGAAGAATATATCCCCTCTATTTAAAGGGGTATCGTAGTTTCGGATTTATATCATCCGAGTATAAATAGTTTCCTTTTATATATAAGGAATAAGTATAAATTGTAAAGGAAACAACGGTTTATAAGCTATTTATTTTATAGTCATACACCGGGGCTCAGGTTGACTCGTATTGATACGTTTCAGTCTTATCCGAAACTTTTATATTACGTGTGAGTTCTTCAATCATTTACAAAGGCATTTTATATTTGAACGAGTATATCCCGTCTAAAATATGTAAGTTAATTTGGTCCACTTTGGGCCAAAACAGTGCTTCGTGCTAAAAGAACCTTCATTTGTCTCTATTTTTTCAGAAATGAGTTTCATAAGTTAGCAAAATCTGATTTTTATGTTTAAGTCTCTGAAAACCGGCCCAATATTTTGCCAAAGATTGGTTATTTATGAAGATGCAAGATTAAACCCAATTGTTAAACCTGTCCAATTAAAGTTGATTTTTGAAATTTAGTTTGGGGTGGAAATTAAGTTAATTAATTCCTTTCTGTGGAATAACTTTTTAAAACGTGATTTGATTATTTGAACTTAGAAAATCAATAGTGATCTGTATTGAAAGTAGTTTTGAAAAGGCCTCACTTTAATACTTAGTTGTAAGAAAAGAAAAGGAAAGAAGAAATTAAGTTGAGTCTGTGGTTTTGAAAAATCGCGTACGGGGACCTAAAGTCAACTAAACGGCATAAGAACTGTTGTCCTAAGATGTCTAATTCCAACCATAAGGATTTTCCACTATAATATGAGTTTGAATACACATTTTTTACAAATACATCAAATTGAATAAGTCAACAAATGAATATAAAGAGACTAAGTTAGACTAGGGGCATACCAAGCCCCTAGTTGGCCATTTTCACCCATGGCTAGGCCTTCTACGCGCCTCGATATCTTCTTTGTTTTCCCGGACCCTATTTTGAAGTAGTATTCCCACTTGGGCCTTGGGCCCAAGGGGTGGTTTTAGGCATTTGTGACCCGAGCGGCCGTGTGGTAGGAGGAGGAGAGAAAAAGGAAAGCCTTGGTTAGTTTATAATCGCTGAACTTATCACATAGATAAATGACTAATGTTACACCTTGGAAATTTCATGTCGTCATGTAGTGAATGAACCAATGCGAGCTTAAGGATAACAGGAACTTCTTAAGATTATAAGACGGATAATTAGTGGTCTTAGAATGCATACGTTAAGATTTTGAAGTCATATGAATTGACAAGAATAAGGATTAGTAAGGGCAATGGAGTATAAGTGTGGTTTAGGAAAGGTTTCATAAATTAATTGCGTTAAGAATTGTTTGTAAAGGCCTTGAGGGCAAGTTGTAGGGATGTTTAGATCATTAATGAAGTATTAAACAAGTGTTAAGAAGGATGTATAAGGATTGGAGATCAAACGAAACGACGAGAACAACTTCGGAAAAACTGTGAGTTACACGACCATGTTATACGGCCCGTGGAATGTTATACGGACCGTATAATGGTCCGTATAACTCAACAACAACTATGTGTTCCATGGTGGTGAACCACGGATACTTATACGGCCCGTGAAAGGTTATACGGACCGTATAAGTTGTCCGTATAAGTCCCGATGGGCTGATTTGCTCCAAGTATTTAAATGTGATTCCACTTCATTTTATTCATTCTCCTCACTTCACCACTTCTCTCCAAGCTTCTAGAGTGTTCCATACACACTTTATATACAAGAATTCAAAGGAAAGCAAGGATCAATATCAAGAATTCAAGTGAATCAAGTGCAAGAAACTTACTAGGGTTCCCCCAAATCAAGAATTCTCTTGGGGGCAAAGTTAGTGTTTTCTCCAAGTAAAGTATTGCCAACTAAAACCCACTCCTACGCATTCAAAGGTGAGTTTCATGATTATTCCATGTTGTTTAAGGTATGGAAAAGTTGAAATACTTGGATTATGGAAGAAAATGGAAAATGGATTACAAAAGATGAGATTAGTGACAATTGTGAATAGTATATTAATATGAATCAAGAATCTTGATATGTTGAGATTGTAATCACGTTATGAATGATGTTAGGAGCATGAGAGAAACATTAGATAAGAATGAATGTAACGTTGTAGTATGATATGACTATGGATGCCCTTGAGAGGTAATTGTAGGAATTGGATAATGATGAATTTGACTAAAGTCATTGATGATGATACTATGAATGTTATCATTAACGTTTGGGAGTTGAAATGTGATATGGGGAAAGTAGTAGAAACAAAGGAAATGCTACCCAATTTTCTTTAGCTTTAGTAAGTACGTTTAACTAATCGATTAACTAATGTTAATGCGAATTCGTTTGAAGGTAGAAACGTGACTATTGAAGAGGAACGTTCAAGTGATAGAGTAGCTAAACAAAACTGTATGTGAGGCTAGTCCTTTCTTTATATGGCATGAATCCTATGGTATGATTTTACTTCTTCTCTATGAATCTTCTATATCCCGGAAAGCTAAGAGTCCATGTCCATGAATAGCTACATGAGATAAGAGATACATGACGAGCCCAATAATGATGATGATGAGTAAATACAGAGATTCTAGAGTTCATGATATGATGTTCCTATAGCGTCAATGATGTCATTTATTGTATACACTCACCTTATATATCATTTCCTTCAAGGTGAAGCAGAATACCATAAAGTTAATAATGTCGTTTACCGTACACACTCACCTTATATACTATTTCCTTCAAGGTGAGGCAGAATACTTAAAAATGTTCCACAATGAAATCGGGGGTTCACGACCTTATGCTACCTCGATAAAGTATATCTATCTTTGAGTTATTATACATGCATTATGATGAGTATATGTTGATGATATTACACCGTGCTTATATGGCACGGGCAAACACACCACTGCAGTGGGCAGCTTATACCCCGGACGCGGGAGGCCTGGACGCAGGTTAATTATTATCACACCGTACCTATATGGACGGGCAGCTTATACATTTATGCATATATGATATGATGATGATTATGAAGTAAGTCAGCATGCGTTATTTCCTTTATAAGTGACAGTCATATACTGTTACTTTGTATTGATGCTTCCTGAAACCCTAGAAGCAACCTTTCTTCTTCACCATCTCGGGTTTACGGGGTCCGGGTCTTGTCAAATCTTCACTAATGTGACGGAAAATATTGGGAGAGAATGTATTAGGGTTTTCTGATTTTTGGAAGGAGGAAAATATTAAATAAAGTCGTGACCCGCATATTTATATTTGGAGAATTAACTCCTTCAGTGGTCCGGTTCGACGAGCGGGTCGACGACCCGTCGACGTGCTCGTCGACCTGCGCCTGCAGAATGCAGGGCTGCAGAACCCTGTCGACGCCGCACAATGACAGCCCATCGATAGGCTCGACGACCCGTCGATCATGACTAGAGTCTGCAAACTTTTCCAATTCAGTTCAGATCGCGTCAATTCGATTCGTTCAACTTCTAATCCTGTAAATCACCAGGAATACCTGCTAGTACCATTGCATATGGGGGTAGGACACTTTCTATCTCAAAAACTCGGGCTCGGGTCCCAATTCCCAAGGCCTACCCAACTAGGAAATCATAAGTTCTACCACTACGAAAACGAGGGGTGTAACAGATATGAAATGTCCGAGGTGTAACATTCTCCCCCCTTAAGAACATTCGTCCTCAAATGTTACGTTCTCGGGGATTCTACAAAAATTTCGCCACAGTTTCCCCTATAATATGACACTCATCCTATCATAGCAACCCAAAATATATTGCTTCACAGGGCTACAACAACAACAACAGAAAGCATGGCAACACACGACCAAGAAAGCATCAAAAGAAACATTACATACCTGAGGACAATGGTGTCTCGTCCTGAGCCTCTTCTGGGGGTGGAAACAAATGCGGATATCTGGACTTCATATCTTCTTCTGCTTCCCAAGTCGTCTCCTCTCTATTATTGTTCTTCCACAGGACTTGAACTGAGGCTACGTCTTTAGTTCTGAGTTTCCGCACTTGCCTTTCTAATATGGCAATGGGTACTTCTTCATAAGAAAATTTCTTAGTAATTTGAACATCATCTATAGGCACGATTCTGGAAGGATCTCCAACACACTTACGGAGCATCGATACATGAAAAACAGAATGGACTGATTCAAGTTCTGGAGGTAAATCTAGTTCATAAGCCACTTGGCCTACCTTGCGTATAATCTTATAAGGTCCAATATACCGGGGGCTAAGTTTAGCCTTCTTGCCGAATCTCATTACACCTTTCATTGACGACACTTTCAGGAATACCCAATCATTAACTTGGAATTTCAAGTCTCGTCGACAGTTGTCCGCATAAGATTTCTGGCGACTCTAGGCTGTCAATAACCGATCTCGAATGAGCTTAATCTTCTCCACTGCTTGCTGAATCAATTCTGGACCTATTAGTTATGCCTCTCATGCTTCAAACCATCCAATTGGCGATCTACACTTCCTTCCATATAGTGCTTCGTACGGGGCTATCTGAATGCTGGAATGATAGTTGTTGTTATATGCAAATTCAATAAGTGTCAAATGATCATCCCAATTACCTCCGAAGTCTAATACACATGCCCGCAACATATCTTCCAAGGTCTGAATAGTACGTTCTGCTTGTCCATCAGTCTGTGGGTGAAATGTGATGCTAAGTCTCATTTGACTTCCTAAAACTTCTTGAAAGGACTTCCAAAAATTAGCTATAAATTGTGCCCCTCTATCTGTGATAATGGACACTAGGACACCATGAAGTGGCACTATCTCTTTAAGGTACAGCTTTGCATAGTCTTCCGCTGAGTATGTGGTTCTAACTGGAAGAAAATGAGCTCATTTTGTAAGTCTGTCCACGATTACCCATATGGAGTCATACTTACGCCGAGAACGAGGAAAACCTACAATAAAATCCATGTTGATCACTTTCCATTTCCAAGTTGGAATTTCCATAGCTTGCAGCAATCCTCCTGGCTTTTGATGCTCAATTTTCACTTGTTGACAATTTGGGCACTGAGCTACAGACTCCGCTATATCTTTCTTCATGCCGTCCCACCAATACATTGACTTGAGATAATAGTACATCTGTGTTGCTCCTGGATGAACGGAATAGCGGAAGTAATGGGCTTCTTCCGGATTCTAGCGACGTAATCCTGCAACATCTGGAACACATAGCCTTCTTCGATGCCTAAGAACCCCATTTGTAGAAATCTCAAATGGTGACTTCTCCTTCTGGGGAAGTGTATCTCTATAGTGACTTAATTTGGGATCTTCATATTGACGTTTTTTCACTTCCATGTCTAAGGATGAAACAGTTGGGTTATGAACAGTAACCCTTGCATTGCCCGAGTCCCTTAAGCGGATTCCTAGGCTAGCTAACTGGTGGAGCTCATGGACTAATTCTTTCTTTTTCGGCTGAACATCACATATACTGCCCATAGATTTACGGCTAAGAGCGTCGGCCACCACATTCGCTTTTTCGGGATGGTACAAGAAACACATATCATAGTCCTTCAATACCTCTAACCATCGCCTCTGCCGTAGATTCAACTCCTTTTGCTTGAAAATTGTCACACCCTAACCTTACTAGGGTGTGATGGGCACCCGACCCTTACTTAGGGCCGAGCGAACCCTCCGACTCCTATTACATACATAATCTTTTGGACTTCTAAATCAAATAAACATGAAATACATAATAAAGCTTTCTGAAATATTCTTTTTGTTGCTTTCAAATCAAATAAAATCTGTAACCATGTAGAACTTATATCATAATACAAACTGACACATCAGCTGATGGAGCCGCTGACAGACTGACTCCCAATACCGACGACTCTGTCTGCAAAGTCTCTAACTTCGAACAAGACATCATAGTATAGTATACTGACTCGGCTACGCTCCAGGGCCAAATGGAGCTCGCCAACTTCGCTGGAACATCTTCTATAATAGCTTCAACTCATCTGGGTGTACCTGCGCGGCATGAAACGCAGCCCCCGAAGAAGAGGGGTTAGTACGAGCATTGTACTGAGTATGTAAGGCATAAATGATAACATAATAAAATGGACAGAACATGAACAACAACATAGTAAGAAGCATATGGAATGTATAAGAAAATATACGACTGTAACTGCCTACCTTTTAAGGCAGAATCATGCATGCTCACTTTTACTTTCCTGTATACATGTCCATATAGCTGCCCGCCTTAGCGGTGACTGCCCGTCCAACTAGGCCCGGTGTATCCATATAGCTGCCCGCCTTAGCGGTGACTGCCCGGCCGTATAGGCGCGATGTAATCATCCATATCCGCCCACTAGTGGTGTCTGCCCATGCCAAAAGGTCATGGTGTATCCGTATAGCTGCCCGCCTTAGCGGTGACTGCCCGTGCCATATAGACACGGTGTATCCGTATAGCTGCCCGCCTTAGCGGTGAGTGCCCGTGCCATATAGACACGGTGTATCCGTATAGCTGCCCGCCTTAGCGATGACTGCCCGTTCCATATAGACACGGTGTTATCATCCATCATAAGCCCAACCAAACGCTATAACTTTATCGGAGTGACGTAAGGTCGGTAACCTCCGATTACATTGTGGAATAATCAAGATCGTCATGTCTCACCTTGAAAGAACTAGTATTATAAGGCGAGACTATCAATAAAGAATAGCATTAAGAGAAAACGTAGAATAAGATCATAAGCCTCATAAAACATTTATTCATACACTTTAGAGTCTTTAGAAAATAGAGTCATATTTAAGGAATAAAGTTAAAGATCAAGAACTAACTCCATATTCTTATATTCATATTGAATCCATATCTTGAGACTTTCAAACGTGGAACCATTCTCATCATGACCATCTTAGACATATTCTAACCTTTGACAACATCGTTTTCATTACAAAAACTGAGCCGTCGTTATAGTCATAAAATCTTATAAAATCATAAACCTTTGTTTTGGAAAAGTATAGGCATTTTGGAAAACATTTACGGGTTACTAGGAAGGGAATCATGCCATAGAATCATAAACATCTAACTTTTGAAAACAAGTAAAATACGGGAGCAATTATGAAACATAGCCTCGGAATCATGCCTTGAAAGAAAGGGACGAGCCTTAACATACCTGTTCCGCGTCCTAATAGCTTCGCTTAATTATCCAAGCTCGCTACCGCTATTCTACATTTAAGAAGATTGACGCAATCATTAGCCTCATTATCGTACACTTGCCTTAATCCTTCAAATAAATTCACTTATAATCTACCGAAATTTCGGCAGCATCTCCCCTGTAAATACACCATCCCCGAGAATCTAACTCGGCTAATTCAACAACAAACCCGAGAATGAAACTCGGCAACATTATCAACAACAATACCACAATTATTTTAACAATACTACAACATTCATAATGATCCAATGCTACCCGAATCCTCCAACTTCAACAAAAGTATTAACCACACATTTTCTCATTCTAGATTCATAAACCATATCAACAACCATGCATTAACAACATCATTCATACAATGTAAGAATCCAAGATAGTGTCGCATTAACTTCCTTCAACAATCCTATAACGATTACAACTTCATTTCAAGTCATCAAACTTCATTTTTTTCTCATGGAATCCACAACAACAACAACTAGAATATCACATAGAATCAATTTACCCTACTTACCAAAACATCACCATATTCGGCCACAACAACAACACATAAGTTTTCATGAATTTTCACTCATTTCTCCACATTTCAACAACAACCAAAAGACTAGATAAAATTAATCCATTTCTTCTACACAACACCACACATACACGGCCAATGCTACTCACATACGGCCACCACTTCAACATCACATTTCCATGTCTTTCATTCATTTCAACCTTCCACGATACTCACAAATCATCCATAAAACATATAAGAGAAGGTTAAACACATACCTTTTCCACTTATCTCTTCATTCGGCTAGGGGCATATATTGCTCAAATGAGTGATTTAATTGCTCCAACAACACTCCCATGTTAATGAGGGAATTCAACTTAGTTGGAATACTAGAAGAAATAAATTTTTCTTGATCAACTTCATGGAGTCAATTCTCCATAGCCATGGCCGAATGGCCCCTTTAGTTTATTCTCCAAGTTTCTTCATCTTTCTAAAAGATGAAGATTGTTGTGTCTTATTTATCTTATTTTTTCCCACCACATATCCATATTTATATTTGAGCCCCTCAAGTAAAAATAGGGGCACATGGCCCTCTTCTCCATTCTTCTTTTTCTAGAATTTTCTTCCTTTTTCTTGAAATTTTCTTAAAATAGTCAAAGAAGACTAAGTGTCTTCTTAAGCAAGTTTTGGTCCATATATTTTTTTTATTATTTACAATTAGCCCCCCCCCCCCCCCCCCCATTTAATAAAATTTGTGGGCATATGCCATCCATGCCACACGGCCAACATGGCCCTTTAAGAACCTTCATGAATATTTTGTGAAATTCCCCTTTTTTACCCTTAACCTTTCTCAATATTTTCATACAATAATATTCATAAACAACATTCATAACAACTTATACATCAAAAATAATTTTTGAAAATGGTCTTGCCCTTCACTTTCCACGTCGATCTCGAAATATCCGGACGTACAAAATGCGGGCTATAACAAAAATGTACTAGAGACTCTTGCGATCGGTATAAATATCAACATTTACTCCATACAAATAATGTCTGCATATCTTTAGTGCATGCTAATTCAAGATCATGGATCGGATAATTTTTCTCATGTTTCCGCAACTGCCTGGAAGCATAGGCAATAACCCTACCGTGCTGCATCAACACACATCCCAACCCGACACCGGAGGCATCACAATAAACAACATAGCCTTCCGATCCTTCTGGAAATGTCAGGACTGGGGCTGAAGTTAATCTATATTTTAATTCCTGGAAAATGCGCTCACAAGCATCGGTCCATTGAAATTTTGCTGATTTCTATGTTAGCTTCGTCAATGGCGCCGAAATAGAGGAAAATCCTTCCACAAATCTTCTATAATAGCCTACTAATCCCAGAAAGCTACGGACTTCTGTAGGCATTGCAGGTCTTGGCTAAGTCTTCACGGCCTTAATTTTCTGAGTATCCACTCGGATGCCGTCAGCTGAGATAATATGGCCCAGAAAAGTCACAGAATTTAACCAGAACTCGCATTTTGAAAATTTTGCATATAATTCTCGAGTCCGAAGAATCCCAAGGACAATACGTAAATGGTCTGCATGTTCTGCTTCTGATCGAGAGTACACTAAGATGTCATCGTTGAACACAATTACGAATAGATGTAGGAAAGGCCTAAACACATTATTCATCAAATTCATAAACACTGCTGGAGCGTTAGTCAACCCAAATGACATTACCCGAAATTCATAATGACCATATCTAGTTCTGAAAGCCGTTTTCGAAATATCTTCTTCTTTAACTCTCACTTGGTGATACCCTGATCTTAGATCTATCTTTGAAAAGCACTTAGCACCCTGCAATTGATCAAACAAATCATCAATTCTTGGAAGTGGATATTTATTCTTTATCGTCACCTTGTTCAATTGCCTATAGTCAATGCACATTTGCAAGGAACCATCTTTCTTTCTTACAAACAAGACAGGTTCTCCGCATAGCGATGAACTAGGTTTAATAAATCCCTTCTCGAGCAAATCCTTCAGTTGTGCCTTTAGCTCTTTCAACTCTGTAGGAGCCATTCTGTAATGAGGAATAGATATGGGTTTGGTGTCCGGTAACACATCAATAGTAAAATCAATCTCTCGTTCCGGTGGAAGACTTGGAAGTTCATCTGGAAATACATCCGAAAACTCATTTACTACTGAGACGGATTGAAGAGTCGGCGGCTTTGCTTCAGTGTCATGAAGCCGGACTAAATGATAAATATAACCTTTTGCAATCATCTTCCTCGCTTTGAGATAGGAAATAAACCTACCTTTTGGAGACGCTGTGTTACCTTTCCATTCAAGCACTAGTTCTCCCGGGAATTGGAATCGAACTATTTTTGTTCTACAATCCACATTAGCATAACAAGATGCCAACCAATCCATGCCCATAATCACATCAAAGTCTAACATTTCCAGCTCAAACAAATTAGCTATAATCTGACGATCACATACCATAATCACAGAATTTCTATATACTTGTCTAGCTATTACCGGGTTACCAACAGGAGTAGACACCTCAAAATGTTTAATTGGCTCGGGTTTCACCCCAATACGATCAGCAATATACCGAGTAATATACGGCAAAGTAGAACCCGGATCAATCAATGCATAAACATCATAGGAGGATACAGTCAATATACCTGTAACGACGTCAGGGGAGGACTTAAGATCCTGTCGCCCGGCCAATGCATAAATACTGGGCTGGGAACACTTAAACTGGACGCTACCCCTCTACCCCTACCACGGCCAGTTGAAGTCTGGGGAATCTGCCCTACCGGGCGCACGAACGAAGAAGAACCGGCTACTGATCCTGTAAGCTGGGCCCCAACTCTACCACTCATCGATGGACAGTCACGCATCATATGCCCAGTCTGACCACAGGCATAACAAGCATCTGAGCCTCGACAACACTGACCCGAATATAATCTACCGCACTGGCTGCATCGCGGTATCGGTGGTCTCCTCTAACTAGCATCACCTCCAAACTGAGAACTTAATACTCTCGAGCTCTGACCCGGACCAGAATAAATGGGGCGGTCAAATCTTCTGCCCGCAAACCGAGGAGGTGTACTAGCTGTAGACTGGCCTGAATGTCTGGAATACCGTTGCCGCTGACCCCCTGTATGCTCACTACTAGCACCGGCAGATCTGGCCCTCTTACTATGTCCTCTATCAATATCATGCTCACCCTGTGCGACTATTGTTGCTCTTCTAAATTTTAGGCATGGGCCTGAATACGGGAAATGTCCATCCCTTCCTAGAGTGAAGCTGTCAAACAATCTTTGATCAAATGTGTCCCTAAGCCACTCACAAATCTATGCACCCGGTGTCCCATATCCACCACCAGGGCCGGAGCATACCTATCCAATGAATTAAAATGAAGACTATACTCCCGGGCACTCATATCTCCGTGCTTTAAGTTCAGAAGCCTGTAAGCTCGGGCACGACGGACCTCAGGTGGCAAATAATGGCAGATGAAAACATCTACGAATTCCTGCCATACCGGGGGAGGTGCATTTTCCTTCCACGAAGATATCCAATTGTTATACCATAGGACGGCTACATCCCGCAACCTATAGGAAGATAACTCCACTGACTCCATATCGGAAGCATGTATTATTCTCAGCGTCCACAGCATCTCATCTATAAAGCCCTACGGGTCTTCATCAGGCTTTGACCCGAAAAAAACTGGAGGATTCAAACTCATAAAATCACGAGCTCTGGCACTAGCAGCTCTGGCACCTGGACCCGCCATCTGCCGCTGAGCTTGAGCGGCAACTAGTTGGGTCAATAATTGAATAGCCTCAGTCATCTGCTGGCCCGAAGCAACCGGTGGAAGGACTCGAGGCACTGGAGTTGGAGTGGAGACCCCTTCATGCCCCTCTACAATAGGCGGAGTGTGAGAAGTCTGAGATGGAGCCTCATTATGGGACTCACGCTTTTCCATATTTACCGGTGGCTCCTGTTCAATCCGCCTTCTTGTCGCAGTCTTGCCCTTCTAGGCGGCTGTTACTTTCCTCTTCATTGGCATCGCTGAAATCATAACGCACAATTAGGGAAAAGAGAAGTCTTATTTATAGCTCTATCGCACGATCTATAAAGAAGAAGGACGGTTATTATTCCAAAATGCCCCGCAGCCTTTTGGTTATAAGTGTGGCGCGCTTCACACTCATAAACAAGACTCTACTGAACACAGCTCGTAGACACATCCTAAGATGAAACTGCTCTGATACTACTTCTGTCATGACCCAACTAGAGAGCCATGACGGGTACCAAGAGCTGACTACCGAGCACCACCCATCAGACTTATCATCAACTCAACCCGAATATACACCGTTTCCGACACAAGATTATCATGAAATGATCCTCAATTATCTCTCAAAACATCTATGTACATAAGCCCCAAGGCTACAAAATGATATACATGATATACACTAAGAAGATAATGAGACATCTACTACCCACGCATATGTATCTACGGGCCTCTAACTAGAGTACTGAAATCATAAGGACGGGACAGGACCCCTCCCTGCCCCAAATATGTACACAAAAGAATGTACCAATAAGCGGCAACTCCGGAGTAGTGGAGTGCTCCTGTAAATCTACTGATAAAGAACCTAAGCATCTGTGCCATCTCCCTGTCTACCTGCGGGCATGAACGCAGCGTCCAAAAAAAGAAGGACGTCAGTACGAACAATGTATTGAGTATGTAAGGCATGTATAACAGCATAAGCAAGAAGTAAGACAACGTAAAATACAGGAATAACCTGTAACTGATTGCCTCTTAAGGCAGAGTCATGCATGCTAACGTTTAATTTAAAACAACATCATAAACATATACATGTACATAAACTGCTTATCATCATTAGCCCGCATCCGGGGTAATCATCTCACGCCGCCCACTAGTGATGACTGCCCGGCCAACTAGGCGTGGTGTAATCTTCATTATAGTTGCCCACTACGCCCATCGTAGTGGTGTCTGCCCGGCCAACTAGGCACGGTGTAATCATCATTTTATACATAACATAAAGCATGCATGCGAGCTCAAGTAAAGCTATAACTCTATCGGAGTGACATAAGGTCGGTAACCTCAGATTGTATTATGGTTCAACATCATCGCTAGGTCTCACCTTGAATGAACTAGTATCATGAGGTGAGATGGCCAACAATGAATAATATCAAGGAAATTATGACATAAGATCATCAAGCTCATAATAATCGTCAAATTCATAAGTTTTGGAATCTCTAGAAATAAAATCATCATCATCATTATTATCATAGAACACATCTTATCTCTTTCTCATAAGAAACTCTTGAGAATCTTTAACTTTCAACTTGTGGGATGTAAGAAGGTCATGGAAACATAGAGAGGAAATTGTAATACAGGAGTCATGCCTTTGAAAGAAAGGGGACTAGCCTTAACATACCTTTATGTCTTCTTAATGACTAATCGCTCTCCTTCCAAGCTCACGACCCTACATTTAAGATAATTCGCACTAAAATTAGATAGGTGAAGATATGCTTAAGTTCAAGCTAAAGCGACTAAAAGCTAAAGAAAATTGGGAAGCATTTCCTTTATTTCAACAACTTTCTCTATATAGTAAAAAACTCTCAAACATCAATAGCAACACTCATAATATCATAATCAATAAACTACTTCAAGTTAAACATTGTTCAACCCTCAAAACTCCTTTTCGAAGTCATTCATAATCATAATTACAACACAACACCATATTCATCTACATATACTACTCCTTCAAAATCCTTAATATCACTCATAACAAAATTATACTCATAGCATACTAAGAATCATAACTCAAGTTAACTTACTACTCAAAATATCATTATCTCTATATTTGAGCTCATATTCTACTTTCTTCTCTAATCTAAGTCATTCAACCACTCAAATACTCTTAATAGCATGAAACAGAGGTAAAACTCACCTTTGATTATATAGGAATGATCTTTGGATGAAGATATGTCACGACCCATTTTAGCAACAACACAATCCATCACAATACAGTCATTATGACATCTCACTCAAGTCACAATGCAATGCAATGCAATGCAATGCAATACAATAATGGTATGAATGTGATGCTATGTCATGCTATGCAAATGAGATGTACACATGTACTCCGGACAGAAATATCGACGTCTCGACAGCACAACCCAGTGTAACTCGCGAAGTGTAAGTGCCACCCATCCCGGATCTTTGCAAAACAGACAGACGGGACCCTGGCTAATTGCTCACGGGAGGGTCTCACCAGCACCACTCTAGGGGACCCGTAGAGCCCATGCACTACAATCGATCCGGAATAACATCAAAATTGTCCATGCAACAACGATGCCCGAATACAACCATCGGACATCGGCCTCCTCACAATCACTCAAAAGAGTTGTCAAGTATCAGTTTCATAAATCAATGATTCCGGAATTGAACCTCGGACATCGTCCTTGTCACAATCACTCAAGTAAAAGAGTTTATCAAGTATCAGTTTCATATAAACAACAATTTCGGAATGGATCTTCGGACATCGGCCTTTTTCACAATAACTCAAGTAAAAGAGTTTATCAAATATCAATTTCGCTCAATCAACGGTACCGAATCATCACCGGATATCGGCCATACATGATAATATGAGAGAATGCGTGCAATGCATATGTAAATCATCAACAAGCAAGCTCAATATCACAAGTACCACAACGGGGTACGCCGACAATGTATTACATCACAATACCAACAGTGAGTATGCACACATATATATCAAAGTACAATAGCAACAACAGGTATGTCAATCCTATTCTAATCAAGACAACAAGCGACATTCTCTATCGACCAACTACACATGGCATCAAGCCAATACAATTAAACAATCAAACACAAATCACGGGGTGGCTAGTCCCAACACATATCAGGGCCCAACCTAAGGTAATGTACATCCCAACTTCACACCCGAAAGTTCACATGTTATCTCAGACATCATAATCCAAATATGTGATTCATTATACTAAGTCTCACCAAAGGTAAACCATAACCTACCTAGACTGCCGAAATGCAACACCAACAAGTCACTCTATCGCCTTGCCCTTTCTCTGAAGCTCAGAACCAAAGTAGTCTAAGCACAATCGAATTCTAAATTAGAAATCACAAATAATGACACTAATATTGCTATGATATCAATTAAGTCCATTTTAACCCTAGAAATTGGGGAAATGGGCCCACAAGGGTGAAACAAGAAATTCACGGGTAAAATACCAAATTGAATCTTAGGTAATCATAACCCCATCATTAATTGTTGATTTAGCTCAAGAATTATCCCCAAATCTAATTTCTAGTAAAAAAAAAAACCCAAATTGGGTATGAACCCTAATTCTCCAAATCTAAAATTCAACGTTAAAAGTGAAAGATATATGATTACTAAGCTTAGATTCATCACATTTTAACATTAACATCATCAATTTATCAAGTTTAATCTTAGAGAAAAATCTCCCAAAACCCTCCTTCAAATACCATTTCTAAGGGATTGAAAAGGGAAGGGGAAAGTCTAAGATGATTGTGATTAAAGAGAAGTAAAGGATTAGAAAAGGTTTTACCTCCAAGATTTCCTTCAATTTGTCTCCAAGAACAGCCTTCCCAAGCCCTAATATCGAGATATGAAATAATAAGGGTCTAAGACTCATTTAAGACTCATTAAATGCACAGTCATTGCCCGCCACCGTTGTAGCGGTAACTGGACCGCCCCAGCGACTACCTGACCGCTTCAGCGATCCAGCGAAAATGATTGGGATCGCTTCAGCTGCAGGGCTACCACCCCAGTGGTGCCGCTGCTGCGGTGCTAGTGCCGCCAAAGCGGGCACCAGACACCAGAACCTTGGCCTAATATTTTCTTTCGATCCGATTCTTCAACTAACTCCCGAGGCCATCTGCTCACATACCAGATACCTAGCCCCATATAAAAATGCACTAAGAATGCGACTGTGGCCTCGGAATTCCCAATGAAGGCCTCGTTGACCGAGTCAACCACTGATGCCTTAATTTCCATTTCCCGTCCAATGTCCCGAAATCCATTCCAATGCATTGGGAACCGAATCAACGCACACACAAGTTCTAAATGACTATCCGGACCTCTCGGAATTGACAAAATTTTGAAAAAGGTTTGTTTGCCCAAAAGTCAACTTCGGGTCAACCATTTTCACTTTTAAGCCTATATTTTCACCAAAGTTACCCGAATAGTCTAGACAACTCAGGAAGCATGTCAACGGTCCCCTCGGATCAAAAGGGAGTTAATCAATGCTTGGGAGCGGGAGAAAGTGCCAAAAGAACTATAACGACCAAACGGGTCGTTACAAGATACTTCACTTGAGAAAAAACCCCAACATCAATACCAAAGAAACTCTTGACTTCTACAAACCCTAGTGAGCTTCCCTTCACTTGATTCTCTTGATTCTTGCTAATAAATCCTTGATTTCTCTTGAATTCATGTTGATATGGTGTGGAGAATGTTCTAGAGCTCTCTTGAGGTGTGGAGAATGCTGAAAATGAAAAATAAGGACTTGGGTCCTCTTTTTATAAAAAAAAAATAAAGCTGCCCGACATGGTTATACGGACACTTATATGGTTCGTATAAATTATACGGTCCGTATAAGTGACTGTATAATACCATCAGGGAATAAACCTTCTCTGGACAGGTTATGCGGACCGTATAATTTATACAGACTATATAAGTAGTCGTATAACTCACATTTTCCGAAATTGTTCCCGTCGCTTCTTTTGACTTCCAATCCTTGTAGAGCCTTCTTGGCACTTGTATAATACTTCATTAACCATCTAGAGAGCCCTATATGTTATGTCCCGTATTTTCGTATAACGGGAAATCAAGAAATAAAGAAGACTTGTGTGCGTTGAGGAAATATTTTGATTTTGGTGAATATGAACACGTTGGTTATGGAGTCATAAATGTTAAGACCTCGGGGAAGGCCGAGGGAAAATTTGGAATTTCGGAAATTTGTTTCGGGAATTACATAACGGGACATAACATGATTTGGGCCAAGAATATGGAATACAAAATGAGGCCCCAAAGAAAGTGAAGTGGCCGGCCCAAATGGAGCAAGTCCAAACCCATCTTTTTTTGGTCATGTGCTATGCACATGACCAATTGTGGATATATATCAATACATTGTCTTGATTTAGCAAGAAAAAAAACCAATTGAACTTTGACTCCAACAAGAAAACCCATTCGGCCGAAAAAAGAGAGAGAAAAAAAAATTGTGGCTTGTTTCTAATCCAATCACATAGTCTCTTTTGGAATAATTGATGGGTTCGAGGTGCTCTTCGTGGTGATACAATTAGTTTGACGAGAGGACGACGTTTGCGGCGAATCGGAATTTAAAAGAAGAGGTAAGATTTCAATGTTTTTATGTTATGAAAGGGATACATATGTGTTAGTGATTGAATTAGTGTAAAGATTATGGGATGGGGTTGTGTTTGTGTGTGGCGTGTGTGTGTGAAAAGAGTGTGTTTGGCCGTGTGCCTTAAGATAGGAGAACAAGTGTGAATTGATTTTGTTTAAGGTTGTTAGTTGTGTTGTCATGACCTTTGTATCGTAAGTGAATGTTTGGAGAATCGAATGGGTGTTAGAAAATGATTTCGGACGTTATCGGAAAAATGTATACCTTTGGGATATTGGTGTATATCATAGTATATTTATGACACTAAAGACCTTAAATAAGGTTTATGGTTGATAATAACGAATTTGGAATGAAACGACGCAAGTTAGAACGCTCGTCGTAACTTTTGGTGTTTTGAATAAAAATTTGAAAGTAGTGAACTTTGGGGATGTTTGTATATGGTTTGGAACTTGTTTGTTATGTAATGAAATAATCTTGAATGAATGAATACAATAATGTGGGTATGAGTTGAAATTGTGAAGTTTGGAAATAGGATTACCAACTTATGTATTAAGGTGAAATTTCGAATCTAGTGTGGTTTGTAATGTATAATGATGTTTGGGTTGTTGTTGTTGTTGTATTTTGAGCCGAGCTAAGTCTCGGGGGCGTTAGATATATAGGGGAAATGCTGCCGAAATTTCGGTAGCCAAGTATAGCCCCAAAAATGAAAATGCCAACTCTCATGAATAGTAACTGGTAAAGGTGACCATTTGCAGTTTCTGGACGAAACGGGAATTGCGATTTGAGGAGCGTAAGGCGCCAACCAGGTATGTAAAGCCTACCTCTTATTCTTTTGGCATGTCCTAGACCTACTAGGTAAATTTCGGAATCTCGGGAATAACTCTGCTCTCGGAAATCGAGGTTCAAGTTCGAGCACTATTCATTCAGCGCGATTGAAACCTTTTGGTCCCATTTGGGTAAAAGAACGCTCGTACCTCCATAACTTGTGCTGTTGAGTCCGAAACTCTTCGAAACTTTTGTAAATGACTATATGAAGCCAAAAACCTGCGATTTGTGTCCGCCGCCTCAATTGGACCCGAGGTGGGCCCGCGAGCCCCGAGGCTCCCCTTATTCAGTTTGATTGATTCGTTTGTGTCTGTTTTAATCTGCGACTGTTTGTTTATGACCCAAGGATGCGTTGGAAACTTCCTGTGCCATTAATGCACGTTCTGTACTTTGGATGATGTGAGGATTCCGAAAGAGTGACTCATGAACAGTTTTCTTACGAATTTGACGGCTCGGAACTTCGTAACCTCTATATGTCTACTCTTATCAATCCGATTCCTACTCCGAGCCTCTTGGTGTCAGTGTATACTTATGTGTAAATTATATGTTGAGTTCGGTAAATTATTTTTGATATGCATATGGTTTCTGCACTACTCTGTTCGTGCTGTCTGCTATGATTTCGTTCGTCGGTACCCGGGCCGACTTTGTGATCGTGCGCACTATGTTATATTCGGGAGTTATGATGTGTTACGGTTTCCGAGGCCTCGCCATAGGGCCGGTTACCGTTTATGGAGTTATGATGTGATATGGCATTTGATATGTTCTGATGATATGATGTGTGTGTGATATGATGTGTCTGGAGATTGTACGGAGATTTGAAAACTTCTGGAGCTATGATGTGTTGTGGCACCAGCGTCGGGGGGTGACCACGTTCCTAAACCCTATACATGATTTGATTTGCATTTGTACGTTCGCCTCCCGCGCAGGTTGGCTTTGTTTACGATGTCGGTGTGTTTGTTCTTTCTGACTCCAGCTGTGTTTGTGATTTCTGTACCTTCTGCTTTACATACTCAGTACCTCTCCCGTACTGACCCCCGTTTCTTCGGGGGCTGTGTTTTATGCCCACAGGTACAGAAGCTCGTTTGGGTGGTCCTCCAGTTTAGGCTACTCTTTCTGCTGTGTTGGAGAGCTCCCCTTTGATCCGGAGCCTACTTTTGGTACATCTCTTTTGTTGTGTCTGTATTCTGTATACTTGGATGAGTGGGTACGGCGGGGCCCTGTCCCGTCCTATGTTCATATGTCTTATGTTCTGTTTGTCTAGAGGCCTGTAGTCAGATTTGTGGGTCGTGGGTCCGGTGTGTTTGCATGTGAGTCTGTTTTGCAATCTTAAGCGGCCCGTACACTGCTATGGCCAAGTCGGCCTCTGAGTTTGTATGTATGTGTATGTACTTGGGGGCGATGTGCATTCCGCCACCCTTCTGATGTGTGTGTGTGAAATTTGGCGATGTATATTCCGCCTCCTTTCTGATTCGTGATTTGTCTGATCTGTACGGGCGACTGCTTAGGATAAGTGTTCGGTAGTTGTCTGATTACGATGTTGAGTTCGAATAGCGTACGTTGGGTCTGGACGAGTCTGATTACGATGATCTGGGTGTGAGTTCGTTTGGGGTGTCCCAGAAGGGCACCAGTCGCGGCCCACGGGGCTGGGTCGTGACACTATAGCTTCTCCTCAAGACATTACTAAACAATCGTTACCTCAATAATTGCTAAACCTTCACAAACACACCTTACGCTTCACTTCCTTCATGAACTTAATCTCACCAATTCATCTAGCTTTAAAATCTTGTCATATGCACTTTAAAGTTACTAAATACTCTCCCTGTTGACATAAGGACTTCATGTTCACCTTAATCTTGTGGTAGTCTATTCACAGCACAATGATATGAAATGTCCGAGGTGTAACAGGTATGGCTGTGGTGTTAAATCCACTAGCTTGGTATGATTTCTAATTATTTGGGCTTGTTGCCGTACTTTATGCAATTATTGACATGTGTGGTTCTTGATTACATGGTTGTGGTCATGTGGGATATGCTAGTTCTATTTGTTGTGATTAGGATTGAGTATCTGATATGTTCCACGATAGTCTTGATAATCTGTGCAAGGATTGAATTGTCATTATGGTGTTTATGAATTGCATAGCATATTAACTGACCTAGATTACATGTGATTCTTCATTTCATGCATTCATACATTCATACATGATGAAAGATTTATGAAAATGGATTCAAAATGGAAAGAAAGAGAAAGAGGAAAGTAACATTGTTATTGCGATAGTCTGAGGTCTGTACCGAACATATAGTGGCAAAGTCAAGATCCTAGGTCTATTCCGGAGCGGCTAGTACATGGACACCGCGGGTCCCCCGAAGTCATGACTATTGAAGGAAAAAATGCTAATTGAGACTTATTGTGCCTATTGTTGTTGTTGACTATTACCGACAGATATTGAGACTTATTGTGCTTATTGTTCTTGTTGACTATCTTATCTATCCTACTCGTTGATTCCTATATTTCATATGTGTTAACTAATCTTAGTCGGCCTATGATATCTATGAGTACGTGTGTTTGTACTCATGCTGCTCTTGCTACACCCTTTACCGGGATGTAGAATTGATCTAGGTTAATGTTCGAGAAATCGGGTAGATTTCGAGGATTTTCACCGAGATGTTATGGATGAGCAATTAGTTGGCCTTGTATTCCAAATCTCTTCTCATGTACTCTGTCTATTCTACTCTGACGAACAATGTTTACTATTTTGGAGACTGTATGTCTTTTCAATTCTTGTAATTCGATGTAGAAGCTCTTATACCGTGAAAGATCAGATTTTGGGAAATTTATTGATAAAATTCTTGTTTCGTTACTTTTATTATCATTGTGATTGGGATTATGCTTCTAATTATTTTAATTTCGCACTTGTTTTCTAGAAAGAGGTAAATGATTTGGGAATGGTGCGCCTAGCATAGGGAATAGTATAGGTACCACCACGACCTGCGTTTTGGGTCGTGATAAGTTGGTATCAGAGCCCTAGGTTATCGGTCTCACGAGTACAAGAGCAATGTCTAGTAGGGTCTCGTGGAATGGTATGTAGACATTCGTACCCATCCGCAAGAGGCTATAGGACATGTAGGAAACTTCTCTTCTTTCACTCCTATCGTGCCACTTCATTCAAATTGGTATCTGTTTGATTCAAATTGGAATCTAGTCAATTCCATTTGGTATCTAATCGTAGTGTGTTTTGGAGTGATGCATACGCTTGGCTTGTGTTGGAAAGAGGTGTTGATGAGTTCTGGATATCGTGTGAAGGTTCTATACTTAGCAGTTTTTCCTTTCTGGTTTCAGTCATCTCGCATATGCCAGAAGTGGAGTCACATCTACGAAGCCGCGTCTGCGGGAGATAAGTCGCAGATACGAAGTAAAGTTGTATGCCAGGGCCTGCATCTGTGAGACATTATTCGCAGGTGTGAGACCGTATCTATGGAGTTTCAGTCCGCAGAATCAGATCCTAACCGACAAGTCCTAGTTCGCATGTGCGAACTACTCGTGCGGAAACAGGACCGCATCTACGACGATGAGTCCGCATCTGCGAAACCACTGGGCAGAAACCAGTGAAGTTTTGTCCTAATTTTAAAACCTGTTCAATATCATTCTCTTTACCAAAATTCATTCAACAAACAATTCATGCATATAAAACAAGCCCGACAAGGGTGAAAGTCTAGCATAATATCCAGGCCCGACAAGGTCACAAATCCAACGTCCAAAAACCAAAGAAAACAACAAATAAAAAGAAAATGATATCCAAATTATCCAACAACCCAAAATCAAAACAAGGAAATTGTCCATAAGTAAAAACCAACCACAACAAGCTGAACCATTATGCTGAAAAGCTCAATCCTGAGGAGCAATACTCTAGGCCTCGTCCTATCTATTTGAACCATCGGAACCACCCTCGGGCACTGTTAGAAAGGAGTAGTTTTCATCATCATCCTGGTCTTTGACCTTGTCACGACCCAGCCCCGTGGGCCGCGACTGGCACCCTACCTGGGTACCCAGACCAAACCGCATATTCATTTGCCAAGTCCGAGCATATTCCAAAAATTCATAAAAGTCATATCAACAGAATTTATATCAAAATATGTCTTAAGCGGTCGCACAAATCAAAATGTCATATCGAACCCAAATTGAGCGGCGGAATAGACATCGCCGGTCAAAAGTGCAACATAAGCATAAGGGCCATTTAGGGCCATCAAAACAAACGGACCGCTTTAAGACCAGAAAACAAACTCAAACAAACATATATAGGACCCTCGCCCCACATATATGACTACAGGCCTCTACGAACTCAAAACAAAGACATATGGCGAGACAGGGCCCCGCCGTACCCAAATCATCAAATATACAGAGCATATACATGGTAAAAGAAGTCTGTACCAAAAGTGGACTCCGGATCAGAAGGAGTACTCCAAAATAGCAGAAAGTGAAGCCTACAGTGGAGGATCACCAATGTCTGTACCTGCGGGCATGAAACGCAGCCCCCGAAGAAAGGGGGTCAGTACGAAATATGTACTGAGTATGTAAAGCACGGAGTACAGAAATATGGATCAAAACTGAAAGCAAATCAGATAACAAAGTGGAGTACAAATCGGGATGTCAAAATCCGTATCAAAATCATATACGTATACATAATGCAAACGAAATCATGCAAACGCTTAGGAACGTGGTCGCCACTCCGACGCTGGCGCCACACACAGCATAACACCAGAAGGTTTCAAATCTCCGTATCTCCGAACATAAACACAAACATAGGTGAGCGTATCGCATCACGAGCCATATCACAGCATAACTCCAAACGGAACCCGGCCCTATGGCGAAGCCTCGGGAACCGTAACACAGCATACGGCCGAATTATTGTAAGGCGCACGAATCATAACCGGCCCGGGAACCGGTGAACGAAGTCATAATAAGGCACGAGCGGAGTCGTGAGCAAACAAATGCAAATCATACTTCAAAATAGTCTTTCAAAACAGAGTAGTCCCATAAGTCATTTCATAATACAAAGTAATCGAATACTTAGTCGATACAAGGTTTCATTTCACAAAACGTTTTCAAAATAGTATGTATAGCTCAAAACGTAACTTAGCGTATCGTAATATTCAAAACACATCCCGTAGGAGGAAGTCCAAAATCGAAGGTATCATTTCAAACTTTATTCAAAAGGACAGCCCAATAAGACAAATAGGGCGTCTCGGGGTTAGCGGGCCCACCTCGAGTCGAATTGAGGTGGCGAACATAATTTACGAACATTTAGGGGCCAAAAGTTCATACACAATCATTTCTAAGTTACCCGACCACATTTCGATAGGTTTCGGACGATTGGTGGCATTCTAGCCAAAATAGAGCCCTTAGGCTTCAATTGAATTGAATGAATAGTAACTATTCTGTGGATCGGGTTTCGAGGAGCAGAAATGCTCCGGAAGTTCCAATATTCGCCTATCACACTAAGACATGCCAAACGAAGAAGTGGGAAGCTTTACATACCTTACAGACGTCGTATGCTCTCCCAAAAGTCAAGTCCCGTTTCGTCTGAAATCTGCAAATGGTCAAAGTTACCAATTGAGATTCTTAGGCTTAAAAATGCCATTAACTTCATTTTTGTCTACCGAAATTTCGGCAGCATTTCCCCTATAAATCTAACACCCCCGAGACTTAGCTCGGCTCAAAATACATCAACAACAACAGCCCACACATCGACAACAACACAAATCATAATCAAACCACTCTAGCTTCAAAGTTCCACCTTATTACCTAAGTTGGCAGCTTTTCATTTAAACTTCCAAAACTTCAAATCTATGTCCACATCATTATATTCATTTACGTTATAAAGGCCACTACGACACAACTAAACAAACTAAACAAGATCAATTCACATTTCTTTCCCCTTCTAAGGGCACACGGCCAAACACACCCTTTTCACACGCACACGCCATGCACAAACACAACACCATCCCAAAATCTTCATGCAACATCAATCACTATAACATACAAACCCATTTCATAACATAAAAACATAGATTTCTCACCTTTTTCTTGAAATTCCGATTTGCCGCAAACGCGCACCTTACGCCAAAATAATTGTACCCCGTTGAAGAGGGTCTTGAGTACTTCACAACTAGGCAAGAATCAAGATTTTTAAGGCTAGAATCAAGCTTGCCAATTTTTTTTTTCTTTTCTTTCTCACTCTCGGCCGAGAGCCTTTTTGTGCTCAAAGTTGGAGTTGTGAAATTTTCTTGATAATTACTAAGTGCGATGTTGATATATATCCATTTAGAGGTCATGTGCATAGCACATGACTCTTAAAAGTGGGCTTGGACCTCAACTTGGCCGGCCACTTCACACTTTGGGCCTCAATTTTATGTTCAAATTCTCTTGGCCCAATTCATAAAACGTCCCGTTTTGTAATTCCCGAAACTAATTTCCGAAATTCCAAATTTACCCTCGGCCTTCCCCGATGTCTTAACATTAATGATTCCACAACCAACATAGTCATATTCACCAAAATCAAAAATATTTCCTTATAACACACAAGTCTTGTTTATTTCTCGATTTCCAATTATACGAAAGCACGGGACATAACAAACCTGGAACATTCCCATCACTCACATGAAGATTCCTTTGATGCCCCTCTACATCTTCACCAGCAACTTGCCCCTTGACTTGTTCTTCCTCTTCTCGACGTCGAATGTCGGTGAAGCTCATCGTCGGCCTTAGCTATGTCGCCATAAGCTATCTCGAGGAAACTAATAGACTTATTAAGCCCTTTCTGCACCTCTAAGTATTACTTCATCTCCTCCAGATGAATTGGCAAGAAGTAGCCTCTGAGGGATTGGCCTCTGTGGGAGGCTTGGGAAGCCCGGTCACCAAATCCCAAATGGCCTTCAACTGGCAGTCAATCGAACCAAAGGTTCCCTTCAGATGTGAGGGGGGCTCATCATCATCAGCATAAGTATCCTCAGCGGTCACCTCGATCTTCCTTTTCTTGCTCTGCACCGCGCTACCCTCTCTAGTGATTTTCAATGGGTGGAACGCCCTATCTAGGTAAATCCAATAATCTGTGGGACGCTCAGAACCCCTGGCTTCTCGCACAAATCAGTAATCAAGGAAGGGCACATCATACTTTACCCACCCTGGTACAGGTACTCCCTCAACCCCTGAATCACGAGATAACAAACATTCACCAGAACTGTTACACCTTGGAAATTTCATGTCGTCGTGTAGTGAATGAACCAATGCGAGCTTAAGGATAACAGGAAGTTCTTAAGACTATAAGACGGATATTTAGTAGTCTTAGAATGCATACGTTAAGATTTTGAAGTCATATGAATTGATGAAATAAGGATTGATAAGGACAAGTGGAGTATAAGTAGGTTTAGGAAAGGTTTCGTAAATTATTGCGTTAAGAATTGTTTGGTAAGGCCTTGAGGATGAGTTATAGCGATGTTTAGATCATTAATGAAGTATTAAACAAGTGTTAAGAAGGTTGTATAAGGATTGAAGATCAAACGAAACGACGAGGACAACTTCAGAAAAGCTGTGAGTTACACGACCACCTTACATGGACCGTGAAAATTTATACGGACCGTATAAGGGTCCGTATAACACCCAATAGAGATGGTATTTTGCCTGATGGTGAACCACAACCACTTATACGGGTCGTACAATGTTATACGGACCATATAAGTGTCCGTGGAAGTCCCGATGGGCTGAATAAGTTCCAAGTATAAGTACATGTTCCCACTTCACTAATTTCATTTCCGCACTTTTCCATCTCTCTCTCAAGACTTCTAGAGGGTTCTAAATATTTCATCAACACAAATTCAATACAAATCAAAGGGTCATATCATAAATCCAAGAGGATCAAGTTTAAGGAACTCATTAAGGTTTATCCAAGACAAGAAATCTCATTGGAAGTGGAACTAGGGTTGTGCTCAAGTGAAGTGTTTCCACTCAAAGCTCATTCCCACACTATCTAAGGTAAGTTCTATGATCTTTTCATGTTGTCTAAGGTGTTAAAAAGTTGAAACACTTAGATTGTAGGAGGATATAGGAAATGGGTCATGAATGTGGGAATAGTGTCATTTTGAGTAGTAGTTTGGAGTGAATCATGAATATTGATATGTTGTGATTATAAGTATGCTATCAGTGACATTTAGAACATGGGATAAGTATTATATGTGAGAAAACGCAATAGTGCACTATGACCACAATTATAGAGGAATTGAAATGAGATTGTGAAATGTGGATAATATAGATGAATGATGATTGTTGTTTATAATATTATGAATGTTGTTATGGATGTTTGGGAGATGATATCAAAAATGAGGAAAGTTGTATAAACAAAGGAAATGCTGCCCAATTTTCTCTAGCCTTAGTAAGCACGTTCTTATAATCGTTTAGCTAATGTTAATACGAACTCCCTTGAAGGTAAAGACGTGAGCATTGAAGGAGACCGATCAAGCGGTAGAATAGCTAAAGGAAAAGGTGTTACACCCTGGAACTTTTGGTTTTCTGAGCGGTAAAGGGACTAACGTAAGTTAAGGTGAACATGATGTCCCTACAAGTAAGAAGGGATACCTAATAATTCTAATTAAGATTCCAAAGAAGTTAAAGGCAAGGGAGAAAAGTCCGTTAAATGAAACTTCACCGCAGTTCTGCGAAAGAGGGGTTCGACGGTCGTTCTTTGTACCGTTGAACGAGTCGACGCTCCGTCGATTATGCCGTAAAATTGAGCTGGAGCGAAGACCATTCGACGAACAGGTCGATGCTCCGTCGATCAGTTCGACGAACCGTCCTTCTCACCGTAGAATGAGAGGAAACGACAGATTGCTCACTGGAAATTTAACTACTTCGACAATCAGATCGATGCCCCGTCGATCGCACCGTACATCTCGGTCGGGACTGATTTCATGAATTAATATAAGGACCCCTCCTTCATTTTATTTCATTTCATCTTCCACTCTCCTCTCTCCAAGAACCCTCTAGAACCTTCTCCATCATTCACCCACAAGAAACTAAAGGAAAACCAAGATTTACTACACCAAATCCATGAAATCAAGTGTATGAAACTCATTAAAAGTTCATCTAAGCCAAGAAAACTCAGGAGAAGTGAGTTAGGGTTTTGGTGCAAGAAGAGAAGCTCCACTTGAGTGTTGTTCATCCATCATCTAAGGTGAGTTTTATGACCCTTTTACATGGTTTGAGTGGTTAAAAGTTGAAACACTTGGATTGTGGAAAGACATAGAAATTGGGTCATGAATGTGAATAGTGATTGGGATGAATCATGAATGTTAGTATGCTGGGATTGTGAATATGTTATAAGTGATATTTAGACCATGGAATAAGTATTATATATGACAAAACGCGATAACAAGTTATAATCATAATTGTGGAGAAATCAAAGAGAAATGGTGAATTGTGGTAAGTATAGATAAATGATGATTGTTGTAGCTATATTGTGAATGCTGTTATTAACGTTTGGGAGTTGATATAGAATGTGGGCAAAGTAGTATAAACAAAGGACGTGCAGCCCAATTTTCCCTAGAAATAGTGAAATGTTCTTATAGCCGAGTCACTAATGTCAATGCGAATCCTCTTGAAGGTAAAAACGCGAGCGTCGAAGGAGGACGATCAAGCGATAAGATAGTTAAACGACAAAGGTATGTGAGGCTAGTCCTTTCTTTCTATGGCATGAATCCTATAGCATGACTTTCTTTCTTCTCCATGAATCTCTTAAGTTCCGGAAAGATATGAGCCTAGATTCCTAAATAGCTACACAAGGTAATGAGTTAAAGTATAGAAGTTCTAGATGTTCATGATATGATGTTCCTAAAGCGTCAATGATGTCATTTATTTCTTACACTCACCTCATATACTATTCCCTTCAAGGTGAGGCAGGATGTTAATGGGTGCTCCATAAGGAAATCGGAGGATCATGACCTTACGTCACCCCGATGAAGCATAGTTGTCCTTGAATCTTTATGAATGCACTATGATGAGCATATTATGATGATGATATAACACCGCGCCTAATTGGTCGGGCAGTCACCGCTAAGGCGGGCAGCTATACACCATGGCCAGATGGCATGGGCAGACACCACTAGTGGGCGGCATGAGATGATACCCCGGACGCGGGAGGCCTGGACGCAGGCTAATGATTATTACACCGATCCGATATGGACGGGAAGCTTATATATTTATGCATATATGATATGATGATGATTATGAGTAAGCCAGCATGCATCATTACCTTTCTATTTGACAGTCAGATACAGATGTTCCTTATTGATGCTTCCTTTACTTCATTGATGTAATATTATTGTTTATGCCTCTCATACTCAGTACAATGTTCGTACTGACGTCCGTTTTCCTTAGACGCTGTGTTCATGCCCACAGGTAGACAGGGAGGTGATCTTGATCCAGACTCGTAGGAGCTGTTGGCTGATTTGAGAAACACTCCATTGTTCCGGAGGTGCTAATGGTTATTCTTCTATGTACATGTATGTTTTGGGCACGACGGGGTCCTGTCCCGTCCATATGTCTAGTACTCTAGTAGAGGCTCGTAGATACGCAGTGTGGGTGGTATGGTCTCACAAGGTTGCTACCATGTATATATGTATATATTATTTCAATGACTAAAAGGCTTGTGCATATAAAAGTATTTATGTTTCCAAATGGAAGATGATTTTCTCATAAATTGAGTATAATTTTGATAAAAGAACGTTTAATGAGCATGATAAGCAGTAGAGTGAGGGGTGCTCGGTGGTTAGCCCCGGGTACCCGTCACGGCCCCTGGTTGGGTCGTGACAAAAGGTATGTGAGGCTATCCCCTTCTTTCTAAGGCATGAATCTTACGACATGATTTTCCCTCTTTCTCCATGAATTTCCTACATTCGGGAAAAACTAAGAGTCTATGTTCATGAATAGCCCTATGAATAATAAAAATGAGAGATGTTATGAACATGATGATGAGGAGCTTAAGTCCAAAGATTCTAGAGTTCACGATATGATGTTTCTACTAAGCTAATGATGTTAACTACGACCCAATGATGTTGTTTATTACACTCACCTTATATGTTAATTCCTTCAAGGTGAGGCAGAATGCTTATGAATGCTCCATAATGGAATCGGGGGTTCACGACCTTATGTCACCCCGATAAAGTATAGTTGTCTTTAAGTTCCTAGGCATGCATTATAATAATAGTATGATAAGTCTATGAGATGTACATGATGATATCACACCGCGCCTATATGGCCGGGCAGACACCGCTAAAGCGGGCAGCGTATACACCATGTCTAGATGGCATGGGCAGACACCACTAGTGGGTGGCATGAGATGGTACCCCCGGACGCGGTAGGCCTTGACGCGGGCTAATGACTATTACACCGTACCTATATGGTCGGGCAGCTTATACATATATGCATGCATGATATGATGATGATTATGGAGTAAGCCAGCATGCATTATTTCTCTTATGATTGATAGTCAGTTACAGGTTGCTCCTTATTTGATGCTTCCTTATTTCATTGATGTATTGTTATTGTTGATGCCTTACATACTCAGTACAATGTTCATGCTGACGTTCTTTTCTTCTTGGACGCTGTGTTCATGCCCACAGGTAGACAGAGAGACGGTACAGATCCATAGGAACTATCAGCAGATTGACAGGAGCACTCCATTATTCCAGAGGTGCCATTTGGTTTATTATTTTGTGTACATATTTAGGCACGGCGGGGTCCTGTCCCGTCCATATGTCTGGTACTCTAGTAGAGGCTCGTAGATACATATGTGTGGGTAGTATGGTCTCACGATGTTCTTATTGTATATATATATATATATATTATTTTGATAGCCCTTAAGCATGCTTCAAATGAAAATGGTTTGCCTATGATTATAAGCACAAGAGTAATGAAGAAACGTATAATGAGTATGATGAGTAATAGAATGAGTGGTGCTCGGTGGTTCGCCCCGGGTACCCGTCATGGCCCCTAGACGGGTCGTGACAAGAACGTCTTCCAAAATACAGGCAATCATCAGGGCACGAACATAATTGCAGTCGGTAGTATTACCTGAAGGGCGTAGCCTACAGGTGATAATGTACTGCCATATCTTCGCCTCCGCGGTAAATTATGTTTTTTTGATACCCATCGTCTTGTGGACCCAAGTAATCTTGTTCCTCTGTCTTTCTGAAATAAGCTTTGAAACCAACCAAGGCCCGTTCCCATAAACATCTTTCGCCTCCATAGCTTCCACCGGATGGTCGGGCAAGCCGTAATGAGCATTGATCACCGCAGCACCGAACTTCACCATAGTACCCCAACTAATAATCTCTGGATTAGCCTCAGTCAATCTCACACGTTTTAGGTTCGCATAAAACTCCCTTACCCATTCCTCGTTAGCCTTGCAAGGGGCGGGAGCAAAACAAATCCAGCCAACATTAACGAA
Source organism: Lycium barbarum (assembly GCF_019175385.1). Classification (NCBI taxonomy): domain Eukaryota; kingdom Viridiplantae; phylum Streptophyta; class Magnoliopsida; order Solanales; family Solanaceae; genus Lycium; species Lycium barbarum. Next base: position 86,859,633 of record NC_083338.1, on the reverse strand, counting down.
GCGCTCATAGAATTCGGGTAGGCGTTCGGGCACTTTGCACCCGTTGATTCCCCTTTCGGGTAGGGGTTTCTTGTCTAACATATTCTCATAGTAACAGCACTAGCTATACGAGACATGAGCCAGACACTGTCATATTGATCCTCATCATCCCCTTCGACATCATCTTGGACCGGGGCGATGTTTTCATTCTCATTTAGATCTATTTTTTAACCTAATAGTACCTGCATTGATCAAAATCAAGTTAGTCGGGCATTTGATTCATGTTCAACAATTTAATATTTGTCAATCGAGCCAAAGAAACCAGCAAAATAGACCACCAAAGGTACTATTGCGAAGCTACTATTTTCAGTTTTTCTGTGCAGGTCTCGCACCTGCAATAAAGGTATCGCATGGGCGAAGCTGCTTCTGCAAGAAAAGACTCGCAAAAGCAAGGTCGCCCCTGCGTAAACTTGTCCGCATCTGCGGATAAAGCATTTTCATTTGGGTACCGCACCTGCGCAATATGATGCGCCGAGGCGGTTCCGCGTTCCTCAAAGGCGAGATCGTCATCAACCTCCGAAACCCAGAAAAATTTCAATTTTGCCCACTGATTTTGGACCCAAAATTTCAATTTTTACTCCCAACTTCTTAATCAATCAAGCATGCATGGTGATTAAACATGATGGACTACAATTTCAAGCAACAAACACCCCAAAATTCTAACAAATCCTACAAACAACTACTTTGAACACCCCACCCGATTATTCTCCAGTTTTCAACCAAATTTCGAGCAATTCTAGTACTTTACGCAGTGATAAACATGATCTTATGATAAACAACAACCAAGTCTAAGGATTTTACAACCACCCACGTACAAACCCACATCACAAATTTCAATTTCTTACCCAAAATTCTTAACATATAGGCACAAATAAACTCAGTTTTGCAACTTAGAATTCATCCTATAGTATAAAGGGAGCGATAGACTTACCGTGTGTAGAGATTGGGAAGGAGTGAGTGTTGTTGAAAAATCCCTTTTTGTTGTGAGTTTTTGCCAAATTTTATTTATGTTTTTGTGTGTATGTTTTAAGAATAAGAGAGAGATGGGTGTAGGGAAAAGTTTTATGGAAAGTGGGAAAGGGGTGTAATATTTGGGGAGTGGGATTCAGGTGGTGGAGAGTTTGTGGGGGTGTGGAGAGTGGAAGAGACTCCCCTTTTACCCAAATTTTAAACTGCTGACTATAGCCTAAGCGGGCCGAGGTCCGCATCCGCAAGCGCGGATAACTGTACTGCCTCCACGAGACTTGCCATCCCTAGCAAAGCTGTTTCTGTGGCAAATTTTATCTCCTTTGCGAATGCGCCTCTGCGAATTACATCCGCCTCTATAGATACTTCCCTTCTTAGCGACTATCGCTTGTGCGGATAGTCACTCGCATCGGCGAGTGCGCACCAGCGCAGGTCTTTCCGCAGATGCGCACATTGCATGGAATTATTTCTCCGAGGAGCACTAATTTGCCACTGTTTGACTAAAACCCACATCCCAGACTCTTGTGTTCCTCTTGCAGAGCATATCAGGCCATTGAGATCCTTATAGTGTGTTCGACCAACTTAGTCATAGTTTTCAAGGCTGTAAGGATGGAGTTGCAGATTCGAGAGCACCAACCTTATTGACCGTCAAGACAATCAACTTTCGGATGACAGAAGTTTGGCAGACAAGGATACGCGACAAAACTACCACGAAAATTCACCACCTACACATTCCACCTTTCCAGCGTTGAGAGATGCATCGTGATTTGAGGTGATGTTATCAATAGGGAGAAGACAGTCGTGGATAGTATGAGGAAGTCACAAAGGACATGGCACAATTCAGGGCCACTAGGACAGGCATGGAAAACCAATGTCGTAACGGATTTCTGGATCAAATCTTCTATTGTTCAAGCAAAAGGTAAGGACCTTGATTGAGGGGGTGACCGATAGCGTGTTGTACTCATTTCTAACATTTGAGCCGAGGTTCCCAGATCTTTTTCATTCTGAAAGGTTACAATTCAGCATGATGTGATCGCTCCTATCTTTCGAGCCGAGATACTCCAACTTTTATCGTTTTGCGTACCATCTTCTCGCTACCCTCGGTTCGAGGACGAATGATTTTTTAATTGGTATCTGATTGTTATGGAATTTTCCCCTTTTTACTTCGGAGAAACACCTTCTCGAGATTTATTTTTATTTACATGTATTTCGATTGGCAAGAATAGGTGGCGTTGAGAAATTTTGAGTCCCGTAAGTTAATTATGCGGGTAAGGTTTGATCTCTAGGAAACTTTGGAATTGGTGGGAAATTCCATATTCTGTTTCAGGCGGTTCGCCTCTACGCATGTTTGGGCCGCATCCGCGAGCCCTCTTCTGTGGCTATTCTTTCGCTTCTGCAGGAATCTGACTGGATTAGTAGACTCGCATCTACGAAATTATATCCGCAGACACATCCTCGCCTCTGTAAGGAAAGTTTCGCGCCAGCGAATATCGCTGAACAGACCTAGCTTTTGTTCCCTCAAATCGGGATTGGACCTTATTTTCACCCAATTACATTTCTAGAGCTGGTTTGGGAGAAATTTCAGAGGATTTCAGTTGTGGCCTTGGGAGGTTGATTCATAAACCTCGTTTCTTTATCTTTCTTTAATCTTCTCATTTGTTTAAATAGGAAATTAATGCTTGGGTTTTATAAATTGGGGGAGTTCTTGACCCGTAAAATTCCAGGTGGGTAAATGGTTTCCTTAAATTAGAATCATGGTTTAATTTTGGATGACAGCATAGTGTTTATCTTGGGTAAGTGTCTTCCAACTCCAATCTCAACACTTAGTTGGACTTTTCAAATGAGTAAATCTAGGGTTCTTGAACTTTGGGAATTTAAGGAAATTATAAAGTTTGAAGGCCCATGTGGGGCTAGAAAAGTATGAAACTTAGGTTGTTGATCATTGGGGCTTCTAGTAGACTTACTTTCCGTACATTTGCAATTTTTTCCTTGCGAGCCCGGGGTCACTATTAGATTCACTTTGGGGTTATTTCAAGAATAGGGGCATGGGTATCGTTGAACTCTTTTTGTAACACAGATGACTTATTGGTTAGACTCGAAACAATTCGGAGACATTATGAATGGGAAGAATCTGACATGAAGGTTCATGGTTCGTGTTCGGCATCGAGGTAGGTTACGTCTTACCTTTCTTAGACTTTGATTAGAGTGTCACGACCCAGCTAGGGGCCGTGACGGGTACCCGAGGCTAACCACCGAGCACCCCTTATTTCCTCACTTGTCATAGTCATTTACGCTTATTTATCATTCATGATTGTACGAAAATCATTTTTGGGGTGGAAAACACAATTAGTGTATATATATACAAATGCCTCATTAGGCCATCAAGATAATATATATAATATATATACATGCATGTTGTAATAAACTTGTAAGACCATCTAACCCACACTACGCATCTATGAGCCTCTACTGACATACTATACATGTAGACGGAACAAGACTCCGTCATGCCCAAAATATACATATGTACCAAAAGAATAATCATAAGCACCTCCGAACAATGGAGTGCTTTCAATCAGCTGACAGCTCCTAAGAATCCGGATCGAGCTCGCCTCCCTGTCTACCTGTGGGCATGAACACAACGTCCAAAGAAAACGGATGTCAGTACGAATGTTGTACTGGGTATGAGAGGCATGAATAAAAACAACACATCAAGAAAGTAAAGGAGGCATCAAGTATGGAGCAATTGTACCTGACTGGGAATCATGTGAAAAGTAATGCATGCTGACTTACTTTTATGCTTATCATCATCTCATGTATGCATATCATATGTATGTATATATATATATATATATATATATATATATATATATATATATATATATATATATATATATATATATATATGTCTAAACTGCCCGACCATATAGGTGCGGTGTGATAATCAGTAACATTAGCCCGCATCCAGGCCTCCCGCGTCCGGGGTACCATCTCATGTCGCCCACTAGTGGTGTCTGCCCATGCCAACTGGCCATGGTGTATCGTATAGCTGCCCGCTTTCGCGGTGACTACCGGGCCAACTAGGACCGGTGTGATGCAATCATGACATGCTCGTCATAAAATATTTATAATGATATGCTTATCAAAATATACTTATCATCATACATGCACAAGGACTCTAGAACAACTGTATTCTATCGAGGTGACGTAAGGTCGTGAACCCTCGATTCCATTATGAGCATTTATGAACATTCTGCCTCACCTTGAAGGGATTAGGATGAGTGTATACAAGGAACAACATCATTTACTTTAAAAGAACGTCACATCATATATCTTGACTCATGTAGCTATGCATGATCTTAGGCTCTTGGCTTTTAGGGATATAGGAGAATCATGAAAAGGGAGAAGAATCATGTCATGGGATTCATGCCATAGAAAGGAAAGGGCTAGCCTCACATACCTTTGTCGCTTAGTTAAGTTATCGTTCACTTGTTCTTCTTCAATATCACGTTGTTACCTTCACGAGAGAATACGCATTACAGTTAGTCAATCGACCATAAGAACGCATCGTTATTTCTAGAGGAAATTGGGCAGTGTTTCCTTTGTTTCTACTACTTTTCTCATGTTCTATTTCAACTCCCAACATTTACAACAACACTCACAATATCATATCAACATTCATCACTTATCTATATTTAGCAAAATCCACCATTTTTCTCCAATTTCTCCACATTTAATGGTTTTAGCTCATCATCATAATTTTTCTTACTTCACACCTATTCCATGGTCTATACGCCATTTATAACGTATTCAACATCACACCATATCAACGTTCATGATTCCATTCAACTACCATTCAATTGTGACACTATTCACTCAGTAATGGCCCATTTTCTATGTTCTTCTATATTTCAAGCATCTTAGCTTTCCAATACCTTGAACAACATGATAAAGTCATGAAACTTACCTTAGATGATGGTGGAACAAGCCTAGAGTGGAATCACTTCTTTAGCACCAAAACCCTTCTTCACCTCTTTTGGAATTTCTTGAAGGAGATGACTTCCAATTAGGTTTCATACACTTTGTTTCATAGATTTGGTGTTGATGATCATTGATTTCCTTGGTATTTTTGTGGTTGAAGTGTTTGGAGTGTTCTAGAGATTTCTTGAAGGTTATAGATGAAGTATGAATGAGAAAGTCACTTATAATAATCACAAAATCTGATTTTTAATGAACAGTAGTCGGGGTGTACAGTGGTCGTAAACCACAGTTTACGGACTGTATACTAGTTTACGGGCCGTATAACGTGGTCGTATTTAAGCATATCAAAACAGAAAGGTTGGTTGAAGATCATGGCAGTTTACGACTCAGTTTACGGGTCGTATATCAATTTACGGTCCGTATTCCAAGTCGTTTTTAACCATTTGAAGCATTTGACAAAAAGTTGAAATTTTTGAAATATTGAAGGACGATGGCACTTTACGGTCCGTAAATCGCTTTACGGGCCGTATTCCATTTTACGACCACTGGCTGAAATGAAATTCTACAACTTTCTTAATTCCAAAGTTCATAAATAGTCATTCCCTACTTAATAAAACATCGCACACTCATGCCCTTCGTTGGTCTATTCGTTGTACATGTACGGGGACTTTTCCGAGGTGTAACATAGAGAATCGCATGTGTTATGCAGTTACTAACGGGGAAAGCATGATAGGCCTTCGGGCATGGTTGTGGTGTTAAATCCACTAGCTTGGTATGATTTCTTATTACTTGGGCTTGTCGCCATACTTTATGCAATTATTGACATGTGTGGTTCTTGATTACATGGTTGTGGTCATGTGGGATGTGCTAGTTCTTTTTGTTGTGATTGGGATGGAATATCTGATTTGTTCCCATAATAGTCTTGATAATCCGTGCAAGGATTGAATTTTTATTGTGGTGTTTATGAATTCCATAGCATATTAACTGGCATTGATTACATGTGATCCTTCATTTCTTGCATTTATATATTCATACATGATGAGAGCGTTATGAAAATGGATTCAAAATGGAAAGAAAGAGAAAGAGGAAAATAACATTATTATTGCTATAGTCTGAGGTCTGTACGGGATGTATAGTGGAAGAGCCACTATCCGAGGTTTATTCCGAAGTGGCTAGTATATGGACATCGCAGGTCCCCCATGGGTCATGACTATTGAAGCAAAAAATGCTTATAGCATGTGTGTACAAGTTCGAGATATTGATCATGGCATAGCATTTCATTGCATGACGTTGCATCCCATCGTTATTGTTCTTCTTACCATTGTATGGCCCTTTTCCCCCATCGGATTCTCATTAGTGATTCCGTTGTGTTGTTGTGCCTGTTGTTGAGTGATTTCTTAGAAACTTGGAAGACTTGTGGTTTAGAATCTTTAACCTAGGCTATGACCGGAAGATATTAAGACTCATTGTGCTTATTGTTGTTGCTGACTATCTTATATGTCCTACTTGTTGATTCTTGTATTTCATATATGTTAAATCTTAGTCGGCCTATGATATCTACGAGTACGTGTGTTTTTACTCTTCCTACTCTTGCTACACTCTTTTCCGGGGTATAAAGTTGATCCAGGTTAATGTTTGAGCTATCGGGTAGATTCCACGTGTGTTTTTACTCTTCCTACTCTTGCTACACTCTTTTCCGGGGTATAAAGTTGATCCAGGTTAATGTTTGAGCTATCGGGTAGATTCCGAGGATTTTCACAGAGATGTTATGGATGAGCCACTAGCCGGCCCTACATTCCGAATCTCTTCTCATGTACTCTGTCTATTCTACTCTTACGGACAGTGTTTACTATTTTGGAGTCTGTATGTCTTTTCAATTCTTGTAATTCGATGTGGAAGCTCTTGTACCGTGTAAAATCAGATTTTGGGAAATTTATTGATAAAAGTCTTGTTTTTTCACTTGTATTGTAGTTATGATTGGGATTATGTTTCTAATTATTTTAATTTTGCACTTGTTTTCTATAAAGAGGTAAATGATTTAGGAATTGTACGCCTACTATTGGGAATAGTGTAGGTGCCACCACGACCCGCGTTTTGGATCATGACATCTTCCAACCGCTTATCATCTCTTCCCCTAATGTTAGAAAATCTATTATTTATCCCCAAACTTCTTTGGGGACCCATCTTTGAGCGTTGTGGTAGAGCAATGGAATCATATACCGCACATTCAAATATCTAGATGGGAACTATTTGGTTCCTAACCTTGAATCCACAATATGGGGGAACCTTGTTGGCTTGAGGTATACAAGTGCTGCTACATATTAAATAACACATCTCATACCAAATTTTCATTCGGGAGTTTTGTTCTCATAACCAATGGTTTAGCTATAATTGGAGGCATACAATTTCTGCTAAACCAATTTGCATATAAATCAATATTATCCACATAATTTCATAGTTTGGAACACGTGCTCTTAATTTAACAATTTGAGCAAACAACCTTGCAAAAATGAAATTGCAAGTTGATATCAAAGCACATGTGACTATACCATAGATGCATCTATTAAAATCATATAATAATAAGCGGTCCACATGGCAGGTGAATGGGCCCATATTCACATTTTATATGTTCCAAAAATCAGGGGATACGACCACAGCCTTAGCTGGTACAAAATTAATTTGTCATGAGAACAAGCAGCACAAGAGAATTCGTGAAAAATTTCATATTTCTTCAATATATAACCACGTGAATTCTCAATTATTTTCGCATCATATTTGAACCGGGGTGGCCAACCGGTCATGCCAACTTATATTTGTTTCAGTAAACTTCTAGTTTACTACAGCATGCGATTTCACCATCATGCCCATATTTGTGTAGTTCAAACACGAGGAAAAGCCGGGTAAACCTTCACATAATTATTTATAACCCGCTTTGCTTGTAGTAAATGAAGATTAAATCTTCCCATTATTTATTGATACAACTCGAATGGCATCAAGACCTTTTACAAGGACCCAAGCGAGGGAACTTCAAGCGATGCAAGCATTGTTCATGAGGAGGGACATACTTGAATACACTCTAACACCTTCCCGGGGATTGCAAGTGTTCATGATAGCATGGGAGGATGGTTTGGAGAAGAGGTTGGAAGATGGTCATACTTGCAATGTGACTATTACTTGAAGATTTGCAAATTCAAGTTTTGTTCCCAAAAGAAGACACCCAAACAAGGCCCTTACTTCATTAAGGGTAAAAGTGTAATAGTGTAGTTGTCTTCTTTTGAACCTTAGTATAAATAGTAGTCTATTTTCATTTAGAAGACTTAGTCTATGTTGAATATTGATATCTTCAAATTGTGAACTCTTTTGAGTGTTGAGAGCTTGCTAAGCTAGAGATTGTGAATCTTGTGAAAGGATTGGTTATTAGGGTATCAAATCTCTATTGGTCATCCTAAGAGTTTGGTGCTCTTTAATTCCTAAATTAGAGGTCAAGTTAATGTAAGAACTTTGGTTGCTAATTTGGGTCTTGAGTTGTGTCAAATTATCTATCCTTTATTTTTCTTGTCATTTTTCTTCATTTTCGTTTTGAATATTGTATCAATTGGTATCAGAGCTTAGTTTAGATTTGTTCCACCAAATCTAATCTTGGGTTTTGATTCAACAGAAAAAAAATGATTTTTTTTTCTTGTTGATTTTTGCTGAATCTGGTGTTAGGTTTAAGTTCCTTAGAGTTTTAGGGTTTCACATCCGAAGTTTCGAATCATTTCAAGTTGTTTTGAGATTTTCACCATTGTTGAGTTGAAGAACTTGAAGAACTTGAAATGGGTCTTGTTGTTTTGGGTGAAATTGGGGCTTGAAACTTATTGGGCTTTGTTCTAAAAGTCTTGGGGAGTCTAAATCTGAAATTTGAAGGAAAAACAAGTTGATTTGAAGGTAGTTGAAAATTTGAAATTGTTGATGTTCTTGAAGATCTTCAAATCTTCATAGGGAAGAAGACTCTCCAAAAGGGCATTTAATCCAAAGTTTTCATGTCAAGATTTGGGAAAAGTGTTTTTCTACCCCAAAAGGGTACATTTGGTCCACAAATTCGAGAAGTTCGAGTTCAACACAAAAATCACTGAAGCTGGAACATTGCAAATTACGGACCGTAAATCAATTTACGGACCGTAATTTGGGGTCGTAAACTTGGATCTTGAAGCAGTAGTTCACTGGAAATTGCCAACCTCGTTAAAGACGGACCGTAAATCAATTTACGGACCGTAATTTGAGGTCGTAAACTGGGGTCTTGAAATAGTAGCTCACTGGAAGTTGGCAACCGTGTTAAATACGGACCGTAAACCACAATACGGCCCGTATCTCGTGGGTAGTAAAGTGCAAGGTACATTCTGTTTTGGGCATCACTAAATACGGTCACGAAGGACGGTCCGTAAACCACAATACGGACCGTATTTTGTCCAGCTCAAATCGTAAACTCCAGGTACCTTTTTCAAGTCCAAATTTCATTTTGATCCCTCTTCCAATTCTGAAAAATTTCTTGATCCTTAGTTGATGATCTTGTGTCCCTAATCCTTTGGTAGGGAACAAAAAAAAAAAAAAAAAAAAAAAAAAAAAAAGAGTATAGAAATTTAAAAATTTTCATTATTTCAAATTGATACCTTGGATCAATTAGGGCTTCCTGGTCGTGTTTTCAAGTTATCACCTACCCGGGCCCGAAATTTTAGTTATTTTCTCGATTTTTGAAATTCCATTTTTTTTCTTGTGTCTCTTAACTAGTAGCCATTTAGTAGTTGCTCTTATTTGTGTTGCTAGTTCTTGTGTCCGCATTTCTTTCGTGCCAATTCTTTCGTGCTTTTCTCTTTTTTACTTCGTTGTTCATTTCTTGGCTCACGTGCGTTTGTTTTATTGAGTCGTCCTCGTTCTTTTGATAACAATAAATCTATTCCGACCAAGAGTAGAATTTGAACCCTTGTGACTAGTCAACATTAACAAGCACACAATCTTTGGCGGAAGCAATTTGTGAGGCAATCAAAGGTGTGCATACTTGTGCGATTGTGAGTTGATTTTACTAATCTAACGTGTTTGCTTGCTTTGTTGAGTGTCTTAATAGGTACCATGGCTACAGAGGATGAAACTCGAGTTCCCACCGGGGAACTCACACTAGTTGATGTAATGAGAGCCTTACAAGCCTTGAACGATAAAGTGGATAGTATGGGTGGTCGAATGGAAAACATGGGTGGTCGAATGGAAAACTTGGGAAGTAGGGTGGAAGCAATTGAAGGAGGTAGTAGGGAGGTCTCATATTCGCCTCAAGTGCAATACCAAGGTGGCACAAGTGGAGCTACTCGAAGCACTTCACCTACAGTGTCACCCGGCACCTTCCATCATCTATATAACCCCACTCCCCAAAACACTCCACAAAACACCCCTCAAAACACCACTCTCACCCCACCAAACAACATTCCCATAGGCCAACGGAACAACCCACTCCAACAAGATCAAGTTCCAAATGACCCACATCCAACTGACCCACCCCTAAATGACCCCCACCCAAATGCACCAATGCCACCCCAAAACCGTCCAAACATCCAACAACCAAATGAGGAAGAGATAGAGGAAGCTCTACTTGAGCACGAACATTATGGTGACCAAGGTTGGAGGCCACGAGGGCAAGCACAAGGAGGTTATCGAGGAAGGGGTGGAAGGCATGGTCCTAACCCTCACATGGGTAGGCAAAGAGGGTACCAAGCTCGTGAAGGGTACCAAGGTCGTGACCATCAAGGTTATAACGACGATGGAGATTTTAATAGGAATCACGGTTATGGCGGAGGGCGAGACACGAGTCTCAATTCCATCAAGGTTACTCTCCCAACCTTCAAAGGAAGTAGTGATCCCGATACATTCCTTGATTGGGTGATGCATTGTGATAGAATCTTCTTGACGAATGACATGTCCGAGGTGAAAAAGGCTTCTTACGCCATTGCTCAATTCGAGGGGTATGCCTCCACATGGTGGGAAACTCAAGTGAAAGCAAGAAGAATTATTGGACTCCCGCCCACACCTACTTGGGATGAATTGAAGGAGGCCATGCGGCGTAAGTATGTCACCGAACGCTACAAACAAGAACAACTCAAGAAGGTGTATACCTTAAGGCAAAACAAAAAGAGTGTGGAAGAATACTATGATGAGTTTCAAATTGTCAAGATGAGAATCGACTTTGACGAGGATGAGTTAAATGCTATGACTCGGTTCCGAGCCGAGTTAAATGGTGACATTGTCTCCCAAATGAGACTCCACAACTATGGGAGCATTGAAGAAACCCTTCAAGCGGCTATTGAAATAGAGGAGGGTCTCAAGGAGGACAAAATCAATAAATCAAGGGGCTATGTGAGTTCATGGAACCATAACAAAGAACGAGGAGCTTTCTCCTCCAATTGGCAAAAGAATAAGAGCCCCACGCAAGAAGCCAAGAAACCATTTGTGAAGAATTCTCAAGTTGACAAGCAAGTTGACAAGCAACCTCCGAAGTTTGCTCCAAAAGAAGGAGGTACGAAAACTCCTATTCAATGCTTTAAATGTCATGGCTTCGGTCATAGAGCAAGTGAGTGCCCTAATCGTAGAGAGTTTATTTTGAAAGACACTTATAGTGAGGATGAGGAAGAATGCGAGGAAGGGGATGAAGAGGGCAATCATGAGGATGAACATCATGATAGTGAAGGGGATGGTGTTGAAGGTGATGATGAGCCTATTGTACCTCTATATGTGGTGCGACGAACCATGATAAGTAAAGCAATGGATGACCCAAGTCAACGGGAAAATCTCTTCCATTCCAAGTGCATCATTAACCAAAACACTAGCATCATGATCATTGATAGTGGGAGTTGTGCCAATGTTGCTAGTACCACCCTTGTTGATTTCTTGAAACTTCCCACCACCCGCCATGAAAACCCTTACAAACTTCAATGGCTCAATGAATGTGGTGAATTGAAGGTGACTAGGCGAGCTATCATCAAATTCGCGGTTGGGAAGTATCGTGATGAGGTGTTGTGTGATGTTGTTCCCATGCAAGCGTGTCATCTTCTACTTGGCCGACCATGGCAATATGATAGGTCTGTCAACCATAATGGGAGAACTAACCAATACACCCTTGGCCACAATGGTGCTAAACATGTCTTGAATCCCATGACCCCCTCCCAAGTGGGTGAGATCTATAACAAAATGAGGGAGTTAAAGGAGAAGGGACATGGTGCATTACAAAAGAAGAATGTGGGGGACGAGGGAGTAGAGGAGAGTAGTTCTCAAGAGTTGAGTGGAAAGAAAGGAGAGCTTAGAGGAAAAACTAAGGTGTCGCTTTTGGCGAATTGTGGGGAAATTAGGGAGGAATTGGGGGAGCGTCAACCGGTGATTCTCCTAATGCATAGGGACTATGCATTGCACACTAATGAACTAACCCCTTCTTTTCCTAGATCTATTTCTTCTCTTTTGCAGGAATTTGATGATGTGTTCCCAACGGAACTCCCAAAGGGGTTACCACCCTTGAGGGGAATTGAACACCAAATTGACTTTGTTCCGGGGTCTCAATTACCAAACAAGCCGGCTTATAGAGCCAACCCGGATGACACTAAGGAGCTTCAAAGGCAAGTGGATGAGCTCCTTGAAAAGGGAGTTGTGAGAGAAAGCATGAGTCCTTGTGCCGTGCCCGTGATCTTGGTGCCAAAGAAAGATGGATCATGGCGCATGTGTGTTGATTGTCGGGCCATCAACAAGATAACGGTAAAGTATCGCCATCCCATACCCCGTCTTGATGACATGCTTGATGAGTTGAATGGTTCATGCATATTCTCTAAGGTAGATCTTAGGAGTGGGTATCATCAAATCCGGATGAAACCCGGAGATGAGTGGAAAACCGCATTCAAGACCAAGTTTGGTCTATATGAATGGTTGGTGATGCCTTTTGGTCTCACTAACGCTCCTAGTACTTTCATGAGATTGATGAATCATGTGATGAAACCTTTTATTGGCAAATTCGTGGTTGTTTATTTTGATGATATTTTGGTGTATAGCAAAACCATGGATGAGCATGTTAGTCATTTGAAATGTGTGTTTGAAGTGCTTAGACAAGAACTGTCACACCCCGATCTTATTAGGGTGTGATGGGCACCCGACCCCACATACGGAGCCGAGCGAACCCGCAGACCCTGATTACACACCAACAATTTTTTTTTTTTTTTTTTTTTTTTTTTTTTTGAAATCTGAAAAAGTCAATTACAAACAAAATACATATTGAACTTTCGAAATCTTCTGCTTTCTATTTCCAGAATTTAACAAATCTGTAATTATACAAAATCTATTAAGAAACACACACAACAACATATCGGCCGATAAAGCCGCTTACAGACTGACTATCATTACCCACGACGCTGGCTGCAAAGTCTCTAACACTGATCAGACACCACAACATACATACCCTGACTCGGCAGTACTCCTGGAAGAAATGGAGCCCGCCAATCCACTGTGCCATCTTCGACTCATCTCATATAGTCATCTGTGGGTACCTGCGCGGCATGAAACGCAGCCCCCGAAGAACAGGGGGTCAGTACGGATATGTACTGAGTATGTAAGGCATAAGTACAGAAACGAAACCATGACTGGTATAGACAGAACAACAAACAAAAGCTTATTCAGAAATATTAACACTTATCGTTTTTCTTTTCAGACACGAATCATACTTACTCACCTCGTATACCAGACAGATTACAGAACGTACAAATTGTTTAACTGACATCATATAGCAGACGGAATACAGAATATACGGAAGGTCGGAATACTTACTCTCCAACATACGTCATACATAACAGAATCGGACGTCGTATCATATGCGCGGCAACCCCGGGGACAAATAACACGCCGGGTCAAGTGCCGTATCATACAGACAATAACCTCGGGGACAAATAACACGCCGAGGGACGGTCACATCATATCATATACATAGTGGCCTCGGGGACAGATAACACGCCGAGGAACCGATGAACAGTGCCAATGAATGCGCACGATAGCATAGGAACGTGGCTGCCACTCCTGCCTTTGGCGCCACAACACATCTAACTCCAGAAGTTTTCTCCGATCTCCGTCACACATCACACATAACTGCGGTACCCGGGGGCGGACAGATAACACAGCACCCCGAGCCCGGACACATCATACTTCGTAACATAACCTCGGTAAACGGGGACGGACATATACCACAGTACCCCGGAACCGGACACATCATACTTCAGAATTCACATATGGGGCTCAGCGGCCCATCGCACGATTTACATACCGGCCCGGGACTCGGTGAAGGGAATCATAACATATACACGAGCAGAATAGCGAGAAACCGAATACACATAATTCAGACTCCACTGATTATTCAAACGTATTCTCAGAATGTCCATACAGACTACTTATTACAGATTGCTTACAGATTATTCAAACATACTCTCGGAATATACGTAACAGATTTCTTATTACAAACATACTTTATGTCAAACTACTTTTAACAGAATATTTCTATCAAGGTACCTATTATTTTTTACTTAATCAGAATACATATTCCAACTTTCTTGCACCAGATTACTTATAACCGACTACCTAGGTTCGAGTACATATATCAAGGAATTATGGCAGAATGCCTATCGACATATGAGGGTCCAGGACAAGTTTCGGGTCAATCGGAGTTGGTATATAGAAGTTACGAGCGTTCGAAGTTCAGAACACTCTACAATTATTTCAGAAGCTTTCCTTGGAAAATCTAAGCCGTAATCACGTTAGCTACCTGATAGACATGTTTGTGGATCAACCCAAATAGAATCTTTGGAATCATACGTACATCAGAATACTTAAGTCAGAATAAATATATAAAAAGGGTATGCCAGAATACCTAATTCACACACTTACGTCAAAATACTTGCTTCAGCATACTTATATCGGAATTTCTCATATCGAGATACTTATACCAAATACTCACGTCAGCACATTTGGGTCGGCATCATTAATCTAGAATGTTTATGTCAAAATACTTAAATTACGAATCGCCTATCAGACCCATTTGCTACTTAGTTAGGGGAGACATACAGATCACAAACAGATTCAGAATTTCAGAATGGAATAACCTCGGGATACATAGCATATCATAGCCTACATGGCTCTAGGGCATGCCAAAAGAAAGAAAGGTAAGCCTCACATACCTGAGCGACGACCAACTAGTCGCGCTTACGCGTCCGACTTGTTTGCCTACACGCAAGAGAGTTCATCCATCTTGTCAATCTACGTCCAAAAGGATTCATTCATTCGTTAGTCCCATTACCAAATACATACTTCAACCCTTTGAACATATTCACTTATTTTCTGCCGGAATTTCGGCAGCATTTCCCCTGCAAGTGTACCAATCCCGAGAATAGGGCTCGGCCCCAAATCAACAACAACCACCCGGGAATGTAACCCGGCCAAACCAACAATGGTATTAACAACACCAAGAAGAGATTCAAAACACAATTTAACATTAGTAACTCTTTGCTACACAATTCGACGCTATTCCGTTTTCGTTCAAATTAACCGCATACGATCGAACCGACACCCACATTCAAACATTCAAGTACCAATCCAGGACACTTAGACAAGATTCAAAAACACTTCGGACAACCCACAAAATGTTCAAATCAGCCCACCCAATACGCAAGCAACTCCGAAATCTTCCAAGTCAAAGAGAACATCAACAACACATTTCTTTCCTTCCAAATTCATCAACTACACTAACAATCCATAATTTAGCAACATTAGTCTTACAAATACAAGAGACCATATTAAGATCACATTAGGTACCAAAACAGCCCACAAACTACTATAACCCCAACTTTGAATCGTTCAGCTTCTTTTTGCATTACGAAATCCACAACGACACAACTAATACACTAAATGAAATTAATTCATTCCTTGACACACAAAACAGTCCATTTTCGGCCAACACTACATCCACACACTACATGCACAATTCCATCATTTCCTTCACCCTACAACATGTACAAATCACCCATAACACAAACAACACTCAAAATACTAGATAAAACAATTGAATCATTGTCTTGTAAGCTACATATGCACACGGCCACACACCAACACATACATAATTCATGAATTTCACTCATTTCTACATACTACAACACTTCAACAATACTTATAACACATAAAAGAGGATTGGTTCTTTACCTTCATTCTTCAATTCCTCCACTTGATTAAAGCTCATAAACCATCCATATGAGTGCTCTACTTGATCCAACAACTCCACCATGCTAACAAGCATCATCTAATTAGTAGGAAACCAAGATAAAAATATTTTCCAAGCATCAAAGGGGAGGGGCTGGTTTCGGCCAGCCCCCTTGGCCGAACCCCTCCATATTTTTTTTTTTGTTTTGCTCTTCCTTTCTTTTTGTCTTCAATTAGCA
This sequence comes from Lycium barbarum, assembly GCF_019175385.1. Classification (NCBI taxonomy): domain Eukaryota; kingdom Viridiplantae; phylum Streptophyta; class Magnoliopsida; order Solanales; family Solanaceae; genus Lycium; species Lycium barbarum. Next base: position 86,843,173 of record NC_083338.1, on the reverse strand, counting down.
AGATCACTTATATATAGATATACATAAGTAATGCATGTGAGGGGCACATGCTCCCTTCTAGAGTGTTCTTCAATTTTCTTGAAATTTTGCTTAACAATTTGGTCAAAGAAGACTAAAGTCTTCTTGACCCTATTTTTTTTTTCTTTTATCACACTTGGCCCCCCATACTTAATAAAAGTGTGGACATGCACCATGCATGCCACACACACGGCCAAACCTTGTTTTTGGTCCAAAATTTTCAAGACAAATGTTTTTTTGTAAAATTCCCATTCTACCCTTATTCTTTCCGCAATACTTCCATAAGCCATCCGGCAAATTCTCTTCTTGCCCTTAGCCTCTCACAATATTTTCATACCAATAATGGTCATAAGTAGTATTCTTAACGACTTGTGTATTAGGGCAACATTTGAAAAGGGTTTCGCCCTTAACCTTCCACGACGACTTTGAAATATTCAAATGTTCAAAATACGGGTCGTAACATCCTCCCCCCCTTTAGAACATTCGTCCTCGAATGTTCGACTGACCTTATGGGGTTTTATAGTACTTTGGGAGTGTCCCTTTTTACAGATGTTCTTCTCTCTTATGCCCGTTCTTTATCTTTTATCTCATCCTCTTTGACCTTTTCACACGTCCTCTTCTCACGTCGTAGGTTCCTTGTTATGGCCGCTATTCCTTCGGCTTTACTTGTTTAAATTGGTTTTCAATCCTTACTCACTTTTCCTGTTGTTCATGTTGCCACACTTGTTCTTTTCGCACACCTATACTTGCAATTTCACCTCAGATAATTCCATGTTCTTCCAGTTATTCCCCTCTTTTATTCGGAGGCCTCGCCCATTCCTGTTTCTTATTTTTCACTTCTTTCGGATATTTAATCCTTTTCTCTTACTTACCCATTTTCTTCTTCAAACATCATAATATTAAGACTTTTCTATCCCAAATCCATAACGAAAATAGCGGCTTATCTCGTGGCGCTTGCACCATTTGTTCCACTACCGTTCAGGTTCGGGCATCACTCTTTCTGTCGTAGCATAGATCGTTGGGGCACACATGCCCACTGGTATCTTCACACAGGAGATATCACACACCTTCATATACACATACACACATACTCCATACCACTAATCCGCAAAACACTTTCAGACGCTATTCAAGCCTATCCGAATTCCCGAGCTGTGAGGTACTCTTTGTCTCTTCGCCGGGCTAATTTGCCTCGCTCTACACACTTTCTTAAGGTTTCCAGTCATCCTACATACTACAGTTTCACTTAGATTATTCTGGTTTTCCATTTGTCTTTTATGTCAGAATATGCAAAATTTCTTGAAAACTTCCCAGGGGGTCACCCATCCCAGGATTGCTCCCACCTGAGCACGCTTAACTTTGAAACTTTGTTGGGATCTGATGCCTTAATGCCGATATTTTCGCGCCAACTCCCGCGCATAACCCTTACTACACAATTTGAGGCTAAACGAGGTCTTACAGATCCCGGGACATCCTCGTAACACGTCTTTTCCTTCACAATTACCGTTTTACCCTTTTTGGGCCTCAGAGCTCATCCTTCGCTCCCGCGTACCATTACTTTTCATCCTGGATTTCCAAATTCCTGATAGTAACAGATGCTTCTCCGTTTCCCTTACTTCATAATTGTCCGGATATCCGTTCGTTCGAATTTCTTACTTACCGCTTTTACATAGTAATCTGTAATAAGATTAATTGTCAACTTTCTAAATCCTTCGTCCGACCTTGTTTTCCTTGTACAGAACAAATATCAATAACGACTTACAGAACATACGGCTACATCACATTCTAGCCATCCGGAACTGCCAATTCCAGGTAGTAGGGAAAATACGTCAATACTGACCTCGGTGACTTTCCACATCACCACTTACCTTTTGTGTCGTATGTGAGGCCCATATAAGAGATCTCATTTCCTATAGTTGGCTCTATCGCACGATCTGAGACAAAAAGATGGTCAACAATCCCTAAATGCCCTGTAGCCTCCTGTTTATACATGTGGCCGGCAACACACCATAAACAGGACTCTACTAGACACGACTTTGCAGACAACCCACGGACAGACCTCGCTCTGATACCACTCTGTCACACCCCGATCTTATTAGGGTGTGATGGGCACCCGACCCCACATACGGAGCCGAGCGAACCCGCAGACCCTGATTACACACCAACAATTTTTTTTTTTTTTTTTTTTTTTTTTTTTTTTGAAATCTGAAAAAGTCAATTACAAACAAAATACATATTGAACTTTCGAAATCTTCTGCTTTCTATTTCCAGAATTTAACAAATCTGTAATTATACAAAATCTATTAAGAAACACACACAACAACATATCGGCCGATAAAGCCGCTTACAGACTGACTATCATTACCCACGACGCTGGCTGCAAAGTCTCTAACACTGATCAGACACCACAACATACATACCCTGACTCGGCAGTACTCCTGGAAGAAATGGAGCCCGCCAATCCACTGTGCCATCTTCGACTCATCTCATATAGTCATCTGTGGGTACCTGCGCGGCATGAAACGCAGCCCCCGAAGAACAGGGGGTCAGTACGGATATGTACTGAGTATGTAAGGCATAAGTACAGAAACGAAACCATGACTGGTATAGACAGAACAACAAACAAAAGCTTATTCAGAAATATTAACACTTATCGTTTTTCTTTTCAGACACGAATCATACTTACTCACCTCGTATACCAGACAGATTACAGAACGTACAAATTGTTTAACTGACATCATATAGCAGACGGAATACAGAATATACGGAAGGTCGGAATACTTACTCTCCAACATACGTCATACATAACAGAATCGGACGTCGTATCATATGCGCGGCAACCCCGGGGACAAATAACACGCCGGGTCAAGTGCCGTATCATACAGACAATAACCTCGGGGACAAATAACACGCCGAGGGACGGTCACATCATATCATATACATAGTGGCCTCGGGGACAGATAACACGCCGAGGAACCGATGAACAGTGCCAATGAATGCGCACGATAGCATAGGAACGTGGCTGCCACTCCTGCCTTTGGCGCCACAACACATCTAACTCCAGAAGTTTTCTCCGATCTCCGTCACACATCACACATAACTGCGGTACCCGGGGGCGGACAGATAACACAGCACCCCGAGCCCGGACACATCATACTTCGTAACATAACCTCGGTAACCGGGGACGGACATATACCACAGTACCCCGGAACCGGACACATCATACTTCAGAATTCACATATGGGGCTCAGCGGCCCATCGCACGATTTACATACCGGCCCGGGACTCGGTGAAGGGAATCATAACATATACACGAGCAGAATAGCGAGAAACCGAATACACATAATTCAGACTCCACTGATTATTCAAACGTATTCTCAGAATGTCCATACAGACTACTTATTACAGATTGCTTACAGATTATTCAAACATACTCTCGGAATATACGTAACAGATTTCTTATTACAAACATACTTTATGTCAAACTACTTTTAACAGAATATTTCTATCAAGGTACCTATTATTTTTTACTTAATCAGAATACATATTCCAACTTTCTTGCACCAGATTACTTATAACCGACTACCTAGGTTCGAGTACATATATCAAGGAATTATGGCAGAATGCCTATCGACATATGAGGGTCCAGGACAAGTTTCGGGTCAATCGGAGTTGGTATATAGAAGTTACGAGCGTTCGAAGTTCAGAACACTCTACAATTATTTCAGAAGCTTTCCTTGGAAAATCTAAGCCGTAATCACGTTAGCTACCTGATAGACATGTTTGTGGATCAACCCAAATAGAATCTTTGGAATCATACGTACATCAGAATACTTAAGTCAGAATAAATATATAAAAAGGGTATGCCAGAATACCTAATTCACACACTTACGTCAAAATACTTGCTTCAGCATACTTATATCGGAATTTCTCATATCGAGATACTTATACCAAATACTCACGTCAGCACATTTGGGTCGGCATCATTAATCTAGAATGTTTATGTCAAAATACTTAAATTACGAATCGCCTATCAGACCCATTTGCTACTTAGTTAGGGGAGACATACAGATCACAAACAGATTCAGAATTTCAGAATGGAATAACCTCGGGATACATAGCATATCATAGCCTACATGGCTCTAGGGCATGCCAAAAGAAAGAAAGGTAAGCCTCACATACCTGAGCGACGACCAACTAGTCGCGCTTACGCGTCCGACTTGTTTGCCTACACGCAAGAGAGTTCATCCATCTTGTCAATCTACGTCCAAAAGGATTCATTCATTCGTTAGTCCCATTACCAAATACATACTTCAACCCTTTGAACATATTCACTTATTTTCTGCCGGAATTTCGGCAGCATTTCCCCTGCAAGTGTACCAATCCCGAGAATAGGGCTCGGCCCCAAATCAACAACAACCACCCGGGAATGTAACCCGGCCAAACCAACAATGGTATTAACAACACCAAGAAGAGATTCAAAACACAATTTAACATTAGTAACTCTTTGCTACACAATTCGACGCTATTCCGTTTTCGTTCAAATTAACCGCATACGATCGAACCGACACCCACATTCAAACATTCAAGTACCAATCCAGGACACTTAGACAAGATTCAAAAACACTTCGGACAACCCACAAAATGTTCAAATCAGCCCACCCAATACGCAAGCAACTCCGAAATCTTCCAAGTCAAAGAGAACATCAACAACACATTTCTTTCCTTCCAAATTCATCAACTACACTAACAATCCATAATTTAGCAACATTAGTCTTACAAATACAAGAGACCATATTAAGATCACATTAGGTACCAAAACAGCCCACAAACTACTATAACCCCAACTTTGAATCGTTCAGCTTCTTTTTGCATTACGAAATCCACAACGACACAACTAATACACTAAATGAAATTAATTCATTCCTTGACACACAAAACAGTCCATTTTCGGCCAACACTACATCCACACACTACATGCACAATTCCATCATTTCCTTCACCCTACAACATGTACAAATCACCCATAACACAAACAACACTCAAAATACTAGATAAAACAATTGAATCATTGTCTTGTAAGCTACATATGCACACGGCCACACACCAACACATACATAATTCATGAATTTCACTCATTTCTACATACTACAACACTTCAACAATACTTATAACACATAAAAGAGGATTGGTTCTTTACCTTCATTCTTCAATTCCTCCACTTGATTAAAGCTCATAAACCATCCATATGAGTGCTCTACTTGATCCAACAACTCCACCATGCTAACAAGCATCATCTAATTAGTAGGAAACCAAGATAAAAATATTTTCCAAGCATCAAAGGGGAGGGGCTGGTTTCGGCCAGCCCCCTTGGCCGAACCCCTCCATATTTTTTTTTTGTTTTGCTCTTCCTTTCTTTTTGTCTTCAATTAGCAAGATCACTTATATATAGATATACATAAGTAATGCATGTGAGGGGCACATGCTCCCTTCTAGAGTGTTCTTCAATTTTCTTGAAATTTTGCTTAACAATTTGGTCAAAGAAGACTAAAGTCTTCTTGACCCTATTTTTTTTTTCTTTTATCACACTTGGCCCCCCATACTTAATAAAAGTGTGGACATGCACCATGCATGCCACACACACGGCCAAACCTTGTTTTTGGTCCAAAATTTTCAAGACAAATGTTTTTTTGTAAAATTCCCATTCTACCCTTATTCTTTCCGCAATACTTCCATAAGCCATCCGGCAAATTCTCTTCTTGCCCTTAGCCTCTCACAATATTTTCATACCAATAATGGTCATAAGTAGTATTCTTAACGACTTGTGTATTAGGGCAACATTTGAAAAGGGTTTCGCCCTTAACCTTCCACGACGACTTTGAAATATTCAAATGTTCAAAATACGGGTCGTAACAAGAACAACTTTATGCCAATGTTGATAAATGTTCCTTTTGTGTGGATGAAGTTGTTTTCTTGGGATTTGTCGTGAGCTCAAGGGGGGTTGAGGTTGATGAATCCAAAATAGAAGCCATAAGAAATTGGCCCACTCCAAAATCCATTGGAGATGTAAGAAGCATTCATGGCTTGGCTAGTTTCTATAGGCGTTTTGTTAAAGGATTTAGTACCATAGCCGCTCCTTTGACCGAGGTAATCCGAAAGGACAAACCTTTTTCTTGGGGTGTGGAGCAAGCTAATGCCTTTGAAACTTTGAAACAAATGCTTAGCTCCGCACCATTGTTGCAAGTACCCGACTTTGACAAAATATTTGAGATTGAATGTGATGCAAGCAAAGTAGGTATTGGAGCCATTTTAATGCAAGACCAAAAGCCCATAGCCTATTTTAGTGAAAAACTCAAGGGAGCGACTTTGAATTACACTACCTATGATCTTGAGTTGTATGCCTTGATTCGTGCTTTGGGAAATTGGCAACACTACTTGTGGCCTAAAGAGTTTGTAATTCGGACCGACTATGAGTCCTTAAAGCATCTTAAGGCCCAAGGTAAGTTGAACAAAAGGCATGCCAAATGGGTTGAATTCCTTGAAACCTTCCCTTATGTAATCCAATACAAAAAGGGAAAGGAGAATGTAGTGGCGGATGCCCTATCAAGGAAACATGTTTTGATTAATACCTTGTCTTCCAAATTGATGGGTTTTGAAAGCTTGAAGACATTGTATCCCGAGGACCCCGTCTTTGCCAAAATCTTTCTAGATTGCGAAGAATGGGAAAGGGAGAGGTGGATTAGGGATAGGTCTTCTACTCGCTATTCCAAGTTTGATGGTTTCTTGTTCAAGAACAAGCGACTATATGTGCCCATGAGCTCTTGGAGGGAGTTATTTGTGAGAGAGGCACATAATGGGGGATTGATGGGACATTTTGGAATTGATAAGACTTTGGGGATTCTTGAGGAGCAATTTTATTGGCCTCATATGCGGAGGGATGTGGCTAAGATTTGTGGCCAATGCATTGAATGTCGCGGCGCCAAGTCTAGACTCCTTCCCCATGGTTTGTATACCCCTCTCCCCACCCCTCAACAACCTTGGGTTGATATTTCGATGGATTTTGTGTTGGGATTGCCTAGAACCAAAAGGGGTAAAGATAGCATCTTTGTTGTGGTTGATCGATTTTCTAAAATGGCTCATTTCATTGCTTGTCATAAAGTTGATGATGCTCCTCATGTTGCCTCTTTGTTTGTTGAACATGTGGTAAAGTTGCATGGTATTCCCAAAACCATCGTGAGCGATAGGGATCCAAAATTCCTTAGCCACTTTTGGAAAGAATTGTGGGGACGACTTGGTACTAAATTGTTGTTTTCTACCTCTTGTCACCCACAAACCGATGGCCAAACCGAAGTTGTCAATAGGACCTTGGGTTCTATGCTTAGGGCCATGGTTAAAGGAAAATTAACATCTTGGGAAGATCAATTGCCTTTGGTTGAATTTGCTTACAATAGAGTCATTCATAGCACTATTGGCATGTCACCTTTTGAAGTCGTTTATGGTTTTAACCCCCTAACCCCTTTAGATCTAACCCCTTTATCTCAAGATGTTGTGTTGAGTTTAGATGGAAACAAACGAGCCGAGGCCATGAAGAAGTTGCATGAGAAGGTGAGGCTTCACCTTGAGAAAAAGCATCAAGAAACGGCCAAGAGAGCGAACAAGGGCCGCAAACGAGTTGTGCTTGAACCGGGTGATTGGGTTTGGGTACATTTCCGAAAGGAGAGGTTTCCCAACAAAAGAAAGACCAAGTTGATGCCTAGAGGAGATGGTCCATTTGAAGTACTTGAACGACTCAATGATAATGCATACAAAATTGATCTTCCACCCGAATACCAAGTTCATAACACCTTCAATGTGTGTGATCTCTCTCCTATGGTGGTGCAAGATGTTGATCCCTTAAATTTGAGGACAAATTCTCTTCAAGAAGGGGAGAATGATACAACTCGAATGGCATCAAGACCTTTTACAAGGAGCCAAGCGAGGGAACTTCAAGCGATGCAAGCATTGTTCATGAGGAGGGACATACTTGAATACACTCTAACACCTTCCCGGGGATTGCAAGTGTTCATGATAGCATGGGAGGATGGTTTGGAGAAGAGGTTGGAAGATGGTCATACTTGCAATGTGACTATTACTTGAAGATTTGCAAATTCAAGTTTTGTTCCCAAAAGAAGACACCCAAACAAGGCCCTTACTTCATTAAGGGTAAAAGTGTAATAGTGTAGTTGTCTTCTTTTGAACCTTAGTATAAATAGTAGTCTATTTTCATTTAGAAGACTTAGTCTATGTTGAATATTGATATCTTCAAATTGTGAACTCTTTTGAGTGTTGAGAGCTTGCTAAGCTAGAGATTGTGAATCTTGTGAGAGGATTGGTTATTAGGGTATCAAATCCCTATTGGTCATCCTAAGAGTTTGGTGCTCTTTAGTTCCTAAATTAGAGGTCAAGTTAATGTAAGAACTTTGGTTGCTAATTTGGGTCTTGAGTTGTGTCAAATTATCTATCCTTTATTTTTCTTGTCATTTTTCTTCATTTTCGTTTTGAATATTGTATCATTTATAGTCTCAATATAATTAATTGCCTTTAAAACATAATAAGTTTCTTTTGAGACTTACTACAACCCCAATATTCTGAACAATTTCATTCCTCCGGGTAGTAACACATTAGCTCTTTCGAAACTCCCAGTAAATTATGTATTACCACATATTTCAAAATGCAATCCGTATGGTGAACATCTCCTTTATAGGAAAGACTCATTTCTCACTTTTATCCTTTTGTGATTCATCATAAGACATACCACAATATTTGTGTTGTATTAAAAGTGCGTGACCAATGACAGTTTATGCCAAAATATTTTCTTATTTCTTTCAAACCTCCCGTAGAGCTGAGTTGTGATATATATTCAACCATACATGGACACATTGTTATCCATATTTTTTATTACCTCTTGACACGTTCACCTTCAAGAATGGTCGAGCATTCACGATGCTTACCACAAGTCACATTCTCTTCAAGGAATTGACTAACCAAATTATACGTGCTTCATAAATTTTTCTTGTAAACTATTCCCATGCCTTGGAATTTATCATATAAATATGACCCACCTTAACATCCTTTTGAAAGGACAAGTGCTTTATATTCCTTAATTTTGACGGAGTATTTATAAAATTTATCAAATTAGATCGCACGACAACCACATGCCCAATGACCTTCATACCATATTGATGGCAAAAAGTACCTTCGCCTTTTGAAGGACCATTTTAAGAACCCATAATGTTCTTCCTTTTATATTACCACAATGATGATTATTATTATTTTGTACCTTGCCACGCCCACGAATATTCATACGATCACAATAATTATTTTGTCATCTTTCAGACTTTTGATCTGCTGCTCCCACAGTCAAGGAATGAAGCATATACAGCGGGATGGAATTCAAGATTTTTCATCAAAAGCACATTATTTTGCTTTAGTCATCATTCTATCATCACCATGGTGCATTGGGGCTTAAACCCGATGCCTTACTCATATAAAGGCGTGTTAGGCCATAATGTGCTAGGAATGGAACCCAATGTCTTATCATCATTGTGCACCAAGACTTGAACTCAATGTCTTACCCTTATAAAGTCGTGTTAGGCAATAATATGTTGGGACCTAACCCAACATCTTATCATCACGGTGCATCAGGACTCGAACCTGATGTCTTACCCTCATGGTGCATTGGGACTTGAACCCACCATCTTACCCTTATATAATGTTTATCACAATTTGTCTCATTCACTCCAAGAAATGTAACATAATTTTGTTTAGTCACAACTAGGCATAAAATAAATATTTCATAACCTTTTTTTTTTTCGTTAATACTACTTCAGGAGCACATTTAAAATCATAAAAATAGAGAATATTTTTTACACTTTTGTAATTGATCTCAAATATGTTAGATCAATATTCATGTAGTTTCAATCTTGTGCAATAATTGAAAGTCATAAAATATTGAAAACACAACATGCTGCTTACCTGATGAGGGCTTTCAAATTAAAGCTTATTTTTTTTCATTGTACAGTTGTGAGCTACAACTTTTTCACATTATTAGAAAACTTACACAGAATAATATTCTACAAGCAATAGAGTAGTTCATCAGTAATAAACATAGTGAGCATCTGAAAATATTTTCACTTTTACTGATCATCATAACCAACCACAATTAATTATATCTTGAACGTATTATCACTTAATTTAACAGTTATAAAGTTAAATGGTTAGTCATAATATGCCTTTATGAAAATATTTATTATCACTCTAATGGTTATATATTTCTTACAATTTCGTAAGTAACATTTAGTAATGAAACGAATATGTATCATATATTATAACCTTTAAAATTTACTGAAGATGCATCTAATGTTGATAACCACATAAATATGAATATGATCATCACTCCCCTAATATGAATAATGACCAAGATACAATTAGTTGCTGACATTCACAAATTAATGAAAATTTTAGTCATACATATTTAGAGTCTTTTATCATAGAGAAAAGTATTTTTTGTACAAAGTTTTCATGTGATATTTAATTGAGCAGCTAATTCACGAGCTATATAACTACCAAATAAAGATTGAGCAACTAATTCACGAGCTATATAGCTACCAAATAAAATAATACATATGCAATCTCATATCGTAAACTGTCGTTGTTTTACTCGTGTTATATAACTTTGGAATTTAATGAATAGTAAAATAATACCAAACATGAGCGGTAATTTTCTCATATCATACCACATATATTCAAACACATAATAGTCATCAAGGTAAAATTATTTAATGATAGGCATGTGATTGTAATAAGACTAAAGACAATCAACCTATACCAAATTTATTTAAGCTACTATAACAATCACTGTCATTAGTATTATTTCATGCTTATGTCTTGAGAATTCAAGATATAATTAAGTTCAAGGCTGACATGCATTTGAATGTAATCAGAATGATAATTATGTATTCCAAGAACCAAATTAAAGTAAATCTTTTGAAAAACATACCTCGCTTGATGTTCGTAACACAAAATTGAAAATCATACTGAAACCTTCTCAGTTGATTAGAGTTTTGTGCTGATAACGTGTTGTAAAACAAATGCTCCAATTATAAACTAAAGCTCCAAAACTTGACACAAGAACTGAGAGATAAGTAGAAAGCTTTTATTTCTCTGTGTTTGAAGTATGTCATTCATCAGACTATGAAATTTTTTTTTTACACTGTAGAAAAGCGTTCTTCAAACTACAACAATTAATGGTTACATTTAATTGATACATGAATGGCCAAGAAAGGCTACATGAAGCACATCCACATTCAGTTGATTTATAACAAAGGTTTCATTTTTTACTCAAGGACAAAATGGTCACTCAACATTTGAAGGGTATTATTGTAATAGAATTTACAACTATGGCGCTTCCTACTATAGGAGATATAGATATCGATATAGATATATTATAGATATAAATTATAGATAGATAGATGTACTTATGTATGGTATGAACTAGTTATGTGAGGCCCGGGCTACTCAAGATATAAAAGTAGATATTTTAATTAAAGAAATATAATTTGTGTCAGTACAAGTGTACAACAACAATAACCATATACCCATTGTAGTCCCACAAGTGGGTAATTACGTTAGTAATAATTAAATTTCATATAAGTATATTTTCAATATATGAAAGCAAAACTTTCATTCCACTCCTTTAATATTTTAATTTTCATTTTGATGAAATTATTTACTTCAAATCAAATGCGGAGCCAGAATTTGACATTTATAAGTTATGTATCCTAATTTTCTGAAGTTATTTAGTTCTAAATAAATAATCTATACATAGTTAATGAACTTTTAAGACAAATACATAATTTAACTTGTGCAGCGGATGGAGTTGCTCCTCCCTTAATTAGGGATTAGGGGTTCGAACATGGATATGGAAAAAATCTTTGGAGGGAGCGCTTCCCCTGAATGGGCGTGATACAGTGCGAATTATCTGGATTAATTGGGCTCAAATGCGGATATCGAGCACCAAATAGAAAATCAAAGAACATGAAAAATGAGGTAGGAGGTTCCATAGCTTTTGAAAAGTAGACCTTGAAAACAAAAAACAAAAAAAAATTGACTTAAATAAATAAGATTAGGACCTAAAAATAATTAATTAAAAAGTTTAAAAAAAATTAAAAATTCTTGTGAGAACTACAAAAGTCCCTAAGTTTGCCCTTATATATAGTAGTAATGTTGAATAGTAGCTTTTAGCTCAGTTAGCATGCATTACGATTAATCTATAGCGTACCTCCTATCTCTTACCGAAATATGCATATGAGTAAATATGTCCACTAATATTGTATTTTTATTAGTAGTAGTAGAATTCATTGATATTTTTTTTAGTTTTGTAAAAGTATTTCAATCCAAATATAATGTTTTCTAAAAACTAATTCAAGGAATCAACTTTATCAAACATTTCGGAAAAAAATAAAATGAAAACAAAATTCAATAGTCAGTTAAACTAGTCAGATGGGGGCGCTCCAGCAGGGACTGTGATAGGAAACAACAATACTCTGTATATATCCAAATCAAAATGCCACGAAGTCAAGCATATAACTGAAAATTAATTGAAAAAGAAAGAAAGTAATGTGTGTTGAAGCGTGAATAACAAAATCGAAATGCCACATCTGAAATACAAAGAAAAGGTGAAAGTGTGAAAACTGAAACAGAAGTTTGACTTTAATATCTCTGGCTACCTGAAAACGGTTATTGCGTTGGCCTTTCAGTTTTAGGGTTTAAAATCTTTCATTTAATCAGACGAACTTTGAAGCTTTGTAGTTTGCTCCATTGCTTAGTCATGGCTGATACCAAACGTTACCTTCCCAATCAACCTTTAGGTTTGCTTCCTCTCTTCTTTCCTTATTAATATGTTTTCCATTAATATGTGTATTTGATCAAGTTCAAGTGATTCATACTCTTCTTATTCATAAGTGCAAAATCTTGTTACTCAATTGGAGTACTTAATGTATTTCATCAACTTCAATTGCTTCTTCTCCAAGTTTTCTCTTCTTTTACTTACTTCCTCACCAATTCACTCTTTTCATTTTTTTTAAATGAAAAAAAAAAGGAGTAAATATACATATTTCTTTGTCACCAATACTTTCCTAATGCCAATGTACTTGATGTCTTGAATTACTGAGAGATTTATAAATATCTGCAGATATGAACTCGTGTGCACATGTTTCTTGAGTTCATAAAGTGATGAAGTGACATTTCTTTGTTATAATACAATACTACATTTGATACTTTGTATCATACAACACATTCTCTTTTTTAGTTACATAGTTTTATTATGTGTTTCTGGTAGATCTTGAACAGATACTGAAGGAAGCCCCGCACCGCTGGCTTCGCCCAGCTGAAATTTGTGAAATCTTGCGCAATCATCTAAAGCTCTACTTGAATAAGGAGTCCCCAGTCAAACCTCCAGGTTCATGATTATTTCCGTCCATCTATATTCTTTCATTAACATTTCCATGCAATAGATGTCGAGAAATTAATAGAAACAAATTGCAATCTATACTGAATGTAGTGGTTTAGGCATTGGAGGATGCTCACTAATGGATGGTAGATTTTCTTTTTTTTATTCAGTCAAACTAATATAGCTTTTGGGTTTCAGGCGGTTCAGTGTTTCTATATGATCGGAAAGTAGTACGATATTTCCGTAAAGATAGTCACAACTGGAGAAAGAAGAAGGATGGTAAAACTGTGAAAGAAGCTCATGAAAAGTTGAAGGTATGCTGTTCATTCTGTTGTCCTTAAGCTCACTTGGTCAATAGCACTGACCAATGTTATCAATGTTTAGCCTTGGTGTTTTCCCACTGTATCTTGTTCTTGTCATTACCAAAGATAACTTGTATCCCTGCTGGTGAGTTATCTATTGGGTACACTTGCACCTAATTAGTGAATTTGCTTATGTTTTTTTGATTGCTCTTTTCAGTCTGTAGTAAAAAGGAGTTACATAGCTTATGGTTTATCACCTGGCAAGAACTATTTGCCCAGTGAATTAGAATTTGTACTTTTTTCACTCTGAGAAGGTGATTTCCTATGATTCAGTTTATCACTGACATAAAGATTTCTGATATCTTTATTGCTTAACTGAAATGTTAGCTACTTGATCAAAATTAGTGTGGCTTGGTGACTTCATTCAGCTGAGAGCAATCTTTAGGAAATCCAGATATTCACTTGATTTATTTTTTTATTTTTTATTTTTTATATTTGTGGTGGGTGGGGGGAGGGGGGGAGTAATAGTTTATTGATATTGTGGGGAAAACCCCCTCCTTATTAAAAACAAATTGTGGGGAAAACCCCCATATACAAGGAATATACCAAAAAGTAGAGAACCTACACAAAATACAGTTCTCTACAAAAGACACCCACCCGCACATGTATACTAACCAGAACCTTGTGAGTGCACCAAAAGTTAATCAAAAGCAAGAGACATGCCTTATGCTGTGCAAAGTTGTGTTCCACCTCTGGTATACAAAATTTATCAAGTTGAATTTCAAAGGAAGTCAAGAACCATCCATGAGAGACCATGTTAAATGTTCGATCCAATTTGTGGTAATATTTCCATACCAAGGTTACCTTACGCTGGTTTTAGCTTAAATCAAGTGAAAAAGCACCATTTTCAGCTTGAATTGACTATTTTAATTGGATACAGATTTTTAGGCCTCTAACATATTTAGCGTTGCAAATCAACATAGCAAAGATTAGATATAGAGGATTTGTATAGTCAACTCAACCCATCTTGTTGGGATTAAGACATAGTTGATTATGTAATTGAAGTTCAAAATCCCTGCCACCAGATAAAGTTTCTATAAAGTAATGCGACCTTGGGCCTAACTCAACCTCAAAGCTAGCTCATCAGGGGAGGATTTCTCCAGACAATATAAGGAGTCCATAACCCATTCCGTCAATCAATGTGGGACTTAATACTCCCTGCATACCCAGTACTAGACAATTGGAGCATTGATAACATAACACGGGACTCAACATTGAGAAACATAACAAGCGGGATCGATAGGTCTAGCTCTAATACCATGTGCAGAAATGGACCTTGGGCCTAACTCAATCCCAAAAGCTAGCTCATGAAGGTAGGATTGCCTAAGACCACAAAAGGGGAGGGGGGGACCACAATCTGATTCTTCAATCAATGTGAGACTTAACAGTAAGCTTGAACAAAGAATACAAAAGCTTATTGTTTTTAGAAGAAACATGGATATTTATGCAAGCTTCTCTTCTAGTTACTGTAATTTCTGCTAAACAATAAGGCAACCTTTATGACCAATAGAAACATAGTAAGTTGTATGACTAAAATGAAGACTAGACGATCTAATTTTACAGTAAGTTTGAACAAAGAATACAAAAGCTTATTGTATTTAGGAAAAAACATGGATATTTATCCAAGCTGCTCTTCTGGTTACTTTAATGTCTGCTAAACAATAAGGCAATTAATATGACCAGTAGAAACTTAGTAAGTCGTATGCATTAAATGAAGACTAGACGATCAAATTTTCTGCAAATTCACTGAGCAATAACTTCTTTACATTTTGTATGTACTTTCGACTAGATCTTGACCAACCGATTGTGCATCTAGTAAATTTCTTTTCATTTAAATCATCAACTTTTTTTCTGATTGCAGGCAGGCAGCATTGATGTTCTTCACTGTTACTATGCCCATGGAGAAGACAACGAGAACTTTCAGAGGCGAAGTTATTGGATGCTTGAACAGTGAGTCTCTGTTTTATGATATCCTGTTAGCTTGTTCTGTGATGTTTCTTTGAGGTCGAAGACGTGTGGTAGGGGAAGATGGTTATTACAGAAATAGAGTATGTAGTTTGACGAATACCTATCAGTTTTGGTCAGTCTCACGTATAATTTGATTTTCCTGCATCTGTTTTGATGTTTATCAGTAATCTGAATATTCCTTACTGTTCATTTTATCGTCAAGCTTCAAAACTTCAATTAGATTTTGTGCTGTATATTAGAGCTAAAAGAATGAGAATGCGTAATTAGTAATTATGCCTTGGAAGTTTTGGCTGTAGCAAAGAGAGGTGTTCTGGAGGGACTTATCAAAATAAATAAATGAGCTCTAGGGAAATGCTCCATCATCAAGCTTTGTGGTAATATTGGCTTATTAGAAGGCTTGATTTTCCTCAGATAATTACGTCCTCCTTCCTTTGTGCGACTTAGTATATTCTCTAGTTCATTAAGTGCAAGGGCTTTCGACAACAATTCATGTGCTTCATAGATAAATACAATGAACATACTTTATGTTTGAAACCCTACAGTTTCTAGAGAAAAAAGATTGAAAGTGGAGATTTTAAAAAAAAATATTCTATGTTCTTAGTATTGTTTAGTCTTTTGTAGATTTTAACATAGCGATTGTTGATTTTCTTTTACAGACAGTTGGAGCACATCGTCCTTGTACATTACAGAGAAGTAAAAGAGGTATTTCCACATTGATTTAATCATATAGTCCTTTGTGTATGTTGTTCTGGGGATGGACTTCTGTTTGTTAATTCTCTGATTCTTCACTTAATATCTGTCTTCTGTTTTATGTAGTCCTGCATCATATATCTCTACATGGGTTGTGTTTTCTACTTTATAACTTGCAGATCTGGTGGCTTACATTCATTGTATTCTTTTTTTTTAGACCCTGATTTGCGAAGAAATTTCTAGGTTAGAGGAAAGTGGAATGTGAGATGAATGTCTTATAAAGTTATAACTACTAGGAATATGAGTAGTACCCCCTCCATTTCATATTATATGATGATGTTTGACTGCAATTGGAGTTTGAGATGTTAATTGACATGTCTATGATGTTAGTGGTGGTGGAAGAAAGTATTGAAGTGTGGTTAAGAAGTTAGTTTGATAGAGAAAACATCACATCAAAGTTTAAAATTTGAATATATATATTAAATTTTAGTTCTTGGAAGTTGTGATAATTATAGAGTAATGTTATTAGGGGAATAATGTCATAACATTTTGAAACGTCCCTAAATAGAAAAAAGTGTCATTTAAATCGAAACAAAATTAGTATGGGCTTTTGGACTAGCTATTTTGGGCTAGATTTTGCATATAAGTAAAAGGCCACCGGCCACCAAAATTTTATTTTTAAAAAAAGTAGTATGATCAAGAAAGGAGGATTTCATTATCAGTTAAAGTGTGTGTACCCGATTTACTGGTATTCGTGTGTATAGTTAGTAGTCAGTCAATCTTAAAAACATTGTAATGTTCTATTGAAGATTGGGAGAAGTTGTCAATAACAGGAAACATATTAGACCGATTTTGCTATACAACAGTCTTTTTTCGTCCGGCTCATATGTTGGGAAAAGATCCTTTTGTTTGCATATTAATTAGGGTAATTGTGCTTAGTTAATCCAATAATTACCAGAATATTTTATCCACTTAGTTGTTCTAGGCTAATATCTGTCGTTACTCCTGGAAACACAATGGTATATCAGAAAGTTGTTGCATAGAGTATAGCTTCTTCTTTATGTTTGAAGTAATCTTGGAAATATTATTTAGAAAATCAATTCACCAGTTCCTTTTTTCTGTGGATGAGGACAGGCAGTTTATCAAGTGGCATGTAGCAAGCTGGCTTATTATGAGATGACTTATGAATCTTAGTCTCTATCTTGGTAGGTTAACATATATTAATGATATGTGGCATGCAGGGTTACAAAGTAGGTGCCTCCCGTCTGCAACCAGTACATCCAGGGCCACTGCTTGAAAATCCTCAAAGTAAGTCCACGCCGTGCTTTGAGTCTGGCCTAATAGTTCAGAAATCTCATACATCAAGTCCAAGCTCAGTTGACTGGAAACAACAGGCACTCTTTTCTGAACTTCACAGTGGTGATTCCAAAGGTAGTTTTCTCTTTGATGCTTCCCTTAAATCATAATACTTGGATAAGGAAGCTTGTACAGTAGTATAGCACTTCATAAGTTGTTCTTATATAATACAAACTAAAGACCGTGTTTTGTCTTGTCAGGACTTGTGGAGTTCTCGAGGGACAGCTTTCAGCTCAATCCACAAGTTAGCTCATTCATGTCTACTGACTTTCATAGCTCAGAGAGAAATTTAAATGTTACGCTAGAGCAAAAGTTCTACTCGGGACACCTTAATGTGGCTGATTTGCTGTCCAATAAACTCACTTATGCAAGATTAGATGTTGGTAAAGCCGTTAAAGATGTGGCAAACAGCAGAAACAGATTGGCTATTACTTCCGGGGAAGCATTTGAGGTACTATATTTTGTGCTATAGATGTATTATGTAGTCATTGGTGCCCGTCTTTTTTGTTTTACTTTCAAGAGAAGTTGCGTGAACTCTTCACTCTTGATGCCGCACCCGTGTCAGATTCTCCAAAAATGCACTACTTTTGGAGAATCTGACACACACCCATTGACATTTTTGAAGAGTCCGAGCAATGTAGCTTTCAAGGAGAGGAGCAGGGCAATATTGAAGGCATTAAAGACAATTGAGATATTGGAAATTGGTAACTTCTTGGAACATATCTTCAATGCGATTGTGCTTAGTCGCTGCTAAGCTTTTGTTCTCTGTATACAAGGTAGTAGAGAAATTCTCAGTATTTTGTTACTGGTTTCATCTGTAGGACTAACATGCTCCAAACACATTTTCAGTATTTTATTATTTGCCATAGGCTGGTGTTGATTTGGTATTAATGATTAAGATTGAGATGTTGATTTGATATTGATGATTAAGATTGATAGCTTAATTTTAGGAATATATTGTATTGATGTAAATGATTAGGAATTGATTGTGTAATATTGTCTTTCCTTATTTAGTCTTAGAACTCATGTATAAGTACCCATTGTTATGGATTGTATATTCATTCAAAAATACAAGAAGTCCTTTCTTCTTGCTAAAAATCTTCATGGTATCAAAGCCATTGCTGCCTTTTTGAGGTGAGTTTTCTCCCTCGCAGCACTAGGGTTCCGTGTTTTATCTAAGAGGTCGAGTTTTTCTCTCTCTTTGTGGCTGTCCGCACAAAAACTCCTCCAGTTCAGTTCGTTTCTGGATTATTTTTCTCTGTTGGGGTTGCTGGAACATTCTGAGCCTATCCCTATCAGTTTTTTTTTTCGATCACCGGAATTAGGATTCCGGCGTGGCAGCCAACTTTCCGGCGATTTTTTTTCTGGATTTTTTTTTTTTCAGTTCTCGGGTCGTAGGCCTATTCTAACCCTTCCCATCCAGATAATATGGGTGACACTACTTCTGGAGAGACTTTGTCTCAAGATGAAATTCAACATCTTCGCTGTCTTCTGAACAAACTTGACTCTTCTAGTGTTGCTAGCCCCAATTATGTGCAGTCAGGTATTGCTTTTAATGCTCAGCTTAATTGTTGGATTATTGATTCTGGTGCGAATAGACACATGACAGGCTCTTCTAAAGGCCTTCAAAATTACTCTCCTAGTCCCAAAAGGGATTATGTTAGAATAGCCAATGGTTCCCTAGCCCCTGTCTCTGGAACAGGTTCAATGTTTTGTACTCCTGATATTACCTTATCATCCATTCTTCATGTGCCTGATTTTCCTATTAACCTATTATCTGTTAGCGCTATCACCAAAGAACTAAACTGTGGTGTCAGATTCTTTCCTGATTATTGTGTTTTTGAAGACCTTCATACAGGGAAAAAGATTGGCAGTGGTAGATTGCATGATGGCTTATATTTGATCGATGGAACTCGAGACTCTGGTCAGGCCTTTTTTGTAGGAAATAAGGATGTCAACCGAGAAATAATACAGTGGCATAGACGGTTGGGACACCCATCTTTTTTTGCTTTAAAAAAGTTATACCCTGGTTTATTTTCTAGAACTGAGTTTGAATCTTTGTCTTGTGATGCATGTGAATATGCCAAGCACACTAAAAACTCTTATCCTCTGAGTGACAATAAAAGCACAATTCCCTTTTCGACTATTCATTCTGATGTCTGGGGTCCTCCTCAAACACTTTCTTTATCTGGTAGTCGATGGTTTGTTACTTTTATCGATTGTTGCACTAGAATGACATGGGTATATCTGTTAAAAGCCAAAAGTGAAGTTTTCTCCTGTTTTAAGTCATTTCATAAGATGATTTGTACTCAGTTTGAGGCTAAGATAAAGATATTTCGAACTGACAATGGCACAGAATACATGGATAAAACTTTTGGAGCTTACTTGGAGTCTTTTGGGATAATCCATCAAACTAGTTGTCCTTATACTAGTGCACAAAATGGGGTTGCTGAAAGAAAAAATAGGCATTTGTTAGAAGTAGCAAGATCCCTTTTGTTTACCATGAATCTGCCAAAGCCTTACTGAGGGGATGCCATTCTAGTAGCTGCCTACCTCATCAATAGAATGCCACTTAAAACTCTTAATTTCCGGAGTCCTTTAGAAGCTTTAAAGGGTAAAAATGACTATACTGTTCCTCCAAAGATATTTGGGTGTGTTTGCTTTGTTCACGCTAGGAACTCTGGGAAACTTGAACCTAAAGCTCTTAAATGTGTCTTTATTGGGTATTCTCCAACACAGAAAGGGTACAAATGTTATCACCCTCCTTCTAGGAGATTCTTTGTCAGTATGGATGTTACCTTTCGAGAATCTGAGCCCTATTTCAGTATTACACCATCACCTCTTGAGGGGGAGAATTATAAGGAAGAAGAGATGGTTTTTCCTAGTTCTATTGTTGAAACTACTGCCATAAGAGAAAGTGAAATTAGAGAAAGAATTCAGGGGGAGACTGTTGGGCGTTTGGATAGGCCTGATTTGATAACTTACTCAAGGAGAAATAGAGCAGAAGAAGTCATCATGCAACCTGCCGAAGCCGAACCTTCTTCTTCTGGTGAGTTATCTATACTTCCTAATGAGTTAGATTTGCCTATTGCTCACAGGAAAGGAGTCAGATCTTGCACTAAACACCCTTTATCCAACTTCGTTTCCTATAATTCTTTATCTCCCTCCTATAGAGCCTTTGCCTTGTCTATTTCTTCTGTGTCTATTCCCCAGAATTGGAGGGAAGCTTTTGCAGATTCTAAGTGGAAGCAAGCTATGATGGAAGAAATGAAGGCTTTATCAAAGAATGAGACTTGGGAAGTTGTCGCATCACCACCAGACAAGAAGTTGGTTGGTTGCAAATGGGTCTTCACTGTAAAACATAAAGCTGATGGTTCCATTGAAAGGTTCAAAGCAAGATTGGTGGCTAAAGGATTCACTCAGACTTTTGGAGTGGATCATCAAGAGACATTTGCTCCTGTTGCAAAAATGAATACTATTAGAATTCTTCTATCTTGTGCAGCTAATCTTGACTGGGACTTGCAACAGTTTGATGTGAAGAATGCATTTCTTCATGGAGACTTAGAAGAAGAGGTGTACATGGAGATTCCTCCTGGTTTTGGTACTGAACAAAGTCAAGGAAAGATATGCAGACTGAAGAAAGCCTTGTACGGATTGAAGCAATCTCCTAGAGCTTGGTTTGACAGATTCTATAAAGCAATGATCTCCTTTGGTTACCAACAAAGCAATGCGGATCACACCCTCTTTATACGACATTTAAAGGGTAAACTCACTCTTCTCATAGTTTATGTTGATGACATAGTAATGACAGGAGATGACAAAGAGGAGATGACCCGATTGAAGAAGTTGTTGGCACAGGAATTTGAGATCAAGGATCTAGGAAAATTGCAGTACTTCTTGGGAATTGAAGTTGCTAGATCAAAAAGAGGAATCTTTATTTCTCAAAGAAATTATATTCTGGATCTCTTGAAAGAAACAGGTATGACAGGTTGCAAACCAGCAGAATCACCCATTGAAAGCAATCACAAACTACAAAGCGGAGTTGGAAAGTCAGTTGATAAAGAGAGATATCAGAGGCTGGTTGGAAGACTCATTTATCTCTCTCACACTAGACCAGACATAGCCTATTCAGTCAGCCTAGTGAGTCAGTTTATGCATGATTCTCGAGATCCTCATATGCAAGCTGTCTTTCACATTTTGCGGTATCTGAAGTCTGCTCCAGGAAAAGGTCTACTTTACTCCAGACATGGTCACCTCCAAATAGAAGCCTTTACCGATGCAGATTGGGCTGGATCTTTAGATGACAGAAGGTCTACATCCGGTTACTGTACACTCGTAGGAGGAAACTTGGTCACTTGGAGAAGCAAGAAGCAAAGTGTAGTTGCTAGATCAAGTGCGGAGGCAGAATATAGAGCTATGGCCCAGGGTGTTTGCGAACTTTTGTGGTTACAAAAGTTACTAGAAGAATTGAGATTGTCTGAAAAAAGGAAACTTTCCTTGTATTGTGACAACAAGGCTGCAATCAGTATAGCTCGAAATCCAGTCCAGCATGACCGAACAAAGCACGTTGAAATTGATCGACACTTCATCAAAGAAAAAGTCACGGGTGGTGTCTTGAGTTTATTCCACGTGTCATCAGAAAAACAACTAGCTGATGTGTTTACTAAAGGCCTCAACAAACGGACTTTTCATACACTGATTTGCAAGTTGGGCATGTGCGACATCTTTGCACCAACTTGAGGGGGAGTGTTGATTTGGTATTAATGATTAAGATTGAGATGTTGATTTGATATTGATGATTAAGATTGATAGCTTAATTTTAGGAATATATTGTATTGATGTAAATGATTAGGAATTGATTGTGTAATATTGTCTTTCCTTATTTAGTCTTAGAACTCATGTATAAGTACCCATTCTTATGGATTGTATATTCATTCAGAAATACAAGAAGTCCTTTCTTCTTGCTAAAAATCTTCAGCTGGTTCTGAACTTCTGATAGCATACCAAATTAAGGTACAAGATTTTTATAAAGTAGATATATACAGAAGTATTTAACATAATGATTGGCATATCTTGATTTAGAGCCCATTTGGATTAGCTGAATAAAAGTAGCTTTTAAAAGCATTTTCTAAGTACTGGAGCTGAATTTAAAAATAAGTAGTTGTGTGTTTAGCTAAAAGTGCCGAAACTGAAAATAAGCAGTTGATGTTTGTGGTGAACAGTGCTGATAAGCACTTCTTTCAATAAAATGATAGAAATGACCTTGAAGCTGTTAACGCTAAATTGAGCTAATTTTTAAAATTTTAAATTGATTTCAGTACAATTAATTTATGTTTCAATTTATTAAACTGAGCAATTGAAATATTACTTGGCAATTGGGAAACTTTTCAGATAAGATTATTACTTGGCAACTGAAAATTAAAGGTTTTCCCAAATTCAGAATGAATTGGAAATAACAGGAGATAAAAAATCAAGAACTAGTCATGTCTTCTTCGTCTCTGACAAAATTAGAGACTCGTGCTTCTCTGAGATTGCAAAGGACAGTGCTTTGACTTCGTTCATGTTCCTGAAATGGTAGCTATATACATACAAGGAGACATCTCTGGAGAAAATGTTCAGATAGCAGGCAACACACATACTGGTTAAGCTCAACGATGCTTTGCAAATCTAGCAAACATGGCGGAAGGAAAGCAGTAATCTTGTAGGAGCTATAAAAAAAGTTAGTAGGGATAACATTGTAATTTACTTGGCCAAATGCCCAAACCCCAACTGTTTTTAAGCAAATAGTTGGAGTAGACCAACTTATAGCTTTTGGCTTGTTTTGGGTCATTTCAGCTTAAAAGTATTTGGCTTAAAAGCACTTCTTTATCTATCTAAACACAAAAATAAGCTAAAAAGTGTTGATAAGTTGGTTTGACCAGCTTTTAAGCCAATCCAAACACCCTCTTAGAATTATTTTTCAGACATAATGATGCATTGCAATGCAATACAGTTCTTCCTTTAGCGTATGTGATGCAAATTTTCACTTTCAAACGCAAACTCACTTTCAGATGTGGCTCGAAATTTCGCTTGCTCCCTTTCTACCTTCTTTCTTGGTTTTCTAAAAATAAATGCTATTAACCTATTACGGGCCACATTAACACTGTCGTATCTTCTATCTTTTGCCCATAGGCTTGAACTGGGGGATTCTAAAATAGTGGCATGCTTTTGGTTTTTAGAATATTGATATTGCTATGTACACTCTACCCTCCCCAGACCCCACTTTGTGGGATTTCACTGGGTAGGTTGTTGTTGTTGATATGCCATGTAGTTATTATAAGCATGCCATTTAACGGTACTGCCATTTCTGTTTATTGTAGGAGAATATCCATGTAGCTCCATCTCAGATTCAGAACATTTCCAGCTCTCAGACTGTTGTGACTTCTGATGCTACAGTTCAAACTAGTTCCTTGGAAGGTGGACTCGACAGTGATGAAGCTGGAAGACTAAATAAACTTGATAGCTTTGGAAGATGGATGGATAGAGAGATCAGTGGAGACGGCGACGAGTCCCTGATGGCCTCTGATTCTGGCAACTACTGGAATACCCTTGATACTGATAATGAGGATAAAGAAGTTTCGAGTTTATCACGTCACATGCAGTTGGACACTGATTATTTAGGCCCTTCTCCATCCCAAGCGCAGCTGTTCAGTATCTCTGATTTTGCTCCAGATTGGGTCTACTCAGGAGTGGAAACAAAGGTAAACTTATCTGATCTCATAGAATGGTCCATTTTCCTACTCTTATCTTTGAAATCACATGAAAAGATATTGTATTAGTTAGAAATGTTAAAATTCAGATATACGACTATATTTCTCTTCAGGTTTTGATCATAGGTACCTTTCCTGGCCACGGGAAGCATCCGACCTGTCAGAAATGGAGCTGTATGTTTGATGAAGTTGAGGTCTCTGCAGAAGCTCTGACTCACAGTATCCTTCGATGTCAAGTTCCTTCTCATGCTCCTGGACGTGTTCCTTTTTATGTAACCTGCAGCAATAGGTTAGCATGCAGTGAGGTGCGGGAGTTTGAATATCGCGAAAGACCATCAGAACTAGCTCTTGCCCTTAGACCAAGTGATGAAGTGCGTCTGCAAGTGAGACTAGCTAAATTGCTATATTCAGGCTTAAATTTGAAATTCTTGGATTGCTCTAGGAGAGAGTGTGAAAAATGTATATTGAAGACTCTGCTATGTTCTTTGAAATGCAACACTGGCAATGCTTCTGAAAGATTAGAGGACTTACTTGCCATTATTGAAGGCAATCATATCAACTTTAGAGATATGTTGATTCAGAATTTCATGAAGGATAAATTTTATGAATGGCTAGTCTTTAGAGCACATGAAGAAGATAAAGGTCCAAATATTTTGGATGATGAAGGACAAGGGGTTATTCATCTAGTGGCTGCCCTTGGTTATGAATGGGGTTTGGTTCCGTTAATTGCTGCTGGTATTAGTCCTAATTTCAGGGATGCACGTGGTAGGACAGCTCTTCACTGGGCCGCACAATATGGAAGGTGAGTGCCCCTATCAAAATTTGGTGTCTGGACGAATTTTTTCTCAAGATAGGAACCTTTTAGTGTTTATTAGCTCACTTCTTCTAAGTTACTTCTTTCTCCATTGTCACCTAGCGAGGCTATGTTAAATAGCAGCTCTGTAAGGCAGGTCCAAACCAACCAGCTCCCTCCTGTCAGGGGAAAGAACACCACTCTTCCGTGAAAGGATAATTTGTTGTTTAGAGACATGTCACTGTTTTATGTTTCCCGTGCAGCATAGATAATTGAATATGCATGGATTTATCCAAATAATAATAATAATAATAATGATAATGATAATCATAATCATAATGATAATCATAATCATAATCATAATGATAATCATAATGATGATGATGATGATGATACAGACTACAAGTTCTCTTTTCTTTCTGTAGTATTCTCTGCCATTTGATCATGCATTTGCCGTTGAAATTCACCTTGTGTAAGAGTGAATTTCGTCTGAGCAAATCCCAAGAATTCTGCCACAGAGGCTTCATGAGCGAGCTATGTGCTGCATATCCTGATAATTACTTGAGCAGTTGAATTATTGATAATAGAAAAGAAAAATCATCTTAACTTGCTAAGTCTTACAGAAAATCGATATACATTTCTCAGTCATTCGTCTTAACTGTTTACTTGTATTAATGATCTACTTTAGGGAGGATATGGTGATTGCACTTGTAAAGCTTGGTGTAGCTGCTGGTGCCGTTGAAGATCCAACAGCTGCATCCCCTGGCGGGCAAACAGCTGCTGATTTGGCTTCTAGTGGAGGTCACAAAGGGATTGCTGGATACTTGACAGAATCAGATATTACTGTTCATCTTCAGTCATTGCCTATGAATAATAATGCTCTAGACGATATTGGTGCTGGGCTTGAAGCTGAAAAGGCTTTTGAATCTGCAGCCCAAGAGGTTGTTCCTTTGAATGGAACGATAGATGATGAAATTTCCTTGAAAGTATCTCTTGCTTCTTTGAGGAAATCAGCTCATGCTGCAGCATTGATTCAAGCTACTTTTAGAGCTCGTTCATTCCGTCAGAGACAGCTTACAGAGAGTAGAATTGATGTTTCTGAAGCTTCACTTGACCTTGTTGCTCTGGGCTCCCTGAGCAAGGTCCAAAAGGTGAATCACTTTGAGGACTATTTACACTCAGCTGCCATTAAAATCCAGCAGAAATATCGTGGCTGGAAAGGGAGGAGAGAATTTTTGAAGATACGTAACCGGATTGTGAAAATCCAGGTAAACTGACATGTTTGTTTTTTCTTCTTCCTTTTTTACGTGTTTGCTAATAAGTGTGACTTTTGTTAAAGTTTTTGTCTTAGCTAAACTGGTCTTTGGGTATATTTCCATTGCGAATGTCCCATTTTTAACACTTTCGAGCTTTCAGATAGCCTTTTTTGTTATTTCGAGTCGACCAATTATAAAACATTATTTACAATTGGGTACTAAGCCTGTCAACTTCACCATTCTGCTTTTTAGTGCTGTATAGAGACTAGCTTTTCACTTGAGAAGTAGAAGAGTACACTGTCCGTAAGTGTTGTTCTTACTAAAGACTGCACAAGAAGGTTAAGAAATTATATAATACATAATGCAAGTTGTTTTTTCTCCCCGTATTGGTCCAATAATTTGGCTTTTGCTTAAACTGACACTGC
Organism: Lycium barbarum; assembly: GCF_019175385.1. Lineage (NCBI taxonomy): Eukaryota > Viridiplantae > Streptophyta > Magnoliopsida > Solanales > Solanaceae > Lycium > Lycium barbarum. Next base: position 86,816,067 of record NC_083338.1, on the reverse strand, counting down.
GGGAATTGTAACATTGTCTGTCCCTAGATGCTTTAAACAAGTGTGTAGATGATGGTTAGATTGTCACTGACATCACATCAGTTTCGAACCCTGTTAATCATATCACTTCAGCCCTCTTAATTAACTGGCCCTTATGTGCTGGAAAGTTTCCACAATCTTGTGATGGACTTTGTAAATCGTTGATGGATAAATTGAAATATTCTTTTATCTTTCACTCTGAAGTTAGTTTAGATCCCAGACCCCACATTGTGGGATTCCACTGGGTATGTTGTTGTTGTTGTGGTTGTCTGAAGTTAGTTTAGATAATCTTTACATCTTCAGTGATGTATTTGGTGAGGTAATTGACTTTTATTTCAGTAACTTCAATTGAACTTCGCAAACATGTATGCTGAATCGTTAATAATCCCCGACCTTCAGAGTGCAGTCAAAAAGATTTTACATCATGTTATGATTTCAGGCTCATATACGTGGACATCAAGTTCGTAAGCAATATAAAAAGTTCGTTTGGTCGGTCAGTATACTTGAAAAGGTCATTCTGCGTTGGAGGAGGAAAAAACCAGGATTACGAGGATTTCGGCCAGAAAAAACTAGTCAGGAAGGAACACTTGAGTTTGAGAAGAACGACGAGTATGAATATCTAAGTATTGGTCGAAAACAGAAGTTTGCTGGAGTTGAGAAGGCTTTGGCAAGAGTTCAGTCCATGGTACGTCATCCAGAGGCAAGAGACCAGTATATGAGGCTGGTTGCAAAGTTTGAAAGTTCTAAGGTGAGTCTAATCTTCAGGTAGGACAATTTAGAATCTAACTTTACACAAGCCATCTCTTGTAATAATGCAAGGAACTGGGATGTTGCAATCTCTTTGTTTCAGTAAAAAATTTCATATTCAAGCCAGCAATAATTGTTGCTATGATCCACTGCTTAATAGATACTCTGTAGTATCAGCTACATTGAATTATTTTAGCTTAAACAAGCTACATACGGCTGACAAGTAACGGATGGTCTTATATGATTTTTAAAATAAAGAACCATATAAATACGCATTATACTATTTTTAATACAAGAGCCATATACATATACGCATTATTATACCTGTGTTGATTTTATTGTCTTTTCTATAATGCATGATATGGTAGATCTCTTGCACGTAAACCCAGTTCCTACAAGGAGCCTACACCTCTCCAGTCTGCTTGTAGATCTAGTGGTGAAAACCAAGAATCACTGGGTTTCTTGCAGTAGATAAACTTAAAGCTAATGTTCTTGTAGATCACTTATGATTGGATCCTGTCCATAACGTGTGCTTATCACCTTAATGCTGCTGTCTGCTACGAACGCCAGCAACCAAGCAACTAACAGACTTTTGTTTGTTTCTGCAGTTGGATGATGGAGGGAGCAGTAGGTCATCACCAGTTTAGCTTTTCAAGACACGAGCAAAGGCACTCGTCAATTGTTTGTAGAAATACCCCTTTAATCACACCAAAATGTACTGCTTAGAGTTGATCCTAGTCTAACATGTATGAAATTTAGTCAACTGGGAAGAGAAAGGAGGAGGATGTACGTCGCGTTTTCTGTTGTTTCAGTCATACCCAGTTCCCACTAGGTTAGAATGGTCAAAATGTACAGCATTTTAATAGAGAATGTATAGCTACGGAACTTGTTGGACACGTTTCGGCTGAACCCTTACTAATAGATGCCATCTACTGACCAAAACTGGGAGCATATAAATAAGAAGTATCATGTTAACAGTGTCAATATATTCTTGCATCAAATGTAAATACTCCTGCAATGTAATATCTTATAGAAGGTGGTTGAAATATGATTGTTCGATGTAGTAGTCTGATCGGTATAGCAAACGGCTGCTTGCCTTATTCTTACTATACCATTTGAAAGCAAAATGTGGTCTGTGTTCCTACTCTGGGGGTGAGGGAAAGCCATGTGGAACGTATTGGAATAACTCTGCAGGCTGCAGTATTACTTCACCTCCAAGAAAGGGCTTTTGACATGATTGAAGTATTGAAATAATTCTGCTGGTGGAAAACTACCTCAACCACCCGGGGGGGGGGGGGGGGGGGGGGGGGTTATGTAATCACTTTTTATATCATTAGTTATGACTTTTGTTTATTTTTTATTAGCTAGGAAATATGTTAGATCAATTTTAGTGTTCCAAGGACTAGATCAGATATTTTTCTTCCACCCAATCGATAAGCATAAAGAAATAAAGGAAACAATGAAGTAACAAAATTTTCGTTGAAATTTCATGGGTTGTCCAGCTTGCACCCTGCTATTTAATATATTCAGTTTTTTCAAAATATTTAACTTGTAGCCAATGTCGGCAAACTTCACATAAAACTTGCTCCTCCTTATTCCTCCTTAGGTGTTGACTTCTTGTATAACAAACTTTTTGAATAACTTCCTTTAATTCTGTATATATAATGTTAATGGTTACTAACATGGTGTCATATTAGTATCTCTACCGTCAGAACTTGTCCCATGGCATTTCGTTAATGAATTAGAGCTCTTTGTCTATTAGCTAAATCAGAAAACTAAGAGAAATGAACCTCAAACAAAAGAACCAATGGTATTGGTTGTAAAAGAAGCATGCATAACAGATGAAAATCTGAAGAAGACAGGACTACCTTTATGCTCAAGATGCTATCTTTGTGGTAGGGAAGTTGAAACAAACTGCCATCTCTTTGAACATTGTGCGGTGACTTCAAAAATCTGGATTTACTTTGTGTGCATGAGAGGTATTAGTTGGGTAATGCCTATAAGTTCTTTGGAGCTGCTGAAATGCTGGAACAGGGGAGGAGGTCTACCCAGGCAGAAGAACAGATGGAAGATGATTCCACCATGCATTTGGGGGACTGTTTGGAGGGAACGAAACATGGATGCTTTGAAGGCAGGAGTAACCAAATCCAGATGATCAAGATGAATTCCCTTTTATTGTTCCATTTTCGGTGTAAAGAACTCTCAGTAGTCAGTAGATACTGAAGCTATCCTAGATGCTCTAGAAGCCTTGTAAATAGCTTCAAGGATAGGTTTATGTTTCTGCCTACTTCTGTTCATATGATTCTAGCACAGTTTACAAGCTTATATAAAAACTTGTTACCATTCTCAAAAGAATTAGAGCTCTCACGATCAGAAACTGTGTTATAGCAGTTGCAAAGCAAGGTGAGATTGATGTAACACTAAACGACCAACCGGAACGAGAGACTCGTGGTGTCGTTTGGTAAGAAACAAAAGTTCATTGACTCGACTGGAGCTGCATAGGCTACTAAGTATCTACTACATCTCCCATTCCATGGCATCATGTTTGAGATAAGATCTCAGACTCACTGCAACACAACAAGCATCAGCAAAACCGAATAACTTTAGACATTTTGGGATTGGCTTGATAGTTCAAACTTCAAACAAAAATGTCTGAAGTTAGAAAAAAACCTGTAACTTCAAATGCGGATTTTTATAACTTCAGATGCGTATGTCTAAATTTGATTCTGAAGCGGCTCAGCTTACAAGAATTTATAAACTTTGGCTATGCATTAAATAGGGGGTAAATCGGCTATTTCCAGTAACAAGATAACTATTTGATATTATACTTTTTTTTGCGCGGATAGCCCTTCATTTGGGGTGGTCTCTTTTGTCCTTTAAATCGGTGGTCTTTAAGTTTTACCCTTCGTCTAATACCTCGAGATTGTGGGTTCGAGCCTTAGCTCAGTTAAAAAAAAAAATCACAAGGCAAAATTTGGAAAATTCTGCCTTAAGCTAAAATTCTATCCATGCAAATTCTGCCTTAAGGCAGAATTTTGTAAATTTATGCAGAATTTGGATCTTAAGGGTAAAAGTTCAGGACCACCAATTTGAGGGACAAAAATTAAAGACCACTCCCAGCGAAGGACAATCCTGCAAATTGCCCGATATTATAAGCCGACAAAGTGTATATGGACTCTTCCTTCAAAAAATCCAATACCTCAGGCTCCAGTTGGATAATCAATTTTAGTGAATGTTGCCATTACCTAAACAATAATCAAGTGGGTGTGTGACCATCTGTAACGGCAGTTGCGGATTTGTGGTGCTGGTCTTTGACTTGAACAAAACAACATTTAAAGAATAGTGGATTCAGCATCCTTTGAAGTTGGACATCACTTTCATTATTGTCTGTAAACCCCCAAAAAAAATAAAAATTGTGTACATAATTGTGATGACCACCATGACATCATGCCACATAGGTGCCACTTGGCACATATATTTGCCATGTAGAATGGTTACATAAGAGGAAAACTAAATATTATGAGAAGGTTCTAAACACATATGGAGGTTTCCTTGGATGACCCTAGAACTCCATGATTTGCATGGAAAATCCTTGGAATGCTCTAATTGTGTAGAGATTTCTAGAATAAGAGCTTATTTGTAAAATGCAAAGACTTGTACAATAATTACTATTTACATACGAGTCTGGAGCCTAAAGGGTATAAAAATACACGGTATAAACCAAAAGGGGATAGCCAACAATTTACATACCAAAACGGGTATAACGTGGACTGATCCACGCTATATCCCAAAAAAAAAAAATTCAGTTGTCAAAGCAATCACCGAAAAATTAAAAAAAAATAAAAAAAAAATGTATAACGTGGACTGATCCACGTTATACAAAATTATTTGTATAACGTGGATCAGTCCACGTTTTACAATATATATTTGTGAAACGTGGACAGTTTCACGACTCATTTTTGTTGCCCTAAATTTTCAGCTCTTTCTCCTCCGCCTCTTCCTCCATTTTTGAAGTTACAGAACCTCTCCATCTCCTTCTCCTTTTCCTTCTCCTCCATTTATTTTCTTTTTAAACCCTACATTACAGTCTAATTTTTGGAGCAACTTCTTCATCTTTATCTTTTGTTGCTATTTAAATTAAGGTATTTTTTCTAACTCATATAATATTGTATATTTATAGTAGATGTAGATATCTGTTTGTCTTATATATCTTAATTGTTATTTTTTATTTGTGTTATTTTAATACGTTTGTTTTATTTAATACGTTTGTGTTATTTTAATAAGATGTATGTTTGTGTTATTTGTGTTATTTTAATTTGAACTTAAGATATGATTGTTAGAAGCATTATTATATAAAAGGTCTGATTTGTTTAGTAGCACTTTTGAAGAAATTTGTTGTTATGTTACTATTATTTTTGTGGATTGTTATATAACAGATCTGAATAACTAATTGTTTTTCATTGTACCTTTAATGTGATATTTATATAGCCAGAAAAGTGAAACTTAATTGATGCCTCAGTAGCCCAAAAAAAAGATACTTAAAATGTCATGATAATGTTTTATTATATGGGACCTAAGTCTAAGTGGGTGGACAATTATTTTGTCTATACCTTATAGGTATTAATGTGGTCCACTATCAGTGGTTTCTGTTACGTCCCGTATTTTTATACTTTGGGACAACCCGGATTAACTATGATAATTTAAGGCCAAGACTATTCCGGGATTTGAAGTCGGGACTTTTGACCTTTGATTTTATTTTGAGACATAAGTTATATATGAAATTGTGGGCATTGAACACTTAGGAAAAATTGGGACCACAATTCATAAAATTGGAATTAAAAATGTTGTGCAAAAATGTCATTGTGGCCGTGTATATGGAAATGGTCCCACACATTGTGTGGCCAATTCTAAATGGTCCAACACATTGTGTGGGCCAAAGACTTATATAGATATTTTGTGTGGGACTTAATAGATGACCAAGTAGTCTTCTCTCCTCATTTCCACACTTCAACACTTAGAAAATAAAACAAGAAGTTGAAGAACCAAAAATCATGGCTCTCGGCCAAGACTAGGAAAAACCAAGTCAAAATTCATCCCTTCCAAAATTATTTCTTGGGTGCAAATCAACTATATTGAGGTCCCTAAGTAGCGTGAAAGAGTTGTTTGGGTCATCCAACCATTCGTTGTGTCAATTGCAAACCCTAACCAAAGTGTGGAATCGGAGAAGAAAGGTAAGTTTTGCTCTTGTTTATGTGTTGTGAACGCTTAATTCATGTTGTAGTATGTTAATATGGATGAAATTGGTGAAATATAGTATGTTGGAAGTGGGTTGTGTGATGGGTGTTAGCCGTGTGGGGTGTGTGTGTGTTGTGTGGTGTTGAGTTGATTTAATTAGCTTCTTGTACCATGTTAAATTGTTGTAGTGTGTAGAGTGGCTAAGAATCACCATTATGTGCTTGTGTAGTGGTAGATGAATATGGGTCATACTATATGCCAAAGGAAACACTAATGTCGCTTAACGTTTTAATGGTTGTTGTGATGACTTTTATGTTGGAAATAAAAGTTTGATGTCCCAAATTGATATGGTGAGTGTTGCGGACTGATTTGGAGAACTTTGTGCAATTAATGCAATCTTTATCTATGCGAACCATCAACATATGTATATGTGTAGTGTGGACGAATGTGGGCCACATAATATGTCGAAGATCGCATTAATATCGCTTAGCATTTAATTGTCGTCGTTATGAATTCTAGTTTGGAAATGAGCGTGTAATGACGCAAGATTGATGTTGAGATTTTGTGGGCTGATTTGAGGGTTATTGTGCGTTGATGTAATTTGTGTATTTTATGGAATTGATATCGTTGTATTGTGAATTGTGATACAAAACATGAATTGAAAGTCGGAAGGTGGGCACAGTGCGGTTCTCGGTTTAGGGGGCTGTTTTCGGCCAACTTGGAGAAAAATTATTGGATTGTTGGAAAAATTATGTAAACTGTTTGGAATGCCCTTGAATATTGTTAGTAAGGATTCGGGTTGATAATGTAATGTGTGAGCGATATCGTGGCTTGAATGTAAGTCGTTGAATTGAATAGTTGGAAAGTTGTTGAATGATGTAAAAGAGAGTTATTATTGTTATTTTGTCTTTTGAATTGATTATCGATGTTGCTAGGTTGGTTATTGTGGTTGTTGTTGTTGATTTTAAGCGAGTTAAATTCTCGGGATGGCCTATTTACAGGGGAAATGCTGCCGAATTTTCTGTAGAATTTAGTGATAGTTTGGAATAAATAATTGCTTAAGTGCCTATGATTAATATTGGATATTCGTTGGCATATTTGTAGACCTTAGGGAGCCCGAGGCGTAGATTGGGATTAACTTTAGGTTGGCTATCTTGGAGGGCGTTCGAGGTATGTAAAACAACCTTCTTTCTTTTGGCATGCCTTAGTTTTACATAGGCTAGATTAGAGCCTTAAGGGAATTCCAAATTCGAAATCCGAGCATGATATGATCCTTATATAATTCTTGGCACTCTTATGCATGATTTGATAAGAATATGAACCATTATGTCTTCGAAATAATCGTTTTCCAAATGTTGCACAAAAAGTTTGTTTAGAAAATTCCATAACTTTTGAATGCCATATCTTTCGCATAAAGGCTCGGATTGTTCCAATATTTTTATAGGAGTTGCATGATGTATAATGAGTATGATTTCCATAGGCGGGCCCGACTCGGGTCAATACCCGTTCGTGGATCCCGCGACTTTCCTTTATGCGATTCGGAGAACTTTTGAAAGAATTTGGTATGACTATTATTCCGATTTCGAATATGATCATTTTTACTTATGTTTGAGTTTGTGATAATGATTTTGTGCATATGACTACTCACGACTCTACTCGTGCATTCTGTTATCCCTTCGCCGAGTCCCGGCCCGGTTCTGTTGTCGTGCGCACTTTGATATACTCCGGAGTTATGTTGTGCTTATGGTTCACCGAGCTACTCGCCAAAGAGGGTCGGGTTCCACTTATATATGATGTTATGGTGTGTATGGCGTTATGCTGTGTTATGATATGTGACGGGGGTTCGGAGGTTAGAAACCTTTCCGGTGTTATGCTGTGTTATGGCGCCATCGACGGGCGGGCGACCATATTCTTCTGTACCTTCTGCATGACTTACATATTTTTAAAGTAAACATTTTGATACGTTGGATTTGTACATATTCTCTGTACTACTATTTCGTTTATGTCTCAGGTTTGCTTCTGTATATTCTGCTTTGCATACTCAGTACATATTTCGTACTGACCCCCTCTCTTCGGGGGCTGCGTTTCATGCCCGCAGGTACAGACGCACAGTTTGGTGGTCCTCCAGTCTAGGACACCCTCTTCTGCTATTTGGAGTGCTCTTCTCATTCCAGAGCCTACATTTTGGTATATATATTTTGTTCGCTGTGTATGTATATATTTGATCAGGGGTACGGCGGGGCTATGTCCCGCCATATGTTTTGACTGGTCTGTTTAGAGGTCTGTAGACGTATTTGTGGGTGTGTGCGCCTACTTCTGTTCAGATGCGATTGTATGATCCTATATGGTTATGGCAGCCTTGTCGGCGTGTATTCTGTATATGTTTTGGGCCGTTGTGCCATTTGATAGCCTTGCCGGCTTTTTGACATATATATATATATATATATATACGGTTGCGTTGAGATGTGTTTGAACAGTTTGATATGGTTTGAGACGGCATAGAGTATTTATGGCCGTATATGCTATTTGTGTGTGATTTGATTGAATAAATACGTCAGGGTACCCAACTAGGGCGCCAGTCACGGCCTACGGGGCTGGGTCGTGACAGTTTCTAAATAAGGCGTATGGAAGTTGGCTTTATCTAGCCAGTGCATATTTGTTCTGCTAAAATTGGAATAATATATTTTTTTTAATAGTGAGCTACTCCAAATAGCTTGATCTGGACTTCATTTTTTTTTATATAAGGTATGGAGTTTCCACGAGTATGCGTACATCCGGAGCCAGAAGTGTACGATGTGTTAACACTCCAGGAGAAACATCGATCACAGGCTGTGTGGGATGGTGCCTTGAGAGGACCGACCGGATGCCTGTTTCCTCGCCGTGCGGATACCGAATTTTGGAAGCACGTGAGGCGTCATCCTTTTCATCCTCGCATCCTTGACTACTTTGGCCTGTGTGGATTTAGGGGAGTAGTAGAGGTAAGATGTGTATCATATGATTGGGCAGTCATCACTGCACTTATAGAAGATGGCGTCCTGAGACGCACACCTTTCATCTGCGTACAGGTGAGGCGACCATCACATTACAAGATATTGAGGTCATGTTTGGCTTGGTTGTTGATGGTAATCCCTTGAATGATCTTAATGCTAGAAATATAAGTATTGTTGGGTGGCAACAATTGATCCATGAGCTTACTGGTTGGGCACCCAGTCTGGATTGTTTTAATGGTGTTAGTAGGTTAGAAGTAAATAAATTAATTGAATATATTAGAGGCTTAGATGACATTACAGATCAGACCCCAGAAATTGATGTGCAACAGCGGGTTAGGTTATACTTGCTATGGCTTTGTGGCGGCACGATATTTCCAGATAAGTCCGGTGACTTACTTAATTTAGACTATTTGCTTGACATGTGTGACCTTAGAGCGATGAGTAGACAAGCTTGGGGAGCGGCTGCATTGTCATATTTGTATACTTGTTTATGTCACGCTTCATTGAGGAAAGCCAAGGATGTGTGTGGATTCATTTCCTTATTGCAGGTACGTGACCTTTAAAATTATATAATTTTATTTGGTTGTCCTATTTGATAGTTATAAGGTTTTTATGTATTTATTTTAAATTTTTAATATAGGTTTGGGCTTGGGAGCGAATTATACCGATGCAGCCACCACCCAGGGCCCTTCAGCCACACACGGCTCTTGCATGAAAGTAGACTCATCGTAAAGCTCGCGAAAATGAGGCACATGTTGTGCTACCCATATGTAGGGATGTATTGGACAACCTAACAGATGGTCAGGTATTTTATCATAATTATGGTTGTTAATGGCGTTTTGATATAATAGTTACGCTTATGTGTAATTTATTTATTTTATTATCATGTAATTTTATGTTCTTTCTATCGTAGTTTGTGTGGCAGCCTTATTCAGAGGTCATCATTAATGGACTCCCTGAGTGGTGTCGATGTGGCCGAGTTATTTGAATGGCGCAGGTTCCCTTTATTTATGGGATCTATCGAGAGTGGCACATGGTAGACCGCGTTCTCAGACAGTTCGGTAGGAAGCAACATATTCCGAGACCATGTGCTGAGATTGATCCTTTTCATTACAAACGTGACAAGCGGTATGCTATAACAGTGGAGGATCAACAAAATTTTACACAAACGGACTTTTTGTGGGAAAATCGTCGACAAAGGTGTCACGACCCAACCTCGTGGGCCGTGACTGGTGCCCGAGCTGGACACCCATACACACCTACTTACCAGTCGACATATCCATATCTTATTCATATCCATCCTATATTAATTTATACCGATATTAATCTGAAGCGGTCGCATATAACATACGTATCATACAGAAGCCGCTAAAGCTGTCGTGGAACATATCATCCAGAGCATATACATAAGCATATATACATACAAGCCGTTAAGGCTGTCATAACAAATAGGACCGCTTAGATGCCGAACAATAACGACCCATGACCCACATATATGTCTACAGGCCTCTAACAAACAAAACAGAACCATATGACGGGACAGGGCCCCGCCGTACCCCTAAAGTAGTCATATATACATAAATGTGTACAACAGCAAGATCTGTACCAAAAGTGTGGGCTCCGGAACGAGGGAGCACTCCAAAGCAGCAGAACAGATAGCCTAAGTTGTCGGGTCACTCACACGAACGTTTGTACCTGCGAGCATGAAACACAGCCCCCGAAGAAGAGGGGGTCAGTACGGAATATGTACTGAGTATGTAAGGCATGAAACACAACTGGAAAGGTCATAACTGGGGTAGAGAGTCCGGGAGTCAAGTATCATAACAAAGAAACCACTGTACCTGTGCAGTACGTAACAGAATCAAACGTTCTCATATCACATACTGTACCCGACCCATCCTGGGACTCGGTGAATGAAATCGTGTCATTATGTCATCATGAAAACATGTATACATATACCGTACCCGGCCCGTTATGGGACTCGGTGATCAAAATCATGTCATCCCGCTTTCATATCATCATGCATGCATATACATATACATATACATACCGTACCCGGCCCTCTAGTGAGGGACTTTGTGAAGTCATACCGTACCCGACCCATTAAGGAACTCGGTAAATGAAATCATGTGCACATATACCGTACCCGGCCCATCATGGGACTCGGTGCCATAATCATATCATCATATACATATACCATACCCGGCCCTCTAACGAGGGACTCAGTGAACAATGTAGAGGAATACGCACGATAACATATCCTGGCCCGGGCTCAGTGAAGGACATACTGAGGCTTGCACGAACAGAGTAGTGCGAAACCATATGCACATAAATCAAGACTCGCTAGACAAGTATACTTATCGACATCTGAAGGCTCAGAAACAAGTTTCGGATCAATCGGATTTAGTATAAGAAAGTTATGAGCGTTTGAAGTACAGAAGCTCTTACGAACATTTCAGAAGCCATTTTTGGAGAATCGAAGCGACAATCATATCAAGTATCTTTCGGATATCGTATAGATCAAATCAAATATAGCTTTTGGAATCATGTGTACATATCAAAGTGTATCAAAGACTTAGCAGAATAATCAAACGTACTGTCATTTGGGAGTCAAGACATAAGCCTTATCACGTATCTTTCGAATGCCAATTCGGAAACATATCAAACAAACTTCGGACATTATGGATACACATCAAGTCATATGAAACAGCTTATGGAAATCAAGGACATTAGCCATCCTAGTGGCTCTAAGAATAGGAATTTCTTTGCAATCATACATATACGTCATTCTCTTGTGCCTATTCTCTTGTGCTCTCTTCTTCTTTTTCTTGAAAGTTCTTGAACAAATGATGAATAACAGTGGCCCTTTCTCTCTTTTATTTACTTAATTAGCCATTACATGGGCCTTGGCCCATGTACCCCTTTGGCCGGCCACCTTGGGCCTTTTCTTCCTTTTTTTTTTTTTGTTTTCCAAGCCCAATTATTTATGACTAATTCTTGTAATTCATGAAACTATTTTCCAAATTTCCAATTTTTCCCTTAGCCTTCCTCAATATTTCCGCATCAATATTTTCATGAACTTATGTATTAAATAAGATCAAAAAATATTTCCTTATCTCTTACTAGTCACAATTATCTCAAATTATCCGAAGGTGCAAAATACGGGATATAACATCTTTGTCACACCCTAATCTTGATCAGGGTGTGATGGGCACCCGACCCTTACTTAGGGCCGAGCGAACCCTCAGACTCTTAGTGCACACATAATTTTCTTAGACTTTTTAAATCAAATAAAGATGGAATACATAGTACATATTTTTTTTTCAGAAACATTCTTTTTATCATTCTCAAATCCAACAAAATCTGTAATCACATGGAATTTATATCATAACACAAAATGACACATCGGCTGATGGAGCCGCTTACAGACTGACTTTCAATACCCACGACTCTGTCTGCAAAGTCTCTAACATTAATCAGACATCATAACACACATACTCTGACTCGGCAGCACTCCAGGAACAAGTGGAGCTTGCCAACTCCGCTGGAACATCTTCTATAATAGCTTCAACTCATCTGGGTGTACCTGCGCGGCATGAAACGCAGCCCCCGAAGAAAAGGGGTCAGTACGGAAAATGTACTGAGCATGTAAGGCAGAGATCATAGAAAAGGGGTCATAACTGACAGTAAGAATACCGAAACATGTACAATGTCCAGACTATCAAAACTCTTGCCTTTAAAACATAAATCATGCATATCGTTATCACATAGCGTACCCGGCCCGTTATGGGACTCGGTGTATAAAATCATATCATCATACTTTCATATCATCATGCATACATATACATATATATATATATATATATATATATACCGTACCCGGCCCTCTAGTGAGGGACTCGGTGAATGAAGTCATACCGTACCCGGCCCATTAAGGGACTCGTGAATAAAATCATGCATGTGAACATCATATATCATATACATACCGTACCCGGCCCTCTAGTGAGGGACTCGGTGAATCAAATCATCATATGCCCTCCTGGCCGCCATAACACATCATCATCATCATCATATCATCATATACATATACCGTACCCGGCCCATTAAGGGACTCGGTGAACAATGTAGAGGAGTGCGCACGATAACATACCCGGCCCGGGACTCGGTGAATAGACATATTGAGCTTGCACGAACAGAGTAGTGAGAAATCATATGCACACAAATCAAGACTCGATAGGTAAGTACATAAGCCGACACTTGAGGTTCGTAAACACGTTTCCAGTCAATCGGAGTTCGTATGAAAAAGTTATGGACGTTTTAGTACAGAACTTTCTTCAAACGTTTCAGAAGCCATTTTTGGAAGATCAAAGCAACACTCATTTTAAGTACCTTTCGAATATCGTTATGGATCAAATCAATATGCCGACATCATATATCATATATACATATAACAGATTCATGCATGCATACTCATAGATTCATAGAACATCAAACAGTGTATTGCTGCGGAACGTGCAGCCCGATCCAGAATATAATATATATTACTGCCGAGGAACGTTCGGCCCGATCCAAGACTGTATGCAGTAGTTAGAAACATTAATACTTACAGAACCATTTTAAGGACATAAACCCTTATACTTGGCTCATTATCCGATTATGCATTAATCTCAACCACACTAAATATACTCATATCAACAGGCCAATAAGAATCGTAGACAACTCGGAAACTTATCGAATAGAACTTTGGAAATCATGGATACGTATCAAAGTCATATGGAACAGCTTATGGAAATCAAGAACGTTAGCCATCCTAGTGGCTCTAAGAATAGGAATCTCTTTGAAATTATACATACATATCATATACTTGTTTCATAGGGATCATTCCAAAAGAAAGAAAGGGTAAGCCTCACATACCTGCTCCACGTCCTATTAGCTACGCTTATTTATCCAAGCTTGCTAGTCTACATACAAGAGAATTCACATAATCATTAGATTCATCGACATATACTTGTATTAGTCTTTCAAATGAATTCACTTATCAACAACAAACCCGAGAATGCAACTCGGCCAAATTATCATTAACAATACCAACAATCATATCCTCCAACTTCAACAATTAATTCAAAATACATTCCAACATTAGTAGCTCCTTTTACATAATTCAATAACATTTCCTTTATATTCAATTCATAATTGTTCACATATTCAAATACTAATCCGAAACCATTCAACAATATTCAAGAACACTTCAACAACCCGTACAACATTTCAAACGGCCCAACCAACACATACACTACCCGAATTCTTCCAAATTCAACAAGAACAATTACAACACATTTCCTTTCTTCCAAGTTCATAGACTACATTAATAATCTATACTTTAGCATTATCATTCATTCTTATAACCATAAGAAACCATACTAATATCACATTAACTTCTTCCATAATCCACAAACGATTACAACTTCATTTCCAACCATTAAATCCTTGTTTTACATCATAGAATCTACCACCACAACAATTAAAATACTAAGTAAAATCATTTCATCATTCCTACACAACACCAACACCCACACGGCCACAACACAACATCCATATTTTCATGAATTTCATTCACTTTTACATACTACAACATACATAATCATCCATAACGTATAAGAAAAGGACTAAACCTTACCCTTTTCCCTTAACTTCTCACTTGTCTAAGATTTGTAACTTGTAAGAATATGTGTTTTTCTTGCTCCAATGATCACTTCACTTTGCTAAGGACCCTTCAATGGATTGTTTAGCTAGAAGAAAACAATTTTTGATAAAAAAGATTCCAAGGTCCTTGTTGGTTTGGACATGGCCGAATGGCCTTTGGTTTTTTTCTCCTTCTCTTTTGTTCTTTAAGGTTCTTGAAATTTCTAAAGATAAAGATGAATAAGATGACTTAGTCATCTTTTTATTTTGTCCATTAAACTTCTAGGTAGGCCTAAGCCCACTCCAATTGGACGGCCCAAATGGCCCCTTTAATTCCAAGCCCATTTTTTTTGTTTTGCACTTCATGAAAATTTAATTTTTTCCAAGTTCCAAATTTGCCCTTAGTCTTCCTCCATATTTCCATGAGTCATATTGCGAATTTCCCTTTTTACCCTAAACCTTTCTTAATATTTCCACTTCAAAATTTTCATAAACAACTTGTGTCTTAAACAAGACCAAAATATAGCCTTGTCCTTAACTTCTTGCAATTTTCTTGAATTATCCGAAGGCACAAAATGCGGGATATAACATTAGTAATTCTGGCCGAGTATGAAACTCAAGACCCAGAGTCATTATCAGAGTATTTTTGTTGGTATCGACGTCACTCGCGCATTTTCATAGGAAATCCTGCGCATAAAGTGGATAGAGGATACCAACACATGGCAGGCAGGCATGAGGAACTGGTACGTACATTACATTCCATTAGATGTTTGATGTCTTTATATGTGTCTTAGACCACTATCAAATCTTGTAATTTTGTTTTTTTAGGCTTTAGGACATCAAGAATCGTACAGGTTGGCTAGCAGACTATCCAAGATCCAACCAAGTCTAATGAAGTGAAGGAAATAGCAGAGATATTTAGCCACATTAATACAGATTCCATGGCTGCTGCCTCTCTGGGGACGACGTTGAGTTTCACTCCCAATTATAGACCACCGGCAGAGTATGTTGAGCCGCCTACTGTGCAAGTGCCTCGTCATCAACGTCCTAATGTACCAAGACCTGTGGCGCGTGGTAGAGGACGCCAATCAGGTAACAGACGGGGTCGAGGTCCCGTGGATCACCAGTTGGTTGATGAGGAGGAGGTTCATTTTAATCAAGATATGCCCAGCTCAACGATGCCTGCAGCAGATGATGCATATTACCCTATAATAGATTTTATGTCCAACTCATCGACGTCTGCTCCCGAGGTTCAATCACCAGCGGTAATCAGAAGTGAGGGGCCTTTTCAAGCATTCGCATCGTCTGAGCCTATTAGCCTCACAGTTATGGCCCAACAGTTTGGTGTTCAGACAAGCAGCTCTTATGGGATGACTGAGGGGCCTTTACCTGCATTCACTGGACAGAGCTCTTCAATTGGGAGGAGACTGAGTTTTACCGACGTGAGTATTCTAACCACTCAAATAGCTTGTATCTTGTTTAATTTCATTAATGTAATGGCTACCTTATGTGTCTATATTATTTATTTTGCATAGTCTCCCATGGCATTTGATGTTGGATCCTCACACATTCCTGTGCCGGATGTACAGACTTTAGAGCCACAGGTTAGCTTTTAATTCAAAGTTTTTGAAGACTTGTGGTTGTTATGTGGTGTTTTGTCTTGGTTGATTTGGTTGTTTGTGTTGGTATATGGTATTGGAGGAAGTCCTTGTTACAGGGGAGATGTTGCCCAATTTTACGTAGACAATCAAAGTAATTGCTAAGAAAATTTATCATACAAAAACAACTTCTATTTTTATGGCATTTACAGGATGCGGGTGTGATACAAGAGGAGGTTCACCAACGTAGACCAAAACGAGAGCGCCGGCAAACTCGGTGTGGCATGGGGGGGGAGGGGGGGAAAGGGACACTGTAAAAATTAAATTTTTATTAATTATTGAATTTATCTCAAATCTCAATAGTTATGTAATCTTTCAAGAATAAATAAAGGTTAGATTTGAATGCTTCACAATGTTTTACAACAAAAACAATTGCATTCTTGATGTTACGACTACATGGCAGATTTAATGACTGCATGGATTCTCAGCTAAAACGTGCATAAAAAAAAGTTTCATGCATCAATTACTGCAAAACTGCCAACGTTTTACAACAAAACATTTCGGAGCAAACAACGTTGGCAACCAACGTTTTTCAACAAAACATTTTGTTGTAAAACGTTGGCAGGCCAACGTTTTGCAACAATTCATTTTGTTGATTGGTAATTGATTCTTGAAATTGTTTTTACGCCAGAGAATCGTTGCAGTCGTCAAATCACGCATGCAGCTGTAAAAGCAAAACCAATCAATAATTTGTAAAATTTTTGGTGTTAAAGCGTAGAATGCATGCAGTCGTCGAATCTGCCATGCAATCGTCAAATCAAGCATGCATTCGTAAAATCAAACAGTAAATATATTTTTTCAACATCAGCATTATGACATTCAAAGGTCCGTGAATCATTTGTTTTATATACCAGTTAAGATTTGTATTCTGCATATCTCCCCGAATTCTCCACTTCTCTCTTGTAGACTTCATTTTTGACGAATTCTCAACTTCCCTCTTGCATTCTCCATTAATTTTTACTTTTGTATTCTGTTGAAAATAATATGGCGGAAAATTATGTAAGAGTTAATTTATATTGGGGTGGTGAAGTTGTGTACGAAGAAGGTTCAGTGAGATATAACCGTCGTCCGGGAGCCGTACAAAGCTTTCCAATTTCCTTCAAATACGATCGTCTACAACGTGTTTTCATAAGCAAAATGGCCATATCTGATCCTAACCTTTCAGTGGTTATCACTGGACGATATCCAACATCAATTACGGCTAGGGGATTTCCCATTTACGAGGAAACTCTTATTTCGGACGATGACTCCTTATCGTTATTTCTTCGAAGTCCTGATATATTTAGCAATCATATCAGTATAGCGACACTTGACATGTATGCAACTGTTGAACGCTCTACTAATGTTGAAGCACCCACTGACGATGAGTTTGATATTCGGGGTACTACGTATCTTCCCGCTATGAATATTGGGCTTCAAAGAGGTACACTTCAACAAGAAACAATGGTAGGAGTTGGTAGCCAGTCATATAACTTTGGTTGGACTATGCAAAGCTGTGATATTCCTGGACCGAGTAGTGCTCCAGATACAAGTGAATTAGGTGGCGGGAGTATAGTTCGATATCGCCCTACTCAAGTGGAGTCATTTACATAAAGGTAAATATAACGATGTTTTTTTCGCTTAAACTAGGAGACTTCTAACTAATTGTTTCTGAGATTTGAACCCCTTGAATTTTCCTATGTTTGTAGGTGTAACGATTTTGAAGAAAACCCTGTATTAACTCAGTTCACACAAATTGTGAGCAATAATGATGTAGCTAATGATCACTCTGATGAGTCAGATAGTGATATCCCATTAGATCTCACAGAAACAGACGATGATCACTCATCTGATGATGATGGTCATTCTTATGAAGACATTACTACTCGAAGTGATGGTAACGTTAGCTACCATTCTAATGCGATTCCATATTTGGATAACACAGAAGAAGGGCCGGATGATTTTGCCTTCATGAGAGATGACGGTCCGGTTCGATCTGCACTTTGGGATTGTAAAAAACCTGAATTTATCAGATCAGGTTAGTATGGTGGCAATGAATATTCTTTTTATTTGTTGGCCCATTTTTAAGGGGTTGATAATTTTCCTTGTATTATGAAATTAGGTATGTTATTTCAAAACAAGCAGGAAATGAAAGGCGCAGTGAGACAATATTGTCTCAAAGAAAAGAAAGAGTTCATTTGTGATCAGTCCAAAGGTAAATTTTGGAGGGTTATTTGCAAGCGTCGTACGTTGGGATGTGAGTGGATGATCCGTTTTAGAGAAATTTCAAGTGGTATGTGGAAGGCAGGCAAAGCGGTTCTCCACCACAGTTGTCTCACGGATGATTACAGAAAGGATCATTCCAATTTGAACAGTCACCTAATTGCTACTACGTTGATACCATATATTATGGTCGATCCATACATCAGTATTAAGTCAGTTCAGCAAAAAATAAAAGGATTGCATACGTTTACTCCTGGTTATAGAAAAGCACAAAAGGGACGTAAGAAAGCTATTGAAATGGTATTTGGTGATTTTGAAACCTCTTTCAAGACATTGCCCCGATACATGGCTGCCTTAAAACATTTCAATCCGGGGACCGTGGTTGAGTGGGAGCACCAATCAACTACAATGCAAGGTGAACACATCTTCAAGTTTCTGTTCTGGGCTTATAAACCAAGCATCGATGGATTCAAAAGTTGCAGGCCTGTCATCTCAATAGACGGTACTCATCTGTACGGTAAGTATGAGATGAAACTGCTAATTGCTGTTGGAATTGATGCGAACAATAACATTTCTCCACTTGCATATGCAATTGTCGCACGTGAGAGCTTTGAGTCCTGGACGTGGTTCCTTATGTTGTTGTGGAGACATATTGTTCGTGAGAGACAAGGAATTGAACTTATTTTTGACCGTCATCAGGGCATCTTGCAATGTGTCCAAACACATGATTGGTTACAACCACCATCCACACACCATAGGTTTTGCGTTCGGCATTTGAAAAGCAACTTCAATAAAAAGTTCCTCGGCAGTGACCTTGAAAAGCTAATGTGGTTGGCGGCTACAGAGCACCAAAAGAAGAAGTATAAAATGAGGATGGAACAAATCAAAACAATGTCACCTCCAGCGCATCTGTGGTTAAAAGCTCTTCCGGAGGAGAAATGGACATTGCATAAGGACAACAGTCATAGGTGGGGGGCTATGACAACGAATGTCTCCGAGTCTTACAACGGTTTATTGAAGAAAGCTCGTGGATTGCCCGTTACTGCCATGGTCCGTTATACGTTTAAAAATCTTGTTGATCGGTTTGTTGAGAGAAGCACCCTTGCTGATTTGTTGATTGCGGATAAAAAGTTTTGGCCGCGCGCTGTTGAAAAGAAGTTTGATGAATACTGGGAGAGGTCCCTAAAGCATACTGACATGCAGCAATACAATGCAACTGAAGGGGTCTTTGAGATTCTGACATTTGCACACGAAGGTAAGGGCGGAAATATCCATAAAGTCTCTGCCGAAGGGAAAAAGTGTTCGTGTGGGAAGTGGAGAAACTACCATATGCCATGTTCACATGCAATTAAATTTTGTGATATCCGCGGAATTCAACCAAAGACCTATGTTAGCAAGTACTACAGTTGCAGGTTTTACAAGCAAACGTATAGTGGAAATTTTTCACCGTTGGGTGATGAGGCATATTGGCCACCTTCTCCCTTCAGTTTAATTGCAAACACTGAATACGAGCGAACTTCAGGAGCGCGGACTACAACTAGAAGGAGGAATGAAATGGATATAGCTCCTGCTCGCATGGCTATAAAGTGTAGTACGTGCAAGCAAACAGGTCATAACAAGAATCGCTGCCCCGACAGAAATCAGTAGTTGTTGTTGCTTGTTGGTTTTTATGTTTTTTCTTAAGTTGTACGATTGTTGTTTCCTTATGTAATCTTCCAAGAATATATAACATGTCTTGTGCCGTTTAATAGTTAGTATGTAATTTAACATTTACTACTCAGTTAATGTGTGACGTTTATTTAACTTATATTTTATTTTTTATTTATGTTCGCATATATAACACATATTTAATTATTGCATGTGTTAAAATATTTATTTAAGTTAATCACTGAAATTAACTATATGCTTTAAAAATTAAAAAAATCAATAAATTTTTTTTATTAAAAACACAGCTGAATATGATTTAAATAGAGACAACGTCTTACAAAGTATTTGTAAAACGCCAAGGGAAATAATTAATGAAAGGTATAACATGGACTGATCCACGTTATACAAAATTATTTGTATAACGTGGATCAATCCACGTTATACATTTTAAATTTTTATTTTTTTTATTTTTCGGTGATTGCTCTGACAACTGATAAAAAAAATTGGGGTATAACGTGGATCAATCCACATTATACCAGTTTTGGTATGTAAATTTTTGGCTATCCCCTTTTGGTTTATACCGTGTATTTTTATACCCTTTAGGCTCCGGACTCATTTACATACTAACCCCTAGGTGAGTAATATAAATAGAAGGGGTCATTCATTTGTATAACCATCAAGCAAAATAATTCAAGTTCTCTCTAATACAAAGCTTCCCTTAGCAAATTTCTCGTCTTATTCATATACTATTCCCTTAGCGATCTTAAGTCTAGTAATATAGGCTGACTTGGCATATAAGATCGAGAGCAAGTTGTGCAAAAACGTGAGCGAGTTGTCAAGTGCCGCACGTGCGCTTAGTTGAAGACTAAGGACGTGACATAATGCTCTATAATAGAGACGGAAATTTTGTGGACGTGGTGAACACTCAATTCATATACAACAATTACACTCCAATTCCGAAGTAGTTAGGATCGACATAGGTTGCCTTTCACATGTGATTACTTACACATTAGAAAAACAGAAGAATTACAAACATTGTGCTAGGACAAGAGCTGTGTCCCTATTTCGCTTATTCAGGAGGAGAAAGGAGGTGGGTCACCTCTCAACAAACCAATACTACATACAATATATGATACAGCTGGTAGTTACCTTCCAGCAAATATTGCTAACAATTATCTGCAGCTCCTGTAACTGGTAGTTGCTTTTGAAATTTGATTCTGAGCAGACTTCCTGTGATTGATGGGCTTTTTGCTCTCTACGTTTATCCTTGTAATACAAAGGAGACGCTAAACCTATGTCAAACTCACCTGAATTTTGTTTCATTACCACAACCATTCTGGTTATCATCAGCCTCATCAGGGCGAGAAAGTTTGTCCCTTGCTCCCAAAACTAACTTGTGAGGATGACCCAGCCTTTGGCTAACATCAATTTCTTTCAATCTTGCTAAGCCACCTATTTGACTCTGTCTTCCCAAGAGCCTTTTAACCATATCATCCAGTTCCACAATTTTCCTCTGTAAGTTGGTCCTATCCATCTGGGAACACGGTGGGAAATGGAACAGCAATATCATTAATAACTAATGTACCAAATATAACACTTATCTCCTAATATGAGCGACAGAATAAAGTTCATACTTTCAGCATCTCATTTTGAGCAGTCAGCATCTGATCACGCTCTCGTAGTTGTTCTATGCACATCTGGGATGATAGCACATCTGCCTCTCTTTCTTTCGCTTCCAAAGTGAATCTAACAATTGTTAAATAGTCAGAACCCATCATAAAACATCCTACAATCAGAATCTAAATAGAAAATTATACTGGCTTTTCTCAAATACTGGAAGATCTGTCAATCCTATGCATTTTCTGGAAGAACTTGAATGATATTCTCCAAGAGACACTATATAATTGATAGCTTTCTCTTTCATAAAGAGAATTACTAATATAACACGTCATTTCTTCTCTACTCCGCACTGGTTAAATATAAGAATAAGGACGACAAAGTAACTTACCTCTCTCTTTCTTCAACTAGATCATCAATTTGTCTCCTTAGATTGGAAAGTTGTCTCTCCTGTAACAACATAAACCACTTGTAAGGCTCAAAACTAAAATTTTAGCATGTGATTTCCTATTAAGCATACCATTGCAATGAGCTCTTCTGATTGTTGCTGAGCCTCCTCTACAAACTTTTGCACTTGATACTGGTTCATCAAATTCTAGAACATAAGAAAGAAAAAAGTCCTTACAACTCAGAAATGGAAATACACAAGAAAATAAAGAGGATTTAGTGAGGAACTTACTGAGTAACTAGTCATGTCCAACTTGACTCCAAGCAAATCCCGAATTACATCATGTGTCATGCTCTCTGTTGCAGCCAGTCTACTTTTCAGCATACAAATCTGACAACATATACATCATAAATATGTGCAAAAAGAGTAACTATGAATATAAAAGTGGCAGGAATTGCCTTTGAAACATGGAAGTGCAGAAGATGAAGGGATAACGATAGCATTGTTGAGATGATAGCCAAAGAGTAACTTTGTTGGTTGTCTGAAATGAGAAGTAGATAAATCAATACAAAAGCGATGGAGATATTTTCAACTTCAGTCATGTAGATCCGTGATTTGGTCTTAAATCGTGTTACCTATTTAGATGCTTCAGTTCATGGAATTGAACAAGGTCATGATAGATTGCCTCTATTAGGCCTTTGCTAATATACTTTACAAGTTCATGATTATGTCAATAAATTTTACTCCTATTAAGGAGGATTTACATATAAAATATGTACAGTGGCTGAATTTCCCCTTTTCCATAGAGCTTAGCGGTAAAATGGTGGTTATTTTCATTAATGATGGTGTCTGGTCTAGTGGGGATGCACCTTGAGGAATCCAACTGGTGCTTGCAACCTTCCACCAGCACAAGTACCACGTACCTCTGGCCACTACCAAGGCTTAGGGAAATGAGAAAATTTTACATATTGTCACCTCTGATAACTTAGCAGTTAAAGACAATGATATTCATGCTTTTTATTTATAATGGACATTGATATTCATGTTTATGAATGATTCTGTGATAAAATCTCTGAATAAGGTTTGATCATTTGGATTGCTAAATTTACGACACTCCAAAAGTTGCTAAATGTCATCTTCAGGAACACCCCACAAGCAAATGAATTAGCGTTCCACAGCTACCATGTCTAAAAAATATGACTCATGTATGAAATTTTTATCTAAAAGTACATACCTCCTTCTGCTTTTGAGCCAATAACACCTCCAGCTCTTCTATGTGAAATTTAGCCGCTGACAATTCCTGGTCTTTCTCACTATTCATCTGCTGAACCAAACTGGAGATGCATCTGAAAGGTGAGCTTGAACCTCTCGGCCTGGTTGAGCACTTCTCTGTCCTATCTGAAGTTGGTCCTCCATTTATTGAGTGGGTTTCAAGTCCATGCACTACTGCCTCCAACTCCTTGTACTGTATCATATATGGCAAATGAGATCTATAACTTTATATAAGCATCATACCACCAGACAAAAACTACTACACAGAGATTTGGCTAAAACTCCAAGCGGACTGAGCAGTCTCTAGTGTGGCACTTACACTAGAAGCTTATAAATAGTTTTCCTTTCGAATTTTAGTGTTATAAAACTCATTTCCCATAAAAAACTATGAGTTCAAAGACACTTCTAATTCTTAGAATTTGAGCAATATTCAAAGAACTTCCTTAAATCTAAGTGTAATAAGTAGAAACTCACTGCAAAAGTTTCAGTTTTACATGGACTCCCTAGCACTAGGCTTAAAATGGGGACTCTGAAATCTCGTCCTGGGAAATGAATTAGAGATATAGAGGTTTTGCTACTTGATTTTGTTATTTGCTTGCGCACAAATATAGGTTAAAGGGACTTGCTATGCTTTACAATACCTTTTGTTGATACTGTGATGCCTGGGCTTGAGCGTGCAACAAGATTTCTGAAATGTAGTCCTTGCATTGTTTTATCTACAGCATAGAAACCAAAGCTCAATATCATGTGGAGAATGCGGCTGGACAGAGAATCTTATAATGAAAGAAATCAATTTGTGACACAAGAACCTACCTCTTTAGTTAGCTCTGCTTTTTCTTCTTCAAGAACTCCTATTTGGTAATAAGCCTCCGTAGGCTCCATCAACCTGCCATACAGTTTCTTGGATCAATGTCGCATCATATACCATGTCACGGTTATGTATGAATCATCTTGTATAAAAGGGACCACATGAACTTTCTGACCTCAAAAATTGATGCTTTGTGGATAGTTCACCTGAGCTCATGTCCCTACTTTGAGAATTCTCAACCATTAATAATCTTTTTCTTAG
This sequence comes from Lycium barbarum, assembly GCF_019175385.1. NCBI lineage: Eukaryota > Viridiplantae > Streptophyta > Magnoliopsida > Solanales > Solanaceae > Lycium > Lycium barbarum. The sequence continues at coordinate 86,791,542 of NC_083338.1, read as the reverse complement.
TGCTTGAAGTTCCAGTTCTAATGAATCTCTAATCAGGCGATCTCTTTCTACCTCTTCTTCCATTTCATGTACCTTGAAAATGGGATAAAACAAAGGACTTGAATTTCTCAACATTAAACCAAGAGAATAAAGCTTGCGTGTCAAAATATTGTTTTGTTTTATAAGGCCATTAAAGGAGAGCTCAAGTTGAATTTAAAAGTTGCACTACGCCTGATTTTGCCAGGGACCAATGAACAGTGAGCACTTTCAAGACTAAAACAGAAAATCAATGTGGAAAAGCCTACCTTACTCTCCAGTACATTTATGGTGCACTCAAGTTCCTCAACGGAGTGTTCTAAAATCTTAACCTCCTCATCCTTTTCTTCAGCATATACTTTACTGGCTTCTGATGCCTGGTATATTAAGAGATACGTCATCAGTGCAGAGCATGTCCATCAATGTTTGGCCGGTTAAATATTCTTCACAAATACATACCTGGCGAGCTTGTACAGCAATAGCTTCGTTCTCATCGGCTAGTGAGTATGCCATATCAAGCCTGTCTTGCAAGAACTGAAGTTGTTCAAGAAGCTGGTTCTTTTCTCCAGTCACCCTCTTGAGATCGTCTTCAGTATCTCTGTCCTTCTTCGACAATATCAGTTGTTTCTCTGTTGAGGAGGTCAGCCGAAGAATTTCATTTTCTAGGCTTTTCACAATCTCCCGTTGTTCTTCCAACTCATCCTCTGTTTGGGACTTCTTGGCACAAAGATCCTCTAAGAGAGCTCTCAACTCAGAGTTTTGCTTTGAGAAATTATCTGATTCTCTTCTAGTCACTTCAAGATCAGCTTTTGAAGCAAATAGAGCACGCTCCATCTCTTGCATCCGGTTTTCAATAGTTCTGTGCTGAATGAACATTTCATCTAGTTGACGTTCTTTAGTAGATAACTCATTTTGAACTCGATTCAAAGCTGCAGTTAACAGTTCAACTTCATCCGTGATATCCTTTCTGCTAGAAGCTGATTCTTGCAACAAGCTAATGTCAAAGAGCAAACCTTTCAGCAAAAGTTCTTTTCGTTCCAATTCTTTTCTGAGCTCCAAATTTTCATTTTTGTTGTTAATCTGGTTTAGACCCAACTCTTTATCCTCCATTCTTCCGAAGCTTGCCATTCCATCCAGCTTTTCTTCATCCATTATCATACCAATTTTACAACTTCTCCTCAATTCATGTATAGAATCAATAGCTTGACAATGGTATAGCACAGAAGAGGATATCTCATTCTTCATAGTGCCAGAAAAGTTACCTTCTAGTAATGATTTTGAGTTGCTGATTTGGCCCAGTGTCTCTTCTGCCATTCTAGAAGCATCAGCAAACAATGTTTTCAACAACCCCTCCACATCTTTTTGCATATCAACAAAAGACCCTTCAAGCAAGGACATTCTATTTGACATTTCTATCAAGCTGCGACAGGCCTCGTCCTGTAGTATCCGTTTTTCTTCATCTCTCTGTCGAATGGCAGATTTGAGTTGTTTGACATCTTCAGCCAAGCTTGCTTTCAGTGCCAGTAATTCCTCTTCTGCTTGTCTCAACATAGAAGTCAAATTTTTTTCATTTTCATTCACTTTAACCGGAGCTTTTAACGTGTAATCCACTTCTTTGATGGTTGAGAAGGCTTGCTCAAACTTCTTGAAGTAGATTTTCTCTTCAGTGATGTTGTCACTAACTTTTTCCTGCACGTCCAGAATGAACCCCAAGGAAATGATAGTGTTAATTTTCAGAACTAAAATTTTAACAAATGGATGATAGCAGGGCGTGCTTTATCTAGTAATACAACAATCTAAAAACTGCGACAATTTGACCTCTTTACATTCAAATGATAAAGGATGTGAAGTTTTGTTTAAGGAGAAAACTATATGACATTGGTATTACCTCTCTCCTGAACTTGCAGCTAACTTCAGCTCCAAGCATCATCATTTTGTGACTCCGAGTTATTTCATTCTGTTGATTCCTGATTGGGTGCTGGTCGTTCAGTTTTGCAAGTTCAGCTGAATCAGAGAGATACAACACTGGGGTTGAGCAGTCGTCCTCTCCTTTCTCATTGAAAACCGAATTAAACTGAGCATTTATTTTGGCAAAAGCACCATATGCCATTTTAAACTCCCTCCTCAAATGCAATAGTGATGTGTCTTCTAGGTTCAAATTCTTCAGAATGCTTTGTGAATTACCACTGAGGGAAGATGTATTTAACCTTTTTCCTGAAGCAACACTATCGGCTGAAAGATAAGAACATGAAGCCGAACTGTCTGTTGTCCATCCATCTGATTCACTTGGATCCTCATTTGTATCAGAGCGTAGATGTGAATTCAAAATTCTGTTTAGATTTGTGGGGATTTGATTCAATATCTCATTTGTTTCAACAAGTTCATATCTAATCTGATGCATCAGTTTATGCTGTTTGTCATGGTCATGAAGCTTACTGGAATCACATGATGGAAATTCAACTGCAAGGTATTGAGAACTGCCATTTTCTATCAGATCATAGAACTTACTCTGCATCTGATGGATAAGATCCAGAAATTCTTGATTGAACTCCTTGCATAGGCAAATCATTTTATAGGCATCTGATTGGAGGCCTGACAGATAGTTTTGTGCATCAAAGCAGAGAGCATTTACAGCATTCTCCACCTCCAGTAGCTCTAGCCTTGCCAACTCAATATTATTTTCATGAGCTGCCAATGCCAATAAACTTTCACTTGAACTGCCTCCTTTCGTGAGGTTACTGTCAATACTATTGGATCCATCGTTTGCAAAAAATGAAACAGCATGAACTTCAGCGATGTGGTTCCCCTTGGGCAGTAGACTTTTTTCTAAAACTTCCAACCTATTGATTTGATCATCCAAAGAAGAAACTAGCTGAATTGCTTCCTTGTTGCTTGCCTCATTGTCTAGCTGCTGAGCTTGTGTAAAAGCCATTGTTGCACCTCTCAGAGAATTCAATTTCTCATCCATTTGCAGTACACCCTGTTGTGCTTCTTCCAAACTCTTTTTTAACAAAAGAATTGTTTCTTCCTTCTCAATACAAATTTTAGCGGCTCTTTCAACATGTTCACCAATGCAAGCATTGACGTCTGGAAATGAGCAAGCTATATTTTCTATCTGGGAGGAAGCGTCTCGCAGGGACTTAGAACCATCTATGAGAAAGGTTGTAAGCTCCAAAGTTGCTCTTTCCCATTCCATGCGCAGCACCTTTATTTCTTCCTCTTTAAGTGCCAGACTGTTCTTCAAACTCATGTTTTCATCAGCCATCAAGCATAATTTTTCCTGTAATTCTGACTTCATTGCAACAATCTCTTCCTGCATATGAAGAATTGTTTTACTTGTTTCTATTTCAACCTCCTCACGCACTAACTCAGTTTGGTGTTCCTGCGACAATTTTAATGCGTGATCCTCCAGATATTGGCTATTAAGCAAGCGAGCCTCCTCAAGGTCCTTGGACATTTTCTCCAACTTAGCTTGCAAGGAAACTATGCAGAGGTCTCCATTACCATCTTGAGTTTCAAAAAGAGAGCCTCTTGATTCATGGCTATCAGGTATAGGCATGTGTTGTATCGCAGCCCTTTCAGTGTCACACATCTGCTTAGACAGCCTTTGATTTTCTTCCCTCATGAATTCGAGCTCTTCTATTAGCTGAACTTGTTCCTGTTCCATTGCTTCCATCAAGGTTCTTGCTTCAATCAACTGTTTCATGATATCTTTATGCTGCGAAGTGGAGGCCCCATCAGCGTCCTGAACTTCTTTACTTTTGGATTCTCCACCTGCTGGAAGGTCATGTCGTGTCCTGTTTGCTTTATCAGCTTCAATTGACATGGTCTCCACCTATTGAAGTACCGGTTAGTCAACAGCAGAAAGGAACAGTCTATATGTCAAGGAGGAAATCTAATCCTTCATATAGAAAAAATCCAAAATCCTTCTTACAGAATCAAATGCAGCTTGGTTAAAGTTCACATGTTTTCTCAGTTCCCCTTGCAGTTCATCAACTTCCCTGCAAAGCAAAAGACGGATAAGAAGAGAAAAAAGAAGCTTTTGAATAAGAACAGTTATGCTTTAAAACTCTCAATTCATTGAGGTAATAGTAAGAGAGAAGTTTGGCATGCTGTTTGGGTGTCAAGGAAGAAAGTATCAATCTTGTCACACCAATTGAAGTTCAGATATTAGATTGGTAAAATTAATATACGTATGTTGCTCTCAGATACACACGCACGCAAACACAAACAAACACACACACATACATACATATATACATATGTATATGTATATGTATATATATCTCCACTGATTTGGTAAGCAATATAAGCAGTCTTTATGCTCTGGAAGAAATTAAATTTGTTGAATAGAATTAACCACCTCATTTAAAAGTTATGATGTTAGAGAGAAACCATTATATTATTTATTTATCTACAACACGCCCCTGATGTGCCAGCCCTGATTCTTTTTCTTGGTATTTATTTAGGTCTACCACCAAAATTCACTACATATAGGAAATTACAATGACCACACTATTTAAATTTTAAAAAAAAAAAAAAAACAGTATTAATGTTACATCCCGCGTTTTCACAAGTTGGAAGGCGTACGAGTTCAATGACATTAGTAACGGAATAAGTTTGATGAATTTTGAAACTGTTATATATGGTCTTGATATGGTATTTTCTTTTAAATAAACCCCTTTTAGTAAATATTTGATAAGTATAATTTTCTATAGTTATTACTGTTACTACTTCTGGGATACATTTTTAATTATGTGTGCGGTATGAGGACATTTAGAAGTGAGATTTTATTTGTTATGGGTACATAAATTATTTCCTCTTATGAAAATCTATCTTTTTCTATTATGAGAATTATTGAGGAATACGTATGATAGATATTAATATCTGCACCATTGCTATATTATTACCATATGAATACTACGTTACCAATTAGATATAGTGATTACTAGATGAAAATATAGAAGGAAACATATGGTGCTTTTTGTTTACAAGTGTAACAGATAGAAAGTCTTTTTAGTTGGAAAATATGTATTATATACTAAATGTTAAGTGGGACAGCAAGGATGGAATAGCTACTATTAAAAGGTGTAGTGACTACGTGGATTAATGGTAGGCATTCATTTTAGTAAATATAAGGAACATTACATTGATAGGATAAGTGTTTCGTACTATTAGTGCGTGAATTTGTTAAATTCCACACTTTTGTGCATTGGATTTGTCGTAAGTTAATTGACATAAGTTCAAGGACAATATTATGTGTAACAAGTGATAAGTAAGTGTCGTGGAGGTTAAACGAATCGGAGAAAATAAGTTTTGTCAAAGTTTAGAAATTGAACAAGTTATAACGAACTATATGGAATTTTAGTCACATTCAAGTATGCAAATAAAGAGATCATGGTATAAAAGTTTGAGGTCCCGAAATTATTTAAGACTCGAAAGTGAATGACGGTGATTGGAAATAATATTTTGTGTGTACAAAAAGGGACTGTGGACTACTGCTACATCACATGATCATGACAATGAATATGGAGTGTATTAAAAATGATTACTTTTTAAATGAATTGAGATCAAGAAATTAATTACGCGGGCAATTAGTGAAACGTCGGATTAGTGGGGGACATAATTCTGTGATCACCACAAATAAAGTGACCAGATGTACAAGCCGTGTAAGTGTTATCTACACTTAATCTCTTAAGGTGCAAATAATATAAGTGGAAGGGGAGGGGGCTTAGGTGTCAAGTTTATAGTGCAAGCGTGCAAAAAGTTTGCCAGCAAGCACCACTAAGTATGTACTTATTTATTAAAATAGCAAATCAACATATGAGGCTACATTTCATTTGGATACTAATCCTTGGGAGGAACAAGACATCAAAAACGTACAGCAACCTCCCTAGATTCATCAAGCAATGTATAGCACAAATTCATACGTATTGCAAAAACGTTTTCGGCCCTTTAAGGAAAACAATATTCCATTCTTGTTCAAGAATTAGTAGGAGCAAGAGTTGTTCTTGGAGAGCTCAAGTAAATGTTGTTGATGAATATATCAAGTGAGGTATGATGTCCTCTCCTACAGTTGCAAGATTAAATCAGCAACGTGAATTCTTTTGGCAAGCATCAACGTGTTTTATTCTATTTTAGGCGGATTGGAGGTTTCTTCGAACTGAAGAAAGGTGGAAGAAGAGTAGTTAACGGAATATGAGGTAATAATTCTCCTTTTCTTGATATATTTAAATTCATCCCTCTCATAGCTAAATTGCGAGATGGGAACTACGAAATTAATTGCAGGAAATCGGATAAGTTATTATTGTTGTTATGTGGACTGTTTTGGAGTGTATTTTTTTTGAGTGGTGGTGGATGGAATTTTACGTATTTAGCTTGGGCACGTTGTAGTTGATGTTGTGTTGTTGAGTTGGAGGAATTGAAAATATAACTGTATCCATATGTTGTCGTTGGTATTTCTGTGTCAACAGGAGAGCAATTGGAAATTTTGGTTAGGTGAAAATATAGGGGAAGTGCTGCCGGATTTTCGCTAAATTTTAGATAATAGAAAATCTTAAACAAGAATATGTATAAGATGGAATATAAGTTCGATAAGAAATAGGCTATGGATTTGTAGACTAGATAATATAGTTACTAACAATAACGTTACTCTTATATAAATAGGCTAAAAGAGCGACGAGACGAACGAGTTACGAATAGCCGCTAACAGGTATGTAAAGCATCCTCCTTTCTTTTTGGCATGTCTTAGTTTTACATAGGCTAGATTAGAGCCTTAAGGAAATTCCAAATCCGAAATCCGAGCATGATATGATATATATATATATATTCCTTGGCACTCTTATGTATGATTTGATGAAATATGAACCATTATGTTTTTGAAAGAAGTGATTTCCAAACTTTGTACAAAAAGGTTTCACTTTAATGAATTTCGTAATTTTTGAATGCATATCTTTCGCATAAAGGCTCGGATTGTTCCAACATTTTCATAAGAGTTTGCATTATGTATAATGAGTATGTTTTCCATAAGCGGGCCCGACTTGGATAAATACCCGTCCGTGGGTCCCGCGACGTTCCTTTATGTAATTCGGGAACTTTTGAAAGAATTCGTTATGACTATTATTTCGATTTTTCAAGTATGATCAGTTTACTTATGTTTGAGTTCATGATAATGATTTTATGCATATGACTACTCACGACTCTACTCGTGCGTTCTGTTATATCTTTCGCCGGTTCCCGGGCCGGTTCTGTTATCGTGCGCGCTTTGATATACTCCGGAGTTATGCTGTGTTTATGGTTCACCGAGCTACTCGCAAAAGAGGGTCGGGTTCCACATATATTTGGTGTTATGCTGTGTATGGCGTTATGTTGTGATGTGATATGTGACGGGGATACGGAGATTTGAAACATTCTGGTGTTATGCTGTGTTATGGCACCATCGACGGGCGGGCGACCATATTCTTCTGTACCCTACGCATGACTTACATATTTTTTAAAGTAAACAAATTTTGATATGTTGGATTTATACTTATGTTTTGTACTACTATTTCGTTTATGCCTCAGATTTGTTTCTGTATTTTCTGCTTTGCATACTCAGTACATATTTCGTACTGACCCCCTTTCTTCGGGGGGCTGCGTTTCATGCCCGCAGGTACAGACGCACAGTTTGGTGATCCACCAGTTTAGGACACCCTCTTCTGCTGTTTGGAGTGCTCCTCTTATTCCGGAGCCTACATTTTGGTATATATAGTTGTTTGATGCATATGTATATATTTGTTCAGGGGTACGGCGGGGCCCTGTTCCGCCATATGATCCGTTTGGTCTGTTTAGAGGTCTGTAGACGTATTTGTGGGTGTGTGTGCCTACTTCTGTACAGATGTGTTTGTATGACCCTGTTCGTTATGGCAGCCTTGTCGGCGTGCACTTTGTATATGTTTTGGGCCGTTGCGCCATCTGTTAGCCTTGCCGGCTTTTTGATATAAGTATATGTATATGTTTGCGCTGAAATGTGTCCGATACAGTTTGACATAGTTTGAGACGGCATATAGTGTTTATGGCCGTATATGCTATTTGGATGTGATCAGATATGGATAGGTATGTCAGGGTGCCCAAGTAGGGCGCCAGTCACGGCCTACGGGGTTGGGTCGTGACAATTAAATTGTTTATTGCAAGTTCACATACATGTAAAGGGTAATTGTAGACTGAGCTGAAGATTTAGTTGTGTACACCGTTATATGCTTATTGGATTTTCACTTCCAGAGACTTTACCTGATTAGTTTTGAGTTCATTTCTCCGCATTCTATTAACTCTCTTGCAGCTACTCTTTCCTGCATTTGGGATGCAGTTCACACATGTCAGATGATACACACAAGTCACCTTATCACTAATCTGAACTTCTTCTCTTTAAGCGAGCACAGGCTGCCCAGGAAACCGTGACTAATTCCAAATACTTGACCTAGAGTAAATTTCATGAAAAACAACAGATGTATTGAATGAAAAAAAGAGTCATCAGAGTAAAGTTGGACCTGTTCACGTAATTCTGACATTTCAGGAACCAATTTTTCGGTCTCCCCATTCTCACAGAAGTTTTCAAACCTGAAAAGACAGATGAAAGATTAAATTACCATAGAACAGGGAGCATCCATCGATGGCAGTTCATAGTTATTACCATCTGAGTTGCTTAAGGAGGCTATTATTCTCATATGCAAGTCGAGCCAATTCTGGATTTCGTTCAGTTCTGGCCTGAAGTAGCTGAATCTCGTCTTTTAAAGCGTTATTTTCTTCCAGGATAAAGCTGTCTGCAGAAATTACTCCATTTCCAAGTGATTCCAGTCGGTCAATTTTTTCGTCTCTGAGCTTCATTATCTCTTTACTCAGTTGAACCTCTTCTTCTTGCTGATGAACCTGTAGAACAGTCCTCAACTTTTATCAAACATGGCTACAAATATCAATTTCATCTAAGGTGCACTTTTCTAATAACACGAGGTGCATAACAGATATCATAATTATTCGTACCAAATGTTTCATCTCTTCAATTTCAGCCTCTAATCTCCTAACTTCCATCTCAGCCAATTTCGCTCTCCTCACAGCATTGAGCAAAGTTGCTTTCAGATAATGCAACTGCCATTGAATTCATGGGACAACATTATATATGGTCTTGATGCTAAATAGCGATATAATGGAAGGAGTAGAAGACTACCGAGTCACTTCTTCCATGTTGTGGACCACCATCAGTGTGCATATTCAATTCCTCAGACAGGTCGAAGCTCTCAGGACAGTCACCCAAACTGAATCGATCTAAACATGGGACACTTTCTGTAAAATAATTCTCAGCTCCCTGATGCTTCAGTAGAAAGGACAACTGACCCTGTTCAAGTTTTCAAGTATGCTTGAGAGCATTGAATATTTTTTCACGTTTCGTATACCACATAATATTATACACCTTTAACAGAGCATGTTACATGCCTTCAGTTTTTGGATTTGCTGCTGCAGTGCTGAAACATCACCTGAAGCATCTTCGTTTATTTTAGCCTAGAAAATTAAAGGTCAAACTTTAAAAACTAAAGGAATTGGTTTCCAAACAAAAGTTAGCATAGCCTAGAAAATATTGCTCAGAATTTTAATAACTAAAGAGTTTTGGTTTTTCTAAACAAAAGTCAGCATATATCTCGAAGTTCATACATTGTTCTGAATAAGTTTTGCACGCTGAGCAAACTTTAGAGTGCTCGGTGTCTCACTGGCAGAACTGCAGAGAATAAAAACTAGTTATTACGACACCATCTCACTGGCAGAACTGGAGAGAATAAAAACTAGTTACTACAAAACTACAATTGTATTTTCAAAATGACAGCAGAGATTATCCTGTTACCAAATTGATGGGCTGATGTTGGCGATTACTGCTGTTTTCGAGTTCCCACCTAGAGAATCCTACATCGAGGGATGACGAAAAAGATAGACTTCTCTTTTTAAAAATTCAATAATAATTTAATACTTCAGTATTCTGTATGCCTAATAATCATAAGATAATTCTCACCTGAAGGAGAAAAGTTAGCCTAGAGTCCCTGTACGGAACGTGTCTATGTTTTCCATGTGCCAAATCCACCAAAGACATGATGACAAGTCTGCATGCATAGACAAGGCACGGTTTAGAACTAAACATAGCCAAGTAGGACACCACAAGGCTGGCTTGAAGATCACTTCAACATATAGTTGAAAACATATCAGTAACACAAAGCATAAGAGCATTTTTCACACAGGATAATGAGACCGTGCAGTCTACAATGTTCCTTTTGAAGTATGAACCAGCTCCTCAGACTTGTTAACTTTTAGCAGTTTAAATAAACTCATTTTACTTGCTAACTAACTCTTTCAAAGAGAACTATGCTTAAAAGAGGACTAGAAACTAAAGCATATGCTTAATATTCTAGTAAATGATAACGAATATATTCATATTTGCTTTTGCATAATTCTCTGTGACATTGTGAATCGCATTAATCAAAGCCAAAAGACTATTTCAAGTTGACCTTAAAAAAGAGACTAAACTTGACTTTGAGCGGGCAAACTGCCCAGAAAACCACAAGTTGTAACAACACAACCCCTCGTTTTGAGTTTTCGCAGCCCGTTTCCTGTTTTAAAGACTTTCTAAAGGTTCATATTATTTTTTGATCGATTATATAGCCAACCCCAGCTAGTTAGGGATTAGAGTGCAATTGATCGATTGATATATGTACATCTGATGTAGGATTTATCGTAATTCATAGCAAGAGGAGAATTGGTAGTTCAACAGGATCACTAATTGGACGATGTTTATCTTATTTCGTAATGTTGTGCAACTCCTCAGAATTCATGAGTGCAATGTGCCACTATTAAGAAACTCAATTGTCCTTGCCATGTTAAATCCACCGCATAATTCTTTCACTTCAAATTGATGTCAATCTTGGACAGGACGTTCATCCACCAGTTTTAGTCACTCAACGGCAGCCCATGCCCTTTTGTCGTGCAAATGCTTAATCGTTCATTAATGTCCAGTAAAGAATCATATTACACTTCCCACATTATTAAATAAAGGTAAAGCACTTATCACATAAATTAAGAATAGTATAATGATGAGCATTAAGAATGCATGATCCAAATGGAGTAAATCAAAGCATGCAACGGGTCATCCTGAGTGTTCATCCAACCCACTGAGGGGCCACTTCATAAACAATCAAGAAAACAAATCGACATGCCATATTAATTTCAGCCGCCAATTAACTCAAGATTATCTAATATTCTAATGATTATCATTACCCAAGAGTTGATAAAGACTTGTTTATATTTGCAGCTTCTTTCAAACGGTCTCCTTCTGCGCCAGAGCTTTTCTGCCTAGATAATCGGAAATCGTGTAAGCCTGAAAACACAATTGACTGAGATTATATGCTATTTAAGTTGAAAATTACCTCTCAGAACCAGCTAGATCTACTAGGTTTAACCTTCCAAATCTAAAGTGCTTCATCGAGTCTTTCTCCCAGCAACTCTCAATGTTGCAAGTGAAAACACTATGAGATCGACTACTCTCAGTATTCATATGAGTAGCTGCCATTTTCCTATTTGCAGCCCCCTGTGGAAGACAAGATCATCAAAGCAATTCTCTTATTGAAATTTCTTAGAGACTATGTTGCTTATATCCTCCAAAAAATGAGATCGGGTGTGTGTCGAATCCTCCGAAAGCAACACATTTTTGGAGGACCCAACACGGGTGCACCGGTATTTTTGGAGGATCCGAGAAAACATAGCTTAGAGATGAAGGTTCAGAATTTTCACCTGTAACAAAATTCTGAGAACATCGTCAACAGAGCTGACACTAACTTCAGTGAGGTTTTCAACATATACACCTTTCTTCAAGTCTTCTCTTAGCTATCATATGTCAGCATATGTAGTGACTGATTCTGTATGAATGTGAAACACAACAACAATTGTCACAAAATAAAATTGAACTTACCAGCAAATTAGTTGATGAAGGTTCAAGAAGGTCCGTTATCTGCTCATTATATATCTCTAAGAAAGAACATTTGCAACTATACTTCAATCTCTCATTCTTTCGCTTGTCCTCTTCCTAAAACGTATTAGAATACTGAAATGCATTAGAAACTAGTCACGCAAAGTAGTGAGGACAGCTAAATGATCTTTTTTTTCATATCTAACCTCTCTAATTCTAGTAAATAAGTATTCGAATATACGAGGAGTGATCCCACATTGTTCGAGTAGCTTTCCACTCATTTCACCTATGTCACCCATCATTGTGTAAGTCTTTCCACTTCCAGTCTGCAAGAATGGAATAGCCCCAAAACCTATAAAGCAATAATCATCTATAGTAAATTACATCAAACACCAAGAATTAGCATTGTTGCGCACCTGGCCATATGCAAACATGCAGCTATTATAACCGGACATGCAGTTATCCACCATGGGCAACCCCGCAACTCTAAAAAGATTTTCCTGCTCAAAGCTCAAGAGAACAATTCATATCAAAATTTTATTAACCTTGAGTTATCTCATCCTGCACAACACATTGTGTATTCATGCTTTTGTGAATGCAAAGCATGCAGAAACAGAATTATAGTCTTTCGAACCTGTGATAGAGTCTCACAAGCAACATGATCAAAGGTAAATCTGGTTTCAGGATGACCAAGCCAAACCAGTGTCTGTGCACTCTCTTGCCTTAAGCATCTACCGTATCCTTGTGACACTTTCTCCGTGTTATTTAATGGTCTAACACGAATCAATACCTACATGAATAAAGTGTTCACTTTTGTCATTTTTGTTACGAAAAAAAAATGGGACCTTGAGTCAAACTCAATCCAAGAGATAGTTCGATGATTGTCCAAGACCATATAAGAGACTACTTACTACTCCCTCTGGTCCACTTTACTTGTCATCCTTACTGAAAATAGATGGTCCAAAATAGTTGTCAATTTAGAAAACCAAGATATAATTAACTACTCCCTCTGTCTCAAATTATCTGTTGTGATTACTAAAAGAAGTTGTCTTAAATTATTTGTCGTTTTAACAGTTCAAGGCAAAATTATTAGTTTTTCCCCATTTCACCCCTAGTAAAATTTTGTCACTGATGGAGATGACACATAAATAGAGTAAACATTTGACGGAAAGAGATTATAACTTAGACATAAATAAGGGTAAAATAGTAAAAACCTCTCTTACTTAATATTTCTTAAGGGGCGTGTAAAACAAAAAAAGCAACAGATAACTTGAGACAAGGGAGTTCTAGTTTCCACCTTTACCCTTACTCAATAATGTGGTGAAAAAGATAGTAGTACTAGTATTAAATTGAGATCAAAGAATAAATAAGGATAATTTAGTCAAATTATCCTTTTTGTTAATGTTTTCTTTAAGGGGCATGCAAAAAAAAAAAAAAAAAGACAAGTAAAATGGACTAGAGGGAGTATACCGTCAATCAATGAGGCAGTCTAATAATTCAAATTGAACTAAAAAAAAGACTGAACCTGGACGTTGTGATCTTTCCAGAAAGAAGGATCCTCAGCCAGCTCAAAATGCGGAACTTGAACAGAAGGTTCAGAGTTGATAACTGGTGTTCCTTTTGAAGTTCTATTTGCTCCTGTATGCATAGAATACCGAGCCCCAGAACAAGTCCCGGGTGTAAAGACATTAGATATTCTCCTTAGTGGAGTAGTTTGAGCTGAATTAGGTTCAGAATGAGATTTTCCTCTAAGACTTCGGGTTGTTTCAGATTTATTTAAAGTAGTGGGATGGGTTTGACATTGAGATGGATCGGTAATGGAATTAAGAGGTGTTCGAGGAGGTGGAAAAGGAAGAAATAGGGTGTCGGCATCGTTCTCATTGGACTCCAAGTTGCTTCGAGTAGCCGATCTAAGAGATGAAGAAGAAGAAGAAGAAGAAGAAGATGCGTCTTTGGACATTGCTCAGCTTACAATGTCAAATTGATTGGACTGCTAGGGGTTTCTGAAATGGAGTGTGTTTTTGGAGATGGAAAGAGAGAGAGCATTCATTCACCATTGAGTGGTGGCCTCGTGGGGTCTCAAAGGTAGCAAGCTAGCCCGCCCCTTTTCAAATTCAATTCTCCATACCGCTTCTACTCTTTACTCATTTTCTTTCCCTTTTCATTTTTTACCTTTTTCTTTTTATTTTATTGTTATAGAAAAACTTAGTGGATGCTTTTTAAAAAAAAAAAAAAATAGGTGGGGATTCGAACTGTCACTAATAAGGTGATAAGTTCTTGTAGTCAACCAATTGAGTTATTAAGTAGGCGTTTGGCCAGGAAAATCAAATACTTTTCACTTTATGAAGTTGGACTTAAAGATGGAGTTGTGTTTGGTTATAGAATATTTGGTTGTTTGAATACTGAAAGTGAAAAAAAGAAAAGTAAAAACACTGTTTTAGGTGTTTTCCAAATTTCAAATACTACTTCAAGTTGTATTTGAAATTTCCATGGCCAAACGGGTCCTTAATGATTCCCCAAACTTAGTGGATGTAGAATATATATATAAAAAAAAAAAAAATAAGGTGTGCACTTTGGCTCAACAATTCTACTGGCTTGTGGTAGTTTTAAGGGAATATTAAAAATATGCAAAGACGCATTTGTAGGATGTGATTTAAGTATGAAGCGTAACAGAAACACTAGATAGAAACGGTTAGTTATTACAAGGCATAAGTTATATTCGTAAGATGAGATTTATATTCATTAATACGAGAACTTGACCAAAATCATCCCCCTTGTTTCCCCCAACTCTTACTATATCATTATAATATTTCACTTAATCTAAAACATCTTTTAAATTTTCCAAAGTTGATTTAAAATGTCCCTCCGTTAATATTGTCGTCTATATTTGACGGATCTTATATTCTCACTTGACTTCTCTTCCCCCCACCCCTTTTTTCACAAAATTTTCCCTGCTTCCTCCTTTGGACAGAAGAAAAAGCCACTTTTGGAAAGCTTGAGATACGGTTTTTAATGGTTGAACAACTTCTTCTTGGGTGAAGTTTCTACCTTTCATTGTAAATTTGACGACTTCATAATTTGAATATGTGATATGTGCCTAACCAGGGTTTCAAATAGTAAGTCTTATTTCATTTACTTTATCTTGGTTTGTTTTAGTTATAGACGTTACTTCTTATTGTCACGCTCCGAATATCGGTCTGGGCGGACCGGCACTCGATGCCTGAATTGGACCGAGCAAACCATATGCATGACATAATACGTGAAACATGACTGTGCGAAATATAAATCATACATAATTTTAAATGTTGAAAATCTGAGTAAAGTCTTGTAATTTCAATACTAAAATAATTTCAAAATACAAATACCCGTAGCCACCATGGCTAAAATAATGTCTGAAACATGTGACATGATATGCTAGTCTAGTTTATGAAGCCTCTATAACATGACATGAATAAATTGTTTACCGGGACAAGTATCTAGACATACTAAGTAAATTGAATAAAATATAACGTCCCAAATGTCAAGTGGGGCTCACCAAAAGTTGATACGAGTAACTCTTAGCGAGAAGTCCAATCATCCTGAGTCTGTGTATTTGCATCATGAAATGCAGCGCCCCTAAAAAAAGGGATATAAGTACTTGTAGAATAGTACTTGTATGTAAATCCAACCGAATGAAATAAACATAATGGGATGCACGAGGGAATGGGAAGCCCAAATCAATAACATAAGGACATGCAGCGATAACGTAACCGAAACATAGACATAACTAAACATGAGTATCATGAAACATAGTAATTCTTTAACAGGGGGGGCTATTAATTGTCGACTTATTATAATACACCATGTGTTTTATCATGGAACCGATCATGGCCTATCATTGGCTCTGTTATGTACTTAACAATACTAGGGTTCGTAATTCATTTCATCATAGAGAATAATATGTCACAGGTCATGACATGGCGGGTAGCGTCATCCACCACCAGGCTATATCGTAATGCACCAAGGTTCATAGTATGGTGGGTAGCATCATCCACTACCATGCTATATATCATATCATCATGCACCATGGTTCATAACAAGGTGGGTAGCATCATCCACTACCAGACTATATATGTGCTAACTTCTATACCCACTTTCATATATATATATATATAAAGGTGAGATTCAACCAGCACCCATGGCCCTAGAAAGAAATCTATCACAAAAGAACATTTAGACATCACTTTTCATGTTATAGTAGGCATTCTTGAATTTAGACATGTTTGTCAATCGACACAATTACGTCTCTTCAATTCTATATAATTTCGTGAATCCTGTCATGAGTTCATACATCATATAGTCATCATAATTCATCATCATGTGAATCATAACATAAGTGTGTAACATATAGGTTAATCATACATCATATTTTTCAATTTTTGCACACCAAAACTGTACATTATTAAGTTTCTGCAGACCAAAATCGGCATGTATTTCAGTTTCTGCATACGATTCTCTACCCAAATACAGAAAAAGACACTGAAATCATTCAAAAGATTCACATTCTGAAAAAGAAAAAAATTGTAGGAAAAGAAATGAGAAGCTTTGATTGATCAGTAATCAGAAATCTAAAACATGAAAAGGATATTAAAATAGAAAATTAGAGAAAACAATTTGTAATTGATTTCACGAGAAACAGATTGAAAAAAACCAAAGACGGAGAAAGATGTAACAAACTTTTGTTAAGAATGAAGAGCTAGCTAAAGTTGACGACTCTCCCTTCTGGAAAAAGAAAGTCACGTGAAAATATTAGAATCCGTTAAATATGGATGGAAATTCAACAGATGGGATGTTTTTAGTCAATTTTGGGAAATTTAAAAAATATTTTTGGTTAAGTGAAATATTATAAGGATGTAATGAAAGTTGGGGTGAAATAGTGGAGAAATTATTTTGGTCGAATGCTCTCATTAATGCACATAAATCTCAATTTGGGTACTATTTTTTATTTTTCCCATCTTCTCTAATCAAAATTCCTCAGTTGCACCATTTGATGTAATCGTCATTTTCACTTGTGCAATTAAGCAAAAAAGCTTAAAAGGAAAAAAATTAATTTATCAAATTTAACGTGCAATCAACATTTAATTTGATTTCTAGTTGATGTAACACTTGATAAATATATTTTGTTATTGATAGTAAACAGTTTAAGACAAAAAAAAATCTTTTTTATAATTTTAAGCTACTCACGAGTCTTGAAATCGTTTTATTATACATTTTATTAAGGATAAACTTAGAAGATTACTTTTTAAAAGTGGCAGTTTGTAAATACAATCTTATAATACATGTACTTAACTGATTCAATAAAATTTCAGTCATACCCAGTTAATGGAGTTTTACAAATTAGAAAACAACCAACCAGAAGTTATTAATTATAAATAGGATTTTCCATAAATGTTATTAATCAATGACGTGAGAATTTTTCAATTGTTGTTTGTCACAATCCATTTCTTGAGTCACGAGGGCACCCACACTATCCCCTTGGTGGGCGAACCCTTTCCTTAATCCACGTCATTTTAATCAAGAAATGCGGAAATAAATACTGAAATATATCGAAGTCACAATAGATATATAAATATCTTCAGTGCGGAAATATGAAACACTACACCCCAAAACCAGGTTTGAACTTGTACAAGAGCTTCTAATACTAATACTATCACAATGTCTGTATACTAGTACAAGCCTCAATAGAACATAATAATTCTGTCTGAATAGTGGAAAGTAGACAGATAATCAGGAAGGAAATCCAGGGCTGCATATCTGGCAAGTAGCTCACCCTCGAGATCTTCTAGAAGTGGCCTCGGACTCACTCGTGAGGTCAGGAATTAGAACCGGTGACAAACTCTGCACTCAGGAAAAAGTGCAACAAGAGTATTATGAGTGTTACATAAGTACTCGTAGGTATCATAGGCCGACAACGATTAGTTCACACATATAAAAGGAAAGAAATCAACAAGTAAACACATAAGCAGTCAAGTATAGTCACGAAGCACGTCCACGAATAAAATCAGAAAGAATGTATGAGATGTCGATAAGAGGTCATGAAATATCAAGCGAGCAATGCAATTCATGCTATGCAATGTTATACAATTGTAATGACCCATCTGGTCGTTTAGGATTTTTGACCCTTTTACCCCTGTTGACCCTTCCCTTAGCTCCGTTAGAGCATGTTTGACTCGTAGGGATGGGTAGCACAGCTCCCTAGGTGATCCGGATTGGTTTTGAGGGAATTAGAGAATTAAAGTGAAAAACTGTTGACCAATAGTTGACTTTTGGGTAAACAAATCTTTTTGGGAATTTCATCGATTTCATGAGGTTCGGAGAGTCGTTTATAACTTGATAGAGTGGTTTGTTCAGTTCCTGAGGCACTCGGGAGCATTTTGGTCACTTTGTTGGAAACTTGACTTCGGGGGTTGACCGGGTCAAATGGACCTCCATTGAAAATTCTGAGGGCACGAGTGAATTCATAGCTTGTTTTTATGTTGATATGTATAGTTGGTTTGTATCCGGGAGGTCTCGGATGAGTGTAAGGTTTTGAGTTGGACTTTGTGAAAAAATAGAATTCCGCTGGTTTCTAATGTCCCACTTCTGTGGACATGTCTTCGCTATTGTGGCCCACCTATGAGGGACTTGGCCTGCAGATGTGAAAGGTTGACATGGTAAGTGACTCCGCGGATGCGAAGACCTCTCCGTGGAGGCGAGTCCGCATCTGCGAATAAGGTTTCCGCGGATGCGGAAATCACTAATCAAAAAACCTTTCTTATTTCCTAGCTTCGAACCATTCCTTCCATTGACTAAATTCCTAACTTAGAGAGTGCGTGGGAGAAGTTGAAGAGCTTTTGGGTGATTATAACTTGAAGTAAGTTCCTTTGCACTCCCTTGTGGTTTATTTATGACTTAGGATTGGAATACATGCTAGTTTTCATTTGGTAAGTTAGGGAAGATGGTAGAAACCCTAAGTTGTTTTTATGATTTCTTGTCTATTGTCATGAGTTTGTAGGAAGGTTTCTTAATTTCTAAGCTTCTAATCATTGGGGAATGTAGTTGCTAAGTTGAATCTCTTCTTAATTTCTAGGGTTTGAATTATGGAAATTGGGAGTTTTCTGTTATTGATGAAGTTAATGCTAATTCGGGACTGATTGGTGTTGATAGTATTTGGACTTCTTGAACTTCGGATTGACCTTTTTCAACTTATAGTTTCTCATATGACTCTTATGGGCCCGGAGTCACTTTTTAGGGTTATTTGAGGTTTTCCAAAAGCATAGCAATATATGTGTGTGTGTATATATATATATATATATATATATATATATATATATATATATATATATATATATATATGTATGTATGTATATCGTTGGACTCGTATTCTGATGTAGATCATTAATTGTTAGACTTTGAGCATTCGGAGGAAATCCGGAAGGGGAAGGCCCAGTGATATTCTGTTATATCCCGCATTTTTGCATGTTCGGAAAATTCGAAATGATTTTGACTTGTAAGAAATAAGGCCATAATTTGATCTCTATTTAAAATATGTGTGTTGACCATGAAATGTTGATGTGGAAATATCGAGGAAGGCTAAGGGCAAAATTTGAAATTTTGGAAATTAGTTTCGCGGATTACAAAATATGGACCATAACCAATTAGGCTAAAAAAAAATGATAAAGAGGCCCATAAGTAGTAGTGGCCGGCCATACCCATTGAAAAGGGCCCAAGCCCATGACAATTCAAGACCAATGAAATAAATAAAGGAAAAAGGGGGCCATAAGTCTTCTACACTAGAAACTTCAAGAAGAAAAAAATTGAGAGCATCAACAAAGGGCCATTCGGCCACTACAAGAAAAAAAAATTGTGGAGCTCAAATCTTTGGTTCAAAACTCACCTCCTTTGAATTCTTACTAAGCCCGGAACCCTCTTCAACGTGGTATAAACTTTGAGGCAAGAAAGTACTTTTTTTACCAAGTGGAGAATTTGGAAAAGGTAAGAATTCTACTTCTTTTTATATTGGAAGAATTTTATATATATGTTGTAGTATGTGGGAATGAATGTAGAGTATGAAAATTTTGTGTCATGGGTATGTGTGTGTGTGGCCGAAAATGGGTGTTGATGGAGAGGAATGATCAAAAATTTTATTTACTATGTTAATTGTGTTGTAATGACCTTTTAATGCAAATGGAAGAATTCTAGTTCAAGTTGGCATGAAATTTTTTGTTAAGTTGTTGTAGGAAATTTGGTGATTTTATTGTAGATTTATGTAATTATGGAAATGGAATTGTTAAAGTGTAAATTGTGGTTGTTGTTGATGAAATGGGAAGACGAAAAATGTGTTGTGAATGTTGTGTTGAAGGTTGGAGATTTCGGAAGAAT
The DNA here is from genome assembly GCF_019175385.1 of Lycium barbarum. Lineage (NCBI taxonomy): Eukaryota > Viridiplantae > Streptophyta > Magnoliopsida > Solanales > Solanaceae > Lycium > Lycium barbarum. The sequence goes on along the minus strand of NC_083338.1, from coordinate 86,771,150 downwards.
TCTAGTCTTGGTGGATTTTTTGTATATTTTGTAAAATGGTATGAAATGCTTTGAATTGCACTTGAATGGTCTTGAATTGGTAACGAATGTATAAGTGTCGATATTGGCTTGAAAAATCCGTAATTGAATGGAATGTCGGTGAATTATGTTGAAAGGAAGGTTACTAGTGTTGGAATGCATTTTAAATTGGTTTTTGATGTTATTGGTTTGGTTGTTGGTATTGTTGGTATGGTTGTTGATGAATTTGGCCGAGTTTAATTCTCGGGGATGTTGAATTTACAGGGGAGATGCTGCCGAAATTTCGGTAGACAAATACTAATTAGAATTAAAATTCTAAGTACTTGTAGCTAATTTTTGGAAATTGATAATATTATTGTAGATATTGGAGAGCCCGAGACTTGAGTCGGGATTTGTTTGGCGAGTGATCGAGATTTGGTAGTGAGTGATCGAGGTATGTAAAGCTTACCGTTCTTCCTTTTTGGCATGAGCTTTATGAAATAAATGAATGACATATATGTATGATCCAAAGAAAAATTCTACTCCTAGAGCCACTAGGATGGCCTATGTCTTTGATTTCCATAAACTATTCCATACGACTTGTCACATGCCTATGATGTTTGAAGTATTAGTCGATACGTTTCCGGATGTGGTTTGAAAAATATTTGATATGGCTTAAGTTTGGATATGTATATTTCGAATATGTGCATATGATTCTAAGACTCCGTTTGAAGAACCCTATAATGTTATTTGAAAGTTCCTCAATATGAATGATACTAAATTTTCAGAAAATGACTTATGATGTGTTTTTCGAAAGTTTTGTAATTTGGAAGTCCGTAACTTTTGTATACTAATTTCCTATGGACTCGATGCCTACCTTGAGCCTTCTAATATCAGTATGTATATGTATTTATCCGTCGAGTCTTGGAATTTATTTAAATATGTTTATGCATATGGTTTCCGCACTACTCCGCTCGTGCCTACTACTATGATATCGTTCGCCGGATCCCGGGCCGGTTTTGTGATCGTGCGCACTATGTAACATTCGGCAGTATGATGTGTTACGATTCCCGAGGCCTCGCTATAGGGCCGGGTACCGCTTATATACGGCGTTATGATGTGATATGATATATGACATGTTCTGGCGTTGTGATACGTTATGATGATACGATATGTTCGGGGTTTGTACGGAGATCTGAAACTTTCTGGAGTATGACGTGTTGTGGCGCCAACGTCGGAGTGGCAACCACGTTCCTGAGCCTTATGCACGATTTTTATTTGCATGATATATATATATATATATATATATATATGTCTTCTGCACAGATTTTGATATATTCTTTCGGTATCCATATTATGCACTCCTCACTTTGGTTATGATTCTGACTTCAGTATTTCATGCTTTACATACTCAGTACATATTTCGTACTGACCCCCTTTCTTCGGGGGCTGCGTTTCATGCCCGCAGGTACGGACGTTCATTTTGGTGATCCTCCAGTAAATGATACATATTCTGCCACTTAGATTTCTCCTTTTGATTCGGAGCTCATATTTTTGGTACATATCTTCTGTTATACACATTCTGTATATATGACTATTTGGGTACGGCGGGGCCCTGTCCCGTCATATGTTTTGTTATGTTTTGTAGAGGCCTGTAGTCATATATGTGGGTCATGGGTCATGTTTGTTCGTTGTGATTATGATCTGCGTCTTAATGCGGCCCCGTTTACTATTATGGCCAAAACGGCCCATTTGTCTGTATATGTGTATTCCTCCAATCTATTGGATTTGGATATGATGTTTCTGCACGGGCGACCGCTTAATATGATATTTGCTTTCAGTACTTGCTTAAAATGACGTATGTTAAGTTTGAATGAATTTTGGATATGTCGATCTGGTACGTAAGTCTGTTTGGTTGTCCAAATAGGGCACCAGTCGCGGCCCACGGGGCTGGGTCGTGACATATTCGGCCTAAAATGCATATATTTAGTCATTATTTGCCTCACATCATGGTACTTTTAATCGTCTTTTTAGTATTATTATATTGATTTGTGCTTAATATTATATCTTGATATGTAGGAATAAAGCGATGTAAGATGAGAAATTCTGGAGCAAAAATTTGACAAAAGGCGTGAAGTTATAGAATTGGAGAAAGAATAAAATTGATGCGTGATATTATTGTGATTTGGCTTGGGATTGCTCATGAATAAAGGAGAGCATTTGGAATTTATCTATGTGGAGACTTTATCTATGTAGCAATATAGAAGCGTGCACATTCCAGTGGTGTTGCATTATTCTGATTTCTGACGCGTGTGCTCCTGTGAGGAAATCTCTAATTGTGTTTTGGACAAGTTTTTCTATTTGATTTGGGATTGGATTAAAGTATTTCGTATAGTTATAAATACATAAAGACCTTATTTTTTAGGGGAGTTGAGAACTTTGGACCTAGAGAGAGTTGGGAGCCACCGTGGAGGTCGCAGTTACAGGGTTTTACCTTCTCTCCTCTGTGTTACTCATTTTTACGTTTTTATTCGGATGATTTGTTGTTTTTCTCCATGTCTATGTGGAGCTAAACTCTTTAGTTCTAGGGTTTTGGCTCAGACATGAAAGTTGTGGTTTGACGATTGTTGCTATCTATTGATTTCCATCTTTGAGTTGCTTATCTATTCTTGATCTTAATTGTTTAATTAATTGATCACTAATTAGACACTATCTGTGGTGCGTGAGTTGAACTTGAAAGAGCGAATTCACGTATGTAATAAGAATAAATAGAGTTTGTTAAATTTATCATTTTGCTACTGAGGATAGAAATATACCCTTTAGCCCTACTTAGTTGGATACGGAGATATAAATGTGTTCTTGGTACTTCTAGCGATCATAGAAATATAGACGTTAAGGGTAGCATTTACAGGCTTGTGAGCAGTTCGAAAGAATATCATAAAGTTAACATAAACCCATCAACTAGTAACTCAGGAAAATGATAGGTAAAACGGTTTAAAGACTCAACTGGATTGTTAGTAGTCATAGCCGTGCATCTATCTTTTCTCCGGTAAAAATCCTTTCTTTCTTGGTTGAAGTTCATTAGTTTCTTTCTTTTATATTTTAGTTAGTTGATAATTTTATTTTTGGATTTATTTCTTATATTGATAATTAGGATCGTTTAATTTAGTAAATAGTTAATTATAAGTCCATGTGGGTACGATATCTGGACTTAAATCCTATATTACTTGTATGACTGCGTATGCTTGTGTGTGCGTCTGGGAGTAACAAGTTTTTGGCGCCGTTGTTGGGGACTTAGAAATTAGCTATTTTTCTAGATTAGACCTTTTTTTATATATATACAAGGTAGCCAAAATGGCTAATAAAAAAGAAATAATTAAACTAATGACCAATTTAAGTCTTATATGAGGACTTAAGTTGGTACTACAAATTTCTAATGCATAAAACCCCTGATCTAAACTTTGAAAAGAATAAATTATAAAAGCAATGACACTGTTGAAGTCCTGCAAGGCAGCAACCAGAGCTGGTTCTATGCATGTCAAAAGCATCTGATGAATATTTGCATGCATGGCCCTATTTTTTTTATCCTGCTCATGTCCTGATGATACTTGTGAACTGCAGCAGATATGCAATTCTACATAATACTGCAAATTCATGTCACCAGATGCCAAAAAATAGCACTCATAATGCAACTTGAGACCTGCTAGTGTTAGACTCTCAAATCTGCAAAATGATCCATAATATGTTCCTTGATGTGATCCAACTGCTGCAAGTTGTGTGACCTGCAACAAATGCTGCTTTCTTGTAAATATGCAGTTGAACCAGATTAATTCTCCATCAGAACCTCTGTCAATCAAATGGTGTCCCATGTTTGATCCCTTGGTGCATCATATTTCCTCCATCTTCACTGAAAAGTCAACAGAAAACCAGCAATAGTGCAAGTGACCTATGGCATACTTCTGAATTCTGCATTGTATCAAAATCATATCTCTTCCAAGGTCACTACACTTTCTATGTATTGGTGATTCCTCAGTAGGAATGAGTACATAGTACTGATACACCCATTGAACAAGACCAAAAAATAGATCATGAGTGCCTTAGTAGCCACTAGTGCTTGTATGACCAATTGCAGATTTTGTGAACTCTGCATTTTGCTATCAATACCAACACCTGCAGCCTTTGATACATCTTGTGCTATGATTCCTGAAAATCCCATATCATGTCCTATATCTGTAAGACCAATAGGATGTATTATGTATTCAATCTTGAACTAAGAACGCATCAAATCATTTCCAATAGTAAGATCAGTGATGCATACAGTCTTCCTAATTCCCGATTTCCTGATGCTTGTGTTGCCTCCAAACTTGCGGCATATGTGAAACCATGCAGCTCTGGCTTCATTCTTCCATGCAGAAACTGAATTGCACCAATAACATATAATGTTTGTTTCCATGAAAAACTCCAATCTTTATATCATTTCCACTTGAAAATGGATCAATGAAGTAAAACCAAGACCATGCATCAGGTCATTTCTTATAGGCATAAGTTCACCTGTATCAACCAAATGACCTGATGTTTTGAATTATTTATGAAGCACTACACTAGCCCATCCCATATCATTTCCTTGTCTAACCATTACTAGTGCCAATAAATTACTTTCTGTGGATTCTGCAAGATTGAGGTTTGCAGCCATCCTGTAATCTGTGTGATACATACAGATATAGGATCCCATATCATTTCCTATGCATCTAGGATCCATGAGAAAAATGAGTAATTCTTCCTTGAGCCTTTTTTGCCTCACATCATTTCCAGAAATAGGATCAGTGACAGAAACATCAGTACTTGTCATATTGTTAGTCTTTTTGGAACCTGCAAAAGAACAAACAAGATTAGTATAAATCAATATCACCATACTCTCCTCCAAAAGGACTTGAGTATGATGATAATCCCTTTTCCACTTCAAACCACCAGCTTCCATCATGAACTGCACCAGAAAAACTGATTCTATATCATTTACTGTAAGAGGATCAATGAACCTGTTGTTGCAGTTACACATGCACCACCAAGTTACATAGACAACCATCATCAACAAACCAAATAAGTCTGCAAAATGTTTTCCAAATGTACTTGTAGCCTGCAAGTACAACACCAGTCCTCCACTCCTCCACACCAGTAACCAGAACCAGCCTGCAAACCTGTGTTGTATACCAGAAAATACCATATATTATTCTGCACAACCATGGAACCAAGCCTGAAGCTATGCATGATTTAGTGAACTGATTTTCCCAATCAACCATCATCAACCAAGTAGTCACCAAATCCAATTCAACACGCAGCTCAGTGGTGCACAACATATACATGGTCCTGTTGTCTTCCAAACTACCCGCAGCCAACACAAACCATGTGATTCCAATAATATCCCTGGTACCTTCAAACACACCAACAACCTGGAAATTGGTGTCCTTATTTCTCCATTTAACCCTTCTCACCAGGGAGCATCCCATAATAAGCCTGATATTTAGTCCTACTACCTTATACCATATATAGCCACTACACTTTCTTCCTATTGACAAAACTACCACACACTAGAGAAATGTCAATAAAGAGATTATGAGTAGCTCTCTATGAACAACTTGCAGACACCAGTAGTAACCAGAAGTGCCACATTTTGATATCAACTCATTTCCAAACTGATGAGGATCATTGACACCAGTAAAAACCAACTTGCCAACACTCCTGAAATCTTCAAAATGCACTAAAGCTTATATTTCCATATCATCTCCTATACACAAAGGATCAATGAAATAGTCGAAATTATCACTATGGGCCATATTTTCACCAAGTCATATTCACTCTTGGCACAAACATCAGCAAATAACTCTGAGCTGCTGGTGTTTTTGTTGTCCTTAGAACCTACAAACCAACAAACACAGTTAGAAGAAACCAGTACCACCAAACTCTCCTCTCATAGGACTTGAGTGTGATAGCACATCCTTCTCCCCTTTACACCACCAGCACACATCATTAATATCTATTTTGAGTTCTGATTCTCAAGTAGGGACATTGTAATTTGTCACTATTGAGAATTTTCCTACCCTTTGAATCAAGTTCTGCAAATGAATTCACCACAATCTCATCATGATCAAGAGCATGGTTAGCTAAGTGATCAGCTAATTGATTGCCCTCTCTCAGAATATGCAGAACCTGTACATTGGCATTCTCTATAATCTCTAGCAATTCTTTAACAACAAATGTTATATTCCAAGAAGGCTTCCACTCCCTATCCAATATTTTCTTCATTAAAAGTGAATCAGTCTCAAGAATGAATGAGTAAACATGTAGAGATAAGCAGTACTTAGCAGCTTCAAGAAGTGCCATAGCATCATTTTCAGTATTTGTACTATCTTCCATGTCCTTTGCCCTTGCATGCACCAAATCTCATTTAGAATCTCTCACACAGAATGCAAATGAGCTTCTCCCAGGATTCCCCCTAGTAGTACCATCAGTGTTACACTTCATTCATCCAGAGGTAAGTTCTACCAAACCTTAGTAACTTGTAACTTTGGAGTATAATTCTCTAATATTCTCAGAATTTCAAACCACCTATGAGGCACTGTTTGAATACCTAGTTTCCTCAACTTTACCAAATGCTGAATATTGGTAGAGGCTTGATATATGACCCTGCTGAGGGAAAACTTGTTCCTATTCTTATCCCCGTTCCTCTTCTTCCATAATTCCCAGACTATAATAAAAGGAATAGCATAAAAAATAGGTTTCATTCTAGGCAGCCCATTAGCAGACCATCACTTCACAATCACTTGATGCAAGTGCATCCCTTCTATATTGATACCAGCAGCAACACAGAAATAAGACCATGTTCTCTGAGCAGTTTCACATCTTAGAAAAATGTGAGGTACAGTTTCTTCCTTAGGTGATGCACAACAAGAACACATAGATGGCATATGAGATCCCTAACTCCTGATCACATCATCCAGTGGCACTTTGAAATGCCACACCCTCCACATCAAGAATGATATTTTAAATGGTAACCCTTTCACCCATATCTTCTTGTAAACATCCATTTTTTCTCCTTTGCTTCTGATATATTCCCATGCAGACTTGACAGTAAAATCTCCCTTAGTTTTAAGCATCCACCTAGGCTTATCTAATTCATCCCCTCTGGCAGGTGGTTGAACATCATTCAATATATAATCAGCAAGTTCATCAGGAAAATTATTTCTGATAGCAGGCTCATGCCACCTACCTTCTGTCACTACATCAGAAACATTATTAATTTGCTCATTGCAGTAAAAATCGGCAGGCATAAGGAAATAACGAGGGCCTAAACCAGTCTAGTTATCAAACCAGAACAGAGAAGAACCCATTCTAAGCTGCCACCATATCTGATGATCAATCAAATCTCTTACTTAAAGCATTTTCCTCCATATATGTGATCCTTTTTTCTATGGCACCAAAATAGGATTGTTCTTTTTCAAATACTTGTTGCTCATGAAAGAACTCCACAAAGATAGTTTGGTTCTAATATTCCACCATAACTTAGCAAACAATGCCATGGACATGTGACTAAGCGAGCTAAAACCCAAACCACCTTCATCACAAGGTAAGCAAATAGTATCCCATCCTGCCCAATGTCTATTCCGTTCACCAATTGTGTTGCTCCAATAAAACTGAGCAAATATTTTATGGAACTTCTCTATCACAAAGGAAGTTGGATCAACAACAGAAATCAAGTGCATTGGCATAGCCTGTAACACATGTTTCAACAAAATGGCCCTTCCACCAAATGACAACAGCTTCCCTTTCCATCCCTAAAGCCTGTTTCTCACCTTAGTAATGAGCTCTGAATAAAATGACATCTTACTTCTTGCATAATAAATAGGGCAACCTAGATACATCAAAGGAAATTCCTTCCTTGCAATGCCAGTAACTCTTTCTACCCTCTGAAACTCCTCCTCATCCACCCTATCATGCAAATAGACAGAACTTCTAGGCTTGTTTATCAATTGCCCAGAAGCTTGTTCATATTCAGTCAAAACATTCATGATCAAACCCAGGGATATCACACAAGCTGAAGAAAATATGATGGTATCATCTGCATAACCTAAGTGAATAATTTTTGGACTCCACTTTGGCAAGCCAAATCCAGTAAACCACAAATTGTTATCCAATGCATTTAATCCCCTAGACAACACCTCTGCAACAAGAATAAACAATGTAGGTGACAATGGATCACCTTGTTTGACACCCCTAGTAGAATGCAAGAATCCATGTGGCTGACCATTAATAAGAACAGAATAATACCAGTTATTACAAATAATTTCATAAATCAGGCTAATAAACTGCTCACAGAATCCTATTTTCTTTAGAACATTTGTACTAAAAATCCATCACAACCTATCATAGGCCTGTGTGATGTCCAATATCATCACAACATTAGGAACAATAACATTGGCATTCTTCTTGCCTTTATTTATTCTGAGCCTGATATCAGTGATTATTTCTCGAGTCAATAAGATGTTCTCCACAATGCTTCTACCTCTTACAAATCCTGCTTGATTCTGTGGAATCAAATCAGGCAACAAATACACCATCCTCTCATGCACTGCTCTAGAAAACACCTTGTTCACAAAGTTACTCAAACTAATAGGCCTTATATCACTAAAAGTTTGAACATCCCTCTTTTTTGGCAACAACACAAGATTAGCATGAGTAATGTACCTTGGAAATTCGAAACCTCTGAAGAAGTCCCAAACCATGTTGCAAAATATCATCATCAACAATATCCCAGCATGTTTGGAAAAACAGGCCTGTAAAACCATTATGACCACCTGCACTTGCACTATTTAAACCAAGAATAGCCTGTTTCACCTCTTCCTTAGTAGGAACTGCCGTAAGTTCTTGATTCTGCTCATTACTAATCATGGAAGGAATATGTTTCAAGATATCAAACTGTGTTGGAACCACATTTTCATGAAATTGAGCCTGGAAAAACCTAACTGCCTCATCTGCCATATCCTGCTCATTATCAATCCACTGGCTAACACTGTTTTGAATTCTTTTCAACTGCAACATCTTTCTTCTACCATTTACATGTGCATGGAATAATTTTGAGTTCTTATCACCATCTTGAAAACAGCTCATGCCTGATTTCTGTTTCCAAAACTCTTCTTCCAGATATTGCACCCTAGTAAGATCAACCTGCACTTTCACAAGCTTCTTCCTATTAGCATAAGAGGGATTAGCTTCAAAAAGTGCTTCATGTGCCTTGATAACTTCTTCAAGATTGGTTATCTGCTGGAAAATATCACCGTAAGTAGTTTTACTCCAACTGGACAACACTTTCTTCAATTTCACATTGAATGTCATGAAAGAATTTGCAACCACTATAGTTACCCAGTTTTCTTTCACAATATCCAGGAAAGTATCATGCTTAGTCCAATAGTGTAAGAATTTGAAGGACTTCTTAAATTGTGGAACCTCCTGTTTACACTCAAGCAGCAAAGGAGAATGATATGATCCTAACTTGATCAAATGTGTGATTTCCAATCCTGGAAACAACTGCTGAAAAGCAAAATTGCCCAAACACCTGTCAAGTCTCTTGAATACACAATCATATGCACTTCTCCCATTCCACCAAGTGAAAACGCTTCCTTTATAGCCCAAATCTATGAGATTACATGTTTGTATACAATGTCTGAAATCTTCTACTTCATTCAATGAAACTGGCAACCCCCCATACTTCTTTTCTTCATCAGTGATAACATTGAAGTCACCACCTACAAGCCATAGAGTTGTCATATCAGAAGCAGAATTGTACGAAGAGTCCCACAATTTAATTCTTTCAATTCCATCACATTTGGCATAAACCAGTGTGACAACCATCTCTATATTAAGATCCCAGTTGAACAACTTCAAAATGAGCTGTTGTACACTATCAATCAACACAGAAACTTCATATTCCTCATCAATAAAGGCCTATATTTTGCTAGAAACATTGTAGATAGCAGTCTCTAGCCCCAACCTTCTTCTATAACTCTCCATCTTGTAAGCTTGCTGGAAAGGCTCCATCAAACCTATAAGAAAGAATCTATGTTTTGTATGCATTGTCAAAAGCCTTTGGAAAGCTTTTTTAGTATTGAATGATCTAATATTCCAAATTAGTGCATTTATCATCACTACAATTGGGATTTAGAGGCAGTTCTCCTTGTCTGTGCACCCCAGGAACTTGAGATGATGTATTTTCTTTGAAAGGCTTCCTCCTTCTGCCAACAACTTTTTCAACTTGTTTGGGAGATAAATACCCCTCCCTTGCTGCATTAAGGAAATTCTGAGCAGTGGACTCTTCATCTAAATCATTCTTGCCATTATCTCTATCTGTCACTGCCACCTGCAGCTGTCCAGGATTTGCTTGTGCATTTGTAACTTGATTTTGCTTCTTTTTGTTGGAAGCAATACGATGTTGCACAAACTGTTTAGAACCAGTTGCTTTAGCACCTCTTTTATTCTGTTGCTGTTGTTTTACTGCATTTTTCTTTCCACCTGATTGACCTTGGTTAGTAGCACTATCTTGTTTCTTGGAACTGCTTTTATTTTCAGGCATTGTCCTCAAAGTTTTAGCCTGTTTAGTAGCAGCACTTGGAGTTTTCTGTACATCAACATTTGGTTGACTGCACTTTACCACCTTGCCATCAAACTTATAGCCCTGTGCCATTGTATCAGGTTCAGCAACCTTGTCAATTTCTTGACCATCTCCACCATCATGTGAAACTGCATTGACACTTCCACTTGGAACTTGAGTATTACTAGTTTTTTGTACTTGAACATCAGCCGCTTCTTCTGCATCCTCTCCAAACATGATTTCAACACCATCTGGAGTGACTGATTCACTAAACTGCTCCTGATTGTCATCTTTCTTTTCTGAAATCTCACATTCTTCATTGTTTTCCTCCACTTGGTCACTCCATAATTTTCTACTCTCACTATTGCCATCATTATCAAGAGTAGTTGAAGGAACACCAGTACATGCTTCATTAGTAGTAACAAGATTCTTTACTAGTTTGGGAAAAGAAGATTCAACCCATTGTTTGGTTTTAGCATGTGAGTTTTTATTTTTCCCGGGTGTGTATACTACTGCATTCACATTAAAAGGCTTGGAGACACTCTTGACCCCATCTGCAACTAGAACATCTAGTACTGCAACCTCAGCTACAACCATCTGCTTCTCTGCATCATTTTCCACATCCACAACCTTCCTTTGATCATCTGCAACATCGCTTGATCTAGTCTTCTCATTAACAGTAATTTCACCAGTGAAGTTTGCTATAACCAACTGCTTCTCTGCATTAACATTAGCATTTTCCAATATTGCTTCATGATCAACCTCACCCTTTTCCAATGCTGCAAAACTAGTAGTTATTTGTACAACACGAAGATTAGAATTTCTAGTAGTTAATTCTTTTCCTGCACCTGTATCATTGTTTCTTTTATCAGAGACTGTATCAGTCTTTCTTTTATCAGCAACTACAGGTACTACATCTTTCTTCTGGCCATTACCATTTGCAACTTGTTTCCCTTGATTAATAATAAGAGTAGCTGCATCTTTCCCTCCTCCAGTATCACCTTGTGCATCTGATCCATTTACAGGTTGCCCATTACCAGAGTAATTTCCTTGCTTATTACCTTTGTAGTTTTTCCATTTGTATAAATATTTAGCATTGCCAAGAACTTTCCCACTTTGTAACACCCTAATGGCATGGTTATTGAACTTGCTAACATTGGAATTATTATTTCTACCCCTGGTGTTGCCTTGCCTAGCATCAGTAGCATTAGTAGGATTAGCAACCTGCTTTCCTTTATCTCCATCAACCTTTTCTGCATCTTCCTTCTCTGGCATTAGCGCTGGGTGAATTTTCGAACAACCTTCCACATTATGCCCTTGTAAACAACACTCCATGCAATACTTTGGCAAATAATCATATTGGATTGTCACCCATTTTGTTCTTGTTTCTCTAGTAGCTTTATCGACTACTAGAATAACAACTCTTTTAGAATGTTCCTTCAACAAATCAACCTCCACTTTAACACGAGCACAACTAGGTCGTGTCTTATTTTTGGTAGCAAGATCAATTATCAACTACTTTCCCACAGTAGAGGCCATAGAAAATAATTGTGATTCGCCAAAATAATTAGGAGCTAAAGTGGGAAAAGAAATCCAAACTATAGCTATACTTGTTTCTTCATTTGGGGAAAACCATGGATCCCACTTTAACGTACACATTGGGTAATACCAATTTTCTTCTTTAATCCAAAAAGTCGGTTTTGATAGAAGTGTAACATAATCTTCGAACAAAGTGCACTTAATCAAAACATGCTTATTGCATAGAAAGCCAATCCTAGCCTCACCTTTCAATTCACATTGTTTTGGTATGGAAGTACGTAGTGCATGAATTTTTTGCCACATATAACTAAATTTCCCAATGACAGCATATTCTAATTCTTCTTGAACTATCATTTGCTTAATCTCTTCCATGTCATATTGCACAATTGGCTCACCATGCACGTAAACAATCGTCTTAATTGGAATTGGAACAAAAGGAACAGAGGTGGAACTGTTCGTATTTTGGTTACTGTTAGCATTAAGGGTTGTTGGATTCAACAATATAATCTAAGGGTGCAACTACGTGTTGCGAAGTGGAAGCATGAACATGAGCTACCTGGTGCGAACTAGAAGCATGAAAATTTGCTTGTTGTGAAGTTTTCATATATTCTAAGGGAGGTTTGGGAGGGCCAACCTCAGTGGGAGGTTGCTCGGTGTCCTGAGTGGCCATAGCAGGCCGGGTACTGAAGTTTTTTACGTTAGGTTTTCTGATCACTTTTTCTCCAGGAGAGAGAAGAGTTATTATTTTTTTTCTCTTAGTGTGTTCTAGTTCTCTCAGCGTGACATCTTGGGATGAAATATACGGAGGTAAGGTCATTGATGAAGACGCTTGGTTGATGGAAGACTCTTATGGACAATATTTTTTGTCTTGTCGTGACCTGGCGTCTTGGAAGTGTGAATATGAATATGGGAGTAAGGGTTGGTATTGTGACGAATATTATCGATTAAGGGAATATGCGGAATGACATTGTTTCTAACAAAGTTTGTGAATGATTGGTCTAAGGAGAGAGTTGATCTTGCATAAGAAATTGACAGGTTTGCCTTGGCCGTGTATAACTTGGATGTAGATTTGAGTGCAAAGGTTACACGCCCAACAATTTACTAACGAGTTGTGTAAAGCTGAAAAAGATCTTCTAGGAAAAATTGAGGAGATAAAAAGAGAATACCATCATTAGACTATATTCTTATTGATGCTTCCAATGTTAAAAAGAGTGCTATAAAGTCATGTGAGGGAGTAGAAAACATTACTTTTGGAGACTTGAGTGTGTGTATATATGGGGATGTAAATAGTAGTACAATTCATGAGCTAGGGCGCATTAGACCTTATTCCGATCACTTTTCCACATTGTGTTTAGATAGAAAGATGGTAATCGAGCCATCTGAGCCTATGGGGGAATCAGAGGGTGAGGATGTGTCACGACCCAACCCGATGAGCCATGACTAGTGCCCGAGCTGGACACTCGTATACGAACCTATTAGATATAGTCAGACTGAAACTAAGGACAGTATGGAAACTTGTAAAAGCAAGCTATAGACTCATAACACCATATATCATAATGAACCTGTCTCCTGAGGAGTCACAACTAACCAAAACATAGTATATTATGCAAGCCGACAAGGCTGCCACTATATGCGGAAATACTAAAAACAAACCATATCGATATAGCTGACCAAAACCTATATACAACCCACACATGTCTACAGACCTCTAAGAGTATCATAGTGAAATATGACGGGACAGGGCCCCGCCGTACCCCTGGATATGCATAAGTCTATATCAAAGCATCTGTACCAAAATGACTTAGGCTCCGGAACAATGGAGATCTCCAAACAGCTGAGAAGAAGTCCTAGGCTGGAGGATCACCAAACTGAGTGTCTATACCTGTGGGCATGAAACGCAGCCCCCGAAGAAAGGGGGTCAGTACGAGGAATGTACTGAGTATATAAAGAATGAAATACAATAAAGAAGATAATGACTGAATAAAAGATTACAGGAGGCAAGTATGATAATCAAAGATACCAATGCACCTGTGCCCTACGAGATGAGAATCATGCATATCTATATCATATACCATACCCGGCCCATTATGGGACTCGGTGAATGAAGTCATACACATATATACCGTACCCGACCTTCTAGTGAATGTCTCGGTGAAATAATCATATATATATATATATATATATATATATATATATATATATACCGTACCCGACCCTCTAGTGAGGGACTCGGTGAACAATGAAATGAAACTGTGCACGAATACATACCCGGCCCGGGACTCGGTGAATGATATATTAACGGCATGCACGAGCAGAATATCATGAGCAACCATATGCAACTAAATCGTCATCTGAGACTCAATAGAATAATTAGAATGAACTAACACTTGAGAATCAAGACAACAGTCACGTCAAGTACCACTGAGAACTAGAATTCATTGGAGTCATAATGCAAGTGAGACTCATAAAATTATTTCTGAACTCCTTAAATAACCTGGGAGCACCCTCTAATGTCACTATGGATTATATCAAAATAGGACTTCAGGAATCATAGACACGTATCAGGACATAATGAAATAGCTTCTGGAAATCAAGAACATTAGCCATTCTAGTATCTCTAAGAATAGGAGCTTCTTTGGAATTTATACGTTCGTCGTCTGTTTGTCTCATATAGACCATGCCAAAAAAGAAAGAAGGGATAGCTTTACATACCTGACAATCTACCCAATCACCCAACGTCTACTCCTCGAGTCCGTATGTCTACAATCACGAAGATAATATCACGATTAGACCATTTACACCACTTACTATCTAATTTGTATACGAACGGAACTTAATGAAATTCGGGCAGCATTTCCTCTATAAACTGGACAATCCCGAAAATCCAATTCAATTGAATTATCAACAACATCAACAACAATACCAACCATTAATATAAATCATAACTCAGCTAATCCCATCCATTTAATTCAACTAAAACAGCCCCTGATCCATAAATCTCAACAAAATAACAAACGAGCTTATAACGCTATTTTCTCCGTTCTAATCCGTTAAAACTCTAAATAAACTTATTAACAATGAAAAAGGGACCTTAATCTTACCTTAAGTATGCAGCAACCACTTCAATACTCTTCTTGTTGGCTGATTTATAGCTCAAACTGAAGGCAATGCGAAGTACAACGCTTTTCTCTTCATGAGCTTCGGGATCCGGGGCTCAGATTTTGTTCAAAATGGCTTTCTTAGCCTAGAAGATCTCTCCATCTCTCTCTAATGTTTTGGAAGCACCTAGATGCAAATGACCAGCCCTCAAATGAATTTTCCATATATATTAATGTTAATGGGCCTCATGGGCCGAAATATACTCATGGGCCGAAATGCAAATGTTTGGGTCGGGTCTCAACTTGCTGCCCCGCTAGCCCAACTTGCATCGTCCATAACCCCTTATCCCAATATCATTTTGACAAGTGGTTTGTTGCGTTGGAAACTAGACTCG
The DNA here is from genome assembly GCF_019175385.1 of Lycium barbarum. Classification (NCBI taxonomy): domain Eukaryota; kingdom Viridiplantae; phylum Streptophyta; class Magnoliopsida; order Solanales; family Solanaceae; genus Lycium; species Lycium barbarum. The sequence continues at coordinate 86,755,482 of NC_083338.1, read as the reverse complement.
ATGAAATTCATTTTATCCTTTTGAAACACCTTAAAACTCCTCATATACTAGGAGATATGCCTCCAACAATATGGGCTAAAAATCTGGTTCGAGATTTTACTGATGTCGTTCCGATTCATTTCGTTTAACTTCTAATCCTCTTCCAACCCTCGTGTAACCTCTTATACATATATATACATACTCATATACATCCATAACAATCCATACACGTGTCTCGAAGGGTCCGGAGAATCACAATAACCTTAAACATAGCTAGAGAACTCACAAAGCTTCGACGAAACTCCAATCGCAAAAGTATATTCATATCTTTTGTCCATCTTCTATATCATTACTAATAATCTCAAATACTTTAAAAGGGCACCCACATTACCTTTAGGTTGCCATGTCACCTCGGGATACTTAAGGCAACCATATATATAACGATATTCTTACTAACTCGATTAACTTCCCTTGAACTTTCTTAACTCGTTCATTTTGTCTTAAGTCAAGTAGCACGGACTCTTACGGGGTGTAACAACATAAATACTTATAACCTCAAAATAATCTTGTCCTCAGAGCTTATGTCGGTTAACTTACGAATAATCCAACGTACAGAAGTACGGGATGTAACAGGATGAGAGTGCCTATATTCTTTAATTTGTTGTACCAAAAAGAGAAAATCACATTCCTTATCCAAAGGTCGAGAAGTGCAGAGTGGAAGATTTATTACTTGGCCTTGTTATCTTTGTACCCCTACCAAAGGAGCATAGCCACAGACTGGATGCCCTGTTAGGGGTATAATTCATAAGTTCACGGCGGAGGGAAAAGTTGGTTCGCGTCATACGGAGACGTTAAATCAAGCGCTTGTTAGGAGGCAACCCAACTTGTATTTTATTTTTATAGTGGCATGTTTTGTGTTTATTTTACAGATTAGGGGAAGTCTGAGTCCCCGGAGTTGAAAGCTGAGGAGTATGTTTGGGCTTAAGTGAGGGGTCGTGCCGACCCTTAATGTTGAGTATATGCTGCTAGCTAGGCCCTAGAGGTTCTCAGGGAGTATTTCTCACCCTTGTTTTAATTTTTCTCTACTATAGATGCATTGAGGACAATGCACATTTTTAAGTGTGGGGTGGGTACTTTCGATTTTTTAGGTCAAGGTGATTATGCCATAAGAGTTTTTTTATTTCTTAGCCTTATATATTAAAAAAAAAAAAACAGAAAACTAATAAAAATTCAAAAAGATTTTTTTTTCTTTGTTGGTTCTTTTATTTTTCCTTTAGAGCTTCTTTTTCGCTCATTAGTGGCATAGATCATCCACCCCTTGGATTTTCTTATGGCCTCGGTTCTTTCCCGAGGAGAGGCTTTGGACTGGGTAATTTTTAAAAAATTTAGGATTAATATTTTTTTAGGAGTAGTAAAGGAGAGAGAAGAAAGACTCTTTTTGACTTGTTTGGTACTAGCATATTTGGGCCTGAGCTTGAATAGTACTTTCCTGTGAGCGCTTGAGTAATGAAAAAGATAGCATACTTTCTGACACCTAGCTCAAGGTTGTGATTCTATGTATAGCTTATTCTTTTTTTTGTAGTTCATCATGATCCTATCTGTCCTAGAGTAGAATTGATCCATCTTGATTAAGACTTGTGCCATGTGTGGTGAGGATTTCTTGCATATATTCTATGTTTTGCATCTTAGTCTAGAACTTGCCCTGCATGTTATTGAAGCGAAATAAAAAGTGTTGCTTTGTTTAGAAGATGATGATATGCTTTCTTTGATATGTCTTGTGAATTTTTAGCCTTTTCAGCAATTATACCACTAGTTAGCCCTTTGAGCCTGTAGCCTTTCGTTTGTTAGCAGTATTTTTGCCTTGACCCATTTGTCGAATCCCTAGTTTTCGCACCCTGCTTCCTTGAGCACTGTAGCTTAGACTATGATATAATTGATAAATTTGAAGAAAGGAATGGTCAAGTGAAAAAATAAAAACTGTCACGACCCAATTCACTAAGTCGTGCGGGCACCTATCTTTCCCACCTCGGTAGGCGAACCCTTAACTCTACATTCACAGTTAATAAAAAAGAGCGAAAGCCTCACAAATGTAATATAAGGAAGCGAAAACAATGGAAATACACCCCAGTATCTGGTCTACTCATATAAGAGCATCTAACTAAATACTACAAATCTGACTAATAAGTATACATCAATAGTCTCAAAATCATGTATTAGAAGGGAAAGCAAGACATAATAATAGAAAGAGTCTTCCGGGCAGCGAACGTCCTCATGCTCACCCAGAAGAGACTCGAATCAGCAATCCTCAAATATCAGCCACGAAGGGTAGAAGTAGATCTATCTAGGTACTCTGCATTCATAAAAGAATGCAACAAGTGCAGGTCAATACAAACAACAAGTACCGATAGGTATCATAGGCCGATTAAATTTAGCTAACATATATCAAGGCAATAAAGTAAGATAAACAGGTAAATCAACAATGTATAAGTCAAACACGAGCCAGAATCTAAGTACACGTCATCACCTATGTTTAGCATCTAAACGCAAATGTGCCAAGTCTCAAAATACTCATTCCGAATCCGTATATCACAAGTACATCACGAGAATATCACAATAGAAGCCATAGTGCAATGCAAAGTAATAATGTATGAAATGCAAATGCAATACATATGTTGTGTACACATGTACTCCGATGATGGAACATCACATCTCCGCAGCACAACCCATGGGGGACCCATGAAGTCCATATACCTCACGGTTCTGGTAACAACCTCGGCAACCGCTACCTCACGATTCCGGAAACAATCTCGGCAATCGCTACGACATCCTTGCTTCCGGTACAAACTTCGAACATCGGTCCTCACGTCACTCTCATCCAACTGAGCCCAGCTCGTAGTAGTGTTTCCTCAAGTGTCATCAATGTATCAACAATATATCATGAAGGATGAGAATGCGTGCAATGTATGAGTTCAATGTCAATAATCAAATCAATCCCAAACAGTACCACACATGGGCACACCAACAATATCAATAAAAAGGCTATATAATAAGCCACAATAGAATCACAATCCTCGTATCAAATGACAACACGCAAGACATTATAAAAATCATAATCAGGATATATCAATAGACTTTAATATCTACTATCTCCACGTGGCATCAAGCCAACAACAATAGAACAAGATAAGTCACAACACAACGGGGTGGCTAACCTCAATCACACAACAGGGCCCAACCTAAGACAATATCCAACCCAACTTCATACCCTAAGATTTACATGCTTTCTCCGACAATATCGTCTAAATATATACTTCGCTAAATGAAGTCTCACCATAGAGTAAACTGTAACCTACCAGGAAGGCCGAACTGCAATATCACCAACAATCACTTCTTAGACTTCCCTTTGCTTTGAGCCTCGAGATAAAGAAAGTCTAGGCACATTCGAATCAAGAAATTAGAATCAAGAAGAACATCAAACGAATGCTACTTCTATTCAAGACCTAAATCCCCAATCTATGGAATAGGGCTTATGAACTAGAAGGGTAAAATTAGCAATCTAAAGGTTCCAACATGAAATTAAAGCTCTAGGTGATCAATTCCCATCAATATCAAGCTAGAAGAATCAACAATTTACTCAAATTCGAATTTTAGGTAAAACCCCCAAATTTTGGTATAAACTCTAACTTCCAATTTCATAAATTAGCCTCTAATTAGGAAGAAAATATGAAATAAAAGGATTCTAATCATCAGTTCCATGCTTAATAGAGCTAACCCAACCAACAAATCATGATTTAAAAGCCTAGAAGAAGAACTCATGGAACCCTCTTTTAATCTTCAAACACTAATGAACTAACAAGATAAAGAGATTCTAAGGCGATTAAGGACAATGGAATAGTAAAGGAATTTGAAGAACCACCAAGAATTTTCTCTAAGAATATCGTTGAAAATCTCCCAAGACCTCTAAAGTCGAATAATAAAGAATGGGGAGCTTAGGGCTTTTGATGCTCAGTTAATGAAATAATCCCTGCCCGATACCGCTTCTACGGCTATGCGGTGATCCCGCCCCTACGGACACTCAGACCACTTCAACGGTTATCTCGGAAAGCACTGGACTGCTGTGGCGGCCATCCCACTGCTATAGCGGTGTCGTTGATGCGGTACTGGTGCCGTTATAGCGGGCACCAAAACCAGATTTCCCCAAAATAATCACAACTCAATCCCGACTAATACCCGAGGCCATCTGCTCATAAACCACATACATAGACACACAGAAAAACACGCTACGAACGCACTCGTGGGCTCAAAATTTCCAATTGAGGTCTCGTTGATCGAGTCAATCCCCGATACCTCAACATCAACTTTTCAACCCAAGTCCCAAAATGCACCCGAGTGCATTGGGAACTGAACCAAATATTCACACAAGTTCTAAAACGACTAGTCAGACCTCTCCAAATCAACAGATATCCAAAAAAGGTCCGTTTATCCAAAAGTCAACTTTCAGTCAACCCTTTTTTGCTTTAAGCCCAGATTTCCAAAAGATCACCCAAATCATATCTGATGACCTCGGGAAGCGTGCCAACGGTCCGGAGGGTCAAATATGAGCTAATAAAGCTCAGAAAAGGATCAAAACAGTTGGGAACGCTTACAAAAACAGTGACCAATGTATAGTTGAAAAGTGATGAAAAGTTCGCTTAAAAAGAATGTGACATAAAAAAAAATGAAATATTGCGTTGAAAAAAAATGATTTGAAACGTTCTTGATATGAGGAAAAGACTAGTGAAATAATTGATGAAGAGAGGGCTGAAAAATAAAATAAAGAGAAGAAATAATGGGTGATGAAGTCTAAAAGTACAAAGTGCTTAGGGAAGTGTAAGTCACTATTATATAGTTTTCCTACCCATCCTGTTATACCCCGCATTTTCAGAGCATGAGCGTGACACGCGATTCCTCAAAATTTACAATCATGTTGTTGCCACATAATTTAAACTCACGTTGATAATGTTGTATTCCGTACTTTTGTACGTCGGATTATTCATAAGCTGAGGTGGGGCCCACACGTCGAGATTTTTTTAGGACGCATGACAAGTTATATGAAGCACATATGTGAAGTTGAACATAACTCAAGAAGGACCCTTGAGCCGAATCAAAGTGGAAGTCCTCCAAACAAATATTTTTAAGTAACGTTTTCGGGTGATCTGAATTCGAGGGGCAAAAACGGTATTATAAGTTTGGAATTTGGAAAAATACCAAGAAATAGAAGTTGTAGATAATTGAATTATATTTCCAACCATATGTCGTGGGTCCATAGGTGACGTCGGAATAAGGAGATATGAACGTTTTAAGTCAGAAAGGTCAGTGGGCTAGGCCCAATCCGAGCCCAACCGGGTTAGGCCCATTACCTATGTCTTTATAAGTACAAATTTCGGCCTTCCTCCTCATTTTAAGACCAGGAACGCCCAGAAAATTCTGGGGAGAGAGAGAAAAAGAGTCTTGCAGAAGAAAAACCAATTTTGATCGAAATCTGAGCCCCGAATCCCAAAGCCCATGAAGGGAAAAGTGTTGTACGCTGCGTTGTCTTCAATTTGAGCTAAAAATCAACCAAGGAGAAGAGTGATAACGTGGTGGCTGCATGCTTAAGGTATGAAAAAGGTTTCTTTTCATTGTTAACGAGTTTATTTAGAGTTTCGACGGATTAGCACGGAGAGAATAGCCTGATAAATTCGTTTGTTGGTGTTGTGAATTATGGAATGAAACTTGAAGAAAATTTTGGATGATAATAAATGTATTTAACTTGTAAAATGTGGAGGATGTTGTTATTAATGTTATTGGTATTAATTTCAGCTTCTTTACGGAAATAAAAATTATTAAATAGTTATATCGCAAATTTGGTTGGTTGAGAAATTTAGAAAACAGTGCGCGGGCTGTTTTATGGCATACGTCGGTATTGGAAATGATGTTAATACTATTGGTATTGTTGTTGATGTTGTTGGTTGTTAAATTGGAATTTCGGGCTAGGCATATAAACAGGGGAAATGTTTCCCGAATTTCGGCAGAATTTAAAAGGGTTTTAATTAAAGTCTCGAGACGAACGTACGACGATGATCCTAATGATATTATGAATGATTCCATATGTAGAGTACGAGGCTACGAATAATTCTTACGCGAGTTGCAAGACGGGAAGTAAGTTGAAAGTCGAGAATCATCTTCCAGGTATGTAAGGCTTACCCTTTCTTTCTTTTGGCATGATCCTTGTGAAATAAACAGACAAAATATATGTATGATTTCAAAGAAACTCCTATTCTTAGAGCCACTAGGATGGCTAATGTTCTTGACTTCCGAAAACTGTTTTGCTATGTCTTGATACATGTGTGTGGTTCCAAAAGTTCTATTTTAATTTGATCCATAGCGATATTTGAAAGGTACTTGGTATGACTATTGCTTTGATTTTCCAAAGATAGCTTCTGAAACGTTCGTAGAGGTTTCTGTACTAAAATGCTCATAACTTTCTTATACTAACTCGGATTGACCCGGAACGTGTTTGTGATCTTTCAAGTGTCGTTTCGTGTACTCATCCATCGAGTCTTAAAAATTGATTTATGTGCATATAGTTTCTCACTACTCTGCTCGTGCATACCTCAATGCATCTTTCACTGAGTCCCGGGCCAGGACATGTTCTCGTGCGTACTCCGCTGCATTGTTCACCGCGTCCCTCACTAGAGGGCCGGGGCACGTTATATATACATATAGATATGTGATATGATGACATGATGATATGATGACGGGGTGGCGGCCAGGATGGCATATGATGATCCTATTCACCGCGTCCCTCACTAGAGGGCCGGGGCACGTTACATGCATATATGATAATTTTATTCATCGCGTCCCTCACTAGAGGGCCGGGGCACGTTATATGTATATATGATATATGATGATGACATACATGATTTTCATTCAAAAAGGCAAGTGCATTGATGTTTTTAAAAGTCATACTGGTTTCTGGTAAATCTCCATTTCAGTTATGATCCTCCTTACTGTATTTCATGCCTTACATGCTCAGTACATATTCCGTACTGACCCCCTTTCTTCGAGGGATGCGTTTCATGCCGCACAGGTACACCCAGATGAGTAGAAGCCATTATAGAAGATGTTTCAGCGGAATTGGCAAGCTCCATTTGCTCCTGGAGTGTTTCTAAGTCAGAGTATTCATGCTATGGTATCTTGGTCGATGTTAGAGACTTTGCAGACAGAGTCGTGGGTATAGAATGTCAGTCTTGTAAGTAGCTCCACCAGCCGATGTGTCATTATGTATTATGTTACAGATTCTTTATGATTACAGATTTACTTGCCTTGAGAACGATGAAAAAAAATGATTCTGCAAGCCCTTATTATGTATTTCATTCTTATTTGATTTAAAGAGTCCAAAGCGATTACGTGTGTAGTAAGAGTCAGCGGGTTCGCTCGGCCCTAGGTAAGGGTCGGGTGCCCATCACACCCTAGTAAGATTAGGGTGTGACACATCCCCTAGCCAACATTACAACCCGTTAAAGTCCTATTTGATTCTATTCGAGCACACTTGATTAGTAGAGATGAACATAATGGGCAAGCCCATGGTTCTTTATGCATACATGTGAATTTCTTTTGAGAGCAAGAGTTGTGCTTTGATGCTAAGTCCTTAATTTACATTCATCCCTTGAATTGAGTGTGTGGACTATTTCTTCTTGTGAGGGCACTTGTTTCATAATAGAGGTGATGTTATTAGTTTTCTTTGACAGTATAAGTGAGCGAGCTTAAATTTAATGAGTTAATGTCCGTCTCTGAGATCAGGAGGTTAGAAGCTTGTCAGTTGTTTGTTGACATGTATATCTTGCATGATGATTATAAATTGTATATTTGATGAGTTGAGTTGCTAGAGGGCCTAATTATTGGTATCAATCAAAGTGGTGGTGTTCCTAGGTTTGATTTATTGAGAGTGGTTTTAGTGCTTACTCGAGGACGAGCAAGAGTTTAAGTGTGGGGTGGTGATGTTCGGCTTAAAATGCATATATTTAGTCATTATTTGCCTCACAACATAGTACTTTAATCGTCTTTTGAGTATTATTATATTGATTTGTGCTTAATATTATATTTTGATGTGTAGGAATAAAGTGATGTAAAGATGAGAATTCTGGAGCAAAAAATTGACAAAAGACGTGAAGTTATAGAATTGGAGAAAGAATAAAATTGATCTGTGATAATTATTGTGATTTGGTTTGGGATTGCTCATGAAGAAAGGAGCGCATTTGAAATTTATGTATGTGGAGAATTTAATTTGCAAGCACATGGGACCAGTTAGAATGGAAAATACGTATAGACTTTATCTTCGTGGCAATATAGAAGTGTGCACATTCCAGTGGTATGGCGTTATTCTGATTGCTGACGCGTGTGCTCCAACAAGCAAATCTCTAATCGTGGCTTGGACAAGTTTTTCTATTTGAGTTGGGATTGGATTAAAATATTTCGTACAGCTATAAATACATCAAGACATTATTTTTTAGGGGAGTTGAGAACTTTGGACCTAGAAAGGGCTGATAGCCGCTGTGGAGGCCGTAGTTACAGGGTTTTACCTTCTCTCCTCTGTGTTATTTATTTTTACGTTTTTATTCGGATGATTTGTTGTTTTTTATCCATGTCTATGTGGAGCTAAACTCTTTAGTTCTAGGGTTTTGGCTCAGACATGAAAGTTGTGGTTTGACGATTGTTGCTATCTATTGATTTCCATCTTTGAGTTGCTTATCTATTCTTGATCTTAATTGTTTGATTAATTGATCACTAATTAGACACTATTTGTGGTGCGTGAGTTGAACTTGAAAGAGAGAATTCACGTACGTAATAAGAATAAATAGAGTTTGTTAAATTTATCATTTCGTTACTGAGGATAGAAATATACCCTTTAGCCCTATTTAGTTGGATACTCAGATGTAAATGCTTTCTTGTTACATCTCGCAGTCATAGAAATATAGATGTTAAGTGTAGCATCTACAGGCTTGTGAGCAGTTAGAAAGAATATCATAAAGTTAACATAAACCCGTCAACTAGTAACTCAGGAAATTGATAGGTAGAACAGTTTAAAGACTCAACTGGATTGTTAGTGGTCATAGCCGTAGATCTATCTTTTCTCCGATAAAAATCCGCTCTTTCTTGGTTGAAGTTCATTAGTTGCTTTATTTTATATTTTAGTTAGTTGATAATTATATTTTTGGATTTTGTTTCTTTTATTGATAATTAGGATCGTTTAATTTAGTAAATAGTTAAAAATAAGTCCCTGTGGGTATGATATTTGTACTTAAACCATATATTACTTGTACGACTGCGTACAATTGCATATGCATTTGGTTTGAGAAGTTCGAGGCTCGTGTTCGGCTCTGAGGTAGGTTAAGGCTTATCTTCTTATACTTTGATTAGTGAATCATTGTGTTATGTAGTTATTGACGGGGAAAGAATGATAGGCCTTCAGACATGGTTGTGGTGTTAAATCCACTAGGTTGGTATGATGTGGGCTTGTCTCCGTACTTTATGCAATTATTGACATTTGGTGTAATTGACTACGTAGTTGTGGTGATGCGGGATGTGTTGGTTCTCTTTGTTGCGATTGGGATTGATTCTTTGATACATTTCCATGGTAGTCTTGATAATTCGTGCAAGGATTGAATTGGCTTCACGGTTTTTGTGAATTCCATATCATATTTATTGACATTGATTACATGTGATTCCTCAATCCTGCATTCATACATTCATACTGATGAAAGAGTTATGGAAACAGATTCCAAATGGAAAGATTGAGAAAGATGAAAGTAATATGATTATTGCTATAGTCCGAGGTCTTATCGAATATAATGGCAGAGTCACGACCCGTTTTTTGTTTCGGGGTGGCTAGTACATAGATACTGCCGGTCCCCTATGGTTCATGATTATTAAAGCGACAAATGGTTATAGCATGTGTGTACTGGTTCAAGGTATTGGCCATTACATTGCATCTCATTTGTATTTCATCCCTCATTAATGCATCATATATTATCTTATCAGATTCTTGATTGGTGGTACTTTTGTTGTTATGGTTGAGGGATTTCTTAGAACTTGGCAAACTTGTGGAATAGAAGCTTAACCTAGGCTATGACTTGATGATTTGGGATATACTGTGCTTGTTGATTGTTGTTGACTGCCTTATCCGTTTACTTGTTGATTTCTCTATTTCATATGCATTAACTTGTCTTAGCCAGCCTGTGATGCCTACGAGTACCTGTGTTGTACTGATACTACTCTTACTGCACTTTTTCTAAGTGCAGAGTTTGAGGCAGGATCTTTTTTGAGGCCTCGAGTCTAGCCCCGAGGCTTCTTGCTTGAGATTGGAGGGTGAGCCACCTGCCAGCCTACAACCCTGGATCTCATATATTATTGTCTATTACTTTATCTATTAGACAGTATTCTCCTATATTCAAACTATTATTATATTCCTAGACTTGTTTTGGATTAGTTGTTCTTGTACCGGTGACTTCACGTCCTTAGAGAGATGTATTGACGTAGTATTCTGCACTTTATGTTTATGTATGCTTTAAGACTTATTATTGTTGGTGTTATTTATGTCCTGCTTATTTATTAAATTGATTAAGTGTTGCTTAAGGAGGATGGTTTGCCCGTCAAGGGGATTAGTGTGGGTGCCATCATGACCGTGATTTAGGTCGTGACAAGTTGGTATCAGAGCCCTAGGTTCACCGAACTCACAAGTACAAGAACATGTCTAGTTGAGTATTGCGGATCGGTACGTAGATGTCTATACTTATGTTTGAGAGGCTATAGGACACTAGGAAAACTCTACTCTTTCATTCCTTTCGTGCTACTTTTCCCTAATTGTTATCTAGTTGGATCACATTGCTATCTGATTTATCCTTCTATTCTCTCACTAATGGTGATGACGCTTGCTAGAATTACGATCGATAAGATACTAGTGCTGGCTGCCAATGCACAGGAATGTGGTAGGGGTCGAGCTAGAGGTTATGGCCGTGGCAGTGATAGAGAGGCAACACCAGCTAGGGGCAGGGCACCCGTGGCTGGTCAGGCCAGAGTTAGATCATTGGCTGCCGAGCCACAGGAGGATCATCTGGACGAGGTATTTGAGGAGGAGGGGCTAGGACTAGCATCAGCTCAACACGATATTACTGATACTCCAATTATATCTGATGCTTTGGTTCGAGTATTGAACTTGCTTGAGGGGTTGACTCAGGCAAGTGTCCTACTAGCTACATCGGATGGTTAGGGAGTTAGATTGGATGATCATATTCTAGAGAGGTTCCATGCTCCAGGGGCACCACCAGCTACGGCTGTGGCTCCCCATATAGATGAGGTCCTGGACTAGATTTTCTTTCCAGACCTGTAGCAGGTCCAGTGATGACCCTTAAGGAGCAGGACTTATTTAGGAGGTTCACTAATATGAAGCCTCTATATTTCTATGGCACCCCGCAAAAAGACGCCTATGAAATTATTATTGATTGTCATGAGAGACTCCACAAGCTGGGGTGGTGGAGACACATGGAGTTTATTATGTGGCCATCCAGTTGATGGGTGATGCCAAACTTTGGTGGAGGTCATATGTCGAGTGCAAGCAGCTGGGTCGCCTCTGTTGTCATGGATCCGATTTTATCAAATCTTCTTGGAGAAGTACTTCCCGCATACTTTGAGGGATAGGATACGGGACAAGTTCAGTCACCTAGAGCAGATAGGGTCATCGGTTGCTGAGTATGAGGCTCGCTTGTATTCCTTGTCTAGATGTGCACTTCAGTTGCTTCCCACAGACACAGAAAGAGTGAAGAGATTTGTCAGAGGGTGGAATACTCCGTTGAAGTTGGAGGCTCTACAGTTAGTGACCACAGGGGCTTAATTTCAGGATATGGTATATCATGTCACCTAGGTTGAGTCAGAGAGGCAGGGGAGTTATGGTAGGGTTGAGGATAAGAGGACTCGCAAAAGGGAATCCTCAGTGGTACAATTTCAGGAGGGCAGGGCCATTATGGGCAGAAGTTTTCGGTTCTACTCCGGTCGCCCCATTCAGTCAGCTATTCAGACCTCGCTTGGGGGTTCTTCAGGCCCAGCCGTTACTCTTAAGGACAGTCAGTCCAGGATTCTTATTCTAGGTTTTCAGATCATGAAGGGCATGCTCTTCATCAGCTTCAATTCAACTGGTTCTACTTGACAGGACTTGCTATAAGTGTGGTGAGCCAGGACATATCAGGATCTATTATCCCCGACTCAGACAGAGCGGTCAGAGTACTCCGTATCAGAACCCCAAGCCTTCAACGCCATCATTCATAGAGCGTGGGTCTTCGGTCGAGGTGGTGCACAACTTTGTAGAGTTAGTCACTCATCTAGTAAATATGGTCCTTGGCCTCTCAGAAGCGGATCTCAGTTTGGCAGAGGTGGACATCAACCCAGTAGAGGCGGGGTCCAGTCAGATCAGGGTAGTCGTGGTGGTTCACAGGATGATGACGGATAGGTTCATTGTTATGCCTTCCCTGGCAGGCCAGAGGCCTAAGCTTCAGATGCTGTCATCAGAGGTACTATTTCAGTCTGTCACTGGGTGGCTTTCGTATTATTTGACTCGGGTTCCACTTTCTTTTATGTGTCTACATATTTCTCTATAGGTTTGGAGATGGTTTGTGATCTACTTGATGTACCTATTTATGTATTTACTCCGGTCGGAGATTCTGTAGTGGTAGATCCAGTCTATCAGTCTCGTATAATTACGTTTATAGGTTATGATACATGGGTAGACGATGATACTTGATATGGTAGATTTTGATGTTGTCTTAGGCATGAGTTGGTTGTCTCCTCATCATGCGATTTTGGATTGTCATACCAAGACAGTCACGCTTGCCATGCCTGGTATTCCGAGACTCGAGTGGATGGGTACTCCTAGTCCCTTCCCGAAAAATATTATCTCATTCCTTTGAGCCAGGAAGTTAGTTGATAGCGGATGTTTGGCTTACTTGGTTCATATTCATGATACTAGTGTTGACACTCCGTCTCTTGAGTCTGTACCTGTTGTGAGCGAGTTCGCAAAGGTGTTCCCTATGGACTTGCCAGGTATGCCACCCGATTGGGATATCGACTTCTGCATTGATATAGAGCCGGGCACTACCCTATTTTTATTCCGCCATATCGGATGGCGCCAGCCGAGTTGAGAGAGTTGAAAGAACCGTTGTAAGATCTTTTAAACAACGGTTCCATTAGACAGGGCGTCTCCCATTAGGGCGCTCTTGTGCTTTTCATAAAAAAAAAAGATGGGTTGATGCGAATGTGTATTGATTATCGACTATTGAACAAAGTTACCATCCGGAACAAGTATCCTATTCCCCGTATCGATGATTTGTTTGACTAGCTTCAGGGAGCCACAGTATTTTTCAACATTGATTTGAGGTCGGGCTATCACCAGTTGAATATTGGGGCCGAGGATATTCCTGAAACGGCCTTCAAGACCCGTTATGGTCATTACGAGTTCCTAGTTATGTCTATCAGGATTACAAATGCCCCGACAACTTTTATGGATTTGATGACTAGCATCTTCAAGCCATATTTGGACTCTTTCGTCATAGTTTTCATTGATGACATTTTGGTGTATTCGCGAAGCAAAGAAGATTATGAAAGGCATTTGAGAATCGTACTTGGATTGTTGAAGGAAAAGGAACTTTATGCTAAATTTTCTAAGTGAGATTTTTGGCTTGATTTAGTGGCATTCTTGGGGAATGTTGTGTCTAAGGATGGGATTATGGTGGATCCCAAGAAGATCGAGGCAGTCCGAGATTGGGCTAGGCCCACTTCAATGACCGAGATCCGGAGTTTTGTGGGTCTTGCTAGTTATTATCTTCGGTTTTTGAAGGGGTTCTCTTCGATTTGACTCGTTTCACTCAAAAGAATGTGCCTTTTCAGTGGTTCGATGAGTGTGAAGAGAGCTTCCAAAAGCTCAAGACTTTGTTGATTACAGTTCCTTCCTATTTTATCTCTACCGGTCGAGGGAAAGGACTTCACTATGTATTGTGATGCTTCGTGTATAGGTTTGGGTTATGTTTTGATGCAGGAGGGTGAGGTGATCGCGTATGCTTCAAGGCATTTGAATGTACATGGAAAGAACTACAACACTCTTGACTTAGAGTCGGCGACGGTGGTATTTGCTTTGAAGATTTAGAGGCACTACTTGTATGGGGTTCATTGTGAGGTTTTCACCGATCATCGTAGTCTTCAACATGTATTCAATCAGAGGGATTTAAACTCCAGAAAGCGCAGATGGATGGAGTTGCTCAAGGACTATGACCTGACTATTCTGTATCAGTCGGACAGGGCCAGTGTTGTGGCGGATGCGTTATATGGGAAGGTGGTGAGTACGGGTAGCTTGGCCCGATTGATAGTAGGGGAGAGACTGTTGGCCAGGGACATTCATAATTTGGCAAACGGGATGGTGAGGCTTGATATTTTGGATTCAGGCAGAGTTTTGGCTTGTGTTGAGGCGAGGTCATATCTTTTGGAGCATATTATCTCTCTTGGAGCCTATTAAGGCACAACAATTTGAGGATGTTAAATTGTGCAAGATTCGTGATAAAGTGTTGAATGGAGAGGCTAATGAGGCAATTCTGGATAGTGAGGGGGTTTTGAGGATTAAGGGGCATGCTTTCCCTCCTCGGGTTGGTCACTTGATCAAGATAATTTTAGATGAGACTCACAGTTCTAGATATTCCATTCACCTTGGTGCTAAGAAGATGTACCGTGATTTGAGACAGCACTATTGGTGGGGTAGGATGAAGCGTGATATTGTTGAATTCATTTCTCATTGTTTGAATTGCCAGCAAGTTAAGTATGAGCACCAGAGACCGGAGGGTATGATTCAGAGAATGCCCATTCTAGAGTGGAAATGGGAGAGGATAGCCATGGAATTTATGGCTGGTCTACCAAAGACTTTGGGAAGGTTTGATGCTATTTGGGTTATTGTGGATAGGTTGACCAAGTCCCCGCACTTCATTCCGATTCAGACCACATACAATGTAGAGAAGTTGGCCAAGATCTATATCCGAGAGATTATTCGATTGCATGGAGTGCCCATTTCCATTATCTCCAACAGAGGCACTCAGTTCACATCCCATTTCTGGAGAACCTTGTAGAAAGATATAGGTACTCAGTTTACCAATAGACCGTTTAGAGGATATGCTCCGAGCTTGTGTTATTGACTTTATTGGTCATTGGGACCAGTTCATGCCTTTGGAAGAGTTTGCGTACAACAACTATCATTCGAGTATTGACATGGCTCCTTTCGAGGCCTTATATGGGAGGAGATGCCGATCTCCGATTGGCTGGTTTGATGCTTTTGGTTGGACCTTGAGGTACCGATCTTTTGAGAGAGTCGTTAGATAAAGTGAAGTTGATTCAAGAAAAGCTTTTGGTGGCTCAGAGTAGGGAAAAGGCGTATGCGGATTAAAAGTTTTGTGATTCGAAGTTTATGGTTGGTGACCAGGTTCTACTGAAGGTTTCACCCATGAAGGGTGTGATGAGATTCGAGAAGAAGGGCAAGCTAAGTCGAGGTTCACTGGCCTATTTGAGATCCTTCGTTGTGTTGGAGATGTAGTGTTACACCTCGGAAATTTTTCCGTACTTGTGTGATGAGTAGAACGATGAAGGGCTTGAGTGTATGATGTTTCACTAAGTCGGGAATGGCTAATTATGCATTTTTGGAAATAAAGAAGTTGCGGAAAAAATTTCAGCCCAGTGGTCGTATATGGCACTATACGGCCCGTAAAGTGATTTACGGACCGTATAGTGCAATCGTATTCCATCGTTCCAAAAGAATCAACTTTCTATCCAGCGTTAATATGGTTAAATACGACCCAGTTTACGGCCCGTAAACTGGTTTACGGACCGTAAACCAGGTCGTAAAATGCCATGTTCCTCAGCCAAAACTTTCTGTTTTTGAAATGATTAAATACGGCCATGGAGGACGGACCGTAAATCAAAATACGGTCCGTATATGGTGGTTTACGACCACTGTTCATCCCGACAATTTTTCATTAAAGATCAGATTTTGTGATTTGTAAAAGGGACTTAAGCTCATTTCATTTCATTTTTCATCAAGACAACTCAAGAGACTTCTAGAACTCTCCAAATATTTCCTCCACGAGAATTCAAGAGAATTAAAGGGAACATCAAGACCAACAACATTAAATTCATGAAAGCAAGTGTAAGAACGCAATAAAGGGTCATCTAAGTGAAGAAATTCCAAAGAAGGTGGAACTAGGGTTTCGTCTAAGTGAAACAATTCAACTTAAGACTTGCTTGAGGTATTGAAGGGCTCACATGCTTAAAATGTAGAAGAACATAGAAATGGGTCATTATTGAGTAAATAGTGACATAAGTGTGTGATAGTGGAATTGAATCATGAAAGTTGAAGAATTGTCATTAAGAATACGTTATGAATGATGTTTATATCATGAAACAAGTGTTAAATGCGTGGAAACACAAAGATGAGCTAGAAGTAGAAATACAGGAATATTCGAGGAAAATGGTGGATTTTACTAATTGTGCATGAATGATGATTGTTGATTGTGATATTGTGAGTAGTATGGTGAATGTAGGGAGTTAATATAAAACATGGGAAAAATAGTATAAACAAGAGAAGTGCTGCCCAATTCTTCCTAGACCTGACGATGCGTTTATAGACGATTAACTAATGTAATACGAATTCTCTCATGAAGGTGACGACGTGGTATCGAAGGAGAATAAGTGGACAACAACTTAGCTAAACGACAAGGTATGTGAGGCTAGTCCTTTCTTTCCAATGGCATGAATCTTATACTCCGAATTACCATCTTTCCATGAGCTCCTACATTCCAAAAAGTTAAATGTCCATATGAGATAAGTTATAAGATATGATGATGTTAGTCCTTGCCTACACTCACCTTATGTACTAGTCCTTTCGAGGTGAGGCAAAATGTCCGTAATTGCCCAATAAAGTAATCGGGGGGTCACGACCTTACGTCACCCCGATAGAGTAAAGTAGTTCTCAAACCTCATGCATGTGTTATGATAAGGCAAATATTTTTACAATAAGCACATTGTAATGACTATTTTATGATAATCATGGCATGAGCATTGCATACCGGGCCTAGTTGGCCGGGCAGACACCGCTTCGGTGGGCGGCGATACGGATACACCACGACCTTCGGGCGTGGGCAGACACCACTAGTGGGCGGCATGAGATGGTACTGTCACACCCCGACATTTCGAGGGTGTGATGGGCACCCGACCCTTACTTAGGGCCGAGCGAACCCTCAGACTCTTGCTACGCAGAAAATCACATCGAACTTTCTAAATCGGATAAGGTAAAATGCATAGTAAATTTTTTTTTCAGAAATATTCTTTCAAATCGAACAAATGCATATAATCATACAGAATCCAGTACATAACTCAGACCTACATATCGGCTGATGGAGCCGCTTACATACAAACAACCAATACTCACGACACTGTCTGCAAAGTCTCTAACATAATCCAGAACCATAACATACGGACTCTAACTTGGCAGCACTCCAGAAGCAAATGGAGTTTGCTGACCCCGCTGGATCGTCTTCCGTAATAACTTTAGGTCACCTGGGAGTACCTGCGCGACATGAAACGCAGCCCCCGAAGAACAGGGGGTCAGTACGAAAGTGTACCGAGTATGTAAAGCAAAAATATCACAAATATAATAATAGCCCGGACCAGAAGCACAGAAATATATACAAAAATATAACAGGGATAATCGAATCCAAATCCAAGACAGACATACCGAGTTTAACTGACAGAATCATCGCACAGAGCTGGGGCACAGATGTAACTGATACCATCGTAATCAGAGACAGAGGTACAGAACGGAACAGACTGAGTCGTGGTCCGGATCAGACTACCAGAAGTATAACATACAGAAACGTAATTTAGCCGGACAGACAGAAGGGTAGCGGACAGAACCATAATCTTATCAGACAGACCGAAATGTACGAATAGAATCATAATCGTATCGGACAGATCGAGGCATAGCGGACAGAATCCAGACGGACAGACAAAATCACACTCCAGGCGGGCAAACAAAATCATATTTCAGACGAACAGACAGAATCAGATTCCAGACGGATAGACAGAATCATAATCCAGAGTTATATAGAGTCATATGCCATATCCGAACGCCGTAGCGTATCGGATCAGATGTTGCCACCGGTGAATCATATGATGTTTACAAAGAGTGTGCCACCTCGAGCTCAGCCCAGTACGGTGGTCACACCATACACAAACATATCGTATCAGATCACAGCACATCATATCATATCAAAGTACGCGTCTACAAGGGGTATGCCACCTCGAGCTCGGCCCAGTACAGTGGTCATCCCATGCAGAAACTGCCCGTTTTTCCCGCTCGAGCTCTGCCCAGTACACGGGTCATGGACCAGTCTGGGGAGCTCGAGCTCCGCCCAATACACTCCCAACGCGTCTGCCTGGTATCAAATCACACAGCGCAGATACTATCCGCTTTGGGGATCGAGCTCAGCCCAGACCACCCCTCACGGTTTTATTTCAGCACACCATAGGCAACATAGGGAAATAGCGCACGACAGCATAGCTTGGTCCGGCTCAGTGAATAGACATGGTAGGGCTTGCACGAACGGAGTAGTGAGAGACCAAATACACATATTTTCAGACTCGATAGATACAAACACTTATTGACATTTGAGGATTATAGACGTAATTCGGAACGATCAGAATTGATACGTGATATTTACGGACACGTTTACCACAAAATCGTTACGAACGTTTCAAAACGGATTTCGATCGACGAAGCAGTTCAAGGAATCGGACAGTAGTCATAAGGCACGTACATAACTTTTTGGAAGGCACGATGGAATGTATCAACACAGAACGTCTGGGGTCATTTCACGTGTCCAAGCATTTTATAAGACTTGTGCAAGTCATTTAACATACTATCGGAATATTCGTAACGGATTACTCGAACAGATTACTCATATCCGAATACTTATCTCAAAATAATTCTAGCAGAGTACTTGTAGCGGAGCACCTATGCCCGGATACTCGTGTCAACGGAAGGGCATGCAGTCGAATTGTAATAGTGCGCACGGTCAATAACCCGGCCCGGAGGACCGGTGAACAATATCATAATAATGGGCACGAGCGGAGTAATGAACGACTGATACAATTTACGAATCGGAAGAGCTATAGGGCCCCATATAGTCATATGTCGGCCCGTTAATCCAACTAGTCTGAACAAGTGGTCATCACGGGGTTTATTTTGCAAAAGTTCTTCAAAAATTATGTTTATAGTTCAAAATGTAAGTTAGAATGTCAAAATACTTTTGTAATCTTGATAAAATCATAGGCTGACCCAATAGTCAAAATAATTCGGGTAATTAATCAACGGGGTTCATTTCACAAAAATATTTCCAAAATGGTCGTTGTGGTTCAAAATATAGTTTAAGATATCGTGGCAACCAAAACATTATTTTATGATAGTCAAAATTCATAAACGAAAGCCCTTTACCGGCGTTATGCCAAGGTGAACCTTATAGGGCAAACAAAAGGGTTTCAGACTTAGCGGGCCCACCTCGGGTGAAGTCGAGGTGGCGGACATGATTTACGGACATTTGAGGTCTATGGAATCAAACATAAAGGTTTCGAAGTGATCCGACTATGTTTGCACAAGTTTCGGACGTTTGGTTACTTTCTAGCCAAAATAGGGTCCTTAAGCTTCAATGGAATTGAATGAATAGTAGTCATTTTCTAATTCGGATTTCAAGGAGCAGAATTGCTCCCGGGATTCCGATATCAACCTGACATACTAAGACATGCCAAAAGAAGAAGTGGGGAGCCTTACATACCTTTCTTACTTCGTACGCTCGATAAAACTCGATTCCCGTTTCGTCCAAAATCTGCAATTGGTCATTGTTACCAATTAGAATTTTCAAGACTTAAGAATGCACTTATCTTCATTTTGTCTACCGAAATTTCGGCAGCACCTCCCCTATAAATATAACACCACCGAGAAACATCTCGGCTCAAATAATAGCGACAACAACCCAACAGCATCAACAAAGTCAACAACCATTACAATATAGCACAATATAAGGCAACTAGTTCTACTTTCCGACATAATGCAATAACGTTCATTCCGATTTCACACTTCCAAACTAAGCTCAATATTTTCATGTTCATCATTAATCAAGATCGTCACCATATAGTTTAGAAGCATTTCATATCGTTTCCACAAAATATTCACACAATATACAAAATATACAATTTTCCACCAAGATCATATTTCATCCAAAACTTCTACGAATTCAACAAAACTTCCCGAATCACATTGTCTTCCTTCCAAATTCCTCACAACAACATTAGTTCCCATTCTAGCATCTTACTTTCACACTTACACAAAAATCATATGAAATCCACCTAATTCCTCATAATCACATACAAGTAATTTCAATGCCAATTCAATTCATTAAACCTTCATTTGCATTGCAAGGATTACAACAACACAACTAACATACTAAACAAACTAAATTCATTTCTATAACACCCCACTCCATACCACACGGCCAACCACCTATATTTCAACTTCAACCAAATTTATTCAACTTCCATCTCCAATGTGAATTCCACCATAACCACAACTAAAATACAACATAAAATTTAACACACTATAGGTGTACACAAACATATATACACGGCCACATGCATATATATATATACCCATTTGGTAAACTTCTATATTCCCATAGTTTCTACTCATTCCTACATACTACAACATAAACAAAGGCTTTACAACATATAAAAGGGAATCAAATCTTACCTTTTCTCTTCAACTTCTTCAAACTTCCACTTGCCAATCACAAGTACTTTCTTGCCTTAAAAATTATGCCATCTTGAAGAGCACCCTTGAGTTAGTAATATTGCTAGAAAATTATGATTTTTGGATCACAACTTAGGGACTTGGAAATTTTTGTTTTCTTTCTTGGAGGGGCCGAAACCCCCCCCTTGTTCTTGCTCCCCCTCTCTTGCTTTATTTTTTTTCTTGAATATTCTTGAATACCAATAAGTGCTTATCCCTTCTTATAATAATTTGTCACATGTTTAGTCATATGACAAATTATTTGGACTTGGGCCAAGACCAATACCATGGCCGGCCATCCCCTCTCATTTTGGGCCAAGGTTTTATTTCTTATTTTGTGAGCCCAATTGGCTATTATTTTCGTTTTGTAATTCCCGAAACTAGTTTCCGAAATTCTAATTTTTTTTTCCTTGGCCTCCCTCCGTGTTTCCACACCAATATTTTTCATGAACAACACACACATATGTGAATTCAAATCAACATATGGCCTTATTCCTTGCAAATCAAAATCATTCGAATTTTCCCGAACATGCGAAAGTACGGGATATAACAGGTACCCCGGACGCGGGCTTATATTAATGATTATCACACCATTCCGACATGGGCGGGCAGCTTGCATATGATGCATACATGTTACGATGATAAGTATGAGTAAGACAGCATGCATTATTCCATGTATGATTATCGGTCAGATCCATATGCTTTATATTGATGCTCTCATTATATTATTGATGCCTTTCTTCACTGTTCATGCCTCTCATACTCAGTACAATATTCGTACTGACGTCCCTTCTTTGGACGCTGTGTTCATGCCCACAGGTAAACTGGGAGGCGAGCTTGATCCAGATACTTAGGAGCTGTCAGCTGTTGAGAGCACTCCATTGTTCGGAGGTGCTTGTGATTTCTCTTTTGGTACATATGTATATATATATATTCTGGCATGGCGGAGTCTCGTTCCGTCCATTGTATAGTATGTCAGTAGAGGCTCGTAGATGCGTAGTGTGGGTAGCATGGTCTCACAGCCCTCATGTATATGTGCACTCACTATTTGATGTACTAAACCTTTCTATATACAAAAGTATTTATGTTTTCAAATAAATTATGATCTTTTCCATGCTTTAAGCGAAATGTGATAATCAGGGCATTGACCGAGTAAAGGGAGTAATAGAGCGAGCGGTGCTCGGTGGTTAGCCCCGGGTACCCGTCGCGGCCCCTAGCTGGGTCGTGACATGTAGCTTATGAGTTGACGTTACCTCTGGGTTTGTCGGGTATTTACCTGGTGTTTCATGTGTCCATGCTAAATAAATACCATTCGGATAGGTCTTATATCATCCAGTGGGACTCGATCCTTTTCAATCAGAATCTGTCCTTTGAGGAGGAGCCGATTGCTATCTTGGGTAGGGAGGTTTGAAAGTTGAGGTCAAAGGAGATAGCTTGGGCGAAGGTGCAATGGAAATATTGTCTAGTTGAGGAGGCTACATGGGAGACTAAGGCTAATATGCGTAGAAGATATCCCCAGCTCTTCATCGAGTCAGGTACCTTCCCTTCGTTTCATTTCTTTTCCACTCAAGGACGAACGATTGTTTAATTGGTATCTGATGTAATTACCCATTTGGTCATTTAGGATTTTTGACCCTATTACCCTATTGACCCTTCCCCTAGCTCTGTCAGAGCATATTTGACTCGTAGGGAGGGGTAGCGTGGTTCCCTAGGCGATCAAAATTATTTTTGAGAGAATTAGAGGCTTAAAGTGAAAACCATTGACCAATAGTGTAATTTTGGACAAACGAACCTTTTTGGGAATTCTGTCGATTCCATGAGGTTCGGAGAGTCGTTTATTACTTGGTAGGGTGGTTGGTTCGGTTCCCAATGCACTCGGGAGCATTTTGGTCACTTGGTTGGAAACTTGACTTTGGGGGTTTCGAGGGTTGATCGGGTCAAATGGACCTCTGTTGGACATTTTGAGGGCATGGATGAATTCGTAGCATTTTTTATGTCCATATGCATAGTTGGATTTTATCCGGGGGGTCTCAGATGAGTGTCAGGTTTTGGGTTGGACTTAGTGAAAAACCAGAATTCTGCTGGTTTCTGATGTCCCGCTTCTGCTAGCATGTCTTTGCTTCTGTGACTCCGCCTACGCGGGACTTGGCCCGCATATGAGAAAGGTTGATGTGGTTTACAATCAATATAGGACCTCCACCACACCTTTGCATCTCTATACAACTGAAAAACATCATAGTCAACACCGTGCGACTATACCACCCCTACTTGTGGAGCCTCTCATGACAATCCACGATGAACTCGTATGCATCCTCCTCATTGTACCATAGAAATCAAGTGGCTTCTTCTTGGTGAACCTCTTAAACAAATCCTTCTCCCCATGAGTCATAGTCGAGCCAACAACAGGCCTAGGAGCAAAAGCAGTCGATGGAATCTCATCAATAAGGGGTGCCATAGAAGCAGCAGGTTGTGCCCCGTGGGTCTGGTACTACTCTGGAGTTTGTCCTCCAGCTCTAGTCTAAGACCCATCTTGTGTAACTGGATAAACGCCTGCCCAGGTAAATCTTTCAAGGAGACGCAAAATGCGAACCATGGCATCCTGAAGTACGAGTGTAGTAATAACGTCTAGCTGAGTTTGGGCTAGTCCCAGCTCCTTCTCTTCCATGGGTTCGTCATCATGTTGAAATATTAGCTCGGGCGATAAAGATCTAGCTCGAGCCTGGCTAGCCACGGGTGCTCTACCCTGGGCCAGTGCTTCCCTATGACTTCTACCTTTACCACAGCCTCTAGCTCAGCCTCGACCTCTGGCAACAGGTATTGGCACCTGATCTCT
Source organism: Lycium barbarum (assembly GCF_019175385.1). NCBI lineage: Eukaryota > Viridiplantae > Streptophyta > Magnoliopsida > Solanales > Solanaceae > Lycium > Lycium barbarum. Next base: position 86,731,729 of record NC_083338.1, on the reverse strand, counting down.
TGCGACCGTCGTACGTGTCCTCACCATTTATGTGAGAATAGGAATAGAAGTCAGATACGAATTTTAATCGTCTAGATACCAATTTGAATAGAGTATCACGAAAGAAGTGAAAGAAAATGGAAATTTCCTAAATGTCTTATAGCATCTCGCAAACAAATACAGAGGTCATCATACCATTCTGCAAGTCTCTACTAGATATTTCTCATGTACTCGTAAGACCGGCAAACCTGGGGCTCTGATACCTAATTGTCATGACCTTTTTGTGCGTCATGATGGCACCCTCACTGTCCCCCTTAATGGGCGAACCCTTCCCTTAATTCACATCATTTTAATCAATAAATGCGGAAATAAATACCGAAATATATCAAAGTCATAATAGATATATAAATATCTTAAGTGTGGAAATATGAAACACTACACCCCAAAACCAGGTCTGAACTTGTACAAGAGCTTCTGATACTAATAGATAAGTTTGTCTGAATAGTGGAAAGTTGACAGATAAACATGAAGGAAATCCAGGGTGGCAAATCCGACAAATAGCTCACCCTCGAGATCTCCTAAAAGTGGCCTCGTCGTGAAGTCGAGAACTAGAACCGGTGTGACAAACTCTTCACCAAAGAAAAAGTGCACAAGAATAGTATGAATACAACACAAGTACTTGTAGGAACCATAGGCCGACAACGATTAGTTCACTCATATAAAAGGAAAGAAATCAACATGTAAACAGATAAGCAGTCAAGTACAATCATGAAGCACGTCCAAGTATAAGATCAGAAAGAATGTCTATAAGAAGTCATGAAATATCAAGGGAGCATTGCAATATAATGTCATGCTATGCAATGCCCTAGGCCTCCTCTCTAAATCATGTACACACATGCTAAGGGCGATGTCTCAAATGCATGAACCTTGGGGGATCCGCGAAGTCCATGTAATCACACGGAATATTATTGCAACTTAGGCCCACACAGATGATCATTATTGCCATTGCCACTTGGGCCCACACTGAGTATCATTGTTTCCATCGTAACCATTTATGCTCGTGGATAGATGATATGAAATGCATGGATCAATTTCAAAAACCTCTCACATGGAAACAATAAACGTGTATCATGAATGCCAAACTCAACCAAATCATCATTACATAATCCTCCCCTTTTTCACGAGATACACGAAATATCAGAAGCAACGATTAAATCAGTAATCACAACAAATCAACAAGTATGGCGGCAAGCCCAATAATAATATCCATAGCAAACCAGTGAGTTTATCACCACCACTATTCCCGATGGACTATCATGTTTCCTCGTCATTAACTATCATCTATGTACATCTCAGTAATCGGAGTCTACACATAGTTAAGCCGTAACCTACCTTAGTGCCAAATAAGAGCCACGAATTATCCAACTTGAGCCTTTTCTTTTTGAACCGCCTCCGAATGAGCAAAGTCTATCAAACAATTATTCTACATTAGATTATGAATCTAAGGATACCATAACGCTACACTACTAAATCAATCTAAAAAATGACCTCAAAAAGTGTCCCCGGGCCCACAAAGGTAAAATCGAAAATTTAAGTTGGAAACATGATACCCAAGGCCTAAATAGCCATAATCCTAAGTTTCATGAGAATCTAACCTCAATTTGACCGGAAAAACCCATTATCCATTCGTTTGAAAACGGAATAGGAGTTAGATATAGTTTACCCAAACTTTATCAAGTTAAATACTAGTAAATCTTTCCAAACCTACCCATGATTAGCAAGAAAATTTCACTTCCTAAACTAGGGTTTATAAGTCATAAAATCCTTATTTAAGACAAGGCTCCCAACATAAGAATCCCTAATTAATCAAAGGTAAAATTATAAAACAATGGTAAGAAGCTTACCCCAATGGGAAACGTTGAGAAACCCTTCAAAATCTCATTTGATAGAGTTATTTAGGTCTAGAAATGATTTTGGGGAAATGAGGTTCGAATCGGGAAAGGAATGGATTAAAATAGAATTTCTGACCCAGCGATCCCTCATCTGTGGACAATCCCTAACAGATGCAGGATCGCACCTGCGGAGGAACATCTGCAGGGTCGAACCTGTCACGACCCAGCTAGGGGCCGCGACGGGTACCCGGGGCTAACCACCGAGCACCACTCGTTCTACTACTCATCTTACTCATTTAATGCCCTTTTTATCACATTTATACTCAAAGCGTAGGAAAATCATATTTCGTATGAAAACATAAAATACTTTTATGTACACAAGCCTTTAGGCTATCAAAATAATATATGCGTATACAGCAGAAATCTCGTGAGACCATCTAACCCACATTGCGCATCTACGAGCCTCTACTGGAGTACTGAACATAAGGACGGGACAAGACCCCGTCATTCCCAAAAATACATATACATGACTATATACACAAAAGAATAATCATAAGCACCTCCGGGATAGTGGAGTGCTTCTAAAATCAGCTGACAGCTACTACGGATCTGGGTCGAGCTCACCTCCCTGTCTACCTGTGGGCATGAACACAGCGTCCAAAGAAAACGGACGTCAGTACAAACATTGTACTGAGTATAAGAGGCATAAACAATGAAATAAGACAATGATATAGAGAGGAAATATCAATATGAAGCATCTATGTCTGACTGTCAACTATAAATGAAGTGATGCATGTTGTCTTACTCATACTCATCATCGTATCGTACATGCATAATGTATAAGCTGCCCGTTCATATCGGACCGGTGTGATAATCAATAACATTAGTCTGCGTCCAGTCCTCCCGCGTCTGGGGTACCATCTCATGCCGCCCACTAGTGGTGTCTGCCCATGCCATCTGGCCATGGTGTATAGCTGCCCGCCTTAGCGGTGACTGCCCGGCCAAATAGGCGCGGTTTTATATCGTCATCATACATGCTCATCATAATACGCTTATCGTAACATACTTATCATAATACATGCATAAGGCCTAAGAACAACTTTACTTTATCGGGGTGACGTAAGGTCGTGATCCCCCAATTCCATTATGGAGTAATTATTGACATCCTGCCTCACCTTGAAGGAAGTAGCATATAAGGTGAGTGTAAGTAATAGATAACATCATTATCATTATGGCATCATCATATCATATCTCTTACCTTATATAGACATTCATGGATATAGGCTTTTAGCTTTCTGGAATATAGGAACTCACGAAGAGGAAGGAAAATCATATTACAGGATTCATGCCATTAGAAAGAAAGGACTAGTCTCACATACCTTTGACGTTTAACTAGGCTAGCGCTTGCTTGTTCTCCTTCGATATCACGTTTCTACCTTCAAGAGAGAATTCGCACTATCGTTAGTTTATCGACTATAAGAACGCGTTACTGATTCTAGGGAAAATTGGGCAGTCGCTTCCTTTATTTATACTACTTTTCCCACATTTTATATCAACTCCCAAACACTCACAATAACATCCACAATACTACAATCAACAATCATCATTTATATACATTGACCACAATCCACCATTTCTCTTCCATTTCTCCACAATTATGGTTATAGCTTACTATCGCGTTTCCTCGTGTATAATACTTATTTCATGTTCTAAATGTCATTCATAACATTTTTATAATCACAACTTATCAATGATCATGGCTCAATTCAACCCTTTACTCAACAATGCTACTATTCCCACTTTCATGACCCATTTCCTACATCCTTCTATAATTCAAGTGTTTCAACTCTTCCATACCCTAAATAACATGTAAATACCATAAAACTTACCTTAGATGGTGTAGGAACAAGCCTTGAGTGGTATTGTTCTTCTTTCACCCAAAACCCTAGTTTACTTCTCTTGTAATTCCTTAACTTGGATGAGCTTTGATGAGTTTCATACACTTGATTCACTTGGGTTCTTGATATTGATCCTTGATTTCCTTTGTTTTCTTGTAGATGAAGAGTGGTGAGTATTCTAGAGGTTTCTAGAGAGAAATATCGTGGAGATGAAATGAATTTAATGAGCTTGTGTCTCCTTTTAATGACTTAAAATATAATCCGGAATGAACAGTAGCTGAAGTGCACAGTGGTCAGAAACCCAGTTTACGGTCCGTATTCCAGTTTACGGGCCGTATTTCGTAGTCATATTTAAGCATATCAAAACCAAAAAGGTATGCTGAAGTCATGGTGATTTACGATCACGGTTTACGGGCCGTATTTCGAATTACGGTCCGTATTCCAAGTCGTATTTAATCATTTGAACATTTGGCAGAAAAGTTGAAATTTTGTAAGTTGAAATACGACATGGCAGTTTACGGGCCGTATACCACTTTACGGTCTATATTTCATTTTACGACCAACTGGGCCAAAATGCGAATCTGCAACTTTTCACATTTTCAAAACCTATGATTAATCATTGTGGGGCATAACCTATCTCTTATTGCAATTGCCTTTGAGATCTTACTTAGGGTCGTCAAACGTCATCCCCTTCTATTAAAACATCCTATACTCGTATTCTTCGTTAGTCTATTCGTTGTACGTTCACGGGGAATTTCCGAGGTGTAACAGAACCCCACTTAAACAATACAACACGCAGGAGAAGAGGAAGTTTTCGCAGATGCTGCCACCCCAACCCCACGCTTCCTCGCACCTGCAGACCAAGCCCCACAGAGGCGAGCCCAGAGGTACGACACCACAACCGCAGGTGCGGCACACCAGAAAACCAAAAAATATTGGTTTTCACCAACTTCACCATGAAACTCATCCGAGACCTCCCCGACATAACTCATACATGCAAACCAAGTATAAACGACGCTACGAACTCATCCGCGCCCTATTGAAAAGATGTCAACTTGACCCAGTCAACACCCTTAAACTAGAATATCAACCAACAGACCAAAATACTCTCGAGTCCCTCGGGAACTGAACCGACCACTCTACCATGTTATAATCAACCTTCCAGACCTAATGAAACTAACAAAATTCTCAAAAAGATTCATTTACTCAAAATTCAACTATGGGTCTTTTCACTTATCCAACTTAAAGCTTCTAAAACACTTAAAGCCAACCAAGACTTACCTGATTGTCTTGGTAACTGCTCCACCCGTCCCCGCTAGTCAACTACACCCTAAAGAAGATAGGGGAAGGTTCAATAGGGTAAAAAGGGTTAAAATGCCTACAACGACCAAAGGAATCGTTACATTGTCGATCACTTAATTAGAAATTTTTAAATGAAGCTTACTTTTACAATGAACCACTCGATCACATAACTTAGTAACTACAAAAATTGTCATTTAGTATAGGTTTAGTTACTTGATAAAAGGGATGTCAACCTTTTCCTTCTTCATCTAACAAAACAGGAAGAAAATCCCTAGTCTTAGAATATTTTTTTATTTCCCATATTAAATTTTGTTTTTCTTCGCTTAATTGATTCGCCATAGAAAATGATGAAATATATCGGAGGGTGAGGCAAAGAGTGTCTTATTGAAAAGATGGAGAAACCAAAAATGTTGGACAAACTAAGACATGCATGTATTAGAGAACATGCAATGTAATCAATATATGCAACATGTAAATCACGTTGTCATATGCAATTTATGTCTCGTAATAATTAACAGTATTGCATAGTCTTTATGATATGTTTTATTCTTAAGTTGCGTCTTACAAATGTGTTTTGCATATTTGTGGTATTCCTTTAAAAATAATACACAACTGAAATTGTGAAAAACAAAAGTGCATATTTTAGGGGTAAATCTAGTCTAGAATAGAATACCTTCGAAATTTCATCAATTTCTTTTGATATATTTCTTGCACAATAGTTAAAATTTAAGCACTTTTGATAAGGGACTTGTTTCTGCGCTTAAGTGTAATTAGCATCATGAATAAGTTTTCACAAAAGAACCTATTAAAGAATCAAACGTAAGGTTGATGGTAGGTTGAATGCATCAATGACCTCTCAAATTTGACAAAAGAAAATCATTTTGGCACCTCATAAATGCGCTCACCTTATGTTGTCAATACTATCCATATTAACATGTTTTTGTTAGTTCGGACTACGATCTAAGCACTCAAAAAGTCAGGTTCTTTGAACAGCTATGCAAAAATGTAAAGTCCGGAATATAAACTCAATACAAGTATTTTTAGCGTGGAAACACTCCTTGCTCAAGGAAGGAAAAAATTTGACCTACCTCTATAGGAATATTTTTTCCAAACTTCACCAAACTCGGTTTCAACAAATTTAAGGTTTACAACCGCCCTTGTAACACCTAAGAATTGTTCCCAACATTTTCATCTCTACCCATTTAACTCTTCTCTTCAATGACTCAGCCCAGTCAAAGAAGTCCCTTACCACCACCTACATAAGTGGAACCACAAATGAGTACCTAACTATTACAACAAAAGAACTGAATGATAAACCTTGATAAGTATAGGTTCTTTGTTGATCTTTAGTTGGATCTCTCGAGACTCTGGTGTTGTCGCCTTCTTCTTGTCTGAATCCATTCAAGTATTGGATTCGTAATGTGTCCGAAAACCAATCCCTATTTGACATGGATTCCTTTTATTCCTTGTTTGCGCGTATGACTTCTCCTTGTCATACTTAAATGGTAATTATATGTAATCAACTTATGGTAATATTTTCATAACAAATCCAACCTTTCATCGAATAGGAATGAGTCAATAATTTCAATTCTTCGAGTTGGCATAAACCAAATTTCCTTCAACAGTTTCCAGTCTTATTTCTAAAGACCAGTTCCTTTAAGCAATTCCTCGTCTATTGCGACTGCTTCACTAGTTCCTTTAGAGATCTATATGGACTTCTGGTTCTTTAATGTCTTCCTTGTAACTCCTCTGTAACTGATTGCATGTGGATACATAGTTTGTAAATCATCAAAACTTCATTTTATGCTCCACATTTTTATTGAGGCAACAATATCGAAACAGTTTCCCCCTTTTTGATGATGACAAACACATATCAGCTTCATATGTCTTCATGCGCCCTTGATTACCTTCTTCAATATTTTTGCAGTATTTGATCACATTTTCCCCCTTGAGCTTAGCTTCTATGTTGACAATCTTCATCCTTAGAACTAGCTCAAATTTTGTTCAACACTACAACTTCATGTTTGATACAAACACAGTTTGTAAGATTGCAGTAGTTCACTATCGGACAGAGCTCCGAAGCGGATCACGTGGATTTGTGACGTGACATTCTTCTTTCACTCCTTTGTCAGATGCTTTTGTATTTCTCAAAGCGAGTATAGAAAAATGACCGAGCAACAAAAAACTCTTGAGATTGTTCAAGTCGGTAGTACTTTTATTTCCATACAATTATTTTCTGAAGCAGACAAATACAATTTATGTCATTGAATACATATGAAATAACCCATTTATATGCCTAGTGATTACATGCAGAAGTCTTTTTAAAATATCATTATTTGAGATTAAAATTGTATCATGACTATGATCTTTAACAACCTTTAAATAAAATGTACAATGTAAAAGAGTTTCATTCATGCATGCCATATGAGTAACCATAGAATTACAATCCAAAAATAATAACTACTTCGTTAATGAAATCTCTATGACAGAAAATGAAATAGTCAACCGAGGCATGGCCTATTGATGCAAAAGAATATAATAATTTTCCACTAAGAAAATTGTGGAGCTTCACCAAAAGTATCAACGGAATGTGGAGCTATCCTATCCACGAGGCTTGAATTGCACATGTCCAGTCCTTGAAAACAGAAATGGAAATTCGGCCAACAATTCTAAGCTCCACATGCTTAATTTTTTCCAAAAAGTGAGACAAGGATTAAAGAAAGTACGATACATGCATAATAGTTGATATTATTATTTTTCTAAATGGACAAATTATATGCATTTTAATTAATTTAAAGTTGATTATGTTTTGCATAACATCATAAGGACCAATGTTATAGTATATCAAAAGTTGAGGATCAAAAGCACAATCATACCTTCTTATTATCTACGGTCGTCACTAGTCATGTCCTCATTATCATCATCTTCATCAACCTAAACCCAAGACCAAAACCTAGAACAAACCCTTCATTTCTTTTTCATCCCTTCTCTTCTTACTTCCTTATTAACCTTTCCCATGATAAAGATGGTTCCTTTTTTGTATGAAATTTTGACCATAAATCTTATAATCTAACTCTTAATACAAGATAAAAAGTAGATGTTTCAGTCGTGGACTTAACCAACAACAACACAACCACCACTGCAACAAAATCCCGTAACTACGAAGGGTGACTCTGTCTCAATCTTGTTATACACCCGAAGAAATCAAATATAAATCATAATAATATCACAACATGTATAACTATATCAAGGTCAAACATCACCATTGAATAATATGCTAGTCAAGCCAATATAATTAAATACCATAAGAGTCAAGAGTCAATTTGTTACACCTCGTAGTTTTCTACGTTGAGATTCGTTAGGTGTTAGTGTCCTAATCGTGGACACTGGAGTTATCATCTAGGATATATGAGATTATACGTCACTATCTTATGGTTATGAGGAATAAGTTCATATAATAAGTTATGGAAGGATTGGAGAACAAGAAAATTAAGGAAATTAAATTTGTCGAAACTTTGGGAAAACTTGAAAGAATTTTGGACAGGATTTTTGGTCCAACTTGAGAGAGTTATATCTACTAGAATATGAGGAGTTGTCGTGTGCGTTACCTATCCAAATTGAATTTCATTGAGTCTAGTTTTCAATGCAACAAACCGATCATCGATACGCTATCGGAGTAGGAATTTGTGGGGGTTTTAAGATAGACTACTCGGGCAGTGAAATTTGACGGTTCAGTTTGACGGACCGCAAAACTTTTTGCGGCCCGTCAAATGGATTTTTTCACCACTGTAAAACAATTTCAGTGAGGTCATTTTGGGTGGTCCATTTGATGGACCAATTTGTTGGAGCGTCAAATATTTTGCGGACCGTCAAAGTGGCCACAAAAAGTAAGTCGGTGGCCGACCTTTTTATGTTATAAATTCATTCCAAAGTTCATTTTTCACCATTTCCACCCCAAAATTCGTCCAAATACTCTCCAAAACCCTCTCCTCAAGTTCATATGCTAATCAAGGACAAACCCTAAAGGATCAAGAGATTCAAGTGCTAGAAATCTCACTAGGTTAAGTAGAGTTCAAGTTTCTCTTTGGTGTTGAAGTTGGAGGTTTTTTCCTAGTGAAGTAATTTGATCCAAAGCTTGATCTTGTGTGATTAAGGTAAGTTGTCACATCTATTGCATGTTGTTGAGGTTGTTTGATTGTTATACAATTTGATTGAGGGAGGAAGATGAAAAAGAGAGTTCAACTATGAATTTGATAATATTTTGAGCTATAAATTAACTTGAGTTATAATTTTTAGCATGTTATGAGTATAATCTTGTTATGAGGGGTAATAATGATGATGAGGAAGTATTTTATACAAGTGTATAAGGGGTTGTGTTAAAGTTGTCATTACGAATTGATTATAAAAAGGAGTTTTGGGATTGAATGATGCATAACTTGAATGTAATCTCTTGAGTATGGGATTGTTGATGTTGCTATTTTCATTTGGGAGTTGTTTTGGAATTCGGTAGAAGTAGATGAAATTGGAGAAATGCTGCCTAATTTTCACTAGCTCACAAATTACTCTAATTTGTCCTTATGAGAGTTTTCAAGGCTTAACTCTATTATGAATTATCTTGAATGTAGATTTGAGAGCTTGGGAGGAAAAAAGTTAAGTAGTTAACGAGACGAAAAGGTATGTTAAGGCTAGCCTTTTCCTTCTTATGGCATGATCACTTCGATACAAACATATATACAAACGTCCTCCATGATGACTCCATTTCTAGATATACTAAAGCTTATAGTTCTTGATGTTCTTATGATATTATTGAGCCTTGTTGCATGATTATTGTTCTCGTTCATTGTTGTTGATCTCATCCTATGATAGTTGTTACTTCAAGGTGAGATATAGCGACGATTATAGTTTCATAATGAAAATCGGAGGTTTACCGACCTTACGTCACTCCGATAGAGTTATAGCTTTTATTTGGGCTAGCATGCATGATACATACATATATATATATATATATATATATATGTATGTATATATGTATTTTCTCACACCGTGCCGCGCTATAGTCTGCTGGGCAGGCACGTAGATGTGCACACCGCTACAGTGGGCAGGTTATGATGTTACTCCAGACGCGGGGTGAAGATGATATGGTGATAACACCGAGCCTAAATGGCCGGGAAGGATACCATATATATTTATGTATGAAAATGTTTTTTTAACAAAGCCAAGCGTGCATGATATCCGCCTTAAGAGGCATTCAGAGGTACAGATTGATCTCTTTATCTTATGTTATCTTCATACTTTCATTATTTCATTACTCATGCCTTACATACTCGTTAAATTATTCGTATTGACGTCCTTTTGTTTGTGGACGTTGTGTTCATGCCCGCAAGTAGATAGGGAGACGGACCAGATCCGTAGGTTGCTTCATCAGCGATTGTACAGAAGGGCTATTCAGTTGGTATTATTCTTTTGTGTATATATATGGGCATGGCGGGGTCATGTCCTATCTTTATGATGTTACGCACTCCATGGAGAGGCTCGTAGATAAATGTATATAGTTAGATGTCCCATAGCCTCATCATTTCATATTTTTGTATATCATTTTTGGAAGCCTTGTCAGCTTGCATATATGGGCATAGTTGATGATGATTATGTAGATGTGCATATATCTCTTGGACTCAGTATGTCAAGAGGTGCTTGGTAGGTTAACTCCGGGTACCCATCATGGCCCTCTGGTTGGGTCGTGACAAAAGTGGTATCAGAGCAGTTCGTCCTAAGGTGTGTCTACGAGTCGTGTCCAGTAGAGTCTTGTTTATGGGTGTGAAGTGCGCCACACTTATAAACACAAACTTATAAACAGGAGGCTACGGGGTATTTAGGAATTATTGACTTTTCTTTCTCATGTTACATCGTGCGATAGAGCCATGTTATAAGGATTCTCCTTTTCCAACAACATGCTATGATTTCAGCGATGCCTGTGAAGAGAAAAGCTACAGCTGCCCAGAAGGACAAGTCAGTGGCAGGAAGGAGAACTGAACGAATACCGCCTACCGACGCAGAAGAGTGCGAGTCCCAGAATGAGGTTCTATCTCGATCCTCTCACACTCCGCCCACTCTAGAGGAGCATAGAGGAACTCCAGCTCCAACACCCCCAATTCCTCCACCGGATGCCTCAGGCCAAGAGATAAGAGAGGCTATTCAGTTTTTGACCCAGTTAGTGGCCACTCAGACTCAGCGACAGAGCACGGGTCATGGTCATAGGGTTGTTAGTGCTAGAGTTCTTGATTTCATTAATTTAGACCCTCCAGAATTCTTTGGGTTAAAACCAGATGAGGACCCGCTGAACTTCATAAATGAGATATTGAGGATATTGCGGGTAATGCATGCTTCAGATATTGAGTTAGTAGAGTTAGCCTCTTATAGATTACGGGATGTGGATGTTCATTGGTATAAGACCTAGGTGTCTTCTAGAGGGGTAAAATGCACCTCCACCCGTGTGGCAGGAGTTTGTAAATACTTTTCTCCGACATTATTTGCTGCCAGAAATTCGACGGGCCAGAGCCGATAAGTTCCTAAACCTTAGACAGGGGAACATAAGTGTTCAAGAGTATAGCCTCCATTTTAACTCATTAGCGAAGTATGCTCCAGCTATGGTAGCTGATATGGGACATCGTGTCCACCGGCTTATGAGTGGGTTGGGACCACATTTGATTTATGATTGCTTGACGACCTCACTTCAGGAAGGTATGGATATTTCTCGCATTCATGCCCATGCCCTGAACTGGAGGAGCGACAGTAGCAGCGGAGGAGTGAGCGTGAGTATGATGGAGGCTATAGTAAGAGAGCCAGATCCTCAGGTGTTGTTAGTGAGTTCAGAGGGGATCAGAGGCAGCGGTATTCTACATACTCAGGCCATTTAGCGGCTAGTGCACCTCCACTATTTGCAGGATAGAGATTTGATCGACCTATTCATTCCGGACCCGGTCAGAGTTCTAGAGCCTCGGGTTTTTAGTATAGGGGTGATTCAGGCCAGATGAGGCTACCTTTACCACGATGCACTCAGTGTGGTAGGCTACATTCGGGACAATGCCGCTTAGGTTCAGATGCTTGTTATGCCTGCGGTCAGAAAGGCCATATGATGCGAGACTGTCCATCGAGAGGCGGTAGAGGTATAGTGCAGCCCACCGGGTCAGCAACAGGTTCTTCATCATTTGTACGCCCTCTAGGACAAAGCTCACAGGCATCAGTGGGCCGTGGTAGAAGTAGAGGGGGAGTGTCCAATTCGAGCAATCCTCATAACCATATTTATGCACTGGCTGGGCGATATGATATCTAGTCTTTGCCTGATGTGGTTACAGGTATATTATCAGTATCTTCTCATGATGTATATGCATTGATTGACCCAGGTTCCACATTGTCGTATGTTACTCCTTTTATTGCTGGTCAGCTTGGGGTGAAACCCGATTCAATCAAACCTTTTGAGGTGTCTACACCCATTGGTTACCCAGTGATAGCTAGACGGGTATATAGAAATTGTGTGGTCATAGTCTGTGATCGTCATACCATGGCAGATTTGATTGAGTTAGATATGGTAGACTTTGATGTCATTATGGGTATGGATTAGTTAGCCTCTTGTTATGCTAATGTTGATTGTAGAACAAAGATAGTTCGATTTCAGTTTCCAGGGGAACCAGTTCTGGAGTGGAAGGTTAATACAGCATAACCGAGAGGTAGGTTTATTTCCTATCTCAAGGCAAGGAAGATGATTGCCAAGGGGTGTATTTATCATCTAGTACGGGTTCAAGATACATAAGCAAGGCCGCCGAATCTTTAGTCTGTTCCAATGGTCAATGAGTTCCCAGATGTGTTGCCGGATGAGCTTCCAGGCCTTCCACCATAACAGGAGTTTGATTTTGCCATTGATGTGTTACCGGATACCAACCTAATATATATTCCTCCTTATAGAATGGTACCTGCAGAATTAAGAGAGTTGAATGAACAATTAAAGGATTTGCTTGAAAAAGGCTTCATCAGGCCTAGTTCATCGCCGTGGGGAGCACCTATGTTGTTTGTAAGAAAGAAAGATGGCTTCTTACGGATGTGTATCGACTACAGGTAGCTGAATAAGGTGAGAATAAAGAACAAGTATCCACTTCCAAGAATCGATGATTTATTTGATTAGTTGCAGGGTGCCAAATGGTTCATAAAAATAGATTTACGATCTGGGAATCACCAGGTGAGAGTTAGAGAGAAAGACATTCCGAAGACAGCCTTTAGAACCAAATATGGTCATTTTGTCACACCCCGACCTCGCTGGGGTGTGATGGGCACCCGACCCTTACTTAGGGTCGAGCGAACCCTCAGACTTTCGCTGCACATAAAATCACGTCAACTTTTTTTTTCTTTAAAACAAATAATAAAGTACATAGCAAAACTTTTCTTTTAGAAATATTCTTTCTCGTGGCTTTCAAGCCGAACAAATTTGTGATCATACAAAATTCATTACGTACACAGACCGACAACCAATACCCACGACACTGTCTGCAAAGTCTCTAATAAGATCCCAAAAGCATAACATACAGAATCTGACTCGGCAGCACTCCAGGAACAAATGGAGCTTGCCATCTGCACTGGAACATCTTCCATCTGTCCTCAACTCAACTGGGAGTACCTGCGCGGCATGAAACGCAGCCCCCGAAGAACAGGGGGTCAGTACGGAAATGTACCGAGTATGTAAAGCGGAAATATAACAATATAAGCAAAACCGAGCCAGAAGTATAGAAATAGAACAGGTAGTATCGGATCCAAGTCCGAAACGGAAATACAGAGTGTGTGGCCAGGACCACGATATATATCATACGCACGGGGTGTAGCCGTCTGAATCGTGATATGAAACAGAGGTACAAAGCCTAACTGGCAGGATCATCGTGCGGATCGGGGCACAGAGTGCGACTGACATACCCGCAACCGAAGCTAGGGGTGTAGAACTATAGCCGACTGAAGCATAGTCCGGCTCAATCATGCAGAAGCAACACCAACAGAATCATTCTCCGAATCCGCTGTCCAGAAATGTAACAGGCAGAACCATGCATGCAGAATCATAAACTTACACAAGCACAGGTAGTATACATTTACCTCAGGTTTCGGCCCTTTAGTGAGGGGCGCAATGGACAGTGCACTGGGGTGTGCACGAATAACCAGGTCGCCACAGGGTCGCCTCTAGTGCACAAGTCATACCCAAGAGGTTCCAGCAGGCAAATACGGCAGTTAGAATGTCAAAATGCTTTACTTTCTTTTGAAAAACATTTTTGTTTCACACATATAAAAGAATCAACGCACAATTTCCGCGGCCATAAGTCCAGCGGTCGCTACCACGCATACCGCGGCCAAGTACCCAGCGGTCACTATCACACGTACCGCGGCCAAGGGTCCAGCGGTTATAATCACACATACCGCGACCAAAAGTCCAGCGGTTACAATCACACATACCGCGGTCGAGGGTCCAGCGGTCACAATCACACATTTGACATACCGCGGTCAAGGGTCCAGCGGTCTATGTCAGGCACAATCACAAGTGCGGCAGACGCGGTCAAGGGTCCAGCAGTCAATGCCACACGTCCGGCATGACGCGGTCAAGGGTCCAGCTGTCAATGTCGGACACGCCGCGGTCGAGGGTCCAGCGGCCAATATTACATATGCGCATATTCACATAACCGGCCCGGGACTCGGTAAAACAGAAAACAACTATACAGAATGCCAAATTATCACTTTCCCAACATAATCACACACGCCAGGATCATACATCACACAAGATTCAGGTATACCAAAATCGTATATCAGTAAGTACGGGAGGTAAGTAGTTTATCCAAAATATCAGGGTAATATTTTCAAAACGTTTTAGATGTCAAAACAAAATATTTTATAAAGCTCATAAAGGTGGTCATAGCACCTATCGTATAGTAAACAACATAATAACCAGGAGCTACCTGCGAGCTCCGGACACGAGTACATTGGCTAAAGCCATACAGAATTTATATCAGGGTTTCTGTCCCCGTAATTGTTTCCATGAACATTAAATCAATTCAGGTTCGTTAAAATAACTCCCGTTTAGTAGTCGGAACAATAGCCATAAGTTTCCTCGACTTATCGTATGGGAATAAGACAGACAGAACAATAAGAGAGGCATCGGGGAATAGCGGGCCCACATCGGGCCAAGTCGAGGCGGCGGACAAGAATCACGCCCATTAGACTCTACGGAGTCATCCAGGAAGGTTTCATAGTGATCGGGTTACATTTGTACAAGTTATGGAGGTTTAACCACTTTTCTAGCAAAATGCGCCTTTTGAAATTCAATTGAATTGAATGAATAGTACCAAAAATCAATCTCGAGTTTCTATGAGCAGAATCGCCCCCGAGGCTCCGATCTTGACCTAGTACATCTAGGACATGCCAAAGAACAAAGGGGAAGACTTTACATACCTCGATTGCGCCTTACGCTCGCTTGGCTTCAATTCCAATTTCGTCCAGAATCTACAAATGGTCATGTTTACCAATTGTCAATTTCAAGCTTTTCGAGAATCTAAGCTTAATCACATAATTGCCTACCGAAATTTCGGCAGCATTTCCCCTATATATATGACATCCCCGAGACTTAGCTCGGCTTAATATATCAACACAGCAACCCAACAACAACATCACTAACAACAACAAGCATTACAAAACACATAGTATGGCATAACTAGCCTTGTTTTCCACATGGTCCAACAACTTCCACTTCAACTTCACAAACCCAAACTAGTATCAACATTTCCATATTCATCATTAATCAAGACCATTACAATGTGATTTGGAAGTATTTCATATCATTTCTATACAATATTCACATGATATACAAAATATACAAATTTTCCACCAAACCATAATCCATCCAAAACTTCAAATCTTCAACATACATATTCATAACATATTTCCACCTTCCAATTTCATCAACCATAATCATAATTCACATCTTAACAACTTCATTTCCATGATATCATAAAATCATATTAAAATGACATAATCTTCTACAATCAATTTCAATGCCAACAGACGAATTTATATCGCTATTTTCCCGTTCTATTCCGTTGAAACTTTAAATAAACTTGTTGGCAATGAAAAAGAACCTTAATCATACCTTAAGTGCACAGCTACCACGTCCACCCTCTTATTTTTAGTTGATTTTTAGCTCAAATCGAAGGCAACGCGACGTAGAACACTTTTCTCTTCATGGGCTTCGGGATTCGGGGCTCAGATTTTGATCAAACTTTATTTATCTCTCTAAGTCTTTCCTCCCTCTCTCTCTATAGAATTTTCTGGATCTTTTCTGATCTGAAAATGTGGAGGAGGAGGCTGAAACCTCCCTTAAATAACAAGGAAATGGGCCTGACCCGGATTGGAATCGGGTTGGGCCCATTTCACTGCCCAGCTTGACCTTTCCGCCTTAAAATGTTCATATCTCCTTATCCCGATGTCACCTATAGGCCCACGACCTACCGTTGGAAATCTATTTCAATTATCTACAACTTTTATTTCTGGGCGTTTTCCCAATTCCAGACGTATAATGCCGTTTTTGCCCCTCCAAGTCAGGTCATCCGAAAACGTTTTCTTAAAAAATTCGTTTGGAGGGCTTCCACTTTGATTTGGCCCCAAGGCCCTTCACAAGTTGTGTTTTACTTTACATATGCGATTCATATAACTTGTCACGTGTCCCAAAAAAATATTGATGTGTGGGCCCCACCTCAGTTAATAATCTGACGTTCAAAAATACGGGATATAACACATTTTGACTTTCGTGTAATGTCGTTTGGGTTGACTAATGCACCGGCAGTATTTATGGATTTGATGAATAGTGTATTTAGGCCTTTCCTAGATTCGTTTGTGATTGTATTTATTGATGATATTCTCAATCCGAGGTGGAGCATGCGGTCATTTACGTACTGTCCTTAAAGTTCTTCAAGCTTAGAAGTTATATGCAAAGTTCTCACAATGTGAGTTTTGGTTGAATTCAGTGACTTTTCTAGGGCATATTATTTCAGCTGATGGTATTCGGGTGGATACCCAGAAGATTGAAGCTATGAAAACTTGGCCGAGACCCACAACACCTACGAAGGTTCGTAGTTTCTTGGGTTTAACAGGTTATTACCGAAGATTTGTAAAAGGTTTTTCTTCTATTTTTGCACCACTGATGAAGTTGACTCAGAAATCAGCTAAGTTTCAATGGACGAATGCTTGTGAGCTCAGTTTCCAGGAGTTGAAGAATAGATTGACTTTAGCCCCGGTTCTGACACCCCGAAAGGATCGGAGGGCTATGTTATTTATTGTGATGCCTCAGGTGTTGGTCTAGGTTGTGTGTTGATGCATTATGGTAAAGTTATTCTATTCACCCTAGAGGGACGAGGATGTATCATGACATTAGAGAGTTATATTGGTGGGATTGGGATAAAAAAGGACATAGCAGAGCTCGTGGCCCAGTGTCCTAATTGCCAACAGGTGAAAATTGAACATCAGAAACCCAGTGGTTTATTGCAAGACTTGAAAATTCCGATGTGGAAATGGGAGGCCATTAATATGGATTTCATTACAGGATTTCCTCGTTCTCACCATAAGAATGATTCCATTTGGGTGATTATTGATAGACTTACTAAATCAGCCCATTTTCTACCAGTCAGGACTACTTACAGAGCCAAGGATTACGCGAAGCTTTATATAAAGGAGATAGTCTGACTTTATGGTGTTTCGGTATCTATCATATTCTACAGGGGTGCGCAGTTTACAACAAATTTTTGGACGTCTTTCCAAAAAGGTTTGGGGACTCAGGTGAGTCGTAGCACAGTATTTCATCCCCAGACAGACGGACAAGCTGAGTGTACTATTCAGACACGAAGATATGTTAAGGGCATGTATGGTTGATTATCGATAGGTTCGGTTCGATTTTGTGAATTACCGGATTGGTTTATCGGTTTTCGGTTTGTGAATATTCTAAACCAAAACCAAACGGATAAGATATTCGTTAACGGTTTTCGGTTTATCCGTTTTTGGTCCTTAACGGTTCGATTTTTTGTTTAACCAATAAGAAAATGTTCCACTAGTTTTTTTCCCTCTTATTTTCATATGTTCATATATACAGTGACTTAATTGATAAAGTCTACACAAATTACAAGACAAAAGACATAAAATGCAATGTAGCAATCTTTCAAAAACGAAACAAGGCCAATTCACAGTTCATAAACAAGCCCAACCCCAGTTGTTCAATTGAGAAGTGAGAAGAGACTGAGACAGAAAGCATCACAAGCCCTAGTTTCGTATGAGAATTGATACTTTGAGAGAATGAGCGTGCATGCGGTAAGTAATTTAGAAATAGGTCTGTATTTAAAAATTAAAATTTAAAGCCACTATATATAATTAGGTATAAAAACATAATTTTAATATAAGCTTATTTGGTTATCGGTTTAACCATTAACTAAATCCTTAAAATCGAAAATCGAACCGATAACCCAATAAAAAAAATTACAAAACCATTTATAAATTGTTAACCTAATAACCCGATATTGTTAAACCAATAATATTTTTATTGGTTTGGTTTATCGGTTGAACTGGTTTATCCAAATGGCCCCGCATGAAGCTTTTATATGGGCAGAAGTGTAGATCACCTATCAGATGGTTTGAAGTGGGGGAATCTAAGTTAATAGGGCTAGACTGATCCAACAAACGGTGGAGAAGATCAAAGTTATTCAGGATCGATTGTTGGCAGCCCAGAGTCGTCAGAAGTCTTATGCAGATAACCACCGACGAAACTTAGAATTTCAAATTGATGACTGGGTATTCTTGAAGGTGTCACCCATGGCGTCATGAGATTTGGAAAAATGGGTAAGCTTATTCCTCGATACATTGGGCCTTACAGGATTGTACGTAAAGTGGGCCAGGTGGCCTATGAATTAGATCTTCACTCGGACTTAGAGTCCGTTCATCCGGTCTTTCATTTATCGATGCTTCGAAAGTGTATTTGAGATCCTTCTAGAGTTGTGCCCATTGATGATGTTCAGGTTACTGAGCAACTATCATATGAAGAGGTTCCCATTGCAATCCTAGATAGACAAGTTCGGAGATTGAGGAATAAGGTTGTAGCTTCAGTTAAAGTTCTCTGGAGAAACAAGAATGTAGTGGAGATGACTTGGGAAGCTGAAGAAGATATGAGATCTAGATATCTGCACTTATTTTCACGTCCAGAGGAGGTCCAGACAGAGACACCATTTCCTTTAGGTGCGTAGTGTTTCAATTTTTATGATTATTGGTCGTGTGAGTCCATTGTTGTTATTCTTGCTGTAGCCCTGTGTGGCGTTGTA
Source organism: Lycium barbarum (assembly GCF_019175385.1). Taxonomy (NCBI): domain Eukaryota; kingdom Viridiplantae; phylum Streptophyta; class Magnoliopsida; order Solanales; family Solanaceae; genus Lycium; species Lycium barbarum. The sequence goes on along the minus strand of NC_083338.1, from coordinate 86,712,283 downwards.
TATTTTGGGTTGTTGTGACATGTTGGTAGTACTATAGTTACAGGGGAAACTCTACCGAAACTTTTATAGAATTCCTATGAGTTTAACATTCGAGGACGAATGTTTCTAAGGGGGAAAGGATGTTATACCTCGTAGTTTTGTACATTAAGATTCGTTAAGTGTTGGTTGTCCTAACCGTGGACACTGGAGTTATCTTCTAGGATATATTAGATTATATGTGCCTATCTTATGGTTATGAGGGTTTAAGTTTATGTAATAAGTTATGGAAGGATTGGAGAACAAGCAAATTAAGGAAATTAGGTTTGTTGAAACTTTGGGAAAACTTGGCAGAATTTTAGATAGGATTTTGGTCCAACTTGAGAGAGGTATATCTCCTAGAATATGAGGATTTGTCGTGTGTGTTACCTATCCAAATTGAAGTTCATTGAGTCTAGTTTTCAATGCAACAAACCGTTCATCGATACGATATCGGAGTAGGAAGTTTTGGGGGTTTTAAGACAGACTGCTCGGGTAGTGAAATTTGACGGTTCAGTTTGACGGACCGCAAAACTTTCTGCGGCCCGTCAAATAGATTTTTTACCATCGTAAAACATTTCCAGTGAAGTCATTTTGGGTGGCCTATTTGAAGGACCAATTTGACGGAGCGTCAAATATTCTGCGGACCGTCAAAGTGGCCGCAAAAAGTAAGTCGGTGGCCGACCTTTTTATGTTATAAATTCGTTTCAAGGTTCGTTTTTCACCATTTACACCTCAAATTTCATCCAAATACTCTCCAAAACCCTCTCCTAAAGTTCATATGCTAATCAAGGCCAAACGCAAGAGGATCAAGAGATTCAAGTGCTAGAAAGTTCACTAGAGTTAGTTGAGTTCAAGTATCTCTTTGGTGTTGAAGTTGGAGATTTTATCCTAGTGAAGTAATTTGATCCAAAGCTTGCTTTTGTGTGATTAAGGTAAGTTTTCACATCTATTGCATGTTGTTGAGGTTTTTTATTGTTGTACAATTTGATTGAAGGACGAAAATGAAAAAGAGAGTTCAACTATGAATTTGATAATATTTTGAGCTATAAATTAACTTGAGTTATAATTTTTTGGCATGTTATGAGTATAATCTTGTTATGAGGGGTAATAATGATGATGAGGAAGTGTTGTATACAAGTGTATAAGGGGTTGTGTTAAAGTTGTTGTTACAGATTGATTATGAAAAGGAGTTTTGGGATTGAATGGAGCATAACTTGAATGTAATCTCTTGAGTATGGGATTGTTGATGTTGCTATTGTTATTTGGGAGTTGTTTTAGAATTCGGTAGAAGTAGATGAAATAGGGGAAATGCCGTCTAATTTTTGCTAGCTCACAAATTACTCTAGTTTGTCCTTTTGAGAGTTTTCAAGGCTTAACTCCAATATGAATTATCTTGAATGTAGATTTGCGAACTTGGGAGGAAAAACGTTAAGTAATTAAGGAGACGAAAAGGTATGTTAAGGTTAACCTTTTCCTTCTTATGGCATGATCACTTGGATACGAACATATATACAAATGTCCTCCATGATGACTTCATTTCTAGAAATACTAAAGCTTATAGTTCTTGATATTCCCAGGAAGGATACTATATATATGTATGTATGAAATGTTTTTTTTTTAAAAGCGAAGCATGCATGATATCTGCCTTAAGAGGCATTCAGAGGTACAAATTGATCTCTTCATCTTATGTTATCTTCATACTTTCATTATTTCGTTACTCATGCCTTACATACTCGGTACATTATTCGTACTGACGTCCTTTTATTTGTGGATGTTGCGTTCATGCCTGCAAGTAGATAGAGAGACGGACCAAACCCCTAGGTTGCTTCATCAACGATTGTGCAGGAGCGCTCCATTGTTTCAGAGCGGTGGTTCAGCTGGTATTATTCTTTTGTGTACATATATGGGCATGGCGGGGTCCTGTCCCGTCTTTATGATGTTATGCACTCCATGTTGAGGCTCATAGACAAATGTATATAGTTAGATTTCCCATAACCTCATCAGTTCATATTTTTGTATAACATTTTTGGAAGCCTTGTCGGCTTGCATATATGGGCATAGTTGATGATGATTATATAGATGTGCATATATCTCTTGGACTCGTGTCTCTTACAAATTATGATAGTTATGAGTTATTTTTGTGGTCCACCTTGATATAATTATGAGAAGTATGTCAAGAGGTGCTCGGTAGGTTAACTCCGGGTACCCGTCATGACCTTCTAGTTGGGTCGTGACATGATTAAAGCATAACAACTCAATCAAAAGGAGACAACTGCTAATAAAGCATAAGGGTTGTACATAATAGCAAAAATGTTCAATCAATAGACAACAATAATTCTCTTTCTCAATTCAATGAATCTGAATGGAGGAGTCCCCAACTTAACTCAATAATTCTCCATGGATACCTCAAATATTTCACAATATTATATATATATATATTTTACATTGTGTAGCTAACTATAAGAGGTATTTAAGTACAATAATTATATTTTAAATAAATTTCAATCCGTAGCTATATTGTGTATTCCATTTATCGGTTATAGATCCAATGTATTCCCATCTCTCTCTCTCTCTCTCTCTCTCTCTCTCTCTCTCTCTCTCTCTCTCTCTCTCTCTCTCTCTCTCACTCACTCTCACTCTCACATACACACACTCCTTTCTTCTCTCTAACCCCTCTCTCTCTCTCCATTTTCACCATTACTGCCCCGTCGGAGTTGGTGTATTTGCCGGCAAGTAGCGACGCAAAAAGCCACGACAACCACTGCCCATTGGAGTTAGTGTATTTAGCTCCATTCCTTACATATATAGCTCTGATAGCTCCTTCCGATGTTTTCACAAGGTATTAATCAACTCGAGACGCGAGATGAAGATTGCAGATTTCTTGGTCTCGAGAGTTTTAGCACAAATTATGGATCCTTGTAAATTCGTCTGTTAGTATTATTGCTTACATGAATCCTAAGAGAATTAACACAAATCTGAATCATGGACAGTATGATGGATATTCTGGGGATATATGGAGTTTGGGGGTGAGCATCTTGGAGTTCTATTTAGGAAGGTTTCCATTTTTTGTGGGAAGGTACGGTGATTGGGCTAGTCTTATGTGTGCTATTTGTATCTCGCAACACCCTGAAGCACCAACGACTGCTTCTCAAGAGTTTATTGTGTGTTGTTTACAGAGAGATCGCGCGACAATGTGGATGATTGTGCAGTTATTGCACCGAAAATGCGAAAAAAATGCATAAAAGAAACTAACTAGAAAAACGAATCCGACCAGATCTAAAAGTATTAAACCTTTTTAGATCTCTCTTTTATGTTTTTTTTTTTATAGTTCTGTATGTACACAATGTATATTTTGAGTTTATTCTTCATTTTTTTAATACTGTAAATACATAGTTGAATAAATTATTCAACAAGGTCGCATTTGTATGATCTCGAGTAAATATAGTGTATTCTTAAATGGATTTGAGTGTATTCTCCATTTTAAAATACAATATATTTTGTATTTTGCCGGAGATTTGACAAGATTTGATAGTATCCTTCGTTTTTTAATTGTAAGTACAGGGCATTTTTTTTGTATTCACTTGTATTTTTGTATTTTCGAAGGAGAAATTGTGTTTTTGAATACACCCGAATACACGCGAAACAGGTAAAACATAGCTGTATTTGACTGACTGTATTTTGAAATTGTGTATTTGAATACACATAAATACACGAGAAATAGCTAAAAATCGCTATAGATTGTAATTAAGAAAATAGTAGCTATGGTTGGTTAGAAGCCTATAAAAGCTGTTTATGTAAGTTACCCTATATTTAATAGTTCCTAAATAGCCCAACTTCGGTAAAATTATCTGATATCGTAATATCTAATTGTATTAAATTAAACATTATCACAACAAGTTCACAAAAATTATTTCATATTAAGTTAATGGAAGCAAGTAACTAGTAGTTCAAGTCTCCCCTACCTTACACCTGGCGAATTACTACAACCAAGCACTTGTCAAAAGTCTCCAGATGGGGACTTTGATAGTCCCAAGCTTGATAGTGATCAAGCAACGACCAAAATTCGATCACGAAGATCTCAAATTGCTCCATACTATCCAAAATATGAAAGAGGACGTGAAATTAGGTTAGGATACACATTTCATAAATTTCAAAAAAGTCAAAGTGAAAAGTCAACCATCGGGTCAACTTCTCGAAATCCAAACTTAGAGTTAAGATTCTGGTGACCCAATCTCCTACAAGCACACCGTTTAAAAAACTAAGTCAATCGGAGTTCATTAACATCCCCAAACGTCCATTTGATTCTCACTTAAAGGTGTTCTTGATTTCATGAACAACCCAAACCCAAAATCTCAAAAACTAAGATTCATGGATGAAACACCATCAAATTTGAGTATGATACTCCATGAGTTAACGGTAAACATAATCTCCAAACAAAAATCTTCAATTCAAGTCTTAGAAGAAAATTCCCTTTTCAAGTTTGGGTTCAAATACACTTTAAATCAACCCAAATCACGAAATTGATGGAGGAAATGAGATTAGATTGATGTTATAATCCATGTATAGTGAGCAAAATAAGCTCAAAACACTATATTAAACTCACCTTAGTTGGTAGGATAATCTCCAAGCTCCATCTCCAACTTTTTCTTAAGCTCTAGCTCAAAATTTCACAAGAAAAATATTGTTGTTCGTGTTCCCTTTACACAGCCCAAGTGCTTCAGCGGACGCCTTTCAACAAAACCATTCATAACTTTTTGTATACAACTCAGATTGATAAACAATTTAATGTGTTAGAAACTAGACTCAAAGGGCTACAACTTTCATCTTTTGCACTTTTCCATATTCATTATAGATTGAGCTCTATTCGAGTTTGAAGTTAGGTATTGGGTGGGCTCATTTGAAACTTTCATCTGTCAAGGCATCTCTTGAACTATAAATCACTTCTCAAAGTTCATACAAGTCAAATGATAATTCGAACCTAACAGAACCTTCCAATTACCAAACAAAACATGTTTTCTCAATACGACCTCAAAATCTCAAATAATATAATGCATGATTTCCAAAATGAATCCTTCACTAAAAGTGAATCAAGTGACGCCTAGTTGATCTCAAATTATGCAAGCGAGTCAAAAATAATATAACAAAACTTTTGAAATTGAAGACACACAAAACAAAGCACTGGTTCTTAAAACGACCAAGCAGGGTCGTTACATATGCATCTAAACTTATCCTTTTGCAATCGTGAAAGAAGTGTGACTGGACTGATTTGTTAACCACCCTTTGCCCGGTCACAAAGTCCCCACACACGGTCATGTTGACCAATCCTCTAAGCCTTCGCGCTTGCGACTCCCTCCCTCACGGCCACAAAGAAAGAAGCTAGAATCAACAAATTCTACAACATCAAAAGAAGTGTATTAGCATCGAAACTCACTCGGGCCCTTTAGGTCTCAACGCAGACCTTACCAACAAGTGTCAAATAATGTTATTGACTTATATCATGTCTCGAATCATGATTTAATACACAATTACTCAAAAAGAGGGGTTGGGTTGTTACAATATCTAAAGAAAATCAAGAATGAACGTCTTGTGGCTACTATTCAAAGTCTAGACTCCGTGATAATTAAGAAGAAATTGAAAAAAATGATTTGTGTGATAGAAAAAATAATAATATGTGAAAGATAAGTAGGAGAAGAGAAAGAACAATAAAAGCAAAGAAAATGCATGAAACTTTCAAAAAATGTTGTCTCTTCCCAAGTTGGAGAAGAGGTTGTGATCCACTTTACACTCGTCAGAGTTATAAAACATCATATAAATTTCTAATCTTTTTACGCACTGAATACAAGTCAAACTGGAATCACCCTCGATGGAAGCTTTTAAAGTGGGATTTGTGACACGAATCCGAATTAATTGGATTTGAAGTGGGTATTGAATGTCGATGGGAAACCACTAAACAGAATAAAGAGTACTGAAGGTCAAATGTAAATGTTGGGTATATATGGTATGAAGGAAAACATTTTCTTAAAAAAATGGTATTTTATTTATTTTTTGATGTTTTGTAAGTAAACGCAAAATATTATCCAAAAGCATCCCTAAATAATTTAAGCAACTACAATGCGCGTGGCGCAGGGGGGCTACGGACGGTAGAGTGTGTTAGAGGATTCAGAGGAGTGGAATGCCACTGTTTACTTACTTTTTTAGAAATTTGTTTTTGACCACTTAAAAAAATGAGAAACTTGGAATAACAAATTATCGATAATCTTTTAAATTAATCTATAAAGAAACTTAGTACTCTCACTTATTACACACAGACAAGATTTGAAATTATTGGATTAATTAAAGTATAAAGGGAGGAAAAACGGCGCGAATATCAATTTTCCCGCGCTTCCAATAGTCGCTATTTTTGCCAACTATGTTGTTTCATTTTACAGCTCTTTTTGCCAACTTGTGTAGTGACTGTTTGTTGGCAACAGTCTTTGACTAGGGTTCTGCCGTTGCGCCACCACACATACCTTATGGAAATTGGTCAGCTACTCAACGAAACTCTTAGCCCCGAGGCTGCTGTCCGCAACGCCGCTACAGATGCTCTGGATCGGCTTTCTACTCTCCCACAATTCCCCTTCACTCTCCTCTCTATCTCCATAGGTACTCTGCATTTCGGATATATATTCATTAACCCTGATTTCCACTAATATTACTTCCCTCCCAATTTATGTGATATTTTTAGCTTTTTCAGAGTCCGTTTGACTAAACTTTGAAGCTAAATTTTAGATTAGATTAACTCAATATTTTAAGGTTGAAAATTTATATATTTAAAAACTACACGTTGCGACTTTTCTCACATCAATTTGGTGAAAAAATGCATCTTAAAATGTTGTCAAAGTTGATGCAATTTGAATCTCGGGAAGCCAAAAGTGTCAGCAATAGATTTCATTTTGCTACTGTCACTAATTCAGTTTATTATTTTGAAGGAGTGTTTATCTGATTATGCTTTTGCATACTGTTAAGTTAATTTGTGTGCTATACTTTATAGGAGGTGAGAATGGAGGTCAGAAAGTAGCTGCAGCCACATATCTCAAGAACTTCACTAGACGAAATGTTGATTCTACTCATACAAATTCAGGAATCACCAAAGAGTTTAGAGATGCATTCGTGCGCTCTTTGCTTCAAGCTGAACCAACGGTTCTTAAAATATTAGTTGAAGCTGTAAGTGCTTTGGGCATAGCTTTTTTTGTTCTATTGCGTGTAACTAATGAGGATGTTATAATTTTCTTTTCTTTTCTTTGTTTTCAGTTTCGCTCGATTGTTGCAGTTGAGTTTGTGAAGAAGGATGCCTGGCCTGAGCTTGTGCCTGAGCTAAGGTCCGTCATTCAGCGCAGCGATCTGATTGATAAGAATCCGAATTCTAAATGGAAAACCATCAATGCACTCACCATTCTTCACTCACTCATTAGACCCTTCCAGGTACTCCCTCCGTCCCCGTTTAAGTGTCTTAGTTTGACTGGGCATGGAGTTTAAGTAACAAAGGGAGACTTTTGAATCTTGTGGTCTTAAATTAAATATGTTTGTAGCCCTTTTAAGTTATAGTACATGAGGCTGACGTGGAAGTGAAGCTTGGCACCCAGGTTATACAGAAGAAAGATAGTTTCAAGTATCTTGGGTCTATTATACAAGGAAATGGGGAGATTGATGATGACGTCACACATCGTATTGGTGCAGGATGGATGAAATGGAGGCTTGCCTCCGGAGTGTTGTGTGACAAGAAGGTGCCACCGAAACTTAAAGGCAAGTTCTACAAAGTGGTGGTTAGACTAGCTATGTTGTATGGGGCGGAGTGTTGGCCAGTCAAGAAATCTCATGTTCAGAAGATGAAAGTGGCGGAAATGAGAATGCTGCGATGGATGTGTGGGCACACTAGGAGTGATAGGATTAGGAATGAAGTCATTCGAGACAAGGTTGGAATAGCCTCAGTGGAAGACAAGATGCGGGAAGCGAGGCTGAGATGGTTTGGGCATGTGATGCGGAGAGATGAAAATGCCCCAGTGCGGAGGTGCGAGAGGTTGGCTAGTGACGGCTTCAGAAGAGGTAGAGGTAGGCCGAAGAAGTATTGGGGGGAAGTGATTAGACAGGACATGACACATTTCCTGCTTACGGAGGACATGACCTTAGATAGGAGGGTATGGAGGACTCATATTAGGGTAGAAGGATAGTAGGTAGTCGCGTTTATCCTCCCTTGAGAGTAGTTATGTTGTTGTATAGTTTCTTGTCTCTTGATTTCTGCGAGTTTCTGCGAGTATCTGTTGGTTCATAATGGCTTATTTACCTTCATTGTTTTCATTTTCATAGTTATTTATAGCAGTTAATTCTCCTTTTACCATGACTTTCTTGCTTTGTTATTCCTTGCTTTCATATTGTTTTCGATACGCTTGATCATATCTAAACTTTTGTCTTGTCTTGTCTTTCTTTCTCTCCTCTCTTGAGCCGAGGGTCTTTCGGAAACAGCCGCCCTACCTTTCAAGGTGGGGGTTAGGTCTGCGTACACTCTACCCTCCCCAGACCCCACATAGTGGGATTATACTGGGCTTGTTGTTGTTGTTGTTGTTGTTGTTGGTCTTAAACTTGCCATGTAGAATGTTGGAATTGAAAAACTTACTAAATATAGAAAGAGACAATCTTTTTGGGACATACCAAAAAGGAAAGTAAGGCACTTAAATCGTGATGGAGGGAGTACTTTTTTTATTCTGTCAACCTTGAAGGAGAATTAATTCTCTAAACTGGCAGCTCTTTTTTCCTAGAAATGATGTGCTCATAATTAGTCGTTTGCAAATCTTTTGCTGTTATCTCAAAGCATGATGAATTTTACTTTCATAACATGCATGGTTCCTAGTTTCTTTGTTTATCTATTCATCTCATAAAGCAAAGGGAAAATAGCTTTTTTAGTCCTTGTGTTATTCATTATTCCTATTTTAGTCTTGTGATATTCGGTTGAGCGCATTCGAACTTCAATTAAACAATGCGTGTGATTTTAGTCCTTCAACTAACGGACATCAAATTAAATAATGGTCTGTTAAATTGCAGAGGGGCAAATCAGATCTTTCATGTTATTTTGAATGCATACACTTAAAAAGAAAAAAATAAAGAAAAAGAACCTTTCTTTGCGTTCTAATTCTCCCGTTTCTCTGATTCTCGTTGTGTACCCCAATGGACAGTTTCTATATCAATCATTTTCTTTCAAGAGCTTGCAATGCCACCCCACAGCTTGCTAGTAGTTTGCAAATTAGTCTAAGCATTTGGCGGGTGATCTAGCAGGCTTTGCATTGAGCCATATGAAAATAGAGCTGTAACATGATCCTCCTTTAGTTGGAGGATCTTACACATGGAGGAGAGGGGAAAATCATAGAAGTGCATCAAGAATTGACAGATTTCTACACTCAGCAGGCTGGGAGGAACAATTCACACTTATTAAGCAGTCAGTTTTACCAAAGATGGAATCTGATCACAATCCTATCATGCTATCATGTGGAGAGATGAACTTCAAAAAGTCCTACTTCAAATTTGAAAGGTGGTGGATGGGAGTTGAGGGCTTTAAAGAAAAAGTGAAACTTTGGTGGGGTCCCTTCAATGTCAATGGGAGACGTGGTTTTGTTTTGGCTGAAAAGCTGAAAATGCTGGAAGAAAAATTTAAGGGGTGGAGCAAAGATAATAGGGGCAACTGGAAACAGAGGAAGGAAAACAAACAGAGGAAGGAAAACATTCTTAACCAATTGGCTAACTGGGAGACAGTTCAAGAACAAAGAGCTTTAACAGATGATGAGCTAATTCAGAAATCAAATCTAGCCTTGGAATTTGAGGAAGTAGCTAGAAATGAGGAGATAGCTTGGAAGCAAAGATCTAGGATTCAATGGCTGAGACAAGGAGACAAAAATACTAAATACTTTCACAGGATTGCTACAGCCAATAAAAGGGTTAATACAATTGATTATTTGAAGGTGGGGGATGAGGAGGTGACAGATCCTGAAGCAATTAAAGCAGCAATCCGGAATTTCTACAAGAATCTTTACAAGGAAACAGAAAGGTGGAGGCTAGAGTTTGGGTTACATGAAGCAACAAGGATTTCAGAGGAGGATCAAGAATGGTTACAAAGGCAGTTTGATGAGGCAGAGATATTGAAGTGCATTAAACTATGTGCCATGGGGAAGGCCCCTGGGCCTGATGGATTTCCTATGTCATTTTACTTAGCCTTCTGGGAGATTCTGAAAGATGACTTACTGAAAACTATTCAGTATTTTCATGACAGTCAGAAGTTTGAGAGAAGCTTCAATGCAACTTTCATAGCATTAATCCCCAAAAGGGCAGGTGCCTCAGAACTGAAAGACTTCATACCTGTAAGTCTCATAAGTGGCATTTACAAGATTGTGGCAAAACTATTGGCTGAAAGACTTAAGCTGGTAGTTAACAATCTAGTAAATCAGCATCAGATGGCATTTATAAAAGGGAGACAAATCATGGATGCTGCACTTATTGCTAGTGAATGTGTGGATTCAAGACTTAAAGGTGTTGAACCAGGGGTTATGTGTAAACTGGACATTGAAAAGGCTTATGACCATGTTAATTGGGAATATCTGTCGAACATCCGGAGACAGATGGGCTTTGGTGAGAAATGGTTGAAGTGGATTGATTTTTGCATTAAAACTGTCAGGTTCTCTGTTCTTGTGAATGGAGAACCTGTGGTTTTTTGTGAACCTAAAGTTGAACAGATTGGCTACATTAGAGTGATTCTGACAATTTTTGAGGCCTGTTCAAGACTGAAGGTCAACTGGGGGAAAACTAGTCTGTTTCCAATTAAGGAGGTGCCAAACTTACAGACTCTTGGTCACATTTAAGGGTGTAAAGTGGAGAATTTGCCTACAACTTATCTTGGCATGCCTCTGGTAGCAACCACAAAGCAGAAGGGATTTGGGATGGGATAGTGGAGAAAACAGAAAAGAAACTTTTTAGGTGGAAGGCTCAATACTTATCTTTGGGAGGAAGGGTTACCCTGATCAATTCTGTTCTGGATTCTTTGCCTACTTATGTTATGTCTCTGTTTCCCTTACCAGCAAACATCCAGAAAAAATTAGACAGACTCAGAAGGGAATTTTTGTGGCAAGGGAATAGAGAGGGCAAAGGTTACAAATTAGTGAAATGGCAGGTTGCTACGCAGGGGAAAGAAAGGGTGGGCTGGGTATAAGAAACTTGAGGTCTCAAAATAACAGCTTATTGATGAAATGGCTATGGAGATACAACACTGAGGAAAATGCATTGTGGAAGGAGGTTATCAAATGCAAGTTTGGTGAACCCAATCACTGGTGTACAAATGTATGCAATGGTACTTATGGAGTTGGAGTTTGGAAGACTATAAGAGCACTTTGGCCAAAGCTGGAAAGAAACTTGAAGATGAAAGTAGGTGATGGGAAAAAACAAGGTTCTGGAAGGATGCTTGGAATGAGCAAGTCCCACTTATGGATACTTATCCAGACTTGTTCATTTTATGCAATAACCCAGAGGTGACTATAAATGAAATATGGAGTGTACACGGATGGGACTTAACTTGCAGAAGATTTTTGAATGATTGGGAGATAGATAGGGTGGCTGATCTGTTGAGCAGGATTGGTAACTTCCAAGGTACCAGCACTGATGCAGATACCTTGAGATGGAGACACAATAGTGATGGACAATTCTCAGTAAACAGAGCTTACAGAAAGGAGGACATAGGGCAGAATGAGGAGCACCAAAGATTTTGGATAAAAATTTGGAAGTGTCCAGTACCAACCAAGGTGAAATGTTTCACCTGGTTGGTGGCAAAGAGGGCTTGTTTGACTCATGAAGTGTTGAACAAAAAAGGAAACATCATAGTCTGCAGATGTTTTCTATGCAATGAAACTGATGAAACCAACAACCACCTCTTTCTTCACTGCAAATTCACAGCAGAACTATGGTCCCTATTTTTCAACCTGACAGAGACAACATGGACTATGCCAGAGCACACTGCAGATCTACTAAGTTGTTGGATGAGAAGAGGAGGCAGCAAGAGTCAAAAGAAGTGGCGGAGGATGATCCCACATTGTATCTGGTGGACCATCTGGAAAGAAAGGAATGGGAGGTGTTTTAAAGATAGATCCAATTCCATTCAGAAAGTAAAATGGAATTGTATAGTATCTTTCTACTTTGGTGTAAAGAAATAGGATTAGAGGATATAGATCATTTTGTAGACTTATTAAAATCCCTGTAAGTATCTCTTTTCTATTTCTGTTTTTAGACTAACTCTTTTGAAGAATGCTGAGGAATACAAATTTACCAGTTTCAAAAAAAAAAAAAAAAAAGCATTCTATAATCTGGTTAAAATCAAAATTATTTTGACAGAATAACTAACAAAACCAGATTCCTCATTTATTCCAAAGCTGTTGTAAAAATCTCTCTGCTTAGATTCTTGTAGTGATCTCATCTTATGTCTTGTGGCAGTACTTTTTGAATCCAAAACTTGCGAAGGAGCCAGTTCCACCGCAGCTAGAGCTTATTACAAGAGACATCATTGTGCCCTTACTTGCTGTATTTCACCTCTGCATCGAAAAGGTCCACATAACTTCCGACATTCCTCTTGCTCTATGTACTTCCATATTGGAACATATTACTTTAGAGTATTTTGGAAGTGCTGACTCATTGTTGCATGAGACAGGTATCAGATGCCCAACATACATCAGAAGTGCATACAGAAATCATCCTTCTCATCATATGCAAGTGCATCTATTTTGCGGTGAGGATAAACTTACAATACGTGATGTTTGACCAACGAAAGGTCAACTATCGTTTGAGCTCTAGGTTCTGTTTTGTTTTTTCTCTTAAGAAGTTAGCAGACAGCATTGGAGATATCAGATCCGAAATATCTCCGAGATATAGAAAATAATGAAAATGATAGAAGGAAATTGCTTCATACAGTTGTCAAGCATAGTGAGGAGAGGAAGCTGGTTATACATGTAAAAGTAATTCTGCTGAAAATGGGAACTAGGCACCAGTACACAAGTTAAAAGTGATTTATTTTCAATGTTTTACATGTGATCTTGAAGCTTCAAAACTTAAGTGTATTTAGATATAGCTTAATGCAGGCAAGATCTTTTGCTTTCCGGAAAAGATGAATGATAAAGCGTGGATGTTCATCTATGCCAGGACAATAGATCTTGTTTCATTCAAAACATTGGTTCCTTGGTTTACCGAGGAACAGTCTCATTTCCTTTCTTTTGGAAAAGAATCAACAGTTTACAACATATGCAATCAAAGTGATATGGTGGTCAAATAAGATATCAATGAACTATTTTTCTTCTTTTCAATACTATTGAAATTACTAGGAGGAATTCTCTTACCAATATGTCCTTTTATGCGTCCAAGTAATATTTATCTGGGCACCTGTCTTCCTCTAGTAAGGTTTCTGTTGTGAACCTGCTTGAGCAGTATTATAATCTTAAATCCATCAATATTATAGGTGAAATCTCACATGCCGTCTGCCTTGGCTCCTTTGCTTCCTTCTATTTGTCAAGATCTGATATGGATTCTGAATTCTTTAAGTTTTGATGGTGGCTTGCCCTGCAAAGATGGGTATTCGCTGCGGATGAAGACTGCAAAGAGAAGTCTGCTAATTTTCTGTGCTTTAGTCACCCGGCATCGGAAGTTTGCTGACAAGTATGCTGTCAAAAATGCATTGTATTTGCTCCAATAAGAAAAATTTAGAAATCCTGTTTTTTGCTCAAATTTCTTCTAATCTTACAATGACAGACTGATGCCTGATATGGTGAAATGTGTTTCAGAAATTGTCAAGCATAGCACAATCATAAATGTAAGTCTTACGAGTATTACTTGATAGAGTTCTAAAAGGATGGACTTTCATATCAGCTGTTTCATAATGTTGTTGCACTGGAATGGCTAGTAAATAGTTTTTTTTTTTTTTAATTCAGCATGTTACTGTCAGATTCTCTGTTCTTTAACTACACTTAAGTTGTGGCGTATAAGCAGAATATCTGCTTAATCTTAATATTTTCTGTAAAGTTTGTCTCATGAACTCTTATGTTGTTTCTCGTAAGTGCCGTTCCCACACGCTATTCTCGTCTCAGTCTTCCCGTGATCATTTTATTTTCTATTTTCTCTCTTCGTCTACTTATTCCTTCGGTGCAGAAACTGGATTCGCTGTCAGAAAGGGTTGTTTCATTAGCCTTTGATGTTATTTCTCGTGTTTTAGAGACAGGCCCGGTAAGTTTGTTCAGTTGTATTCATGGTCAAAGTTTTATTTTCCTGCTTGTTCTTTCGCGTTCCTTGCTTCTTTCTCTTTTTAGGCATTTATGCTAATTCCATGGTTTCTTCTCTCTCGAAAAGGACTTTAATGGTTAGTGCCTCCTACTGTTCGAGTCTCAAAGCTGAAGTATATGATTTATCATCTGAAACAGGGATGGCGACTGGTTTCACCCCACTTCTCTTCCTTGCTGAACGCTGCAATCTTCCCAGCTCTCGTGATGAATGAGAAGGTCAGCTATTCCAAGAATTTGCCTTCCAGACAAGCCAGTGTACATGAGTTTCTTTTCTTTGTTGTCGCATATTTTTCTGGAGTTCTGATTAAAGACTTAAATGTCTGCAAAATAGGACACAACAGAGTGGGAAGAAGATCCGGATGAGTACATAAGGAAAAATCTTCCCTCTGACCTTGTATGTTCAAATCTTTGATCGTCCTTGTAAGTTGTACACTCTCATTCTTAGGAAAGTATCTGATTTTTATGATCCTGCAGGAAGAAATTTCTGGATGGAGAGATGATTTGTTCACAGCAAGGAAAAGTGCTTTAAACTTGCTTGGTGTTATTTCATTATCAATGGTTAGTTTTCCGTGATATATATTCCTCCAGCTTCTTCTATTAAAGGGCACATAATTATCTATTATTTACTCTTGGACCTCTAGGGACCTCCTGTCAAGACTTCTACAGCTTCATCAAAGCGTAAGAAAGGAGAAAAATATAAAAGAAAAGGTTCCAGCTCGATGGGGGAGTTGTTGGTGCTTCCATTCTTGTCAAAGTTTCCTGTTCCCACTGATAACAGAGAAAACACAATAAATGAGTGAGTTAAACAAAACTATGATATCAACTCCTCTAACTTTGTAATTTATGGTCTTATATCACTGTACTTCAGTACCCATTTCACTGGAACCTATTCAGAAAGTTCTCCACCATTTAAAATTCAATAGGATTACAGTCCAGGCTATTTATTCGGTTAAAGTTCGGAAAATCATTATATTACTCTATAATTCTTTGAAGTTTGAACTCTAAGTTGGCATAAGACAAAGAGCGCTCATTCTTATGTCATGTCGTTAACTAAATTATCCTACTTTGTATTTCCATTTATCCCCATTTATCCAGACGTGTTTTTTTCTTTTTTTCTAACCTTCCTTTATGATGCTTACATCCTGTATACGAGATTTACTATCATTTCCTTGTCTAAACTTTGACAGATATTATGGAGTCTTGATGGCCTATAGCAGCCTTTTACATGTAAGGAGAGATTATACTAGTATTTCAAAATATATTCCCTCCGGATCAAAAAGAGTGTCCGCTTAGCTATTTGCACACCCTTAAGAAAATACTAACTCCTAGACGAAAGTAGGTAATTTTTCTAAACTGCCCATAATTAAATAGGTAATGGGATTTGATCAATTTACACTTAATAGGGGAAAATTTGAAAATATAAGGTTAATTCTTTCTTGATTTGATAAGCGGACACTCTTTTTGACCCAAGAAAAAAGGCTAAGTGGACGCTCTTTTTGATCCGGAGGGAGTACTTTGTTGTAATAAAAAAATTGTGCACTTCTATTAATCATCTGGCATTGTATTCTCAGTTTCTAACAGAGCAGAAGCCTGGATTTACTGAAACTCTAGTTAGGACTCGGGTGCTACCACTGTATGAAACACCAATTCCTCAACCATATTTAATTGCCTCTGCAAATTGGGTCCTAGGAGAGCTTGCTTCATGTCTTTCTGAAGTGAGATACTTGTTTTGATGATACTTTTTAAAATTATACTTTGCTATTAGGCATTTCGTGGAGTAAATTCCTTTTTTCTGTTTCCACAACAGGGTATGAGTGCTGATATTTATTCTTCATTAGTGAAAGCGTTAACAATGTCAGATATAGGGGGTGTTTCTTGTTATCCTGTGCGGGTGACAGCTGCTGCTGCCATTGCCCAACTTGTTGAAGTAAGTGGGTAGAATGGCTAACCTATTTTATGAACTTGAAGTATGATAGTCTAAATAACGCTTGAACTTTTTTAACTGCAGAATGAGTACATGCCACCTGAGTGGTTACCACTTCTTCAAGTGGTTTGTCATAGGATTAGTGATGAGGAAGAAGATAGCTCCATTTACTTTCAGCTTCTAAGTACAATGATCGAGGCTGGGAATGAAAAAATTTCACCTCATATTCCAGATATTGTTTGTCTGTTGGTTAGAGAAATCTCAAAGAACTTACCTTTAGATCTGGAGCCATGGCCTCAGGTACTTTTTCTTGTGTACCTGATGTACTTGTTTTTATTCTTTTGCAAATCTTTTGATGATTCTAATTATCATTTTGGTAATTGGCATGAAAATCAAACATATCTTGTGCACATTTATGGAGCTATGTGGTTCACTATTCATCGTTTAATAGTTTAAATGGAAGTTATGTAGGTTGGATTGCTCCCTCTTTAGCTCAATGAAACTTCATCTTTCCTAGTCCTGTTAATATCAAATCACATGGTCAGGGATTCAAAAGTCATTACTGTGATACGAATAAGACTAAACTGTATGATTCCTTCTTGTAACTGACGTACCTTGAGACAAAATCTTAAATCCCCTTTCTTATGTTGACCAGTTAATGAATGCATTGTCATGTTCCAGATTCAACCTTGCTCTTCACCCAATTCTGAAGTTTAGAAAAATGAACTCATCCACATATAATTGAGCGCATATTGAGATCTGAAATTACTGACTTGCGTTTGATAGATGGTGGAACAGTGCTTTGCAACACTAGCAGTCATGGCTCAGTGCTGGGAAGACTCGGCATCTGAAGAAAATGAGCAGGATGGTTCTAGTCAATTGTGGGTTTCTGGTCAGGCCACCATGATGAGAGCATTTTCAGATCTCCTACAGCATGCCTGGCTAAGATCTGCTCAACCGATGGTTAGTCTTGAACCATGTATCAAGATTAATAATAAAGTGAATGCCTAGATTACGACACAAGCATGTATGCATATATGTTCCATCATTTACTTTTTTGTCAATGTAATGTTCTCATACCTCAGTAAAATAAATATCCCTGTAACATCATGGTGGAAACCTGTTCAAGCTCATTTGTCGATATTGGAAATGCAATCACCTTAGTGTGGATGCAGCTTGACTCTAGTGTTTATACTGCAATAGATGTTTGTTTGGTATTCTGAATTCCATACCAAGTTTAATTAGATTAAGTCTTTTATCTTCTCATGCATAACCCAAAGTTGTTCATATATTGATTTAAGCTCGGGTTGGAGCTGTATTTGGCAGAATCTCACGTACGGTTCTCCGAGAAGGGAGTGGCACCTACTGGATCTTCGCACCTCCCACAAAAAGAAAATTCAGATATTTGAGATCTTTCTCTTTGAATAAGATGTCCATTCTGGCAACTATTTCAGTAGAGATCTTACAACTAAAGTCTCTTTTTTCGGATCCAGTTCCTCCACCAACGAGAACCCCAGTTAAATTCAACTTGTACTTAACTGGTCACTGTCAGCATTCCTATTCATCGTGACTTTATTGGGCACTGCAGTGTATTAGTTATCCTATATATAATATCTACTCTAAAGATTAAGAGGATAGAGGTCTCCCTTCCGTAGATTCGACTTGGGATAGCGGAGTGATAAGAAGAATTTAATTTTCTTTTGCTTTTTATGTGCTCAAATCTCTTGTTACCTCCTCATATTATTTTTTCCAATTATCAGGAACATGAAGTTGCCTTCTCAGTGCCTGCTGCATCATGTGTTGATGACTGCTCCACATTGCTTGGTTTCATTTTGCAAGGAATTACCGAAACTGACGAACTTTTGAAGCTAAAAGTCTCAGAGCTGATGCTGGTCTGGTCATATCTCATAGCTGATTGGCATGCATGGGAGGAGATGGAGGATTTATCAATTTTTAACTGTATCAAGAAAGCTGTTAGCCTAGACAGGAAGTTTGCTGTGAAGAATTTTGTTGTAGGAAAATTGCCGTTGCCTCCTGCTCCACCTGTTCCCCAGAAATCCATCCTTGAAGGAATTGGTGCATTCATTACAGAAGCTTTTTCACAATATCCATCTGCAGTATGGAGGGCATCCTCTTGTGTCCACATTCTGTTACATAATCCCAGTTACTTACCTGAAGGAGAAGGTGTCAAGCAATCTTTGGTGATTTCCTTGTGTCAGGCAGCATTTTCTCATTTTAGAGAGCATAGAAACAAGCCTGTCCCGCTATGGAAACCTTTGTTGCTTGCAATATCATCATGTTATTTATGTTTCCCGGATATTGTAGAGAAGATTATAGAGGGCATTGAACATGAAAGCTTTACAGTCTTTCTATCCGCTTTGGCAGTTATCTCAACAAGCAAATTTGAGCATAGTTTGTCATCAGAGTCTGAGATCAAGTTGGTAGGTTAGTATTCTTTTTCTTTTTCCCCAACTACTTCTTAAAACTTTTAGCGCAATTAGGGACTTCCCTACTTGACTTTCTCACATGGGGCAACAGATAATTTGGTGATGCCATGGCTTTACATTAGCCATTATTGTTCGTTCTGAAATGCTACTGTTAGTTCTGAAATGCTACTGTTATTATCTAGATCTATTTATCTGTCCACAACTACAATGCATGTTATTAGATTGCAACGTTACACTAATTTTTATTATACCTCGTGGTTAACTATCGCTTTTTTTGCCTTTCAAGTATTCAATTTTTCTGCTCTTATTGAGTGTAAAGAACTTTCTCCTAAGAATCTCATCAGCACTGTCTATGTATGTCTGTTTTTTTCTATTTTAATTTTACCAGTGATGGCACTGGCACAATCTCTTGACAAGCTGATAGGACGGCTAAATGAACGGAGTTCATTGCTACATGATTGCGTTGCTTCACTGATGGAAGCATTTTTGAAGTTAAAAGAACTGGAAGAAGAAGAGGAAGATGAAGAAAGTGAAGATCAGGCTTCTGGTGACGAGGAAACTGAAGAAGATGATGATGATGACGAGGTTAGCTCACCAAATTAATTCTGTCTTGTTTAATTATCTTTAGCTACCACCCCTCCAAACACACACCACACACACACAAAAATAGTCATAGCGTTTATATATAACATCACAGGATATTGTCAATGACGTCTGCCATATTGTTGTCTTTTTGCATCATTATCCATGATTTCTGTTTGTTTGCTCCATCATACATGCATGAAAAGCATGTAGTGGAAGTAAGAAGTAGTGGACATATGCTATACATTCATTATATATTTTTTTTTCCTGACAAGTAAAATGGAGATGCGGAGCACGAACCCCGTATCTCTCGCATGCAAAGCAACTATACATTCATCATGTAAAAATACATTTCAATAATACATTTGCAATAGGTAACTATAGGTGATTGTTATTGTTCTTATTTCAATGCTAGGACTCTGAAGATGACGAACTTGAAGAAACTGAAGAAGAGTTCTTGGAGAGGTGTGCCAAGACAGCAGTAGAAATGGAAAATGGAACCATTGTGGAAGGAGACGTGGAAGATCAAGAGCTAGAAATTGAACTGGGTAAGCCTGCCAATACTCTCATTTTTAAAAATACCATAAGGATGCAGACAATTGATGTGCAGGGTGAATAAGATTACTTATTTGAACTAGAGGACAGAGGTGGGGATAAGAAGCTATTTAAGCTTGCCAAGGCGAGAGAGAGGAAGGCACGCGACTTGGATCAAGTGAAGTGCATCAAGGACGAGAATGGTCAAGTGTTGGTACAGGAAACCCGCATTAGACAGAGATGACAGTCATACTTTCATGAACTCTTGAACGAAGGATGGGACAGAGACATTGTGTTGGGAGACTTGGAGCACTCGGATAGGCGTCGCGACTTGGGATATTGTAGGAGTATAAATGTTGAGGAGGTTAAAGAAGCTGTTCGTAGGATGCACAGGGGAAGAGCGACCGGACCTGACGAGATCCCTGGGGAATTTTGGAAGAATGCAGGCAGGGTAGGCTTGGAGTGGTTGACTGGGTTGTTTAATGTCATTCTCAAGACAACGAAGATGCCAGAAGAATGGAGGTGGAGTACAATGATTCCTGTGTACAAGAACAAGGGAGACATTCAAAGCTGCAACAACTATAGAGGTATCAAGCTGCTAAGTCACACTATGAAAGTGTGGTGGAAATGAGGGTGAGGAGAGGTGTGTCTATTTCAGAGAATCAGTTTGGATTCATGCCGGGGCGCTCGACTACAGAAGCCATTCATATTGTAAGGAGATTGGTGGAGTAGTATAGGGAGCGGAAGAGGGACTTGCACATGGTATTCATTGACCTAGAAAAGGCCTATGACAAAGTGCCAAGAGAGGTCCTATGGAGATGCTTGGAGGCTAAAGGTGTACCTGTGGTGTACATTAGAGCGATAAAGGACGTGTATGATGGAGCTAAGACCAGGGTAAGGACGGTAGGAGGAGACTCGGAGCACTTCCCTGTTATGATGGGGTTGTATCAGGGATCAGCTCTTAGCCCGTTTCTATTCGCTGTGGTGATGGATGAATTGACGCGACAAATACAAGGTGAGGTGCCTTGGTGTATTTTGTTCGCGGATGACATAGTCCTGATTGACGAGACTCGCAATGGAGTTAACGATAAGCTGGAGGGCTGGAGACAGACGTTGGAGTCTAAAGGATTTAAATTGAGTAGGACCAAGACAGAATACTTGGAGTGCAGGTTCAATGGCCTACCGCGTGAGGCTAACGAGAAAGTGAGGCTTGGTACCCAGGCCATTCAAAAGAAAGAAAGTTTCAAATATCTTGGGTCTATTATACAGGAAGATGGGGATATCGATGACGATGTTTCACATCGTATTGGTGCAGGGTGGATGAAATGGAGGCTCGCCTCCGGAGTGCTGTGTGATAAGAAAGTGTCACCAAAACTTAAAGGCAAGTTCTACAAAGTGGTGGTTAGACCGACTTTATTGTACGGGGCGGAGTGTTGGCCAGTCAAGAAATTTCACGTTCAGAAGATGAAAGTCGCGGAAATGCGAATGCTGCGGTGGATGTGTGGGCATACTAGGAGGGATAGGATTAAAAATAAAGATATCCGAGACAAGGTGGGAGTCGCATCGGTGGAGGACAAGATGCGGGAAGCGAGGCTGAGATGGTTTGGGCATGTGAAGAGGAGAGACACAGATGCTCCAGTGCGGAGGTGTGAGAGGTTGGCTATGGACGGTTTCAGGAGAGGCAAAGAGAGGCCGAAGAAGTATTGGGGAGAGGTGATTAGACAGGATATGACACAGTTTCAGCTCACCGAGGACATGACCTTAGATAGGAGGTTGTGGAGAACTCAGATTAGGATAGAAGGCTAGGTGGCTTATCCTTCCACCATAGTAGTTGTAGTTATGCTCATTTGTTTATTGCCATTTGATTTCTGCATTTGATTGCTGCTTTTATTTGTGGGGCCGTTGTACTTTGGTTATCTTATTTATTTATAGTAGTTACGACTCCTTTCTTCCGGACTGTTCTACCATGACTTTCTCGCTTTTATTATTCTTTGTTTTCATATTGTTTTCGATATGCTTGGCCCTATCTGATCTTTTGTCTTGTTTTCTTCTCTTGAGCCGAGGGTCTCTCGGAAACAACCGCCCTACCTTTCAAGGTGGGGGTTAGGTCTGCGTACACTCTACCCTCCCCAGACCCCACATGGTGGGATTATACTGGGCTTGTTGTTGTTGTTGTTGAACTGTTTATAGAAGTAAACAAAATTAATCTCTTCTAGCTGTTTTATAGAAGAAATTGATCATTTTTATTAAAATCATCAACATTAATTTGCTTATTTTGTAATCATAATGATTTTTATCTTGGTTCACGAGATCATTTGCTTGTCAAAGTTGAAGGGTTCCCTTGGGGGTTATGCCCTAAAGAAACAAAAAAAAAAAAATCTGCTTGTTGAAGTTTGGAATTTTAAAATGCCGAGCTGTAGCAAACAGACTTGAGATCATGTTAACAATAACCTGTGGGTTGTCACATTTAAATATGTTGACTTGAAGTCTTTTCTCTCAAGTTTCAATCAATGAAGTATGCCTCAATCTCAGGTTGGAGTTGGCCATATGCATCCTTTATATCCATTCAGCTCAGATATAACAATTAAATTAGGATAAAGACGTCCTTACTTAAATATTTGCATCTTCTATTACTGTCTTCTATGTGTCTAATATCTTCTGTATTCATGTTCATTTTCTAAGATTTGTATTGCTTTTTTCCCCTTATATTTGTTCGATTACTTCAGGTTGTTTGGAAGATGTGGATCTTGAAAGCACTATGCTTTTGGTAATTGAAAGATATCACCAAGTGCTTTTACAGCTACAGTTGCCACCAGAACTGATTTCAAGTTTCTTGGAGGCCTTTCCTGAATGTAAATTATACTTCCAACAACCTCAGCCATAGGATGTGATACGATGCTCTCGACATTCTTATTTTTTTAAAACTCTGATTGCTAGAATCTGGTTGTCCAGTGTGCTGTTGGTAGCTGATTATTTGTTTAATTCTTGTAATATTTGCCCTGCCGTTGTGCTGTTGGAAGTCCTGTGTTATCTTTGTACAAGGTAGAGTCCATCTTAGTATTCTCCTTTTCATCAGAAGTCCTTGTTATGAGATTGCTGCAGATGGTCGAAAAGATTGAATAGGCCAACGGTGGAGAAGTGAAATTGTTGAAAGTTCAGTATCTCCTGAACATGTATCCATTTGTTTGAGTTAGTAGATTTTTCCTAATTAGAGCTAGTGTTCTTTTCATACTACTTCAAAGACAATTTTCCCCCCTTGAAACAAATTCTACGGAAAATATTGTAAGAGAAATATCTTGTTTGATTGAGAACCTTATTCTTGTGTCATTTTATTCTTGTGCAAAAGAACTCATATTACTTTTTTATTATTACTATACATAAGGGACAACTACGGGGCTTTTGTAGTCACAAAAGTTTCCATTAAAATTTTAAACTTTTCAATTAATTATTTTTAGGTTCTAATTTTATTTTTTAAAGTCAAATTTACCTTTTGTTCTTAAGGTCTATTTTTCAAAAGTTATCGACTCATTTTCCTTGTTTTTTGGTGTTTTATTCTGTGCCCGATATCCGCATTTGAGTCTGATTAATCCAGATAATTAGCATTGCATAGCGCCCATTGGGGGGAAGCGCTCCCTTCAAAGATTTTTTCATACCCAAGTTCGAACTCACGATTCCTAATTATGAGAGGAGCAATTCCATTCGCTACATGTATTTGTCTTAAAAGTTCATTAACTATGTATAGATTATTAATTTAGAGTTAAATAACTTTAAAAAATTAGGATCCAAAACTTATAAACGTCAAATTCTGGTTCCACATTTGATTTGAAATAAATAATTTCAAAAATTAACAAAATATTAAAGGAGTGAAATGAAGTTTTGCTTTTATATATTGAAAATGTACTTGCATGAAATTTAATTATTACTAACATACATTACGTGTCTTTCATTAAAATATCTACTTTTATATCTTGAGTTTGGGTCCGGGCTTATTGCAAAAGTTTCTAATAAAATAACAAACTTTTCAACTAATTACTTCTAGGACTTGAACTTATTTTTTAAAGTCAAATTTACTTTCTGTTTTTAAGGTTTATTTTTCAAAAGCTGTCGACTTCCTATTTTATTTTCCTTGCTTTTTTAGTTTCCTATCCGGTACTTGGTATCGTATTAGAGCCCGACTAATCTGGAATCGCGTTGCGTATGGCCCATTCGGGGGAAGCGTGCCCTATCAAGAATTTTTTTCATACCCAGACTTGAACCCTAGACCCTTGTTTAATAGCTTATTTGACCAAGCTTCTAAAATCAACTTATTTTGAAAAGTATTTTTTTTTTAAAGTGCTTTTTAAAAAAGTACTTTTTGTGAGAAACAGTTTATGTTTGACCAATTAATTAAAAAAACACTTTTGAACAACAATTAACATTTGACCTACCTTTTAAAAAGTGCTTTTAAGTGTATTTTTCTCAAAAGTGCTTTTGAAAAAAGTGTTTCTAGGGGAAAACTATTTTTTTTAGCTTTTGAAAAACTGTTTCTGCTGCTCCCTAAAAGTACTTATTTTCTCTCAAAAGCTTGGCCAAAAACCTTCACTTTTTTTTAAAATAAGCACTTTTTGAAAAATAAGTTCTTTTGAAGCAAAATAAGCTTGGCCAAACAGGCTATAAGGAAGGAGCAGCCTCATCTGCTGCACTTTATTTTTCCTGTTACTTTTTTTTATTGATCTTATCTATTAACCTAAAAAATAGTCATTCATTCGCTAGATATTCTTGCTTCTTGTTGCTCTCTCGCTTTCTCCCTTTTCATTTGTTTCTTATTATAGATTTTTACATGTAAGTATTTCTTTTACTTTATATTTGTATTGTAAAATTTGGAAATTTCTGAAAATTCTTTTACTTACATGTGGGCATTTTTTTTACTTGATATTTATACATTAATCTATACTATATTAAAAACACGAAAAACTTTAGAAATGTTGATTAAACTTTTTGCCTTTCATTAAAAGACTCCTCAATAGACAAAATAGTCATTTCATAATTGTCTAATATTTAGGAGTTATAAGTCCATTAAAATTTCATTGTTAAAACTTTCTTATTTGAATTAAGCACCTAAAATTTAGGACTTTGAAATCAACTAAAATTTTAATTTCGCCTTATTTGATTTATATATAATATATAACATATATGGAAAAAAAAGTTAGTAACACGTGAAAATTATATTACGAAATTTTGGAACTAAAGACATTTATATTTTGCGTCCTTTTTTTTCCCCTTTCATAGTCCGCGTCCTTTTTTACAAAATTTCAATATAACTTGAAATTAATAATACTATTAACTACTCCCTCCGTCCCATATTAGTCGGCCACTTTCTCCTTTACACGCCCTTTAAGAAATCATAGATGAAAGTGTATTTTTACTATATTATCCTTATCTCTCTTCAATAAATTGCACTCTAATCAATATTAGTTACTTTGAAAAATAAAATGTTCAGGATTAAATAGGAAAAAATTAATTAATTATATCTTGGTTTTATAAATGGACAAATATTTTGGAACATATATTTTTAATAATGTGGCCAACTAATATGGGACAAGGGAGTAATAAATTGGTCCGTATTAGTTAAATATGGAAGAAGATCTTCCTCTTTCTACGGACTACAAGAACAAATTTCACCCACTTTCAAATTCTTTTAGATGTAGGATCATTTTATTCCTACGATATTAGGAGTCCTTTTTTTTTCCTTTGTAAACTACAAGTGACTTTTAAATTGTTAGAGTATTGTTGGAATTTTTCTATCATATATAAGAGGTGGTTTCGACATGGTTGCTTAGTGGGGAATAAAATTCACACTGAGGACAATTTAGTCATTTGAAATACCTATTTTTCTATTATATATAAGAGGTGGTTTCGACATGGTTGCTTAGCGAGGAATAAAATTCATTGAGGACAATTTAGTCATTTGAAATACTTAATTCTGCTACGTGTCTTCTCGGCTTAAAAGTTAAAACCACGTAGCTTTTCCACTTCACAGTTCTATCAGTCTCCAGAATTTTCCACCGTTGCCCATCACATCTCTTCTCTGTTAGCCTACTCAACCCAGCGAGATTTAGGGCCAAACATGTACCTCTACCCCGCTGTCTGCCATTACTATTCCTGAGCCTCTCTTGCTAACCTTTTTTTATTCTTCATCCCCTGTTTTAGGGTTTTCTCTTTGCCTTTGCTTCATCTAACGTCTTCTAAGAAATCCATATTGAGCGACATCAGAGACAACTTCATTTCGTCAGTATCAGCACTGGTAAAAACCCTCTCTACTGTACCCTTGTACTCAAATAGCAGAAATATATCAAACACATACTACATATATTTATTTCTCTCTATGCGACCATATAGATTTGTATACGGTGAAAACTGGGGTCTAAGGTCTCGACCCAACGGCCGAAGGTCCGGAACAAGAACGAGGAGTAGTAGGTCATTATGGGCTCTGTTACACCCCGTAGTTTTGTACGTTGAAATTCTTAGGTATTGGCTGTTTTAAGTATGGACATTGGAGTTACCTCCAAGGATACACGAGATTAGATGCGCTTATCTTACGTTTATGAGGGTTTAAGTTTATATAATAAGTTACGGAAGGATTGGAGGGCAAGTGAATCTAGGAAATTAAGTTTGTTGGATTTTAGAGAAAGTATGAGGGGCAATTTTGGCCCTACTTGAGGAAAGGATATCTTTTAGTACATGAGGAGTTTTGGAGTGAAATAAAAGCCTAAATTGAAGTTCGGGAAGTGTAGTTTTCATCGCAACAAAATGTGTGTCGATTCGACATCGGAATAGAGAATTATGAGCATTTCAAGATGGACTGTCAGTGCAGGGCCTAACCCTGCGCGAATACGTCAAAATGGGGCGCGAACGCACAGAGTGGCACTGGGCAACCCTTCGCGAACAAGCAGAAGGATTTTAGAGTCGGTGCCAACCAACTCTAATCTACTATAAAAGGGTTAAAAATCCCATTTTCCTCTCCAAAAATATTCTGGAAAGTTCAGTAACATATGAGAGCTTATATATAACACAAAAGTGAGAATTTTGAATAATTTTGAGTGACGGAGTATTAATCGAGGTCCGAGTAATGTATAGCCGTGATTATAGTTTTGTTTTGCATTGAAGTTGGCTTGGTTTCAAAGCAAATATTGAAGATCTTCCTATTCTAATAAAGGTAAGGTATGAATCTCTCTTTATTAACATTGATTTAAGAATATTTATTAGAATAAGAGTTATAGTTTGTGGTGTTGGTATTGTTGGCTTGCGGATTGAGGTTTGAAGAAAGTTTTGGACGGAATTGCACATATTTATGTTGTAGAATCTTGATGATATTGTTGTTGATGTTGTTGGTACTGCTGGGAGTTGTTTTGGTATTTGGAGGAAGTAGGTAATATAGGGGAGATGCTGCCCAAATTTTCGTAACTCAAATTAGTCTTCGATAACTAGTACCTATAAGTTGATGGAAAATATGATGGAAGTATGATTAAAGATGTATTTCTCGATATATAGGTTCGGGTGAAGGGCAAGCATCAGAGTAAGGGATTCTTTAAGTGGTGGCTTGACGGATAAGGTATGTAAGGTGTTCGTTTCTCTCTCTTTCCTTGGCACGAATCCAACTAGAGCATGAATATGAACGTTCCATAATAAAATTCACTCCATTCCTATGTCATGTAGCTCGAACTTAATGTCTTAGTTATTTGATTGATTCTTGGTATATTATCATGTTTATCATCGTTAAGTTATTTCTTTGGATTCGACACAAATTCCATAATATAAATCGGAGGTTACCGACCTTACGTCACTCCGATAAAGTTGTAGCTTTCATATGAGCTTTCATGCATTCTATTTACATTATGTATATGTAACATATTATATTTATGGATCGGGTTGTACGTTCTTGGGCCTAACATATTATATTTATGGATCGGGCCGTACGTTCCTCGGCACTAACATATAATATATTTATGGATCGGGCTGTACGTTCCTCGACACTAACATGTGATATATATGGATCGGGTCGTACGTTCCTCGTCACTAACATTTATCGATCGGGTTGCACGTTCCGCAACACTAACACTTATATGATATATATACATGTGCTTACTTACATGTGATTTTTATGATTCATGCATTTCATATTGTAAGTTCTCAGACGACAGGTTACCTCTACTCTATTTATATTTCCATCCCACTTATGTTATTGCTTCCAGCCTTACATACTCAGTACTATATCCGTACTGACGTCCCATTACACGGGACACTGCATTTTGTGCTGCAGGTTCTGATAGAGTTATTGGAGAGCATCCGCAGTAGGACTTCCAGCTTCAGCGGTGTCAGCAAGTGCCACTACTCCGGACTTGCTATCTTTAGTACTTTTCTGCTAGGGTAATATATGTTCATATGTACACTCTTAGAGGCTCATAGATATAGTGGGGTATGTAAATATTGTGTATGGTCTTGTTGACCTTGTTTGGTCTGTGATACCTTCCTGTAAGCCTTGCCGGCTTTATGATACACGTTATGTTGTGGCGACCTTGTCGGTCCGCATATGTACATATGTGTTGGATTATCAGATATTTCGATGTTGGGCCTGTTCTGCGTGCAGATGTTCTTGAGTTACGGTATATGATGTTCAAAGTAACTGTTAAGTCAAGTGGTTCCCGGCTTACGGGTCGGAGCCCGTCATACCCCTTGTCGGGGTGTGACAGGCTTGACTGGTCGGATAGGAACGTTTTGGACTCAGTCATTCAGATGCAGTAGCATCCGAAGAGTTATGCTTCAAGTTGACAAGGGTCCGAGAAATCCGGCCCATTGCGGATTTCTCTCCGCATGACATGCCACTCAGTTGCTAAACCTTCACAAGAGGACGTCATTTTTTATTCTCTTCTGCATACTTATATGAAACACCCAAGTCTTAAGCTCTGTAAACATCAAAGTCAATAGAATCTTACTCAAATTGGTCCAGAGTCAAAGTGCTTAAGCCCCAATTCGGTCCAGTCGTTGTGCTGTTCTTCTAATCCACTGAGGCTATCTCTTTACTTTATTGTCATTAATATTTGTCCATTTTTATTATATCTTTATTTTATTAACGAATCAAACCGCATACAAATTGAATTGTTACCTTTTTTAGGTGTAAACAGTTTGGCGCCCACCTTGGGGCTAAGGAAAATAGCGGTGGTGTTTTTGCAACTTGACTTTCTCTTGCTCTTTTTCCTTTTGTGATTTCAGGGTTAACTTCGACATGTCGAACCTCAACCACTCTGTTCACTTAAACAATACTGAACACAACAACCATGATGAGAACCCTAACAATGGGGTACCATTGAACATCATGCCTCTGGTCGACCCAGTCGACAATCCTCCTGTTGATGCGAGCGCTGTTAACTCTAATGTAGCCGTTAACGACAGCGGAGATCCGCCCGTCGATAGGGCATCTGCTCGTAAGGCAGCCGAAGAGGCAAGAGAGGAGATTAACTTACGTGTGATTTATAATTTATTGTAGGAACATCAGGTAACCATGCTATAACACCATGCAGGAACATATGTATGTATGCCTGATACTAGTCTTAGTCGGCCTATGATACCTACCAGTACGTGTTGTTTGTACTGACCTACACTTGCTGCACCTTTTTTGAGTGCAGATTTAGAGCTAGAGAAATCTTTCAGACCTCGCATCTAGTTAAGGTTATTCGTCACCTAGATCAGAGGTTGAGCTCCTATCCGTGCCATGTCGCCTGAAGATCTTTCTTTATTCAGATGTCTATCTTTCATCCCAGACATTATGTTATTTTTAGACAGTATCTTTTTTTTTTAAAGATTGTTGGTTAGAGTCCTAGTACGGTGACTTTTAGAATTTGGGGATGTAATAGCTAGATTTCCGCATTTGCTATTTTATTTGTTTTATTATCAGACATTTTATTCCATTATTCACGAGCAATGATTATTGATTGGTTTAAGTATTTGAAATTTTCTTGATAATGGGTTAAGGGATTGGTTCGCCTACTATAGGACTAGTGTGGGTGCCACTCATGTGTGTTTGGGACGTGACAAAGTTGGTATTAGAGCTTTAAGTTCATTGATCTCGTCAGACAAGGACATGTCTAGTAGAGTCCTGCGGATCGGTACGGAGACGTCTGTACTTATCTTCGGGAGGCTATGGGACATTAGGAAACTTTAATTTCTTTCTTTCTTTCGTGTTACTTGATTCCATTTGATATCTGGATGATTCAAATTGGTATCTTACTTTTCTTTCTATTCTCTCACAGATGGTGAGGACTCGTGTGGCAGCAACAATTAACGAGGTACTCGTGCCTACCGTAGCTCGCAGGGGAGGTCAGGCCGCTGGGGCTGCCGCTCGTGGAGGAGGAGGCCAGGCTAGGGGTCGTGGTCGAGGTAGAGGCAGGGGAGAAATAGCACCAGCCAGGGGCGGGGCTCCTGCGGCTAATCAGCAACGCACTGAGTCCCCTGGGCCTGAGGTTGTTCCGAATGAGGTAGCCGAGTTAGCAGCATATCTAGCTCAACCGGATATTATAGCTACTGTCAGATGTTGTGGTCCGAGTGCTGAACCTATTGAATGGTTTAGCAGAGGCAAGTGTGTTGCCAACAACAATAGGTAATCAGGGTGCGAGAGCAGGTGGTACGACTCAGGCTCCATTTCAGGTGTCAGGGGCACAGCGTGTCGTAGCTGTGGCTCCCCATTTGGATGAGGCCCCAAGACCTGAGTTATTTCCTAGGCCAATGGGAGGACCGGTGATGACAGGTGATGAACACAATTCTTTTTGGAGGCTCACTATGATGAAGCCTCCAGAGTTCTTTGGTGCTGAGGCAAGGGATGCCTATGAGTTAATTATTAATTGCCACCAGAGGATCCATAAGATGGGGGCAATTGAGAAGTGTGAAGTAGAGTTTGTGACTTTTCAGCTCATGGGGGATGCCAAGTTATGGTGGAGGGCGTTTGTAGAGTGTAGGGCAGCGAATTTGCCTCAATTAACTTGGACTCAATACTACCAGATTTTTCTTGTGAAGTATGTTCCTCGTACTTTGAGGAATAGGAGGCGTGATGAGTTCAGTAATATTGAGCAGGGAAATTCTTCTGTGGCTGCTTACGAGTCCTGATTTCACTCTTTGGCTCGTTATGCTCTCCAGCTTTTGCCTACTGAGGAGGATAGGGTTAGGCATTTTGTGAAGGGGTTGAATACTGCCCTTCAGTTGTCAGCTCTTCAATTGGTAACCAGGGGTTGTTATTTTAAGGAGGTTATGGATCACGTGAAGATTGTTGAGGGTGTCCGTCAGGATGGATACAACAAATATGCAGAGAAGAAGGCCCGAAAGGGTGGTAATTTCAGTGGTACATTTTTTAAGGGACAGGGATCCCAGAGTTACTCGGGTCGTCAGGTTCAGTGGACTATTCCAACTTTGGTTGGAGGCTCATCTAGAGTCGTTCAGTACTCTATTAGCCAGCAGGGGTTCTCAATCCCGAGTTCCAGATTAGGGAGGTTTATCATCTTCTTCGGTGTTAGTTCAGAGGCCCACTCTTGATTGTGCCTGCTTTGAGTGTGGCGAGCAGGGGTACATTAAAAGGTTTTGTCCTAGAATCAGGCAGAGTAAACAGAGTGGTTAGTTTTAGGCTCCCAAGCCCCCAGTTGCTTCGGTTATATGAGGGGAATCTTTTGGTGGGAACCGTGCTCAAACTGGGCGGGGAGGTCACACGACAGGTAGAGGTGACGCCCAGCCCAATAGGGGCGGTTATCAGTCTGGTAGGGGTGGTGCTCAGATAGTTCAGGGGGACCGTGGAGGTTCTCAAGCAAGTGGTGGGCATACCGATTGCTATGCCATGCTAGGTAGGCCAGAGATCGAGGGCTCAGATGCAGTTATCACAGGTACAATCTCAGTCTATCGCCAACAGGCTTTTGCATTATTTGATCCGGGCTCCATATTTTTGTATGTGTCTACTTACTTTTCTAGGGGTTTTGATATGACTTGTGACTTGCTAAATATTCCTATTCATGTGTCTACTTCGATCGGAGATTCTGTGGTTGTAGATAAAGTGTTTGGATCTTGCACTGTTACAATTATAGGTTATGGTACCTGGTTAGACTTAATAATTTTAGACATGGTAGATTTCGATGTTATTCTAGGTATGAGTTGGCTATCTCCCTGCCATGTTGTTATAGCCCGTATATTGTACGTTTGGAAATTCCAAAGTCGCCGTGGAAAGTTAGGGGCAAGATCATTTTCAAAAAAATTATTTCAATGTATGAGTGGTTGAAAATATTATTTATGATTATTATTAGTATGGAAATGTTGAGAAAGGTTAAGGGCAAAAGGAGAAATTCGCAAAATGATCAATGGAAATAATGTGGGAACTTAGGGGCAAAATGGTAATTTCACGATGGAGTTCAAGAAAAATTCCAGAAGAACCCTTGGCCATGTGACATATATATATAAAAAAAAAAAAAGAAAGGGGGAAAAGATGACCAAAATAAGTCATCTTCTAATTAAAGGAAAATTCAAGAAAGGGAAAGAAGATTCTAGAAAAGAATTAATTAATAAAAGGAAGCATGTGCCCTTCACATGTTGGAGTGGATATATATATATATATGAAATATTAGTCACAAAATTCCATAAAAAGCTCTAGAAATATGGAGAAAGAAAAACAAAGGAAAAGAAGAAAGAAGCAAGGGGTAGGTTCGGCCATGGCTCCATAAAATTGAGCCATGGAAAGTTGATGAAGAAAGATTACTTCCTTATAGTATTCCAAGAAAGTGGAAGGTCCTCTACAACATGGAGTAGTTGTTGGAGTAAGAAAAGCATTGGTTGGGAAAGTTGGAAACTCTAGCCAAGTTGAAGAAGCAAGTGCAAAAAGGTAAGAATTCATCTTCTTTTATATGTTATAAATGGTTTGTGAATGTTGTAGAATGTAGAAATGGATGAAAATTTATGGTGCATGTGTGTGTAGTGTGATGGCCGAATATGGTAGTATGTGTAGAGGTCATGAATTGATTTTATTAAGTGGTTTGATTGTTGTGTTGTGAATTCCATGATGTAAAACGAATGAAAAACATGAAATCATGGATGTTGTATAGTGGCCGTGTGCATGGTGTGTGTGGCCGTGTGTGGGTTGTTGTATGTAAGGATGATGAACCAATTTTATCTAGTATCTTGATTGTTGTTGTAGTGTATAGAAAAGATGGAAAAATTCATGGAAATATGTTTGTAATGTTGTGGCCGAGAATGGTGATGTTTTGTAAGCTACAATGAATTGGTTTAATGTGATGTTCTAGTTGATGTCGTTGTGGATTTCATGAGGTGAAATGAGAATTAAATGGTTAGAAGTGAAGTTGTTATTGTTCTTGTGGAAATTGGAAAGTGTTGGACAAAGAAGTATGTTGATTGAATCGTTTTGAAAGATATGCGAGTTGAATTGAATAAAACTGAATATTAAAGTGTTACTATGATTGTTGGCATTGTTGTTGGTTTGGCCGGGTCAATTCCCGGATTGTTGTTGTTGATTTGGGGCTGAGCCGTATTCTCGGGGTTGGTACATTTACAGGGGAAATGCTGCCGAAATTTCGGCAGACAAAGTGTTACTTTAAAGAATCAACTTCTAAAGACTCTAATCAAGTTTTGGTAAACATGACCAATTTGTAGATTTTGGCGGATTTGGAACGTGAATTTGGAGTCGCATAAGAAGCAGAAAAGGTATGTAAGGCTTCACCCTTCTTTCTATGGCATGTCTTAGACGTAATATGTTGGTTAAGAACCTCGGGGACCCTTCTACCCTCCAGAATCCGCATCTAAAGTTTCTCCTTTTTCAATCAGTAGAATTGAATTAAAAAGTGTGCAAAAGGTTGGAAGAATTTCCTAAACCTCTAGAACTTGCATAAATAGGACCCGTTGACCCTAAAACCCTCACAAGTAACGCCATGACATGTAACATATGTAAATTTGGCGCGCCGCCTCATTTGATCCGAGGTGGGCCCATTGTTTCCCGGATTTACCTTATTATTTCGCTTGACTTACGTTGAAGCTGAATCCAAAAGAAACTTTCGATCCTTATTCCATTACCAAATGACAAGTACTGTACCTATCCCAACGAGAATACTTCCATGACGATAATGATAACGATGACGTCAGAAAAGAGAATATGCCTATGATAAGTATGACAAGAATGATTCCACGAATAAGAGTCTTGAGCTAAGAATCCAATGTGAATATGAAAGTGTTGTACTAGTTTCTAAAAGACTTCAAAGCATATGAATTGACGGTTATAATGCCAATGATCTTATTCTGTGTCTCCTCTTAAAGCTATTTTCCGTTGATAGTCTCGCCTTATAATTATCGTTCCTTCAAGGTGAGACAAGTGACCCGATTATTCCATAATGTAACCGGAGGGTTTCGACCTTACGTCACTCCGATGGACACATGACTTTCTTTGGGCTCTCATGCATGCCAATTGTATAACATATGAATATGAATGTGAATATGTATATGTATATGTATATGGGAAAGGGGAAGGGCCACTGTTATATCACCACCTGATTCAGCTGGATTTCGTCCCGGACGCGGGATGCCCGGACGCGGGATAGGGGAGAGCCGGATACGGCGTCTATATTTGTGATATATATATATATATGTATATATATATATATACAATATGTTGGGACACTGTTGGGGAGGGGGGTGGGAGAGCCGATGTACTCGGCGTCTGTGAATGTAAAGGAAGGACACCGTTTTCTGAAATGTTCTGTTTTCTGTATATGTAAATAAGAAACACCGTTTTTCTGAAAAAGAAACTAAACATGCATGACATCTGCAGAAAGGCAATCATATGTACAGGTTACATCTGTCCCAGGATAAGCTCCATATGTTTATCATGTCATTATTCATTCTGCATATTCCTTTATTATGTTACTATCCATGCTTTACATACTCAGTACATTGCTCGTACTGACCCCTCTTCTTCGGGGGCTGCGTTCATGCCGCGCAGGTACTCGTAGATGATTAGAAGACCTTACTGAAGATGTTCCAGCGGAGATGGCTAACTCCATTTGTCCCGGAGGATTGCCAGGTCCAAGTATATGCTATGATGTTTTGTTCTATGTTAAAGACTTTGCAGACAAAGCAATGGGTATTGAGTTGTCAGTCTGTAAGAGGCTTCAGCAGCCGATATGTTATTATGTCTTATGTCACGAGCCTTATATGATGTCAGAGTTTACTTATGAAAAAAATATATATACATATTGGAGAGCTTACTATGTATTTCTTTCCTTACCGATTCAAGAGTTTCTATATGTAACAAGAGTCAGCGGGTTCGCTCGGCTCCAGATATGGGGTCGGGTGCCCATCACACCCTAGTAAAGTCGGGGTGTGACACATGTGATCCTAGACTGTCATGCTAAAATCGTCACCTTAGCTATGCCCGGGATACCTAGACTTGAGTAAAAAGAAAACCTTAATACCTCCCAAAGAAAATTATCTGTTATGTTCATGCTAAGAAACTCGTTGAGAGGGGGGGTATTTATTTGGCGTTTATTCATGATACTGATGCTGAGATTCCACCACTTGAGTCAGTTCCCTGGAGTTTGTGAGTTCGTAGAGGTATTTCCTGCGGACTTACCTAGTATGCCACCAGATTGTGATATTGATTTCTGCATTTACTTAGAGCCGGGGACTCGCCCTATTTCTATCCCTCCATATCATATGGCTCCAGCAGAGTTGAGGGAAATGAAAGAACAACTTCAGGACCTTCTCAGTAAGGGTTTTATTCGTCTGAGTGTCTCTCCGTGAGGCGCTTCTGTGCTTTTTGTGAAAAAGAAGGAAGGGACTGTGCGGATGTGCATTGATTACTGTCATTTAAATAAAGTCACCATCCGGAATAAATATCCTATTCCTCGCATTGATAATCTGTTTGACCAGCTTTAGGGAGCATGCATGTTTTCTACGATTGATTTGTGATCAGGCTACCATCAATTAAAGATTCGGGCTGAGGATATCCCTAAGACAGCTTTCCGGA
The DNA here is from genome assembly GCF_019175385.1 of Lycium barbarum. Taxonomy (NCBI): domain Eukaryota; kingdom Viridiplantae; phylum Streptophyta; class Magnoliopsida; order Solanales; family Solanaceae; genus Lycium; species Lycium barbarum. The sequence goes on along the minus strand of NC_083338.1, from coordinate 86,676,412 downwards.
CCAGATATGGGCATTATGAGATATCCCTAAGACAACTTTCCGGACCAGATATGGGCATTATGAGTTTCTTTTCATGTCTTTCGGGCTCACTAATACCCTTGCTGCTTTTATGGATTTGATGAACCGAATTTTTAAGTCATTCTTAGATTCTTTTGTTATTGTATTTATTGATGATATATTGATTAATTCGAAGAGCAGGGAGGATCATGAAAAACATCTGAGAGTTATCCTTGGATTGTTGAGGGATAGGGAGTTGTATGCTAAATTCCCTAAGTGGGAATTTTGGTTTAATTCGGTTTCCTTTTTGGGGTATGTGGTTTTGAAAGAGGGGATTATGGTTGATCCCAAAAATATTGAGGCTGTCAGAGATTGGGTAGGCCCACATCAATGACAGAAATTCGTACCTTCGTGGGTTTAGCTAGTTACTACCGTCGATTCGTGAAGGGGTTTGCTTCCATTGCTCTACACTCGACTCATTGACATAGAAAGAGGTACCTTTTCAATGGTCCGATGAGTGTCAAGAGAGCTTTCAAAATCTCAGGACTTTGTTGGGTACAACACCGATTCTTGCTTTGCCCGTGGAGGGTAAAGATTTTGTGGTTTATTGTGACGTTTCCCGTTCGGGTTTGGGTGTTGTGTTGATGCAGGATAAGAGAGTTATTTCCTATGCCTCTAGGCAATTAAAGATTCATGACAAGAATTATCCTACTCATGACTTAGAGTTGGCAGCAGTGGTATTTGCATTGGAGATTTGGAGGCTCTATCTTTATGGTGTCTGTTGACACCCAATTTTGTCCCGCCTTTCTTCCAAATATTTATTCGCGTTTCTAATATATTTTGATAGCTTAAGAATAATCATCTATACTTTATCACAATTTTAATTAGCTTTCTATTAATACCGTCGTCATTGCCTATTATCATTATTATTACCGTTGTTATCATTATTATTATTATTATTATTATTATTATTATTATTATTGTTATTATTATTATTATTGTTATTTTTATTATTACCATTATTATTATGATTTGCATTATGATCACTTTTAACATTTTCTATTTACCGTCTTATGCACACACGCATCGCATTTATTTTATGCAATTAAACAATAACATTTACTTACTGTTAAACTTGTATCGCCCGGCTTTTACGACATCGTCTGAATATTTATTTGAGTAGTGATAAATATATTTTATAGTAAGTAATATTTTAACACACGTTAATATATAATTAATTGAAGAAGGTCTTTTATGTAAATTTAGAAGCCCAAAATAGTATAAGAAGAAAATATATGTTTTAGCCCAAACGGCCATCAACCCACGAACAATTTTTCAGATCAGCCCATTGTCACCAGCCCATTACCCATTTCAGCGACCCGACTCGATTCGTCTAACAAAAGGAAGCAACTAGGGTTGCATTCCTCTTCACGCCCCCCCTGCCCCTCTTTCCATTTTCAGTAAGTCCTCTTCCTTTCTTTAGCCGTGAACAGTCTTGTCTATCCCATTTTCATACAAAAAACTTGTCTCTACATCTGTTCACCTGCATATTCTGTCGTTGAAAGGGAAAGATTTTCCCATTCTTGCTTCAAGACGCACGATGATCTTCAAGACCATAAGTGGTCGAGCCAATTTCAGATAATACCCAAGTCAAACCACGTGAAAATCTGTTCGAAAACACTTTCAACACTCAGATTTAAACGGGTCCATTTTGACTCGTTTTTGAAAAACCCTAGACGATGAAATCCCGCCCAAAAACTTCGAATTCTAGCAAACCCTAATCTGGATCTATAAATACAAACCTTTTGGGACCTTAAAGGGAGGTTTTTTTTTTTCCAGCCGCCTTGATCCCTTTTGAAAATATTAATATTCTTCAATCCTAATACCTCCAGGTATTCATTCGAATCTTAAGCCGTTCATTCTCTTTTACTCCTGCTACTACTTCGAATTCGAGCGTAGATCGGAGATTAAAACCCCACTTCGCTGCACCTAAAGAAGGTCCGTAATTCTCCCTTCCCTTCTATTTTTGTATTTTTCTTTCTATTTTCTTGAGTTATTATGTGTTAGTTTATTACTAGAGCATGTTAATTAGTTAGCTTAACAGAAAGACCTGTGTGTATTCTAGCATTTATTTTTTGATTTAGGTAGTCTGGTATGTTAGTGCAACTGAATATGTTTTTCAGGTAGTTAAATAATGTTCATGCATGCTAGTTTAATTTGGTTTTCTAAAATATGTTGGCTATGTGATGTTCTGTCCCGTTGAATTTGTGCCTACGTCAGTAAGCTCAGTTTGTCTAGCATGCTTGTATAAGTTTTAATATGCTTGTTAAGTATTTGATTAAGCCTGCCTAAACTGAGCATGTTTAGTCCAACTTGATTCATCTTAATCTGTTAATGTATTAGTTTAGTCCGGATAAGCATATTTGTGTTAGCTCAAGCACGATGTTTAGTTCAAGTTAATCATGTTTATATGCTAGTTTAGCTTAGTTTGTGCAGCATACTTGTGTATTTTATGCATTAAGATTCAGCCTGTTAATTGAGCATGTTTGGTCTAGTTTGGTTCTTTTAGTTTAAACTACTTATATGTTGGTCTTTACAAGCATGTTCATGTTAGATTGAACTAGTCAAGCATGATAGTTAGCTTATTTAAGTGCACTTAAATGTTAGTTTAGTTTGGTCAGCCAAGTTAGATGCTTATCCAGCTTGGCTCCTGTGTTGAGTCAATTAGTCCAGTCAAGCATATTCATGTGGTAGTTCAGTTTGTTAAGTTGAACCTGTTTTGCATAAAGTTTAGGTAGTTGAGTTGATAATAATGGCATGGTCAAGACACTGTTACTCCTAAATCTTGCTGCTTTAGTCCAGTTTTTTGTTTCCTTTGTCATCTGGGCATGTGATTTAATTTCTACTGTGTTAGATGTAGTTCTTAGTTTAGTTAAAATAGGACAGTGACTTTATAAATGGTTTGAGTATGGTACTATTAAAATTTAAACCTGTTGAAATCATGTTCTTATTTTGTTGAAGTTAAATCCTGTTCAAATGTGTAAACTCTTGCTTCCCAAACATTGCTAGATAAACTGATGTGATGCTTGTTTAAAGTCATACTTTGGCCCAGAAATTTTTTAAGTGTGTCAACTGGGTTAATTCCTATATATATTTGATTATCTAGTGGACTGTTTTGTTTACTTATGCATGAGAGATTGGTATGGTCTGATTTGAATATATATGTAAGTCTTTGGCTTTGGCATGATAACCAGTACCAATGGTTTCCCTTGCTTAAACTCATCATGGTGGTTTCTTATTTTGTGTACTCCCCTGTTTTAGCTTCTTGTCTATTTGGCAGAATGTTGTATGCTTGTCTAGCCCTTATGGCTGTCATAAGTAGGTTTATTTACTAAGTGCAAATGTACTAGTATGAAACAACTTTGAAGATTTAAAAATGAGCCAGTGTGATCTTGTGAACTTGCCTAATAATTCTACATGACTGAACAAGTGTGCAATGTGACATTAAAAGTTTAATCTGGTTTAAACAGAGAGAGATAGCTTGATATTCTTAAAATTGTTGATGTGTAACTTGGCTATCACAATAGGTTTACTGGTTTATTGATATAATATGAAGTTTAGATATCCTGATACAACTAAAAAGGGTAAATGAGCTCAGATGTTAGTTTAAGGTTGCAAATATAGGCTAGGGAGCCAATTTTGAAAAAAAGTGTACATAAGTTGGTTGTTATCAGAATCTTGGTGAGTCTGTGTACCCATGACATGAGTTAAAACTACACATGCCTATTGTAATATTTCTGCCCTTCTTCTGCTGATAGTTTGTTGTCTTGTGATCCTTGGATCCTTAGTAAATGAATGTATCTTTGTATAAGTTGTCCATGGGAAAAGAGTAACATGCTTAAGAGTCTCAAGGTGATTGTGTTTCATGAGTCATCTGTTTTGGATCATCTGTCTATATTCTTCGCTTTACTTAAATGGATTTAAGGCCATCTTGGGAACGTAAGGGTTGACATGTCTATTGTATTACCTGTCTGCTGTTGCATGCTCATACGTGGAATTACATGATTCATTAATTGTTCACAATCTGCAGACCTTTTTTATTGCTACTGCTATGCAGATTTTTGCCTTGGCACATTTTGTAGTTAGTTTTTTTTGCGATGTTCATTGGCTGCTGTATGGTCGATCGGTTGGAATATTCTCAACATACCTATAAGTGTTTTAATTTTGTTAAGGCAGTGAGGTTGTATACCTATGTATTCTTGAAGTATGTTCGTGAAAGTATATTAGTAGGGAGATTAGTTGGTCATTATGGATTAAGCTTGAACCCTCCCCGGTGTTAGCCATGCCTGGGATTCCTGGAAATCCCTTGGAACTTGTGCAACATCGGGAAGACGGGGGCAAAAGCTTTCCAATATTAACCCTCTAAGCATCCTTATGAATGTGCATACATGAAGTATACTCAAATATACATAATATATATACAAGTCACTAATCTGTTTTTGAATTTACATCACATATGTTTTGCTTTATTTAATGGTTACGTACGTTTCTATTTCTTTATCTTTTTTTACATGTACACTTCAGGAGCATAATGGAGTCTTCGTAAAAGACTCTCGCTACTGCATAATCTCTAGCCGTCACTAGACATGGAATCCGAGTCATCTTTTTCAGTCATCTCTCTCGCGATACGCTAGAGCAAACAAAAAATGAAATGAGGGGAAATTTAGAACCCGCGTCTGCTTCTTCGCTCATTCCTTCCCTTCTCTGGAGAAAAAGAGTGGATTGTTGCATATTTCGATTGTCCTATGATTAACTAACTGCGTTTTATTTCTTACGTGTGATTGCGTATCTGATTTTTAAGATTATTGGCTTTAGAACACCTAGTTTAGAGGGGGGAAAATTGGTATATTATTTCAGAACAGTCTGAGTAATATTTTTCAAAACTCTACTCCGGTTTATGTTATGAGTTGTTCTTCTACGAGTCAAAAAAAAAACTTTTTAAAAGAGACGATAATCTGCTGGGTATATTTCTTTAAAGATGAAAATGAGACTGTTAATGACTTAACTAAATCTTGAAATTTTTCTTGACATCAGCTAAATCTTGTGGATTGCAAAACGAATGATTTCATTATGGCTAGCTTTGAGAAGGTGTTCACGTCTCAAATCCTAAGATAAATCCTTGGCCCTTTCGGTCTAAAAGCTCAAGCAACCTTCTGTCGACTGATTTTTCTAATTTAAGCTGAATCATGTATGATTTAAAGTGCTCCTTTTTATAAAGGTTCAAAGTGTGGCTTGCTTTGTAAAAATGACATTTTTTCAAACTTCAACACATTTTTATTTCAAGCGTTTTTTTGGAGAGTCGAGTCTTAAATTGAAAGTCTTAGTTTTTCAGATGACATGCGGTTTTAACATATAAGTTTTATTTTCCACGAAATGCATTAGCATTTGTGTTTTAATCACTTTTCAAAGTCTAGTTAATTCACCTAAGTTTGGTCGGTAACCGTAATTAACGGATTATAATGGATGCCTAATACCTTCCCATTAGGATGTATAGAACCCTTACCTAGAATTTATTAGGTTAGTAAGACTTTTAAAATTGGAGTTTAATTTGGCAATATTTAGTTAATAATTAGGTGTCCTAATTCACCGTTAGAATAATTAGGTGGCGACTCCTTAAATCAAATAATTTGGGAATCACCAATATGTTGTACTCCGCTTTTGACCCAGTTAAAATGGGGTATAACAGTGTCCACTGTGAATTATTCACTGATCATCATAGCCTGCAGCATATGTTTATTCAGCGGGATTTGAACACTAGGCAGCGGAGATGGATGGAATTGTTGAAGGATTATGATATTGCTATTTCATAGCATCCTGGCAAGGCAAACGTTGTGGTGGATGTCTTGAGCAGTAAGTCAACTAGTATGGGCAGGTTGGCTCGTTTGATCACTTCAGAGCGTCCGTTGGCCATAAAGGTTCAAGGTCTAGCTAACAGTTTGGTGCGACTTGATTTATCCGGTTCTGGCAGAGTGTTGCCTTTTATTAAGGGGAGGTCATCTCTTCTAGCTCACACTAAGGCAAAACAATGTGATGATCTGGGTTTATGAAAAATTCGGGACAAGGTAATGAGGGTGAGGCCAAGAAGGCCGTGATTGACAACGAGGGTGTGTTGAGAATTAAGGGGTACGTGTACATTCCTCGAGTGGATAACTTGATACAGACGATTTTAGAAGAGTCCCATAGTTCTAGATATTCGATTCATCCTGGTGCTACGAAGATGTACCGTGATCTGAGACAACATTACTAGTGGGCTAGGATGAAGCGTGATATAGCTGATTACATTTCCAAGTGTTTAAATTCTCAGCAGGATAAGTATGAGCACCAAAGACCTGGTGGTACTCTTCAGAGGATGCCCATTCCTGAATGGAAGTGGGAGAGGATAGTCATGGATTTTGTGGTGGGTTTTCCAAATACCTTGGGTATGTTTGATTCGATCTGGATCATTGTGGATCGGTTGACTAAGTCTGCACATTTTATTCCGGTCCAGCTTATTTATAATGCCGAGAAGTTAGCCAAGATCTACATTAGTGAGATTGTTAGACTGCATGGGGTTCCTATTTCCATCATATCCGATAGGGGCACGACATTTACATCTCGGTTTTGGAAGCATTTGCATTTGAAATTGGATACTAGGTTGGACCTTAGCACAAATTTCCACCCTCAGACAGACGGTCAGTCCGAGCGGACGTTTCAGGTCCTTGAGGACATGCTTCGTACGTGTGTGATTGATTTTGGTGGTCATTGGGACCAGTCTTTACCATTGGCGAAGTTCGCTTATAATAATAGTTATCATTTGAGTATTGATATGGCTCCGTTTGAACCACTTAAGAAGTATCTCAAGGCAGGAGACTATCCAGAAGGCATAACCAGTGTTCAGAAGAGAACACTTCGAAGATTAGCAAATCACGTTTTCCTAAATGGAGAAATCCTTTATAGGAGGACTCCAGATTTAGGATTGTTAAGGTGTGTTGATGCCAAAGAAGCGGTCAAGTTAATTGAAGAAGTGCATGGCGGTACATGTGGGCCTCATATGAATGGTTTTACTCTGGCTAAGAAAATTCTACGAGTTGGTTATTTCTGGATGATTATGGAATCAGACTGCATTCGTTTTGTGCAAAAGTGTCACCAATGTCAGATTCATGGCGATTTGATTCGAGTCCCACCAAATGAGTTAAATGTGACGAGTTCTCCATGGCCATTCGCAGCTTGGGGCATGGATGTCATTGGTCCTATCGAGCTGGCCGTGTCAAATGGACATAGGTTCATTTTGGTAGCCATCGACTATTTCACAAAATGAGTAGAAGCATCTTTGCACAAGTCAGTGACGAAGAAGGTGGTGGTAGACTTTGTTCGCAATAACATCATTTGCTGATTTGGAATCCCTGAGTCAATTATAACAGATAATGGAGCTAATCTTAATAGTAACCTGATGCGTGAGATTTGCGAAACATTTAAGATTACTCACCGCAATTCCACTCCATACAGACCTCAGATGAATGGAGCAGTTGAAGCAGCCAACAAAAACATCAAGAGAATATTGCGGAAGATGATTGATAATTACAGACATTGGCACGAAAAATTGCCATTGGCCCTTCTCGGTTATCGCACCACTGTTAGGACTTCAACTGGGGCAACGCCTTATCTTTTGGTCTATGGGACAGAGGCTGTGTTACCTGCAGAGGTAGAGATACCATCTTTGAGAATCATCCAAGAAGCTAAGTTGAGTGATGCCAAGTGGATACAAAATCGATATGAACAATTGATGCTCATTGATGAAAAGAGGATGAATGCAGTTTGTCATGGGCAACTTTATCAGAACAGAATGGCCAAAGCTTTCAATAAGAAGGTAAGACCGAGACAGTTCAAACCGGGGCAATTGGTGTTGAAGCGCATATTCCCGCACCAAAATGAAGCTAAGGGAAAATTTGCACCTAACTGGAAAGGGCCTTACATGGTTCACCGAGTACTGACTGGAAGAGCACTAATTCTAGCAGAAATGGATGCCGAAGTGTGGCCGAAATCTATTAATGCAGATGCCGTCAAAAGATATTACATTTAGGAGCTTTTCGTTTATTTTATATGTAATATCTTGTAATGTCTTTCTATGTAATGAAGCTACGTTCCCTCGGCGGGATACGTAAGAAACCTATATCGAGTTTGGGCTTTTAAGACAAAAATTTCCAGAAAATTTCCATTTGTTTGTAACATGAACTACGCCTGACCTGATTCCCGCGATGGGATACGTAGGCGGCCTACATAGGCTTCGGTCACATTATTAGAAAACCTCAATTTTATTTTGCCTTGTATGTTTTGAACTACGCTTGACCTGATTCCTTTAGTGGGATACGTAGGCAGCCTATATCAAGCTCAGTCTCGTCATGTTAAAAGTTCAATATCCTCCTATGCCAGAAACTGGGACAATTTTAAGGGCATCATTGCAAGACGACATCGAGAGACATGAAAGAGTATATGGTCAACAGAGTCATCAGAAAAAGGAAAGACTTTGGAGAAAGGACGTTCACTTGTTTCACAATGTGTCACAGTTCCGAGTTCAGCAGAAATGATTTATCACTATATACATATTTTACTATGAATATTTTCTTTTGAAATAATATGATTTTTAATCAAATAGTTTTATTAGTTGGCCAAGACTTAGAAATAGGCGGAGGTTACAAGTCCAGACAAAGTTGGAAGCATGAAGCGTCAAAAGCCGGATCTTCAAAGTCAGCGCGAATCGACCTCCCCCGAAACTTACAAATTTTCTTTGAGTGCAGGTTTCCAAATTGCGGAAGTTGAAAATATGTAACGTTTACAGCCTTGCAAGGACTACGTGCCGAACGGTTTGAGTTTTCTTATAACATTTAGGAGAAATTATGCCTCTAGAGTGTCAATGATTCTCGAATTTACGATAAATTAATGCTTAAGTCTTACAAATGATTTTTCAAATGTATCGACGCACAAATATTTTCTACTGCTTTCAAATGCTTCGCACAAATGCTTCCAAATGCACTGCATATGCACTATTGCTTTCAAATGCCCTGCATAAATGCTTTCAAGGGCACTGCATGCGCATTGCACTACTACTTTCAAAAATAAAAATAAAAAATATATATATATATATATATATATATATATATATATGCCCTGCAAACGTACTGCATAAATGCTTTTGAACGCACCGCACATGAATCGCACTACCATTTTCAAATGCACTGCACACGCATAGCACTACCGCTTTCAAATGCTCTGCATAAATACTTTCAAATGCACCGCACATGCATTGCACCACATGCCTTCAAATGCTCTGCATAAATGTTTCAAATGAATTGCACACATATTGCAATAGTGCTTTCAAATGCACTGCACGTGCATTGCATGACTGCCTTCAAAATGCTTTGCATAAAAACACTGCACACGCACTGCACAAATTGTTACACCTCGGAAAAATCCTCCATTGTTGCCCAAGTGAATGGACCCGCGAGGTGTACGAGTACCCGATATTTTCATGAGCAAGAAATAACATTTGACGATCCTAAGTGAGATTCCGAAGGCAATTGCAATAAGAGATAGGTTATGCTCCATAATGAATAATTATAGGTTCCGAAAATGTGAAAAGTTGTAGATCTGCATTTTGACCAGTTGCACGTAAAATGAAATACGGACCGTAAAGTGGTATACGGCCCGTAAACTGCCATGTCGTATTTTGGCTTTCGAAACTTCAACTTTCTGCCAAATGATCAAATGGTTAAATACGACCTGAAATACGGGCCGTAAAGTGGTTTACGGCCCGTAAACTGTGTCCGTAAATCACCACGTCTCAGACTGACTTTCTGGTTCTGTTATGATTAAGTACGACCACGAAGGACGGTCCATAAACTGGAATACGGACCGTAAACCAAGTTTACGACCACTGTGTTGTTCACTCCAGACCAGATTTTAAGTCATTAAATAAGGGATCCAAGTTTATTATTTCATTTCCGCATTTCATCCCTTCTCTCTAAAACATCTCTCTACATTTATTCCACAAGATTTCAAGGATTATTAGTCATCAACAACACAAATCAAGTGAATCAAGTGTAAGGAAACCCATCAAGATCATTCAAGTCAAGAAAATCTCATTGAAGGAAAACTAGGGTTTTTGCTCAAGTGGAGTATTTCGACCAAGGCTCGTTCCTACAACATCTAAGGTAAGATTTATGGTATTTATATGTTGTTTAAGGTATTTGAGAGTTAAAATGCTTGGACATTAGATGAGTATAGAAAAATGGGTCATGAATGATGAATAGTGACATTTTGAGAGATAGTTTGAATTGAACCATGGTTCTTATTGTGTTGTGATATGAATGTGTTATAAATGATGTTAACATCATGGAAATGGGAATTGTATATGAATTGTCGAAGCCGGGTGATATGACCATGAATATGGGTGAATTGGGAGCGAATTGAGAAATCTAGATAATGTGGGTAATGTGAATGATTAATGGCTATTGTTACAATGTTGTGAATGTATTGTTGACGTTTGGGAGCTGAATTACGATATGGAGGGATGTTATATAAATAAAGGAGATGCTATCCGATTTCTCTAGCTTTAGTCATATATGTTAGTTGTCGATTCTAACGATAGTATGACTTTAATGAAGGTAGAAACGTGAGCTTCAGAGGAAGACGTGCAAGTATAGAATAGTTGATCGGAAAGGTGTGTAAGGCTAACCCTTCTTTCATAAGGCATGGTTCTTTGGTCAAACGTCTAAATCCTCTATAAGTCTATGATTTCTTCCAATGATTGATCTTCCGAGCTAGTAAGCTCACGATGCTTGATATCTACGATTGTACTAAGTTCCTCATATGACGCGTAAGCCTATCAGATAGATGTAATGATAACGACGATGATAGTGATAATGATAGTAATGATGATGAGAATAACATGATGCTAAAGATGTCTATGAGCTATTATATGTATGTGTGTCTATGAAGGGCTATAATAAGACCCCGAGCTTATGATGCCGGGTAGAATATATGTATATGAATATGTATAGAGTATGTATATGATTACGTAACGCGCGCACACTTCTGTAGATGGTACGGATAACCCTGATGCCTTGGTAGGGCCAGGTATGTATGACCTTGAGCCTTGGCTGGCCAAGTATGTATGAAACACCGAACCTTTGTGGTCGGGCATGTTATGTATATATGTATATATATGTGCTACGTATATGACATCATTAAGAGTATGAATATGCTATGTATATGGGATGTAAATTATATGAATATGAATAAGGATAAGACTATGGAAATGAATACGGATATTGATGTATGTACACCGATACGCGCTAGAAATGGAAAGTTCCTATGTAAGGTAAGTAAGTGCCTATGATGATGATAATACTGTTTCCCATCTTGTGCTATTTCTCATGATTGTTCATTATGCCTCTATATCGATATTGATCATGCTTTACATACTCAGTACATTCTTCGTACTGACGTCCTTTTGTTTGTGGACGCTGCGTCATGCCCGCAGGTGCACAGGGAGACAGGCTCGATCCATAGCTACATTCTCTGAGACTACATAGCAAAGCTCCATTTCCTTCGGAGTCATAGCTTTTGGGTACTTATTCTTTTGTGTACATAATTATGGGCATAGTGGGGTCCTTTCCCGCTTATGTGATATGTTATACTCTTCTTAGAGGCTCGTGGACATGTGTACGTGGTTAGATGAGTTTGGCCTTGTCGGCCTATATTTTGTATACCATTTTGTTGGCCTCGTCGGCCCATGTACATTGATGTGGCATAGATGCTTATGATGATATAAAGAGGTTGTTGTCCAAAGGGACTAGTATGATTGATGGATAGAAATGTATGTTTTACTATGAGGCCCACCTAGATGTTATGTGAAAGCATGTCAAGGGGTGACCGGGTGGGATAGCACTGGGTGCTCGTCGCGGCCCCCTAGTCGGGTCGTGACAAAAATGCTTTCAATAATAGTTATCATTTGAGTATTGATATGGCTCCGTTTGAACCACTTTATGGGAGGAAGTATAGATCACCTATTGGGTGGTTTGATGCGTTCGAGGTAAGACCTTGGGGCACTGATATGTTGAGAGAGTCTCTATATAAGGCCAAGGTGATTCAAGAAAAGCTCTTGGCAGCTCAGAGTAGGCAGAAGGAGTATGCGTATCGAAAGGTCCGGGATCTTGAGTTTATGGTGGGGGAATAAGTGTTGTTGAAAGTCTCACCTGTTGACACCTAATTTTTTACCTCCCGTAATTTATTTTAATCACTCAGAATCCTTGGATAATAAATAAAATGAGTTGTGCACCTCAAAGGGTTTAAATAATTTTTATATAAATTGTTCAGGTCAATATTTTACTCCTTTAAATTGATAAAGTGGTTTTTATGACATCACAAATTATTTAGAAATTAATTGGTACCTTTTATGACATTTGTGAGATACTTGTTAGGTTTAATCAAAGGAAAAAAGCATTTTTTTAAATAATCATTTATTTAATTGTTTAAATGGTCAAAAATCAAAATTAGCAAATACTTTATTCCCTTCAGTTCAAGGACTTTGAGTAATTAAAATAATTAACCAATTCACCCCTTAATCTTTAATTTTGTATACTTATATAATTTGTCAAAAGTATTTATAATTGTCTATAAATGTTTTAATCAAGCTAATTAACCAATTAGATGGTCATTATAGCAATTTGACGTTTAATTGTTTAATTATTTTTTGTTATGGCCACAATTAAATTAATCAATTCATGATTTAAGGATATTGGGGTCATTTTTGTAAAATTAGCCTCTTAATGGCCTTGATTAAAATAATCAAATTCATTGGCTCAAATTAATTAAGGTCATTAGTGTAATTTAATTGGCTAATTAGGCCATAATTGAAATAATCAGTTGGATTAAAATCAATTAAGGCCATATTCGCAAAACTAAGCCCATTTACACAATTGTCCATTTTTAAAATTATTTAATAAGTTAATTATGCTTATAATTGAAATATTACGATCAATAATCGATATTGTAGTTTTTGTCCGTTTAGTAAATTACCCACTTTACCCTATGTATGTGTGTATACATTAAATATACATATATATGTAAATGATATATACATGAAGGGCCATTTTTTTGTATATATAACTTGGACCGAGTCCAGTCCAAAAATGCACTAAGACCCGGCCCAAGCCCAGTCGGTTTAAGGGGATAACACCCCTTTACAATTCTATTCATACCAAACGACCCCGACCCTACCCCTTCTCTCTCTTTCCCTTTCTTTGTAAAACCCTAGAGCCGCCACCTCGTCATTCCCTCTCTCATAGCCAAAAATGGCAATAGTGCAGAGGTCTCAGACTTTTTGCAATCTTCGTACAACTATTTGCATGCAACAATTAATGCTTCAGCTCTATTTTCGCTCTATATCATCCAAACACGATGGTAACCCTCTTTTCTTTTACTTTTCCTTCTTATTTTTTTTTTAAAATCAAAACGTGATTTTTTGCATTTATGTTGTTGTATTGTGACTGTATGAACTCGATTTTCATTGGTTGGGGACGAATGGGTTGGATCGAGTCCAACGAGGTTCAGATCTGACCATTCATTTGTTATTGAAATCGTTTTAAGCCATAGATGTTGTTTTACAAGGCTAATTTCTGAGAGAAACTACTTGTCCCAAATCGGTATTTTAAGGGTTTTGAACAATTTTGGGGTTCTATAATAGAACCCCTACCTTCACCACAAAGGAATTCGGAAAAAGTTGGAAAAAACTTAAGAGGCTAGAACTTCAAGTTTAAGCTTTTCAGTATAAAAATTTTAAACTTTGACTTAAGTTGGGGTTTTCTTAGTTCTAAAAATTTGTTTTCTTACTTGTTTTGTGTCTGGTGTGGCTGAGTGTGGGATTTGGATGCACAAAAAGGCCTTCAAATTCAGTCTTGTCCACGGCTGCGCCTAAAAAAGGTAACATTTTAATCTTGCTATTTATTTTTGCTATTTTTTCAGTAGCTTTGTTATGTGATAATGCTCTGTTTGCTGTTAGTCTGTCTTGGGTTTAATTAGTGGTAATTTTCTACCCTAAGTGATGCTTAAGATTCATCAGGAGCTTGAGATAGATATCACATTCTTGTCTTCATTAATGATATACTTAGCATTATTAGTGGTTGTTAGATATGAACTAAATATGTGTGCCTAGATAATTTTTATTGATGTTGCTCCATTAGTAAAGATGTACAGACTGAGGTATGCTTTATTAGATGCTCAGGTTCCTGCTTGGTTGCTCATCCTTTAAACATGATAGAATATGGTTATATGAACAATAGTAACTTTAGTAACCTTCTAGACTAATATTAATCTTGTTTGAATGTGTGGGACTGTTAAAGAACTGTGATAGCCCATCTTGAGTAGTTTAAGGTAGTTGCTAGTACGTTGATTACTATCATCATTTTGACGATTTAGAATATCTTCCCTACACTTTTCATAGAGGTGACTGTGCAAATTTTTCCAAAATGGAATAATCTCATCGCGTTGTTTATGATCTAGATTCTTGTAATACAATTTGTTAATTGAATTATGCTATCCTGGAGTCTCCAATCTGTTTTCCTGAGAATCTATATACTTTGTTTATGTCATAATTAGTGGTATAAGTCATGATTAGGATAAGTAAAGAATCATAGTTGGGCTAAAAAAGTACTTAATAAATTTAAGCATACTTACATGAGTCCTAAGATGTGGTCAAGGTATTAGAATGAGATTGAATGAGGTTTAATCACATTTGAGTAGGCCTAAGTCTACCTGAGTATGTTTAAAATATGTCTTGATTGGCCTAAAATGTCTTTGAATAGTTGTCTATTATACAATAAAGGTAGATATAAGACAATTAATACCCCTGAGCTTAACATAGAAATCCTAAAAGGAAGATTGAGACCAAGGTCTATTTGTTTGGTACAATGTGCTCCCAAATGGTTCATTATAGGTTAGTATAAGCTCATAAAGCTGTAAAATCATTTAAGATGAATTAGGACACCTAGCTACTACTAGGATAATTATGTGACATGATTGTTTATTTAAACAAAACCTGGTCTTATTGTTTCTGTCATCAGATCCTTCCCTATTCCTATATCTGGTCCATGTTTGGGTCTTCAAAGAGGTCTAGGGATACTGAAAACGTGATTGGATCCTGATATGCTCTCTGATTGTTAAAAAATGGTTAATCAACTAATGAAATGGAACTACTTGAGTCTCAAGATTCATGCTCAGTTTGAAACTTAAGTTGATAATGATTAAAATGTCTAGTTTTTTTCAAAGAAGTAATGTCAAATAGGAATTCAGGACAACTTTCATAGTAAGACCCTATGCTGAGTTAATTGAAAGTGCTAAGTTGTGTGGTCAACTAGGTGTTTTAGCTGGGATTTGATTTAAAGGTAGTGATAAACTAAATCTTAACCACAAGATCTTGGTGGTTGTCACTGGGTATAAGGATGAGGTAAGGAGTTGAGAGTACCTTGGGAGAGTAAAAGGTGAGCTTAGGTATGAACTGGAGGTAATGACCAGTGGAGCCTTTGCTCCCTTTTTACTGAAAGCAAGATTCATTAAAGGGTTGGGGAGGTGATGACCTTACCCTATCCAGTTTCGCTTTCAGGACCCTGAGGTTCCCTTTTCTACTGAACCTCATTCCTATGGCTGTGGGATACACAGAGGTCTTATGCTTGGTTAGGATAAGTTTATCATGCCTAGGGGGGTCTTTTGAGGTTTTATGCTACCAAAACCAAGTTAGAATAGAGTATGAGGGTCCATCACATTTCCTATCATAATCAAAAGGGTTTAAAGTTGCAATATTGACCAAATTCTGGGAGGAAGTAATTTATCAGGACCTGGATTCATGCCTTAGAGTTCAAAATTTCTTGCTTTGTGTTGTTTTTTTAGAATGAATATGTTCAATGAAAACCTGTATGACATATCCATGCTTGAACTGTCAGTGTTGTTGTCATAGCCATAGCTTGAATCTGGAAAGAGAACATTTTAGTTAAGATAAGATTGGTAGGAATTCTTGTCTTTGAACTTGAACTATTACATTTAGACCTTACTATGCATTGTGGTGTAACTTGGATTGAGAAGATGAAGTTGTACTCTGCTTAATGAGGTTTGTCTCTATAATGTTGGTGTATTTAAAGTCATATCATGATTAGAGCTGTAGGATGAAATAACCAAACACTGAGTCTGTGTTAAATGGTGAATAAGTGGTAAACTAGAGTTGATCTAATGTTGTTGTTAAGGATGTTGTGAGTGTTCTCAAGCAGCTTGTGAACCACTTGGCATAGGATGGTCTTTTCAAAGACACCTCAAAGAGAGGGCAGGGAAGAGTCAAGCTTAGCTTGATTCATAATACCTCCCCTCCAAATGAAGGGTGTCATGGCACATTCTAGGAATCCATTGGGGGGGGGGGATCCCTGTCATGGGAGTGCATTGATCTCCTTAAATTTCATCATTTTATCAAAGGTTGGAAATAGAAAAAGGATGGGGAGAATTAACTTGTCTGGATGTCCAAAGGAATTTAGGAAACTAAGAAAAAAAACTGGTTGTTTCAATAAGTTGACTGTTTTTCTTTCTAAGGGAGATGGATCAATTTGAAGATGTTAGTAATAAGTGTTCTCTTGAGAAACTAAGAAAACATTGATCATAAAGAGTTATTTGGGATCTTGTGTCATTCCTCTTTCTGTGAGGCCTTGTAATAAACATAGCTGCTCTTTTTCCCTTTTTTACTTAAGTGGCAACTCACATGAATCTTGCTATATCCATGCTCCCATCACTGTTAGTGACTAAAATAAAGGCTCATCCCTATGCGTTCTCTAGAAATTTAAATCTGCTCAGTTTCAACTCATTTAGTGTTGTTTCAACTCAGACTTCTTGGTGTTCCAACCCTTCTTTGTGATCATAAGTTGCAATGTGTTTGATTCTTTTTACCTGTATCTCTCTACTGTGCTTTGTTATTGCACTAATCAGTTCTCACTCTTGTTGCTATGAGGCTACTGATATGTGAAACTGGTGTGAATCATCTACCTGACCTGTATGGGAATTAAGTTGAACTTGAACTAGCTTTAGTCTTAGATTTGAACACTGCTCCAAGAAGTAGGGACTAACTAGGTGAATAAGATGATCATGAGTCTAAGATTTAAGCACAAAGAGTGTAAATATACATATAATATGCACAGGTTAGTGAAAAGAGAGAGGTATATACATATAGTATACACTTGATATACACATCATATGTGTATATCATAGTATACTATGTGTATATCAAGGAACATGTCTGTCATAAATAAGGTGTATATGAATGAGTAGAGGGGATAGAAACCTCACTTAAGCCTTAAATTTTCAGATGAATCTCCCTTTAGAAGGCAGTTGGGCCTAGCCCAATTCAGATTTAATTAAAAAATGGGCCAGATTTTATTAAGCCCCAAAGGTAAAAGAAAAAGAGGAGGATTTTGTTTGTATCATCTATTGACTAAGTGTCTTGAAGTTGCTATGTTATTTTCATATCATCACATTGCAATATCTGTTTTAATCCCCTTATTATGACTTTGAGTTTATTTTCAGTGTTGTTTGTAATTAAATTGTTTCCATATATAGTGATACTTGTGCATAATTATGGGACTATGATTTACTCTATGGCAACACTAGTTCGGGGAGTTGAGGTGATTTGGGGGGACAAGTCTTACCATTCCCCGATGTCCAGTCATGCCTGGGGTTCATGAAACTCCTTGGAACTTTTGCAGCATCGGGAATACGGATGGTGACGACTTTTCCCCTTACGTGGTATAAATCCCAATCATTGAGGCCAATAGCATACAACTGAGTGCCTTAATTGTTGCATAGTTATACATGTGATAGGTTCAGTAAATATAAACTAATCGGGTCCCTTTCTCTTTTCCTCCTCTTCACTGCATGGCCACTTGGGCAGAGTCTAGCCACACAATAGGAAATTCTTTCACATATTGTTGAGTTTAAGAGAAGAAATGGAAGCTAATATTGTCAAAAAACACAAAGAAGGCCCAACCATGGGTGAAAATAGCCAACTAGGGGCTTGGTACGCCCCTAGTCTCCCCTTTCTCCTTACTTATGCGTTTTTATATACAACTGATTGTATTATTTAGTTGTAAAGATTGTAAGACTTATATATATTATTGGAATAATTATGGTCATGACCTAGTCGTCTTAGGACAACGGTGCCTACATCGTTTAGTTCGACTTTAGGTCCCAGGGGCGGATCTAGCCTATTAAGTGGCGGTTCAGTTGAACCCCGAACTTTCGACGCGAAGTATAATTTTATATGTAAAAAAATATTAACATTGTATATATAGTAGATATGAAAATTCTTAAGATTGAACCCACAAAATCTAAATCCTGGATCTGCCTATGTAGGCCCCCATACGACTTTTTTTAAACCCAAGCTTAGTACAAATGATTTTAAAAAAATAAAAACGGCTAATTAGGTAAGTCAGTAAAAAAGAATAAAAAGGATTACTTCATTCTGGAATGTTGTTACCATCTTCTTAAAAAAGAAAAAATCAGATTGACATTTTTTAAAAAAAGAAGCATTTTCCTTAAAACTCAGTTTTCTAAAGATGTCTTTTTGGAGTGAACCCAGTTAGAAAAATGATTTATATTTACATAATATATTCGTACACCAAACATAAATCCTTTTCTGAACTAAGCCTATTAGGAAAACAAATGAGAATTTTTGGGCTAAGGCCTGATAAAAATCGCGTTTTTAAGCCCCACTTAACAAAAAAATTCAAAAACAAAAAGAGGGAGGACTATTTTGGGCTAAGCCCAGTAATAGGAAAACGAAATTTTGGGCTAAGGCCCAACAAAAAATTAATGCCTCTAAAACACTTAATTAACTTTCAGAAAAGAATAAAATATGGGCCAAGCCCACAAAAAATATCACCTTTTATATTGGGCTTTAAGTTTGAATTCAGGGATAAAGAAAATATTAGTTTTGTTATATGAAAGGAAAATCCCTCATATGTAAATTAAAAATCGCATAAGCCATTCATAAACATAAAGTTTTAGATAAGGATATTCTAAAAACGTGTTAAATAGATTAACCCGGATCATGTATGAGTCAAGCATGAACAAATCTCATTTATTCCATACTTTAATTAATGATTTTTTTTATCTTTACAAAACTACTACTATCCTTATATATAAAAGGAACTAATTATGTCCAGATATTATAAATTCAAACCTAAATACCCTGTATATAAAGGGAATATACTCAGTTTATTTCAAAGAAATGATATGCAAAAATGATAGATTTTAAAATGCGGGAACTAAACACCAATAACTAGTTCATGCAAATACTCATACATTGGAATTCGAAGGTCAACCGTATAGTACGGATCCTTAATACTAGGGTGCCTAACACCTTCCCTAAGAGATCACTAGAACCCTTACATAGAACTTTGGATTACGAAGGATATTTCATGGTGTATGAATAAATCCTTCGAAGCTGGTTTTCCTAACTTCCTAAAAATTAGGTGGCGACTCTTTTAAAACAAATTCCGAAAGAGCACCAACGAATTCGAAGTAGCTTTTCGAGCGCCAACCCTGCCCGCAAAATGCGAGCCGTTACATCACCCATGAAGGGTATGATGAGATTTGGGAAGAACGATAAGTTTATTCCTAGTTATATTAGGCCGTTTGAGATTCTCGACCGTATGGGAGAGGTAGCGTATGAGTTAGCTTTACCCCTAGGTTTGTCCGGTGTTCATCCGGTGTTTTATGTCTTTATGCTGAAAAGGTATCATAGTGATGGGTTCTATATCATTCATTGGGTTTTGATTTTGTTAGACGAGAATTTATCCTATGAGGAAGAGCCTGTTGCTATATTAGATAAAGAGGTGTGTAAGTTGAGGTCGAAAGAAATCGCGACGGTTAAGGTCCAGTGGAAGAATTGTCCTGTTGAGGAAGCCACTTGGGAGATCGAGTCAGATATGCGAAATAAGTATCCTCCATCTCTTTGATGAGTTAGGTATCTTTTCCGTTGTTTCCTTCCCTCTTGTCCGTTTGGGGATGAACGGTTGTTCAATTGGTATATGATGTAACGGCCCGCTTGGTCGTTATGCGTGTTTTGACCTTTCTACCCTTGCTAGTACTTTCCCGAGGTTAGAAATGAGCTGACCTAACTAATTTGGTCATGTCGTATGTTGTGTTTTATGACTTATAAGTGACTCTGTGATGTGTTTTTAACTTGGTTTGTTGGTAGCTTGTATTCATAAGGCCATAGAATGATTTTTATAGACTAAATATAAAAAGTGGTGAAATCTCGAGCTCACTGGTCAAAAATGCCTCGTTTCAGCGAGAAAGGGGTTCGCTGTAACGAAGGGTGGGATTTTCCCAGGGTTCGTTGCAGCGAAGATCCTGTTCGCTCCAATGAGTCCGTTGCAGGCAAACCATGGTCGCTGCAACGAAAGTCACTTAAGTTTAATGACGAGTTTAAGTAGTGATTTCCGGCCCACACCTCCCATAATCCCCAAAACAGTTGCCAAGAGCTTAGAGGCGACTTTCTAAGGCTAGGGCACCATTCTCCATCAAAGGTAAGCCTTAATCACTAACTTTCTTTGCCTAATGTTCTTATTTGGTCCTTGTTTCAATCAAAGAACCTTTAATGGGAATGGAAGGGCAGAACACAAATACCTTGAAAACCCTAGAATATTAATGGGTATTGTTTATTATTGTTTAATGTTTCTTAATCATCTAAGAGTAGAGATTATCACTTCATAGCATGAGAACTTGATATTCAATGATGAAAATTGTGTGTTGAGACCTAGGGTTCTAATAAAAATGGGAACTTAGGCTAAAACCAGACTGGTAGGGTTGAATTGATTATAAAACTCATAAATTGAGTTAATACTCCATTACTTACTTAAGAATTATGATTTCTAGACTTTGAACGTTCTGAGGCATAGCGAAAGGAAAAGGCTGTTGCGGAGTGATTGCATTGCTCAAATATGCTTGAGGTAGGTTATGATTTACTTGAGTTAGACTTTGATTAGTTGATTGTATATGTCATAGAATTTATGGGAGAAAGCATATCTGGGTCTTCGGACTTGGAGTTTGGTGTTCGTTGTTAGTTGTTATATCCCGTATTTTGTACGTTCGGATATTTCAAGGTAGTCGTGGTAAGTTAAGGGAATGACCATCTTCCAAAATTATTTTAATGTACAAGTTGGTTAGGAATATTATCTATGAACATTATTAGTATGGAAATATTGAGAGAGGCTAAAGGCAAAAAGGGAAAATTCGCAAAGTGGCTTATGGTAATATTGTGGAAGGCTAGGGGCAAAATGGGAATTTCATAAAATGTTCAAGAAAATTCTTGAAGAAGGCCACTTTGGCCGTGGGGTATATATATATATGGAAAAGTGAAGACTAATAAAACAATTAGTCATCTTTTTTTTTTTAATTTATTCTTAAGAAACTTCAAGAAGAGGGTATGTAACATGTTATTGGAAGGAGCTATATATATATATGAGAGAGAGCTTACCAAGCAAGACATAATTGTCATGAAAATTCAAGAAAACTTGAAGAAAAAGAATGGCCATATTCGGCCATGGCTAGGGCAAATGATGCCATGAAAATTGATCAAGAAAAATTATTTTCTTATAGTATTCCAACTAATTTGAAGGCCCTAATTAACATGGAGTGATTGTTGGAGCAAGCAAAGCATTTGTTGTGCAAGTTGGAAACCTTAGCCAAGCCAAGAAGTTGAGTGAGAAGGGTATGTGTTCAATCCTCTTTTACATGTGTTATAGATGATTTATGTATGTTGAAGTATGTAGAAATGGATGGAATTCATGGTATATGTGTGTGTTGATGTTGTAGCCGAATGGGATTGTGTTGTGTAGAAAAAAACGAATTGATTTTATTTAGTAGTTTGATTGTTGTTGTGGAAGATTCTATGATGTAAAATGAGGATTTAATAGTTAGAAATGAAGTTGTGATTGTTTGTGGATTATGGAAGAAGTTAGTGTGGTTTCTTATATTTGTAAGAATAAGTTTGTTAATGTATGGGTTGTTGACATAATTCATGAACTTGGAAGTGAGACATTTGTTTGGAAGATTGTAAGTTGGGTTGTGGTGATTGAGTTTGAAAGAAGGAAATAGGTTGTTATTGTTCTTGTTGAATTTGGAAGGTGTCGGGTGAAGTAGTATGTTGATTGGGTTGTTTTGAATATTATGTGAATTGAATTGAACATAAATGAAATGTCGTTGAATTGTATGACAAAGGTTATTAATGTTAGAATGCGTCTTGAATTGATTGTTGATGTTGTTGGCACAATTGTTGGTATTGTTGTTGATAGTTTGGTCGAGTTAAATTCTCAGATTGTTGATTGATGATTTAGGCCGAGTTAGATTCTCGGGGATGGTATATTTACAGGGGAGATGCTGCCGAAATTTCGGCAGATCATAAGTGAATTTATTTGAAGGATTAAGACAAGTATGTGGCGATGAATCTAATGATTATGTAAATCTTCTTGAATGTAGACTAGCGATAACGAGCTTGGACAATTAAGCGTAGCTAATAGGACGTGGAGCAGGTATGTTAAGGCTCGTCCCTTTCTTTCAAGGCATGATTCTGATGCTATGATTTCATAATTGCTTCCATATTCTCCTTGTTTTCAAAAGTTAGATGTTTATGATTTCAAGGCATGATTCTCTTCCCGATAACTCGTAAATGTTTTTCCAAAGTGTCCGTATTCTATCAAAACACAGGTTTATGATTTTGTAAGCTCTTATGACAATAACGATGGATATGTCTTACAACGACATTGATGATGTCGAGGATGAGAATATTTCTATGATGACTATGAAAAGAATGATTTCATGCTCGAAAGGTACTTGATATGATTATTGCTTTGATTTTTCAAAAATAGCTTCTGAAACGTTCGTAGAAGGTTCTGTACTTCAAACGTTCATAACTTTCTTATACTAAGTCGGATTGACCTGAAACTTATTTCTGAGCCTTCAGGTGTCGGTTTATGTACGCTGTTATTCGTTGCTAGTCTCATCTTATAATAATTGTTCCTTCAAGGTGAGACAAAGCCATGATGATTATTCCATAATATAATCGGAGGTTACCGACCTTACGTCACTCCGATAGACTTATAGCATTTCTTGGGCTCTCCTGCATGCTGCCTATATGATATATGTATATGTATATGGGGAATATGGAAAAAAGGGACAGAGCGTTATAGAGGCTGATAAACGTATATGTATATGGGAAAAAGGGCCAGAGCGTTATAGACGCTAATATATGTACATGATACATGCATATGTATATGTGAAAGAGGGCCAGAGCGTTATATACGCGTATCCACCTGATCAGTTGGTATTATATGACATGATATCATCCCGGACGCGGGATGCCCGGACGCGGGACATATGTGGTTAAATGGATCGGCTGCCGACGCCTCGGCAATATGATATGTTTTATTTTCTATATATATGAAAAAGAAATGTTTTCAAAGAAAGTAAAGTATGATATATATATATATATATGGATTGGGCTGCAAGTTCCGCAGCACTAAGCATGCATGGTACCCGCCTAAAAGGCACTCAGATGTACATGTTACGCTTTTACCCCATGATATGCTCTACATCTCCATTATGTTATTATTTATAATCACATCTCTTACTATGTTACTATTCATGCCTTACATACTCAGTACATTGCTCGTACTGACCCCCTTTCTTCGGGGGCTGCGTTTCATGCCGCGCAGGTACACCCAGATGAGTAGAAGCTATTATAGAAGATGTTCCAGCGGAGTTGGCAAGCTCCATTTGCCCTGGAGTGTTGCCGGGTCAGAGTACTGTGCTATGATGTCTTGTTCGAAGTTAGAGACTTTGCAGACAGAGTCGTGGGTATAGAATGTCGGTTCTGTAAGCGGCTCCATCAGCCGATGTGTCTTTATGTGTATGCTATAAAGTCTATATGATTGCAGATTTTGTTTGATTTGAGAGCAATAGAAAGAACGTTTTTGAAAGCTTCACTATGTATTTCATGATTATTTGATTTAGAAGTCCAAAGAGGTTATGTATGTAATAAGAGTCAGCGGGTTCGCTCGGCTCCGAATAGGGGTCGGGTGCCCATCACACCCTAGTAAGGTTGGGGTGTGACATTAGTTGTATGATTTAATTGTGTGAAGTGATTCTCCATTGTTGAGGCTGATAAACTTGAATTGTATTCTTGAGATTGCTGAAGGGAAGGTGTTCATATATACCCTTCAGAGATGAATTGATGATGCCGACATATTCTATTATTATTTTGCAGATTATTTGTGAGTCTTATTGTAGCTTGTGTTATTTGATTATACCTCATTGGTGTTGAATTGACATGTGTATTTGAGTTATTCTTGTGATGTGATTATGAGAATTTATTGATGATGATTGAGATGGAACATATATATCTCCTACGACACATTTGACAGGGGGTGACGATGTAGCCTAGTTATGAGCTCGTGGTCCGAGGTTCTTTCCGAAATGAGTGGTACATGGACACCATGGGTCCCCTGCAGGTCATGGCTATTTGGGGAAAACAATAACATTTATCATGTGTGTATAGATATGTGACAGAGCATGGAAACTTTATTGTTTATTTTTTTACTTTCGGCTTGAGCATTGTTGTTTCATTGTTGACAATTGATGATTGATTCTGAAAGAGGATTATTTTAGAATATTTATTGTGAATCATGTTTGTTGTGCCTGTGTGCCTATTCTTTTATATTTGTATACATGATACTAGTCTTAGTCAGCCTATGATTCCTACCAGTACGTTTTGTTTGTTCTGACCTACACTTGCTACACATTTTTTTAGTGCAAATTTAGAGCTAGAGACGTCTTCCAGACCTCGTATCTAGTTGAGGTTATTTGTTTCTAAGATCAGAGCGTGAACTCCTATCCGTGCCATGCCGCCTGAAGATCTTTCTTTATTCAGATGTCTATCTGTCATCCCAGGCATTATGTTATTTTTAGACAATATCTCTTCTTTTTAGACATTGTTGATTAGAGTCCTTGTACGATAACTTTCAGATTTTGGAGATGTAATAGCTAGATTTCCGCACTTGCTATTTTATTTATTTTATTGTTAGACATTTTATCCCATTATTTGTGAGCATTGATTATTAATTGGTTTAAGTATTTGAAATTGGCTTGATAATTGGTTAAGGGATTGGTTTGCCCACTATAGGACTAGTGTGGGTGTCACTCAAGTCTGTTTGGGACGTGAGACCTACTCTCTAAGTAAACTCATGTCTTTGTCAGGTGTGTTAATTGATTCCTATCATGGCCTTATTGCTGAAAAGGATGCTTTAACTCTTGAAATCGAAAATTCCGAACTTGAAAGGGACAATTTGTTGGTGTCGTTTGGAGAGATGAGAGAGTAGGTTGATGAGACAAATCAACTGAATGTTATCCTGGAAGGTCAAATAAACGTGGATACAAGAGCTTCTTTTAAAGGGAAAGGTGAAGCTAGTAAAATTTACTTGGAGCTTGAAAATGAGATAAAAAAGGCAAAGCTAAGTCTCACTATCGAAGTCGAGAGGAGCAAGCAATTAAACGAAGACTTGAATAGAATTAAGCTTGATCTTGATAAAACTCTTAAGTGGACCTGATCCGTTAACATAATTACCTCCATGTGTAAGAGTAAAGGAAGCGGTAGGGAAGGAATTGGTTATAAGAAGACACCTTACAATCCCCGCAGCAAGTATGTCTCTACCACTGAGAATTGGATTTGCACTCATTGCGGCCAAGCCGGTCACTAAAATGAGTCTTGCAAAGCAAGAATTGAATCTTTTCAGAAGAACAGAGACTTTATCAAAAGGAAAGCAAGTTTGGGCACAAAAGGAATTGGTTCTCAAAAGGAAGGACCTCAGAAGAAGAAAGGGAATGTGCTGCCTGTTTGGGCGAAAAGGAACTTGATCCATCCTTTTTATAACTATAAGGGACCCAAGCTGGTTTCGGTTCTATCCTAATAAGCCGGGGTAGGACCGGTCGAATAAGCAGTAATTCATCTTTGCGTAGATGAAGAATGGGCTACTTCCTTACAGATTTCAGACTTTAATACCAAAAAAGATCCTTCTGAAATAGAATATTTTACTACCTCAATAAATGCCCGAGAGCATTCAATAAATCTTCTCTTCCTCTATCTACCCCAGCCTTGGTTCGGTCAGTCATGGGGCTTCCCTCTGCCAAGAATTGAGATAAGATATTTCGCTTTTACTCAGTACACAGATTCATATTAGTTAAAATAGAACTAGACAGATCAAGGTGCGGAAGGCAAGCAACAAATCCAATCCTTTTAAAAGAGAACCTGAATCACCTTTTTCTGCCCTACTTCATGCCAATCACTCTTCTTCCTTCCCCAAGAGCCAACCATGGCATTCGATGCATCAACAATTTCATTTCCTTCCTCTAGAGCAATGGATTCAATAGCAAGGGTTATTCAACTAACACCAGATTCTATAGCAGAGGAGAGCAGGAAATAGACAACAGCGGTTATTCTAATTGAATGTCGACCCGCGTATTCTGATTCACCCAAGACCAAACACTGACATCATGTGCAGGTTGAGGAGAGAAAAGAGGATGGTGGATGTGATAGAAGAAGGGGTATGCACACATGGGAGGTGCAGGACAGCCTATGAACAAAGTACAAAACTAAAATGGGAGGTGCAGGACAGCCTCTGACCCAATTTGTCTCGTCTCTCACATCTGTCCTAAAATGTCATCTCGGACACCTTAAATGCATCTCTCTAGTCCTTCTCTCTCTTTCACTTACCAAAATCGTCAGACCGTCGAACTTTACCATTGTTTCTTCTATCCTATACAGGGCTGCCTGAACCAACTCCTATCTCATCACTCTTACCGAGTACAAATATCTCAAAACCCTCCTTCAAGACAAATCTAAATGAAATCCCAATTTTCATCCGCAGAGCACTCAATCTCCTCTAACCAAAGTATGTCTACATCTCTATCTGGTGTCTTCGAAATAAGAGGACCTTTAAATCTTGTGGAAAGATCGTCAGACTCCTCTTAAAAAGAATCGGACGAAACAAGTAGAGAGGTTGAAATGGGAAGAGGTAACATCGACAACTCTAAAGGACAACAGGATGAAAATCTTAACCGGTAATAAATAGTTGCAGATGTTGTATCCATCTCTCACCCTGAGAAGAAAACTTGGTGTCCCATCTGCGCGAAAGCACCTGGTGCCTCCAAAAAAAAATTAGGAGAAAATGTTGACTCCGATGATGATATCATACTTCGCTCAATGTGCAATCAGATCTCTGGGAGATTGAAGGAAAACAAGAAAAGGAAATAAAAGGAAATGACAAGAGGAGAGGAGGACACGGGAGTCGAAAAAAGTAATACTCAATCTGCCTCACAAAAGAAACGGAGGCCAAGTGCCATTGAGAGAAATGAAATTGAACTAAGAAAGGAACATATCCAAACGCAGAAGATTCTCTTTGGGATGATGATTGATATAAATCTAAAAAAAAGACAGGGATGAAAGACTGTGAGAGATGGTGGAATTACAAAAGTGGACTCATCTTCTTACTCCACCGGCTCCTTGTGTGTATGAAGCAGAAGTAATGGAACTTTATATGAATCTACTTCATCTTGATGACAGTGCTCTGGCCTTAACAGTTAATATGACAGACTTTGTGCTGACTGAAGCAGTACTTGCCAAAATCTTGGGAGTATCAACCGAGGGGCTGAGGGATATGACTAAAGGGGCTTCCACTTCCTTCAAAAATGTGATTGTTAAGGAAGGCAGGTCAGTCCTTCCAGGAAAGCTTCTCAAACAGAATCTCGAGCCCGCTTGTCAACTGATTTTTGAGTTTGCGGACAAGCTCCTCATAATAAGAAGTGGAAGGGATGGAAACGTCACTTCAGAAATGTGGTACTCACAGAAGATTTATCAACTCTTGAACCGATCAATATACCAGCAATCATGATCAATCACATGATCAATGCAGTGAGGACTAGTGAAAATGATCCTGGTCTTCCTTATGGCGCGGACTGGCATAGCCACTTTGGGAACAGAAGAAAATGTGATCTTCATGGCTACTCTGGAAGATTGTAAGTGTGCGCCTAAAGAAGCAGGCTCCACCATTTATGTTCTCACCAAATCTCTGAAGGCAGTACATGAAGTAATCAATCAGATGAAAGGTAAGAATACTCTTCTGAGGGATCAGTTGAAGATCTCAGGAGCCAGCTGTTCCAAGATCAGGGCGCTCATATTGAGAAAATTGACAATTTTCTTCAAGCCTTAGATCACCTCTAGTAATCAGCCCCTAGCATGTTCTTTAGTCTCTGCTCCCTTCCCTGGTCCTCCTTGGCTGATGCCTTAACCCCTATGCTCTCTATCTTTCTTGTTTGACTGGCACATTAGTAGTTTACTTTGACATATACTTGTGTTGTTTGAACTACTTCCTATTCTTGGGCTTTTAAATTTTTATGCACTTTTGCTTGCTTGCTCATGTTTATTCTGCTTGTGATATTCTCTACTTGTACCTCTTACTGGCTACACTGTGGTTGCTTTTCTGATGATGCCAAAAGGGGAAAGAATGAGAATATTTATTGTGATGGGATCACTATATTGTGAGAAAGAGTACAGTGGATGTGACAGTGGACGTGTTGGAAGACATGTTGCTGAACTAAGGGAGAAGACATGTTGTGTTATGAGAAAGGGTACGGTGGATGTGCTGGAAGATATGTTGTGTTGTTGCTAACACATGTTGTAGGTGCATTATGTTGCTAACATGTTGCAGATGCCTTAACAATGATGGTCTGATTCGCAGGGGGAACAAGTGGGAAGCTGGTTCTCAGAGGGAACATAGTCTATGAGTTTGTCATCATCAAAAAAGGAGAAATTGATAGTTGTATGTGCATTCGTGTTTTGGTGATTGTCAAACTGTTTCAGAAGAATATAAGAGACCTGGTTTCTAATCTGCTCTATGTGCACCTTGCACTGTCGGCAGAGACAACTGTAAAGCCAAGCCAGCTTATGCACACAAGTACAGCTGTGAGTTGGTCCAGTCTTTAGGTCAAAATTAAAGAGTGGTCTCTTTTCACCCCACATGCTCCCACTATATATACAACATGATGAGAACATACTTGGTAGACTTGAGAACCGAATCTAAATCGTGCAAAGCTGCCGACACAAGTTCTCAATATCTCTCAAGAACAAAGTTACTTTCAAGCTGAAGAGCCAGATCCTGATATGAGTTTAGTCTATGTTATTTGGGTTGTTGTAAGTCTTTGTTCTTTTGTAGTTGAATTGTAAACCTACTCTTCCCCAAAAGGAAGCTGCTTGTAGGTATGTAAATTCTCAAGGTTACTTCTACAAGCTTTTGAGTAGTACATTATGCTAGAGTTAGCATAGTTGTATTAGTTGAAGTCTCAAAGGTTGCTTGTTGGAAGAGTGTCTTCACAAGAACTTTGAGTGGTACACCAGGCTAGAGTTAGTCTAGGTGTATTAGTTTCCATGGCTAGAGTTAGTCAAGTAGAGTTGTTGCAATCGGTGTGTTACAAAGGTGGAGAGACTATGCGAGTTAGTTCCTAGGTTGCAACTATTGTAAGGGTGAGGGATTATGGGAGTTAATTCCTAGTTTGCAATAGGTTGTAATCGGCAGTTGCTCGGTTAGTGGAATTGAAATTGTTACATCTCAGAAATTCCAGATTTGTTGCTTTGAGAGTAGACTAATGTGAGCTTAAGATGAACATGAAGTCCTTACGACACTAAGGAGAGCATTAGGTAGCTTAAAGTGCATACTATAAGATTTTGAAGTTATATGAATAGGTGAAATTTAGTTTGTTGAAGGAAGTGAAATGTAAGTCATGTTCGGAAAGGTTTTCGCTGTAGTTGAGCTAATATTTATTTGGTAATGTATTGAGGGGCTTCTATGGGGCCTATTGCATGGTTAATTAAGTGTTATATAAGTGCCAAGAAGGTTCCACAAGGATTGGAAGTCAAACGAGTCGACGAGAATGAAATTCGGGAATTTCCAGTTGTACGGCCAATTGTACGGACCGTATAAATTATATGGCCCGTATAATGGTTCGTAGATCACTTCCAGAGAAGGGTGATCCCTGGTGAGATTATACGGTCCAATTATACAGACCATATAAATTATACGACCCGTATAATTGGTCGTATAATCGGGTCGAGTCAGATTTTTCTTTTTATATACATGGACGACCCTTACTTTCTTTTTCACTTCCCACTTTCTCCAAACTCTTCAAATCTCTAAAACCCTTATCTAAGAATATTACACTCAAACCCAAGAGATTATAAAGATCAAATAGTAAGAATTTAAGTGTTCATGTGTTAGAAGGCTCCCTAGGGTTGGTAGATTTCAAGATTTACTTGGGTATTGTAGCTAGGGTTTTGCACAAGTTGATTTCTTGCTCCAAAGCTTGTTCCTATGAGATAAAAAGGTTAGTTTTCATGCTTATTTCATGTTATTAAGAATGCTTGGTTGTAACAAAACTTGGATGAAAGGAGAAATGTAGAGGATGAGTTCTAAATGTGGATTTCATGATGTTTATGAGTAGTAAACTAATTTGAGCCATGATTTTTAGTACGATATAGATATATCTCGTTAAGGAAGATAATAATTATGATGAGGAAGTGTTGTATGAAAATGTGCAAAAGTTGGTATGAAGTTGCTAGTATGAGTTGAATATGAGAATGAATATTGAAGACTTAATGGAATGTGATTACTTAATTATGATATTGTGGATGTTATTATGGATGTTTGGGAGTTGTTTTGTAATATGATGGAAGTCGATGAAATAGGGGAGATGGTGCCTAATTTTTGTTAGCTCATGAATTATTCTAGTTTGGGTTTAAGAGTATCATTAAGGCTTAACTATGGTATGAATCCTTCTAAATGTAGATTTCTCAAGCTTTGACGGTGAACGTTAAGTAGTTAAGAAGACGACGAGGTATGTAAGGCTAACCCTTCTTTCATTAAGGCATGATTCCTTTTTATGGGTTCCAAAATGTCTTCCAAATGACTCCATCCCTAGAATTACTAAAGCTCATGATTCTCGATATTTTTACAATGCTATTACCTCCTTTATATGATAGTTGATCGTCTAAGGATAGATGTAACGAAACGATTATGATGATGATGTTGATGATACTTATGGACTCTTATGTATACGGGTATAAGTATGTATGTCTTTTATGTAACACCGAGATTATATGGCCGGGTATGATACCTATCACGTGCACACCACTGCAGTTGGGTACGGATGACACTGAGCCTTGGTAGGGCCAGGTATGTATAACACCGAACCTTATCATGATCGGTATGTAAGACACCGAACCTCTATGGTCGGGTATGATACTTTTAAATGTATAAATGTATGAAATGGAAGTTTCCCATTAGAAAGAGGGTAAGTAAATATGATGAACTTCGCTAGAGGTATACATGGCTCTTTCATTCCATAACTTGTCTATATTATGTTATTTCTTATGCTTTCATTATGTTATTGATTATGCTTTACATACTCAGTACATTATTCGTACTGACGTCCTTTTGTTCGTGGACGCTGCGTCATGCCCGCAGGTGGATAGGGAGACAGACTTGATCCATAGATTACGTGTTCAGGGACTGCATAGAGGAGCTCCATTTCATCCGGAGCTACAACTGTTGGTATTATTCTTTTGTGTACATACATATGGGCATGGCGGGGTCCTGTCCCGTCTATGTGATGTTACATACTCTCTTTAGAGGCTCGTAAATAGTTGTGCATAGCTAGATGTCCATTAGCCTTGTCGGCTCATACTTTGTATATTATTCTATTAGCCTCGTCGGCTTGTGTATATGGATATGGGCATTATTGTTGGTGATGACATAAACGTGTCGTTGCCCAATGAGATTAGTATTGTTGATGTATAGAAATCATGAGTAGGCCATGTGGCCCACCTAGATGTGAATATGAATGTACGATAAAAGGTGCCCGGGTGGGTTAGTATCGGGTGCCCGTCATGGCCCTCCGGTTGGGTCGTGACAGAAATCCTACAAGGGTAGGTCATAATTTTTAATCCCTTGAACAAGGAGTTTTCCACAGTAATATCGTGTCTTCTTTACTTACTGCACTGTCTCAGAAAACTGGTAGAGAACCAGGTCCCTCTATATACTGTCTAGTGAGCGCACGACCTTTATCACCCTTGGTAGTTGATTTGTCCACTGCTAGCAAAACAAGGCCTAGTTGTGCAAAGGTAAAGGTAGAGTTAGATTTGTTAGCCACACATCCTCAGAGAATTCATATATCAGAAAGAGATGAACAAACATGGAAAGTGCTTTCAAAATGGGTATAAATCCACTATGATTTTTTACCTAAGTACTGCAATAATTGCAAACTACAAGGACATGCTGAGGAAGAATGTAGATCACTACACCCAGAGTTGGAAAAACAATATAGGGAAGAGCTGAAGCAGGAAAACAAAAAGGAAGACAACATCAATGAGAATAATTGATAAGCTCAAGTGCATTCGTACTTTGATGATTGTATGATTCAGAACCAGATAGAGACCTGGTTAGTGGTCTGCTCTCTGTGCACCTTGCACTTTAAGCAGGGATAGTTGTATAGCCGAGCTACTCACTGCATACAAGTACATCAGTTGAGTTGTCCTTTGCTTTAGGTCAAATATTGATGAGTGGTCTCTATTCATCTCACATGCTTCCCACTATATATACAACATGTTGCAACATATTGTGTATCACTTGAAAAACCTAAAAATCACCCAAAAGGTGCAGCCGTCACAAGACTCTCCAAGTGTTAAACAAAGATAATCACAAACTGAAGGACATGTTTCCGACATTGAAGATGCTTTATTCTTTTAGTTTGTTTTAAAGCTTTGTTTCATGTGCTTTAACTTGTAAACCTACTCTTCTCTGTTAAGAAGTTTTTTATAGGTATTTTGAAAAGTCTCAAAGTGTACTTGCTGGAAATGTGTTTCCGCAAGCTTTTTAGTAGTACAGTAGGCTAGAGTTAGTCTAGGTGTATTAGTGCTCCTTGGCTAGAGTTAGTCAAGTGGAGGTGCTTGCAATCGGAGCATTGCAAGTGTGTAGAGACTACGGAGGTTAGCTCCAAAGTTACATAAGCATTATTGTAAGGGTAAGGGACAATGGGAGTTAGTTCTTAGCTTATGATAGAGTTGTAACCTAAATTTGCTCGTGTAGTGGAGTTAAAATCCTACTGGGATAGGTCGTGGTTTTTAATCCCTTGAGCAAGGGGTTTTCCACGGTAACATCCTGTGTTCTTCACTTACTGTATTGCATAGGGGATTGGTACTCAACCAGGTATCTCATATACTATTTGGTGAGCGCACAGCCTACAACAATTGGTATCATAGCATGTGCTTTCTAAAAGGTTAACACCTAGAAAGAATCTGTAAAATGGCTGCGCCACCAATTATGGAAGAAGGACAGTCTTTCACCAGGCCACCTAGATTTAATGGACAATACTATGGGTGGTGGAAGACTAGGATGCACGATTTCATCATGGCTGAAGACTCAGAGTGATAGGACATCATTTGTGATGGCCCTCATATTCCCATGAATCGAGATGAAGGTGGTGTAAAACCACCCAAAAAACCAGAAAAGAATACTCCAAGGCAAATAGAAAAGCTGTTTAGAAAAACTTTAAAGCAAAGAAGATCCTTGTCTGTGGAATAGGAGTAGATGAGTGCAACAGAATCTCATCGTGCACAATTGCCAAGGAGATCTGGGACCCTTCAAATTTCCCATGAAGGAACAACACAGATGAAGAACTCCAAGGTAGACATGCTCACCACAGAGTATGAAATGTTCATAATGAAAGAGGGAGTATCTATTCATGATATGCACACTAGTTCACCTCTATTATAAATAAGCTTTATTCTCTGGGATAAATCATCACAACCACTAAACTGGTAAGAAAGTTGCTTGATGTGTTACCTGATTCCTGGGATCGCAAGGTAAATGCCATCTCCGAAGCGAAAGATATCAACATGTTGACTATCGATGAGCTCATCGGAAACCTTAAGACATATGAGTTGAAAATGTCTATGAAAAGGGCAGAAAAGAATGAAGCTAAGAAAGAAAGAGATCTGGTTCTCAAAGCTGGAAGAGGAGATTCAAGTGATGACGAATCTGAAATGGCTTATCTCAAACGAAAAATTTAAAAAGATAATCAAGAGAAACCGTGGAATCCTCAAGTTTGGAAGCTCCAATAGAAACTTCAGAGAAAATGACAACTGTTGTCCTAAGTTTGGGAAACGTGGTCACTTCATGAAAGACTGTCCCTAAAACAGACAAGACAATCATGACAGGACAGTCAAGAGGAACTAGATCCCTGATGAAAGATTCAGGAGAAGAGACATTGCTGATGAGCTGGTAAAGCAAGCGCTTGTTGCATAGAAAGATTCCTCTAGTGAACCAAAAGATGAAAATGATCTTGGAGACACATCAATGATGGCCATTGAAGATGAAGCATGTGAATATGAATCAATTTTGTTCTCATGGCCAATTCTGATACGAGGAGTGATGACAATGAGGTGTAGCAAGAAGAGAACAATCTATGCTTACCCATTGGAGAAGCGAAGGAACTGATCTGTGAGACAAGTCAACAGAACATCTCCTTGGAAAGGCAATCAAGAGAAGAGGTGGAAATATTTCCCAAAGGAAAAAGTGAAGCAAGTGAAACTTCTCGGGAGCTTGAAAATGAGCTAAAGACAACAAGAAAAAGTCTCATTACTGAAATAGAGAAAAATAGGCTATTGAAGGAGGACTTGGAAAGGACCAAGCTTGATCTTGGCAAGGCTCTCAAATGGACCTGGTCCTTTGATGTGATCACATCCATGTACAAAATTAAGGGAAGTGGTAAAGAAGGATTTGGTTTTGAAAAAAAAAGAAACATCCTACAACCCACACAACAAGTTTGTCTCCTCAACTGAAAATGGGTTGTGCACGCACTGTGGGCAAGCAGGTCACCACAAGGAGGCATGCAAAGAAAGGATCAAGTCTATTCAGAGAGCTGAGAAGCATATGATAAGTAAAGCTAAAATGGAAGAAACAGGCCCTTAAAAGAAAGGATCGCCAGAAAAGAAAAGGGAAGTGCTACCCTCATGGGCCAAAAGGAACCTAATTCACTCTTTTTTCAAAAGTAAAGGACCCAAACTTATATGGGTTCCCAAAACCAATCAGTGATATCATCCATGGGGAGGGGAAGAATGAATGGATGGAAACTGATGTATCTCTTCCCTTAAAGCCTTCGCTGGAGGATGTAAGCAGTTGGTAACAAAGGGGGAAACTCTCTTCCTGAGTGAAGTGGTGCCAAAATCAAGAACCGGGTCTCTCAAACTCTTAAAAAAATCATGAAAATAAGAAAGGTATTGCGCTAATAAGTGTTTTTTTGACTATGTCTAACTCACTCTTATACCATTAAAGGTATGCGTGCATGACAGAACCAAGAGATAGTAAGCACAAGCAATATTGCACACTTCAAAGTAGTCTTTTGTCTCAAGAATTTTGTTGAAGGATCTGGTGTTTGTGACTCGGGTTAGTAATCCTTTCAGTACTCATATATGTGATTAAACTGCAAAATATGACAATTGAAGTCATACACTTTCACCAAAAGAAATTCTCAAAATAACGTCTCTCACGAATCATTGCCTTCCACATGAACTGACCCATTCCTTCTTATTGCACCTTATCGAAAGCGTTGCATAGCCCACCTTAAATACTTCCTATGTGTGTGTGTCTCTCTCTCTCTCTCTCTCTCTCCTTCCATTAGAAATCCTCAGATCATTTGTGCATCCCTCTAAGCTTATTCCTTACAAAACCCTGTCGCAATCTTCTTGCACCAGGTGTTCCCTTGTGTCTTTAAATGAAAATGGACTCCAACTCTTCAGAACTGTCTATCTTCCTTTGATCAAAATTCGAATGAATCATACCCCAAATCTCTCACACATAGTCCCTCTGAAACTCGAAAGCACAGAATAACAAAGAAATTCACATCGCTGTCAGCCATCTCCAGTCAAAGTGAGCAACACAATTGAACTGACAGCAAGAAAATAAAAACAACGGGAAATAAAAAGAGTGGCCTTATCGATAAAAGGGAAATTGATGAAGAAGAGGAAGAAGAAGAAGAAATTCCTCTATTTAGAAGGAATTCCAAGAATAGGGTGGAGAGAGAAATAGAAAGCACTCAAAATCTCAAATCGGAAGGAGACAAGAGTAAACAAGCTAAAAATAAAAGTTGGAGGGAGAGGGAAGAAGGAGATCAGGATATTCAACTCTCTTAGATCAGAATATTCAACTCTCTTCTAAAAGGAAAATAAAAGTGGTGTTAAATCAGGAACCTGGTTCTTCCAAAAGACAAAAAGGTAAAGACAATCTGCAGCAACAAAAAGTTCTTTTCGAGAGAATTCTCGATGTAACCCTACGAGGGATGAAAGAGTTAATGGAGATGGTGAAATTTCAAATATGGACTCATCTCTTCACTCCACCAACTTCCAGCATGTATGAAGCTAAAGTTACTAAACTGTACAATAACTTGGTCAAAATCGATGATGATGCTTTGGCCTTGACAGTAAATGAAAAGGAGTTTGGGCTGACTGAGTCAATACTTGCACAAATCTTGGAAGTGATGACAGATGGGGTGAGAACTGTAACAAGAAAGGGCTCTCCTGATTTCAAAAAGGTCATTGTAAAGATAGCAAGGTCTGCTAGAAAGGTGAGTCTCTACAAGCACGAGCTAAAACCTGAGCACCAATTGGTCTTTGAATTCGTCAGCAAAGCACTTTTGCCAAGAGCTACGGAAAGCTCTAGTGTTACTGTCGCAGACCTAGTCCTCATGAAAGCTCTAACATCTTTTGAATCGATCAACCTGTCATCATGATTGAGCGGATGATAAAAGTGGCAAGGACTGTGCAAGGGAAAACTGGTCTCCCCTATGTCTTCTTTCTCAGAAAGGTGCTTATACACTTTCAAGTGAAAACTGGCATCGCTTCTCTAGGGACAAAAGAGCATCTGGTCTCGCTAGCCACTTTGAAAGACTGTGGACTTACACCTAAAGCAGCGGATAGTGCCAACCCCTCCACCATCTCAATCTTGATTGAGGCTCAGCAGGTAGCCATTGCAGAGATTCAACAGCTCAAAGCAGAAAGTGCATTTTTAAAATCGAAATTAGCTGAACGAACACTCAGGTTCTAGTACTAAAAAAGCAACTGAAATGGATAAACTGCAGGCTGAGAGGGACCAGCTAAAGGTCAAAGTGAATGAATTTTGGGAGAAAATGCTGAAGGACCAACAAGCCTTTTATGAAAGAATTGACAAACTCACTCAAGCTCTAAATAGCACCAAGAATCCTTCTTATCCTCTATCCCCTCTGCTTAGATGCTGCCCTCTTTTTTTTGCCTGACAAGACTGTTGGTACATTTGTAGTTTGAATCCGTATTTTTGAGTACTGAATAGATTACTCTCCTGTGTTCTCATTTCTATTTGGGAAAATTACACTGTCTTATTCTTTATTGCTTGCTTATTTCCCTCTAATTCTGCTCGTATTCATTGCCCCTCCAGGTCTGAGTTAATAAGGCTGAATTTCTTACTAGCTTTCGATGCTTTTTGATAATGCCAAATGGTGAAAGATGAGTTGAGTAGAGATGAATAGGTGGTGCTCATGCTGAACTAAACCGGGGGAGGGGGTGGGGGTGAAATGCTGAATAAAAAGTGAAATATGTACTGATAATGTGGCGCGATCCGAAATTTTCTTTGTTTCGTTGTTGTTGCTAACATGTTGCAGGTGTCTTGAAAATGATGGTATGCTTCACAGGGGGAACATTGGGAAGCTGGTTCTCAGGGGAAACATCATCTATAAGTTTGTCATCATAAAAAAGGGAGAAATTGATAAGCTCAAGTGCATTCATGTTTTGATGATTGTCAAACTGATTCGGAACCAGATAGAGACCTGGTCTGTGATCTGGTCTCTGTGCACCTTGCACAGTAAGCAGAGACAGCTGTAAAGCCGAGCTACTCACTTCACACAAGTACAGCAGTTGAGCTAGCCCATGTTTTAGGTCAAATATTGATGAGTGGTTTCTATTCATCCCACATGTCTCCCACTATATATACAGCATGTTGCAACATATTGCGTATCACTTGGAAAACCTAAAAATCACCCAAAAGGTTCAGCCGTCACAAGACTCTCCAAGTGTTCAACAAAGCTAATCACAAACTGAAGGACTTGTTTTTGACACTGAAGATTCTCTATTCTTTTAGTTTGTCTTTGTTTCATGTGCGTTAACTTGTAAACCTACTCTTCTCTGTTAAGACGTTGTTTGTAGGTATTTTGAAAAGTTTCAAAGTGTACTTGCTGGAAGTGTGTTTCCACAAGCTTTTGAGTGGTACACTAGGCTAGAGTTAGTCTGGGTGCTTGTAATTGGAGCATTACAAGTGTAGAGGGACTACAGAGGTTAGTTCCTAGGTTACATAAGTGTTATTGTAAGGGTGAGGGATTATGGGAGTTAGTTTCTAGCTTACAATAGAGTTGTAACCTAAAGTTGCTCGCATAGTGGATTTGAAATCCTACTGGGTAGGTCGTGATTTTTAATGTGCAAGGATTTTTCCACAGTAACATCCTGTGTCCTTTACTTACTGCATTGCATAAGGAAACTGGTACTCAACCAGGTCCCTCATATACTGTTTGGTGAGGGCACAACCTACAATAATAATAATGATCAGAAGAGGAATACACATGGAGGAAGAGGTAGAGGCTTTTACTAGGCAAAACAGGAATGGATGCAGAGGAGGAAGAATAAATATATTAAAGATTCAAGTGGTGTCATACTAGGGGAAGTAAGGGATAAGGGTGGATCACAATAGATTGAAGACAAAGTTGACACTCATAATACCTTTGACATCTTGGCCGCAGATGAAGGTGATGATCAACAAATTGTAGAAATTAAGCCTGCAGCAGAGAAGACAATGGAGGATCATGAGCAAGTGGTGCACAAAAAGATAAAATATTAAATCAAGAGGAAAACATAGAAACACAACAGGTTGAAGAAAATAAAAAGGAAAGATGATAAGAGTCCAATGATAAGCCCAGGGAAGAGTGACAATATCAATAATGGTGTACAACAGAAGTCAACATCAATGAGAAGTTCAAGTAAAAGCAGCAACACAGAGCAGAAAATTGGAGAAGAAGT
Organism: Lycium barbarum; assembly: GCF_019175385.1. Taxonomy (NCBI): domain Eukaryota; kingdom Viridiplantae; phylum Streptophyta; class Magnoliopsida; order Solanales; family Solanaceae; genus Lycium; species Lycium barbarum. The sequence goes on along the minus strand of NC_083338.1, from coordinate 86,637,090 downwards.
AGAGGTTAATTCAGTAAGTAACACAAGTCTAGTAAAGGCACAACAAACAGGAAAAATTGTAAGCAGTCAAAATGATACATTCAGTGCACAGAAGGAGAATGTAAGGCCAGAGGAAATAATTCAACATCAGGAGCATGCATCTCAATAGCAAGGAAATAATTCTGCATAGTCTTCAACTAAAAGTAAGCAGCACAGTGTTAGTAAACTACACTAAGTTGGAGAATCTACCAAGGAAACTAGTGGAACAAAGAGTGTAATGATTGCAAGTGGAGATAAAGAAGAAAATAAAGCTCTAGAGGTAATTAATACTCAGCATGATACAAGACCTGTTGAAACTGTCACCTCAGGAGGGAAGGACCTGGATTTTCATTTAATTGATCATAACATACATGTAGTAGCTAGAGCAGCAGACCTCTGCCCAAAACATATGGAAAAAGCAGCAGGGAGAGGCAAGAAGGAACACATCAGAGAAATTAGTGTCCCACCAAGTGGTGGGGTTCAAACAAGAATATGTTGCCTATGAATGCTATCATTTGGAATATTAGATCTGTGAATACAATGGAGGCTTATACAAGGTTGATAAAGATGCCTCAGAAATTTCATTTTGGTTTCATTGGTTTATTAGAACCTTTTCAAGATGCTGATAAGGTAGAAGAATACATGAGGAGGATAGGGTTACAACATGCTTTTGTTAACTGTACTGGAAAAATATAAGATTTTGTGGATGATATGTTTAAGGTTTCAATTGTAGTGGATCATTCACAACAATTAACTCTCAAATTGAAGATACAAGATACTTTGGATGAGATGGTTGTCTTAGTAGTATATGCAAAATGTTCTCAAGTGGAAATAAGGGAATTGTGGGATTCTTTAGAAAGTCTGAATGTAATAACACATGTACCATGTATAATTGGTGGGGATTTTAATGTCATCACTTCTGAGGAAGAAAAATATGGAGGTTTACCAGTCACCATGAATGAAGTACAGGATTTCAGGACCAGTATTCAAAATTGTTATGCATTTGATTTGGGCATTAAAGGAAGCAAATTTACTTGGTGAAATGGGCAAAGTGGAGAGGAGTGCATTTTCAAGAGATTGAGTAGATGTTTAGGGAATCAGACCCTGCATGATAAATTCCCTGGATTGGAGATGTCACATTTAATTAGAACAGGATCAGATCATGCACCTCTTTTAATTTCTTATTCTGCAGAAACTGAATCTTATAGAAAATCTTTTAAATTTATCAATTTTGGAGCTAAACATGGTTCATTTGTGGATATAGTGAAGGAACATTACAAAGTTGATTTCATGGCTAATTCTTTTCATTTGTTTCATCACAAATTGAAGAAAGTGAAAACTGCTCTAACACAATGGAGTAAAGACACTTATGGGAACATTTTTCAGGAAATTGAAACTTTGGAAGATGTGGCTAAAGTGCATGAAATTCAGTTTGAACTTCAACCCACTCCAGAAAATTAGGAAAGGTTGCGTAGAGTACAAGCTGATTTAAATAGGTACTTACATTTAGAGGAAGAATTCTGGAAACAAAAGGCAGGAATGCAATGGTTCAAGGATGGGGGACAGAACCACAACTTTTTTTCATTCATATGTGCAAGGAAGGAGAAAGAGGTTGCAATTAAGAAGAATTCAGGATCAGAATGGTAATTGGATAGAATCTAAGGAGGAATTATCACAAGAGGTAATCAGATTTTACTCTGAGCAGTTTACTAAGGAAGAAGATCCAACAAATTTTGAAATTTTAGATCATGTCCCACAGATGATTACAGAAGACCAAAATATTTTTATTGGGGGTTTGCCAACTGAGGAGGAAGTAAAGAAGGTAGTTTTCAGCTTGAAAGGAGAGAGTGTTACTCGGCCAGATGGGTTCACTTGTATTTTCTATCAGACTTGCTAGGATATCATAAAGGAAGATGTCACAAACATGGTGAAGGCATTTTTTTTGTGAGCTGAGCTACCTAGATTTATTACACGTACTAATCTGGTGTTATTTCCTAAGAAGGATATAATCAATACTTTATCAGACATGAGGCCAATTAGTTTGAGTAACTTTAGTAATAAAATCATTTCAAGATTGATTCATGATAGAATGGTAGAGGGTTTAGCAGACATAATTTCTCTAAATCAGGCAGGTTTTGTGAAGGAAGAAGTACAGTGGAGAATGTGCTACTTACTCAGGAAATCATAGCAAATATCAAATTGAGGACAAAGTCTACTAATGTAGTCATGAAATTAGACATGGCTAAGGCTTATGATAGGGTTTCTTGGTTGTTCCTGCTCAAGGTTTTAAGAAAGTTTGGTTTTTCAGAGGTTTTGATAGATATGATTTATAGGCTAGTTAGCAACAACTAGTATTCTATTTTAATTAATGGGCAACAACTGGGTTTCTTTTAGTCTTCCAGAGGTGTCAAGAAAGGGGATCCTTTATCTCCTACCTTATTTACTCTATCTGCAGAGGTGTTGACCAGAAATCTTAATGCTCTACATTAGATTCATCAATTTAAAGGTTATGGTTTGCCTAAATGGAGTCCTAAGGTGAATCATCTAGCTTATGTTGATGATATGATCTTTTTTTTTTCCAGCAAATGTGTTTTCCTTACAGCTTGTTATGGAAATTTTAAAGAAGTATGAGAGAACATTAGGACACAAGATCAATAGGGAGAAGAGTGTAGTTTACATGCATAAAAATGTTCTTGGTGATATGAGCATTACAATAGAAATTGTTACAGGAATTGGGAGGAAAATTTTTCCTTTCACCTATTTAGGTTGCCCAATATACCATAGTAGGAGAAAGATTTTTTCACAAACATTTTGATGAAGATAATGAATAGACTACAGAGTTGGAAAGGAAAACTTTTATCTTTTGGGGGTAGAGCTATTCTTATTAAACATGTATTACAAATAATGAAAATTCACCTATTATCAGCAGTTAAGTCTCCTATAGGTCTAATCAGGCAAATGCATAAAATATTTGCTCAATTTTTTTTGGAGCAATACTGTGGGAGGTAAAAGTAGACACTGGCTTCATGGAATCATCTTTTTTTTTTTACCAGTAATGGAAGGTGGGATGGGTTTTAGATCATTACATGATGTATCAGTGGTCTTATTTTGTAAACTATGATGGAATCTGAGAACTAAACCATCCTTATGGAGTGCAATCAATAGTATTGTAGAAAAAAGAATCCTGTCATTATCCTGTGGAAATATGGCTCTCAAACCTGGAAGAACTTGTTGCAAGATAGAGACCTGATTGAACATCACATTTGGTGGCAAATAGGTATGGAAAATTCTCAATTTTGGTTTGATAATTGGACAAGAATGGGTGCTCTATACTAAACTGTAGAAGGATATGATGAGAATGTTCAAAATGTGGCTGATGTAGTGGATCAGGGGCAGTGGAATTTTGGAAGATTGAGAGAACTACTTCCTGAATATATAGTGCAGAATATTAGCAGCACTATTAGACCTACAATGATAGAAAAAGGCATGGTGGATAATGGATACTGAGGGTGATTTTACAATCAAATCAGCATAGGACTATATTAGATTGAGAGGACAAAAGATGGAGATTTATAAGTATATGTGGATGAAAGGATTGCCATTCAAGATATATTTTTTCTTATGGAGGTGTTGGAAATACAAGCTACTTTTGGATGATGTATTGAAGAAAATGCACTATAACTTGGCATCCAGATGTTAGTGTTATCTCAATCCTAAGGAAGAGACAATCTGACATTTGTTTGCTACATCTTATGCAGCTAATAGGACTTGGTCCCATTTTTCTTCAATTGCAGGTTTGAATATGGAAGGATAAATGTTACAGCAAAGAGTTGTAAAGTGGTGGACTGCACCAGTTCAAGGGAGATTGAAGATGATTTTTCAGGCTATTCCTGCAATCATTATTTGGGAACTATGGAAAAGAAGGAATGCTATAAAGCATGGAGGGAAAAAAAACAATTGGAAGAGTCATATACCAAGTTTTTGCAACTATTCAAAGACTAGTGATGATCAGAAATCCCTCAATCACACAGGTGCCACACAAACGGGAAGAGTTGATTACTGTGCTAGAGAATGGAAGTAATAGGCTGAAAGTTACAAATGTTGTATGGAATTTTCCACCAGCAGGATGGCTATTGTGCAATACAGATCCAGCCTCTAGGGGAAATCCTGGTAGAAGTGCTTATGGTTTCTGCTTGAGGAACAATGAGGGGAACTTGGTATATGCTCAAGCTGTAGAGATAGGCATTAACACTAATACAAATGCTGAGGTGATGGCAATTTTAGAAGCTATGAGGTATTGTAGGAATGAAAGATTGGATAATGTCATAATGCAGACTGACTCTGAAATGATTTATAAAATTTTAGAGGAAGGATGGAAGCCACCATGGGGAATTGTTGGTTGGATAGAAGATATTTTGGAGCTAAGAAGTACTATGACTGTCTCTTTTAGTCATATTTTGAGGGAAGGGAATAAGCTTGTTGATGCTCTAGCCAATCAAGCTTTAGATGAAGCCTCCTTTCAATGTCAGGATTTTGAGGGGCTAAAATCTAATTGTAGGAAGATCCTCAACAGTGATAAGTCTCAGATTCCATACTTGAGGATAAGGACTAAGAGATAATGGAATGGTGTAATGACAGAAAGGGGAATAGGTCTGGAAACTGGGATAAAGAAGATGATAAAAGCTTAATCATCATGTTCAAATCCAGATGGAGGCGAACATGATGGCTTTTTCTAACTATGTTTACTTTTTTGCAGGTTTCTAAACTATACAAATTAGCACAAACAAGGGTAGGAGGTTTTAATTCCAGAGTTTCAAGGTTACTAGTTACACAAGCTAGCATAACTAGAGCATTCAGGAAACAAAAGCAGCACAACAACACAAAGGGAAAAGGAAAGGAAGCAAGCACACAAGATCAGATCAGTCCAGATAATAGATTCAGTAACATTGAACAAATTCAGTATATGCAGAAAAAAGATTGTCAAACTCTCATCCCTGATTTAGACAAAATAGGTTGGGTGGATGTTTTATTTGTGGTATTAGCATCGTATGCTGCTCATTCAAATAGACAGAAATTAAATCTATATGAGTCAAAATTACGAAGAGAAAGAGATTTATTTTTTCAACATCAGCAGTATATGCGAGGAGTAAATACCTGAAAAGAAACAAAAGGTTTGATAGATGATGAACTTACAAGGTCGAATGGAGGTGGAAACTGCACCATGAGCTCAGGAACACCTCGATTCAAGTCAAATTGAGGAAAGATCCACCACACGAAGAACAAGAACAACAAGATGAGCTCAGAAGCACCTCGATTCAGTCAAATCGAGCACAGATTCAGCACATGCAGGACAAGAACAAGGTTAAATCACACAAATGACCCAGAAATTCAACAAGAAAGCAAAGAGGGTGAGAAGATATACATATATCGAGTTCAACTTCATCAACAACACATCACTACAAGTGGCGAAGGCATGGATCAGAACAGACGGCTCAGACAGCTTCATCATTTCCACACCGGTATCGAACAAGCAGATGAAGAATCGAGAATATCAAGTCAACAAATGCAGATAGGGCATAAATTTTACTTTCCTATATATATTTTAGGACATAAGGCAGATGGACCCTTTTTTGTTTTTTCGTTATTTGGAGTTGGGCCTGTTTTATGGGCTCAACTCATTTTGTTTTGTTTTGGATTTGCTGAATAAATAAAAAGCCCAATCGGGCATAATTTAATTTTAAAAAATAAATAGAAAAGGATTATAGGATGGCAACAAATGACAAATTCTTTTCTAATTGTCGGAAGAAAAAAAGAGAAAAATAAAATTAAGTAAATATCAATGCTTAACAGTGTTATAAATCTAAACAATCAAAGAATTTCGACTCAAAATACAAAGGTTCAAATTTAAATATAAAATTCATTTCTTGAATGTTTAAAAAATTAAAATAAATTTCTTAGGTGTGTAATATTATTAATAGAAATTAAAACTCAAAATTACATGTTTAAAGCAAAGAGAAGGAAAATCTAAAAACTTATCACACGTAATTCAACAACTAAGTCAGTGTAATAATATTACTTTTTCATTTAAAAGAATGTTGCATATATTTTAATGTCCACTGCTATTTTACATGATTTGTTCTTTTAGTATAAAATTCTAAATTTATTGACACGTGCAACACATGTAGCCAACAAACTAGTAAACTCATACGTGTCTAAAAAGATTTGTACTGATTTTCAGATAGTTTAAAAAATTATAAAATGATGTCAATAGTGTTGAAAATGAAGAGACAGTGTTATCAGTAAAGATAGGGTTGTCTTTAAATTTCTTGTTTAGTTAATTAAAATTAATCTTTTAAACACTAAATGAATTTGAAGTAGGGCAGAGTTAGAGCGTCAACTATGGGTTTGGTCAGATGAGGAGATTTTTTTATTTATTTTTTTAACTTAAAAACACTTTTTTATTTTATTCAAACGCTACAAAAGTGCTTAAAAGCTATTTTGGCTTAAAAGCACCTAAAATACGCCAATTCAAACAGGCTCTATAGTGGCGTCAGGCGTGTATCCAAAAAGAAGGCGAAAGAACCTAGAAACGTATGCAATTCTAGTGTAATCTAGGAGGTTCTTCAGTTAATGTTTTGTTAGGAACAGAACTGGCTTCTATATTCCAGAATTTTTCCAAAATAATTTTAATACTTCCTAAATACCTCTCTATCTCGAACACACTGGAAGATAACAGGAAATGCCATGCACAATTCGAGAGGCGTTTGACAAGAGTAGACAAGTTAGAAATATGATTGTGTTACGTTAATCACAAATCATGTAACATAAAATTTTAGATTGTAGTTGAGAAAATAAACTATAATTGTAATTTATTTCGATTGGGTTCTTAGATTATGTTGAAAATATCTGAAGAAGTTTGAATCTCAATTTCGGAACGATTTGATGGAGACTTAAGGTGGTTTGAATTAAAATTTGAAGACGATATAAGTTAGGAGAGAGGATCAACTGATGAAATGCTCTAGTTTGTTTTCTTTCAGCACCGCAAGCTAAGATTGACTACCGGATGGTACATAGGACAGTGCAGCGCATTTTCACTACTGCACGGGACAAAGGTCAGAGAGCATATGGTTTCATTGCAGACCCCCTCTTCCATTTTTTGCATTTCTCGTCGTAGAGATAGCAGACCTTTTCTTAATTTTTTAGGGAACACCACTAAGAAATAATAATCTTCAGTCCAAAGCCAATACTAAATTCTGAAGCTTTTATATTTACTATATACTATTCTGCTTTGCATTTGTACACACCCATTCCATCATCAGACGTACAGCACAACAAAATGGTGCACGCAGCTGCACTAAGTTACACAACCAGATATTATACTAAAATATCATTACATTGTCAATGTGCATCCAGCAATGTGGAAACTATGTCATTGCTCATTGATGATAAACCATAGAGAGGGAAGAAGGGCAGGGACTTCCCCCAGAATTGTGATCTGAACAGCTACTTAAAACCTCCAAAACTAAGAAACTACCACACAACGACATTTATTTCTCCAGATATAACAAAGCGAGAAGCATACTACCACATCATTGCATTACCCCTGAAATTGCACCAGAAATTACAGATTAGAGCAAAAAAAAAAAAATGAGAAAGCTGAATACTACAGTGATAAAGTTACTACTGCATATACCTTGCTGGCAATGTTGTTTGAAAGCCAATCTAGTCCCTCATATAACCCTTCTCCAGAAGTAGCACATGTACTCTGGATATACCTGCGAGAGGGAGGGGTGTGTTGGGGGAGGGGGAGGGGGAGGGGGGGGGGGGGGGTTCTTTAGAGCCAGCTTATTTAAGAAGCTAATTGACAGAAAAACCAGGATTGAACTAGATATTGGATGCCCAAATAAATTACCAGTGTCGCTGTCTGAGAGAATGAAGGCCAAGCTTGTCGGTGATTTCAGCTGCATTCATTGCATTTGGAAGATCTTGTTTGTTTGCAAAAACAAGCAGCACAGCTTCTCTTAATTCATCCTGCAGAGAATGTATTTAGATATCAAGAACTGCTGTACCCCCAGGTTGGACGGATATCTGGTTTAAGATTTATCATAAGATATTTCTAACCAACTATAAAAATACCAAAATTACCTCATTTAACATCCTGTGAAGCTCATCCCTTGCCTCAACTACACGATCTCTGTCATTGCTGTCAACCACAAAGATGAGACCCTGTGTGTTCTGGAAATAATGCCTCCATAGAGGTCTAATCTGCAAGTGCAACACAAAAGATAAACGTAGAAACACACTTTTAGCTCTTCTGGAAACAGACTGCATATATACCTATAACAGTGCCTTTAACTATCAACACATGAAACCACTAACAGATGGTAGAATAGCCAATTCAAAAAAACCAAGATAGGTCCACTTATGTCCATAAGGTGCTATAGCCAATTCAAATACCAAAAAAAAAATTGTATGTCCAGGTACATCCATTAAGGGTCGTTTGGTTGCTGGATAGGAAGAGAGTTATTATTCATGTATTAAAACTAGCATAGCTAATACCAAGTTGGTAGCTTTGTATAAAATTCAGCATACCAAGTACGGTGTTTGGTTATCATTTTACAATCCCACATAAATAAAATATGTATAAGTTATGGGTCAATTTATGTGTTATTTTACGCAGGGTAGAAGGTTGAATAACTAATCAGAGATTAGTAATACATGAATAACTAATCCCTCTAACCAGCAACTAAGTGGCCCCCTTAAGCGCTCAACCACGCTGCCTCATACTGGCACTTTCTTAAATACTCAACCAACCAGGTTTAGCCTCGAAAATCATGTGTTCAGTAAAAGTTTCAGGAGTGCACCCCAGGCTAATGGACTCCAATGACCAAACTTTCAGGAATGGTGCCCATCAGAAGCGTTTCTCTACCAGAAAATTCATTGTCTGCTCTACTGGACACCAGTTTCCATCTTAGCATTATGTAACTGATGTTCAGTATGACCAAGCTTTCAATACTGATGCTTCACTCAGAGGGGCTCTACTGGAAAAATTGTTGCCTGCTCCACGGGACACCGATTTCTGCCTTAGCTTTATGTAACTGACACCAGAGTTCAGCAGCTCTGTCTCCTATGGCTAAGAGAAAGTTCATGCAATTTGCTGCCTCCATGGGACCTCTAGGATGATGAGCTAACCAATGTTTACCATGCATCTCACTCTGGCAACCTTCCATTCAGTGGTTAGGGTGTAAACATGCCACGTTCCACATGTTTGGACCAAACATGCTTATCATACAAGCTTGAGCACTGCTCACTAGCACAATTGTTATGAGCATCCCGAACACAAATTCAGCTTGGCTCGATCAGAAATAGTTAAGCTTTAACTTGTTTGTGGATCAAAATGGAAAAACAAATATAAAGAGCAAAATGATTTGTGAGCTCGTTTTTGTTTCAATTTTTACTTTTCCCTTTTTGAAACAAACAAAGGCTCTACACCATTTTGAAATGCTTGAACACTACATATCAGATCCCTAAAATGGTCAAAATGGGCATGCATATAATCTGCTCTATAATCTTTTTCATATTCCTTATCTCATTTGGAAAATCTTTTTCATAAACCTTGTCTCATTTGGATAATCTTTTCATATTCTGTATCTCATTTCTATTATACGAGAAGAGGGGTGGCCCCAAGGGCTTTGATCTAGTGGCAAGAGCACAACATGTGATGTTTGGGTTAGGTGCATGTTACAGGTTCGAACCCTACCGTAAACAAAGCTTAGTATTTAAGCAGAGAAGGGTAGAGATGCTGCCTGTTATTCATGAAGTTCCGAGCCATGCATCACTGGCCCTTGGAATTTTTAGGTCATCAAAAAAAATATGAGCAGAAGGGAGCAATCTGATCAAATGCGAAAAGCGCAAAAAATGCTTAGGTTTGTTGGAACTTTAAGCGCAAAGCGGAAATAAAAGTGTGAGCTTTAATGAAGAAAGGCGCAAAGGAAGAAGAAATACAAATATGTATATGTAGTCCAAGACTAATAACTATAAGCACAACTAACAAATACAGGGACAAAGAAATTGAAAAAAAGTTTAAGATAAATTGTGTTTTTTTTTAAGACTTGATATAAAGTGTTATGATAAAGTGAAATAAGAATTGTTTGTGTCGCCTCTTCTGGATTATGCTCGTTGGCAAGGAAACTTATGGCGACACCGAAGCGCCCACTAAGAGAGATGAAGCACTCAACATATTTTACGCTCAACATATTTGCGCTTCGCTCCAAGGCTTAAGCGAGAATCCCAGATAAATCAGTAATGAGCAAGTTCTATGAGATCAAATTGTGAATAGAAAATGTAAAAAACAAAAAAATGAAGAAAAAAAAAATTCCTTACCAAAAAAAGTTGTTGATAGAGCATACGTGAGTTGAGCCAAATGCCAAGCAAGGAATCCTAATTATCAAGTAATACTAAGCTCATGTTCAGTAAATGAGCTGGTGCTGATTTTAAACCAGCCAAGGCCTAGCATTTTCAGCAAAAGCAAAGGCTCGACTCATTAACACATCTAATTGAGTGCGACAGTAAAATCCTTTCCTTCTAACAAATTACCATCATTATTACCCTTATCTTATTACTTCACAATTGAGAATACATTTTCCAACATAAATATGTGGTCATAAATGCGTAGATACTCCAAATTCTAGAATGTTTCATACAGAGGCTACTCTTGAAGCTAGCATGTCTCACACATGAAAACCCACAGAAAAGAGGATTTATCCTGTGCAGCAGCTGTTTTTTATGTGGAAAGCCGTTTGAAGTTGACAGTCGCCTATATTTGCACTGCCCCATCACTGCTCAGCTTGCTACGGCAACTAATATGTTATTGAAGAGTTGAAGCAGAAAAGGGTTAGGCGAGAAAAAGAGGATTTGTGAAACACTATACCAGCTATTGCTCAGTGGACTGTTTTGATTGAGAGAAATAGGAGATGCTTTCAATACATGGCAAACATTCAGATGTTAAAGTCAAAGCGGTTTTGTTTTTGGTGTAAAATGGAACAAGTAGATGATGTTGAATCTATTTTAGGTGCTAGAAATTAGAATCGCCACAGGTTTAGAAGGATAATGCTATTGTAAAGACACTCTACTTTGCTGCACATGTACAGTTTCAACAGCACACTCCCTTTCAATTGTTCCATTTTGTTTTTTTTAAACTGAAAAAATTTAGCCCAACCTGGATGGGCACTTTAGGTGTGCCACAATGAATTCAAGATTTCTCAATTGAAAGGCTAATGCACCCATTGTGGGTGTGCATATATCTTCATTAGAATTCATGGCAAACACACCCATATTGGGTGTTATTTCATGATACCACATTGTGGTGTTGTTCCATTTATAAAATACCTAGCATGACCTTCTCAAAACAAATGTGCTACCCTCGAAGCCATAAATGAAACCTTTTCCTAGCCTCACAAAACTCACCTTCAAAAGTTATATTTCCATAGGTCCTATAAAACAATTCCTTATTTCCAAACTCATTTTCTAGGTTTTTTTAGTCTTTCATAGTAAACATGTATTCATAGTAATGGAAGAACAATCTCAATGATTTGCCCTGAGGATTTAGGTCTAGTGGTAAGAGTGCAACACCATGATGTGTGGATTAGGCGCACATCATGGGTTCGAAACAGAAGTCTGGTATATTTGAGTGGAGAAAGGTAGAGGGATGGGCCCATTATCCACCAAGTCTTGAAGCATGTGCCACTAGTGCTCGGAGATTTCTTGGTTATCAAAAGAAACCAAAAAAGAACGAAGAACAATCTAAATGACCATCCTTTTGCCCAGAGGAATACGATTAAAACGAAAATCTTTGGGAAGAACATTTGGTAGAATCATACTAAATTTCCAGCCAACTTGATCAATCAGACATCAGTGTTCTAAAGAACTCGTGGTAGTCTATAAAAAGTCAAAAATATGTTTGCCACAAGATAGTTTGCTATCCCTTAGCAGATAGAAGACATGAAAACAGGCTGGCTCAGTTCAGCATAACTTATGATTATGTTAGTTGTTGACATTTGACAACAGTATAGTCAACACCTGACCGTCCATAAGCACATTAATTTCGACATAAATAAGGCATTCTCAGTTAATTAATGTCAAAGCGCCAAAATATGCTACTCCCTCCGTTTCTAAATAAATGGTGTTTTAGGCCTTCCATTTTGTTTCAAAATAAGTAGTGCTTTAGGATTTCAAGAAAAAAATAATCTTATTCTTCTAAAATTACCCTTATTTACATAATCAAGAATCATTAAGTAGCTTTTCTTTTTCTAGGCATTTGATTAGGGATAAGTAAGAACACTTCTAATTTTCTAGGAGTGAGCAATTTCTTGAGGGGTACGCAGAAGCTAAAAACACCACGTATTATGAAACGGAGGGAGTAAGCTTATCAAAGTCAGAAAAATATGTACTTTTTCACGAGATGAGACATCTCATAAGGAAACCATGCAACCAACGCAAATTTTAATTGAAAGGGGAGAGTGACATTATGGTCTCACAAGCTAAGAATCTTCATCAGAGGTGATAAACTATTACCCCAATTTTTTTTATTTTATTTTTTGATGAAACTATTACCCCAAATTTGAATCATGGAGAACTAAAGAACCGCAAATCTCAGGTAATACAAGACAAAAACAATTAATTAGGGAATAAGAACTTCTTGTACCTTGTCCTGACCCCCAACATCCCACACAGTAAAGCTGATGTTTTTGTATTCAACAGTCTCCACATTGAAGCCTACCATTGAAATAGAAAACGGTTTAAATTACATGGCAACTAGAACTGGCACATTTGGCATGATCAAGAAATCTCTCCTAACAACACAGATGATAAGCATTTGATTAAGATACAAAATTCAAGGCAAAAATAACAATCCTCAAATATTGTTTGATTCCCCAACATATCATCCCTATTTTCAGAGTTTACAATCTCTCCCATATAGCACATGTAAATGCAAATGATCTGTAGTAATTTTTCTAGAGTTAACCACTCCTTGGAAGTACACCTATCAAATAACAGTAGTCAATGGATAGACACAGCACATTCTTTTTGGCTATACAGATCAACATAACCTTACGTTCATACCCCATGATGAGTTAACTTTCTAATCATGCACAATGGTGCATCAAAATTATATAAAAGAAACTAGTAAATGAAAAACAAAAACAGATTTCACGGAAGGAAGCATACCGATGGTTGGGATAGTGGTAACAATTTCTCCCAACTTGAGCTTGTACAGAATTGTGGTTTTACCAGCAGCATCGAGACCAACCATAAGAATACGCATTTCTTTCTTTGCAAAGAGGCGACTAAAGAGTTTAGTGAAAGACAGCCCCATCTCTGTAAATCTGCAAAATAACATAAATACTTAATATGGTGAATGAAATCTAAGAAAGCAACTACTATCCAAACAAAATAATTAGCACAGCGCCTTTTCCCCTGTCCTTGTTATTTCTCTACCAATACTTAACAAATCTCCACTGCTGACAATACCCACCAACACCCATCAGTTTCTTCTTTAATATTCATCATTTGGGAAAGAAGCCCACAAAAGTTTACCACTTTAGACACAATTAGCCATTTGTGGTAACAGCTTCACAACATATAAAATACCCTATTATTATTATCCTCTGACACACTTTCCCATATTGATCCGTGACAAATGATCAGATATGAAACAAATAATGCTACATGTGTTTCTTTTTTTTTTTTTTTGAACAAATAATGCAACATGTAATCGTGGAGAGGAAGGAGCATCATTTAGTAGCCGAAATACCTCCAAAGGAACAAAACAATCACAGACTAGACTGATATTCCACAACCAAAAACAGGAAGAACAAAAGAATCATAACATTAGGACCAGATATTACATATTTCAGAACGTTGTGAATTTAAAAACCACAAACTGAACATTCATCCAGAGTATAATATGAAGGAACGTCCAAACCACCTTCAATTACGAAAATTTCAGTTACATACATTTTACTTCCGTATGTTTATCAAAATTAGCAAGCTTGATCAGATCCAAAAGGCAATAAAAGACACAATTATGGTAGAATCCAAATAAGGTAGGAAATTCAGGACAAACCCTAACAAGAAGTGGTAGTAATAAATCGTGTAATTGAAAAATCAAAAAATGACCTTATATATATATAACAAAGGAATTCCAACACAAAATGGGAAAATGAGGAACAAAGAAAAGGTAGATCTGGGATGACATGTAGTTAAAAGTAGATTATTAAAACAAAAAGGAAAGGAAGAGAAAAGCGAGTGGATTACCGAAGATGGGCCGATGAGAGAGGGGATAAAATCAGCAGATCGAGAAGGAGAGAAAATGAAGTGATGGGCTTATGTTTGTTATTTATATGCATCTTTGACGGTCGTTTCCCAATTCGTTTTTCGCCGTTATCATTCCGTTATAACTTCGCGTCAACGCGCAGCACATCACTTGTCTCTCTTTTTTGGTATCAAGGAATTACTCAATTGTTTAGTTAAAACATAATATTCCTTGATAGTAATTGAAGTAGAGATTAGCAATACTTTGGGCAAAAAAAGTTCTCCAACTGAGCCAAAATATTGTATATGTCATGATAATATTTCTTTTCTAGTAGTAGCAAACCTATTACTATCTCTCTTTCTTTTTTTTTTTTTTTTTTTATTACTATCTCTCTCCCAAAGTGGTAAACATGCTATTGGAGGGGAGGCCAAACAAATAGATGGTAGGACTAGATTGAGCTCGCTTTCTGTGTTTTTTTTAGGAGTTATTTTATGTTCTAGGTCCTATGTTTTTCTTTCTCGATGCTTTTCATAGCCCAATTTCGTAAATAAGGGAATGGCCCGTGACATCAATTGACTTAAACAAGTCGGGGAACGAAGCGGTAGGTGCCGAGCGTAGAATTAGTTTTTGGTAGCTCATGAACCGACCGAAAGATGGGTTGATTGTTCCTTCGCCCTATGGAAACTAACTTTAATATCCAAATATTGTCACGGGTTTGAAACTTTTTTGAATCAATAAAGAAAGTCTATTAAATCAACGTTTGATTGAAAATTTATCAGATTAGGATCATAGATGAACTTAGGCTATATTAAGTTTAAGATATTAGTCCAAATAAAATTACAGACTAATATAATTGGTCTAAATATTAAGTTCAATATATATATATATATATATATATATATATATATATATATATATATATATATATATATATATATATATATATATATAATTGAGGATTCAATTTTGTTGGACTTCAAATGATGAGCTTACTCTGTTAAGCTCAAGATCTCATATTATTCTAGAGGCCTAATCTCATGCCACGTGTCAAATGATATGGCAAGTCAAGTCAAGTGAAAGAGTCAATATGAACATGACATATGTCAAAATTACATAGCATGCTAGTCAAATAAAAAGCCAGTGGAAATGCACCAAGTGTGCAAGTGATGTGTTTCAACTAAACAAATATGGTCATGTCATTTGAATCTGATCAGTCAAAAAAGAGTTTGTAATTATTACAAGAGATAATTACACTTTATGTTAATTAGGGTAACAATGCTACAAAAAATGACTCACTTATCCTCCTCCTTCTCCTCCTCCCCCCCCCCCCCCCCCCCCCCCTCTCTCTCTCTCTCTCTCTATCTCTATCTGCCTCCCCTCTCTCGCTCTCTCTCTCTACCTTCTCTCTCTCTCGCCTCCTCGCTCTATCTCTCTCTGCCTCCTCTCTCTCAATCAGTGGCGGAGCCAGGATTTTTGCCGAAGGGGTTCAAAATATAAAAAAGTAAACATGCGAAGAAGCTTAAGGGAGTTCAACATCTACTAGATATACATAAAAACTAATTTTAACCTTATAAAAACAGTATTTTTTTCCGCCGAGGGGGTTTGGATGAACACCCTCGGCATAGTGTGGCTCCGCCACTGCTCTCAATCACCCAAAAATTCACTCAAATCTGGTGGTGAGCGAGGTGATGTGGCTGGTGGTTTTCGCCGGAGCTCCGGTGTAATCTCATTGAGGGAGAAATAGAGATAAATGGAGAGGGAGAAGTCTGTTGCTGCTCGTCGGACATCATTGGTGGTGTTGGAGTTCGCCAGAAAATGGAACTCTAGCGATGGCTGGTGGCTGCTGCTGCTTCCTCATTGGTGGTGTTAGAGTTAGTTTCCGTGTAATAGTGTATAATGTTGTATAATAGTGTATATGAGGTGTGTATACACCCATATACACACCTCTCATACACTATTATACATTTTTATACACCTATATACATATTGTATCTGTCTTGTATAAAAGTGCAATTCTTATTCAAAACCAATCTAGATCTATGTTTATATTCACTTATACAATATTATATAATTGTGTATAAGTGCGTATTTTCGAGTATAATATTGTATAATTATATCTTTTAGTATATATACCGACACATTATACACTTTCATACACCTATATACATAATATACCAGTCTTTTGTATATAAGTGTATAACATTGTATAAAGTGTTTTTGGGCTGTATTTTTGCAATGTAAGTTTTGGGCTATATTTTTGCGATGTAAGTCAGCGAATTGTACATTTACGAAATTTCCCCTTACAACAACTCTTCCATCGTATAATTATAAATATGGGTCCCCATGATTCGGAAAGTACACCATAATTTCTAACACGAAGTCAGAGAGAGCCCGTTGATCAAAGACCACAATTGTTTCTACAAGCTTAACAAATTCGTGCATTTAGAAACCAAGTTCAATCTCAAGAACGAAGAACAAATCAAGATTCAAGGTATACCAGTTTAAATCATCAGTTTGTTCTAGTTGGATTCAAAATCATTGTTCGTGGCAACAAATATAATTTCAAGACCCTAATTAGAAACAAAAACAGAAAAGAGCTCATGGATCAATGACCACCAATTTCTTTACAAGTTGTAGACATTCAAGCATTTCTCTACAAATTTTAAATATGCGAAGATCAAGAACGAAGGCAAATATAATACCAAGGCATTAAAGATCAAAGTTATTTATTCATGAGATAATTATTGTTTGTGGCATCCATCAAAGTATTTGCGATGAATAAATCAAATTCACATCCAAGTTCAAGATTATGATGAAAGATCGAGAAGATCAAGAAAACCAAGAAGTACAAGATTGAAATTCAAGAGCAAGAAAGTCCAAGAAGGTCGAGTTTGAAGATTATTTTCGTTCGAGAAGGAGAATTCTTATTTCTTGAATCGTTTTCTAAATAGGTTTCTTGTTTTTTGATTTATATTATAGTAGGGATTTAGTTTCCTATCACTAGTAGGATCTTTATCCTAGTTCTAATAGGATTCTAGTTTTCTCTATTCTTTTCCTTACAAAATAGGAATTTTACTTTCCTTGTTCTTACCTATTTTCTTTCAAGAGTAGAATAGGGATTTGTTGTCATCAAATTAGAATCTATATAAAGGGTTCTCATGCTTTGTAAAAGAGGATTCACATTTTTTAGAATAAGCATAGTTTGCAATAAAGTTATTTTCTCTATTTTTTAATCCTTGTTTTTGTTCCAAGCAAGGTGGTAATAGTCTTTATCTTGTTTTCAGTTGTGTGTGGTGTTTCTTTATCATGTTTATTGATTTAAAGTGGTGACCTAGGAACTTTATAGGTTCTTGATCATTCAAGAACACGTTTGATTAAAATTTGTTTTATTTCATACCCAGGACCTTAACTTTCTTTTCATCGTTTCACCCTGAATATTTACTTGTTTTGGATAGGTAAATAGTTATTTTCATAGTTCAAATTATCACCTTTCCTCTTGATAGCAACTAAATTAAAAGTACAAGGAATTGAAAGTAGGAAGCAAGCAAAGATAAAAAGCTAGACACAAATATTGAAGACATACTAGCAAAAATTAGGATTAGAATCCTAATTACCTCTAATACATTCAATAAAAGCACCTAAACTATTAGAATCCTCAAGAAGAAGGTTACCTCTTGCAAATCCTAGGGAAAAGTTCAAAGGCAACAATAAGCTCATAAATATTCATCAACATAATCTAGTCAAAATAAGCTAGGTTGTGAAGTATTTATAATAGGGCTAAGTAATACATCAAATGTCCAAAAATACCCTTTAAGTAGGCCTAAATATATAATATTCCCTCCAAGGTGTCCCCATCCTTCAAATCTTGATCTACCTTCCATTGTATGATATTGTAATATTTGGTAGGAATCTCCAAAAGGTTCTTTAAGGTATCTATCATCATCAAGTGTCTTCCAATATCTTGAAGTTCCTTTGCTTGACTCCTCGTGAAGGGTCTTGAAGTGAGGATGTTGTTGTCGTTATCATCCTCCCCTTCTTGAGAAAAATTCGACCTCGAATTTGAATGTTCACCAACATCAAAACAGATCAAGGCACTAACATTGTGAACTTGAAAATCACTAGGGGGTCCATCTCCTCTTAGTAACTACCTGTTCTTCCTTTTGTGAGGGAATCTTTCCTTTCTAAAGTGTACCCAAACCCAATCTCTGGGTTCAAAGATCATCATTTTTCTTCCTTTGTTGGCCGTACTAGCCGCTTTTTGACTCATCTTCTCAAGTTGTCTCCTAGCTTTTTCATGCACTTTCTTCATAGCCTCGAACCTTGCTTTAGCATCTAAACTCACAACAATTTTTTGAGATAAAGGGGTTAGATCCAAAGGAGTTAGTGGGTTAAAACCATAAACACATAGACATTACCAATAGAAGAATGAATAGGTCTATTATATGCAAACTCAATCAATGGTAAATGATCCTCCCAAGAAGTAAGCTTTCCCTGAACCATGGTCCTAAGCATATTTCCTAAACTCCTATTGACATCCTCGGTTTGGCCATCGGTTTGAGGGTGACAAGAAGTAGAAAACAATAATTTAGTGCCAAATTTATCCCACAAACTTCTCCAAAAATGACTAAGAAACTTTGAGTCCCTATCACTAATGATAGTCTTAGGAACTCCATGCAATTTAAGGACATAGTCAACAAATAATGTAGCAACATGTGAAGCATCATCTTGTTTATGACAAGGTATAAAATGAGCCATCTTTGAAAATATATCAACTAACACAAAAATGCTATCTCTACCTTTTCTAGTCCTTGGTAATTCAAGTACAAAATCCATGGAAATATCTAACCACGGGGCACTAGGAATAGGCAAGGGAGTGTACAAACCATACGGATGTACCCGACTTAATGCCTAGCTCACACATTCTTTCTGCATCAAGTTTCATCTTAGGCCAATAAAAGTGTTCTATGAAAATCTCAAAAGTCTTGGGTATTCCAAAATGTCCCATCATACCTCCACTATGAACCTCTCTAACAAGTAACTCCCTCCAAGAAGAGCTAGGCACACACAATCATCCAACTTTATACAAGAAACCATCATGCTTATGAAACTTCTTTTTCTTCTCCACTTGGGCTAATTCCGTAGCCTTTTTTTGCTTCTCATGTTCATCAAGATATGCATCATCAAGCTTAAATGGTCTCTTATATGCCTCAATGTGATCACACTTAGCATAGATCTCCTTAAAGTCATGGTCACTAGGGTAAAGCTCCTTTAAACTCTCAAAACCCATCAACCTAGATGACAAAGAGTTTACCAAGGCATATCTCCTACAAAGGGAATCCGCTACCATACTAGATGGTAACGTACTCACTTTCTCCTTTTCTCTTTTGTTTTGTGACAATTTACTCTCATTTTTCCTCTCATTAACTTCTTTGTCCTCTCTTAAATTACCATTTTTCCCACCCTTACTCCTCTTTGTATACGGTAAAAATCAGGGTCGGCGACCCTGATTCAAGGTCCGACGATCCGAACTAAGGGTAAGGGGAAATGGTTAGTAGAGCTCGACTAAATCGAACAGGAGCGCTCAGACTTGACAACCCCCGAAGAGTGGACCCGCAGTTGGCGATAGTGCGAGAAATCCAGCCCGTTGAGGATTTCACTCCGCACGATGTAGTTGACAATTGTCAAACCCGAAATTTCGGGGATCCCTATCTCTAATTGATTTAATTACCTTGTTGAATGAAAATTCTTGTACTATAAATAAGGGGGGGGGGGGGGGGGAGTAAATCTTCACACCCTCATCAGTTTTGCATCATTCTCTACACAATTATACTTACTTGTTTCTCAAAGTTCTGTCAAGCATAAAAGCAATAAGAATTCCCACAATTTGGTCCGAGTAATTCAAGCCTCAGACCTAGTTATTCATTGGATCAAATTCCAAGGCTATTTCTTACTCTTTTATTCGTAATCTATATTTCATTATTGTTATTTTTCGTTCTATAGCAAATCAAATCGCATATCCTTTAAACCACTTACAAATTCAATTGTTACCTTTTTAAGAGGTAAACAGTTTGGCGCCCACCGTGGGGCTAAGGATAATAGCGGTGATTTATTTGCAAATCGTCTTTCGCTTGTTCTTTTGTTGTTTATCTTTGATTTTAGGTTAACCCCGACATGTTGAATGTAAACAACGCGAATAACGACACCCACGATGATAACCCCAACAATGGAATACCATTGAACATCATGCCACCGGCTGATCCGAATAAAAACCCTCCTGCTGATGCGAGTGTTGCCCACTTGAATGTAGCCGTTCACGACAGCGGAGACACGCCCGCCGACACGAGAACTGCTCGAGGGGTAAACAGAGAGGAGGGAGATGAGATTAACTTACGCGTGATTTATGATTTATTGCAGGTACAACAAGTAACCATGATGCAGCACCAGACGGCTATTTCCCAACTCCAAAGGAACAACAATAAGGTCAGGTTAGTAGAACCAAACTGAAGGTGTTACACCCCGAAAATTTCCCGTTAACGTACAGTGAACAGACTAACGAAGGGCACGATGTGTACGATGTTTTAATAAGTAAGAAACAACATTTGATGATTCTAAATGAGATTTCAAAGATATTTGAGGTAGGAGACGAAAGTTGTTAAGGAAAGCAAGGTATATGTTGTGTGTCGGGCAAGATTTATGAGTATCGAATTAATGATGGCTTAATGATGTGTTGGAGAAGAGTTATAATTCCCCTTAGATTGTTAACGAGGTGTTAAACAAGTGCTAAGAAGGTTCCATAAGGATTTGAGATCAAACGAAGTGACGAGAACAAAATCGGAGGGGAGATAGATTATACGACCAATTATACGGTCCGTATAATATTATATGGTCCATATAATGGTCCGCGGAATCATCACAGTGAAGGTCCCTCACTGATGGGATTATACGGTCACTTATACGGACCATATAATGTGCCGTATAATGGTCACAGAAGCGAGATTTCGATGGGGTGATTTCACGGTCACTTATACGGACCGTATAAGTGTCCGTATATTTTCCCGACGGGTCAGATTTTAAGTTTTAAATAAGAGAACCCAAGTTCATTATTTTCATTTCCCATCTTTTCATTTCTTCTCCACAACTCAAGAACTCTCTCCAGTCTTCATCCACGAGAACCCAAGAGAAATCTATGATCAACTTCATCAAACCAACAAAATCAAGTGTAAGAAACTCATTGAAGTTCATCTAAGCCAGGAAATTCCAATGGAAGT
This sequence comes from Lycium barbarum, assembly GCF_019175385.1. NCBI lineage: Eukaryota > Viridiplantae > Streptophyta > Magnoliopsida > Solanales > Solanaceae > Lycium > Lycium barbarum. Next base: position 86,615,490 of record NC_083338.1, on the reverse strand, counting down.
GAACTAGGGTTTTGGTGCAAGAGAAGTATTTCCACTCAAGGCTTATTCCTACATTATCTAAGGTAATTTTTATGGTATTTCCATGTTGTTTAAGGTAATGAGAGATTGAAAGACTTAGATTATGGAAGGAGATAGAAAATGGGTCACAAAGATAGGAATAATGAGATTTTGAGTAGTAGTTTGGAGTGAATCATGAGTATTGATATGTTGTGATTGTAAGTATGCTATAAGTGACATTTAGAATATGGGATAAGCATTATATGTGAGAAAACGCAATAAGTGAACTATGACCATGATTATGGAGGAATTGAAGTGAAATTGTGAAATGTGGATAATGTAGATGAATGATGATTGTTGCTTATAATGTTGTGAAGGTTGTTATGGATGTTTGGGAGTTGAATGTAATATGAGGGAAGTTGTATAAACAAAGGAAATGCTGCCCAATTTTCTCTAGCATTAGTAAGTACGTTTATATAATCGATTAGCTAATGTTGATGCGAATTCTCTTGAAGGTAGAAACGTGAGCGTTGAAGAAGAACAATCAAGCGATAGAATTGTTAAACGGAAGAGGTATGTAAGGCTAATCCTTTCCTTCTAAGGCATGACTCGTATGGCATGAATCTTTCTATTTTTCCGTGATCTTCCTAAATAACGGAAATTATGAGTCCATGACTATAAAGAGCTACACACGCATATGATAAAGAAAGGAGATACGATACGAGCATGATAATGATGATGATGAATTTAAGTATAAAGAATCCCAGAGTAACATACGATGTCCATGAGGTTAATGATCCTAAATATGGTTCCATTGATGCTTTTCTTGTGTACACTCACCTTAAAATGTTAGTCCCCTCAAGGTGAGACATAATGATTATGATTACTCCAAAATGTAATCGGGGGTTCACGACCTTAAGTCACCCCGACATAGCCATAGTCGCCTTTAAGTTCTAATATATGTTTGATGATAAATGTATAATGATGCTAAGCTTATGATATGCCTATGCAATGTATGGAAATGTTAAGTCTACGATGGGAATGTGACGATGCGATTCCACCGTGCCTAAATGGCTGGGCATGTCACCGCGAAGGTGAGCTGCATACGATTCCACCGTGCCTAAATGGCCGGGCATGTCACCGCTAAGGCGAGCTGCTATGTTTACACCGAGCCTAGAGGGCCGGGTATGACACCACTAGTGGGAGGCATATGATGGTTACCCGGACGCGGGTTAACGATGATGATATATATGATACGATGATGTATGCGCTATGATGATACATGTCCTATGATTATATATGATACATGTATGAAATGTATCCGTCCTTAAAAGTAACGCAGGTTATATCTTTATCTTATGTTTTATGATTTCTATTATATTCTTTTCATTCATGCCTTACATACTCAGTACAATGTTCGTATTGACGTCCGTTTTCTTTGGACGTTGTGTTCTTGCCCACAGGTAGACAGGGAGGTGATCCAGACTCGTAGGAGCTACTAGCAGACTTGAGGGCACTCCATTGTTCCGGAAGTGCCATTGATTTACTCTTTTGTGTATATATATGTTTTGGGCATGACGGGGTCCTGTCCCGTCCATATGTCTAGTACTCTAGTAGAGGCTTGTAGATACGCATGTGTGGGTAGTATGCTCTCACGATTTTTCCCACGTGTTTATATATATATTTTGATAGCCGGAGGGCTTATGTATATAAAAGTAATTATGTTTCAAAGTGAAAAAAATGGTTTTCCTAAGATTGGAGTATAAGATTAATGAATGAGCTCTTGATAGGTACGATGGGTAATGGTATGAGCAGTGCTCGGTGGTTAGCCCCGGGTACCCGTCATGGCCCCTAGTCGGGTTATGACAAAAGTGGTATCAGAGCAGTTCAGTCCTAGAAAGTGTCTGTGTCTAGTAGAGTCTTGTTTATGGTGTGTTGCACGCCACACTAATAAACAGGAGGTTACAGGGCATTTAGGAAAAATGACCATTCTTCTTCTTATGAGATCGTGCGATAGAGCTATGTATAAGATTTTCTCCTCCTTAATAGTGTGCTATGATTTCAGAAATGCCGCCAAAGGGAAAAACTACAGCCGTCCAGAAGGGCAAGACTACGATGAAAAGGCGGGTAGAAAGAGAGCCGCCAATGAACGTAGAAGAGGGTGAATCACATAATGAGGCTCCATCTAATACTTCTCCCACTCCGCCTATTATAGAAGAACAAGAGGGAGCTTCAGCTCCAGCTCCTATGCCTCCGGTTCCTCCACCAGCTACTTCGGGTCAACAAGTGACCGAGGCTATTCATCTATTGACGCAGTTAGTTGCCGCCCAGGCACAACGACAAAATGCGAGTCCAAGTGATCAGGCAGCTAGTACCAGAACCCGTGATTTCATGGGTTTGAATCCTCTAGAGTTTTTCGGGTCAAAGCCGAATGAAGACCTGCAAAGTTTTATTGATGAAATGCTGAAAACATTGAAGATTATTCATGCCTCCGAAACTGAATCTATGGAGTTGGCATCTTATAGACTCCGAGATGTGGCGGTATTATGGTACAATAATTGGATATCATCAAGAAAAGAGAATGCGCCTCCTCCCATTTGACAAGAATTTGTAGATGCCTTCATCCACCACTATTTGCCACCCGAGGTCCGCCGAGCTAGAGCGGATGGGTTCTTAAATCTCAAACAAGGAAATATGAGTAATTCATTGGCTAGATATGCCCTGACTATGGTAGCCGACATGGGGGATAGAGTGCACAGATTCGTGAGTGGATTAGGGAAACATTTGTTCAAGGACTGCTTGACGGCTTCGTTGTAAGATGGGATGGATATTTCCCGCATTCAAGCCCATGCCCAGAATTTAGAAGGATAACAACATCCGCAAAGGGGTGATTGTGATATTGATAGAGGGCAAAGCAAGAGGGCCAGATTTATAGGGGCAGGCAGTGATTATAGAGGGGGATCGAGGCAGACACATCCCAGACACTCAGGCCAGTCGGCGACTAGTGCACCTCCACGATTTGCAGGTAGTAGATTTGACCGCTCCTTTCCTTCTGGACAGAGTCAGAGTTCGAGAGCTTCAGGTTCTCAGTTTGGGGGTGATCGTAGTCAGAGGAGACCACCAGTGCCGCGATGTAGTCAGTGCGGTAAATTACATTCGGGGCCATGTCGCCAGGGCATAGATGCTTGCTATGTTTGTGGACAGACTGGGAACTTGATGTGTGATTGTCCCTCGAGATATGGTAGAGGTGGGGTTCATCCCACAGGATCAGCAGCTGGTTCCTCTTCGGTGAGCCCGGTAGGGAAGACTCCCTAGATTCGAGCAGGTCGAGGTAGAGGCAGAGGGGGAGCATCTACTTCAGGTGCCACTCAGCCCCGTATGTATGCTTTAGCCGGATGACAGGATCTTGAGTCCTCCCCGGATGTGGTTACAAGTACATTATCCATATTTTCCCATGATGTGTATGCATTGATAGATCTGGGTTCTACCCTATCTTATATTACTCTGTATGTTGTTGGTTGTATTGGGGTGAAACCTGAGCCAATTAAACCTTTTGAGGTATCTACTCCAGTTGGTGATCCCGTGATAGCTAGACAAGTGTATAAAAATTGTGTAATTGTGATATGCGACTGCCAGACTAAAGCTGATTTAGTTGAGCTGGAGATGTTAGATTTCGATGTGATTATGGGTATGGATTGGTTGGCCTCATGTTATCTAATGTTGACTGCTGAATGAGAGTAATTCGATTTCAATTTCCGAGAGAGCCCGTGCTTGAATGGAAGGGTAATACAGCATCTCCAAGAGGTAGGTTTGTTTCCTACCTTAAGGCAAGAAAGATGATAGCTAAGGGCTATATTTATCACTTAGTCCGAGTTCATGACACCGAAGCAAAGTCGCCAACTTTCCAATCCGTTCTGGTAGTGAATGAATTCCCGGATGTATTTCCAAATGAACTTCAAGTCTTCCACCGGAAAGAGAGATTGATTTTTCCATTGATGTGTTGCCGGATACCAAGCCTATTTCTATTCCTCCTTAACGAATGACTCCGGCAGAATTGAAAGAGCTAAAGGCACAGTTGAAAGATTTGCTTGAGAAAGAGTTTATTAGACCCAGTTCATCATCGTGGGGAGCACCAGTCCTATTCGTGAGAAAGAAAGATGGTTCCTTACGGATGTGTATCGAGTATAGGCACTTCAATAAGGTGACGATAAAGAATAAATATCCTCTCCCAAGGATTGATGATTTGTTTGATCAACTACAGGGTGCCAAGTGGTTTTCCAAAATAGACTTGAGGTCAGGTTATCACCAAGTGAGAGTTAAAGAAGAAGATATTCCCAAAATAGCTTTCAGAACGAGATATGGCCATTATGAATTCCGGGTGATGTCGTTTGGGTTAACTAATGCTCCGGCAGTGTTCATGAATTTGATGAATAATGTATTCAGGCCTCTCTTGGATTTATTCGTAATAGTATTCATTGATGATATTCTGGTATACTCTCGCACAGAATCAGAACATGCTGACCATTTACGTATTGTTCTTGGAATTCTTCGGACTCGAGAATTGTATGCAAAATTTTCAAAGTGCGAGTTTTGGCTGAATTCTATGACATTTTGGGTCATGTTATTTCAGATGATGGCATTAGAGTTGATACTCAGAAAATTGAAGCTGTGAAGACTTGGCCAAGGCCTACGAAGCCTACAGAAGTCCGTAGTTTTCTGGGATTGGCAGGTTACTATAGAAGGTTCGTAGATTAATTTTCCTCTATTTCAGCCCCATTGACGAAGCTAACCCAGAAGTCAGCTAAATTTCAGTTGAATGATGCTTGTGAACGCAGCTTCCAAAAGTTGAAGGACAGATTAACCTCAGCCCCAGTCTTGACACTCCCAGAAGGGCCAGATGGATATGTTGTATATTATGATGCTTCCGGTGTTGGGTTAGGATGTGTATTAATGCAGCACGGTAAAGTCATCGCTTATGCTTCGAGACAGCTGCGGAAACATGAAAAGAACTACCCAACTCATGATCTCGAATTGGCTGCAGTTCTTTATGCATTAAAGATGTGGAGACATTACTTGTATGGTGTGCATGTTGATATCTATACAGATCACAAGAGTCTTCAATACATTTTCAAACAGAAGGAGTTGAATCTGCGGCAGAGGCGGTGGTTAAAATTATTGAAAGATTATGATGTGAGTATTTTGTACCACCCCCGGAAGGCAAATGCAGTAGCTGACGCGCTTAGCCGCAGATCAATAGGCAGCCTATGTGAAGTCCCTCCGGAGAAGAAAGAATTAATTCATGAGCTCCACCAACTAGCTAATATTGGAGTACGTCTAATTTATTCATGTAGTACAGGAATTGGTATTAATAATCCCACAGTTTCGTCCTTGAATATGGAAGGGAAAGAGCGTCAGTATGAAGATTCTCATTTGAGCCATTATAGAGACACATTTCATGAAAAGGAGAAGTCTCCATTTGAAACTTCTATGGATGGAATTCTTAGATACCGAGGCAGGCTATATGTTCCGAATATTGCAAAATTACGTCATCGAATCCTTGAAGAAGCTCATTATTCTCGGTATTCTATTCACCCAGGTGCAACGAAGATGTATCATGATCTCAAGTTAATATATTGGTGGAATGGCATGAAGAAAGACATAGCAGAATTTGTAGCTCAATGTCCAAATTGCCAACAAGTGAAAATCGAACATCAAAAGTCAGGAGGATTATTGCAGGCAATGGAAATTCCTACTTGGAAATGGGAAGTGGTCAATATGGATTTTATTGTGGATTACCTCGTTCTCGAAGCAAGTATGATTCTATATGGGTGATTGTGGATAGATTGACGAAAACAGCTCATTTTCTTCCTGTTAGAACCACATACTCAGCAGAAGATTATGCAAGGTGGTATCTCAAGGATATTGTGCGACTCCATGGTATTCCGCTATCCATTATCACAGATAGAGGAGCGCAATTTACAGCCAAGTTCTGGAAATCTTTCCAAGAAGGTCTAGGTACTTAAGTAAAACTGAGCACGACATTTCATCTGCAGGCTGATGGGCAAGTCGAACGTACCATTCAGATCTTGGAGGATATGCTAAGAGCATGTGTTCTAGATTTTGGTGGTAGTTGAGATGACCACTTACCTCTAATTGAGTTTGCATACAACAATAACTATCATTCCAGTATCCAAATGGCTCCGTATGAAGCTCTATATGGAAGGAAGTGCAGATCCCCAATTGGATGGTTTGAAATAGGAGAAGTACAGCTGATAGGCCCTGAGTTAATTCAACAAGCAGTAGAAAAAGTCAAGGTGATCCGAGATAGATTATTGACAGCCCAAAGTCACCAAAAATTTTATGCGGACAACCGCCGCGAGACTTAGAATTTCAAGTTGATGATTGGGTATTCTTAAAGGTTTCACCAATGAAAAGAGTGATGAGATTTGGTAAAAAGGGAAAGTTAAGTCCTCGATACATTGGACCCTATAAGATTATCCGAAATGTGGGTCAAGTAGCTTATGAATTGGACTTTCCTCCAGAACTTGAATCAATCCATCCAGTTTTCCATGTCTCAATGCTCCGCAAGTGTGTTGGAGATCGTACGAGGATTGTTCCAATAGATGATGTTCAAGTGACAGAAAAGCTAGTCTACGAAGAAGTGCCCATTGCCATATTAGGCAGGCAAGTATGGAGACTTCGAAATAAGGAAGTGGCCTCAGTTAAAGTCTTATGGCGAAATAACAACCGAGAAGAAATGACTCGGGAAGCAGAAGAGAATATGAAATCCAAATACCCGCACCTATTTCAGCCCCCAGAAGAGATTCGCGATGAAACATCGGGATTATGAGGTATGTATGTTTTCTTTTTATGCGTATGGGTCGTGTGTGGCCAACTTATATTGCTATTGTATTGTGGCCCTATGAGGCAATGTTATTGTGGGCTGTTGTGACAGGATGGTAGTGTCATATTACAGAGGAAACTCTGGCGAAATTGTCGTAGAATTCCCGAGTGCTTAACATTCGAGGACGAATGTTCCAAAAGGGGGGGGGAAGAATGTTACACCCCGAATATTTCCTGTTAATGTACAGTGAACAGACTAACGAAGAGCACCACGTGTACGATGTTTTAATAAGTAAGAAATAACATTTGATGATTCTAAATGAGATTTCAAAGATATTTGAGGTAGGAGACGAAAGTTGTTAAGGAAAGCAAGGTATATGTTGTGTGTCGGGCAAGATTTATGAGTATCGAATTAATGATGGCTTAATGATGTTTTGAAGAAACGTTATAATGCCCCTTAGATTGTTAATGAGGTGTCAAACAAGTGCTAAGAAGGTTCCATAAGGATTTGATATCAAACGAAGTGACGAGAACAAAATCGGAGAAGAGATAGATTATACGACCAATTATACGGTCCGTATAATGGTCCGCAGAATCGTCACAGTGAAGGTCCCTCACTGATGGGATTATACAGTCACTTATACGGACCGTATAATGTGCCATATAATGGTCACAGAAGCGATATTTCGATGGGGTAATTTCACGGTCACTTATACGGACCGTATAAGTTTATACGGATCGTATAAGTGTCCGTATATTTTCCCGACGGGTCAGATTTTAAGATTTAAATAAGAGGACCCAAGTTCATTATTTTCATTTCCCATCTTTTCATTTCTTCTCCACAACTCAAGAACTCTCTAGAACTCTCTCCACTCTTCATCCACAAGAACCCAAGAGAAATCTATGATCAACTTCATCAAACCAACAAAATCAAGTGTAAGAAACTCATTGAAGTTCATCTAAGCCAAGAAATTCCAATGGAAGTGAACTAGGGTTTTGGTGTAAGAGAAGTATTTCCACTCAAGGATTATTCCTACCTTATCTAAGGTAAGTTTTATGGTATTTCCATGTTGTTTAAGGTAATGAGAGGTTGAAAGACTTAGATTATGGAAGGAGATAGAAAATGGGTCACAAAGATAGGAATAATGAGATTTTGAGTAGTAGTTTGGAGTGAATCATGAATATTGATATGTTGTGATTGTAAGTATGCTATAAGTGACATTTAGAATATGGGATAAGCATTATATGTGAGAAAACGCAATAAGTGAACTATGACCATGATTATGGAGGAATTGAAGTAAAATTGTGAAAAGTGGATAATGTAGATGAATGATGATTGTTGCTTATAATGTTGTGAAGGTTGTTACGGATGTTTGGGAGTTGATATGTAATATGGGGGAAGTTGTATAAACAAAGGAAATGCTGCCCAATTTTCTCTAGCACTAGTAAGTACGTTCATATAATCGATTAGCTAATGTTGATGCGAATTCTCTTGAAGGTAGAAACGTGAGCGTTGAAGAAGAACAATCAAGCGATAGAATTGTTAAACAGATGAGGTATGTAAGGCTAATCCTTTCCTTCTAAGGCATGACTCTTATGGCATGAATCTTCCTATTTTTCCGTGATCTTCCTAAATAACGGAAATTATGAGTCCATGACTATAAAGAGCTATACACGCATATGATAAAGAAAGGAGATACGATACGAGCATGATAATGATGATGATGAATTTAAGTATAAAGAATCCTAGAGTAATATACGATGTCCATCAGGTTAATGATCCTAAATATGGTTCCATTGATGCTTTTCTTGTGTACACTCACCTTAAAAGGTTAGTCCCCTCAAGGTTAGACATAATGATTATGATTAATCCATAATGTAATCGGGGGTTCACGACCTTATGTCACCCCGACATAGCCATAGTCGCCTTCAAGTTCTAATGTATGTTTGATTTTAAATGTATAATGAGCTAAGCTTATGACATGCCTATACAATGTATGAAAATGTTAAGTCTATGATGGGTATATGACGATGCGATTCCACCATGCCTAAATCGCCGGGCATGTCACCGCGAAGGCGGGCTGCATACGATTCTACCGTGCCTAAATGGCCGGGCATTTTACCGCTAAGGCGGGCTGCTATGTTTACACCGAGCCTAGAGGGTCGGGCATGGCAACACTAGTGGGCGGCATATGATGGTTACCCAGACGTGGGTTAGCGATGTTGATATATATGATACGATGATGTATGCGCTATGATGATACATGTCCTATGATTATATATGAAATGTATCCGTCCTTAAAAGTTACGCAGGTTATATCTTCATCTTATGTTTTATGATTTCTCTATTATATTCATTTCACTCATGCCTTAAATACTCAGTACAATGTTTGTACTGACGTCCATTTTCTTTGGACGCTGTGTTCATGCCCAAGGTAGACAGGGAGGTGATCCAGACTCGTAGAAGCTACTAACAGACTTGAGGGCACTCCATTGTTTCGGAGGTGCCATTGATTTACTCTTTTGTGTATATATATGTTTTGGGCATGACGGGGTCCTGTTCCGTCCATATGTCTAGTACTCTAGTAGAGGCTTATAGATACACATGTGTGGGTAGTATGTCTCACGATTTTTCCCACGTGGTTATATATATATTTTGATAGCCGGAGGGCTTATGTATATAAAAGTAATTATGTTTCAAAGTGAAAAAAATGGTTCTCCTATGATTGGAGTATAAGATTAATGAATGAACGCTTGATGGGTACGATGGGTAATGGTATGAGCGGTGTTCGGTGGTTAGCCCCAGGTACCCGTCGTGGCCCATAGTCGGGTCGTGACAGAAGGCCCGTACCAGCCTATAGGAAAATTAGGGTAAACAGCGATCGAGAACGGTCGATGCCTGATGGATCTTCCGAGGTGATAAAGATGTTAGAGGCGTTGTCTAAACGGATCGACTCTAATGAAAAGAAGATGGAAGACTATAATTCCCGAATGGATCAGATTTCGGGTGCACCGCCGATTTTGACCGAATCGGAGACCAAATATATTGTCTGAAGACCTTTCCCACCGAGTGCGGCTCCAAAACTAATACCGAAAAAGTTTAAGATGCCCGATATCCCAAAATATGACGGTACAACGGATCCGTAGGAACATATAACCGCCTACACCTGTGCCATAATGGGCAATGATCTGGAAGACAATGAAATTGAGTCGGTAATGCTAAAAAAGTTTGGTGAAACATTAACTAAAGGACCTATGTAGTGGTATTGCATGCTACCCCAACACTCTATTCCATCCTTCGAGCTGGTCGCACCTTCGTAAAAGCTCACGTCGGGGCTCGGAAAGTGCAGGTAAGGAAGGCCAACATATTGAAGATCTTCCAAAAGGACGATGAACGCCTTAGAGAGTTTGTGACGAGATTTCAAAAGGAAAGAATGTTGCTTCCCCCGGTACACGATGAGTGGGCGGCTCAGGCTTTCACAAAAGGAATTAATCCCCGAAGTTCCAACGCTTCCCTCAAACTTAAAGAAAGCCTATTTGGAGTTCAGAGCTATTACTTAGGCAGATGTCCATAACAGGTATGAATCCAAGATACGGGTGGAGGACAATCAACTCGGGCTTCCTCCAGGTCCGATTAATCGGATAAGAAATTCGGATAGACCAAAGAGTATAGCAGAAATGAAGTTTCAACCACCAAGGGATAGATATCATCCATACTCTCAACCTGAAAGGTCCACCTTTAGATTGGATAAGGGAAGAAGCGGTCCCGGCCCCAATACAGTAAGAAGTGACAAACGAAGCGACTGCGGTTCAACGAACATGTGTTTGCAGTTTAAAAATAGATACGTTGGGGGGTCCAACACCGGTGAAAGTCTGAGGTTATCTGAATATAACTTCAATGTTAACTCGGTAGCCACTGTAGCTGCGATCAGTCACATCGAAGGTGTGAGGTGGCCAAGGCTGTTATGAACAGACCTTCACAATGGGATCCAAACCTGATATGCGAGTACCACGATACTCATGGACACCGAACCGATGATTGTAAAGGGATAAGGGATGAAGTGGCACGACTACTAAAGAACGGTCATCTCTGAGAATTCCTGAGTGAGCGAGCAAAGAATCATTTCAAGAATCGAAAACCCAGCAAGAAGGACGAACCAGAGCAACCTCAACATGTGATCAACATGATCATCCGGGGAGTAAAAATACCCCTTAAAACCAATGATGAAGAAGGAAAAGTTCTCAATCACTCGAGAAAAGAGAACGAGGGACTACGTACCGGATGGGTTTATCTCTTTCAGTGATGAAGACGCGGAGGGCATCATTCATCCCCATAATGAGGCTTTGGTAATTTTTATCCTTATAAATAAAACTCATGTGAAACGTATTTTGATTGATCTAGGTAGCTCGGCCAACATCATCCGGTGAAAGGTAGTTGAGCATCTAGGACTGTTGGATTAGATTATACCGGCAGCCTATGTTCTAAACGGATTTAACATGGCGTGCGAAACTATGAAAGGCGAGGTTACACTACCAGTGAATGCGGCCAGTATGGTCGAGCACACAAAGTTCTATGTCATTGACGGAGAAATGAGATATAATGCCTTGCTCGGAAGACCATGGTTACACATGATGAGGGTGGTGGCTTCAGCCTTGCACCAAATGCTAAAATTCCCAACCTCAGAAGGAGTGAAAATAATTCACGGAGAGAAGCCTGCGGCAAAGAAAATGTTTGCAGTCGAAGAAGCTGTTCAGACACTGAAAGCCATGCACAGGGATGCTGAGGACGCGAATGAAATGAAAGACACCAAATAGCAATCACAGGATCCAGACCCTGCCAGATTCGAAGGGGACGGAAAGGTAGATTTGGAAGATGATAACTTCGGTGTTCCTAGGTCGTTTTTCCTACCCGATGACTCGGATGCAACAAAATCAATGGTGGAAGAGCTTGAACAAGTCATTCTATTCGTCCATCTATCGGACAGAAAGGTATACCTGGGCACGGGGTTAACCTCGGAGCTCAGGAGTAAATTAATCAAATTTTTTCAAGCTAATGTCGATTGTTTTGCATGGTCCTAGACCCGAGGTCACCACTCATCGGCTGAGCCTTGATCGGAAGTTCACCCCGGTAAAACAAAAGCGGAGACCAATAGCCAAGGTCAAACACAAATTCGTCAAGAAAGAGGTAACAAAGTTATTAAAAATAGGATCCCTGCGGGAGATTAAATACCCTAATTGGTTAGCTAACGTAGTGGTCGTACCCAAAAAGGGTAACAAATTTAGAATGTGTGCGGAGTATAAAGATTTGAATAAAGCATGCCCGAAGGATTCTTTTCCTTTACATAATATCAATTGCATGATTGATGCGATGGTTGGACACGCCATATTAAGCTTTCTTGATGCTTACTCCAGGTATAACCAAATTCGGATGAACCCGGAAGATCAGGAAAAAACTTCTTTTATAACCAAATACGAAACTTACTCTTATAACTTAATGCCATTAGGGTTAAAAAATGCCGACGCTACCTATCAACGCCTAGTAAACAAAATGTTAGAAAAAAAAGTAGGTAAAACAATGGAAGTGTATATTGATGATATGCTAGTTAAGTGTTACACCTCGTAGTTTGGTACGTTAAGAAGTCGCTAGGTGTTAGTCGTCCAACTGTGAACATGGGGTTATTGTTGAGGGAATACGAGATTATATATGCTTATCTTATGGTTATGAGGGTTTAAGACCATGTATGAGTGGTATCAAAAGGATTGGAGGTGGATCGGGCAAAAAAGGAAAATTCGGGCAAACTGGGCGAAATTACCCTACGCGTACGCGATAGAGCCTCGCGTTCGCGATGGCCAGGAAAATTCTAAACCATCGCGTTCGCGAAGGTCAATTGTTAAGTCGGTTCCACCGACTTTGACCACCTATATAAAGGGGTAAAACCCCCTTTTTTCATCAGACTTTGTCCAAGAAAACTCAGAAACCAGTTGAGGGGTGAGGATACCACAAAATTGAACGATTTTCAAGTGGCGGAGTGTTAGTTAGGTTTGGATAGCGCGCAACTGTGATTTTAGTATCGTTTTGCGGCGGATTTTGGTTTGGATTCTAGGCGAACACCAAAGATATTGTTGTTTTAGTAAGAACAAGGTATGGATCTCTTCTTATTGATATTAATCTTGGTTTCTTTACGGAGATAGAGCTGTCAAATAGCTGCATAATAGTATTATCGGTGGAAATATGGGATAAACCCCATGTGGAATGTTTATGAAGTATTTTGGTATTTAGAATATTATGGTTGGGGTTTGGTATTGTTGTTGTTGTTTTTGTTGGTTGCTGAATTGAGATTTCGGGCTAGGTATATAAACCGAGGAGATGCTGCCCGATTTTCGGCAGGATATAAAATAGTTTGATTTGAAAACTTAGGGAAAGTGTGCAATAATGAGTATAACGATAGTTTGAACCCTCTTAAATGTAGATTTACGAGTTCGGACGGATAAGCGTAGGTAGTTGGAGGCTGACCAGGTATGTTAAGGCTCGTCCCTTTCTTTCAAAGGCATAGAATATATATATATATATATATATATATATATATATATATATATATATATATATATATATATATATATATATATATATATATATATATATATATATATATATATTTCCATAACCTCCTTGTTCCCAAAAGTTAGAAGTTCATGATTTAAGGCATGACTCCTTTCCTGATAATCCATAAATGTTTTTCCAAAATGTCCATATTTTCCAAACCAGAGATTTATGATTTTGTAAGCTCTTATGACAACAACGATGGACAAGTTTTTACAATGATAACGATGATGTCAAAGATGAGAATATTTGTATGATGTTTATGATGATGATGATTTTATGTTTAAAGGTTCCAAGTTTATGATTTCAATGTTATTATGAGAACGTCGAGTTATTTCATGACTTCCTCGATTTTATTCATTGTTGTTAATCTCGCCTTAAAATAATTGTTCCTTTAAGGTGAGATATAGCGATTACGCTTATTCCATAATATAATCGGAGGTTACAGATCTTACATCACTCCGATAGCATCGTAGCTTTTGTTTGGGCTCTCATGCATGCTACTTATGTTATATATATATATATATATAGATATGGGGTTATGGGAAAAGGGCGAGGCGTTATATACGCATAGCCAGCTGATCAGTTGGTATATTATGATATCGTCCCAGAAGCGGGATGCCCGGACGCGGGATATATGGTTAAACGGATCAGGCCGTTCGTTACTCAGCACTATTATATATATATGGATCGGGCCATTCGTTCAGCGGCAAAATGATTTACTTTTGGATCGGGCTGCACGTTCTGCAACTATATCTTCAGTGTTCGCCTAGAATCCAAACCAAAATCCGCCACAAAATGATACTACAATCACAACTGCACACTATCCGAACCTAACTAACACTCTTCCACTTGAAAATTTCTCAATTTTGTGGTATCCTCACCCCTCAACTGTTTTTTGAGTTTTCTTGGACAAAATCTGATGAAAAAAGGGAGTTTTACTCCTTTATATTGGTGAAATGGAATGTTAGACCAGAGGTACTCGGTAAGCTAGTACCGGGTACCCGTCATGGCCTCTAGCGGGGTCATGAAATTAAGTCCCTGGAAATAGAGGACCATTTGAAGCATTTGTAGGAAACCTTCGACATACTACGCAATTACAACATGAAGCTGAACCCAGAGAAGTGCGCCTTCGGAGTGGGTTCGGGTAAGTTCCTGGGTTTCATGGTGTCAAACCGCGGAATCGAAATTAACCCGGATAAGATCAAAGCCATTAAGGATATCTGGGTAGTCGAGAATGTAAAAGGTGTGCAGAGGCTGACAGGAAGGATTGCCACCCTAAGCAGATTCATTTCTCGATCTTCGGATAAAAGCCATCAACGTTTCTCGCTGCTGAAAAGGAAAAATGACTTTGTGTGGACACCGGAGTGTCAGCTGGCCTTATAAGAGTTGAGAAAGTAATCGAGCCCGCCTCTGTTGCATACCCTGAAGGCAGACGAGCAGTTGTACTTGTATTTGGCAGTGTCCGAGGTCGCGGTAAGCGGGGTGCTGGTCCGAGAGGAAAAAGGTATGCAATTTTTGATTTATTATGTTAGTAGAACTTTGAGGGATGCGGAGAAACGCTACCCCCACCTAGAAAAATTGGCCCTGGCTCTATTAAGTGCATCTAGAAAGTTAAAGCCTTACTTTCGATGTCATCTTATATGCGTAGTAACGACATATCCGTTAAAAAATGTTATGCACAAACCAAAACTATCCGGTAGGTTGGCAAATAGGCAGTCGAAGTCAGCAAATATGGCATCGAATATAAGCCCCGAATGACTATAAAAGTCTCAGAATTTGGCAAATTTCGTAGCGGATTTTACCCCCGCAATGGTGCCCGAGGTATAGAAATAACTTTTTTTAACCTCGGGTAAAACCTCGGGGATTTGGACCCTATACACAGATGAAGCTGCCAACGTGAAAGGAATGGGCTTGGGATTGTACTTAAAGCCCCTACAGGGGATATCATCCGACAGTCCATAAGAACTTTGAAATTGACTGTTACACCTCGCAGTTTGGTACGTTAAGAAGTCGCTAGGCGTTGGTCGTCCAACTGTGAACATAGGGTTATTGTTGAGGGAATACGAGACTATATATGCTTATCTTATGGTTATGAGGGTTTAAGACCATGTATGAGAGGTATCAAAAGGATTGGAGGTGGATCAGGGGAAAAAGGAAAATTGGGGTTAACTGGCAGAAATTGATCTACGCGTACGCGATAGAGCCTCGCGTTCGCGGTGGCCAGGAAAATTCTAGACCATCGCGTTCGCGAAGGTCAATTGTTAAGTCGGTTCCACCGACTTTGACCACCTATATAAAGGGGTAAAACCTCCCTTTTTCATCAGATTTTGTCCAAGAAAACTCAGAAAACAGTTGAGGGGTGAGGATACCACAAAATTGAGCGATTTTCAAGTGGCGGAGTGTTAGTTAGGTTTGGATAGCGCGCAACTATGATTGTAGTATCGTTTTGCGGCAGATTTTGGTTTGGATTCTAGGCGAACACTGAAGATATTGCTATTTTAGTAAGAACAAGTATGAATCTCTTCCTATTGATATTAATCTTGGTTTCTTTATGGAGATAGAGCTGTCAAATAGCTGCATAATAGTTTTGTTGGTGGAAATATGGGATAAACCCCATGTGGAATGTTTATGAAGTATTTTGGTATTGAGAATATTATGCTTGGAGTTGGTATTGTTGTCGTTGTTGTTGGTTGTTGAATTGAGATTTCGGGTTAGGCGTATAAACCGGGGAGATGCTGCCCGATTTTCGGCAGGATATAAAATACTTGGATTTGAAAACTTAGGGCAAGTGTGCAATAATGAGTCTTACGATAGTTTGAATCCTCTTAAATGTAGATTTGCGAGTTCGGACAGATAAGCGTAGGTAGTTGGAGGCTGAAAAGGTATGTTAAGGCTCGTCCCTTTCTTTCAAAGGCATGATTCTATGTTATGCTTCCATATATATATATATATATATATATATATATATATATATATATATATATATATATACGGATAAGCGTAGGTAGTTGGAGGCTGAACAGGTATGTTAAGGCTCGTCCCTTTCTTTCAAAGGCATAGAATATATATATATATATATATATATATTTCCATAACCTCCTTGTTTCCAAAAGTTAGAAGTTCATGATTTAAGGCATGACTCCTTTCCTGATAATCCATAAATGTTTTCTAAAATGTCCGTATTTTCCAAACCAAAGATTTAATATTCTGTAAGCTCTTATGACAACAACGATGGACATGTTTTTACAATGATAACGATCATGCCAAAGATGACAATATTTCTATGATGTTTATGATGTTGATGATTTTATGTTTAAAGGTTCCAAGTTTATGATTTCAATGTTATTATGAGAACGTTGAGTTATTTCATGACTTCCTCGATTTTATTCGTTGTTGTTGATCTCACCTTATAATAATTTTTCCTTCAAGGTGAGATATAGCGATTACGCTTATTCCATAATATAATCGGAGGTTACATATCTTACATCACTCCGATAGCATCGTAGCTTTTGTTTGGGCTCTCATGCATGCTACTTATGTTATAATATATATATATATATATATATATATATATATATATATATATATATATATATATGGGGTTATGGGAAAAGGGCAAAGCGTTATATACGCATAGCCACCTGATCAGTTGGTATATTATGATATCGTCCCGGACGCGGGATATATGTTTAAATGGATGGGGTCGTTCATTCCTCGGCACTATTATATATATATATATATATATGGATTGGGCAGTTCGTTCCGTGGCAAAATGATTTGCTTTTGGATCGGGCTGCACGTTCCGCAGCAATTCTATTTTATGTATACATGTATGAGAAATTTTTTATGAAAAGCTAAGCATGCATGGTATCCGCCTTAAGAGGCACTCAGATGTACAGGTTACCCTTTTCTCTCATGATATGCTCTATCTGTCTTATTATATTATTGTTCATGCCTTACATACTCAGTACATTACTCGTACTGATGTCCTTTCTTTTATGGACGATGCGTTCATGCCCGCAGGTAAACAGGTAGACACGTCTGATCCTTAGGAGCTCCATCAGCGGCATCTTGAAAGCGCTCCAGTAGTTCCAGAGCTACAGTTTATTGGTACTACTCTTGTATATATATTTGGGCATGGTGAAGTCCTGCCCCATCCTCGTGGATTTATGTATCTTATTTAGAGGCTCGTAAACAGACGTATGTGGATAGGTGTTTCATAACCTTGTTCGTCCTTGTTGTTGTATAATATTTTGGTAAAGCTTACTGACATATGCTTGCGGGTATAACTATTGATGACTATATTAAGTGTGATATTCATAAATTGTCCATGTGGCCCACTTAGTAGCGAAAATGGAATGTTAGACCAGAGGTACTCAGTAAGCTAGTACCGGGTACCCGTCATGGCCTCTAGCGGGGTCGTGACATTGACTAACAATGAAGCCGAGTATGAGGCTATGATTGCAGGTTTAGAACTGGCCAGGAGCTTGGGGGAAGAGATCATCGAAGCAAAACATGATTCTCTCTTGGTCGTCAATCAAGTAAATGGGGTTTTCGATGTGAAAGATGATAGGATGCAAAAATACTTGGAGAAGATACATGTGGTTTTACACCGATACAAGGAATGGACTATGCAGCATGTGCCGACGGAACAAAATACTGAGGCAGATGCATTGGCAAATCTGGGATCATCAGTAGGATCGGAGGAGTTCAACTCAGGTACGGTGGTCTACTTAATGAATTCTGCCGTTGGAAGCAGCCACGCCAAAGTCATCACGACTAGTTTAACTTAGGACTGGCGAAATAAATACATAGACTACTTGGCAGAGGGAAAATTCCCAGCGGATCCTAAGGAGTTAGAGCTCTTAGGACCAAGGCGGCAAGATATAGCTTAATCGATGGGAAATTATACCGGCGTTCATTTTATGGTCATTTAGCCAGGTGTCTGGGGCCCGGAGAAAAGAATTATGCAATGCGCGAGATTCAAGAAGGAACCTGTGGAAATCACTCCGGATCTGAGTTATTAGTTCAAAAGTTAATTCGAGCTGGTTACTACTGGATCATATGGAAGAAGACACAAAGAATTTTGTTCGGAAATGTGATCGATGCAAAAGGCACGCCTCAAGGATCCATCAGCCGAGGGAATTGCTTCATCCAGTATTATCCCCATGGCCATTCATGAAATGGGGAATGGATATCGTCGGCCCATTGCCTTGGGCACCAGGTAAGGCTCGTTTCATTTTGTTTATGACTGACTATTTTTCTAAATGGGTTAAAGCGCAAGCCTTCGAAAAGGTACGGGAAAAGGAAGTTATAAACTTCATATGGGTTCACATCATTTGCCAGTTCGGCATCCCGACTGAAATCTCATGTGACAATGGCCGGCAATTCATAGTTAACAAAGTCAATAATTTCCTCGAAGGCTTGAAGATCAAGAAGATAATGTCCACTCCGTATCATTCGAGTGCGAACGGACAGTCAGAATCAATGAACAAGACTACTATTCAGAACTTGAGGAAACGGTTGGATGAATCTAAAGACAGGTGGAAAGAAATCTTGTCGGAAGTACGCTGGGCTTACCAGACAACTTCAAAGTCGAGCAACGGTGAGACGCCATTTTCCTTGGTATATGAAGCGAAGGCTCTGATCCCTATTGAAATCGAGAGCCGAGCCTAAGATTCCAATACGCCATAGTGGAGTCAAATGATGAGGCTATGGCAGTAAAACTCAACCTGACAGAGGAACTACGCGAAACCGCATCAGTCCATTTGGCATCACAAAAATAGCAAATAGGCAGGTATTACAAACAAAGAACCAATCTTCAACATTTCTAGGTCAGGGACTTGGTCCTCAAAAAGGTCACATTACACATGAAGGACCCTAATGAGAGGAAGCTTGGTCTGAACTATGAAGGGATATACAAAGTAATCGGTATAACCGGCAAAGGTTCGTACCAACTCGTATCGGAGGATGGCCAACAGCTGCCAAACAATTGGAATGTAGCACACTTGAAGAGATACTATTAGTAATGTATGACCCATACCCTCTTCGTGAATTTGTTAACTTACCTGTTTTTGATCCCTGTAGGAGCAAGCCCAAACGCAGTCAGGAATATTGGAATTAGACGTGAAAACACGTGTTGCACTATTTTTTCCTTAGCTAGGTTTTGTCCCGAAGTGGATTTTCCGGTAAGGTTTTTAATGTGGAAATAACGTACAACGTGTTACTTTAGTGGAAAAGACTAGCCAAGTGCTAGGACCGAGTACTGCTCAGTATCAACGACAGTGTTTATCTTCTCATACTTCGAACACAAACACTAGGGGACTATCATATCATGTAAGCCCAACAAGGCTAATCCCATTGTATCATGTAAGCCCAATGAGGCCGAATTGATTATTACTTCTTTGAAAGTTCCTGCTTTAGAATTTGTTGCAAGGGCCAAATGACCGAATGATTCGTGCCCGAATAGTTAATTTTGTTACGATAAAAATCAGGATGCCACTTGGCAGTTGTACCATGCAAGTTTGTGAAATGAGAAGAACACTTCGGTTTAAACTTTGCGCATATTACTATTCACAATGTATCCACTCCACATTCGTAAGTCCGTTATACATCTAAGTGCGTAAACAACCCTGAACCAGGGACTACAAGCCAGGGACTATCGTTAACAATCAACGGATAAAATAAGGGTTCGGCTCAAATAAATTCTAAGCGAATTGAGCCCGACTCATTCACAAAGGCTAAAAAAGGTCTCAAGTAGACTTAACCTAAAGTAAAAGACTAAAAAACACTTGAGCCTAAAAGGTTGGAAATACCAGCCCAAATGCCCGAAGCAATTTGGAGATGTCCGAATTCGCGAACATAAAATACACATAAGTTGCCAACCCTCGGTGCAAAACTCATTTGTTTCCAGAAGGTAATTCACCTTAAACAAACTTGCGCAAATATCACTCGAAGTCGAGCCTGAGTCTATATCTGGATAAGTTATCAATACAAGTATATATTTCGTTCAAGTAGACATTAAGTAAACAATGTTTAAAATGTCGAAGAGTGAGAAGACTGATTTTCAAAGGCATCAGTGAAACTTGCACTTCCAAAATATATTTACATAAGGCCAAATATCGA
The DNA here is from genome assembly GCF_019175385.1 of Lycium barbarum. Lineage (NCBI taxonomy): Eukaryota > Viridiplantae > Streptophyta > Magnoliopsida > Solanales > Solanaceae > Lycium > Lycium barbarum. Next base: position 86,594,921 of record NC_083338.1, on the reverse strand, counting down.
CCTTCACAAAAATATACAAATAAAAGAAAGATACATTTTTCCAAACCTAAGGTCCTATCTACTCCTCCTCTGAGGAACCTAACTCCTCAGAAACCGCAGGATCTTCCTCCAAACTGTCACCTAAGAGGGCCTTCTCTGTCCAAGTCTCAGCTTCCTCGTCTTGGGCAATCTTTGCCCCCATGTCCTCAATACCGCGCTGGGCTTCTTTGAGGGTAAGCACCCGGGTTTTCCATTTCATGTGCTCAGCTCGGATAGTGGAACGGGCAGTGGCAGCCTAGAGGTCGGCATCAGATTGGGCCTGAATTCGGTCCCTCTCGGACAAGGCTTGCTATAGCTGGGTCACCAACCCGGCATGTTGCTGAGATAGCACAGTCAGATCTCGGTTGGCCGCTTCAAGCTGTTCACTGAGATCTTTAACAATTTTGGCCCGAGCATCGACGTTCTCTTAGAAAATCCTCAACCAATATTTTTCGAAATCATGCTCGGCGGTAAGATGGGCAACCTCAGCTTTGGCAGCATCAAGATCTTGCCGCAGATTAGCATCGGCAGCCGCCTCCTCCTCAAGTATTGTCGTGGTCTCCAATTCAAGCCTCCGTTTATCAACTGAAAGAATAGTATATTTCTTAAGCAGGTCTGCCAGGTCGTTCTCAGCCTTGAGTCGGCCCTCTTTGAGGCCGAAAGCTTGGCCTTAAGAACCAAGGGGTCACCCACTGAAAGCAGTTGATCTTTCATCTGTTGCAACAGGATCTTGAATTTTTCAGTCTCTCGACCTTGTGCATCCAATGGACCTCGAACATCTTCTAGCTGACTACGCAGCTCGCCGTTCTCCTTCATACACCGAAGGAAGCCCTCGTGTTGCAAAATGACGGACTGCGAAAAAGAAGCAAAACTCGAGTTAGACATAAATATAAGTTACAATATATAATTAAAACCAAGGATGTTGAACATACCCGATTGGCAGAATGCATGCTCTCGTTGAAGAGACATTGCCACGAGACTCGATCTATTTATTCTCGGTCTTCATCGGACATAAGGGGCCGAAGATAGCTGGCTATTCCGATTGGCCGAGACATGAAATGTCTGTCCATAGGGACAATGACAACGATGGATCTGGTCTCATTTGGCTTGGCGCTCGGGGCTGGAAAAGTATCCACGAGGTGAGGTTGGGAACTTGATTCTGTGGCCCTTAAAAGTCTTCTTTGACCTTGAGGAATAGGCAGATTAAATCCCATAGGATCTGCGATGGCAGTAGGAGTAGAGGCAGCAACATCGAACATACCTTCAAAATCCTCCTGCTCGAGGGGAGGGGAGGAAGTAGTTTCGGCTACTTCGGCCGAAGGCGGTTCGTCCTCTACCAAAATGGGACTCTCTAGGACTGTAGTTCCCGATGGACCGAGGTCTGGCAAAATGGAGGGTTTCTCATCACTGCTCCTAACAGTCTGATTGACTATCCCGGTCACATTATCTTTGGTTATGTCGACCGGAGTATCGCTTACACTAACACGGGTGGCAGCTGCTGTATCAGCCCCAAAGTCCTCAAAATAATATCATCTTTGGGAACGTCTTTCAGCGTCCGAGTATGAGTAGTTCTCCTCCTTTTCTGACCCGTCGAGGATGAGGGTTTGGAGGTTCTATTTCGCTTCTTGCTCCTCGAAACCTCAGCGATGACTTGATCTACGCTTGTTGGGTCGAATATCTCTCCAGTCGCCGGGTAAGCATCCGAAGGCTCAGGCCTCAAGTTGGCTTTACCCCTCTTCAGGCCTGCATAGCACATTGTTAATCACCAGTAAAGGTTATGAAGTAAACCAAAAAATGCAAAAAATAAATAGAAGGCTCACTATGGTTTTTTCTTACCCACTTGCCTGCGGAGAGATCCCTCCAAGTACGAATTCCATGGGGGTGCTATGCCATTATGACATCCATCCACCTCTCAAAGTTGGATATGGTATTCAGCAAGCACGCTTTGGCTGAAAGTAGAGAAGGATCTAAGGGGAGAAAGTTAGAAAAATAAAGAACTTACAAAAACCAGAAGAAATAAGAGACGCTGAGGGAACTTACGAGCTTTATTCTACTTCTCGGGGAAGGGAAGGTAGTTTCGAGGAACGATCTCCTTGGTTTTGACTCGAACGAAGCTTTCGAGCCAATATCGATATTTGTATTCGTCAACGCTGGAAAGGATCGGTTACTTTTCACGTTTTTTAAGCTTCTCGATCCTACCACGAAAAATTCGGGGGGAATAAAGGCGGATCAGGTGGTGCAGAGTAAATGTGGCCCTAACATTGTTTGCCAAAAAACGGATGCATGTGACGATCCGCCATACGTTCGACCCAATTTGTGCAAGGCACAAGTTATATATCTTGCACATAGCTAGAATCACGTCATCAATCGGAGGCTCTAAATTAAGGGTTAAAGGGTAAGTATAAGCAGACGAGTACCCTTCCACATAAATGGTGATGTCGTCATTGGGGCCAGGGATTATGATTTCGGAAGGACTTTCCTCTAACCATATTCCGAACGAACCCTATAAATGACAGTCGAATCAATCGCGGTGGGGTAACGCCTGACATCGTAACCCCGATCGGCTTTGTTACCCTTCAGAGGCTTTTCGACCGTGAATTCAAAGTCGAAGTGGTAGACCGAAGGGATGACATCTTTACCTAGGGGTTCAAATAGAACTTTAACCTCAATCTCGGTCGACTGGAGAGATCCCATCGGAGAGACTTCATGAGAGGAAAACATTGGACTCTCAGCCATTTCTGATAAAGGTATGGTAAAGAAAGAAAAGATGAAAGAAAGCCTTATGAAGGTTTGAATATCTGAGGAAAACTCAAGAACAAGATGAAGTTTTCGGTGAGTGGGATGAAAGTTCCAATGAATAATTTGGTGATTCCGGCGAAAAACTTAAAGATTCCGACCAAGTTATTTGCTTCTCATGTGAAGAAAACAGGGGTTGAGATCGAATAGTAATTTTTAGAGGCTGTAAATAGTAAAAATGAGGAAAGCATGAATTATTGATAAGTGAGGGGTCATAATGACGAAGTGCATTGATCAGATAACCGAAGGGTCAGCCAATAGTAAAGCCACACATAGCCGAAGTCAGACGGACGTGACAGTTGATAAGAAGTTTGATTTTCCCGCTTATTTCGAAACTTACAGGATAAGATATCCATAAGCTCGGCATAACAAAGACTTAAACGAAGAGAAGAATCCGTACGAAAAGTAAAGACCAACTGTGTCAAGGTGAAAATTAAAAGACAATGAAAACATTCATAATCCAAATAGGTTCGATTCAATCTGAAGAAGTTTCTACTACATTTGTAACGGGTATCAGATTTTCTTGGTTACATTAGCCACACAAAGCAAAATGGCCTAACTTATGGTCCTAAACTAGAAACAGAAAGAAAATCCGATCCAATATGGTAAACCAAAGGTTGAGAACTTCGGTTCATACCGTCGGATACTTCTACAAAATCATGCATCAGCTAAATGGCTTCAGGGTTGTCCTTCGGGATAGCCGAACCAGGGCTGCTTTCCTCCGGTGGATCCTCTTCATCTAGAACAATCATCGGGGGTGGTCCACCATGAGAAATCTCCCTCCGGGTCCGCAAGTTATGGCATGATCTGACCTGAGAGCCTATACCTGAAGGAATAGCCGAGGAGCTCGCAGGGACTCTCTGTCTGGATGCCTTCGCCGATGCAGCCGTTGTATCCTTTCCCTCAATGAAATCCTCGGCATCCTCTTCGATAATGAATTTCCCTTTTAAAAAAGACCTCTTCGTGAGAAGGATTCACGGTTAGAATATAAAGTAGAAAAACAAACAAGAAATTCCACAAGTAGGTTAAAATTTACCATGGTTTTTGCCTTTCCACCCTTTGGGTGCCATGCTTCTCCAAGAACGGCCCACATCACGAGAGGTACCTAAAAGTGCAACTACCTACTTAAAGATAGTGATTACGACCTCGGTTCGACTGGATTCGGGGTGGGATTCCACGTTTCTGGAAAATCTACGGATAGAGAACAGTGGAGTTGGTTATCATTACGAACCGATGTGCCACCCCCTGTCATAATCATCCTCCGGGTCTATGAGGCCTCGAGTCCTACGAGGAAGCAAATGAACTACGCCACCTCGGATTACCCGGGGAACATAGATATGGATCAGATGGTCGAGGTGTTATATCCTGCATTTTCGAACGTCGAATTATTTGTAAGCTGAGGTGGGGCCCACACATCAATATTTTTTTTGGGACATGTGAAAATTTATATGAATCGTATATGTAAAGTTAAACACAACCCGTGAAGGGCCCTGGGGCCAAATCAAAGTGGAAGCCCTCCAAACGAATATTTTTAAGAAAACGTTTTCGGATGACCTGACTTGGAGGGGCAAACACGGAATTATAAGTTTAGAATTTGGGAACATGCCCAGATATAAAAGTTGTAGATAATTGAAATATCTTTCCAACGGTAGGTCGTGGGCTCCCAGGCGACGTCGGTACAAGGAGATATGGACATTTTAAGGCGGAAAGGTCAAGCTGGGCAGTGAAATGGGCCCAACCCGATTCCAATCCGGGTCAGGCCCATTTCCTTATTATTTAAGGGAGTTTTCAGCCTCCTCCTCCACATTTCAGATCAGAAAAGATCCAGAAAATTCCATTAGAGAGAGAGAGAGAAAACTTCAAGGCTAAGAAGGTCATTTTGATCAAAATCCGAGCTCCGAATCCCGAAGCTCATGAAGAGAAAAACGTTGTACGTTGCGTTGCCTTCAATTTGAGATAAATATTGGTCTTGGGGGATGACATTTTCGTGGTGGATCTTCTGATAAGGTATTTATAAAATTCCTTTTATGTTATTAAAGTGTTTATTTAGAGTTTTAACGAATTAGAACGGAGAACACAGCATTATAAACTCGTTTGTTGTTTTGTTGAAATTTATGGGTGAGGGGCTGTTTTAATTGAAATTGATGGACTGATTTGAATTAATATTTTGGTTGTTTTAATCATGTATTATGTGAGGAGAGTGAAGGAACTTAATGGTTATTAAGTTGTAGGAAAACATACAACTTTGTTATGGTTTATGTAAAAATGGAAATGAAAGTATCAAGAGGAAAATTATGATTATTGTGGATGAATTTGGAAGATGGAAATGTATAATGAACTTGTATGTTGAAGGTTAGGAAAAATTGGAAAAGTAGTGGCTTAATGGAAAGTTTGAATGTTCGCATACCTTATGAATATTGGGTGAAAATGGTATGGATGCTTCCGATGTATGTTGTAATGAATTTGGTGGGTGATGAATATCAAAATAACAAGTTTGGTTTGGAAATGTAAGTTTGAAACGAAAGATGTGTCGTTATGCCGAAACGATGGCTAGTGATGCCATAGTGTGTGTTTTAATGTCTGTTGTTGTTTTTGCTGTTGTTCTGGGTTGTTGTGTAGTGAATTGAGCCGAGCTAAGTCTCGGGGATGTCTTATATACAGAGGAAATGCTGCCAAAATTTGCCTAGGCAAACATGTGTTAAGTTGGATTATTGAAAAGTTTGAAACTAACAAATGGTAAACTTGACCATTTCTAGATTTTGGACGAGATTGGGATCGACGCCAAGCGAGCGTAAGGCGCTATCGAGGTATGTGAAGCATTTTCCTTTGTTCCTAGGCATGTTCTGGATGTGATAGGCTCAGCCGCGAGCCTTAAGTACGACTCCGTTCCCCGGAATTTGAGACGGAAAACCGCTCCAATTCCTTCAATTCAATTGAAGCTATTTTCTTACAAATTGCCTTTAAAGTGAATTTTTGTACAAAACTCCCCTAAACGGAGTCGGAACACTTCCAAACGATTATGGATGACCTCATAAGGTCTATTAGCGATAATTTACATATGTTGCCTCGAGTTGGTCCGAGGCGGGCCCGCAAGGCCCGATATCTTCTGTAATACTTTAAATACTTCCGTTTTGTCCGATTTTCTCAGAAACCATCTGAACTATTATTTTGATTATGATACAACTATTTTTATGAAATTCTTATAAAATAACTTCTGAACATCTGAGAATCCGATTCTGATAATAATCTGTCGTGCCTTCCCAAGTAGGATATAGGCGCATACTATGCATACTATCCGTATACGCTGATTTTGGCTCGCCGTTTGGCACCCTTTAGTCTGATTGAGTCTGTATGTGAGTCTGTATGTATGTGGTTTCCCATGGATCTGTTCGTGGCTGTCTCAATGCATTCCTTCACTGCGTCCCGGGCCAGGTTCTGTTATCGTGCATATTTCTCTGCATTGTTCACCGCGTCCCTCGGCGTACGGGCCGGGATCTGTATGTCTGTATGATACTATGATCTGTGTATGGGGATGGCGGCCAGGATGGCATATGATCTGATCTGATTCTGTCTGTCCACCGCGTCCCGTACTAAGAGGGCCGGGTTCTGTTACCGCGCCCCCAGACAGGGCCGGAATCTGTATGTCTGTATGCATGTACCATCAGTATCTATATAAGCACATGCCTCTGTATGATTCTGTATGGTTCAGTATGACTCTGCACTACTCTGCATGCATAATTTTGTCTGTCCGTCTGAATTACGACTATATCTGTATGTCCGTATAGCTTCTGATTCTATATGTCCGTATGGATTCTGATTCTGTATGTCCGTATGGATTCTGATTCTGTATGTCCGTATGGATTCTGATTCTGCTCGTCTGTCCGGATTATGATTCCGTCGGTCTGTCCGAACCATGATTCTGTTTATCTGTATGGACCACGATTCTGTATGTCTGTTTGGATCATGACTCTGCCCGTCTGTCTGATGTATGGTTCTGTCCGTTATGTTTCTGTGACTCCGGTTCGGACTATGATTGTATCTGTTATGTTTCTGCTTTACATACTCGGTACATTTTTCGTACTGACCCCCGTTCTTCGGGGGCTGCGTTACATGCCCGCAGGTACAGGCGCACTCGGTGACACGCCGCCAGTCTAGGGCACAGGTTCTGCTATCTTGAAGAGCTCCTTTTGATTCGGAGCATGTACTTTGGTATATATATCTTCTGTTTTCCGTATGTTTTGTATGTATGGAAGTTCTGGGTACGGCGGGGCCCTGTCCCGTCATATGATTCTGTATGTCTGTAGAGGCCTGTAGATAGATGTGTGGGTTACGGGTTTCGTCTGTATGTTAGCCTTATCGGCTTATCTGTAAATGTCTACATGTTCAGGTATATATATATGTTTGCGCGCGTGCCGTATCTGTATCGGCCTACTTCTGTAATATCCGTTTGAAAAGAAAAATCTGTACGATACGAAATTCGGTCAGGTAGGTATGTACGGGTACCCAACTAGGGTGCCAGTCGCGGCCCACGGGGTTGGGTCGTGACACGAGGTTAAGAGAAACCCCAGCTACGTTGGCCAAAATCTCGAGGCAGTGTATGAGCCTCCAAATCTGCAGAGGAATTTGGCCAATGCAGTCGCGGTATTAGCGACATAAGTCCTCTGTTAATTGGGGAATGGAAAGAGAAAATCCAATAGCAAAAGGGTAAGTATAGGCCATCGAATAACCAACAACAGGGTGGTTGATTCTTACCCCTCTTTTAACAGGGTGGATGTCGACGTGCACACCAAGGTTACAATCATTACGAACTATGAATAGTGGCTACATCAATGAAGGATTCAAATATTTCCACAGAATCAAAGTGAGAAGATACTTTGCAGTTGTTCGCATATTTGAAGCCGGCGGGGAGAATGTCCGTAGTAAGGAACTCCAACTCCTCCTCGGGGCCGTTCGCTCCTATCACTGACAACAGCGGAGAATGTGGTGGTGATGAAGGGTGATCTGCACTTTATATTAACAACGGTAAGGAAGTCATTACTAAGAAGAAAACGTAGAATCAAGCGATGGAAAAGAAAGGTTTAGAAAGAGTTTGGAACTCAGAAGAGAGTTCGGAATCAGGCGACTGCAAGCAAGGGCTTTTGAAAAAGTTAAAGTTTAGGGTTTTGTTCAATTGCATGGCAAAAAATATGTGGCATGGGCTTCATATAGTAGAGAGTAAAGAAGTTGAAGGATTTAAAAGTTCTGACAAGGGGTGGATTCTCCAGACTGATTAGGCGGCTATAATAATGATGAACCGGCATCGGTCAGAGTGCAAGATTAATGGAATGCCTTTTCCAAGGCGGCTAGGTACGGACTGCTCGGCTTTATCCGGATCCATTTCTCGGAGTTAAAACTTTTCTCTGAAAAATGGAGGGACTATCTGTATATGGTAAAAATAGGGGTCACCAACCCCGACCCAAGGTCCGACGATCCGAACTAAGGGTAAAAGGCAATGGATAGTAGAGCTCGGCTAAACTGGACAGAAGCGCTCGAACCCGACAACTCCCGAAGAGTGAACCCACACGATGTAGTTGACAGTTGTCAAACTCAAGATTTCGGATATCCCTATCTCTAATTGATTTAGTTACCTTGGTGAATGAAAATTCCTGGACTATAAATAAGGTGGGGGGGGGGGGGGGGTAAATGGTATCAGAGCCAAGTATGAGTGGTATCAGAGCCAAGTATGAGTGGCTAAGTTCTCATACTATCCTAGGGTCCAATCGAAATCCTGTTATAATCCAGTCATGATCTTATATTGTTAGGAAGTCAGGTTTACTATTCATCTTCCTTAGAGCTTAGTAACTTTATTTTCTAAAGTCCATTACTGTCAAACCCTTTTGAGTCTTAGTATTAGGTCGCCGATTAATCTCCGGCTAAGACGTTGGCAAGCCTGTATAGACCACTGTTGCTCAAAGGCTAGGAGTGCCGCTAGGAGCCAAGGTTGGGTGTTCCCGTCCCCAAGACCACATAAAAAGAAAGGGTAGACACATTAGGACATTAGGAAAACAAGTTAATAAGAATTAAGAAAGATAAACAGTAAGCTCTTACTAATTACAATAGAAGAACAAGTAGGATAAACATAACAGAGATAGTAGACAAACCCACATAGGATAGTATCCCCAAACTACAACTCTTTTCTGAAAAAGAAAACGTTTATGAAAACTCACCGTTCTTTTAGAAGAATAAGATTTTATAACAGCTTCAAATGGCAATTCTATTTTCAAAAACGAGATTTATTATTTTATATAGAATTTTTTGAATCTGAAATATCATTTCAAATTTCTTTAAAGAACCCAAGAGTTCTTGACGCTTATAATAAAGGAGATAATATAAATATTACTTTAGAACAAGTATTAATTTCTATACAAGCAGCTGAACGTTTATTAGAAGCCAACAGAGAAAATTTGTCTTTTGTTGAAGATAGTATTAAGTGGTGTCAAAACCAACTTGATAACATAACTGCTCAGTATTAATCATGAGTTTTGACAACATGAATGTTTTAAACAGTGTTAACATGTCAACAGAAGCTACAAAGATAGCTAAAGTTCAGAATGATCTACAAAATTGGAATATTCCAAAAGAACCATTCCGACAAATTTATAATACAGAAAGTTTGATTTTGTAAAAAATTACAACATCAAAACTTGTGAATCAACCGTAGTTATCAATAGTTCAGCAAAAACTATTAAGTTGTTATCTATGCAAGATATAAATAGATAGAAGAAAAGTTATAATTTTCTCCACATAGGACTTGTCCAAGTTGCTGTCAAACCTCTCTACAGATTAGGTTTAGACACACCTTTATGTCTCCTATTAGGAGATGATAGGTTATTAAACTTTGATGATTCTTTGTTAGGAGTTTTCCAAAGTAACCTAGCTCATGGCCCGGTATACTTTAACTGTTATCCAAATTATTCGGTTGACATCAATGACCAGAATATATTGGATACATTAACTCTTAATATTAAAACAAGAAACATGAATAGCAAAGTTAATACAAAGGAAATAACTGTGATATATAGAGTATATTACAGACTAATGAAAACAACTTTAGCTCCAAAAGCAAAAATCATGAGTCCAAAAGGTGTCAATATGCTTATGGAATCAAACCAAGAACATAGTAGCACTTTTGTACCCAGAATGATAAGATGGAATGAAATTTTATCCAAAGATGAATGGCACTTTGATGCCATAACTCAACCAAAAGCTGAACCTGAAAGTTCTGCTATTGAACAAGTTATTCAGTACCCAGATGGATCTATTGGTTTAAAATTCCTTAGAAATGAATCTGTTAATGAATCATCTTCGGGCAGTCGAATGTCGTATTCATGACTTAAAACTAAAACATTTCTTGAAATAAGATCAAAATCAATCTCGAAAGGATTTGGGAAGTTTTTGCCAATACTTTAGTTTTGAAAAAATATCTGCCCCATCCAAAAAATCGAGTAAAATGGCCAAGAAAGCTGCCACATCAAAATCTCATTATAGAAAAAAGAAAAATCGAAATAAATCCTATAAGAAGAAAATATTTAAAAGATCACCAAAAAAGAATTTTGGAGATACATGCTGGACTTGTGGCAAATCAGGCCACAGATCGAGTGAATGTAGAGTCACTAATAAAAAGAAAAAGAAGATAAAGCTTCTTGATGTTAATGATAAAATAAAAAGTGAACTTTACACTATTCTCGAAGAAAATGACAACACTTCATCTTCTTCTGAAATCAGTGATTTTGAAATTGATACAGACTCTAGTTCTAATAACAATTCTTCTGAATCTGAAGATTGTGATTGCACAGGGACTATACGTACTTGTGGTCAAAATTCAATAAGGGTAATTACTACCAAATAAAAAGAATTTCTTCTTGATTTGGTCATATTAATGATGAAGAAGTTAAGAAAAACTATCTAGAGGAATTAAAAAATATTCTTATAAATCAATCCAAGGATAAACCTCAGATTGAACCCTTTAACATAAAAAATGTTATGAGTAGATTCTCTTCAAAAGAAAAGAAACCTATAATACAAGATTTACAATATGAATTAATCTCTGTCAAGAACGAGATAAAAGAAGTCAAAACAAGGCTCAATAAGGTTGAAATGGATTATATCACAGACCAAATATTATCTCAAACAAGAAATGAAATTCTTGCAAAAGAGAATAAAAATGAAGAAGATAATCATTCCAATAATGACGAATCACTACAAGATCCAGGTAATGATGAAGTCATTGAGACATCTACTAATAATGATAATACAGTTGGAGTCGTAGGACTTATTAAAGCCCAAAGTTGTCATGTTCCTATCACTTTAAGAGTAGGAAACGTTGTACTTGATAGGATAGCCTTAATTGATTCAGGAGCAGATAGAAACGGCTTAATGGAAGGATTAATACCTACTAAGTATTTAGAAAAAAGTACTACCAGATTATACTCCGCCACTGGTGAAAAATTAAAAATAAATTATAAATTATCCCAAGCCCACATTTGCAATGATGGAATTTGCTTTATAAATGATTTTGTAATAGCAAGAGATATAAATGAAGATATCATTCTAGGAACACCTTTTATAATTCAGATAAAACCCTATTATGTTGGATTAGATGCAATCTATACCACCGTATTAGGAAGGAAATAAAATTTCCTTATTTATCACCACTTTCCCAAGATACAAGTGATTTTGTTAAATCAAAAACCATCTTTTGTATAAATATATTAGCAAAACAAGTTTCAGACTTAAAGGATGAACTTAAAATTAAAAGGATCGAACAAACTTTAAAAACGCCGGTGATAGAAGGGAAAATAGCAAGTTTTCAAGAAAAACTTGAACCTCAAGTTTGTTCAGAATTACCAAGTGCTTTTTGGGAAAGAAAGCGACACATTGTTGAGTTACCATATATTGATGGTTTTAATGAACAAGCTATTCCTACAAAAGCAAGGCCCATTCAAATGAACCACGAGTTGATGGAAACTTGTAAAAATGAAAATCAATGATCTTTTACATAAAAAAAAGATAATTAGGCCATCTAGATCCCCTTGGAGTTGTTCGACATTTTATGTAAATAAAAATACAGAAAAAGAAAGAGGATCTGCTAGGTTAGTAATAAATTATAAACCTTTAATTGAGGTATTACAGTGGATCAGGTACCCGATAACTAACAAAAGAGACTTATTAAAAAGAATTTACAAAGTAAATATCTATAGTAAGTTTGATATGAAATCAGAATTTTGGCAAATATAAGTTGCTGAAAGGGATAAGTATAAAACTGCTTTTAATGCCCCTTTTGGGCAATATGAATGGAATGTTATGCTTTTGGGTTAAAAAATGCCCCGTCTGAATTTCAGAATATTATGAATAATATTTGTAATCCTTATAGCAATACGTCTATTGTCTATATAGATGATGTATTAATATTTTCTGAAGACATAGATTCTCATTTTAAACACCTAAATACCTTTTTCAAGATTATCAAACATAATGGTTTAGTCGTAAGTGCCAAAAAGATTAAATTGTTTCAAACAACAATTAGATTTTTAGGACATGACCTATACCAAGGTACTTATTAACCCATTTGCAGAGCCATAGAGTTCTCTTCCAAATTTCCAGATGAAATTCCTAATAAAACCCAGTTACAAAGGTTTTTAGGAAAATCAAGGTTGTTGTCAAAAAACTTCCATGTCTAGGTATTCCAAATCCAGATGCTTTCATGGTAGTAGAGACCGATGCTTCTAACGAAAGATACGATGGAATTCTTAAACAAAAAGTGAAGGATATGATGGAATTCTTAAACAAAGGATCTCCCTAGAATCTCCAAAACAATTAGTTCGTTTCACATCAGGGATCTGGAATCCTGCACAAAAGAATTATAGTACTGTTAAAAAAGAAATTTTATCGATTGTACTATGTATTACAAAATTTCAAGACGATTTAATTAATAAGAGATTTTTGCTAAGAGTTGATTGCAAATCAGCTAAAGAGATTTTGCAAAAAGATGTTGAAAACCTTGTTTATAATCAGATTTTTGCTAGATGGCAAGCTTTACTATCAAGTTTCGATTTTGAAATTGAATTTATAAAAGGAGATTTAAACTCTTTACCAGATTTTCTTACAAGGGAATTTTTACGGGGAAACCATTAGGCCAGGAGCCCCAACATCCCCTTTCCAGAAAAAACTCGACATAAAACCCAATGATAACAGATATTCAGCCCTAGCCGAATTCCCTAAATTAACCAGGTCCATGAGGCCTACATACCCAGTCACAAACCAAAAATTAACTATTCTCGGTTCTATTCCCCAAACAGAACCATCATTACCATTTCAAAGGATGCAGCCCCATACCAGCTTAACAACAGGTAAAGGAAAAATCCAAACCAGTGATTGTTATGAAATGAAGACCCCAGAGTCTTTTGCTCAGGCAGTTGATCCCAACACTCCCTCAAAGAAGGAAGATAAACAACAGGCAACTCCAAAAGAGTTTAAAATTATTAATAAAGCAATGCTCCCTGTGTTGGCATTAGACAAGCATTATTCAGACTCGAAGGTTGAGGATTTACTCAAACCTTGCTATACTAATTTTGACTATATTGAAACCAACGACCCTATCAAGACTAGAAGATATTCTGAATTCATCCTGACAGATACATGATCAATAACAATTGAACATACTTTGAGTAACAAGTACGGCCAAGACGGTATTTCATACTCAAAGTTCACCATAAACAGGATTATCAATCCTTTTGATTGGAAAGCTGATCATCTACATACTCCAATCGTATTATCAAAACAACATAGGCCTCATACCTATAATTACTATGATTATGAATGGGCATGGTACAGTTTTTTGTATGTTCGACCCATTTCCCATACATGGTTCGTAAAATACAGCGAACAGATGTCCAAGTCAATAATCCCTAGATGGTTCTAAAACTGGTGGGTAAGGTTTGGAGGCAATGAGCTAACAATGCCCAAAAGTTTCCAAATTCATTACGAAAGATTCCAGAAAGAACAAGAGATTTCCTCTTTACCAAATCATGTTAAATTATGTCAGTATTACATAAGGAAAAGAATTTCTTATATCATCAGCTGGTCTTTTGACATAGCTGAAATAACAAGGATTAAATATTTAGTCAAACGACTGGAATCTAAGAATTTAAAAATTAAGAATCAAAAGCCATCTAGCAGCAGAACAGGATCAACCGAATCCAAGGCGGAATTAAAAAAGAAGCTTCTAGAAGCTTTAAGCAACATTGATGATACCGACCCAGCAGATGTCCAAGAACTACTGGATACAGCATCTTCATCAGCAGAGGATAATGGCGACATGGTGGACCCATAAGGAATGGCCCAGGCATATCTCTATTACCAAGAAGATTAAAAGGTATTTACCCTTTCAGAAAAGAAAGAGGTAAAAAGAAAATGGCCGACAAAAGGTAAAAAGAAAATGACCGACAACTTTTCAAAAGAAGCCGTCCAACTTTACAAAAAGAGAAATGACCGACAACTTTTACAAAAGCAGCCGTCCAACTTTTCAAAAGCAAAAGCAGAAGGCATCTTTAAAGATAGCCGTCCACTTGTAATCATCCAGGAGATGTTAATTATTTCTGAGGTCTATATAAGACTCTCAAGTTGTAACTAGTAAGGCATTCGAAATTCACCCCCCAATTCGAAATAGCCTTCTCCCTTCCCTCTCTGTAAATCTTCCATGTATGCTTACAATGTTTGAATAAAAAGTCTTCAACTTTTGTAAGTATTTAACTTTAAATTCTGCAATTATTTCACTTACTATTTTAGCCGTAAAAGATCCTTAAAATGGTATCAGAATATTGAAATTCCTTTTTATCATCAAACTTTTACTCAAGAAGAACGAAAGTTGTGCACGAACTTTGCCGAAACAATTGCATGAGGTAATATGCATTATTTTTGAAATTGGCATGACATAATGAACTTGCAGCTCCATCTCCACTTAGATCTCTGAAAGATGCACAAGATCGTGAAAAAGTCACGTAAAACGTATATTCGAGTCCAACGCGGTAATGTATCATGGATTGGTCGTATATGCTACCACGTGCCGTCACTAGATACTGACATGTCCACTGGGCATCATCGACCTACTAGAGCCAGAACATCGAAGTGCCTTACCAAGGGCACTCGACATAGATCTTCCCCTGCGACATTGGCCAATGACATAGGTCGCACTCAAGAACATTCGTACCCAGTGACATATGCTAACGACATAGCCAACCACGTGTCACGTATTAATGCACGTTGTCCTCAGGTTGACACTATACATGCACCCTTTCCATTCAATAGTTGGGGTAATATGCAACAGTGTGCCATGCGTCTTGTACCATGCACAGTGCACCATGCACCTAACCAATACCATGGGCATATCTCTATTGTATTCCTGCAATATCTTCACAACGCTTCTACAGAGGTTCGATCCATTATTGTTGAGGCAAAGAGGTAGTTTAATGGAGCAAGCTGGACCACCAAGCAAGGATGAAATTTTTAACAACATGTACACACTTTTTATCTTTAATAATGTTTAGTAATGGCATCTTCCTCATTTTCTCAAATTGAATTTCAAATATTGAAATTGGCATTCAAAAGTGCTTTACATGCTGATTTGAATCTTGAAATTCGTTTTTATCATCAAACTTTTACTAAAGACGAATGAAAGTTGTGCACCCATTTTTAGGAAACAATTGTACGACGTAACATACATTTTTCTAAAAATTGGCACGATAAAATGATCTAACAGCTCCTTGCCCGCCTAGATCTCCGAAAGATGCACAAGATCATGAAAAACTCACATAAAACGTATATCTGAGTCCAACGTGGTTTGAGGAACGCGGTAATGTATTATGGATTGCTCATATATGCTACCCTGTGTTGACACTAGATACTGACATGCCCACTAGGCATCATCGACCAACTGGAGACAGAATGTTGAAGTGCCTTCCCAAGGGCCCTCGACATAGATCTTCCCCATTGACATTGGCCAATGACATAGGCCGCACTCAAGAACATCCCCACCCAATGACATATGATACCGACATAGGCAACAGCGTGTCGCGTATTAATGCACGTTGTCCTCGGGTTGACACTATAAATGCACCCTTTCCATTCAATTGCTGGGGTAATATGCAACAGTGTGCCATGCGTCTTGTACCACGTACCAGCGGCACCATGCGGCCAACCAATACCATGGGTATATCTCCATGTATTCCTATATTATCTTCTCAATGCTTCTACAGAGGTTCGATCCATGGTTGTTGAGGCAAAGAGGTAGTTCAATGGAGCAAGCTGGACCACCAAGCCAAGATGAAATTTTTAACAACATCTACACACTTTTTATCTTTAATAATGTTTAGTAATGGCATCTTCCTCATTTTCTTATATTGAATTTCAAATATTGTCATCAAACTTTTACTAAAGAATAATGAAAGTTGTGCATGCATTTTGAGGAAACAAGTATATGACGTAACAGACATTTTTCTAAAAATTAGCACGATCAAATGACCTTGTAGCTCCTTGCCCACCTCGATCTCCGAAATATGCACAAGATCATGAAAAAGTCATGTAAAACGTATATCCGAGACCAACGCAATTTTAGAAATGTGATAATGTATCACGGATTGGTCGTGTATGCCACCACGTGTCGACACTAGATACTGACATGCCCACTAGGCATCATCGACCAACTAGAGGCAGAACATTGAAGTGCCTTGCCAAGGGCACTCGACATAGATCTTCCCCAGCGAAATTGGCCAATGACATAGGTCGCACTCAAGAAAATCCGCACCCAATGACATATGCTAACGACATAGGCAACCGTGTGTCGTGTATTAATGTACGTTGTACTCGGGTTGACACTATACATGCACCCTTTCCATTCAATAGCTCGGGTAATATGCAACAGTGCGCCATGCGTCTTGTACCATGCACCAGTCCACCATGCGGCCAACCAATACCATGGGCATATCTCTATTATATTCCTGTAATATCTTCTCAATGCTTCTACGGAGGTTCGATCCATGGTGGTTGAGGCAAAGAGGTAGTTCGAAGGAGCAAGTTAGACCACTAAGCCAAGATGAAATTTTTAACAACATCCACACACTTTTTATCTTTAATAATGTTTAGCAATGGCATCTTCCTCATTTTCTTAAATTGAATTTCAAATATTGAAATTGGCATTCAAAACTGCATACCTGCTAATTTGAATCTTGAAATTCATTTTTATCATCAAACTTTTACAAAAGAAGAATGAAAGTTATGCACGCATTTTGAGGAAATAATTGTACGAGGTAACAGACATTTTTTAAAAAATTGGCGCGATAAAATGTCCTTGGGAGTGAAAGATGATTAGTTGGGTCCAGAAATTCAAAAGGTTCCTTTGTTCGGAACAACAACATGAATGTGTTGATGAAAATGGTGGCGAGGATAATGATGGACGATAGAGAAAAGTGGTGGCAGGAGAGAGTTAGAAGAAGAAAAGCGCATTTATTTTCTCTCTAAAAGCTATGTCTTTCACGCGCCTAGTAAAGGTACATTACAAACATTATGCCATGTGAGAAATATGCATTTAATAGACACAGTTTAAATATAGTTCAAGCGCTCAATAGGTCACACATTTATAGTTAAGGTGTCTAACTGAAAATTCTGACAAGTTTAAGGTGCTAGCTTTTTCTTTCCTGCATAATAACTTTGTACCATACGTGGTACTTTGACTAAATTTGATGGATAATTTTTTGTCACTGTTTGTAATCATCATATTTATATTAAAAGTGGGAAGATCCTAAGATTAAAGTTGAATTACAAAAATGTTCATAAAATATTGAACGATGTTTTTTCCCTTTAAAAAAATACTATTCCAATAACAATAATGTACAAAATAGTAAATACATTTCATACTAAATAGTATTCTTTTAAGAATTATGTACATAATAGTAAATACACTTCAAAATAAATAGTGTGCTTTTAAGAATCATAAAGATAATGCAAATGAGTCTCTTCTATATTACCCATCATTATTAGGTTATTTAAACTTACACATCCTAATAAAGATTAATAATAATAAATAAATAAATAAAAAGTTAAATCGATGAAGACAACCCATGAATAATCAACTTTTACCAATGTGCCAGTTTTCAAAAAATAAAATTTATTACCTCTCATAATGATTAGTTTGATGAACTTGACGTGCATATGAGGTGTATCGTGTGATTCTCCAATTAGAGTGAAACGGAAGATGAGTAATAAATATAGTAATAATGACATAAACCAATTGTGTTTATGATTCTTAATTCATCCCCACATTATATTTGCAATCTTTTCAGATTCCATATGGTAAGAAGCTTAAAAGTCTCCATTATTTCTATTATATATTTTCTATTTCCTGAACTCCACGAAAATACCACACCATTTATCATTTATTTAATTCTCAGCTGGTATTGCAACTGCAAAACACTTTTCCCAGGTTAGAATACATTTCTTTAGGAATGCAATTATTACTTATAAGCCATTGCAATCTTATTTCGTTTTACAATTTTTACTTAGCTATTGTAGACTATGATGTTAATCTAAAATTTTCAAGTGTACTAATATAATTACTGGGGTTATTTCGCTTTGTGTTGCCTTTGTATGTATGGTGGTATTATTGGTGGAAGAGGCATTTGTTCTTCACCTTCACCTTCTCCTCTTCTTCATATGTGGTGTTACCTTATCAGGTAAAGTTTGAATTGCTCTCTGTCTATGAACTTTTCTTTCGAATTGTCATTTAGATTGCACGGATGGGAAATGAAGGGCCTTGTTATTGTTATGATATTTCAAATGAGTTCTTAATTATTCAATGCATTTTTTCCCGTAAATTTTTTTTGTTAATTTTCAAGAAACATGGAGTTTTTTTGGTTTCTCTCCCGTCACAATATTCTTTTTTTGCTTAGATGAGTTGTTCGATAATAATGAAACTGGTATATCCATATGTTGTTGCACAGTGAAGAATAAAGATTGATAAATTTCTTAGGTAGGAATTATAAGAGATTCAAAATCTCTAGAAACACTTGTTGAATAGCTGTGAGATCAAGTAGATTTATATGAGCTTGATTTGTATCCAAAGGGACCATCATTGGCCAACTTTACACCTTTTTGTGTTTCTTGTTTTTAGAATATGTAACTAAGAATCTCTGTACTGATTAACATGATGTACATGTGCAATGCACATGATAAAAAACTAGTACATTTAAATGTATCTGGCCAATGCTAGTATGGACACCACTAGTGAATAAATAAAGGTTAGTAAAACTAATCGAGTTGTTTTTTTCTTTCAAAGTCAAAGGTTAGTATTACTGATCTAATTATTTTTTTTCTTTCAAAGTCAGGTCTAATATTTTGCTTGTTTTCCTTCTTGGTGTCGTTTCTTTACACCACTGCTTCCAAGTAATATGACCCTGCATAATAGAACACTATATTAAATATTTAAAATTTTAAGAAATTTTAGTGTTAAAAAGATGACCTGACCTTATCACTTGTTTGACGTGAAAAATTGTATTATCCTCAATATAAAAACTTTTGTTGATGGATATTCGGAGTCTTCTGTCGCAGTCTTCAAAATCATTGATCGTTTTAGTTATAGTCATTGTCAATTGAAACTGACAACAAGACTTGATTAGGTGTCTAACACTAATAAAGTAATAGGTTTATTCCACTAAAGTAAGATTAAGTTAATAGGTACAATCTTCCACCCATTCTTATAGTAAAATCTAACACCATATTCCCTTTCGCCAGCCCGACATCACCTAAACTACTGTATTTGAGGTAGCCCAAAGTATCCAGATTGACCTTCTCAGTGGTATAATATCTGGAAGACATGATCTTGGACTACTTTGATTTCACCCCAAAATCTGCAACAATAAAAATATAAAAATTTCTAAGGTGTGTTTGATATGAAGGAAAATATTTTTTTGAAAAATAAGTGGTTATCGTACTTATTTTCTAGTGTTGGTTAGTAAGGAGAAAATATTATCCCAAGAGTATAAAGGTATAATCTAGGCAAATACTATGACCCTGAACTTGGACCCCCACCGTTTACCACAGACGTAGACCCCTGTCCCGACCCAAAGCAAGACCCGATCCCAACATGGGACGCGACCAACGACCCCGACTTGAGACTCAACCCCAGTGTCAACCCAGGACTTGATGTCGACCTAGGAACAACGATCGAAGACTTGACCCCATACTAGGAGCCAACCTCGGCCTGGTTCCCGACCCTAAACCGAGACACGACCCTGACTCGGTTAACTGAGGCAGTCATATTACTAACAACATCTCAATAAATATTTGAATCCTGAAATATATTTTTCTTTTATTTTTGGACAATTTTAAATCACAAAAGACTCAGTTTTTTTTAAATCATGACTCAGTTTTTTTAAAATCATATATACTAGTTTTTTAAAATCATATATACTCCTTGAATCCTCGACTTCACTTGTAATTTCATAATATCATTGTCAACTCTGTCAATATTCTTAATAATCACAGTAACCCTCATCAGTTGATCACCAGTGTTTATAGAGAAATATATTCGATAATAGCATAGTTTATCAATATATAGCGAGCTATGTAAATTCTACTTCAACAAAATTAAGGAATCAATGTTTGAATTGACACAAATTAAGTATTTTGTCATTCTTACTCAAGTCGTAACCTGCCGTTATTCTTTTAACAAGCTTAGTAACTGGTAGAAAGAGGGCCTTGACAAATTAGTCATAGATCTAAACATCAATCACTATCGTTAATTGGTCAAATAAAAAGAATATGCTTATAGAATTAATTGAAAAGAACCTCACGTACATGGAAAAAGAGAGTAGAAAAACAAAAACCTTAATATATAATCTCGAAAAATAACCCTTCTTGCTAAGTAGACATACAACCAATGTCATATCTAGTTTAGGGAAAGCCAAGAAAGAGATCACTATAAGTAGCTCCCACTATTAAAGAAAAATTACTCATGATTTCATCAAGTTCTTTTACTTGTTCAGGGAATAGACAGTGTCACTCTATGATCCAAAAACCAATCGCCACAAAAATCGAAGCAGTTAACATGACATGCGCAAAATCTGTGATTCCCACGATGTACCCATTAGAAGAATTTAACAATATATTAATACTTAATTAAAAAGGTTTTGGGGGCTTGAAATCAACTTTTCTTATATGAACCATCACGAACTTTCTGCAGAACAACATTTTAAAACTAAGGAAGTGCATTATTGTCTATCTAAGGAATTTGCAACTAAATAGAACATCATATTTATTACCGGGCATCATCAACATATATAATGAAAATAATTATTGGGTCAAAGGATTGAAAATATTTTGGCTTTTATGCTTACCTCGCGGCTTCACTATACAACAAGTGGCTGAACCAACTGAAAGAACTTAGTATATAACTTATAAAATTCTTTTATGACTTTCTCTGGACTTTTCTGCACAAATATTCCAAAAGAAGCTGTTAAAAAAAAAGAATTCTTAACAGGCAATCAATTTCACGTAATCAATTGTCTTTTCTATTACTTAAATCCGAAAAAATAACAGGCTACCTAATTACACCTCCAAGTGAAATAAGAACTTTCCTGCACAAATGTTCCAAAAGAAACTGTTAAAAATAAGAGTGACCATACAGCTTTTTATCCATATTTTTGGACAAGAAATGATTGTCATCAGTCTTAGTCTTCCAATTTACACTTGCTATCTTCGAAGCAGTGGTAGCTCAAGGAGGACTCTAGTGAAGCCTTTGCTTTAGGCCCCCAAAAATTTGAATTTTTTTTTTCAGTAATAATGAATTTTATGATTTTATTTTCGCTTATGCAATTGTAGTTTGAAGAAAAAATAAAAAAGTGAAAAATCTTTATAAAAGAAAAAGAAAGAAAAACTATCTACTTTCTATCGTAGAAATATTTTAGAATTTTCAATTAAACTTCACATCTTCATATTAGTAAATAAAATTTTATACAACAACATCTGATGAATTGTATCGCAAACATATGGTTAGCATTTTATTAACTTGAATTAATCCTTATTAATATAAATAATAGCAATAATATTACCATGTGAAGTTAAAAAACTTTATATATATTTTAAAAATACTACACTATAAACAACAAGTATAAAAAGAAAAAGAACATAGATCTCTTATTAAGAATCGACTTTAGACCACTAATTTATTGAGTCATCCTTGCTTCGTAGCACGATATATCATGTCATTTTTTTCATTGCGCTTCATTAGGTTGGTTAAGTGATGTACGACCATACTTGTCTCAAGAGCAGACCATGTGAAAATGACATTATAAATTAGAACTGCTTTTTTTGAAATTCAATAGCGTACGGATTAAAAAAAAAAAAACTTTTGATTTGAATAAAAAAGAAGCAATAATAGTATTTGCAGTACTTGAAAATATAACCAACATCAACAAGTGAATAGATAAACTTACACTTCAGCACTTCTTCTCCATCCGTGTCTTCACAAAGGCACTGTTGCAATGCGGAGACATCTTCTAGTAGTTTCCCTTCACAACTAAGACAACCATAAATTCACTCAATCCATGAAGGATATCATGATCTATTAATACAAACGGTGAATCCACCAATTGTATGTCAACATCAATGTCAAGAACCAACACAGAGTGCTTGTTCAGGTTCCCATGACAAGCTCCACGACCATGAAATTCCAATTACCAACCAAAAAAGTATTTCTGCCATTTTCTTTTAGCAATAATCTAGAATCACTGGCCACTACAAAGATAGAGCATCAAGACTTAACTAGCAAGGAAATATAAATTACATAATAAGTCAATTTTTTATCAGCGTCATCCATTCGCAAAATTCAAATTCTAATTCACCGCACACTTTCAAAACTTTTTCAAACTCCAAATAGTCACGGTGAACGCAAAGGTATGATAATCAACGGAGAAAATTAAAGTGTTTTCCTAGCAAAATTTACTTTCCTTTACAATAAACACTGCTATGCCGACTTTCGAGTGACTCTACATTCACTCGATCCTTAAAATGATACCATTTTAAGGATCTTTTACGGCTAAAATAGCAAGTAAAATAATTGCGGAATTTAAAGTAAAATACTTACAAAAGTTGAAGACTGTTTATTCAAACATTGAAAGCATACATGGAATATTTACAGAGAGGGAAGGGAGAAGGCTATTTCGAATTGGGGGGTGAATTTCGAATGCCTTACTAGTTACAACTTGAGAGTCTTATATAGACCTCGGAAATAATTAACATCTCTTGGATGATTATAAGTGAACGACTATCTTTAAAGATGCATTCTGTTTTTGCTTTTGAAAAGTTGGATGACTGCTTTTGTAAAAGTTGTCGGCCATTTCTCTTTTTGTAAAGTTGGATGGCTGCTTTTGAAAAGTTGTCGGCCATTTGCTTTTTACCTTTTTCTTTTATGAAAGGGTAAATACCTTTTAATCTTCTTGGTAATGGAAATATGCCTGGGCCATTCCTTGTGGGTCTACCATGTCTCCATTATCCTCTGCTGATGAAGATGCCGTATCCAGTAGTTCTTGGACATCTGTTGGGTCGGTATCATCAATGTTGCTGAAAGCTTCTAGGAGCTTCTTTTTTAATTCCGCCTTGGATTCGGTTGATCCTGCTCTGCTGCTGGATGGCTTTGGATTCTTAATTTTTAAATTCTTAGATTCCGGTCGTTTGACTAAATATTTAATCCTTGTTATTTCAGCTATGTCAAAAGACCAGCTGATGATATAAGAAATTCTTTTATGTAATACTGACATAATTTAATATGATCTAGTAAAGAGAAAATCTCTTGTTCTTTCTGGAATCTTTCGTAATGAATTTAGAAACTTTTGGGCATTGTTAGCTCATTGCCTTCAAACCTTACCCACTAGTTGTAGAACCATCTAGGGATTATTGACTTGGACATCTGTTCGCTGTATTTTACGAACCATGTATGGGAAATGGGTCAAACATAAGAAAAGTTGTACCATGCCCATTCATAATCATAGTAATTATAGGTCTGAGGGCTATGTTGTTTTGATAATACGATTGGAGTATGTAGATGATCAACTTTCCAATCAAAAGGACTGATGATCTTGTTTATGGTGAACTTTGAGTATGAAATACCGTCTTGGCCGTACTTGTTACTCAAAGTATGTTCAATTGTTATTGATCCTATATCTGTCAGAATGAATTCACAATATCTCCTAGTCTTGATAGGGTCGTTGGTTTTAATATAGTCAAAATTAGTATAGCAAGGTTTGAGTAAATCCTCAACCTTACAGTCTGAATAATGCTTGTCTAATGCCAACACAGGGAGCATTGCTTTATTAATAATTTTAAACTCTTCTGGAGTTGCCTGTTGTTTATCTTCCTTCTTTGAGGGAGTGTTGGGATCAATTGCCTGAGCAAAAGACTCTGGGGTCTTTATTTCATAACAATCACTGGTTTAGATTTTTCCTTTACCTGTTGTTAAGCTGGTAGAGGGCTGCATCCTTTGACATGGTGATGATGGTTCTGTTTGGGGAATAGAACCGAGAATAGTTAATTTTTTGTTTGTGATTGGGAATATAGGCCTCATGGGCTTGGTTAATTTAGGGAATTCGGCTAGGGTTGAATATCTGTTATCATTGGGTTTTTTGTCAGGTTTTTTTCTGGAAAGGGGATGTTGGGGCTCCTGGCCTCATGGTTTCCCTGTAAAAATTCCCTTGTAAGAAAATCTGGTAAAGAGTTTAAATCTCCTTTTATAAATTCAATTTCAAAATTGAAACTTGATAGTAAAGCGTGCCATCTGGAAAAAATCTATTTAGAAACAAGGTTTTTAACATCTTTTTGCAAAATCTCTTTAGCTGATTTGCAATCACCTCTTAGCAAAAATTTCTTATTAATTAAATCGTCTTGAAATTTTGTAATACATAGTACTATCGATAAAATTTCTTTTTTAACAGTACTATAATTCTTTTGTGCAGGATTCTAGATCCCTGATGTGAAACGAACTAATTGTTTTGGAGATTCTAGGGAGATCCTTTGTTTAAGAATTCCTCCGTATCCTTCGTTAGAAAACCTTTGTAACAGGGTTTTATCAGGAATTTCATCTGGAAATTTGTAAGATAACTCTATGGCTCTGCAAATGGGTTTATAAGTACCTTGGTATAGGTCATGTCCTAAAAATCTAATTGTTGTTTGAAACAATTTAATCTTTTTGGCACTTACGACCAAACCATTATGTTTGATAATCTTGAAAAAAGTATTTAGGTGTTTAAAATGAGAATCTATGTTATAAGGATTAAAAATATTATTATAATATTCTGGAATTCAGACGGGGCATTTTTTAACCCAAAAGGCATAACTTTCCATTCATATTGCCCAAAAGGGACATTAAAAGCAGTTTTATACTTATCCCTTTTAGCAACTTGTATTTGCCAAAATCCTGATTTCATATCAAACTTACTATAGATATTTGCTTTGTAAGTTCTTTTTAATAAGTCTCTTTTGTTAGGTATCAGGTACCTAATCTACTGTAATACCTTATTTAAAGGTTTATAATTTATTACTAACCTAGGAGATCCTCTTTCTTTTTCTGCATTTTTATTTACATAAAATGCCGAACAACTCCAAGGAGATCTATATGGCCTAATTATCTTTTTTTTTTTTTTTTTTGTAAAAGATCATTGATTTCATTTTTACAAGTTTCCATCAACTCGTGGTTCATTTGAATGGGCCTTGCTTTTGTAGGAATAGCCTGTTCATTAAAACCATCAATATATGGTAACTCAACAATGTGTCGCTTTCTTTCCCAAAAAAGCACTTGGTAATTCTGAACAAACTTCATGTTCAAGTTTTTCTTGAAAACTTGCTATTTTCCCTTCTATCACCGGGGTTTTTAAAGTTTGTTCGATCCTTTTAATTTTAATTTCATCCTTTAAGTATGAAACTTGTTTTGCTAATAGATTTATACGAAAAATGGTTTTTGATTTAACAAAATCACTTGTATCTTGGGAAAGTGGTGATAAATAAGGAAATTTTATTTCCTTTCCTAATACAGTGGTATAGATTGCATCTAATCCAGCATAAGAGGGTTTTATCTGAGTTATAAAAGGTGTTCCTAGAATGATATCTTCATATATATCTCTTGCTATTACAAAATCATTTATAAGGCAAATTCCATCATTGCAAATGTGGGATTGGGATAATTTATAATTTATTTTTAATTTTTCTCCAGTGGAGGAGTATAATCTGGTAGTACTTTTTTCTAAATACTTTGTAGGTATTAATCCTTCCATTAAGCCGTTTCTATCTGATCCTTAATCAATTAAGGCTATCCTATCAAGCACAACGTTTCCTACTCTTAAAGTGATAGGAACATGCCAACTTTGGGCTTTAATAAGTCCTACGACTCCAGTTGTATTATCATTAGTAGTAGATGTCTCAATGACTTCATCATTACCTGGATCTTGTAGTGATTCGGCATTATTGGAATGATTATCTTCTTCATTTTTATTCTCTTTTGCAAGAATTTCATTTCTTGTTTGAGATAATATTTGGTCTGTGATATAATCCATTTCAACCTTATTGAGCATTGTTTTGACTTCTTTTATCTCGTTCTTGACAGAGATTAATTCATATTGTAAATCTTGTATTGTAGGTTTCTTTTCTTTTGAAGAGAATCTACTCATAACATTTTTCATGTTAAAGGGTTCAATCTGAGGTTTATCCTTGGATTGATTTATAAGAATATTTTTTAATTCCTCTAGATATTTTTTCTTAACTTCTTCATCATTAATATGACCAACAAAGTCAATAAGAAATTCTTTTGATTTGGTAGTAACTACCCTTATTGAATTTTGACCACAAGTACATATAGTCCCTATGCAATCACAATCTTCAGATTCAGAAGAATTGTTATTAGAACAATAGTCTGTGTCAATTTCAATATCACTGATTTTAAAAGAAGATGAAGTGTTGTCATTTTCTTCGAGAATAGTGTAAAGTTCATTTTTTTATTTTATCATCAACATCAAGAAGATTTATCTTCTTTTTCTTTTTATTAGTGACTCTACATTCACTCGATCTGTGGCCTGATTTGCCACAAGTCCAGCATGTGTCTCCAAAATTCTTTTTTGGTGATCTTTTAAATCTTTTCTTCTTATAGGATTTAGCTGGATTTTTTTTTTTTTTTTTTTGTAATGAGATTTTGATGTGGCAGCTTTCTGGGCCATTTTACTCGATTTTTTGGATAGGCAGATATTTTTTCAAAACCAAAGTCTTGGCAAAAACTTCCCAAATCTTTTCGAGATTGATTTTGATCTTTTTTCAAGAAATGTTTTAGTTTTAAGTCTGTGCATAGATCTAGTCCTGTCACATTAATAAAACTAATCAAATCTCCATAGGTAAGTTTTTCATATGGAATTCTTCCATTATACCTATCTTTAATTTTAGTTTTAACCTTTTCGGCAAATAATGAAGGTAGACCGCTAATAAATCTTTCTTTCCAGAAATCATTACCACAGTCTTCTCTTATCATGACTTTTTCTAAAAACATATCTTTATACCACTGATGTGCCAGGCATTTATGGCACATTCAAGGCTTTTTTACGAGAAGTTTTACTTGATTTTAAGCAAGTCGGTGTCTAGTTAATGTGTTTTTAGTGTTTTTCAGGTAACGGAACAGATTCGGAACGAAAACAGTTGAAAGTGCAGAAGTGGTCGTAAACTCAGTTTACGGACCGTATTCTTAAACACGAGCCATATTTCATGGGCGTATTAAAGAATAAGAAGAACCAAAAAGACAGGCTGAGGAAATGGTGATTTACGAACAACTTTTACAGACTGTATTTCACTTTACGGTCCGTATTTCAAAGCGTATTTAACCATTCAAGCATCTGGCAGAAAGTCGAAGTCTTGGAAGTTGAAAGACGACTGGGCAGTTTACGGACCGTAAACCAATTTACGGTCCGTATCTCAAGAGATTGAAGTTGCTCAAAACTAGAAGGAAGACCTGGTCGTAAACTGGTTTACGGTCCGTATTTCACTTTACGGACCGTATTTCGTATCGACGGGGACCAAAGTGCAAATCTGCAACTTTCACGTTTTCAGAACCTATAAATAGTCATTGTAGGATTTTAATAGTGATCAGTTATTATATTTTGATTTTTGGCTTAGAACATTAAATACTCTCTAGTTTTTGAAGGTTCAAACATCAATTCAAGTATTATCAATTCCTCTTTCTTCAAAAGTAAGCAATTATGAATTCTTCAATTTCTTATTTCTTGTTCTTTGTCATGAGTAGCTAAATTCCCTTACTAGGGTTGTGAACCCAGTGATGGGTGTTATGTGATTGGGTTGTGATTGATATACACATAATGGATTATTAGGGTTTATTTATTCTTCATTCTTCATTCATAATTAATGGTTGCAAACATTGATTAAAGCCATAAACCTTGATTTATTTGGGAAAATAATTAGGGTTGGTAAGAATAAATAACAAGGACTCAAAGCTTTAAACTTTGTTTAATAAATTTACTTAGGAATAAGAAGAATTTACTTGGCATGATTAATCGTTCTTCATAGTTACTTTCCTATATTTGGGAAAATCATAGAAAGAGATAATATTTATTTATTGGGAAATAGTAGAGATTCATATAGAGATTAAGTGCATTCATATAATGATCCATTAGATGTATATCAAGATCAATACCCATGATCATACACTCTATCTAACGGGGACACAACCTTAGTTTCTTTTACCATAAATTTCCACGAAAGCAAGTAGATAGCAATTAGTCATAGAAAAACTAACTATTACCAAAACCATAGGATTAAGACATTAGACCTAAGCTTAGCATCCTACGACTTTAGTAACCTTTTCACACCATATTCCCTGTGGGATTCGACCAACCTTGTTGGGTTACTATATTTGACAACGTCCGCGTTATACCATTAATAGGTGTAATTTGAGCGTATCAAATTTTGGCGCCGTTGCAGGGGAATACGATTTTGAAATTAGTAAATAGTGTTTTCTTTATTGAAGTCTTTTGCTTATTCCATCACACCTTGTTTGTTACTCTGTGTAAACCGGGTGAACATGAATCAGAATCAGCAAAATCAACGTGCTGGTAACCAGGGGAATCGGTTGAACAATCAGGCGAATGAATCAGATGATGAGATTATTTTCGCTGATCTTGTTCCGGAGGAGGACTATGCATCTGCTATTGTTCAGCCTCGAGTTGGAGCTGCTACTGTGAAAATTGACTCCTCTCTATACCAGTTGTTGAAGCTTGAGGGATACTTTCGGAACTCTACCGATAATGACCTTCAACGTCATTTACAGAATTTTGTGGATGTGTGTGCTAATCACATCCAGAACAATGTTCCACAAGATGCTATTCGGTTGAGGTTATTCAAATATTCCTTAACTGGAGAGGCAAGAACATGGTCTGAGAAGCTGCCCCGAAATTCGATTACTTCATGGTAGAGATGGTGGCTGCTTTTCTCACAAAATGGTACCCCCCCCCCCCTAGCAAGAAGGCTGAAATTCGTGACAAGATATATGAATTTAAGTAGCGACCGGGGGAACAACTATATGAAGCCTGGGAGAGATTCAAGGAGTATTTGCAGAAGAGCCCGAATAATGGTTTTTCGGAACACATATTAATGGAGAAGTTCTACCGAGGGATTGATCCAGTGACACAGTCAGTTGCTAATAATGCAGCTGATGGTTGTTTCACGAACAAATCTTATCGACGAGTGACCAACATACTTAACAAGCTGACGTCTCATAATCAGGCTTGACACTCAAACAATGCTGATGTGGTACCATATGGTAGTGCTATGATCCAGAATATAGTAAAGGAGAATCAAGACACCCAACAAGCATTGGCAGAACTTGCAACAAATATTTCCTTGCTAACGAAGAAGTTTGATGAATCCCAGATCAAGAAGGTAAATGTTTGTGAGGATGATACAATTTTGCCAAAAGGGATGTACCATACTCAAGAGGGTCCGTTCCATGATGGGCCACCTATGTAGGTGAAGAGGCTAATTATGTTAATAACTGTCAAGGGGGTTACCAAAGACAGAACTACCAAGGTGGTTATCAGAATCAGAATCAATGGAGACCTCAGCAAGGTCAAGGTGCTTATAACAACTCTGGGAACTACAACAATAATTATGGTGGTGCGAACCAAGGGAGCTACAACAACAGTAACAATTTTGGGAACAAGAGTTTCAAACCTTATATACCACCGAAAGGGCAGTCAACAGAGCAAGGTAGTTCGAAGGTTGAATCAATGCTTGAGAAGATTCTGGCCAATCAATCTAAGTCTAAAAGGACTTTATCTGGGCTGACAGAAACAGTGGGTTCCCATACAGCGACTATTCAGAAGCTTGAGTCACAGATGAGGGATATTTCTAGAGAGCAGCACCCTCCTAAAAAGGGAGGACTTCCGAGTGACACTATTCCAAATTCAAAGAATGGGGGAGGCGGTGTAGACCGTGTGTTTGCCATCACTACTAGGAGTGGTAAAATACTCCAGGGGGCTGAAGAGAAGGTGATTGATCTTGAGCCGATAGATGAAAAGGATGAGGTGCAGTCCGAAGCACCCATTATTGTTGATGAGAATCCCACTGACAAGAAAGTTGCTGATATTCCAGAGATGGTGAATGAAGCTGATAAAACAAGCAAGCAGACTGTAAAAGGGGCTCTGCGCCCTTTGATGCAGCCTTTCAAATCTAAACCTACCTTTCCTCAGAGGTTGGTAAATAAGAAGGAAGATGCTATGTTCGAGAAGATTTTATGATCAGTTGAAGCAGTTATCTCTAAATTTTCCCTTCTTGGAAGCTGTCAAGGAGATGCCCGGTTTCGCTAAATATTTGAAGGATCTACTGACCAAGAAGAAAACGGTTCAACATGAGACCGTGAGTTTTCCATCATTTCAACTACAACTGTTCAGAAAAAGGGAGATCCTGGGGCGTTCACCATTCTTTGTTCTGTTGGGCACCATGATTTTGCTCGTGCTTTGTGTGATAATGGGGCGAGTATTAATTTGATGCCCCTTGCTATATACAAACAATCAGGTTATGGGATGCCAAGGCCGACTACTATGAGGTTACAAATGGCTGATAGGTCTATCAAAAGACCTATTGGGGTGGTTGATGATGTACTTGTGCGGGTTGGTGATTTTATGTTGCCCGCTGATTTTGTGATTCTTGACTGTGCTGTTGATCGGGACATTCCTATTATTCTGGGGAGACCTTTCCTTGCTACAGGGAGAGCTCTGATGGATTCGGAGAAAAATGAAATCAAGTTCCAAGTCAAAGATGAAGAAGTGACTTTTCAGGCTAGCAAAGGGATGAGGTTACCAAGTGCTTACGGGAGTATTTCGGTAATTGATTCGTTTGATGTTGTTGATTAAGCAGTTGAGTTCAAGATGGAAGAAGAAAGTTTGGGTGAAGCTCTAGCTGGTATTCTTGTGAATTTCGATGCTAAGGACATGAAAGGTTATGTGGAGATAGTTAATTCACTTGTTGGGTTGGGTTCATATTCATACCACTCAAAGAAGCTAAATCTTGATCTGGAAAATAGAACAACTGTTATATCCCGTATTTTTATACATTGGGATATTTTAAGCTAAACGCGACAAGTTAAAGACAAGACTATTTTAAGGTACGAGGTAGAGACGTTAACTCCCGATTTTGTTTTAAGTCACAAGTTGCCTATAAATTTCGTTTGGTATAGAAATATTATGAAAATTTGGGATTAATTTACCATGATTAGATTATTAAGTGGGATTAAAATTTTATCACTTCACAATTAGGCACTTAGTAGGCCGTATGGGCCTCACCCATAAGTTGGCCAAATGTGATTGGCTTAAACCTTGGGTGGGACACATGTCCAACCCATGGACTGCATATATATACTAAAATGCTGATTCACACTTCAACTACTAAGTCATTTCATCTTCACAAGCCAAAAAAAAATTAAGAGATAGAGAGAGAGAGTCTCGGCCATAGCTGGCCGAGAATGAAGCTGCTCCAGTTGATCAAAAAATTAAGTTTCTCAAGCAATTAAACTCCTTAGGAGGTGTATAATAACGTGGAGCATCCATTGATATAGCAAGAACAAGTGTTAGAAGTCAAGGTACAAATTGAGGACAAGTTGAAAGGCCAAGTATCCAAGGTAAGAGTTGATCATTTTCTTGTGTTTTATGATGAATTGAATGTATATAATTTTGCATGTTGGTATTGGATTGTTGTTGTTGAAGTTTCAAGTGAGCCGTGTGTGATAGGCTTATATGAAGTAATGCTCAAATTTCTTGTACGTGTATTGAGGATGGTTAGAATGTTGTAGTGTGTATGAAAGGAATGAAAATTATGGAATTTTGTATGTGGTTATGTTGAGGCCGTGTAGGGGCTGGTTTAGGAGAATTAGTGGACTGATTTAATTGATGCTTTAGTTGTTGTTGTTATGGACATTGTGGTGCATTGTATGCATCGTGAATATGTGAGTTAAGGTGTAAAAGAAATGGTATATGTTGAAGTAGGAAAACAGTCCAAACCGTGGACTGTTTTAGTAAAAAGGATGGGTTAATTTATTTTGAATGTTGATTGTTGTTGTCAATGGGTTCTAAAATAAGAATGAGGATATTGATGGTTAAAAATTGGAGTGAAGTCATTATGGGTTGTTGTAGAAGTTAGTATGTTGTTAATATAGTTTCGTGCGATTATATAAACAATGTTGCTAAACGTGTTGTTGTTTTGGTTGGAGTTGGACAATTGCGAGTTGTATGGTATGTTGGTCGGACTGTTTTTGAATAATGTACGGGCTGTCCGAAGTTCCCTCGCGTCATGTTTAAATAGTCTTGGGTTGACACTTGAATGCATGACTAGCAATATTGGCTTAATGGTAGTAGTTGGTTTGAATACGAACGAAACACCGTCAAATTATTTAAAAGGGATTATTAACGTTAAAATACGTATTGAATTCCCTCGTAGCCTAATCGTAGTTTTGGTATCTTAATATAGGATAAAGTACTATCGGGCAGCGTGTACGAGTTGTATTACGACTAAACGTTAAAGGTATGTAAAGCCTATCCCTTCTTTCTTTTGGCATGTCCTAGATGTAGGTAAGATATAATATGAGCCTTGGGGTAATTCTACTCTCTAGTTCCAAGCATGACTTATGATTTTTATTCGTCTCCTTGATGTTAGAACTTTTAGGATAGTCGAGCTATTGTCTCGAGCCTAGTATATGATTGGCTAATATATGATGTCTAAAAGTTCCTACTCTTAAAGAATTCCATAATTAGAGGTGTACTTGACTTTCACAAGCTATCTTATATTAATTTGATACGTGAATATGATCCCTGAAACGTCCCTTGCTATAGTTTGTGATGACACTTAGAAAGAACTTATTATGATTATTATCCTGATACTTGAGAGCTGATTGGTTTACTTATCTATTGAGTCTCAAAAGATGATTTGTATGTATATGGTTGCTTATTACTCTGCTCGTGCTTACCGTTACATCCTTCACTGAGTCCCGGGCCAGGACATGTTTTCGTGCGCATATCCATTGCATTATTCACTGAGTCCCTCACTAGAGGGCCGGGACACGTTATATATATATATATATATATATATATGTGTGTGTGTGATGGTATGATGACATGATGATATGGGATGGTGGCCAGGATGGAATATGATCAATATTCACCGAGTCCCTCACTAGAGGGCCAGGACACGTTATATGTACATGTATATGATGATTTTATTTACCGAGCCCCTCACTAGAGGGCCGGGACACGTTATATATGTTTATATACAGTATGATTATCTAGCTATGATTATTAAATTCTATAATGATATGGGTATGATGATGACACATATGATTTATGTTCAAAGGTAAGTCTTATAGTTTTCTGGTTGTTGCACTGGGTCCTACACTCCTCATTTCAGATATGATTTTTACTGTATTTCATGATTTACATGCTCAGTACATATTCCGTACTGACCCCCTTTCTTCGGGGGGCTGCGTTTCATGCCCGCAGGTACAGACGCTCGTTTCGGAGATCCGCCAGCCTAGGGTATCTATTCAGCTATTTTGGAGTGCTCCTTTCTTCCGGAGCCTAGCTTTGTGGTATAGATCCTTTTTGTTGTATGTGTATGTTTGTTCAGGGTACGGCGGGGCCCTGTCCTGTCATATTGTTGTTACTCTTAGAGGTCTGTAGACATATGTGTGGGTCTGTATATAGTTGTTGTTTCGTTGTGTGGACATGACTTATGTTTGGGGCGTACCCATTTGTAGTGGCAGCCTTGTCGGCTTGCGTAGATATATATATATTTGCTTTGGGAGCTGTGTATAATGGTAGCCTTGTCGGCTTATATATTACTGGGACGTTCCCCTATATATGACAGCCTTGCCGGCTTATGTGCGATATAAACTGTTGAAAGTTGTAACTCCTCAGGAGACAGGTGGCTTTGATATGCATATATACGACAGCTTTAAAATAACGTCTTGCCTTTACATATAAATAAGTTCTTGCGATGCTAGCTGTAGATGATTATAGATAACAGGTGTGTGTGAGTGTCCAAATCGGGCACTAATCACAGCCTACGAGGTTGGGTCGTGACAACAACTCCTCCAGCAAAGCCTTCGATCATTGAACCACTTAAGTTGGAGCTTAAACAGCTCCCATCACATCTGAAGTATGAGTTCCTTGGTCCGGACAATACATTGCCAGTGATTGTTTCAGTCCTACTGACTGAGGAGCAGATTTTACAACCTTTGGAGGTGTTGAGGGAGTATAGGCATGCTATTGGTTGGATTATAGCAGACATTCGAGGTATTCCATCTGGGATCTGTGAGCACAAAATCCAATTGGAGGAGGATAGCAAACCGAGTGTAGAGCATCAGAGGCGACTGAACGAGAATATGTAAGAGGTCGTCAAGAAAGAGATCATCAAATGGTTGGA
This sequence comes from Lycium barbarum, assembly GCF_019175385.1. Lineage (NCBI taxonomy): Eukaryota > Viridiplantae > Streptophyta > Magnoliopsida > Solanales > Solanaceae > Lycium > Lycium barbarum. The sequence goes on along the minus strand of NC_083338.1, from coordinate 86,560,067 downwards.
TGCGGGAGTGGTTTATCCAATTGCTGATAGTAAATGGGTTAGCCCAGTCCAATGTGTTCCTAAGAAGGGTGGCATCACTGTGGTGCCGAATGCAAAGAATGAGTTGATCCCAACTAGAACCGTAACCGGATGGAGAGTTTGCATGGACTATCGCAAGCTCAACACAGCCACATGGAAGGACCATTTCCCCATGCATTTTATTGATCAAATGCTTGATAGGCTAGCGGGGCATTCCTACTATTTCTTCCTTGATGGTTATTCGGGCTACAATCAAATCAACATTGCCAAGAGAGAAATTCGGGAGGAATATGCTCAATCTCGCGAGGTTTTCCAATCACGATTGGATGGGTTTGAGATGAGGTTGTTTCCTTTGGAGCAGTCGAAATCAGGGGGCAGTTAAGCTACATTTCATACGGAATTGGAGAAGCTTAAAGCTGAATTGGATGCGCTGAAGGCGAGCAAGCGAGTAGAGGACCTTGTTTTGGCACTGCACACTAACTTGGATATTGATATACCGATCCAAAACCTGCTCGACTCTGAGGAAGAAGGAGGGGAAGGAGATAAGGCGCGAGGAAAACGACCACTAGATGTCGTAGTTGAGAATGTGAATGAGAGTAACAAAAGGTTGTGGAGGAGAAGATGGTGCAATCCGCTGCCTTGAATTCGCTGCGCGACAACTATCCAGATCCAATGGGCGCGTCGGGCAGCCAGCCCCAAGAGGCAACGCCTGATAATGCTGCGTCTGGGGCAGCACAGTCCCGAGTCGAGGAACATAGCGCCTAGGGCGCCCAGGTATCCCTCACCATTTTTAATATTGTACCTAGAGTCGATGCATTGGGGACATTGCATGATCTTCAGTTGGGGGTGGGGGTACATGATCTGGTTATTTGTTGTACATATTTGTGTAGAACCCCCTCGGCTTTTCTTTGCCAGAGTTCTTTTCCTAAGGGGTTTTATTTTGATTGAAACTGGCATGTTTAGGATGTTACTTAGGTTGAGTAGAGTAATTTTGACTTAGTTGGTGTTGCTCTTTTACTAGAAGCATGTGGTTATGGTTTGTGGAAATGTTGGATCCCCTGGAAAAAAATTAATGCATACTTAGAACAGTTATTGTTTGACATGATTGATTCTTTATATGACATTATGATTATTGGGGTATTGTGTGTGATAAATGACTACTTAGGAGGTCACAAGTGTAAAAATGATTGTCCTTATGCCAATGTGTGTGTGTGAGTTGTTAGTTTGATTCTGTTTATGCATGTATAATCTAGAACTTGTCCGGTTGGTCTTGTTTGAAATTCGAAAGTTAGTTTGGTTGTGAAATGATCTTAGGCTTTCTTTGTGTATATAGTCACTTTTCCTAAATAAGTCTTACCAAAAGCTGAAAATATTCCTAGTTTCCTTTTTTGAGCCTTTTGACCTTTTTCTTGGCTAGCCAAATATGAAATCTCACCCGTTGTGCAATTTATCCATCTTCGCACCCGTTCCCTCCTTTATGCTACTAGATAAGATGAGGCAAAAGACCTAAGTTGAGGTTGAATTAAATGTGGAGTAAATGGTAAAAACATAAGTTTGGGGGTCGTGCAGTTTACTAGTAGAGATTCGATGTGGTAGTTGATTATATAAAAAAAATCAGAAAATTGTAACACAAAAATAATTGTAAGTTAGTTAGGAATAAAACCACATCGAGGTCGAAAACTTGAAGGAAAATAAAGGGGTTGGAAAGAAACGAGGTGAATTAAGGTAAAGAAATGTTGTAGTGTTCAAGGAGGGTGAGTCACTAATATCAAAACGTATCCTACCCGTCCTTAAGCCTACATTACAAGCCAAAACAATTCCTAATGTGATCACAACTGAACGAGCCTAGGATGAAAACATAGAAAATAAGGGCAAGCTTATGGTATTTGCATGTGTAGATATGAAATTCTTTGTGAGTGTGAGTTATTTTCTCCTCTCTTTCGTCTTTGTCCCATCCTTGTTGTATATAGTTGCATTGGGACACTCTTTGATCTATGTGAGGGCACAAGGATGAGAATTGTGCAAAATAAAGTGGCCGCCTAAAGTAGTGTTTGTGTGCATCATAATATGTTCGAAAATGTAGTGTCATGCATTGAAGCTTCATTGTTATTCATAGCATTCTTGAGTTGTGTATATTGTTTTGAAAAGAGAAAATGGGGATGGTCCTTTAAGAGAACGCGCATGCCGGTAGTTGAGAGTCAAAACCAATGTATCCATTATTACTCTGTGATATCTAGGTGTTAGATTGAGTCATTGTTTTGTATGGCTTGCTTGAGGACAAGCAAAGACTTTAAGTTGGGTGTTGATGTGCCGGGCATTTATGGCACATTCAAGGCCTTTTTACGAGAAGTTTTACTTGTTTTTAAGCACGTCGGTGTCTATTTAATGTGTTTTTAGTGCTTTTCAGGTAACAGAACAGATTTGGAACGAAAACAGTTGAAAGTGCAGAAGTAGTCGTAAACTCAGTTTACGGACCGTATTCTTAAACACGGGCCATATTCCATGGGCGTATTAAAGAATAAGAAGAACCAAAAAGACAGGCTGAGGAAATGGTGATTTACGAACAACTTTTACAGACTGTATTCCACTTTACGGTCCGTATTTCAAAGTGTATTTAACCATTCGAGCATCTGGCAGAAATTCGAAGTCTTGGAAGTTGAAAGACGACTGGGCAGTTTATGGACCGTAAACCAATTTACGGTCCGTATCTCAAGAGATTGAAGTTGCTCAAAACTAGAAGGAAGACCTGGTCGTAAACTGGTTTACGGTCCGTATTTCACTTTACGGACCGTATTTCGTATCGACGGGGACCAAAGTGCAAATCTGCAACTTTCACGTTTTCAGAACCTATAAATAGTCATTGTAGGATTTTAATAGTGATCAGTTATTATATTTTGATTTTTGTCTTAGAACATTAAATACTCTCTAGTTTTTGAAGGTTCAAACATCAATTCAAGTATTATCAATTCCTCTTTCTTCAAAAGTAAGCAATTATGAATTCTTCAATTTCTTATTTCTTGTTCTTTGTCATGAGTAGCTAAATTCCCTTACTAGGGTTGTGAACCCAGTGATGGGTGTTATGTGATTGGGTTGTGATTGATATACACATAATGGATTATTAGGGTTTATTTATTCTTCATTCTTCATTCATAATTAATGGTTGCAAACATTGATTAAAGCCATAAACCTTGATTTATTTGGGAAAATAATTAGGGTTGGTAAGAATAAATAACAAGGACTCAAAGCTTTAAACTTTGTTTAATAAATTTACTTAGGAATAAGAAGAATTTACTTGGCATGATTAATCGTTCTTCATAGTTACTTTCCTATATTTGGGAAAATCATAGAAAGAGATAATATTTATTTATTGGGAAATAGTAGAGATTCATATAGAGATTAAGTGCATTCATATAATGATCCATTAGATGTATATCAAGATCAATACCCATGATCATACACTCTATCTAACGGGGACACAACCTTAGTTTCTTTTACCATAAATTTCCACGAAAGCAAGTAGATAGCAATTAGTCATAGAAAAACTAACAATTACCAAAACCATCGGATTAAGACATTAGACCTAAGCTTAGCATCCTACGACTTTAGTAACCTTTTCACACCATATTCCCTGTGGGATTCGATCCCAACCTTGTTGGGTTACTATATTTGACAACGTCCGCGTTATACCATTAATAGGTGTAATTTGAGCGTATCAACCACCTAAAATCATCTAATTTTGGGCAACTAAGATTATTTAGTAATTCTAAACTTCTATCTTGGAAACGTTTTGGTTCTCCAATGAAGTGTTTAGAAATACTCTATATTAATGTTGCTGAAGCATCTTCTATTGCTTGTTCTTCTGCAACTTGATTATTCCCTTCCATTCTTACTACAATATTTATTGATATGACACCTAAAATCTGGACTCTACTATCTTCCGACAGATAATTGTCCCACGAATTTTTTAACCTTCTGGTGAATCCAGAAATAATTAATGTCGCTGCGTATCTATCTCCAGCACCATTAATTTTGTATGCTGTGATGGCAATACCCATTTCATGTAGTATTTTATAGATTTGGCTTTCTGCTAACCCATCTATATTCCATTCGACTATATCTTTCCCACTATGTGATGTACTAGTGCGAAATTGATCTTCCTCAAATTGAACATCTGGGAAGGAAGGCCAATTATAATAATTCTTTTTTGTAGAATATCTTGAGTTAATAGTTAACCTCTGGATTTCTTTATCAGAATCTTTTGATATAGTTTTAACCGTTCCAAATGATTTTTTAGTAAGTTTTCCCAAGCCTTTTAATTTAGCTAATTTTAATTCAATCCTTTCTTCAAAACTTAATGTTTTAATAACACTAGTTGTTGCCTTGTTTGAAGGTTTTGGTTCAGTTATTTTTTAATTTTTAAAACCTTCTTTGAGATTGAATTTATCTGGTAAATCTGGGAACTTTTCTTTTGAAAATTCTGGTAATTTAAATATTGGATGTTTCTCTATTTTAGAGTTTGTTATGGTTTTTGAAGGAACAATTTGTTTGCTAGTATCTTTTGATAACTGATTAGATACTACATGCAACAGTTGATTAGTATAATTATTTTGTTGGATTATCTTGTTAATGTCCTTTGTTTTAGGATCACTATCAAGATTGGTTCCTTCTCTTTTGAAAGGACAAGCAGTAATAACTTCCTTGTTTACAGGAATTAAGATTTCTTCTAATGGAGGAACAGTATATTCTACTGCTCCTTTGGTTTTGGTATACCATTTGTTAATGCACAAAGATTCCTTTTGGTTTGGAATTTGCCCTGTTAATTCAAACCATCTGAAGAATTCTATATTACTTTTAAATCTTTTCAGGTCGCTAAACCATTTAGCTTTAATGTCTATCCTCTTTTCAAAACTATAGGTATCCATGTACCAGTCTAACTTCGTTTTGTTTTTAGAACCTTTTAGCCCTTTTTCTAAGGCTAAATAGTCTGGTTTAAAATCATTAGTCCTAAGCATTCCTAGCGAATCTCCTTCTTTTTCTAGGTTCATATCACTAGCGGTTGGACTTCCAGAGTTTACCTCAGACTGTTGTGAATGATAATAAACTTTAGGGATAGTTTTAGTAAAATCTACACCTTTAAGTTTTCTATTAATTTCATTCACGAAATTATCATGGCTTTCACCTACTTCCTCCGGGGGTTTAAAAGAAGAAGGTCTTGAAAAAGACTTTCTTTGACTTGACGAAGGTTGCGAATACGACATTCGACTGCAAGAAGATGATTCATTGACAGATGCAGATGTAAGGAATTTTATATCAATAGATCCATCTGGGTATTGAATAACTTGTTCAATAGCAGAACTTTCAGGTTCAGCTTTTGGTTGAGTTATGGCATCAAAGTGCCATTCATCTTTCGATAAAATTTCATTCCATTTTATCATTCTGGGTACAAAAGTGCTACTATGTTCTTGGTTTGATTCCATAAGCATAGTGACACCTTTTGGACTCATTATTTTAGCTTTTGGAGCTAAAGTTGGTTTCATTAGTCTGTAATATACTCTATATATCACAGCAATTTCCTTTGTATTAACTTTGCTATTCATGTTTCTTGTTTTAATATTAAGAGTTAATGTATCCAATATATTATAGTCATTGATGTCAACCGAATAATTTGGATAATAGTTAAAGTATACCAGGCCATAAGCTAGGTTACTTTGTAAAACTCCTAACAAAGAATCATCAAAGTTTAATAACCTATCATCTCTTAATAGGAGACATAAAGGTGTGTCTAAACCTAATCTGTAGAGAGGTTTGACAGCAACTTGGACAAGTCCTATGTGGAGAAAATTATAACTTTTCTTATATCTATTTATATCTTGCATAGACAACAACTTAATAGTTTCTACTGAACTATTGATAGCTACGGTTGATTCACAAGTTTTGATGTTATAATTTTTACAAAATCAAACTTTCCTGTATTATAAATTTGTCGGAATGGTTCTTTTGGAATATTCCAATTTTGTAGATCATTCTCAACTTTAGCTATCTTTGTAGCTTCTGTTGACATATTAACACTGTTTAAAACATTCATATTGTCAAAACTCATGATTAATACTGAGCAGTTATGTTATCAAGTTGGTTTTGACACCACTTAATATTATCTTCAACATAAGACGAATTTTCTCTGCTGGCTTCTAATAAGCGTTCAGCTGCTTGTATAGAAATTAATACTTGTTCTAAAGTAATATTTCTATTATCTCCTTTATTATAAGAGTCAAGAACTCTTGGGTTCTTTAAAGAATTTTGAAATGATATTTCAGATTCAAAAATTCTATATAAAATAATAAATCTCGTTTTTGAAAATAGAATTGCCATTTGAAGCTGTTATAAAATCTTATTCTTCTAAAAGAACGGTGAGTGACAGTAATGGACTTTAGAAAATAAAGTTACTAAGCTCTAAGGAAGATGAACAGTAAACCTGACTTCCTAACAATATAAGAACATGATTGGATTATAACAGGATTTCGACTGAACCCTAGGATAGTATGAAAACTTAGCCACTCATACTTGGCTTTATAATTTACTTTCCTTTATTGATTTTGCTCTTTACAATAAGATCAAAATCAATCTCAAAAGGATTTGGGAAGTTTTTGCCAAGACTTTGGTTTTGAAAAAATATCTGCCCCATCCAAAAAATTGAGTAAAATGGCCAAGAAAGCTGCCACATCAAAATCTCATTATAGAAAAAAAGAAAAATCCAGATAAATCCTATAAGAAGAAAAGATTTAAAAGATCACCAAAAAAGAATTTTGGAGATACATGTTGGACTTGTGGCAAATTAGGCCACAGATCGAGTGAATGTAGAGTCACTAATAAAAAGAAAAAGAAGATAAATCTTCTTGATGTTGCTGATAAAATAAAAAATGAACTTTACACTATTCTCAAAGAAAATGACAACACTTCATCTTCTTATGAAATCAGTGATATTGAAATTGATACAGACTATAGTTCTAATAACAATTCTTCTGAATCTGAAGATTGTGATTGCACAGGGACTATACGTACTTGTGGTCAAAATTCAATAAGGGTAATTACTACCAAATAAAAAGAATTTCTTCTTGATTTGGTCATATTAATGATGAAGAAGTTAAGAAAAAATATCTGGAGGAATTAAAAAATATTCTTATAAATCAATCCAAGGATAAACCTCAGATTGAACCCTTTAACATGAAAAATGTTATGAGTAGATTCTCTTCAAAAGAAAAGAAACCTACAATACAAGATTTACAATATGAATTAATCTCTGTCAAGAACGAGATAAAAGAAGTCAAAACAAGGCTTAATAAGGTTGAAATGGATTATATCACAAACCAAATATTATCTCAAACAAGAAATGAAATTCTTGCAGAAGATAATAAAAATGAAGAAGATAATCATTCCAATAATGACGAATCACTACAAGATCCAGGTAATGATGAAGTCATTGAGACATCTTGTCACGACCCAATTTAGGACCATGACCGGCGCTATGGGGTAGGATTCCCAAAGCAAGCCTTAACGGAAATTTTTCAGAAAATCGGCCAGAGTTTCCCCTGTTTTTATGACTATCCAAAACTTTCCTGTCTCAAAATCAATAACAAAAATGTCCAATCTCAACCAAACTAAATGTAATCATCCTCAATCAACCCGTTTTCAACGTAATAATACTAAAACATCTCTGAAATACGGAAAAAAATGTCTAATACTAGTCACCAGTCTATAATAAATAAAGAATACTTATGGAATAAATCAAATGACTGTGGAGCAACTCTAAGAGTTCAAAAGAAAGACTATAATAAATAATAGACTCTTCGCCCACGCGGACAAGTGCGGGGCTCACCAGGAGCTTTCAACTTGTGCTCTCTAGTTACCGTAATCCTCACCAACGTCACCTGCGGTCTCTGTAAAAAAAATAGCGAGGAGTGAGACGCTTGCTCAGTGAGTAATAACACTTAACCACAACCGTTTTTATTGGGGACAAGTCAGAAAACATGCTCATATAATATTCATAAAAGATCACAAAATAAATGCCTTTTTTGCAAAAAGGGTAGCAATAACCAATCTTGTCTATTTTCATGTAAGCAGAAATCATTTAACAATTCAATAATAAACTTTGTAAATACTGTCATATCAACTCTTATATCCGGGAGGTTTCCAAGAAAGGATCATGTAATCTATATCATGTGGATCTCTTCGTAAAAGGAGTCAATATAACTGTAGGTCCCTGCTCGAGGGAAATTGGTACATGTATGCTAGTTCTACCTTCCCACTAGCGAGGGCTGTAACTGTAATCTGTAAATACAAGGTGCACCAGGTCTAACAAACCCGCCGTTTGCTACGAGATCCTTCAAAGTCTCCTCCAATTAATACTTTTCTTTGTAAATAATAAATACTCATATGAAAGCATTTTCAAACAATACAGGGCATTTCAATTCTTATCAAATTATGTAATTTCATTTCAGAAACGGTAATCGTATCTCAAGTGATGGTAAAACATATCTAGTATCGGTGAAAACAATTAGAATAACTGGTAACCATCTCAAGTAAACTGTTCGGTACTATATCAAGTAAAGGACTTGTCCCACATGCAATTTCAAAGCATCAGTAACACATTTTATTTTCAAAATCATGTATAAACCATGAAGATTATGAAAATACAAATTGTGGTAAGATTACTACTCACAGTACTTGTGTCGAAGTACCAAACTCGTCACCTCGAGCAATCCGTACAACGTCCTTCGATCAATCTATAATCACATCATACCGATCTCATGTTAATTTCCCGTTTATGCTAATCCGAAACTAACTTTAAATAAGCACCCTTCAGGATTTCATGTTTGGCTCTCAATTCGCAGAATTATATTTAGCCGAACTATGGTTAACCCAATCAGTCCTTAATCTACCGATGGACCTATTCTTAAAATTCACTCATCCAATTATTCAGCCCAACTTGTACCCAAATTAATAATTATCCAATCCCCGACATGGTCTTATCACCCACTATATTTCTCAATTGTAGTGTTGCTCTTCATAGTTTCCGCTCAAATTTCCTTCTCTGTTTTTCTGATTTGCTGAACTCTTAAAGTCTCAATTTAGACTCAACTCAATAACATACTATTTATATAATAATACTAACCGAGACAACTGCAAGAAAACATACTTACCTTAATCTTGATTGTTGAAGTTTAAGAACAATGGTTGAAATGGTTTTGCGGAGTACGGAACCACCAGAACAAAACTTTTGTTCGCTGTACTTGTTGAAGGGCTACTAAGTTTTTCTTTTAATTTTAATTTTTTTTTATCTTCTAATCCTTTGTCCTTTTCTTAAAGTAACGCCAGATTCCTCAATGGGCTAAAGCCCATGGACTTTTATACTTCTCTTTTCCTTATTTGTCATATGCTGCACTTTATTTCTTTAGCTACCAATTTTTTTTTTTAAAGTTTAATTAATTAAATACCTACACTTAAATGTGGGATATTACACATTTACTAATAATGATAATACAGCTGGAGTCGTAGGACTTATTAAAGCCCAAAGTTGGCATGTTCCTATCACTTTAAGAGTAGGAAACGTTGTGCTTGATAGGATAACCTTAATTGATTCAGCAGCAGATAGAAACGGCTTAATGGAAGGATTAATACCTACTAAGTATTTGGAAAAAAGTACTACCAAATTATACTCCGCCACTAGAGAAAAATTAAAAATAAATTATAAACTATCCCAAGCCCACATTTGCAATGATGGAATTTGCCTTATAAATGATTTTGTAATAGCAAGAGATATAAATGAAGATATCATTCTAGGAACACCTTTTATAACTCAGATAAAACCCTCTTATGCTGGATTAGATGCAATCTATACCACCTTATTAGGAAAGGAAATAAAATTTCCTTATTTATCACCACTTTCCCAAGATACAAGTGATTTTGTTAAATCAAAAACCATTTTTCGTATAAATCTATTAGCAAAACAGGTTTCATACTTAAAGGATGAAATTAAAATTAAAAGGATCGAACAAACTTTAAAAACCCCGGTGATAGAAGGGAAAATAGCAAGTTTTCAAGAAAAACTTGAACATGAAGTTTGTTCAGAATTACCAAGTGCTTTTTGGGAAAGAAAGCGACACATTGTTGAGTTACCATATATTGATGGTTTTAATGAACATGCCATTCCTACAAAAGCAAGGCTCATTCAAATGAACCACGAGTTGATGGAAACTTGTAAAAATGAAATCAATGATCTTTTACAAAAAAAAAAAAAAAAAAAAAAGATAATTAGGCCATCTAGATCCCCTTGGAGTTGTTCGGCATTTTATGTAAATAAAAATGCAGAAAAAGAAAGAGGATCTCCTAGGTTAGTAATAAATTACAAACCTTTAAATAAGGTATTACAGTAGATTAGGTACCCGATACCTAACAAAAGAGACTTATTAAAAAGAACTTACAAAGCAAATATCTATAGTAAGTTTGATATGAAAACAGGATTTTGGCAAATACAAGTTGCTAACAGGGATAAGTATAAAACTGCTTTTAATGTCCCTTTTGGGCAATATGAATGGAAAGTTATGCCTTTTGGGTTAAAAAATGTCCCGTCTGAATTCCAGAATATTATGAATAATATTTTTAATCCTTATAACATAGATTCTCATTTTAAACACCTAAATACTTTTTTCAAGATTATCAAACATAATGGTTTGGTCGTAAGTGCCAAAAAGATTAAATTGTTTCAAACAACAATTAGATTTTTAGGACATGACCTATACCAAGGTACTTATAAACCCATTTGCAGAGCCATAGAGTTCTCTTCCAAATTTCCAGATGAAATTCCTGATAAAACTCAGTTACAAAAGTTTTTAGGAAGTTTTAATTATGTTGCAGACTTTATTCCTAATATTAGAAAAATCTGTGAACCCCTTCATAACCGTCTTAGGAAGAACCCAGTTCCATGGAGTCTAGAACAAACAGAAACAGTTAGGAAAATCAAGGCTGTTGTCAAAAAACTTCCATGTCTAGGTATTCCAAATCTAGACACTTTCATGGTAGTAGAAACCGATGCTTCTAACGAAGGATACAGTGGAATTCTTAAACAAAGGATCTCCCTAGAATCTCCAAAACAATTAGTTCATTTCACATCAGGGATCTGGAATCCTGCACAAAAGAATTATAGTACTGTTAAAAAAGAAATTTTATCGATAGAACTATGTATTACAAAATTTCGAGATGATTTAATTAATAAGAGATTTTTGCTAAGAGTTGATTGCAAATTAGCTAAAGAGATATTGCAAAAAGATGTTAAAAACCTTGTTTCTAAACAGATTTTTGCCAGATGGCAAGCTTTACTATCAAGTTTCGATTTTGAAATAGAATTTATAAAAGGAGATTTAAACTTTTTACCAGATTTTCTTACAAGGGAATTTTTACAGGGAAACCATGAGGCCAGGGGCCCCAACATCCCCTTTCCAGAAAAAACCCGACATAAAACCCAATGATAATAGATATTCAGCCCTAGCTGAATTCCCTAAATTAACCAAGCCCATGAGGCCTACATGCCCAATCACAAACCAAAAATTAACTATTCTCGGTTCTATTCCCCAAACAGAACCATCATCACCATTTCAAAGGATGCAGCCCTCTACCAGCTTAACAACAGGTAAAGGAAAAATCCAAACCAGTGATTGTTATGAAATGAAGACCCCAGAGTCTTTTGCTCAGGTAGTTGATCCCAACACTCCCTCAAAGAAAGAAGATAAATAACAGGAAATTCCAGAAGAGTTTAAAATTATTAATAAAGCAATGCTCCCTTTGTTGGCATTAGACAAGCATTATTCAGACTGGAAGGTTGAGGATTTAATCAAACCTTGCTATACTAATTTTGACTATATTGAAACCAACGACCCTATCAAGACTAGGAGATATTGTGAATTCATCCTGACAGATACAGGATCAATAACAATTGAACATACTTTGAGTAACAAGTACGGCCAAGACGGTATTTCATACTCAAAGTTCACCATAAACAAGATTATCAATCCTTTTGATTGGAATGTTGCTCATCTACATACTGCAATCGTATTATCAAAACAACATAGGCGTCAGACCTATAATTACTATGATTATGAATGGGCATGGTACAACTTTTTGTATGTTCGACCCGTTTCCCATACATGGTTCATAAAATACAGCGAACAGATGTCCAAGTCAATAATCCCTAGATGGTTCTACAACTGGTGGGTAAGGTTTGGAGGCAATGAGCTAACAATGCCCAAAAGTTTCCAAATTCATTACGAAAGATTCCAGAAAGAACAAGAGATTTCCTCTTTACCAGATTATATTAAATTATGTCAGTATTGCATAAGGAAAAGAATTTCTTATATCATCAGCTGGTCTTTTGACATTGCTGAAATAACAAGGATTAAATATTTAGTCAAAACCATTAAAATCAAAGGATGGACACCGAAATCTAAGAATTTAAGAATTAAGAATCCAAAGTCATCCAGCAGCAGAATAGGATCAACCGAATCCAAGGCGGAATTAAAAAAGAAGCTCCTAGAAGCTTTAAGCAACACTGATGATACCGACCCAACAGATGTCCAAGAACTACTGGATACGGCATCTTCATCAACAGAGGATAATGGAGACATGGTAGACCTACAAGGAATGGCTCACGCATATCTCCATTACCAAGAAGATTAAAAGGTATTTACCCTTTTAGAAAAGAAAGAGGTAAAAAGCAAATGGCCGACAACTTTTCAAAAGTAGCCGTCCAACTTTACAAAAAGAGAAAAGGCGGACAACTTTTACAAAAGCAGTCGTCCAACTTTTCAAAAGCAAAAGCATAAGGCATCTTTAAATATAGCCGTCCACTTGTAATCATCCAGGAGATGTTAATTATTTCCGAGGTCTATATAAAACTCTCAAGTTGTAACTAGTGAGGCATTCGAAATTCACCCCCCAATTCGACATAGCCTTCTCCCTTCCCTCTCTGTAAATTTTCCATGTATTCTTTCAATGTTTGAATAAAAAGTCTTCAAGTTTTGTAAGTATTTTCCTTTAAATTCCGCAATTATTTTACTTACTATTTTAGCCGTTAAAGATCCTTAAAATGGTATCATTTATCAGATAACCGAAGGGTCAGCCAATAGTAAAGCCACACGTGGCCGAAGTCAGACGGACGTGACAGTTGATAAGCAGTTTGATTTTCTTGCTTATTTCGAAACTTACAGGATAAGATATCCATAAGCTCGGCATAACGAAAACTTAAACGAAGAGAAGAATCCGTACGAAAAGTAAAGACCAACTGTGTCAAGGTGAAAATTAAAAGACAATGAAAACATTCATAATCCAAATAGGTTCGATTCAATCTGAAGAAGTTTCTACTACATTTGTAACGGGTATCGGATTTTCTCGGTTACATTAGCCACACAAAGTAAAATGGCCTAACTTATGGTCCTAAACTAGAAACGAAAAGAAAATCTAATCCAATATGGTAAACCAAAGGTTGAGAACTTCGGTTCATACCCTCGGATACTTCTATAAAATCATGCATCAGCTAAATGGCTTCAGGATTGTCCTTCGGGATAGCCGAACCAGGGTTGCTTTCCTCCGGTGGATCCTCTTCATCTAGAACAATCATCGGGGATGGTCCACCACGAGAAATCTGCCTTCGGGTCCGCAAGATATGGCGTGATCTGACCTGAGAGCCTATCCCTGAAGGAATAGCCGAGGAGCTCGCAGGGACTCTCTGTCTGGATGCCTTCGCCGATACAGCAGTTATCTCCTTTCCCTCGACGACATCCTCGGCATCCTCTTCGATAATGGTTTTCCCTTTTAAAGAAGACCTCTTCGTGGGAAGGATTCAGGGTTAGAATATAAAGTACAAAAACAAACAAAGAATTCCACAAGTAGGTTAAAATTTACCATGGTTTTTGCCTTTTCACCCTTTAGGTGCCATGCTTCTCCAAGAACGGCCCACATCACGAGAGGAACCTAAAAGTGCAACTACCTCCTTAAAGATAGTGATAACGAGCTCGGTTTGACTGGATTCAGGGTGGGATTCCACGTTTCTGGGAAATCTACGGATAGAGAACAGTGGAGTTAGTCCGTACGAATCATTACGAACCGATGTGCCACCCCTTGTCATAATCATCCTCCGGGTCTATGAGGCCTCGAGTCCTACGAGGAAACAAATGAACTACGCCACCTCAGATTACCCGGGGAACATAGATATGGATCAGATGGTCGAGGGTAAGAGAAACCCCGGGTACGTTGGCTAAAATATCGAGGCAGTATACGAGCATCCAAATCTGCGGAGCAATTTGGCCAATGCAGATGCGGTATTGGCAACATAAGTCCTTTGTTAATTGAGGAATGGAAAGAGAAAACCCAATAGCAAAAGGGTAAGTATAGGCCGTCGAATAACCAATAACAGTGTGGTTGATTCTAACCCCTCTTTCAACAGGGCGGATGTCGACGTGCACAACAAGGTTACAATTATTCCGAAATATGAATAGTGGCTGCATTAATGAAGGATTCAAAATTTTCCACAGAATCAAGGTGGGAAGATACTTTGCAGTCGTTCGCATATTTGAAGCTGGCGGGGAAATGTCCGTAGCAAGGAACTCTAACTCCTCGTCGGGGCTGGTCGCTCCTATCACTGACAACGGCGGAGAATGTGGTGGTAATGAAGGGTGATCCACACTTTGTGTTAACAACGGTAAGGAAGTCATTACTAAGAAGAAAGCGTAGAATCAAGCGATGGAAAATAAAGGTTTAGAAAGAGTTTGGAACTAGGAAGAGAGTTCAGAAGCAGGCGATTGCAAGCAAGGGTTTTTGAAAAAGATGAAGTTTAGGGTTTTGTTCAAGTGCATGGCAAAAAATATGTGGCATGGGCTTTATATAGTAGAGAGTAAAGAAGTTGAAGGATTTAAAAGTTCTGACAAGGGGTCGATTCTCGAGACTGATTAGGCGGCTATAATAATGATGAAGCGGCATCGGTCAGAGTGCAAGATTAATGGAATTCCTTTTCGAAGGCGGCTAGGTATGGACTGCTCGGCTTTATCCGGATCCATTTCTCAGAATTAATACTTTTCTCTGGAAAATGGAGGGACTATCTATATATGGTAAAAACAGGTGTCGTCAACCCTGACCCAAGGTTCGACGATCCAAACTAAGGGTAAGGGACAATGGATAGTAGAGCTCGGCTAAACTGGACAGGAGCGCTCGGACCCGACAACTCCCGAAGAGTGGACCCACAGCTGGCGATAGTGTGAGAAATCCGGCCCGTTACGGATTTCACTCCACACGATGTAGTTGGCAGTTGTCAAACTCGAGATTTCGGGGATCTCTATCTCTAATTGATTTAGTTACCTTGGTGAATAAAAATTCCTGGACTATAAATAAGGGGGGAGTAAATCTTCACACCCTCATCAGTTTTTCACCATTCTCTATACGATTAAACTTACTTGTTTCTCAAAGTTCTGTCAAGCATAAAAGCAATAAGAATTACCACAGTTTGGTTCGATTAATTCAAGCCTCACACTAAGCTATTCATTACATCCAATTCCAAGGCTATTATTTACTCTTTTATTCGCAATCTATATTTTGTTATTGTTATTTTTCGTTCTATAGCAAATCAAATCACATATCCTTTAAACCACTTATAAATTCAATTGTTACTTTCTAAGGAGTAAACACTCTTATTATTTTCTCTCTCATCCACTCTTGTGATCCTTTCTCTTAGTTCCCTCATCTTTTTGTATACCTCATTTACTTGCAATATTGTTAAGGGATTAAGGATGTGTTTATTTCCATTAATGACAAATGAGTATTTATTAGACCTTCCATCATGCTCGGCTCCTCTATCAAATTTCCAAGGTCGACCAAGTAGAAGATGACAGGCTTGCATAGGTGTCACATCACAAATGACTTCATCATGATACTTGCCAACGCTAAATTTAATTAGAACTTTGCTTGGTGACCTTCAATTCTCCACAATTATTTAACCATTGAAGCTGATATGGTGTTTGATGTTTTCTAGTGGGCAATTTCAAGTGTTCAACCAAGTAGGCACTTGAAACATTTGTAGAACTCCCACTATCAATGATTAAAAACAAGTTGAATCCGTGATCTTTCACTTGCCATGAAACAAACTCTCTCTTTGGTCCAAGTCATCCTTTACTTGCATAATTCTTCTCACTACCAAAGCCGTATTATAGTCACCTTGGTGCTCATCCGAATCACCTACAAAGTCATCATCACAAGGTTCATGGTCTTCTTCATTGTCACTACCCTCGGTCAAGTAGCCTCCATCATCCATAGCAAGGATGGTTCTCCTATTGGGACACTCATTCATCTTGTGACCATAGCCTTGAAATTTAAAACATTTAATAGAAGAAGGAGAATTAAATTTAGCTTTATTACCACCTTCCTTTCTCTCCAACTTAGACTTGTTCTTGTAAACTTGATTCTTGAATCTTGCTTTTGTTCCTTAGACTTATCCCAAGAACTTGAAGGCTTCCAAGTATCTTTTCTTTTGTTCCAAGAAACAGTAGGAGCCTTTGGTGTGTAGAGTTCTTTGATCCCTTTCTCAACTCTCAAGGTTGCTTGAAAAGCTTTTTCTAGCTCCAAATATCTATAAAACCTCATAGGAGAAGAAATCTCGTTGTTCAAACGTGCTACAAATCTTGGTATGTTATGATCCTTATTTTTTTCAATGTCGGCCCTCAATATGATCCTTTCAAATTCTTCATAATACTAATTCACACTTTTGTTGCCTTGTAGTAAAGTCTAGAACTTTTTTAAAAGCTCCTCATTGTAGTATTCCGGCAGAAATCTCTTCTTCATTAGAACTTTCATCTCTCTCCAATCTTTAAGTGGAAGACGTCCATCTTTCTCTCTTGTTCTCTTGTGAGTTTCCCACCAAGTAGTAGCAAAACCCTCAAATTGAGCAACAACATACTTGACTTTCATAGCATTAGCGATGTTGTTCACTTGAAAGATGCCTTCACTTTGTAATATCCACTCTAAGTACTCTTCTGGATCACTACTTCCCTTGAATTTTGGAAAAGTCACCTTAATAGTGTTCAACCCTCTTTCTCGTTCTTTAAAGTTCCCCTTGCATTTCTCTCATAACCCCTTTGATTTCCATGGTTATGTCACACCCCGACGAGGGGCATAACGGACACCGGACCCTAACAGCCAGGTACCACTTGTCGTGACATAATATAACCTTAATACAACTATTCTGATCGTAATTATCATCATATGCATATAAGAGCACCTGCATACAGAAAGACCCTACACAAAGTTAACATAACATCTTAGTGAATGACGGTATACATAAGCTGGCCGACAAGGCTGTCCAAAAGCATACTTCGACTATCCAAGACTGACTAGATCAACAGACATCGCATACACATGCTATAATGTCTATGAGCCTCTAGGAGTATACGTACAAACATAAGCGTCGGGACAGGGCCCCAACGTACCCATAACATAAGGACAAGTATCATAGTAGCATATATATACCAAAATATAGCAAGCCCGGAGTAGTGGTGCTTGTTGAAGCTGTAGCCCTACTGTGGTGGTCCTCCTGTTACTCTGTCAGGACCTGCAACACGAAATGCAGTGTCCCGTGGGATGGGACATCAGTACGGAAGAGAGTACTGAGTATGTATGGTAGGAAATAACAGTATAAACATGATATAAGCAGAGGAAGTAATGGTAGCATGAATCAACTGGAAACATACAATATGCAATGCATGAGTTTTGAAAATCATATGCAGTATACATATATATATATATATATATATATATAATAATTCCATCATAACGTACCCGGCCATTTCAGAACTCGGTGTGAAACGTACTCGGCCCTTACAGGACTCGGTGTGATAACATACCCGGTCCTTTCGAGACTCGGTGTGAATACCCACTGATCAATGGTAGCACATCTACATGCCGTACCCAGCCAACTATAGCGCGGATATATATATATGAATGCATGAATGGAGATCAATGGAATGACATGTAGGCCTTTTCAAGATAACAATATTAGCGTAAATAGAAGAGAGCAACGAAAGTGACTATTTTAACATAACATCTTATTTTGTAAATATGGCATCCCGGAGAAAGTCAACTATGTTTTGAAGGAGTTGATATGTTTCTATTTATTTTTGGAGTTATGGAGTGGAACATGTGTTATGAAGGATAATTTGTAGTACGGTTATCGGATTCGTGCCAAAGAAGTGAAGGTAACGAAAACCTTACATACCTTTGCCTTCCAAAAACGTGATCTGGAGGAATTCCCTATTCCAATGCTGGTCCTTTTCCCGCACCTAAATACAAATATAAGATCTAGGTTAACTCTTGTTTTGCTTTCATGCAAAATCTTAAGTGTTATATCCCAACTAGTTCGGAGTTACGGAAAATCGGGCAGCATTTCCCTCTGTTTTTGTGACATTTCCTCGGATTTGTGTGATCTATGTAAAGATAGGAAAAGGGTTACCTTGACTAAGTTTGCATGCGCGAAATTCCACCCAAGCATGACGATTCCACTTTTCCCACGATGACCCGTTGGCGGAACTTACGATCTACGAGCTTATGCGTACTTTCCAAGCCTAACTCGAGGTTCAACCTTCCTAAATTAAGCTTAAACTATTATTTGGATAGTGAGTGGTGTATCTAGGAGCTTCCAAAGGTTTGCGGCGGTAAAAAATGAAGCAAAAATGAAGTTGGATGGGTATATATAGTGGTTCAATCAGGTTGGCCTCCATTGGGCCGAATTAGTGGACCTTAAGTGAGTTTCTAGAAAATTTGCGTAGATTCGCAGGCTTCTGGCAGTCCGTCTTAAAATGGCCATAACTTCCTACTCTGATATCGTATCGACGAACAGTTTATTGCATTGCAAACTAGACTCGATGAACTTCAATTTGGATAGTTTATTCACTTTATAACTCCTTATATTCTAGGAGATATACCTCGCTCAAGTTGGAATCACCTAATTCCGAGACCCATATATTGACCAGGATCTTGATCTTGCAGTGATTTGATAAGCAGAATTCAAGAAACGTACGTATCTCATGCTATAGGTCTCGGAATTAGGTGATTCCAAGAGGAGATGAAAGATGATAATTTGAACTATGAAAATAAATATTTGCCCGTTTAAAATAAGTAAATATTCATGGTGAAACGATGGAAAGAAAGTTAAGGTTCTGGGTACGAAATAGAACGAATTTTAATCAATAAACGTGCTCTTGAATGATCAAGAGCCTATAAAGTTTCCAAGTTACCACTTGAAATTAATAAACGTGATAAAGAAACACCACACGCAACCTAAAACAAGATAAAAACTATCACCACCTTGCTTGGAACAAAAAATAAGGATAAAGACTATTGCAAACTATGCTTATTCTAAAAAATGTGAATCCTCTTCTACAAAGCATGTGAACCCTTTATAGACCTAGGGTCTCTTCTTTGATGACTACAAATTTCTTTTCTACTCTAGAAAGGAAATAACTAAAAATAAGGAAAGTAAAATCTCTATTCTATAAGGAAAAGACTAAAGAAAACTAGAATTCCACTAGAACTAGGATAAAGATCCTACTAATGCTAGGAAATTAAATCCCTACTATAATATAAATCAAAAAAACAAGAAACCTATTTAGGAAAGGATTTAAGACACAAGAATTCCTATTCTTGGAAGAAAATAATCTTCAAACTTGATCTTTTTGGACTTTCTTGCTCTTGAATTTCAATCTTGTACTTCTTGAATTTCTTGATCTTTCATCATATTACAATTCAAGATCAAGCTTCAAGTCCTTGAATTCAAATACAAGTCAAGATTAAATTTATCAAATCCAAGATCAAGCTTCAAGAACTTAGATACAAGTCAAGACCAAATCCATCAAATCCAAAATCAAGTTTCAATCCCATGAATTCAAATACAAGTTAGGATCGAATCATTCAAGATCAAGCTCAAAGGTCCTTGAATATATTTTTGTAAAAAAGAATTAGAGGAATTATAGAAAATGTAACATTCACTATATTTAAAATGAAATACTATGATTGTTATGATATTTTTCAGTCTTGATGATTTTCTTGGAACTATATTTATTGTTTACAAATCCACAACACTGTAAATTTCTTTAAAGAGCGCTTGATCACATGTGTTTCCATTAACTTCATTAATGACTTGCAATCACTTATAAGAGAAGAGTAGACGTAATCAGCTTCATTCAACATTTCAATGACTTCACTGCAATTCATTTTTATTTCTAAAGAATAGAAGTCATGCTTATGAACGATAGTTTATGATTAACAAGAAGTCACTAGGAACATCCTAATGACAATTTTTTTAAAAAAAAAAAAAAAAAAAGAATGATAGTTAAGCCCTTATAAAGTGCCCACAGTTCTGCCTGAATGTGACTTTAGCTTCCATAATAGTCAACTACTAAGTTCTCTTTATATTTCAAAATACACCATCTAATCCACCAGTACTATTTATCTTATTTACACCTCCATTTGTATTTAGTTTGAAAACACCTTTGGCAGGAGAAGCTAGTAAATAAAAATGTCAATAATGGGTTGATAACTAGTGTAATTATATGCAAGCATTTTGTATTCTATAGTCTTAGCAATAACATTAGATACTCAAACATGATTTTGAAAATCGTTGTAATGGTTATTATTCTTATTTATTTTAAATGTTCCATCGGTAAAAAGGAAGTAGATCACATTAGTCATAAATGGTAGAATTTGTAACAAAAGATTTTTTTTTTTTGTAGCATATCTAACCAATGTATATGAAGTTGATTAAGAAAAAAAGGTAAAGCTTAAAAGTTTTGCCAGAAACTCTTGATTATAGAACAATAAAAGAAGATATGAGTTACAATTACCCCGTTTTTACCACAAGAACATGTGTTATAAATTTTGATACTAATGTAATTCAACTAGTCCTGATTAGCAAATTTATCATAATAGCAAAGCCACATAAATGTATTTAAGTTTGTTAGCAATATGATGATTCCACATCAAACTAAAATCATTTACAAATTAGATTGCAAAGGGAAACAATTAAATCACGAGCAAACCTAGATCTCTTTGGGGTTGACGAAAACATCTTGAACTTCAACTTTTTGGAGCCAACGCTCTTTTCTTTACTTCTCTTTTTATATTCCACGTTAAAGTATTACACATGTCAAAATTTATCCTGACATCTCGTATCACAAGTCATAGGACACATGTGCGAGGAGGAATTTTCAGAGACCTGCATTTTTTCACATTCGAGCCGAAAAATTCTTTGTTACGTCGTGCCACAGAAAGCTGGACACCTCGTGCTGGGGTAATTTCCAAAAAAACTGCTTTACTGCCCTTTAGTAAAAATGCCATAATATTTTGTAGAAACATCTAAATCACAAATGATTTGACCGTTGAAAACTAAACTTCAAGGCTACAACTTCCATATATAAACCGTAGCCAAGAGCCCGTTTGGATTGATTTATAAGTTGCCCATAAGCTATTTTCAGCTTTTTTGAGTGTTTGATTGGCCAGCTTAAAGCCATTTTGTGCTTAAAATAAGTCCAAAAAATTAATTAAATTTGTTTGGCTTAACTTAAAAAAAGCAGCTTATAAGCTGAAAACAGCTTATAAGCCAAAAAAAATAAGTTGGACTACACCAACGTTTTTTTTTTTTTTTGGCTTATAAGCTGTTTCCAGCTTATAAGCTGCTTTTTTTAAGCCCATCCAAACAGGCTCCAAATTTGTTACACATAAAGTGTGCTACTCCTTAAAAGTTGAGCCTTGTGCGACCTATGACACATTTTTGTAACCTAAAGACCAAAATGGCATGTCAATTATTTTTCTGTACCCAATTGATTTTTTGTTACACAACCAACGAAATGTTAAAAAAAGTTAACGTCTCCGTCATTTTTTAAAAAAAAAATAAAATTAAAATACATTTCGCCAGACCTGTAGCGAACTGTTTTTAAATTTTTTATTTTTTTGCATTTCGCTAGGCAACTAGCGAAAGTTACTTATTTTTTAAAAAAATAAATAAATGTATTGAACCCTAACTCCACCGACACAGGTGCCTTTTTTTCTCTTTCTCCTTCACCGTGCCTTCTTTTCTCTTTCTCATTCTCCTTCACGTTCTGCCTTCCTTTTCTTCTTCCTTTCTCCATTCTTCCTCTTCCTCTACGAATCCAACACAAGTATTCCTCAGCTCTTGCTTTATAATTTTCTTCAAACGATTTTGAGGTAATTTATTAATTTAGTAACTTTTTACATATAATATTTAATTTAGTCATTATAGATTAGTTCATATTTAATTTTTTGATTTATTTATATCTTGTACTTTGTTTGTCAAAAACCAACATTTGTTTAGTTGAAAATAAAAATCATGTGTTTGATTTTATATATTGCACGTGTTTAACTAAGTACTTTGTTCTCTTGATATGATTTATTTTTTGACAATCTCTTGATATGATAAAGAGCAACAAAAAAACTGTTTGTTATTCAGTGATGGCCTTTGGTGGAAAAGATTACTGCAAAAATAAATTGTTGGTCCTCTAGATTACTCTCTTATGCTGGCAGACTGCAGCCGATCAAATCAGTATTGTTTGGTGTACAGTCCTACTTGACTCAAATTTTCCTTCTACCCAAAAAGGTGATGAAGATGATTGAGTCCATGTGTAAAGGCTCAAAAGTCGAATCCGAATCTAGGGGAGTTGAAATAGACAAGATTCAGCTCATATCCAAAGAAATAGAATCCGATATTCTCTCATTTCTTTGTCTTTTCTTTCATATTCGATTTCTTCATTCCGGATTTCTCCATTCCTTCCGGACTGGAACATCTGCAATCTCCAAGAAGGCCCTGATTGCTTGGGAAAGGGTTTGCTTACCTCAAGTAGCTGGTGGTCTAAATGTTATCAACCTGTGTTTATGGGACAAGGTAGCTGTCACCAAACAGCTATGGGCTATTGCAATGAAGAACGACTACCTTTGGATCCGATGGGTACATAGCTTCTATATAAAGAATAATGATTTGGCAACTCTTCCTATACCCAAGTCTACAGCTTCGGTTGTCAGGAAATTATTGGGAACTAGGGAGTTGATTCTTGGACTTCATGGTATGCAAGGTGATTTCATGAGCAGGCTATCACTTCTTCAGCAGGGTGAAAAATTCAGTATCAAGAAATTATATCACATGCTGATACCTCAGTATCTAAGAGTCCCCTGGAAGTCTATGATTCTTCAACCTCAACTACATCCAAGGTTCAAATTTTATCTTTGGCTTGCTGCACACCTGAGATTGGCTACTGTAGATAGCTTACTCAAATTTGGTATCCAAGTGCCTCATATGTGTGTATTTTGTGGCCTAGCTGATGAACTGTTTGAGCGCCTATTTTTTGACTAACCTTATTGTTACACCTCGAAAATTTCATGCCGTTGTGTCGTGAATAGACTAACGCAAGCTCAAGGTGAACATGAAGCTCTCACGACAATAAAATGGTATTTGGCAACCTTAAAGTATATGTGACAAGATTTTTAAGTTATATGATTTGGCGAAACTAGGTTCGTCAAGAGAGAGAAGTATAAGTCGTGGTTGGGGAAGATTTTATAGTTATCGAGCTAACGGATATTTAGCAAGATTTTGAGGACGAGTTATGAGGTTCTTTGGATCATTAATAAAGTGTTAAACAAGTGCCAAGACGGTGTCACGAGGATTGGAAGTTAAACGAATCAATTAGAACAAATCCGGCAAAATTGTGGATTGTACGCTTATATATACGGACCATATAATTTATACGGCCCGAATACCTGCCCGTAGAACCCTTCCAGAGAGGGATGACATTCTGGAGGAAATATACGGACCATATAATTTATACGGTCCGTATAATTGGCCGTAGACTTCGGGTCGGGTCAGAATTTCGTTTTCTATATATGCACGGCTCTTTTTTTTTTCTCATTTCCCACTTCTCCCACACTCCAAAAGAGCCTAGAACCTTCCTCTAAAAACATCAACACAAATTTAAGGAGAAATTAAGGATCAAGAGGCCAATACCAAGAGAATCAAGTGTGGGATAACTCACTAGGGTTCGTAGAAGTCAAGAATTCCATTGGTATTGAAGTTGGGGTTTCCTCTCAAGTGAAGAACATCCATCCAAGGTCATCCTTATATGGTTAAAGGTGAGTTTTATAATTGTATCATGTTATTGATGGTACTGAGTAGTTGAAGAACTTGAATTAGGAAAAATTTATGGAATATGAGTTCAAATATGCAAATAAGGGTATGTTGAGTTGAAAGATAGTTGGAGTTATGATTCATGGTGTAAAATGGGTATAATCTTGTTACGAATGGCGTTAATGATGTTGAGGAAGTATTATGTGAATGATGAACATGGTGTTGTATTATAGTTATGGTTATGGAGGATTTTGGAAGTGACTTTGAAAGTCGAATAATGTCTAACTCGAAGGAATTCGTGTAGTATGATATTATGGGTGTTGTCATGATGTTTGGGAGCTGTTGTATTATATGGAAAAAGTTGTCGAAACAAAAGAAATGTTGTCCAATTTTTATTAGTCCTTAGTCGCTTTAGTTTAAGCTTAAGTATACTTCCGATTATCTGATTTTAGTATGAACCCTTTTGTATGTAGAATTGTGAGATCGGAAAGAGAACACTTAGTCGATATCGTTAAGGAGACATAAAGGTATGTAAGGCTAGTCCCCTTCCTTCAAAGGCATGACTTCTATACTATAATTTCTTTTCCACTTTCCCATGACCTTCTTACATCCCAAACGATAAAAGTTAGAGATCCTTAAGAGTTTCTTACGAGACATGTTTTATGATAGTGATGATGATAATTATGCTTTCATGAGCCTGATATTTCTATGTTTATGATTCCATTGATGTTACTCCTCGTTGTTGCCTCACCTCATGGTACTAGTTCCTTCAATGTGAGACATAGCGATGATGATGATGCCATAATGTAATCGGAGGTTACCGACCTTACGTCACTCCGATAGAGCTATAGCCTTTATTTGAGCTTGCATGCATGCTTGATGTTATGTTTATGTATGATTACACCGGGCCTAGTTGGTCGGGCATGACACCACTTTGGTGGGTGGCTTATGGATAAGGATAACACCGTGCCTTTATGGCACGGGCATGACACCACTAGTGGGCGGCGTGAAACGATTACCCCGGACGCGGGCTAATGGTGTTATTGATTCAGACAGTTTACGTATGCATGCATGATATGTTTTAAATAGTGAAAATGAGCATGTATGATTCCGCCTCAAGAGGCACGCAGTTCGGTTATCCTTCTTATTATGCTTTCTGTACTTTCTTATTATGTTACTATAAATGCCTTACATACTCAGTACATTGTTCGAACTGACGTCCTTTTTCTTTTATGGACGCTGTGTTCATGCACATAGGTAGACAAGGGGACGACCCAGATTCCTAGGAGCCGGATCAGCGTACACAGGAGCACTTCCCTATTCCAGAGGTGCAGTTTTTGATATGTTCTTTTGTGTATATACTTGGGTATGGCGGGGTCCTGTCCCGTCTTCATGACTTCAGTGTTTCAGTTAGAGGCTCGTAGATACATATGTGTGGGTAGTAGATGTCATGTGACCCCTCAGTGTATATTTTGTATATCATTCTTTTGTTGCCATGAGGGCTTATGTATATATGCATATTTTTGCGAAATGGTTTATGATCAGTTCGCAGTAAGCATCATTTTGGAGATTATATGTGTACAGGTTGGGTAAGATAGTAGTATGATGAGTGGTGCTCGGTAGTCAGCTCCGGGCACCCGTCATGACCCTCTAGTCGGGTTATCACAAAAGTGGTATCAGAGCAGTTCTGTCCTAGGATGTGTCTTCAAGTCGTGTCCAGTAGAGTCTTGTTTGTGGGTGTGAAGCGCGCCACACTTATAAACAAGAGGTTGCGGGGCATTTAGGAATAATGACCGTCCTTCTTCTTCATAGATCGTGCGATAGAGCCATAATGTAAGATTTCCTCTTATCTTAATTGTGCGTTATGATTTCAGTGATGCCGCCAAGGAAGAAGCAAATCCGCAATATTAGGCGCCGTTGGAGAAGGTACCAATCGAGAACCCCTAGCTGAGTTGGGACATAGCGAGGCTCAAAGTGCTACTCCCTCGCATGCCACTCCTATTCCTCCAGCAGCAGAGGAGCATGAAAGGGCCCCAACCCCTTCCCCTATTGCTCCAGATCAGGACTTATGAGATGCAGTCCAGTTGCTGACTCAGTTAGTTGCCGCTCAGACTCAGCGGCAGAGTGCGGGTCCAGGTGATAGGGCGACGAGTGCCCGAGCCCGTGATTTTATGAGCTTGAACCCTCCAGAATTTTTTGGTCAAAACCGGATGAAGACCTGCAGGGCTTTATTGATGAGGTGTTGAGAATGCTAAGAATAATTCATGCTTCTGATACTGAGTCCGTGGAGTTGGCTTCCTATAGACTCCGGGATGTAGTTGTTCTATGGTATAACAATTGGATTTCTTTAAGAGGGGAAAATGCACCTCCCCTGAAATGGCAAGAGTTTGTGGATGCTTTTATTCGTCATTATTTGCCACCTGAGGTCCGTCAGGCTCGCGTTGATAAATTCTTGAATCTCAAGCAAGGAAGTATGAGTGCCCGGAATATAGTCTCCGATTTAATTCATTGGCTAGATATACTCCGGCCATGGTAGCAGACATGAGAGACCAGGTACATGGGTCGTGAGTGGCTTAGGGCCACACTTGTTTAAAGATTGTTTGACAGCTTCACTTCTAGAAGGAATGGACATCTTGCGTATTCAAGCCCATGCCCAGAACCTGGAAGAGCAACAACAACCGTACAGGGGTGAGCGAGATATTGATAGGGGGCATGGTAAGCGGGTCAGACCTGCTGATACTACCGATGAATATAGAGGGAGCCAGAGACCACAACATTCTAGATATTCAGGCCAGTCTACAGCTAGTGCATCTTCTCGGTTCGCGGATAGGAGATTTGACCACCCTATTTATTCTGGACAGGGCCAGAGTTCGAGATTTTTAGGCCCCCAGTTCGGAGGTGATCCCAGCCAGAGGAGACCATTGGTACCGCGATGCGGTCAGTGCGGTAAGCTACATTCGAGTCAGTGTCGCCAAGGCTCAGATACCTGCGGCCAGATTGGGCATATGATGCGTGACTACCCCTCGGTGAGTGGCAGAGGTAGGGCCCAACCCACAGGTTCAGTAGCAGGCTCTTCGTTGTTCGTGCTCCCCGTAGGGCAGACTCCCCAGGTTTCAGCGGGCCGCGGCAGGGGCAGAGGAGGAGCCTCTAGTTCGAGCGGTCCCCAAAATCGTATTTATGCATTGGCCTGACGACAAGATCTTGAATCCTCCCCTGATGTTGTTACAGGTATATTGACAGTATCTTCTTATGATGTTTATGCGTTGATTGATCCGGGTTCTACCTTGTAATATATTACTCCTTATATTACCGGTCGTATTGGAATAAAACCCGAGCCAATCAAACCTTTTGAGGCGTCTACTCCGGTTGGTGACCCCGTGATAGCCAGACAAGTGTATAAAAAGTGTGTGATTGCAGTATGTGGTCGACACACCGTGGCTGATTTAATTGAACTGGAGATGCTAGACTTTGATGTCATTATGGGCATGGATTGGTTGGCTTCCTGCTATACTAATGTGGGTTGTAGGACCAAAGTGGTTCGATTTCAATTCCCGGGAGAACCAGTCCTAGAGTGGAAAGGTAATACCGCATCTCCAAGTGGTAGATTTATTTCCTATCTTAAGGCAAGGAAGATGATCGCCAAAGGCTGTATTTATCATTTAGTTCGGGTTCATGACATCGAAGCAAAACCGTCGGTTCTTCAATCCGTCCCGATAGTAAATGAGTTTCCAGATGTGTTTCCGGATGAGCTTCCAGGTCTTCCATCAGAGCGGGAGATTGAATTTACTAGCGATGTATTGCCAGATACTGAGCCAATATATATCCCTCCTTACAGAATAGCTCCTGCGAAATTGAAAGAGCTAAAAGCGCAAATGAAGGATTTTCTCGAAAAGGGATTTATTGGGCCCAGTTCATCGCCATGGGGAGCACCTATCTTATTTGTAAGAAAGAAAGATGGGTCTTTACGGATGTGTATCGATTATAGGCAGCTAAAAACGGTGACAATAAAGAATAAATATCCGCTTCCAAAGATCGATGATTTATTTGATCAATTGTAAGGAGCCAAGTGGTTTTCAAAGATAGATCTGAGGTCAGGATACCACCAAGTGAGGGTCAAAGAAGAATATATTCGGAAGATGGCTTTCAGAACTAGATATGATCATTATGAATTTCGGGTGATGTCGTTTGGCTTGACTAACGCTCCAGCAGTGTTTATGAACTTTATGAATGATGTGTTTAGGCCTTTTCTAGGTTTATTCATAATTGTGTTCATCGATGACATCCTGGTATATTCCAAGTCAGAAGTAGAGTATGCAGACCATTTACGTACGGTCCTTGGAACTCTCCGAGCTCAAAAATTATATGCTAAATTTTCAAATTGTGAGTTCTGGCTGAATTCTATAACTTTTCTGGGCCATATCATCTCAGCTGATGGTATTCAGGTCGATACTAAAAAGATTGAGGCTGTGCAGACTTGGCCAAGGCCTACAACGCCTATAGAAGTCCGTAGCTTTCTGGGATTAGCAGGTTATTACAGAATATTTTTGGAAGGGTTTTCCTCTATTTCAGCACCATTGACAAAGCTAACGCAGAAAGCCGCCAAATTTCAGTGGACTAATGCTTGCGAGCGCAGCTTCCAGGAGCTGAGGCACAGGTTGACTTCAGTCCCAGTCCTGACACTTCCAGAAAGATCAGAAGGTTATGTTGTGTATTGCGACGCCTCCGGTGTCGGGTTAGGCTGTGTATTGATGCAGCACGGTAGGGTTATTGCCTATGCTTCCAGGCAGTTGTGGAAACATGAGAAGAATTATCCGACCCATGACCTTGAACTAGCTGCGGTTATTCATGCTTTAAAGATATGAAGGCATTATTTGTACGGTGTCCATATGGATATCTACACAAGTCACAAAAGTCTCCAATATATTTTCAAGCAAAAGGAATTGAATTTGCGACAGAGTCGATGGTTAGAACTATTGAAGGACTACGATGTAAATATTCTATACCATCCTGGAAAGGCAAATGTAGTAGCCGATGCTCTTAGTCGTAAATCCATGGGCAGTCGGTGTGATGTCCCGCCAGAAAAGAGAGAGTTAGCCCGTGAGCTCCACCAGCTAGCTAGCCGAGGAGTTCGCTTAATGGATTCGGGCAATGTAGGAGTTACTGTTCATAACCCAACTGTTTCATCCCTAGACACGGAAGTAAAAAGGCGCCAATATGAGGATCCCAAATTGAGCTATTATAGAGATAGGCTTCCCAAAAAGGAGAAGTCACCATTTGAGATCTCTGCAGGTGGGATACTCAGGTATCGAAGCAGGCTATGTGTTCCGGATGTTGCGGGATTACGTCATCAGATTCTGGAAGAAGCTCATTACTCTCGTTATTCTGTTCACCCAGGAGCGACAAAGATGTACCATGATCTCAAATTAATGTATTGGTAGGAAGGAATGAAGAGAGATATAGCAGAGTTTGTGGCTCAATGTACAAATTGCCAACAAGTGAAGATTGAGTACCAAAAACCGCGGGGTTGTTACAAGTAATGAAAATCGCAACCTGGAAGTGGGAAGCGATCAATATGGATTTTGTTGTAGGCTTACCTCGTTTTCGGTGCAAGTATGACTCTATATGGTTGATTGTTGACCGAATTACAAAATCAGCACATTTTCTGCCAGTCAGATCTATATATTCAGCGGAGGACTACTCTAGACTATATCTTAAAGAGATAGTGCGACTTCATGATATCCCCGTGTCCATCATTACTGACAGAGGAGCATAGTTCACAGCCAAATTCTGGAGGTCCTTTCAAGAAGGATTGGGCACTCAAGTGAAATTTAGCACCGCATTTCACCCGTAGACTGATGGACAAGTGGAACACACCATTCAAACCTTAGAAGATATGTTGCGGGCATATGGAGTGGACTTTGGAGGTAATTGGGAGGATCATTTGCCACTTATTGAATTTGCATATAATAACAGTTATCATGCCAGTATCCAGATGGCCCCGTATGAAGCCTTATATGAGAGACAATGTACATCGCCTATCGGATGGTTTGAAGTAGAGGAAATACAGTTAATAGGCCCGAAATTGATCCAGCAAGCGGTTTAGAAGATTAATCTTATCCGAGATCGGTTGTTAACAGCCCAACGTCACCAAATGTCTTATGCAGATAATTGCTAACGAAATTTGGAATTTCAGGCCAATGATTGGGTATTTTTTAAAGTATCACCCATGAAAGGTATAATGAGATTCGGTAAGAAAGGCAAGCTTAGTCCTCGATATATTGGACCCTATAAGATTGTATGCAAAGTGGGTCAAGTAGCCTATGAATTAGACTTACCCCAAAGCTTAACTCAGTCCATCTAGACTTCCATATATCGATGCTCCATAAATGCGTTGGACATCCTACCAAAATAGTACCCGCAAGTGATATCCAAGTCACTGAAAAATTAGCTTATGAAGAAATGCCTATTGCCTTACTAGATAGGCAAGTGCGAAAACTCAGAAACAAAGAGGTAGCCTCAGTCAAAGTTTTATGGAGGAATAATAACAGAGAGGAAATGACTTGGGAAGCAAAAGAAGCTATGAAGTCCAAATATCCGCATTTATTTCCACCCCCAGAAGAGACTCAAGATGAAACGCCAGTGTTCCCAGGTATGAAATGTTTTTCTTTATCGCTTTTAGGTCGTGTGTGGCCATGTTTCTTGTTGTTGATGCTGTAGCCCTGTGTGGCGATGTTATTTTAGGTTGCTGTGACAGGATGGAAGTTCCAAATTACAGGAGAAACTCTGGCAAAATTTTTGTAGAACTCCCGAGAACTCAACATTCGAGGATGAATGTGCTTAAGGGGGGAGAGTGTTACACCTCGGAAATTTCATGTCGTTGTGTCATGAATAGACTAACGCAAGATCAAGGTGAACATGAAGCTCTCACGACTATAAAAGGGTATTTGGCAACCTTAAAGTATATGTGATAAGATTTTTAAGTTATATGATTTGGCAAAACTAGGTTCGTCAAGAAAGCGAAGTATGAGTCGCGTTTGAGGAAGATTTTATAGTTATCGAGCTAACGAATATTTAGCAAGATTTTAAGGATGAGTTATGAGGTTCTTTGGATCGTTAATGAAGTGTTAAACAAGTGCCAAACAAGTGCCAAGAAGGTGTCACAAGGATTGGAAGTTAAACGAATCAATTAGAACAAATCCGAAAAAATTGTGGATTGTACGGTCATATATACGGACCGTATAATTTATGCGGCCTGTATACCTGCTCGTAGAACCCTTCCAGAGAGGGATGACATTCTGGAGGAAATATACGGACCATATAATTTATACGGTCCATCTAATAGGTCGTAGATTTCAGGTCGGGTCAGAATTTCATTTTCTATATATGCACGGCTCTTCTTCTTTTTTTCTTCTCATTTTCCACTTCTCCCACACTCCAAAAGAGCCT
Organism: Lycium barbarum; assembly: GCF_019175385.1. Taxonomy (NCBI): domain Eukaryota; kingdom Viridiplantae; phylum Streptophyta; class Magnoliopsida; order Solanales; family Solanaceae; genus Lycium; species Lycium barbarum. The sequence goes on along the minus strand of NC_083338.1, from coordinate 86,528,389 downwards.
AGAACCTTCCTCCAAATACATCAACACAAATTTAAGGAGAAATCAAGGATCATGAGGTCAATAACAAGAGAATCAAGAGTGGGATAACTCACTAGGGTTCGTAGAAGTCAAAATTCCATTGGTATTGAAGTTGGGGTTTCCTCTCAAGTGAAGAACATCCATCCAAGGTCATCCTTATATGGTTAAAGGTGAGTTTCATAATTATCGCATGTTATTGGTGGTATTGAGTAGCTGAAGAACTTGAATTAGGAAAAATTTATGGAATATGAGTTCAAATATGCAAATAAGGGTATGTTGAGTTGAAAGATAGTTGGAGTTCTGATTCATGGTGTAAAATGGGTATAATCTTGTTACGAATGGCGTTAATGATGTTGAGGAAGTATTATGTGAATGATGAACATGGTGTTGTATTATAGTTATGGTTATGGAGGATTTTGGAAATGAATTTGAAAGTCGAATAATGTCTAACTCGAAGGAATTCGTGTAGTATGATATTATGGGTGTTGTCATGATGTTTGGGAGCTGTTGTATTATATGGAAAAAGTTGTCGAAACAAAAGAAATGTTGTCCAATTTTTATTAGTCCTTAGTCGCTTTAGTTAAAGCTTAAGTATACTTCTGATTATCTGATTTTAGTACGAACCCTTTTGTATGTAGGATTGTTAGCTCGAAAGGAGAACACTTAGTCGATATCGTTAAAGAGACATAAAAGTATGTAAGGCTAGTCCCCTTCCTTCAAAAACATGACTTCTATACTATAATTTCTTTTCCACTTTCCCATGACCTTCTTACATCCCAAACGATGAAAGTTAGAGATCCTTAAGAGTTTCTTACGAGATATGTTTTATGATAGTGATGATGATAATTATGCTTTCATGAGCCTGATATTTCTATGTTTATGATTCCATTGATGTTACTCCTCGTTGTTGCCTCACCTCATAGTACTATTTCCTTCAAGGTGAGACATAGCGATGATGATGATGCCATAATGTAATTGGAGGTTACCGACCATACGTTACTCCGATAGAGCTATAGCCTTTATTTGAGCTCACATGCATGCTTGATGTTATGTTTATATATGATTACACCGGACCTAGTTGGCCAGGCATGACACCACTTTGGTGGGCGGCTTATGAATAAGGACAACACCATGTCTTTATGGCACGGGCATGACACCACTAGTGGGCGGCGTGAGACGATTACCCCAGACGCGGGAGGCCTGGACGTGGGCTAATGATGTTATTTATTCAGATAGTTTACGTATGTATGCATGATAGGTTTTAAATGGTGAAAATAAGCATGTATGGTTCCGCCACAAGAGGCACGCAGTTCGGTTATCCTTCTTATTATGCTTCTTGTAGTTTCCTATTATGTTACTATACATGCCTTACATACTCAGTACATTATTTTTACTGACGTCCATTTTCTTCTATGGACGATGTGTTCATACCCACAGGTAGACAGGGGGACAACCCAGATTCCTAGGAGCCGGATCAACGTGCACATGAGCACTTCTCTATTCTGAAGGTGCAGTTTTTGATATGTTCTTTTGTGCATATACTTGGGTATGGCGGGGTCCTGTCCCATCTTCATGACTTCAATGTTTCAGTTAGAGGCTCGTATATACATATGTGTGGGTAGTAGATGTCATGTTACCCCTCAGTGTATATTTTGTATATCATTCTTTTGTTGTCGTGAGGGCTTATGTATATATGCATGTTTTTGCGGAATGGTTTATGATCAGTTCACAGTAAGCATCATCTTGGAGATTATATGTGTACAGGTTGGGCAAGATAGTAGTATGATGAGTGGTGCTCGGTAGTCATCTCCGGGTACCCGTCATGGCCCTCTAGTCGGGTCGTGACACTTATGTCAAGGCTTTGTCGAGTAGGCTGCTGGTCTAGTTGGAACACTAGAGAATTATTGGAGACTGGACAACTGAGATGTTACACCTCGAAAATTTGGGTTGTCGTACTGTGAGTAGATTAGAGTAAGCATAAGGTGAGCATGGAGCTCTTATGACCATAGGAAGGATAATTGGTAGCTTTCAAGTGTATGTGATAAGAATTTGGAGTTATATGAATTGGTGAGACTAAGTTCGTCAATGGAAAGTGAAGTATAAGTTGTGTTTGGGAAAGGTTCTGTAATTATCGAGCTAACGATTATTTGGTAAGGTCTTGAGGAGGAGTTATAAGGTTCCTTGGATTGCTAATGAAGTGTTAAACAAATGTTAAGAAGGTCCCATAGTGATCGAAGACCAAACGAATCTACGAGAGCATTTTCGGAAAAAGGGTAATTTATATTACCAACTATACGGTCCGTATAACTTTATACGGTCTGTATAATGGTTCATATAATAGTCACAGAATGGACCAGTCTCTGATGGACTTATACGGTCACTTATACAGACCGTATAAGTGTCCGTATAAAACCGTGTCGGGTCCGATTTTTACAAGTATATATATTTAACCCAAGTTCTTATTTTTCATTTCTCTCACTTTCTCCACACCTCTTGAAGCGTCTAGAATATTCTATACACCACATTAACACAAATTCAAGGGAAATCAAGGATTAAACATCAAGAGCCAAGAGAATCAAGTGTAGAGAAGATTACTAGGGTTTATGGAAGTCAAGAATTCCTTTGAAATTGAAGTTGGGGTTTCCTCCAAGTGAAGTATTTTCATCTAAAGACCATTCCTACATAATCAAAGATTAGTTTTGTGTTCATTTCATGTTATTAAGAATATTGAATGGTTAAAAGACTTGAATTGAGGAAGAAACAAGAATATGAAGCTTAAGTATGGAAAGAGTGGTATTTTTGAATAGTAACTTGACTTGAATTATAGTTCTTGACATGTTATGAGTACAATCTTGTGGTGAATAATACAAATGATGTTAAAGGAGTATTATATGAGAATGAATATGGTATTGTGTCATGGTTATGGTTATCGGTGACATTGGAAGGGCATTGTAAGAAGTGAAAAATGTTTAACTTGAAGAAGTTTATTGATTATGATGTCTTGGGTGTTGTTAATGATATTTAGGAGTTGTTTATTATATAGAGAAAGTTGTAGAAACAAAGGAAATGCTGCCCAATTTCTGTTTCAAGGCATGATTCCTATACTATGATTTCGTATATATTCCCATGACTTTCTTATATTCCCAAGTTGAGAGCTAAATATTTCTAAGAGATTTTTATGAGGAAGAGATAAGATGTTCTCCATAATGATCATGATGATGATGATGCTATGTTTAGAGATTCTAAAGCTTATGATATGATGCTGCTATAACGTTAATGATCTTTACATGATCCCTTGATGTTGTTCATTGTTGCTAGCCTCACCTTATAATGCTAGTTCCTTCTAGGTGAGACAAGATGATTATGATTGTTCCATAAGATAATCGGAGGTTACCGACCTTACGTCGCTCCGATAGAGTCACAGCTTTTAATTGAACTCTTATGCATGCTTCATATTGAGTGTATAATAATTTATTACACCGTGTCTATATGGCACTAGCAGCACCAATAAGGCGGTCAGCTTATTACATCGTGTCTATATGGCACGAGCAGCACTGCTATGGCGGACGACTTATTACACCGTGTCTATATGGCACGGGCAGCACCGCTAAGGCGGCGGCTTATGGATGATGATGACAGCACCACTAGTGGGTGGCATGAGATGATTTCCCCGGACGCGGGCTAATGATGTTATTGACTCAGACAGTTATGTACGTACGTGTGATTTGTCTTAAAGGTAAAAGTAAGCATGCATGATTCTGCCTCAAGAGGCAAACAGTCACAGTTATCTTTTCTTCTCATGCTTTTTATACTTCCTTATTATGTTATTATATATGCCTTACATACTCATTACATTGTAGTACTGACGTCCTTTCTTTTATGGACGATGTGTTCATGCAAACAGGTAGACGGGGAGACGGCCCGGACACCTAGGAGCTTTACTAGCAGCTGTACAGGAGCACTCCACTACTCCGGAGTTGCCGCTATCGGTATATTCTTTTGTGTATATATTTGGGCATGGCAGGGTCCTGTCCCTTCCTTGTGTCTCAGTACTCTAGTAGAGGCTCGTAGATACTCATGTGGGGTAGTAGATGTCTTATGCTCACCTCAATGTCTATTTTGTATATTATTTGTAGCCTTGTATGCTTGTATATATATATATATATATATATATATATATATATATATAGAGAGAGAGAGAGAGAGAGAGAGGTTTTTGGGAGATTCAGAAATTGGTGTATGAAAAGTCCTATGTTGAAAATTATATATATGTCCAGGTTGGGCATGATAGATGGCATTCTGAGTGGTGCTCGGTGGCCAGCTCCGGGTACTCGTCATGGCCCCCTAGTCGGGTCGTGACAAAAGTGGTGTCAGAGCAGTTTCGTCCTAGGGTGTGTCTACAAGCCTGTCCAGTAGAGTCTTGTTTATGGGTGTGAAGCGCGCCACACTTACAAACAAGAGGCTCCGGGACATTTAGGAACGATGACCGTCTTTCTTCTTCATAGATCATGCGATAGATCTATATTTTAAGAATTTCCTTTTCCCTAACGGTGCGCTATGTTTTCAGCAAAGTTGATGAAAGGAAAAGCTACAGTACCCCAGAAGGGCAAGATAGTGGTTGAAGAGGGGATTGAACGGGAGCCGCCTATGGATATGGAGGAGGGCGAACCCCAGAGTAAGGCCCTACTTCAGTTTTTCCATACTTCGCCCACTTTGGAAGAGCAAAGGGAGTCTCAACCTTAGCTCCAGCACCCCCAGATCCTCCACGAGATGCCTCGGGCCAGGAGATGAGATAGGCCATCCTTTTGATTACCCAGTTAGTGGCCACGCAAGCTCAGCGGCAGGATGCGAGCCATGGTTACATGGGTTGGAGGAAGAGGGTCAGGTCTTCAGGGTTTGACCATGAGTCTAAAGGCGCTCTGAGGCAGCAATTCTCTAGACACTCAGCTCGTTCAACAACTAGTGTGCCACCACAGTTTCCTGGACCCAGGGCTGATAGATCTGCTTGCATGGGGCAAGTTCAGAGTTTTAGAGTTCCTAATTCCCAGAATAGGGGTGATTCAAGCCAGATGAGATTACCTGTACCACGGTGTACTCGGTGTGGCAAGTTACCTTCTGGACCGTGCCGCTTGGGTTTGAGTGTTTGTTATGCTTGCACTCGGCCAGGCCATTTCAGGCGCAACTGTCCATCGCTACGTGGATAAGGTTCGGCCTACGGAAGTGGCAGTTGGATCTTCATCATCGGTACACCCTCCGAGGCAAAGGCCGCAGATGTTAATAGGCTTTGATAGAGACCGAAGAGGAATGCCCAGTCCGAGTGGACCCCAGCATCAAATTTATGCACTAGCTGGGTGACAGGATCTTGAGTCTCCCCCTGATATGGTTCTAGGTATATTGTCAAAACTCTCTTATGATGTATGTGTATCGGTTGATTCGGGTTCTACACTGTCATATATCACTCCTGAGGTTGCGGATTGTATTGGGGTGAAACCTGAGCCAATAAAACATTTTGAGATGTCTATGTTTGTTAGTGATTCAGTGATAGCCAGAATTATGGTTTATGAGTAAGCAAACTTCCACGAAAAGAGAGTTGATTTCCATAATGTGTACAATGGAATTCTAGAAGGAGTGTGCGGGTACAACTTATGAGACAAGCTTTATTACTTATATTCTTTTGTAGCACTCAGCCTTGTGCTGCTGAGCTGTATTATATATGTGTTTCCATATGTGGCCTTTTAAGGCATGGGATGTGTTTTCTGGGCTGTGTGCAGGTTTGGGATTGTTATGTTTATAAAGGAAACTTTGTTGGAATTCTTCCAGGAATTTAAAAGAAATTGTGAGAACTGTAGGCACGATTGTTGCAATAAGAAAGAAAAGCGCCTTGCAATGAGTGATTAAGGATGGAGTTAGTAGTTAAATGCGGGATAGCCATAGTAAGTACGTATTAAGTTAAGGGAATGATGAATGGGTTAGGATGGAATAAGGAACATGAGAAGGGAAGGTGAAGTGCTTTTGATTGAAAGAAGTTTTATACACTAAGAAGAATTAAAGGGATAAGCACTCTAGAAGAAGTTGCAAGTTAGAAAAATTTAGCTAGCCCTCTTAGTTTTGGGGAACATTAAGTTACAAAATGAATTTGATGCATATGTATAAGCCGATGTATGAGACACCGAATCTGATTATTAAGTTAGGCTTTACCTGATGATTATAGTCGGAGAAAACTTTCATGCCACTTTAAGCTGGCCTTATTGAAACGGTCAAATTACACCTTTTAATGGAATAACGCAGACGTTGTCAAATATAGTAACCCAACAAGGTTGGGGTGGAATCCCACAGAGAACAATATGTAGGCATTTAAGCAGATTAGGAATTATCACTAACAACAGCTAGGCCGAATGCATCAATGGTGGTTTTTAGATTTGGTTTTGATAAAATATGAAAATATTAAATCAAATCTAGAAAGCAAGTAAATTGATCAATGGCCACAAGAATGGAATAAAGGAAACTACTTCTCAATTAATGATCCAATATATTTCACGAATTACAGATAATGGTAATATTATGTTAATTAGCCTCGGATAATGACTCCAAATTAACTTCTCCCGAAGATTAACTAGACTACCTAATTGAATATCCCTAAAGCAATTAGGAGCATTAAGAACACCTGACTACGGCTACAAGTCGTATCGCCTATTCCTAGGTCAATTTCCATTAGATGGGGGTTTAACGCCCTAAATTCATGTTAATTATTCTATCCCAACCCCGTTCTTCCTCTTTCGAGTTTCAAACAAAGTAAATGGGCAAGTCCTAGGGTTAGCTACTCCCTTGAGAAATGTTGAAGAACAAGAATAATTAAAATAACAATAACTTACTTGATTAAAAATAATTTCGATCAATAAATAAGCACAACAAGAGTTTCAATCTCAATTGTCACCAATAAATTCCCATAAACAAGGTTCAAATAAAAGAAAGAATTATACGTAGGAATCCTAGCCTCCAAACTTGTGTTTTATGCCAAAGATCTCTAGGAATTGTGGCTTATGAAATATTTATAGGTGTAGGAAAAAGCCCAAATAAAATAACTGAGTCCAAAACGAAATAGGAAGAAGTAAATTTCCTTGGCTGCGTCGTACACTAGACCGCCTCAAAATTGTTTGTTGTTTTCTTTCTTAAGCTTCCAGGTACGTACTTCTGCTTCTTTCTTATTGCATTTCAATTCTATTGTTGCTCCAATGTAACATTATATCATCATCATGCAATCATTGCATTCTCCACTTTGTCTGCCACTTCCTGTTTCTTTCTTTTTTTTTTCTTTTTCTCTTTGAGTTTTATTTAATTTTGCTCCAAATTTATTCTTTACACCGCTTTATTCCTCCAATTTTTATTCATCAAATTTTTCTGTTTTTCGCTTGTTTTCCCCACTTAGGATCTCGGGACCTCGTAATACCTGAAACACAATAAAACACGTAAAATCACATAGACTTGCTTAAAAACAAGTAAAATTTATAGCCGAAAATCATCGATTGTGGCGTATAATCACGCTACATCATTTATTGACCTTGGTGAGACCTCGAGGAAAGGTATTAAAAGGGATGTGTTCACAAAAGCTCCTTACCTGGAAATTGGTCAATAGTATGACCGCAGTTGTATTGTGTGTTGTAGTTCAGGTTATTTATCCAGGAACTTACCCGAACGGTTACATGACAGAAGTTTGCTATTATTGATATGAAGGAAAGCGAAACCAAAATAAGGTTGATCAACGAAACAAAAGAACTATAAATGGCGAATGGCTAATATGTGTGATGTGTGTATAGCAGGAAAAAAAGGAGACATATTGGAAACAGAGAAGGAAGGGAAAAAGTGAGGCAAATAGAAGAAAGGTCTACTAGAGCAGAAACCTGATAAACAGAGGGTGGAAGAGGATCAAACCTTGTGGATATCCTAACATTAAGTAGGATTGGTAATAGGTGTCATGGAGTGATTGAAATTTTGAATCTTACTGTAAGAACGGTGTGGCTGATTGAATGATGACAAGGATGTGGAACCATTTGTGGAGTAAGATATTTTTTGCATGAAGGGTGACTTTATACAACATCTCTCCAAAGAATTTAAAAAGGTTCAAGTGTTACCCTATTATTAGAATGTTGAGATGGTAGGGGACAATATTCCTATGGTAGACCTGATAAGAGAAGAGTATGAAAGGATTGGCGTTGAACCTTAAATTGCAGTTCAAAAAAAAGGGAGGGGGGGGGGGGGGGGGGTAGTCAATGGTACTCTGAAATATGCTTAGAACGATTGTCCTATAGATGCAATTATTTGAGGAAATGATGAGAAGTAAGACGGAAGAAGAAACAAGGTTTGATTGTGAACAATCAATGGACTGACTTCATATGTAACTTAGACAGCAACAGATGGAATTGCATCCCCGGTAAGTTACACGGTAAAGGTCCCAGGGAGTGATTATTGACGAAAGGTGAGCCAAGAGAGGGCGAGTTTGTGGACGATACGGTGTAGGGAGTATAGAGCGGTTATGAGCTACATCGATGAAATGATTAATACACAAGACGATCTATGGGTCTTGATAGAATTGAGGAAAAGAGCATAGGGCTAAAGGAAATTCCTTCATGGTTTGATAGTCGTGGCAACAAAATGGTAACCAAAAGAGACCATCAAAGAAGTAGTCTTCGATTTTCCGAGACAACGTGGCCGCCGGAGGCGTAAGAATGAGATAATACAAGATATGGACCGTAGAAGGGAAAAGGGTCGAAGAACCCAACATGGCAGTCGTACAACGATAAGGTAGATTACGAGGTAGAGTTAAAGGATGAGCATATAACGGAAGAGCAGTATTAATCCCAAGAAGATACATTACATGAGTATTGTGGCTTCGGCTCAAGCGTAAGGTGGACAAGGATAAAACGGTATTTGCATACAATAAGGGCTCATGCAAATGATTTTCTAGTGAGGAGATACAGGCGATGAGAGTAAGATTTGGATTTAGGGGAGAAGTGAATGATGGACTGAGACGGGAAGTCAAGTGAAATAGCCACCGCAAGCAAGTTACATTGATGCGAAGCTACAATGTTGCATAACAATTTAGGAAGCATCGTATAGGGAAATCCTTAAAGGCAGAGTGCTTGACTCAGAATTTGGTAATGCCTTGCTAACGGAAAGATGCGAAGCTAACAATAGGAGAGGATTGAAATGGAAATGAACTAATTGGAAGCATGTGAATATTTGACGGTAGCGACCTACAATGAAAAGGAACAAATACGTATGATCGTGTAGAAGAGGGAATGTATGGGTGATACGAGAATTTCAAGCTTAGAGTACTCAAACACGAAGAAATTGTTACACCTCGGAAAGTTTTTCGTGAATGTACAGTGAATAAACTAACGAAAGGCACGACGTATACGATGTTTTAGTAAGTAAGAAATAAAGTTTGATGATTTTAAATAAGATTTCAAAGACATTTGAGGTGAGAGACGAAAGTTGTTAAGGAAAGCAAGGTATATGTTGTGTGTCGGAAAGGATTTACGAGTAACAAGTTAATGATGATTTAATAGTGCCTTGGAGAAGAATTATAACATCCATTAGATTGTTAATGAGGTGTTAAACAAGTATCAAGAAGGTTCCATAAGGATTGGAGATCAAACGAAGTGACGAGAACAAGATCGGAGAAAAGATGGGTTCTACGGCCGATTATACAGTCCGTATAATGGACCGCAGAATCGTCACAGTGAAGTCCATCACAGATGGGATTATACGGTCACTTATACGGACCGTATAAAATTATACGGACCGTATAATGTGCCGTAAAATGAACACAGAAGTGAGAAGTTAACGGGGAGATTTCACGGTCACTTATACGGACCGTATAATGTGCCGTCAAATTGACACAGAAAGGGATGGTTGCTGAAGCAATTTCACGGTCACTTATACGGACCGTATAAATTTATACGGACCGTATAAGTGTCCGTATAATTTCGTCGGGACAGATTTTTAATTTATAAAAAAAGCACCCAAGTTCATTATTTTCACTTCATTTTCATTCTCCACAAATCAAGACTTCTCTAGAAACTTCCACACACTTCATATACAATAACCCAAGAGAAATTGATGATCAACTTCATCAAATCAACAAAACTAAGTGTGAGAAACACATCAAAGTTCATCCAAGTCAAGAAATCTCATGGGAAGTGGAACTAGGGTTTTGCTCAAGTGAAGTATTTCCACTTAAAGTTCATTCCCACACCATGTAAGGTAAGTTTTATGGTATTTACATGTTATTTAAGGTGTTGAAAAGTTGAAACACTTGGATTGTGGAAGGGTATAGGAAATGGGTCATGAAAGTGGGAATAGTGTTATTTTTTAGTAGTAGTTTGGAATGAATCATGAATATTGATATGTTGAGATTGTAATTACGTTATGAATGATGTCAAGAGAATGATAGAAACATTAGATGAGAATGAATGTAAAGTTGTGCTATGATCATGATTATGGATGACCTTGAGAAGAAATTGTGGGGATTAGATGATGATGAATTTGATAAAATTTGTTGATAATAATATTATGAATGTTGTTATTGACGTTTGGGAGTTGATATATGATATGGAGAAAGTAGTATAAATAAAGGAGATGTTGTTCAAATTTCTCTAGCTTAGTTAAAACGTGCTTATGTTATCGACTATCTAATATGAGTATGAACTTTCTTGAAGGTAGAAACGCGAGCAACGAAGAAGAACGATCAAACGATAGAATAGCTAAACGAAAGAGGTATGTAAGGCCAATCCTTTCCTTCTAAGGAATGAATCTTCCTAATTTTCCACAATCTTCCTAAATAACGGAAATTATGAGTCCATGACTAGAGAAGCCACCTACGCACATGATAAAGAAAGGAGATACGATACGAGCATGATAATGATGATGATGAATATAAGTATGAAGAATCCTAGAGTAATATAAGATGTCCATGAAGCTAATGATTCTTATTATGATCCATTGATGTTGTTCATTGTATACACTCACCTTATATGCTAATTCCTTCAAGGTGAGGCAGAATGCTTATGAATGCTCCATAACGGAATCGGGGGTTCACGATCTTATGTCACCCCGATAGAGTATAGTTGTCTCAAGTCCCCAGTCATGGATTATGATAATAGTATGATGAGAATATGATAAGTCTATGAGATGCACATGATGATATCACACCGCACCTACATGGCCGAGTAGACACCGCTAAAGCGGGCAGCGTATACACCATGTCTAGATGGCATGGGCCGACACCACTAGTGGGCGGCATGAGATAGTACCCCGGACGCGGGAGGCCGGGACGCGGGCAAATAATTATTACACCGTACCTATATGGACGAGCAGCTTATACATATATGCATACATGATATGATGATGATTATGAAGTAAGTTAGCATGCATTATTTCAGTTTTAAGTGATAGTCAGTTACAGATCACTCTTCATTCGATGTCTCCGTATTTCATTGATATATCATTATTGTTTATGCCTTACATACTCAGTACAATATTCGTACTGACGTCCGTTTTCTTTGGACGCTTTGTTCATGCCCACAGGTAGACAGGGAGACGGTGCAGATCCATAGGAGCTATTAGCAGATTTACAGGAGCACTCCATTATTCCGGAGGTGCTATTTGGTTCATTCTTTTGTATACATATACGTATTTTGGGCACAACGGGGTCCTGTCCCGTCCATATGTCTAGTACTCCAGTAGAGGCTCGTAGATACGCATGTGTGGTTAGTATGGTCTCACGATGTTACTATTGTATATATATATATAATTATTTTTATAGCCGAAGGGCTTATGTATATTCAGTAATTGTGTTTCCAAATGAAAAATGATTTTCCTATGATTATGAGAACATGAATATTAAAGAAGTGTATAATGAGTATGATGAGTAATAGAATGAGTGGTGCTCGGTGGTTAGCCCCGGGTACCCGTCATGGCCCCTAGTCGGGTCGTGACAGAAATTAAGGCCGCATCGCGAAGTAAATGCAGTAAGATAGATTTAGGTGAGAAACTGGAAGCGAGCAGTGTGGATAAAGAATGAAATAAGGAGTAAAGTGGTGTTAGACAATTTTGTGGTACTAATCGAGAATGACGGTGAATCTAGAGCTGAAATAGGTGTTGCAATTGTAAAGAATCGTATGAGCTATCTATGAAAAATTTTCAAAATGCTTGGTTCTCTACCAGTGCCTGAAGATCGATACATTTTGAGAAATTTGGGAAAGATAGGTAGAAATTTAGGAAAGATAGGTCATCCTAGTAAACCTCTATTTTGGAATAAATAGGCGGATAGAGATCGTTTTCTAACTTCCCAGGGTATGTTAAGAACACGTACGTTAGGCCTTTAACAAAGATGAAAAGACCTATTAAGCTGGCTTGGAATTCATATGTACCGGTGGTCACATAAAACTTGCAAGAATGAGAGGGTATTAAATCATTGGAGTGCGGAAATTTCATTTCGAAAAGATTTGGGGAAGATTATTAAAAGATTTTATGAGAATTTCTTGCTGCTCTCTCAAATGGTTTTGAAGTAGTGAAAGAAGAACTAAAAATATAAGCTCGATGAAGGTATTATGAAGGGACGAGGAAGTAGAGAGGTGCATTGGGAAGTGTAAGGAGATATGAAGTCCAACACTAGTACTTATCTCCACCCCTTAGCAGAAGTGCAAGATGAGACGCCATTGTCCCCAGGTATGTAATGTTTCTTTCAATGCTTTTGGGTCGTGTGTGGCCATGTCTTCTTGCGACTATTGTTGTAGCCCTGTGAGGCGATGTTATTTTGGGTTGTTGTGACGGGATGGAAGTGCTATGTTATAGGGAAAACTCTGGCAAAATTTCTGCAGAATTCCCGAGAACTTAACATTCGAGGATGAATATTTTTAAGGGGGGAAAAGTGTTACACCTCGGAAATTTGGGTTGTCGTACTGTGAGTAGATTAAAGTAAGAATAAGGTGATCATAGAGCTCTTATGACCATAAGAAGGATAATTCGTAGCTTTCAAGTGTATGCGATAAGAATTTGGAGTTATATGAATTGGTGAGACTAAGTTCGTCAAAGGAAAGTGAAGTATAAGTTGTGTTTGGGAAAGGTTCTACGATTATCGAGCTAATGATTATTTAGTAAGGTCTTGAGGCTGAGTTATAAGGTTCCTTGGATTGCTAATGAAGTGTTAAACAAATGTTAAGAAGGTCCCAAAGGGATTGGAGACCAAACGAATCGACGAGAGCATTTTGGGAAAAGGGTGAGTTATACGACCAAATATATGGTCCGTATAAGTTTATACGGTCCATATAGTGGTCCGTATAACAGTGACAGAATGGACCAGTCTCTGATGTTCGTATACGGTCACTTATAAGTACCGTATAAAATTATACGGACCGTATAAGTGTCCGTATAAAACCGTGTCGGGTCAGATTTTTGCAAGTATATATATTAGACCCAAGTTCTTATTTTTCATTTCTCTCACTTTCTCCACACCTCTTGAAGCCTCTAGAATATTCTATACACCACATTAACACAAATTCAAGGGAAATCAAGGATTAAACATCAAGAGCCAAGAGAATTGAGTGTAGAGAAGATTACTAGGGTTTATGGAAGTCAAGAATTCCTTTGGAATTGAAGTTGGGGTTTCCTCCAAGTGAAGTATTTTCATCTAAAGACCATTCCTACATAATCAAAGGTGAGTTTTGTGTTCATTTCATGTTATTAAGAATATTGAATGATTGAAAGACTTGAATTGAGGAAGAAAAAAGAATATGAAGCTCAAGTATGGAAATGGTGATATTTTTGAATAGTATCTTAACTTGAATTATAGTTCTTGACATGTTATGAGTAAAATCTTGTGGTGAATAATACAAATGATGTTAAAGGAGTATTATATGAGAAGGAATATGGTATTATGCCATGGTTATTGTTATGGGTGGCATTGGAAGGGCATTAGAAGATGTGAATAATGTTTAACTTGAAGAAGTTTATTGATTATGATGTCTTGGGTGTTGTTAACGATATTTGGGAGTTGTTGATTATATGGAGAAAGTTGTAGAAACAAAGGAAATGCTGCCCAATTTCTGTTATCACTTAGTCGTTCTAATTTAGACTTAAGTATGTATTCAATTACCTAATCCTAATACAAATCCTCTTAAAGGTAGAATCGTAAGCTTGGAAGGAGGGCGTTAATTGTAAAGAGGTGTAAAGGTATGTAAGGCTAGTCCTTTTATTTCAAGGCATGATTCCTATACTATGATTTCGTATATATTCCCGTGAATTTCTTATATTCCCAAGTCTAGAGCTAAATATTTCTAAGAACTTATTATGAGGAAGAGATAAGATGTGTTCCATAATGATCATGATGATGATGCTATGTCTAGAGATTCTAAAGCTTATGATATGATGCTGCTATAACGTTAATGATCTTTGCATGATCCCTTGATGTTCTTCACTGTTGCTAGCCTCACCTTATAATGCTAGTTCCTTCGAGATGAGACAAAATGATTATGATTGTTCCATAAGATGATCGGAGGTTACCAACCTTACGTCACTCCGATAGAGTCACAACTTTTAATTGAACTCTTATGCATGCTTCATGTTGAGTGTAAAATTATTTATTACACCGTGTCTATATGGCACGGGCAGCACCGCGAAGGCGGGCGGCTTATGGATGATGATGACAGCACCACTAGTGGGCGACGTGAGATGATTTCCCCGGATGCGGGCTAATGATGTTATTGACTCAGACAGTTATGTACGTACGTGTGATTTGTCCTAAAGGTAAAAGTAAGCATGCATGATTCCGCCTCAAGAGGCAAACAGTCACAGTTATATTTTCTTCTCATGCTTTCTATACTTCCTTATTATGTTATCATATATGTCTTACATACTCAATACATTGTCGTACTGATGCCCTTTCTTTTATGGACGCTGTGTTCATGCCCACAGGTAGACAGGGAGCTGGCCCGGACACCTAGGAGCTTTACCAACAGCTATACAGGAGCACTCTACTACTCCGGAGTTGCCGCTATCGGTATATTCTTTTGTATATATATTTGGGCATGGCGGGGTCCTGTCCCGTCTTGTGTCTCAGTACTCTAGTAGAGGCTTGTAGATACTCATGTGGGGTAGTAGATGTCTTATACTCACCTCAGTGTCTATTTTGTATATTATTTTGTAGCCATGTGGGCTTGTATGTGTGTGTGTGTGTGTGTATATATATATATATATAGATTCATAAATTGGTGTATGACAAGTCCTATGTTGAAAATGATATATGTCCAGATTGGGTATGATAGATGGCATTGTGAGTGGTGCTCGGTGGCCAGCTCCGGGTACCCGTCATAGCCCCCTAGTCGGATCGTGACATGAGATTACTTGGATCAATATGGGAGCTAGGAAGAAATCTTGTTACTAGGCTATTGTCAACTACACTTTTGGTACGTTGGTTTATATGGTTACGAGAGATAGGAATGCAATCAGGTTTCAGAAAGGGACTACTTCAATAGAACACTGTGCAAGGAAATTGCTTAGCATATACACATCAGAGGAAGGGATATCTCCAACTAGCAGGGGCCCCTTAAACTGTTCAATTAATATCCTTAGGCCTCTAGATATTTATGTAATTCGGGCTAGGTGTATTGTATTTCTTAGACAGTTGTAGTGTGTATAGGCTTTTGTTATTTACTTAGGGATGTAGAAGGTCAGCTTCTACTTGTTTTGTATGAACATTTTTGGATGAATGGAATGAATATTGTTTACCAAAAAAATAAAAAAGATAAGAAAACTGATGAGATTAGAATGTAGTAGATTAGAATAAAGAAAAAATAGTTGCTTATTAGATTAGAAATCAAAAGTGCAGTAGATTATAATAAGGAAAACAAATTAATCAATAGTTGCAAATTTCAATTGTTGATTCAATTAAAAAAACCTTTAAAAAATATTAGTTACACATGCCTCATAGGGCCATACAACACATTATATAATATTACACCGATCCTACACTTGTTAGATAGTTGGTCAAAGAACTGCAATTAAAACACTAAAAAAGATTAATTACAGCTCGTTGACCACATATCGAACTGCAATTAATATTTTAAAAAAACCAAATAAAAGTTATCTTGTATAACAATTTGTTCACCTTATTCTTTTTATTTAATGATGAGATAATCAATGAAATTGAACCACATTAGTCATTACCCCATTCGAGCGTTAATGTCCCTTGCCTTCAATTTTGACTGAGCGAGCCTATATTTAAGTTTTTCTTTTTGCCCATTTGGATTATATTTATTTTCCTTAGTTAAAATTGTACTCTATTTATTTAATTTTCTTTTCTCTGTAAGTATTTAACTGAGCGAGCCTGCAATATAACTGAACTCGAGAGATAATTACTACAATAATGAATTCTTCCCCTGTACAACGATTTGTTCACTGTATTTTTTTATTTAATGAAGGGAACTGTCCTTTTTGACTAAGTATTGTTAGAGTCAACTAACTAAAAAAGATTACTAAGTGCGCAATGCTATAGGTATGGATCGTCCCACAGTGACTGTACATCCCAGTCCAGAAGAGTATGATGTGTTAATACTCCAGGAGCAGCATCAACCCCAGGCTGTGTGGGATGGAAGGTTGGCTGGACAGGACTGTATTTAATTATACGCCATGCGAATTTTGAATACTGAAATCACGTGAGGCAGCACCCTTTGCATCACCACATCCTTAATTACTTTAAGAGATGTGGATTTATAGGAGCTTTAGAGGTAGGCGATATGAAATATGATGAAGGAATCATCACTGCACTCATTAAGAGATTGCGTCTAGAAATGCATACTTTTCATAAGTGCACTGGAGAATGTACCATCACATTGCAGGATGTTGAGGCCTTATATAGCATTCCCGTAGATGGCGATCCATTGGTGCAGGCTGGTGTTAGATAAATAAGCAAATCAAGGTGGCGGGATTTGATGTTCGAGCTTACCGGTTGGTTGCCCAAAGAAAGATCAATTAAAGGTAATTGATTGTTGCAAATAAAAGTATTATCTAAGCATGTGGAAATCTTGGATGATATTGATGAGGACACCGACGAGATTGTGGTGCAACAAAGGGTCAGGTTTTACCTTCTCTGGTTGTTTAGTGGCACGATATTCCTTGATAATACTGGTGTTTGGCTTAGTTTAGACTTTTTGCTTGACATAAGGAACCTTGATGCAATAGATAGGAAAACTTGGGGACCAGCGACATTATCAGACTTGTACAATTCTCTACGTCGTACTTCGATGTGGAATATCTGTGATGTTTGTGGATTTATTGCTTTGTTGCAGGTACGTGAATTTCAATATTATGTTATTCTATTTTCATTATCCGTCGTATTTCACTGGGTTTGGGCTTGGGAGAGACTTATCCCGATGCAACCGTCACTACGTCCTTTAAGATTAAATGAGCGAGATACGATATTTTCCCAGAAGTGAACTCGTCGTAGAGATCGCGAAAGCGAGGCACGAATTGTGCTAGTACTTTATAGGGATGTGTTGCACAACGTAACCGATGATCATGTATTTTCTTTTAAAATCTTTTAGAAGCTGTAATTTCATAAGAAATGTGCAATATATAATAACCATAGAAATTTGCAAGAAAATATTAACAATCGGTTTAAAAAAGAAATGTATATTTACGACCCTTATGTTTTAATTAAATTGATTTAAAACTCATAAATAATAGCGAAAAATGGAAATGATGAATTTGCCCAAGTATTTTTTTTATTGCATATATAATATACTTGCTGTATTGTCCATGCATGCAGTCTTATCATTTATCACCATATAAATATATTCATTAATATACATGTAAATAACATCATTAGATTTGTGAAAATGCATAATGGATGTTTGTTGCAATGTGAAAATGCATAATTTGTATTTTAAATTCGCTTACTATATAATATTTTTGCTATCATAATTTGTGTGAGAGCCTTATACAGAAGCCATCAATAATGGGTTGAAACTGAAACTGTAACTGCAAGCGGTAACTGATACTATACTATAAGCTGAAACTGAAACATGGACATGATCATGATGTGGCATGATAAAGCTACAACATGAGTAAATTATTTTAAGTGGGAGAGCCTTAGTATAACCGACAATATGAAATCACCACATGAGCACGTGGAGTCTAGTCTCTGGGCCGACCAGCAAAGTGATCCCATACCTTGTCGGGATATGAGACATTGTCATGACCCAATTTGGTTAAGTCGTGCGGGCACTTACCTTTCCCACTTCGGTAGGCGAACCCTCAACTCAACGGAAATAAAGACATAAGCAAATAAATAAATCATGCAGAAGAGAATAATTACGTAAGTCTCACAATAATAAATAATAGAAATAGCGCGGCAGTAAGAAAATACCCCCAGGGTCTGATCTAAGCCATACAAGAGCATCTAATGAAAAATATACAAGTATGGAATATAATAATACATAAATCTATCTATGTCTCATAATAGAAATAGTAAGACATAAATAGGAAGAATCTTCAAGGCAGCGAACATCTCGTGCTCACCCTAGAAACTCGATACTATGCTGAAGGCGAATCTCAGCCGCGAGAGACAGAGGCAGACCCACTCTGATACTCTACATTCATTAAGAAATGCAGCAAGTGCAGGCCAGTACAAAACAACAGTACTGGTAGGTATCATCGGCCGACTAAGTATAGTCAACACAATTCAGACAATAAAGCAGGATAGGCAGATAAATCAACAAGTATAAGTCAAACGCAATTAGAATCAAGTATCTGTCATCACCTAGGTTGAAGCATCTAAACTCAAGTATGTCAAGTCTCGATATATGAACAATCTGAATCAATCAAAACAAGTATAACATCGGATCATCACAATGTAAGCCACGATGCAATGCAATACAATGATGTACGAATGCAAATGCAATGCAATGCCATGTACACATGTACTCCGGACGGAAGTATCGATGTCTCGGTAGCACAACCAAAGATGACTCGCGAAGTCTAAGAGCCACTGGTCCCGGATTTTTGCCCAACAGACAGGCGAGACCTGGATCTTTGCCCACAGGGGTTCTCACTGGCACCACCTGGGGGACCCGCGGAGTCCATGTACTCACTCAATCCACGATTTCGAGACTAACATCGGATATCGGACTCTTATATCACTCTTATTTAAAAATCGAGCCAAGCTCATCACAATGTTTTACCAAGTGCCAACAGTGTCCCAACAGTATATCATGAAGAACGAGAATGAGTAAAATGCATGTGTCAACATCAAGAATCAGCTCAATATCACAAGTACCAACATGGGTTCACCAACAATATATCAATGTCACAAGTACCAAAATGGGTACGCCAACAATATCATCAACAACTACACAGGTCATACAAAAATCTATCCTCGTATCAACGTCAAAAGTAAGGTACCACCATATCACAATCAAGATGTAACAATAATTCCCAATATCTATTAAAAACACGTGGCATCAAGCCAACACAATAGATCAATCAGGTCACAACACAACGGGGTGGCTAACCCTAATCACGCAACAGGGCCCAACCTAAGATAATATCCAACCCAACTTGTACTCGAAGGTTTACATGCTTTCTCCGATAATATAATCTAAATATATGCTTCATTATACGAAGTATCACCAAAGGTAAGCCATAATCTACCAGGATGGCCGAACAGCAAATACCAACAATCACTCTTTTGCCTTGCCCTTCCGCTGAGCCTCAAGATCAAAGAAGTCTAGGCTTATTCGAAATCTAGATTAGAAATCATGAATATCGATACTCATATCGCAATCATTCAATTTAGGTCAAATCTAATACTAGAATTTGGGGAAACGGGGCCCACAAGGTCAATACGGGAAATTCAGGAGTAAAATATCAAATTAAGCACTAGATGATCAAAACCCATCAAACAATTGCTAAATTAACTCAAAGATTTTCCCAATTTCGAAATTCAAGTGACCCCCAATTTTGGGTATGAACCTTAACTCTTTGATTTAAGGATTCAACACTAATAATGAAAGATATATGCTTAATAACCTTAGATACATCATAATCTAGCATAAACTCACTCAATTTCATCATTAATAAGTCTAGATAAAATATTCATTAACTACACTTTTATCTTCCATTACTAAGGAACTACTAAGGAAAGAGGAATCTATGATGATTAGGAACAAGGAATTAGTAAAGAGGTTAGCAAGACTTACCACCAAGAGTTTTCTCCAAGATTCTTCTAAAACAGTCCTCAAGAGCTCAATTTTCATAATGGTATTAAATGAATAGACTAAGGGCTTATTTAATACACACTTAATGAAATAACAGGCCCGATGCCACTACTAAATGAATAGACTAAGGGCTTATTTAATACACATTTAATGAAATAACAGGCCCGATGCCGCCGGGGCCGCTATAGCGACACCGCCCGAGCATCCTCTAGGACCGTCGGGCGGTCTGGAAGAAATGGGCTTGGCAGCCCCAGCGGTGCCGCTAGGACGGCACTGGTACCGCTATGGCGGACACCAGATACCTTAAACCTAATAATTTTTCTAAGTCTCCACTGAAATCCCGAACCACTCCTGAGGCCATCTGCTCACAAACCACACACACAGACCCACACGAAAATACGTTACGAACGCACTCGTGGCCTCAGAAATTCCAACGGAGGTCTCGTTGACCAAGTCA
This sequence comes from Lycium barbarum, assembly GCF_019175385.1. Lineage (NCBI taxonomy): Eukaryota > Viridiplantae > Streptophyta > Magnoliopsida > Solanales > Solanaceae > Lycium > Lycium barbarum. The sequence goes on along the minus strand of NC_083338.1, from coordinate 86,507,641 downwards.
ATCCCCGATACCTTATTACCAACTTCCCAATCCAAGTCCCAAAATGCATCCGAGTGCGATGGGAACCGAACCAGATATACACACAAGTTCTAAACGACCATCCGGACCTCTCGCAATCGACGGATTTTTGAAAAAGGTTCGTTTACCCGAAAGTCAACTTTAGTCAACACTTTTTCGCTTAAAGCCCAGATTTCACGAAATGTCGCCCGAATCGAATCTAGACATCTCGAGAAACGTGTCAACGGTCCCCTTGGGTCAAAAGTAAGATAACGAAGCTCGGGAAAGGGTAAAAAAGGATCGAAAATGCGATAACGACCAAACAGGTCATTACATCAGATACCAATTAAATAATCGCTTGTCCTCGAGCGACATGGAAGAGAGGACGGAAAATGCTCTAATCGACAATAACTGAAGATATCGGCCACCCATATCGGACTTCTCCTTACCCGAAAGATTCTCACCGAATAAAACTGAGTCCCAACGAATGATACAGAAACCACCAGAACGGTACTTCTCCAACACAAAAACATGGAAAACCGAATGAACATTCGATAGATCTGGTGAAAAACTAACTCATAGAACAAGGGTCCGACAATGGGTAGTCTCAAATAGGCCCAAGCACCTCGGCTCGCTTACCAGTCACAACTTTCTAAACTTAGCTCAAGCTCTAATTCTCAAATCTCCATATTCGGATTTCCCTCACAAATGATCCTCGAATAAATGAATCGCTTACTCGAATCTTCCGATTTGAATAAACCGCAACTCTGAACGCAATCAAAAGGCCCCACAACTACTTCCCTAACAAATGCAATCCTCTAAAACATGGTCACAACCATAACCCATTTTGAACCGATAATTTACTCTTGTTAGAAAGAATCCTTCATTCATATGCGATCTCTACGCAAATCCACCAAAAACTGGTCTTACCGGCAGCCAACTTAGCTAGTTCCGAATCTACTTAAACCTTCAAATCACAATGTAGGAGTCATACCACTGATTATCTCGTCGAGCAAACAACTGATCACTATAAAGACCTCTCGCACAACAGTTCCTCCTCAAATCTGTACTAAGCTCATTGCAATCCATTATTCTATCGAAGTAACTGTTCTCAGAAAATATCATCAAATCCACTAGGAAACTCTAACAAGGCTCGGTAAACCTGTCGTACCCCGAATCTAAGGGGAAACTCATCGAATCTTTAAATATCTTCCTGGAAATAGAACCATAGACCATTACGCTTAACTCGAACCGTCCTGACTCTAAATGAATGCACAACTCTCGAATATTCCTAATAGTCATTAGAACCGACTCTGAATTGCGAAACCAATCACAGCCATACCACGCATAACAAATCCTGTCTATCGCTTTCGACTCCACAAGTTGAGTCCTATCCAAGTTATCAACTTAGTACTGAAGAACTATACCTTACGATTCCAAACTTCATGTTTCTCAACCTTTACCGATATGCAAATCCGATACAACCCTGAACTTTTCGACGTGAAACCTGAAGCCTCTTATAGTATCATTTCGATATACTCGCAAATTCTCCAAAAGTATCCAACCTTACACTGCCGCTCAAAATATCACGCAATTACCCCCAAGTCCTTAATAACCAAAAGCTCTTACCTAAACTGTCTTGTCAATATTACTTGCAATCATATTGTATTACCACGAGTAGGGTATCACCTCAAAAATACATTCCAGCATCACATAATATGTATTCCACAATCCTTTCTCTTAAAGCACACTGACTCATTCACTGTAGAATGTTATGAACTTTTCCAACGGTGTACCAGTATGCCACTTCTTACAATCTCAATGTGTTGGTTCACTGAATACGCTTATTACTAGCTGTCGATCGCCAATCTTACAAAATTTTCCTCATTCTCTATCAGTTACTTATACTGCCATCGTCTGGCCATTACTCGAACAAACTCAGTAGTCTATCACATAACCATAAGTCTCCTACGCTGACTGAATCACATCTGAAGGTAATAGTGGGCCACAACTCTATCCGTTATGGTTCCTTAACGCTTACCACTCTAAGCTGAAAGCTCTATAAATCTAGCGTAATACACAAACAGTGTCACTAATATCCTCATGGATCTCACTGAAACGTTCTTTCCCGAATTGCCTTACTCAATTTCCGAAATGTATATTAAACTTAACTCAGTTAACCCATTATCGTCTATTCTATCATTTCAAGTACCCATGTTTAATAATCCCTTACTCAAATCCTTAGTTACTAGTCCTCGAAGAATCACTTCTTACTATCAAATCTGAATACCTCTAACCACTTACATGACTATCCCTTTTTAACATCGCTAGTAGCAGGATCTAGAAAATTTTACACAACGAATACAAGGTTCCCAACCTTAGTCCACCACTGATCTCTATTGGTCTATGACATAACCGAACATACAAACTCACCTATAAACTCTCAAGCCCACTCTGCACTGTACAATCGCAACCAAGCTCTCACATCATAACTCTTGTTTCCTAGATTTTCTTGTTGCCCTTAACCTCGCAGATCCCGATCAACCTCATCGGTCACTCTTTTACTGTACGTCATGATATAGTGCCCTTGCAGTCCAACACAACTCACGTACTCATGTTACCACAGCTCAAGTCTTACGAACCTCAATCTCCTGAACCTGATAGCAAGATGCCTCATTGTAACCCTTCAGTTCCCCTATTCCATCTCAAATCACTCTATCACTATCAACCAATAATACTCAAATCCACTCGATCCTCTAAACCAATCATCCTTCTGAGCCGAACGAACCATAAACAATATCAATACTTTTCCTCAAATCGAAGTGTGGGAACCAGTAACTTCCCAAGTCATTAACTCATCGCATACGCCCAGAATTGAAGTCATTTCTATCAGTCGATCACTAGCTTCTCAGAAGCCTATAACCCAGTCAAATTTACCGATCAACGATGAGATCATAACATTTACTTACTAACAGAGTGGTCCTTTAACATTAACGAACTTATATCAAGAATGACCCTTAGCACCCGTTGCAACCTTATTCTGACAACCATGTCAGATACCAATTTTTCCTTTCCCAATATCACGAAAAGTACTCATATCCAAGATATTATAATTCTAATCGAAACTCCACACAATCGAAACCTCAGGCCATAACTAGAGACTGAACTTGATCACCTTCCCGAATCAGAATAACACATCTAGCACCAAGCCACCACACGTCATAGATCAACCATTCGCATAAGAATTTAAGAACGAGTGTCCACTGTCACGACCCGACTAGGGGCCGTGACGGGTACCCGGGGCTAACCACCGAGCACCACTCATTTACTTACTCGTCATAGTCATTATACACTTCTATACCATTCATATACTCATAATCATAAGACAACCATTTTTCCTTTGAAAACATATTTAATTTTATATACATAAGCCTTTGGGATATCAATATAATATATATATATACACCATAGTAGCATCGTGAGACCATACTACCCACACATACGTATCTACGAGCCTCTACTAGAGTACTAGACATATAGACGGGACAAGACCCCGTCGTGCCCAAAATACATATATACATATATATACACAAAAGTGTAAACCCAATTAGCACCTCCGGAATAATGGAGTGCTCCTGCCAATCTGCTGATAGCTCCTAAAGGTCTGCGCCGTCTCCCTGTCTACCTGTGGGCATGAACACAGCGTCCAAAGAAAACGGACGTCAGTACGAATATTGTACTGAGTATGTAAGGCATGAATGAAATAAACATGATAGAGAAACCGTAAGTCATAAGGTGAAGGCAAAACCTGCGCGACCTTTAAGGATGAATACATTTCATACATATATCATATATATACAATCGTCGTACATGAATCATCATAGCGTATACATCATTATGTCATATAGTTCATCACCGTAGTACCGTATCTGCTCATACACATAAAACATTATCTGTATTCGGCCACGTAGTGGCTCGACATTATCCGTATTCGGCCACGTAGTGGCTCGACAATATCCGTATTCGGCCACGTAGTGGCTCGACAATATCACATACATGTCTTTCGTATTCGGCCACGTAGTGGATCGACATTATCACATACATCATAACAAGACTCGGTATATTTCATCATCATCATTACCATCACATACATCATATGGGCTTATCGTAACCTTTTATAAGGCATACATTTGAATTGAAAGACAATCTATGGAAAACCATATCATATTCGTAGCGTGAATTTCGTATAAGTATCGTATGATAGACTTTATAATCTTTAGGCTTAAGCTCATCATTACCATTATCGTTTCTATAGCATATCTTTTACCTTTATCTCATATGAAATCCTCTATGAACATAGACTCGTAATTTTTTGGAACATTGGTCATAGGACATGCATTGGAGCTTATAGACAATCTATAACAATATCGGGGTGACATAAGGTCGAGAAACCCCCGATTACATTATGAAGCAATCATAGGTATTCTGCCTCACCTTGAAGGAATTAGTATATAAGGTGAGTGTATACAACAAGCAACACCAATAGATCATAGTTAATGTCGTTAGCTTTGTAGAAAAATTATACCATGGACTCTAGAATCTTTAGACTTAACCTTATCACCTTCATTATCGTGCTCATAACATGCCTCTTATCTTTATCTCACGTGGCTACTTATGATCATAAACTCTCAGTTTTCCGGAAGGTAGGAAAGTCATGGAGAGGTAAGGAACATAATATCATGGAAGTTACATAAGTATCATTAGCTTCGTAAGAATGTCATATCCTGAGCTTTAGGACTTCCAGACTTATATTCATCGGTATCGTCATGCTCGTAACATATCTTTTTCCTTTATATTATATAAATCTCTTTATAGTCGTAGACTCATAGACTTCGATACGTAGGAAAATCATGAAGAATGAGGGAACCTCACACCATAGGATTCATGCCTTAGAAAGAAGGGACTAGTCTTACATACCTTTTCCTTTAGCTATTCCACCGCTTGATCGTTCCCCTTCAATGCTCGCGTCCTTACCTTCAAGGGAGTTCGTATTAACATTAGTTAAACGATTATAAGAACGTATTACCATTTCTAGGAAAAATTGGGCAGCATTTCCTTTGTTTATACAACTTTCTTCATATCATATTTCAACTCCCAACGTCAATAATAACATTCATAATATCATCATTATTATTCAGTTCCTACAATTTACTCTCATGGTCATCCATAGTCATAATCATACTACAACGTTACATTCATTCTCATCTAAGGTTTCTCTCATACTCCTAACATCATTCGTAACGTGATTACAACCTCAACATATCAAGATTCATGATTCATATTAATCTACTATGCACAATTGCCACTATTCTCATCTTTTGTAATCCATTTTCCATTTTTTTTCATAATCCAAGTGTTTCAACTTCTCAATAGCTTAAACATCACGAAAATATCATAAAACTTACCTTAGATATTGTGGGAACAAGCCTTGAGTAGCAATACTCTTCTTGCACCAAAAACCCTAACTCACTTCCTTTGAAATTTCTTGGCTTAGATGACTTGAATGGGTTTCATACTCTTGATTCTTGTTGGTTTGATGAAGTTGATCATCAATTTCCTTTGAATTCTTGTGGATGAAATGTATGGAACCTTCTAGAGGTCTTGAGAGAGATGAAGGAATGTGGGAAATGAATTTAATGAAGTGGGAACACATTTATATAATCAGAACGTATTCAGCTCGTCGGGACTTCCACGGACACTTTCACGGTCCGTGGAACATTGTACGTCTCGTGGAACTTGTCGTGGATCACTACCAGAAGACCATCATCTCTGCTGGGTATTCCATAGACTAGTATACGGTCCGTGGAAAGTTTCACGGTCCGTGAAACATGGTCGTGGAACTCACAGCTTTTTCCGAAGTTGTTCTCGTCATTTCGTTTGATCTCTAATCCTTATACAACCTTCTTAACACTTGTTTAATACTTCATTAATGATCTAAACATCCCTATAACTCGTCCTCAAGACCTTACCAAACAATTCTTAACGCAATAATTTACGAAACCTTTCCTAAACCTCACTTATACTCCACTTATCCTTATCAATCCTTATTCCATTAATTCATATAACTTCAAGATCTTAACGTACGCATTCTAAGACCACCAAATATTCGTCTTATAATCTTAAGAACTTCCTGTTATCCTTAAGCTCGCAGTGGTTCATTCACCACACGACAACATGAAATTTCCAAGGTGTAACATCCACTCTCCGTGGGTGATTGAGATAAGAAAGTTCAGATACCAATTTGAATAAAGACACAGGAGAGAATGAAAGAATTCAAAGTTTCCAAAATGTCTTATAGCCTCTCGCAGATAAGTACGGAGCTCATCATACCGATCTACAAGACTCTACTAGACACGCTTTTGTATCATAAATCGGGTAACCTAGGGCTCTGATACCAACTTGTCACGACCCGATTTGGTTAAGTCGTGCGGGCACTTACCTTTTCCACCTCGGTAAGTAAACCCTCAATTCAACGGAAATAAAGACATAAGTAAATAAATAAATCACGCGGAAGAAAATAATTACGTAAGTCTCACAATAATAAATAATAGAAATAGCGCGGAAGTAAGAAAAATACCCCCAGGGTCTGGTCTAAGCCATACAAAAGCATTTAATGAAAAATATACAAGTCTGGAATATAATAATACATAAATCTGTCTATGTCTCAGAATAGAAATAGTAAGACATAAATAGGAAGAATCTTCAAGGCAGCGAACGTCTCGTGCTCACCCTAGAAACTCAAACCTATGTTGAAGGCGACTATCAGCCACAAGAGATGGAAGCAGACCCAACCTGATACTTTGCATTCATAAAGGAATGCAGCAAGTGCAAATCAGTACAAAACAACAGTATTGGTAGGTATCATCGACCGACTAAGTATAATTAACACAATTCAGACAATAAAGCAGGATAGGCAGATAAATCAAGAAGTATAAGTCAAACGCAATTAGAATCAAGTATCCATCATCACCTAGGTTGAAGCATCTAAACTCACGTATGTCAAGTCTCGATATATGAACAATCTGAATCAATCAAAACAAGTATAACATCGGATTATCACAATGTAAGCCACGATGCAATGCAATACAATGATGTACGAATGCCAATGCAATGCAATGCCAAGTACACATGTACTCTGGACGGAAGTATCGACGTCTCGGTAGCACAACCCAAGTTGACTCGCGAAGTCTAAGTGCCACTGGTCCCGGATCTTTGCCCAACAGACAGACGAGACCAGAATCTTTGCCCACGAGGGTTCTCACCGCACCACTCTGGGGGACCCGCGGAGTCCATGCACTCACTCAATCCACAATTCCAGGACAAATGTCGGATATCGAACTCTCACATCACTCTTATTTAAAAATCAAACCAAGCTCATCACAATGTTTCACCAAGTACCAACAGTATATCATGAAGAATGAGAATGCGTGAAATGCATGTGTCAATATCAAGAATCAGCTCAATATCACAAGTACCAACATGGGTTCGCCAAAAATATATCAATGTCACAAGTACCAACATGGGTACGCCAACAATATCATCAACAACTACACAGGTCATATGAAAATCTATCCTCGTATCAACGTCAAAAGTAAGGTACCACCATATCACAATCAAGATGTAACAAAAGTTCCTAATATCTATTAAAAACACGTGGCATCAAGCCAACACAATAGATCAATCAAGTCACAACACAACGGGGTGGCTAGCCCCAGTCACGCAACAGGGCCCAACCTAAGACAATATCCAACCAAACTTTATACCCGAAGGTTTACATGCTTTCTCCGACAATATAATCTAAATATATGCTTCGCTATACGAAGTCTCACTAAGGGTAAGCCATAACCTACCTGGATGGTCGAACAACAAACACCAACAATCACTCTTTTGCCTGGCCCTTTCGCTGAGCCTCAAGATCAAAGAAGTCTAGGCATATTTGAAATCTAGATTAGAAATCATGATGATCGATACTAATATCGCTATCATTCAATTTAGGTCGAAATTCAAGTAAACCCCTCAATTTTGGGTATAAACCCTAACTCTTTGATTCAAGGATTCAACACTAACAATGGAAGATATATGCTTAATAACCTTAGATACATCATAATCTAGCATAAACTCACTCAATTTCATCATTAATAAGCCTAGATAGAATATTCATTAACTCCACTTTTATCTTCCATTACTAAGGAAAGAGGATCTATGATGATTAGGAATAAGGAATAAGTAAAGAGGTTAGCAAGACTTACCACCAAGAGTTTTCTCCAAGATTCTTCTAAAACAGTCCCTAAGAGCTCAATTTTCGTAATGGTATTAAATGAATAGACTAAGGGCTTATTTAATACACACTTAATGAAATAACAGGCCTGATACCGCCATGGCGGCATCGGGGCCGCTACAGCGACACCGCCCCAGCGTCCTCTAGGACCGTCGGGGTAGTCTGGGAAGAAATGGGCTTGGCCGCCCCAGTAGTCATCCCACCGCAACAGCGGTGCCGCTGTGACGGCACTGGTGCCGCTATGGTGGACACCAAGTACCAGAAACCCAATAATCTTTCTAAGTCTCAACCGAAATCCCGAACCACTCCTGAGGCCATCTGCTCACAAACCATATACACAGACCTACATAAAAATACGCTACGAACGTACTCATGGCCTCGAAATTTCCAACGGAGGTCTCGTTGACCGAGTCAACTGCCGATACCTCATTACCAACTTCCCAACCCAAGTCCCAAAATGCATCCGAGTGCATTGGGAATCGAACCAGATACACACACAAGTTCTAAAAGACCATGCGGACCTCTCGAAATCGACAGATTTTCGAAAAAGGTCTGTTTACCTAAAAGTCAACTTTAGTCAACACTTTTTCGCTTAAAGCCTAGATTTCACGAAAAGTCGCCCGAATCAAATCTAGATACCTCGAGAAACGTGTCAACAGTCCCCTCGGATCAAAAGTGAGATAAACAAGCTCGAAAAGGGTCAAAAAGGGATGGAAATGAAATAACGACCAAACGGCTCATTACAGACGTGAACATGACATGAATGGACCCAATCAATAAACAAGCAAAGAATCATACTAACTGGACGGAGCGATATTTATCCGATGTTGGCACACGTGGTTTCAGGTGTTTTAACCTTCTCGGTAAATCTATGCTACTCCTAAAATGTGAACATGAACATGGTTGGCTTAAAAGCCCATGAATTTTGTAAACATGATTTTCATATAGTTTAACATGAGTGTATATATATATATATATATTAATTGTATCTTCATGACACGTGGAAAACATGTAAAATCATTGAAGTGGATTAACATGGAGTCATGACTTGAAATTAAGAACTCATGAACTTCAAATCATGAGTTTACATGAATTACAGACAGATTCAAGGAAGTCAAAATGATATTTATGAATATAAATACATAGACAAGTTTGAGCATGACATATATTGTATATAATTTCATAAAAACATGTATCTAGGGTTTATCATGGATTGGGAATAAATATCCTAGAATTTGAGGCGAACGTACATTCATGAATCAAGGTAGCGTAGGGAAGTGTTGGAAAAATGTCATGTGTGAAGTTTTGATGATTGACAAAGTGAATGTACAAGGCACAGAAACTAGGTCTAGAACAAGTCCATAGACGTGTTTCATTGCAACAAAGCAGCAGAGGCAAATGCAGACACATTAACACAAACCGCAGATTGCACAGTATATGTGTGTAACTGCAAAGACAAGTAAGCAATGAAATGATCATCCGTATCACATGTGTCTGGCTCAACCACTTTGCCTTCTTTCCACATACCACTTCCGATCAACGTAAAATGGATCATCCAACTACAACCTAATTCATGCCGCTTGCAAATAACCTTCCAAAATGTACCTTTAGCTTGGTCCCTTTTAAATTCTTTTTTGTGGGCTATATTGTAGAATCTCATTGGACCTTTCATTTACTTCTTGGTGTGAAATAACATACCCAGTTGCATGTACAAGGAAAAATATCAACTTCTAATGACATCAATTAAAATCACAAAACTCATAAAATAATATATTAGTAAAAAAATCATTCGCACCAAACTAACCTGATTTGATAACTTTAAGTTCAAAGTGCAGCCCGAACAGACCCGTTATCTCTCATGTTTGCAAAATCTTCCGGTCCTTCTTCTTCTGTATTATCCAAATATAGGATCACATTTGAATGATAATTAACACTAAGACCATCGGGGGCCGCAACGTCTTCATCAGAATTGTCATCATCAGCAGACGATTGATCATCATCCATCCCTTCGTGATCTAATGGACTATCGTTATCCGAATCATTTATTATATCATTAGTTAAATCGTTGTTGCTCACAATTTGTGTGAGCTAAGTGAATATGGGGTTATTTTCAAAATCTTTATGCCTATAAATAAGGAAAATTCATAGAATTTACAAGTCAAACACAATTATAAGATCTATGAATAAAGTGAAAAAAAAATATGATCATAGTTACCTATCACTGTCCAATTCACTTGGACCTGGATGTGAAGGGTGTCAGACATTACAATCCAAATTCTGCAACTGCGTAGTAGCATTACTCGGTCCCCCCGTAGTACCTCCGAAATAGAACTCATTGTTGTCACACCCCTTTTTTTCAGAGAAATAAAAACAAACTAGTTTTAAATTTATTAAAAAGAGTTTTTCCAATTAAAGTGACGTTTTGAAAAGGGATTATTTTTATTTATTCAGAGTCGCCACTTGGAATTGAGTTTTGGTATTCCAAGTCACCTTATTGAATCCCTAATCAAAAGGAAGTTGACTCTTTAATTATTGGTCTACGAAATCAAAAGTGCGGGTAAGGAATTTTGTTGACCAGGGAGAAGGTATTAGGCATTTCCCGAGTCCCGTGGTTCTAGCACGGTCGCTTTCATTGACTAATATTCGGCTTAAATTAATCTTGGATAAAATTATTCTTGACTTAACTCTTAACTACGTTTGCCCAATTTATTCTCTTAGAGTTGTGACTTATATGTTTGGCCTAGAAAACCGCACACAAAGCCCTTTTTTGAAATGTTTGTTTGAGATAGCCAAGTAACGTAACCATACACATGGCCAACACATTTTATTAGAGACTTCAACGAGCATAACCACACACATAATAATAATTCTCAAACACACCTCCATTTGCCTAGCATTAAACATATCCTCATATTTACTTATTTTATTCATGAGTATATACGTGCTCTTAGCGACACATCAAGCGTTAAGGAATAAAATAGAATATATCATATTAAGCTCAAATATTACAAAAATCAAATCACATGTCTAATTTATTGTTTAAATCCACCCAACCTACTTTTCCTTCTTAACTTTAGTGTTTTTTTTTTCTTTTTAAAAATGTTGCAATTAAATGCCATCCCATTTAGTCTATATTCGAAATTCATAAACATCACTCTCAACATTTTTTTACTTGAAGTAATGTGAATATCAAATTCATTTGCAAACTTCTGAAGGCTTCTCATTTCCTTATACTAATATCTAAATTAGATCTGAGAGCTAACTTATTAAATAAGATAACAATAGTACAAACAACTATTAAAGCTTCAGAGATTAAACAATAAAAAAGATATGCTCAAGTCAAGATAAAATGCACAACGATAAAGACGAAAATCAATTAAGAATGGATTAAAAATGGACCTTCTATGTCAATATTGCAGTGCACAATGAAAGCAGAACTCAAAAACTGGAATCCTCAAACGAGCTATTGACTAGAACCTCGAACCGATAAACTCGAACGATACCTCACTCTGGCAGTGATTTTCGGTGGCATTTTGGTGGTGTTTCACGGCCAAGTTCTTTCCATTTTGTTTCCTTAGTGTTTTTATTTTGCTTCTCCGTTTCTTTTTCTCCATCTGTGTTCTTCTTTGAGTTTTTACTCTATGTTTTTTCCTTTTTTTGTTCTCTGTGTTTTTTGTATATGTGTTTGTGGATGTATATATTTTGTTTGGTGTTTTTGTGCGTGTTTTATATAGGTGAGGTTTGTGGGTCTTGTGCAAGTGTGTGCTAGTGAAAATAGGGACGTGAAGGAGTAGGAGAATTGGAGGATAAGTTTTGTTGAGAATTTTAAGGGAGTAGGGCTTAAGAGATTGGTTTTGGTTGAGGATTTGAAGGGCAAAGAGGACGTGAGGGATGGGGAAATAGGATTAGTGTAGGTCTTTTAGATTTTGGGGAGAGACGTGATTTCATGGGATTTGGATTAGTTATTTTAGGAAAAAGTTTCGTTCCCTATTTCTATTTGTTTCGTTCTTTCTGTTCTTTTCTTTTCTTTTTTTAAATATGGTAATAAAGCTATTAGCTAATTATTCTAGACTAATAAAAATATTTAACATTTAAATAGCTAGTCCAATCACTAGCTTATTTATTAAAACGTAATTTACAGGAAAACATATTTGTTATAAATTTTCTTTTCTTTTTGAAAAAAAAAATGAAAACAAAACTTATCCTAAAAATGTGACTCTATTGTTTGTAGCTTTCAATTTAAAAGTAAGACTTACTAAAAATGTAATAAAAATCTAAAAATATTTATCTAGACCTAAAAGAAATATTTAAACGCTGAAAATGATGTAAAAACTTATGTTCGGTCAAAAATTAGGTGTTCACAATTGTCACTAGGTATTTCAACCTGGGTAGAGCTTTCAACAGTAGCATACATGTCAAGCGCTTATGTGATTTTTAAAAATCACAGGACTACAAAGAAAGAACGATAAAGATTCATCATCTGTATTCGGAATCTCACGATAAATTGGTAAACCATAGACTGTAAATGACCTTGGACATATGATAACCACCAAAAGTTCAGGATCATTTACGAACATTTTACTCCTTAAGACGCGTTGCAGACGGTCGTATTTTAGGGAAATTGAAAAATCTTTACCCTATTTCAGGACATCGGCCATATCTAACCGAACCTGCTTCATACACAACTTCACCACCCCAAAACAAATACACTTTTACATGAGTTTCCGTCATCTTTTATGAAATGGATAAGAGAAAAAATGAAAGTTGAAGGATATAAAATAGATGAGAGAAAAATCATATATGAAAGATATGAAATGGATAAAAGAAAATTGAAAGATGAAGGATATAATATGGGTAAAGATAGTCATTCTTTATTGACGGAAAAAAAAGTAAAATAGTTCGCAAATTGAATCACGAACTACAATTTTTATTTTTTTATTTTGATGTGACCAATCAATGCTCGTCTTAAATTTGAATCTGCAACTTTATTTTCTTTTAAGTGATGAGTCATTATACAAACGAAATGTAAATGAAAAAAAAAAAAACACAGTACATTTCGCTGGTTGCCTAGCGAAATGCGAAAAATAAAATAAAAATTTAAATATAGTTCGCTACAGGTGTGGCGAAATGTATTTTAATTTAATATTATTTTTTTTAAATGACGGAGATGTTAACTTTTTAACATTTTGTTGGTTGTGCAACGAAAAACCCATTTGGGTATAGAAAAATATTGACATGTCATTTTGGCGCGAGATACTCTTCTTTCATGTTTTGTCTCGCTTATCCTTTCTACCACCTCAAACCTTCTCCAATGCACATTTTAACCTCGTTAACGCACTCGAAGGGATTTAATATCCTCTTGTAGGTTCCACATGTATCAGGATAATCTAAGAAAAAAGGCTACAATTACCCCTTAATAAATTCAATTCGATACAAAAATACCCTCCATCCATCTACTGAGCCGGAAAGATCCCCTTAGTTCAAATTGTGATTTCCTTTGGTGTTCATAAGTTGAAATTTGGCTATTGATATTTGTCTGGGGTTTAGAATTTTTTGTTTCTCGCGGTTCTCTCTTCATCAAGTCCAACAAATCGAGAAAAAAGAATAACAATTATTTTTGTGTATTCACATGCAAAATCTGTGACAGAACCTGTAGTTAGCCAAGGGATCTTTGTATAGGCAAACTGAGATCTACAAAACTGTTCTAATGATGATATTAACATTTGTGATGTTCATTCCATTAGGATGGAACTGTGGCTGAAGTTTAGTCTACACTCTATACATTGATTCAGTTATCTATGCTGGCATTTTGAATAATAATAAAATTAAATGTATTGATTGCCTGAAGAATTTCATTTGGTTTTGATTCCATTTCATCGGGTGAAAGCTTTGAAGTGTTCATATGTGGCATCAATCCAAGGCAACAAGACTGCTTGCACTTTTCTATACTTTTTTTTTCCTTTCTTATTTTGCTGCTTAAATTTTTTGAACTTGATTAATTGATCAAGTTTGTTTTTCTGTTTTTCTTGATTTATTTCTCCCTTTGTAAGACTATTCTTTTTTGATATAAGGAATAAACCACTACTGATAGCGATTAAAGTCCTCGCCTCAATACTGACTTGGGTGTGCTTTTGTGAGTAAGCATTACTTGGACAATCAACTGCTAGTTTGCTGATATTGCCAACCGAAAGACCATATTATATTATAACTATATAGAAAGATGAGTTTAGATGTAGGATCGTCGACACAGTACTATTTAGAAGAGGCTAGAGCACACAGGTGTTGGTCGACATGTGAGCTAGCCAATCAAAGGGCATTTTCGGTATTGCTTCATTTTCATGCCTCAAGTATATTGTACTTAACTGCCTTATGATGTGTACTTTTTCATTCTTGGACATCAAAAGCAGCCCATATTTTACTTTTGACATTTGTGTCCTCCGAAAAAGCGGCACTTCAACTTCCTATGCTGTGGGGCCCATCTTCTTTTTCTATTTTCATGCTTTTTGATTTTTGATTTTCTTTAACACCAGTGGGCCCCACCTATTAATTTTGGATCACAATGCATCTGTCTTTTCAATTTGCCTGACAACTTTTCCATAACTTGTTCTTTTAGGGCCTGTTTGGAAAGCCACCTGGTAATTGGAATTGGTGTAATTATTAGGGTAGTAATTACACAGCCTAGTAATTACACAGTAGTGTAATTACAACGACCTGTTTGTTTGTCATAACGTAATTACAGTGTAATTACAAGCGTGTTGTTTGGTTGCACAAGTGTAATTACACAGTTAGTTTAATTTAAAAATAAAATTTAATTATAAAAAATTTAAAATTAATATTTAAAAAATATTGCCTTTATAAATAATATTAAATTAGTTATTTAATAACACATTTTTTCTTGAAAATATATTAATTAATAATCATATATTTGTAACTAATATTGTAACAAAAATAATTGATATATATTTTTCAAATTAATATTTAATTATAAAACTTAAAAGAAGACTTTTTTTGTGAGAACGTCATGGATTGGATGTTTGACAAAAAAATAATATTAATAAATATAATGCCATAACATCATTCAGATGTTTGACACAAAAAATCCATCAAATGTAAGTGAAAAATAAACAACATGCAATGTGAAAGCAAATAACTTAAAATTGAAAATATAACCTAAATTCAAAATCCAAAAGAAAAAGTTCAACATAATACTCTTATGTCAAATTCCAACATTACATAAGTAAGTTCCAATGTAGCTTAAGTAAATAATTCAAAAGAAAGGAAAAATATAAGTCTATAACCCCATTCACAATGAAATTATATTTTAATAACGTCACCTGTTATATGTCAAGTTTGTTAATAACTCATTCTTTCCAATATTAAGAGGTGTAGTTTTAAATATTAGAATAATAACACGGTTATGCTAAATGAATAAAATAAAATAAAAAATACTAGCAATTACATGGAATCACAAGAAGTAAAGGTTGGGAATGAAAAGAAAGAAAATGAAAAATAAATAATATAAAAAGAAAAATACATTTTAAAAAATAAAAATAATAAAAAAGTAAAAATAAAAAAGAAATTAAAATAATAGAAATAAAAAAATATTTAAAATCAAAAAAATTAAAATAATAGAAATAAAATAAATTAAAAATAAAAATGAATTAAAGTAAAAAAATAAACAAACTAAAAAGTAACCCTGTAATTACAGGGTGTAATTACACCCAATTCTCAGCCCCCCCCCCCCCCCCCCCCTTGAGAATTGGAGAGTGTAATTACACCCTGTCAATTACACCCAATTCCCACCTAACTGTGTAATTACCTGGTCAAACAAACAGGCCAAACTGTGTAATTACACCCAATTCCAATTACCTGGGTGGCTTTCCAAACAGGCCCAGTGATTCAATTTTTCATATATTTCAATTGTCAATTACTCCACTACTAAGGTTTTATTTACACAACATATTAAAGATGGAATAAGGAACTCAAAGATTATAATATTGTTGTTGTTCTTAATAATAATTTTACTAATGTTAAAAATATTTATTCAATATTAATTTTACGCTTAATGAAATAATTTACTACCACACAAATATATAATGTCTCAAAGCATTTCAAATAATCTGAAAAAATATACTATAACACAAATTATAGAACTCATGCTTCCAAAACTTCTAGCTTTTCACACGTGACTTTCAAAAAACGTCGTTAAATATGTTGAAAATTTCTTAAAATTGCATAGAGATAAAATTGAATAGTTTTGAAATATTGATTAATTGTAACAAAGAAACATCCTAGAATATATTGAAAGATTCTTATAATTACATCGATTAAATTATAAATATATGTTGAGCCCGTGCTAGCACGGGTTCCAGCATCTAGTATCTTTTAAAATAGCCAAATCAGTATCCTTTTTAACAAATAAATAAATAAATAGCAATGTTATTTATTTTCAAAACGTAGCAATATTTTTTGTTCAAAACGTAACATATTCATTATATGCAGGCGCTCTTTCAAAACTAGCATATACACTATATGCACACGCATGTACTATCAATATATATACAATGACAAATTATATATACACTAATAGTATACACACGGTAGCATGCGCATACAAGAATTGTGCCCATGATTTAGGGATACGTGTATTCTACTATAAAATGTAAAATATATAGTGTTTCGTAATTAATTAAAAATACCGCTTATAAGTGTAATTATGGAGCATAATAAGTTACACATCAGGTAACTTTTCCTTACATGTGAAATCATTAAAATTTCAAGAAATATCAGATTATGAACCCATAACTTCAAATGCAATGAGTCTAGTGGTAAGAACTTTAAAAAGATACAAACATTACAAGCTTAAGCCTCTGAAATCCAGTTTCACTTCCTTTGCTTGTGGAGTACAAGGTGAAAATATCATACTACATTAGAAACTATTGAAATCTGACGATGCTTAATCACTAATAGTTCAAAGGGAAAAGGGTCAAAAATACCCCCTCTACTTTGAAAAAAGGGCTAAAAATATCCTCCGAACTTATTTTGGGTCAAAAATATCCCTCCCATCCTTAAAGTTTTCAAATATACCCTTGTCTTGACGGAAATTATCCCCCAAAATAACCCGAAATCATTTTTGAAACCCGCTCCATCATTTACACCTGACCCAACTAAATAATAACTCATAAAATCTCCTTATTCCCCCAATACGTAGGTTTGAAGTTTAAGGGAATTGGAGGAATAAGGGGATCTTATGGGTTATTATTTAGTTAGATCGGGTGTAAATGATGGAGCGGATTTCAAAAATAATTTCGAGTAATTTTGGAGGATAATTTCCGTCAAGACATGGGTATATTTGAAAACTTCAAGGATGGGAGGGGTATTTTTGACCCAAGATAAGTTCGGAGGATATTTTTAGCCCTTTTTCCAAAGTAGAGGGGTATTTTTGACCCTTTTCCCTAGTTTAAATGCCCTTAAGTGGGTATAAAGGTCATAAAAGAATAACAAGAGAAAAATCCCGCTGAACAAAACAAAGAAATAAAAAAAAAAATTGAAGTTAGTTGTATCATATGAAGCCTCCCAGTTACTGGTTCAACCGTTTTCGTACTTTCCGAATATTGATGCTCTTTGGGCTTTATTGTCCGAATGATCATGCTTGTTTAACGGATAGTCTCTCTGGAAAAAGAGGAAATATTTGTTAGTAGATATGTAGCTAGTGAACTGTACTCAAACTAACTTATAAGCTAATGATGGAAGGAGGAAGCTTTTTTTTTTTTTTTTCCACAGCGAGATGTATCATGCAAAAATCAAGGCTATCATCTACAAGGGGATATGGAGATCCTAAAACTAATTACTTTTGTCAGGTTATGCAGTGGAAACAAGAAAAATATGTTAATTGTAGAAAGTAAAAGGAAAAGAAAACAAAAAGAGCACTTCCGGTAAAGATATCATGCAGAAGAGACTGGATATGAGGTGGTCCCAAACATGTTACTTCGACAGGTCATGTTCAGCACAACCAATAAATTTGGTAGAATATGTTCACTATGGTCTATGGCAAAGAGGATTTAAATTTTGGGAGGACAAATGGGGCCGGAGGAATCTTTAGCTCTCAGTTTCCTGATTTATACAGCATTGTACTAGACAAAAATGGTGCAGTAGCTGACCATTGGGATGGCAGCTCATGGACATTTCAGTTTAGAAGACATTTTAACAACTGGGAGATACAAAGGGTGGGGATGTGTTATGTAGAAAACATCAGCCAAGTTCTTTGTAGTTGGGGAAATCAGAAAATGAGGAAGCAGCGAAAGAAGATAGGGATGACTTTACCGTTATGCATAATGTGGAGTATTTGGCTCGAAAGGAACCAAAGATGCTTTGAAGGAAAGGAGGAACTCATTTATTTTGTAACAACAGATGCATTCAAAAATTAAAAAGTTGGTGTAAGTGTTGTTTTTGAGAATAATTCCACAACAAAAAGATGCCAACTCAGGAAGCTGCAAGACAAATGAGGCTTACTGATTATCTCATAGGTGACGATCATTGTGGTTCCATAGAAAGACATATTGAGGAACCTAGGTCCAAAGCCTCTATAGAAGCCTTTCCACCCATCTTCTCTGAGAAGTGCTTTCGTGGTCTTCAGTACAGAAGGTCTCCCAACCCCATAATCATCGATAACCTTCAGATGCACCAGCAAAGCTAATCATGACAATAGACTTCCCAAATTTGAATTCACATATCAAAGAGAATAAGGTTTTACCTGAAGTCGTGTTTTAATAGTATCTATGGGAGTTGTAATAACTGATGAACAGGCACCAGCGAACAAATCCAGCTGTAGCCTGGACCGCCACCATCTCCATGTGAGACGGTTTCTTGTAATCCAGCTGTAGCCTGGACCGCCACCATCTCCATGTGAGACGGTTTCTTGTCCACGTTGTCACCATAACCCAGATTCCTGAGCTCACAATTTCACAAAAGAGGATATTAGTAACTGACAGCAACTATATTTTTCGTCCAGTAAGAAGAACATTTTACCTCCAAATCATGTGCTGAGCAGCACCATAGGCACCCAACCAAAGTGCCTGCGCAGGAGACTGAGTCACGGCTGTTAATCCAAATCCTCTATACATACCACGGACTCCTTCAGCTTTTAGTACTTTCCTTATAACATCGAATGGACCAGTACAAGGCTTACTCCCTGGAATTCCCTGAACCATAAGTCTCTGGCAAACCTGAAACAGAAAAGAGTCATATTGTATAAGCTTGCACCTGTAACTTCACGCATAAAAGACAAGCTACTGGAAATACCATATTAAACTAATATGGGACAGAGGGAACATCATTTCTAGAAATTGTTAAATGTACATGTTTTCCTGAGCAAACATCAAGGCCACTAGAACAGTGTAAACTGTAAAGCACTTCCTCACCAAAATCATCAATCCGTTATATTTAATGAATCTTTTCCGTAAGATATAGACTGTACAGTGTACAAAAGTTATATTTTGTTACAGATTTTATTAATTCTTAATTATTCCTGACTTATTCTCAAGAGCATTTAACATGTAGTAACACTTGAGGAAGAAAACTTATAATACAGAGAAAAAATATTCTTTAGGTGCCTCTAAAAATACTCCAATAAATAGTCAAAGTCAGTTTTACGCACCACATCCAGAGGCACAAAGTATACGCATGAGACTAAGTTGGAGACCATGCCAGCAAATCCATTTGCTACACCGACACGAGTTGCTTCAGGCATATTAAGACCTTGTGTGTATTTTAGCATCATATCCTTTGATAGTTCAAGTGAAGTCAAAGCCAGAACTCTACCTGGCAATGAACCCACGGCAGATGTGCCAAAGCCTCTATAGATGCCTGGGGTGCCATCACTTTTAAGTATATGCCTAAATACAGAGAGTCCGTTCATTTGAGAAAGTCCAGATCCAGCCACTTGCATTCTTGTCTTCACTACTGCAGTTGGATGTATTAACGCCGACTGAACTGTGAAAAGAATAGCTCCTATTATATGAAACCTGGCCTTATCCAACCTGCAATAAGACAGTAAGATTTCCGGAACTTAAAAACTTAAGTTGTTTCTCAATATAAGGAAAGAGCTTTATGATTAAAGCTAAAACTAGGACAGGAGAAGTTAAAGTGATTGAAACGTTCTGCCAAGGATCTAACACACAACATACACTAGGATTAGTTCAAGAAAGGGGAGACTGAAAAGGTGAGGCGTTTATATTTTTACTTTCTCTTCCGGAAAAGTACATACGCTAGGTTGGAAGTCGCAAAGATTTATTTCGACTTTTTATCCACTATTAGAAATTTAAAAACGAATAAGAAATAGGGGTGGCAAACATCCTGGAATTATTTCCTACCTCAAAAAGAGAAAGGAAATCTCAAATCTCCTACTTTACTTCCATGCCATACATAATGATAGTTCTTATATCCAAGGAGTTCTATTTCAGCTCGATTCGGATTTGTACACACTGGACAAGTGCTCCCATCACCATTTTTGGTTTTCCTTTTGTTTTGACTTTCTTTCAATATATTCTAGACCGGTATTCTTTAGACTTGAAGATACCGTTAAGTATCCCTTGCATTGACAAAAACAAGCTAAGGTAATGGTCACTTTAAGCCCTGTTCTCATAGAAGACTAACTTCGATCCAAATTGAGAAAGAGATTAAATTGGCTTCCCTGGCTGTATTACTCCGTATTAATTAGTACTAATAAAGATGCACCATAACTGAAGCTAGCTATATCTCTGAACAAAATCATGTACAAACATTTTTCCTAAGTGCATCTCTTCACATGCCCACTAAGTAGATCATTCGATCAATCAATCACCTTATGCCTCAATTCCAAACTTGTTGGGTCGACTATATATATGACTCCTCTATCCATTCCGTTCAATGTCTAGAGGATTTGTAATATTATGACAATTTTTATGCTGGCTGCCAACCTAAGGGAACCAGGCACCTTAAGATTTATACCCCCATCATTAGATAAACCAATACTATAAATTACTGGAGTTACGTTTATCCCCACACCCCAAAAAGAAAAGTTAAACGAAGTAATTTGACCTTACAAAAGACGAACTTAATATATTCATTAGTCATTACTAAAGGCTAAAGCAATGGAGCTCATTTGCAGAAACATTATAACTTTTCAAAGCTTTAGCAAGAATATAATGACAGAAATATATAAATCAAGAAACACATAGAAGGGCAAAAGCCAAACTAAAGAAAGAAATGAAGAAAGAGTAAACCTGTCCCAATTGATATCAGTGTCAGCAAGAGCTGCCAGCTGAGGCGCAGTGGCAGTCTCATTTTCCATATTATGCTATGGCCAAAACTTGAAACTTTTCGGGAAGTAGTAAGCAAATTCTTCCGGAAAAGTTATGGTATGGAATGGAAGTGAAGGGAAGAAGAAAAAGTTGAGAAGGTTCCAGTCTTTTGTATGATCGTTCATTTGCTCATGGGGACAATAGAGTTTTTTTTTTTTTTTTTTTTTTTGTGTAATAAAAATGGGAAGCAAGGGAGACCGACATAGGTTGCAAGCAACAGGCAATTACAAAGGCGTCATTCGCACAAATGTCTCTATTTTGGCTGATGTTTAATTTTTGACCATCACCACGTTTTACATGACGTAAGTTTACATTTTGTGCGATACAAGTCTACATTTTCGTATAAAAAAAATATACGGAAAAGGGTCAAATATACCCCTGTATTATTGAAAAAGGGTCAAATATACTTCTTGTTATACTTTGGATTCAAATATACCCTGCCGTTATACTATTGGATCAAATATACCCCTCCTCCGTTAAAGTCGTTCAAGGTGGGACATCATATCTTACGTGACAGTGATATTTGATGAGGTGGATGCCACATGGCATTGCCACCTCATCACCCCTAACCCATTTTACTCCTTCCCACTCCCACCACTAAAATTTCACCATTACCACCGTATTATCCATCAATAGTGACTAAATCTGAGAGAGAGCAATAATGGACTTAAAATGAACATCAAATTTTGGGTTAATTTGTTCTTTGTCGTGAAGTGTTGGCAGTGGAGAAGCAGAGAGCAGACATATGGATACAGAGTACTGTGTATACAGAGAGCGAAGAGGAAAGGAGCATTAGTAGCTGATGAGTCTACTAAAACCCTTTTTTTTCTCTCTTCTTGGAAGAAAAAAGAAAGGCTCTTTAGCTCGGTGGCATGGACATTTGATCTGTGTTGTCGTCTCGTGTTTTACCCATGCTTTTATGATGGTTTAGTTCAAATGCAAAATTAATTACGGGAAAATTAATACTCTTTTTGTTAAATTTTTAAATTGATGTATAATTTTTAGAGTACACTAAACATTTGATCAAAACTTCAAGGGAAAGTTTGGTTACTGGAATTAGGGGATTATCCAGTATAAAATGTAGGATCAAAATTCTTTACTAGTAATTAATTGTACGCATTAGCTAAGATCAAACCAAATTATTTATACCATTTGTTAGTCATTATGTTAATCCCAAAATTTGAGGTTCATTTTAAGTTCATTAGTGCTCTCTCTCAGATTTAGTCACCATTGATGGATAATATGGTGGCAACGATGATGAAATTTTAGTGGTGGAAGTGGGAAGGAGTAAAATAGGTTAGGGGTGATAAGGTGGCAATGCCACGTGGCCAGGGGCGAATTTGTGTATAAATTTTGGGTCACGTGAACACATGGTCACTCGACTAATCTCGATATATTATGTGTATAATTCTGAAAATATATCTAATATTAATTTAGTGAATACATGGTCATAATAGGCTAAGTGGAGCATTGGTCAAAGGTTTTCTTTGTATTCTTAAGATCACGGGTTCAATCCCCAACTCGGGCATATTTTTAAATTTTTGCTATTATTTTCTAAAGCTACCTTTTTACCTTCCTTTTTATATTATTACTCAAGTAAAAAAGTGTTTTTACTTCATATTGCATCATATACTTTTCTTTCCTTTATTTCTAACTAGTGTACTTGTCCGCGCTTCGCGCGGTTATAAAAAGAACTAAAATGCAGTTGAATACTAATGCTATTAATTACTTTTATAAAAGGGAACCATTTTTTTATCAAGCACACATATTTCATAAATTTCATAAAAGAGAATTCATGAAAAATGTTTTACCTTAAATATGAATTTATATAAGAAATCAGTATATGTGAACTTGAAAAGGTAAAATATTTTTTTAAAAAAATAACGAAAAAGGAAAAGATGGCAATATTAAATCCCTACTTTGGGAGGTAGATAGGTTGTTTCCGGGAGACCCTCGTCACAAGGATAAGCAATTTGAAACAGTATAAAAAGCCATGGTAATATACTATAAAAATGTGACAAAGATGTTTGAGAAAAAGGAAGCCATAACTACCATAAATTAATAAGATAATGAAAGTACAAGGGACAACAGAAAGTAGCAGCAATCGAAGGACAATAAACTTGCAAAAAGTAATACTACGACTACTAATATGAATTAATAAGGAGGATGACGCTCAACTACCTACTAATATACCCTATCTTTTGTGAACAATTTATTATTCCAAGTCGTGCATATAAGATGCATCCTCTCTAATGTGAGTTGCTTAGTTTTTTACATCAATATTTTTTCTGTTCCCCCATTTACTTTCTCATTTTCTTCACCGATCTAAAGGATTGTTATATCAAGATCACTAAAAAGGAAATAAAATAAATATTAAAGTTAGGAAACAAAAGACAATAAGAAAAAAAAATGCATTTAAAAGTAAAAATTAAAAGAGAACAAAAGAGAGAAATAGCTACATAAGAAAGGATAATAAGGAAAGGAGGTAATTAAAAATACATTAAAGGGTATTTTCACATTCCAAATGAATTACTATATTCAATATTTCATTAAATTCCAAGAAATGGAGTAAGAGTACTAAGAGGATAAAAGTACTAAGAGGATTAAGAATGCGATTGTTGGACCTGTTTGTAAACATAACAAAAGTAATATTTGCATATAATTACACAAAATAATGAACATTAATCATAGAAAATGAAAATAAAACAAAAAATCAAAGTTATTGAGACAAATTCTTAAAATTACATAAGTGATAGTGATTGCCTTCTTTTGAGACTACACGCTTCTGTTTAGTATGCCGTTTGTATGATTCTTATTAAGCTCGAACCCCTCTTTTTTGTTCTTCTTATGCTTGCGCACCAATCCAAGGGCCAAGAGACCTTTTCTTTACTCAATGCTGAAGTTAGTTCTAAAGGATCAAAAAGGTCGTGGCTCGGGGAGTCATTGAAATCAAGGTAGCATTTACTACAATATATGTAGTATATTCGCAAGTGAAACAACACCATAAATTTAGATAAATTAAGAAAGTGGAAAATATGTGAATTAATCACACACACTCAAATTGAAAAGGAAAAAAAAATTAAGAAAAGAAGACAACAGTTTGAAATGAAGTCTTGAATCACAATAATAAGAAAATGTCATGCGCACCACACTACTGCCATGAAAAAGGTTCTCACCACCACTAACTCTGTTCAAAATATAATATTAAAATTAGGAATTTAAAAAGTAATTTTCTGACATAAAGTTATAAATTCCCAATAATATGTTGTACACCAACACAAAAATTTTAACAATCATTAGAATGAAATAAAACTTGTCAACATAAATATAAGAATGAGGATAAATTATGCCATAGCCCTTAATATAGTTCACTTTCAATCTATTTCTTTCAATGGCCATTAATATCCAGAATATTTGACAAAAATTAAAAGAAAAGAAGGCTAACGAAATATTTAAAACGAAAAAGATTTAAATACTTAAAACTAAAAAAGATTTCATAAGAGTAAAAATCTGCAGTGAGATAGTACACCTTTTAAATTATGATAGGTCAACTACAAGGAGTGTTTACATGTGCTATTAGCTATCCATTCATGATCGCCTGAATATTTTGAATATAAAGAAAAAAAAATCTTCAAATTGACTCTGGAAGGATTATTGTATAGCATGCCACAAAATCTCGCAAAGTAAAATATAATACTCCGTGAAGCGAGGTGCGAAAGATTCATCTTAGAGCATATCTCAACCAATGTGTGAAGAAAACTTGTGGCCATCCAGTTGAACCTTTGCATTTTTCATCTATTATAACTCTTTGTTACCTTCACATCTTCTGATTGCCTCCTCACACCTATAAAATAATTGAAGACAAATCAAACAATCTATAAACAACTACATATATTTTATCATACACAAATCACAAGAGAGAGAGAGCAAAAAAAAAAAGTGAAAATTAGCCTTTTAGGGATAAGCTGTAACTGAAGTATGTGCCATATGATATATGAATGAAAAATTTGAGTATAACCAACGAAAGTGGAAGGATATTAAAAGGCATAAGTAGATGCAGAACCAACGAAAATGGAAGACTGGAAGGAGATCAAAAAGCATAAACATTAATGTGTATATTAATTGTTAAGCTTAATTGGAGATTAAATAATTGTTGACCCATGAATGGATTGAATGAGAAAAACAGATGAAGAAGATGAAAAGGTGTAATCATAATTATGTATTAATTATTCAGTTTAATTAGAGATGAAAATGATTTTTTTTAAAAAAATAGAATAATTGACAAAAATAGGAAAAATGTCAAAAAAAGGAGAAAAAGGATAAATAGAAATGGTGGTCATAGAGAGCTGCCACATCACCTTGTTTATTCCTAGATTTATATTATATATAGATTATACCAAGTCCCAAAAGTTACAAAAATAAAAAAAATAAAAATAATTTTAAAAAAAACTCCATGGCGTAACAATGAACTCATGAGTCATGACAATCAAGAAACTTAGAAACCCATAGTTGATAGCTAAGCTGTAAGCCACTAATGAACCCACCAAAATCCATCAAGTCAAATTAAAGTCACAAGTTTCAAAAAGGCAAAATCTATTCTCCATTCTCATATTTATTCTTTATTATAATATTATTCTCTAATCCCAAAACAAAATATCTCATAACAACAAGGTGTCCAGTAAGTCTTGAATTCGAATTTGGAACATCCTTTTGGTCTTTTTATTGATTTTTGAATTTGGGTTTCTGAATTTTATTGGTTTTTTTGAGTTTTTGAATTTTGGGGTTTATGGGTTTTGACTTTTGAAAGCTTATTTTCTTGGTTCTTTTGAATTTTGGGGTTTATGGGTTTTAAGGAATTTGACAAATTTTCATTTTTAGGTTGGAGTCATCATTTTGTTTTGAAGGAGAAGTACCATTTGCACTGCGGTCGTATATTTTTAGACCTCTTCGATCGTATTTGCACCAAAATTTCGAGCTCAATAGATCGAAATGAACACTTCTCTATAATTTTGAATGCGAAAGGGGCGTGATTCCTCTAATTTATTATAAATGTGGAAGAGTGTGATTCCCTTATATTTGTATGCGAAAGGGGTGTGATTCCTCTATTTTATTATAAATTTAGAAGGGTGTGATTCTCTTTTTTTTTTTAATGCGAAAGAGGTGTGATTCCTCCATTTTATTACAAATTGGGAAGGATGTGATTCCCTTATTTTTGAATGCGAAAGGGGTGTGATTCCTTTATGTTATTACAAATTTGGAAGGGTGTGATACCCTTATATTTTAATGTGAAAGGGGTCTGATTCCCCTATTTTATTATGAATTTGCAAGAGATAAATTTGTGACTAAGTTGAATAGTTATTTAAATTTGTAGGAATCAAAATGGATAAATACGTGACTAAGTTGTACATTGGACAACCAAGTTCTAGTAGCCGCCCATCCGTGAGTTCGCATATAGCTCCGGAAATTCAAAGAGAGACATAAAAATTTGCTTCTTAAAACAACTTACTTCTTAAAAAAATGTAATTAATTATCTTTTGCTCGGGAAGTCAATGTCCCCATAAAAATTTATATCTAATCTTAAAGCAATGGTGAACCCATCCTCATGAAATCCTAGATTCGCCTTTGCACGTGGCACATCCGCCTCATCAAATATCACTGCCACGTAAGATATGATGTCCACCTTAGACAACTTTAACGGAGGAGGGATATATTTGATTCAATAGTATAACGGCAGGAGTATATTTGAACCCAAAGTATAACGAGGGGTATGTTTGACCCTTTTTCAATAGTACAGGGGTATATTTGGCCTTTTTCCAAAAAATATATGCCCAAAGAAGCATAACTTCAATTTCTGAACGCTATAATAAATTTTGAACAAATTCTAAAAATATTGCATAACATTTTTGCATAAATTAATTCATACAAAACTCATATTGAGCGACATCAAAAATTTAATTTCCAAAGATAAATGCTACAGAACTTTATGCCGAACGAATATTTTATTAATAAGCATTGTGGACAAAAATTAAAAATCACAAGTAAGAGGGCCAAAAATTAAATTTCAGTGCATTTGAAGAGCAATCCGTGCATTACAAAGAGCCGACATCAAGGTGCCAGCTTCTAGCGGTCTGTCGAACGTGTGTTCTCGTTCTTAAACTTAAAAGTGAAAAAGGGTCAAAAAGATACCCATGGGAAATATCTTAATTTTATTCTCTATATTTTGGAGTGCTGGTTTTGTATTTTCCTTTAATCTTAATAAGGGTTGTTTTTAATCGTAATTAAATATAAAATAATAAATTTAATTTTTTTTCTAAAGTAGTTTAACACTTAAAATTCGTCTAATTTAGACTAGGACTTTATAAAGCCAAAGTAAATACCATATGATTTGTAAATAATAAAGGTATGAATGGACCTGAAGAATAAAAACTGATAAAATTAAAATATTTATTTTAAACAAGTAATTTCTTTGGCTTACCTTGATGTTTGATAAATACCAGAAATATTTTAAACTAGAACAAACTAAAAGTTATAAGTATTCTACTATGTTATTATTTACATTTTCTTGTGTCTGTAAAATACATTTTACTGCGGTAGAAATACTAACCTCATTGTTGTTTATTTTCTCTCTTCTTTGCCACTATATTTCCACTTATGTTCTCTACTATTATTTACGTGAATATATACATTTTAACCACATTATTAATTATTATATATTTATTAAAATAGTTTTATCTAATTCATTTGTAACTTAATTGAATTGAGACATAAGTTAGTTTAAAAATCTTACAACAATTAACTCCTTTTTGTGCTAATTATTTATTAATAAAGTCAGTTTTAATATTTAAAAGTGCTTTTTATCAGTTGGTGCATAAAATTAAGAATTATAAAAATTAATTGATTTTTAGTTAATAAAAGTCAATTTTGACATTAAAAAAAGTTTTCATCACTTAATTCTTACAATTTATTTTTATCCATCTAAAACGGGTTCTAAATCGACCCATTTCTGTCATTTGCTCAGCGGTTCTTGCTTTACTGCTTAATTATCTTACACATTTAAGAGCCTGTTTGGATGGGCTTAAAAAAGGTAGCCCAACTTTTTTTTTTTTGACTTATAAGCTATTTTCAGCTTATAAGCTGCTTTAGATAAGCTAAATCAAACAAGCTTAATTAATTTTTGGGTTTATTTTAAGCACAAAATGACTTTAAGTTGGTCAACCAAACACTCAAAAAAGCTGAAAACAGCTTATAAGCAACTTATAAGCCAATCCAAATGGGCTCTAAGTTTTATGTACAGATTGCGCAAATTATCTTTATGGACTTATAAGTTTATAGTGATAATAGAATTTTACAACATCTATCTACTTATAATTGATTTCAAAATAACTTTAGAATATAGAAAGTTTTATCATATCAACGTATAAAACTTAGACTCATTATTCACGAGCTAATTGGAAATCAAACTCTTTCTGCCCAAGCTAAATAGATATTAAACTCAGTGTTCACAAGATAACGAAAAATCCTATTCTGACTATTTCTTTTCTTTACTACAATTTGGCTAATTGGCATATGAGATGCACCAAAATTCATAAACATTTATTGTTTTGTTACTCGATTAGCCAAATTAATAAATTAGCAGCTTTACCTGGCCACTATTTTTTCTCTCTCCCATGTGACTTTGTCTTTTCAATCAACCCACAGGTTGCTCTTTGTTCTTTGTGCCCAAGCTAAATAGATATTAAACTCAGTGTTCACTGGGAGCGAGAATGGGCTTGCATGGTGCCTACAATAATTATGCCGCATGACCAGGGCCAAGCACAACTTTCAGCCATGCAACTTGTAAAGGGGCTCAAGAAAGGTGAGTCAACACTCATGGCTATCATTGCAAGTTTGGAAGAAGACAAAGGTCCCCAGGAGACACTGTAGTCTTGCATAGAGAAATTGCTCGAAGAGAACAAAGATGTTATGCCGGACAAGCTGCCTAAGAACTTTCCTCCTAAACGTGACGTGGATCACAAGATTGAGTTGGAGTATAAGTATTACACCTCGGAAATTTCGGATTTGTTGCCTTGTGAGTAAGCTAACGTGAGCTTAAGGTGATTATGAAACCCTTACGAGATTAAGGAAGGTATTAGATAACTTAAGGTGCATACTATAAGATTTTGAAGTTATATGAATATATGAGCCTAAGTTTGTTGAAGGGAGTGAAATGTAAGTCGCGTTCAGAAAGGTTTTCGCTATACTTGAGCTAATATCTATTTGGTAACGTCTTGAGGGGCTGCTATAGGGCCTATTATATGGTTAATGAAGTGTTATATAAGTGCCAAAAAGGTTCCACAAGGATTGGAAGTCAAACAAATCAACGAGAGAAAGTTTCGGATAACTGCGAGTTATACGACCACTTTTACGGTCCGTATAAGGGGGGTTTGTATAACATGACCTTTACAGAAAGGGATATTTTCATGGTGGTGTTATACGGTCCATTTATACGGACCATATAAATGGCCCGTATAAGTCCATCGGGTAGCTTTTTAATTTTTGTATAAATAGACGATCCTTGTTCTTTTATTTCATTTCCCACTTTTCCACAAGTCTTGAGAGCTCCAAAACCCTTCTCCAAGTATATTCCACTCCAACCCAAGAAAAAAACAAAGATAAGGAGGCAAGAATCAAGATACCCATGTGTTAGAAGTCTTGCTAGGGTTAGTAGACTACAAGAAATTCTTGGGCATTGAAGCTAGGGTTTTCATATAAGTTGATAGCTGCTCCGAAGCTCATTCTTATGAGATAAAAGGTTAGTTTTCATGCTTATTTCATGTTATCATGAATGCTTGGTTGTTGAACAACTTGGGTAGAAAAAGAAAGTAGAAAATGAGGTCTAAATGTAGCTTTTATGATGTTTTTGAGTAGTAAGCTAACTTGAGTCATGATTCCTAGTGTGATATGGGTATAATCTTGTTATGGAAGGTAATAATAACGATGAGGAAGCATTGTATGAAAATGTGCTAAAGTTGGTGTGAAGTTGTTAGTATAAGTTGAACATGAGAATGAATTTTGAAGACTTAATGGAATGTGATTACTTGATTATGATATCGTGGATGTGTTGTGGTTGTTTAGGAGTTGTTTTGTAATATGGTGGAAGTTGACGAAATAGGGGAAATGCTGCCCAATTTCCGTTAGATAAAAAATTGTTCTAGTTGAATTTAAGAGTATCATTAAGGCTTAACTATGGTATGAATCCTTCTAAATGTAGATTCTCCAAGCTTCGACGGGGAACGTTAGGTAGTTAAGAAGACGACGAGGTATGTAAGGCTAACCCTTCTTTCATTAAGGAATGATTCCTTTGCTATATACCACCTCATGGGTTCTAAAATGTCTTCTAAATGACTCCATCCCTAGAATTACTAAAGCTCATGATTCTTGATGTTTTCACGATGCCATTGCCCCCTTTATATGATAGTTGATCCTCCAAGGAAAGAAGTAACGAAAACGATGATGATAATAATGTTGGTGATACTTATGGACTAGTATGTATATGTGTATAAGTATGAATGACTATTATGTGACACCGAGCTTATATGGCTGGGTACGATATTTATCGCGTACACACCACTGCAGTTAGGTACGGATAACACTGAGCCTTGGTAGGGCCAGGTATGTATAACACCAAACCCTATCATGGTCGGGTACGTAAAACACCGAACTTCTATGTTCGGATATGAGACTTCTAAATGTATGAATGTATGAAATAGAAGTTTCCCATTAGAAAAAGGGTAAGTAAATATGACGAACGTCGCTAGAGGTATACCTAGCTCTTTCATTTCATGACTCGTCAATTTTATGCTATTTTTTATGTTTTCATTATGTTATTGATCATGCTTTACATACTCAGTACATTATTCGTACTGACGTCCTTTTGTTTGTGGACGCTGCGTCATTGTTACACCTCGGAAAAGTCCCCGTACATGTACAAGGAATAGAACGACAAGGGTATGAGTGTGGGGTGTTTTACTAAGCAAGGGGTGATGATTCGTGAATTTTTGGAAATGGAAAAGTAGTAGAATTTCATGCAGCCCAGTGGTCGTATAGTGATTTACGGCCCGTAAAGTGATTTACGGACCGTAAACCACCATCGTCCTCCATCCTTTCAAATTCCAACTTTCTGTTAAAGTGTGGGAATGCTTAAATACGACTTGGAATACGGCCCGTAAACTGGTTTACGGACCGTAAACCTCGATCGTAAACTGCAATATTCTTCAGCCAACTTCTCTGTTTTGGACATGCTTAAATATGACCAGGGAGGACGGCTCGTAAACCAGTTTACGGCTCGTAAACTGTGGTTTACGACCACTGTTCACCCCGACTGGAATTCATTAAAGATCAACTTTGAGTTATTAAAAGGGACCAAGCCTCATTTTATTTCATTTTTCATCCATACAACCTTCAAGAACACTCTAGAAGCTCTCCAAATATTCATCCACAAAATTCAAGAGATCAAAGGGAAACCAAGATCATCAACATCTAATTCATGAAAGCAAGTGCATGAGACTCTATTGGAAGTCATCTTCTTCAAGAAATCTCAAAAGGGTTGAAATAGGGTTTTGGTATAAAAAGAGTATTGTTGCTCAAGGCTTGTTCCACCATCATCCAAGGTATGTTTCATGACTATACCATATGGTTCAAGGTATTGGAAGGCTTAGATACTTGAAATGTATAAGAACATAGAAAAGGGGCCTTGCATGGGTGAATAGTGGCACAATTGAATAGTAGTTGAATGGAGTCATGAATGTTGATAAGCTACGGTTGTGAATATGTTATAAATAACGTCTAGACCATGAAATAAGTATTATATACGAGAAAACGTGATAACGAGCTATAACCATGGATGTGGAGAAATTGGAGGAAAATGGTAGATTTTTTCTCAAAGTGTATGAGTGATGATTGTTGAAAGTAATATTGTGAGTGTCGTTACGAATGTATGAGAGTTGAAATGAAACATGGGAAAAGTATTAGAAGTGAAGGAAGTGCTATCCAATTTTCCTTAGAAATAGTAGTCCGTTCTTATAATTACTTAGCTAACGACGACATGAATTCTCTTGAAGGTATATACGAGTGCATTAAGGGAGAGCGAGCAAGCAATAAGAATTGTAAACGTCGAAGGTATGTAAGGCTATTCCCTTTCTTTCAAAGGCATGATCCCTAGCTTACGATTTCATAAATGCTCCCATCTTTTCCTTGCTATCAAAGGTTAAATAGTCTAAGATTCCGAAGCACGATTTCCTTCTTGATATTCCATAAATGTTTTCCAAATTAAGTACTCCCATTTTCTAAAACCAAAGGTTGTGATTATGTGAGCGTTTATGATAACGACCGTAGATATTGTTTTCAATAACAATGATGATGTCAAAAATGAGAATATTATTACGCTGACCATGATGAGAGCAAATCTTATGTTTAAAAGTTTCAAGTTTACGATTTCAATGACTATATGAGGATGTCGAGCTATTTACTGATTTCTCAATTTATTCATGGATGGTGACTTTATTCTAAATCTTCCAAAGTATATGAATGGATGCCTTATGAAGTTCATGATTTTATTCTATGCTTTCTTTTAATGCTATTCTCCATTGATAGTCTCGCCTTATAATAATTGTTCCCTCAAGGTGAGACAAAGCGACGATGATTACTCCATAACATAATCGGAGGCTTTCGACCTTACGTCACTCCGACGTACTTACAGCTTTTCCTTGGGCTCTCATGCATGCTAAGTATATGGTATAAGTATATGATATGTATATGTATTCAGGGGATATGGGGAAGGTGAGGCGCTATAGACGCATAGCCACCTGGTCAGCTGACATATCATGATTTCATCCCGGACGCGGGATGCCCGGACGCGGGATATATGGGTTATGGATCGGGTCGTACGTTCCTCGGCACTAACTTAATATATTTATGGATCGGGCCGTACGTTCCTCGGCACTAACATATGATGACATATGGATCGGGCTGCGCATTCCGCAACAATTTACTATATGGTGCTTTATGAGTATGCATGCATGGATCCGCCTTATGAGGCAAGCAGTTATCGATTATCTCCTTGTACTTACTTTATTTTCTTATTCTTACTTTATTTCTTGATGTATTCTTTACATACTTAGTACAATGCTCGTACTGACATCCTTTTCTTTGTATGCTGTGTTCATGCCCACAGGTAGACGGGAAAGCGGTCCAGACTGATAAGAGTCACTAGCCGAGCTGAAGAGCACTCCATCTTCCGGAGGTGCTAATTGGTTGTTCCTTTTGTGTATATATTTGTGTGTCACTCAATAGAGGCTCGTAGATGCTCGATGTGGGTTGTGTGGTTCCACAACGTGGGTAGTACGCATGTGTATAAGTATATTGAAATATTTTTTTGTATTAACGCGTTATATTTTTGTAATGAAAAGCAAATCCTCTTTTTAAAGTTAACCGGAAATAGATGAATGATTGTTAAATGGGTTAGGTAAATGATAGCACGAGCGGTGCTCGGTGGTTAGCCCCGGGTACCTGTCGCGGCCCTAGCCGGGTCGTGAAAGTCATGCCCGCAGGTGGACAGGGAGATAGACTTGACCCATAGACTGCTTGTTCAGAGACTGCATAGAAGATCTCCATTTGATTTAGAACTGGAGCTTTTGGGCACTATACTTTTGTGTATATATGGGCATGGCGGGGTCCTGTCCCGTCTATATGATGTTACATACTCTCTTAGAGGCTTGTAGACAGTTGTGTGTGGTTAGATGTCTTGTAGCCTTATCGGCACATATTTTGTATATTATTTTGTTAGCCTCGTTGGCTTGTGTTTATGGATATGGGCATTGTTGTTGATGATGATATACATGTGTCGTTGCCCGATGTGGTTAGTATTATCAATGTATAGAAAACACGAGTAGGCCATGTGGCTCACCTAGATGTAAATATGAATGTACGATGAGAGGTGCCCGAGTGGGTTAGCACCGGGTGCCCGTCATGGCCCTCCTGTTGGGTCATGACAAAAGTGGTATCAGATCAGTTCTGTCCTAGGGTGTGTCTACGAGTCGTGTCCAGTAGAGTCTTGTTTATGGGTGTGTTGCGCGCCACACTTATAAACAGGAGGCTGCGGGTATTTTTAGGAATGAATGACCTTGTTTCTTCTTTGATCGTGCGATAGAGCCATGATATAAGGATTTCTCTTTCCTTAACCGTGTATTATGTATTTCAGAAATGCCTATAAAGAGGAAAGCTACGGTAGCCCAAAAGGGCAAGACAGTGGCAGAAAAACGGGCCGAGAGAGTACCACCAACGGTTATAGAAGAGGGTGAGTCCCAGAATGCGGCTCAATCTCAATCCTCTCGCTTATTGCCTATTTCTGAGGAGCATGAGGGAGCCTCAGCCCCAGCTCCGCCACCAGATGCTTCGGGCCAAGATGTGAAAAAGGCCATTCATTTACTAACTCAGTTGGTTGCTGCTCAGACCCAGCGGCAAGGTACAGGTCAAGGTGATAGGGTTGTCAGTGCTAGAGCTCGTGACTTTATTTGCTTAAACCCACCGGAATTCTTCGGGTCAAAGCCGGATGAGAACCCTCAGAGCTTTATTGATGGAATGTTGAGGACACTTCGGTTAATGCATGCTTCAGACATTGAATCGGTAGAGTTAGCATCCTATAGATAGCGGGATGTCGCGGTTCATTGGTATTCGGTTTGGATGGCTTCAAGGGAAGTTAATGCACCTCTCCCGGTATGGCAAGAATTTGTAGATGCCTTCCTCCGACATTACTTGCCTCCAAAAGTTCGGCGGACTAGGGCCGATAAGTTCTTGAATCTTAGGCAAGGAAGCATGAGTGCTTTAGAGTATAGTCTCCGCTTCAATTCTCCGGCTAGGTATGCTCCGGCCATGGTAGCGGATATGGGTGATCGAGTGCACCGATTTGTGAGTGG
The DNA here is from genome assembly GCF_019175385.1 of Lycium barbarum. Classification (NCBI taxonomy): domain Eukaryota; kingdom Viridiplantae; phylum Streptophyta; class Magnoliopsida; order Solanales; family Solanaceae; genus Lycium; species Lycium barbarum. Next base: position 86,472,014 of record NC_083338.1, on the reverse strand, counting down.
CTTGGGGCCATATTTGATGGATAAATGCTCGACTGCGTCCCTTCAGGACAACATGGATATTTCACGCATTCAAGCCCATGCCCAGAATTTAGAGGAAAGACAACAACAGCAAATAAGTGAGCGTGAGCATGACAGAGGGTATAGCAAGAGAGCTAGATCTTCGGGTCCGATTAGTGAGTTCAGAGGAGGGAAAAGAGAGGAGTTTTCTAGGCATTCAGGACATTCTATGACTAGTGCACCTCTACGGTTTACGGGCCAGGGATTTGATAGATCTACTCACTCCGGGCCGAGTCAGAGTTTTAAGGCTTCAGGTTCTCATTTCAGAGGCGATTCGAGTCAGGCAAGGCCACCTGTGCCACGATGTTCCCAGTGCGGGAAGTTACATTGGGGCCAGTGTCGACTAGGTTCAGAGGTTTGCTATACATGCGGTTGGCCAGTCCATATCATGGTTGATTGCCCCTCAATTGGTGGTAGGGGTAGGGTCCAGCCTTCAGGATCGACAGTCGGGTCTTCATCATCTATACGCCCAATGAGGCAAGGTTCACAAGCGCCAGTCGGCCATAGTAGGGGTAGAGGGAGAGCTCCCAGTTCTAGTGGTCCTCAGCACCGTATTTATGCTTTGGCTGGATGGCAGGATCTTGAGTTTTCTCCTGATGTCGTCACAGGTATATTGTCGGTACTTTCTCATGATGTATATGTATTGATAGATCCCGGATCCACACTGTCATATGTTACGCCATATATTGCGGGTCGATTTGGGGTCAAACTGGAGTCAATCAAACCTTTCGAGGTATCGACACCCGTTGGTGAACCGGTAATAGCTAGTCGAGTATATAGAAACCGTGTAGTTGTGATTTGTGACCATCGTACTGTGGCCGATTTATATGAGTTGAAAATAGTGGACTTCGATGTTATCATGGGCATGGATTGGTTGGCTTCTTGCTACGCCAATGTTGATTGTAGAACGAAATGGTTCACTTCCAATTTCTGGGAGAACCAGTTTTGGAATGGAAAGGAAGTACAGCGTCCCCGAGAGGTAGGTTTATTTCCTATCTCAAGGCGAGGAAAATGATTTCCAAAGGTTGTATTTACCACCTAGTTTGGGTTCAAGATGTAGAAGCTGAATTGCCAACTCTTCAGTCTGTCCCAGTAGTGAATGAATTTCCAGATGTACTCCCGGATGAGCTTCCAGGCCTTCCTCCTGAATGGGGGATTGATTTTTCTATTGATGTGTTACTGGATACCAAGTCCATATCCATTCCTCTTTATAGAATGGCTCCCGTAAAGTTAAAAGAATTGAAGGAGCAATTGAATGACTTGCTTGAAAAAGGTTTTATTAGGCCTAGTTCGTCCCTGTGGGGAGCACTCGTGTTATTTGTGAGGAAGAAAGATGGCTCCTTACGAATGTGCATTGACTATCGACAACTGAATAAGGTGACAATCAATAATAAATATCCGCTTCCAAGAATTGATGACTTATTTGAACAATTACAAGGTGCCAAATGGTTTTCAAAAATAGATTTGAGATCTGAGTACCATCAGGTGAGAGTTAGGGAGAAGGATATTCCTAAGACGGCTTTCAGAATAAGATATGGCCATTTTGAGTTCTGGGTAATGTCATTTGGGCTAACTAATGCGCCGACAGTATTTATGGATTTGATGAACAATGTGTTCAGGCTTTTCTTGAATTTATTAGTGATCATATTCATGGATGATATCCTGGTATATTTTCGATCCGAAGCAGAACATACGGATCATTTGCGTACCGTCCTTAAGGTTCTCTAGACGCGAGATTATTCGGCAAATTTTCTAAGTGTGAATTCTGGTTGAATTCGGTGACCTTTTTGGGGCATGTTATTTCAGCCGATGATATTCGGGTGGATACCCAAAAGATTGAGGCCTTGAAGACTTGGCCAAGGCCTACAACACCTACAGAGGTTCGTAGTTTTCTGGGCTTAGCGGGTTACTACTGGAGGTTTGTAGAAAGCTTTTCTTTTATCTCTGTACTACTCACGAAGTTGACCCAGAAATTAGCAAAATTTCAATGGATGGATGCTTGTGAACGTAGTTTCCAAGAGCTAAAGAATAGGTTAACTTCTGCCCCAGTCCTGACACTTCCAGAAGGACCAGAAGGCTATGTTGTCTATTGTGATGCTTCGGGCATTAGATTAGGATGTGTATTGATGCAGCATGGTAAGGTGATTGCCTACGCCTCAAGGCAGTTGCGCAAACATAAGAAGAATTATCCAACTCATGATCTTTAACTGGCTGGAGTGATTCATGCATTGAAGATGTGAAGACATTATTTGTATGGCGTCCATGTTGATATTTATACGGATCATAAGAGCCTCTAGTATATTTTCAAGTAGAAGGAATTGAATTTACGATAACGGCGATGGTTGGAGTTGTTGAAAGATTACGATGTTAACATCCTGTATCATCCCGGGAAGGCGAACGTGGTGGCCGATGCCCTTAGCTGTAGATCCATCGGAAGTTTATGCGCTGTTCAGCTAGATAAAAGAGAGTTAGCTCGTGAGCTCCAGCAATTAGCTAGCCTAGGAGTTCGGGTAGTGGACTCAGGCAATATGGGAGCTACCATTCAGAATTCAGCGGTCTCATCACTAGTGGTTGAAGTGAAAGAGTGCCAGTATGAGGATCCCATGCTAGTTCATTACAGAAATACACTCCCTCAGAAGAAGAAGCCATCCTTTGAGATTTCAGGAGATGGAGTTCTTCGATGTCAAGGCAGGTTGTGTGTTCCCGATGTCGCAGGGTTACGTCAACAGATCTTGAAAGAAGCCCATTGTTCCCGTTATTCCGTTCACCCCAGAGCAACGAAAACGTATCATGATCTTAAATCTATGTATTGGTGGAATAGGATGAAGAAAGATATAGCGGAATTTGTAGCCCAATGTCTTAATTATCAGCAAGTGAAAATTGAACACCAAAAGCCCGGTGGATTGTTGCAAGCTATAGAGATTCCGACATGGAAATGGAAAGTAATTAACATAGATTTCATTGTAGGCTTATCTCGTTCTCGATGTAAGTATGATTCTATATGAGTGATTATAGATAGACTCACGAAATCAACTCATTTCTTACCGGTCAGAACTACATATGTAGCCGAAGATTATGCAAAGATTTATGTTAAAGAGATAGTGCGCCTTCACGGTGTTCCAGTATCTATTATCTCCGATAGAGGGACTCAATTTACTGTCAATTTCTGGAAAACTTTCCAAGAAGGTTTGGGGACTCAGGTGAGTCTTAGCACAATATTTCACCCGCAGACTGATGGATAAGCTGAGCGTACCATTCAGACCCTTGAGGATATGCTACGGGCATGTATATTGGATTTTGAAGGTAGTTGAGATGATCATTTACCGCTTATTGAGTTTGCTTACAACAACAGTTATTATTCTAGCATCCAGATGGCCCCGTATGAGACTTTATATGGGCGAAAGTGTAGATCTCCAATTGGGTGGTTCGAAGTAGGAGAGACCAAATTGATAGGACCAGACTTGGTCTAGCAAGATATAGAGAAAGTCAAGCTTATACAGGATCGATTATTAACAGCTCAGAGTCGTCAGAAATCCTATGCAGATAATCGTCGAAGGGACTTAGAGTTCCAAGTGAAAGATTAGGTATTCTTGAAGGTGTTGCCAATGAAGGGCGTCACGATATTTGGCAAGAAGGGCAAGATTAGTCCCCGGTACATTGGACCTTATTAGATTATACGCAAGGTAGGCCAAGTTGCTTACGAATTAGATCTACCTCTTGCTTTGGAGTCAGTTCACCAAGTTTTCCATGTATCGATGCTTCGTAAGTGCATTGGAGATCCTTCTAGAGTTGTACCGGTAGATGATGTTCAAGTAACCGACCAATTATCCTACGAAGAAGTTCCCATTGCCATTCTAGATAGGCAAGTACGGAGACTCAGAACAAAAAATGTAGCTTCAGTTAAAGTTTTATGGAGGAGTAATAATAGAAAGGAAATGACTTGGGAAGCAGAAGATGACATGAAGTTCTGGTACGCGCATTTGTTTCCACCTCAAGAGAAGATTCAGGCAGAGACGCCATTGTCCTCAGGTATGTAGTGTTTTCCTGGTCGTGTGTGGCCATGGTTATTGATGTTGATGTTGTAGCCCTGTGAGGTGGGTGTATTTTGGGTTGTTGTGACAGAATGGCAGTGCAGTGTTATAGGGGAAACTCTGGCGAAATTTTTATAGAATCCCCAAGAACCTAACATTCAAGGACGAATGTTCCTAAGGGGTGAAGAATGTTACACCTCGGAAATTTCGGATTTGTTGTCTTGTGAGTAGGCTAACGTGAGCTTAAGGTGATTATGAAACCCTTATGAGATTAAGAAAAATATTAGATAGCTTAAGGTGCATACTATAAGATTTTGAAGTTATATGAATATATGAGCCTAAGTTTGTTGAAGGGAGTGAAATGTAAGTAGCGTTCGGAAAGGTTTTCGCTATACTTGAGCTAATATTTATTTGGTAACATCTTAAGGGGCTGCTATAGGGCCTATTGTATGGTTAATGAAGTGTTATATAAGTACCAAGAAGGTTCCACAAGGATCAGAAGTCAAACGAATCAACGAGAGAAAGTTTCGGATAACTATGAGTTATACGACCACTTATGCGGTCCGTATAACTTTATACGGTCAGTATAAGGGGGTCTGTATAATATGACCTTTACAGAAAGGGATATTTTCATGGTCCTTTTAAGTCCATTGGGCAGCTTTTTAATTTTTGTATAAATAGACGACCCTTGTTCTTTTATTTCATTTCCCACTTTTCCACAAGTCTTGAGAGCTCCAAAACCCTTCTCCAAGTATATTCCACTCCAACCCAAGAATAAAACAAAGATCAAGAGGCAATAATCAAGATACTCATGTGTTAAAATTCTTGCTAGTGTTAGTAGACTGCAAGAAATTCTTAGGCATTGAAGCTAGGGTTTTCATATAAGTTGATAGCTGCTCCAAAGCTCATTCTTATGAGATAGAAGGTTAATTTTCATGCTTATTTCATGTTATCATGAATGCTTGGTTGTTGAACAACTTGGATAGAAGAAGAAAATAGAAAATAAGGTCTAAATGTAGCTTTTATAATGTTTTTGAGTAGTAAACTAACTTGAGTCATGATTCCTAGTGTGATATGGGTATAATCTTGTTATGGGAGGTAATAATAACGATGAGGAAGCATTGTATGAAAATGTGCTAAAGTTGGTGTGAAGTTGTTAGTATAAGTTGAACATGAGAATGAATTTTGAAGACTTAATGGAATGTTATTACTTGATTATGATATCGTGGATGTGTTGTGGTTGTTTGGGAGTTATTTTGTAATATGGTGGAAGTTGACGAAATAGGGGAAATGCTGCCCAATTTTCGGTAGATCATGAATTGTTCTAGTTGAATTTAAGAGTATCATTAAGGCTTAACTATGGTATGAATCCTTCTAAATGTAGAGTCTCCAAGCTTCGACGGGGAACGTTAGGTAGTTAAGAAGACGACGAGGTATGTAAGGCTAACCCTTCTTTCATTAAGGCATGATTCCTTTGCTATATACCACCTCATGGGTTCTAAAATGTCTTCTAAATGACTCCATCCCTAGAATTACTAAAGCTCATGATTCTTGATGTTTTCATGATGTCATTGCCCCCTTTATATGATAGTTGATCCTTTAAGGAAAGAAGTAACGAAAACGATGATGATAATGATGTTGGTGATACCTATGGACTAGTATGTATATGTGTATAAGTATGAATGGCTATTATGTGACACTGAGCTTATGTGGCTGGGTACGATATTTATCGCGTACACACCACTGCAGTTGGGTACGGATAACACTGAGCCTTGGTAGGGCCAGGTATGTATAACACCAAACCTTATCATGGTTGGGTATGTAAAACACCGAACCTCTATGATCTGGTATGATACTTCTAAATGTATGAATGTATGAAATAGAAGTTTCCCATTAGAAAAAGGTTAAGTAAGTATGACAAACGTCACTAGAGGTTAACCTAGCTCTTTCATTTCATGACTCGTCTATTTTATGCTATTTCTTATGCTTTCATTATGTTATTGATCATGCTTTACATACTCAGTACATTATTCGTACTGATGTCCTTTTATTTGTGGACGTTGCGTCATGCCCGCAAGTGGACAAGGAGATAGACTTGACCCATAGACTGCATAGAGGAGCTCCATTTGATTCGGAGCTACAGCTTTTGGGCACTATTCTTTTGTGTGTATATGGGCATGGCGGGGTCTTGTCCCATCTATATGATGTTACATACTCTTTTAGAGGCTCGTAGACAGTTGTGTGTGGTTATATGTCATGTAGGCTTGTCGGCTCATATTTTGTATATTATTTTGTTAGCCTCGTCGTCTTGTATTTATGGATATGGGCATTGTTGTTAATGATGATATACATGTGTCGTTGCCCGATGTGGTTAGTATTATCGATGTATAGAAAGCACATGTAGGCCATGTGGCTCACCTAGATATAAATATGAATGTACGATGAGAGGTGCCCGAGTGGGTTAGAACCGGGTGCCCGTCATGGCCCTCCAGTTGGGTCGTGACAAAAGTGGTATCAGAGCAGTTCTGTCCTAGGGTATATCTACGAGCCGTGTCCAGTAGAGTCTTGTTTATGGGTGTGTTGCGCGCCACACTTATAAACAGGAGGCTGCGTGCATTTTTAGGAATGAATGACCTTCTTTCTTCTTTGATCGTGAGATAGAGCCATGATATAAGGATTTCTCTTTCCTTAACCGTGTATTATGTATTTCAGAAATGCTTGTAAAGAGGAAAGTTACGGCAGCCCAAAAGGGCAAGACAGTGGCAGAAAAACGGGCCGAGAGAGTACCGCCAACGGTTATAGAGGAGGGTGAGTCCCAGAATGCGGCTCAATCTCAGTCCTCTCGCTCATTTTCTATTTTTGAGGAGCATGAGGGATCCTCAGCCCCAACTCTGCCACCAGATGCTTCGGGCCAAGATGTGAAAGAGGTCATTCATTTACTAACTCAGTTGGTTGCCGCTCAGACCCAGCGGCAAGGTACAGGTCAAGGTGATAGGGCTGTTAGTGCAAGAGCCCGTGACTTTATTTGCTTAAACCCACCAGAATTCTTCGGGTCAAAGCCAGATGAGGACCCTTAGAGCTTTATTGATGGAATGTTGAGGACACTTCGGTTAATGCATGCTCCAGACATTGAATTGGTAGAGTTAGCATTCTATAGATTGCGGGATGTCGTGGTTCATTGGTATACGGTTTGGATGGCTTCAAGGGGAGTTAATGCACCTCCCCCGGTATGACAAGAATTTGTGGATACCTTCCTCCGACATTACTTGCCTCCAGAAGTTCAGCGGGCTAGGGCCGATAAGTTCTTGAATCTTAGGCAAGGAAGCATGAGTGCTTTAGAGCATAGTCTCTATTTTAATACTTTGGCTAGGTATGCTCCGACCATGGTAGCGGATATGGGTGATCGAGTGCATCAATTTGTGAGTGGCTTGGGGATACATTTGATGGATAAATGCTTGACTGCGTCCCTTCAGGACAACATAGATATTTCACGCATTCAAGCCCATGCCCAGAATTTAGAGGAAAGCCAACAACAACAAATAAGTGAGCGTTAGCATGACAGAGGTTATAGCAAAAAGGCTAGATCTTCGGGTCCGATTAGTAAGTTCAGAGGAGGGCAAAGACAGCAGTTTTCTAGGCATTCAGGTCATTCTATAACTAGTGCACTTCCACGGTTTACGGGCCAGGGATTTGATAGATCTACTCACTCCGGGCCGAGTCAGAGTTTTAAGGCTTCAGGTTCTCATTTCAGAGGCGATTCGGGTCAGGCAAGGCCACCCGTGCCACGATGTTCCCAGTGCGGGAAGTTACATTGGGGCCAGTGTCGACTAGGTTCAGAGGTTTGCTATACATGCGGTTGGCCAGGCCATATCATGCTTGATTGCCCCTCGATTGGTGGTAAGGGTAGGGTCCAGCCTTCAGGATCGGCAGCCGGGTCTTTATCATCTATACGCCCGATGAGGCAAGGTTCATGACTTAATGGAATGTGATTACTTGATTATGATATCGTGGATGTGTTGTGGTTGTTTAGGAGTTGTTTTGTAATATGGTGGAAGTTGATGAAATAGGGGAAATGCTGCCCAATTTTCGTTAGATCATGAATTGTTCTTGTTGAATTTAAGAGTATCATTAAGGCTTAACTATGGTATGAATCCTTCTAAATGTAGATTGTCCAAGCTTCGACGGGGAACGTTAGGTAGTTAAGAAGACGACGAGGTATGTAAGGCTAACCCTTCTTTCATTAAGGCATAATTCATTTGCTAGAACTTAAGAAGTCTTTTCACTAAATCACCCTTAATTAAATATTTTCAATTTTATATGTTTTCATGATAGTATATGAAAACTAACTCATCTAAATATGAGGATAAGTTCAACCGTATACAAAGAGTATATAAATAAGAAAATGACAATTCTAATTTTTTATTTTCCTTTGTTTAAAACTGCTATACCTTTACGTGAAATTTGCACTTTAGTAACTTTTCAAACCGAAGTAGAGCCAACAACAACAACAACATGCCCCGTATAATCCCATAAGTGGGGTTTGGGGAGGGTAAGATGTAAGCAGACCATACCTCTGCCTTTATGGGATAGAGAGACTGTTTCCAATAGAGCCTCGACTCAAAATAAATGTAATCGATGCAAAAACGTAGGAAAGAAAAAAAAGGACAATAAAATAGCAAAATGAAAAAAATAAATGCAGTAACATATATCAATACACATTAGCAAAAACGAAACTACGCGACCACCCTAAATCAGATGATAATGACTCTATTACCTACTAACCATCTATCCTAATCCTCGACCTCCACACTCTCCTACCCAAGGTCATGTCCTCAGTTAATTGGAGCTCTGTCATGTCCTATCTAATCACTTCCCCCCAATTCTTCTTCGGCTTACTTCTACCTCTACGAACTCTTGCTATAGCCAACCTCTCACACCTCCTCACTGGTGCATCCTCGCACCTCCTCTTCACATATCTGAACCATCTCAACCTCGTTTCCCTCATCTTGTCCGCCACATAAGCAACCCCCACCTTATGCCGTATAACTTCATTCTCGATCATATCCCTTCTGGGATGCCCACACATCCCTCTAAGCATCCTCATCTCCGCCACATTCATTTTCTAAACGTAAGCATTCCTGACTGGCTAATACTCTGCCCTATACAAAAGTGCTAGTCTAACCACCACTCTGTAGAACTTACCTTTAAGCCTTGGTGACACTTTCTTATCGCGCAGTACCCCAGAGGCGAGCCTCCATTTCGCCTATCCCACCTCAATACGGTGTGCGATGTCAACATTAATCTCTCCATATCCTTGGATTATGGACCCAAGATACTTGAAGTTGTCTCTCTTAGGAACGAAACCCAAGTAGAGCCAAACTAATTAATTTATATACTCTATAACTTGGATTAAGAAAGTTGTATAAAATGATACCTCAGAAAATACTGGTAAAAAAACATGATAACTTCATCAAATTATTAAGATTTAAAAAAAATTGATTAGACCAAAATTGAGCAAAAATATGACATGTTTGTTGAATAATAAATAGTAGCCTATTTTGAGTTATTTTTTAAAATAGTTTAGGTTATAAAGATAAATTTGGTCTTTAACTATGGGTGCAAATATATAGGAATATATCATTACATATATAATTTTATATATATAATCCTATATCTTGCTCTATTTCCAATTTGGCAAGTATACAATGAAAAGGCTAGAATCTTTCTTTAGAGCATTGCTGCAACTTTTAAAAATAAAATTTTAAAAATAGCTTTTGTGAAAATGTAGATTTTGTGTAGCTTGACCAAAAAGAGAAAATATATGCTCTAGAGTAGAGTAGTATGTGGGACCCTTAACTTTTGGAAAAAAAATTCTTTGATAGCAAGTGTTGCTCCACCTTTTTTGCTTTATGTGGTATAGTTGCCATAAAACTTTTCAAAGTTTACCAATATACATAGAGGTAACTATGTAAATAAAGGTCAAAATAGGAGCAAAAATAAAAATTTTGAGATTGTGAGGACTACAAAACTCATGGATTCTCTCTTATATATAGTTATAAGGATTTAGAGCAGGTATACCCTTCGTTACAAAAGTGGTGTATATATACTCCTGCCGTTAAAAAATGGTGCAAATATATCTCTGTCATTACAAAATGGTGCAAATATGCCCTTTTCGCTGACGAGAATTTTTTTAAAACTTATTTTGGTTATTTTTAATTAAAAAAATATCACATGACTTTAAAAAAAAGTCAACCTATTGTTTTTGAGTAGATATAGCTTTCTAAATCCATATGATAATTTTCTTTTCTTGTTTGTAGGGTCTGGTTTGTTTAAAAAAATATCTCCGTGACTTTACAAAAATAAGTCTACCTATTTTTTGAAACGAATCAGACCCGACCCACCAGAAAAATAATTACTATGTGACTTTTGAAAAGTATGTCTACTAAAAAAAATGGGTAGAATTTTTTTAAAGTCGCGTGACATTTTTTTTAATTAAACAATAACCTAAATGATTTAAAAAAAAATCCCGTCAGCGAAAAGGATATATTTGCACCATTTTATAACAGTAAGGGTATATTTGCACCATTTCGGAATGGCAGAAGTATATACAGACCACTTTTGTAATGAGGGTATATGTACTCTAAATCGCAAAGTTGAAAAGTATATTTGCACCTTTGCTTTAGTTATAATAAGCTTGAGGAGAGAGTGACTAGATTACCCTTGAAGACTGTACTCATCCAAGTCTCCTGTCCAGTTTCTGCAAATACGGGGTAAATGCAAGGACATAAACGTAAACAAGGACACTATAGGGTGCTATATAAACATCTCCTGGGAAACAAATTCTTTTTCTTATGAACTCTAGACGAAAAGAATGAGGCTAACAGAGAGGTATTGGGGAGTCTTTAATGGTGGTTGCCCTCTCTCTTTTCGCCTATGATTTCCTTTTCCATTTCGCTCAAAATAAACCACCATTTAAGGGTCTGTTTGGTTAAGCTGTTGTTTGAAACTTTCGATGATAATAGGAAGTTTCTACAGTATCTATACAGTCTCTCTCTCTCTTTCTATATATATATGTAATGCAGGTTGAAGGGTTTAAGAACTGATCCTTTTGCTGCTTCTTCTTTTTCGTCATCATCTTCATCTCTGGTTTGCCGTGGTTGATATGGTTATTATTACTATTATTATTATGAGAGGCTATGATGATTAAGGTGCTGTCTGGAGTTCATGGGGCAATTGGAGCGGGCCCGTATCTCGGCGGGGCGACCCGGTAGGTTCTGCAGCCATGGCGGATGCATTCTCTCTTTTGCCCCTCATTTTACACATCTGAGCCTCAAAATACCCTAAAACCAAAAGGGCAATACCAGAAACTTGTCCATTGATTGAATGACCCTCTACAAAAATATACAGAGGGTCATATATCTCTATTCTTTTTAGGCTTAATACCCAGATGGACCCTTAAACTTGGCATGTTTTGTAAGATAGGCATATAAACTTATAAGGTGACCAGATAGACACTTAAACTTACTCAAAGTGTATTTTTCAAGTTTTTCAGTTGTTTTGAAAACAAAAACTATATTTTTCAAACACTCACAATTTTCATGGCCAAACAAGCCCTAAATATATCACAAAATATTTTTTTTAAAATGCAAAAATAAGACAAACGCATATACATGAGACTATAAATGTGCACTTAAACCAATAAATACTCGCTAATCGCAATTTTGCAACTTTCAAGTAACTCGGTTTTTTTTTTACACTTGAATAATTAAAAAATAATAACTTTAACCAATAAAAATCCTTAAAAAAAGAAATTTCAAATTAAGAAATTTCTTTTTTTTAAGGATTTTCTTCTCGGCTTTACAGTTTTCTTAATTTGAAATTTCTTTTACACTTGAAATACTGAACTTAGAAATTTCTTAATTTGAAATTTCTTTTTTTAAGGATTTTTATTGGTTAAAGTTATTGTTTTTTAATTATTCAAGTGTAAAAAAAAATCCGAGTTAATTGAAAGCTGCAAAATTGCGATTAGCGAGTATTTATTGGTTTAAGTGCACATTTATAGTCTCATGTATATGCGTTTGCCTTATTTTTGCATTTTAAAAAAAATATTTTGTGATATATTTAGGGCTTGTTTGGCTATGAAAATTGTGAGTGTTTGAAAAATATAGTTTTTGTTTTCAAAACAACTGAAAAACTTGAAAAATACACTTTGAGTAAGTTTAAGTGTCTATCTGGTCACCTTATAAGTTTATATGCCTATCTTACAAAACATGTCAAGTTTAAGGGTCCATCTAGGTATTAAGCCTTCTTTTTATTAAAGACCCCTTTTAACAATTTCCTCTACTAGTATTTTATGTTGACATTTTTCAAAATTAATGAAGTTCCACTTGCTGACTCTTCTGTTTAGAGATTTCTGTACATGTACTTATTGAAGTCATGATAGTTACAACAAATATACAGTCACTTAGATGATTGTACGATAAACAGTTTTTAATTTCTGTAAATGAAGGTGAATAGATTTGTTTGAAGGAAGTTCTTCTTTTGAGTTGAATTTACAGATTAATAATGGGACTAAAAAGGTGAAAGAATGGTCATTTGACATTTTTAGTTTATATATGAGCAAAATATAAAAGGAGAAAGAAGAACAAGGTGGATATTTGTTAAAAAGAAATGACTTAGTGAGTGCATTTTCTGTCATACTGATTAAGCAAGAATTTTTTTTTGGTGTTAGTATATATCAAGTTGAAAAATCTGTCATATTTTTCCTTTTCGGTTTTAGCATAAAAATACATATATAGAAAAAAAATGATCAATTTTATTACGGCAGAGGCTCAAATATGCCCCTAATGTTTTCGAAATTGTACACATTTGTCCGTCGTTAAAAAGTTGGTGCAAAGATGCCCCTAACGTTTTTTTTTTTGCCATATGTGCCTTTGAGTTAACGAAAAATATTGGAGGGCATATTTGTTCAGTTTCGCAAACGTTAGGGGCATATTTGAGCCATTGAAATTCCTGAATATTATGACACAAAATATCATTGCATTCCAAAACATAAAAAAACATTTGTAATTACAATCCATCCACCATTGCATCACATCAAAATTATACAACTAAAAGAGCAGATGCAATTACAACCATCTTTTAAAGACTGTTTTCACAAACAAGAGTGTCATTTTCCCTTTTCAAAAGATTTTTCTTACTAATGATAATATCATTTTTATTTTTCAATTTGTTGATGATCTGGATAGTTCTTTCTGAATATTTTTCGTCTTCTCAGTCCCAATATCTACATGATAATGGATGCAACAATTGCTGCAATAAAACGTAAACATAAAAAAGGAGATAACTTACGTTAGACTTATGACACATGAAAAAATGTCTCTCGCAGTGCTCAAAATGTTGATAATAATAATAGAAAGAGTATCACATTTTAAGCATTTATACGGTTTCTTACATAACATTCAATGCGGTTTGGCCCTTTCACGAATTTCACGCATAATCAAAATTTAGTAGAATTATTTGAAGTCCATAAGTGAGATGGAGTGCAGTAACACCACGTCCACAAACCCTTCCACAACTCCACACCCACAAACCCTTCCACAACTATTTGAAGAACTCGAAGCTTCCGACATTTCATGAACAAGTGAAAGAATAAGAGAGAAAAGTGAGGGGTTGTATGATAAGTGTGGAGTTTCAAAATGCAGTTGCAATAAATCATTGGCTAGCATAAAGTGCCCTACAAATAAACTGAGAACTATTTGTGCCATAATATTTAGAAATTTCAATGACTCAAATATGCCCCTAACGTTTGCGAAATTGAACAAATATGCCCTCCAATATTACGTTAACTCAAGGGCACATATGGCCCAAAAAAAAAAACGTTAGGGGCATCTTTGCACCAACCTTTTAACGACGAGCAAATGTGTACAATTTCGCAAACGTTAGAGGCATATTTGAGCCTTTGCCGATTTTATTATTATAACAGGATTATTCACAATGTGCTGTGTTGCAGTCTTTCCTTCTGCTTTCTTAGTCATTATTATTTCCCTTTCACGAATCAGAATCGCATCATTGCTGATGCTTATCTGTAGGCTGTGATGATATAGCTTATTGAGTTAATCGGGTTTTGGTGAACTGGACCCGTATCTTGGCAGGGCAAACCAAAATGTGTTGTATGCAGAGTAACGAAATTTAGGATTCATTTAGCTTACCCAACTAGACTATGATGGGGTTGTTGTTGTGTTCACTGGCGGAGCCAGGATTTTCACCTAAGAGGTTCAAAAATACGAAGAAGTAAATACACGAAGAAGCCAAGGGGTTTCAACATCTACTATATGTACATAAAAAAATAATTTTAATCTTGTATATATACTGTAATTTTTTGCCGAGAGGATTCATCCGACTCCCCTGGAGCCTACCTAGCTCTGCGCCTGGTTGTGTCGTATGCTATTCTGGTTTGCGACCATTGCGGTGTCCCTTTCCTTTACCCAATTTGTGATAGATCTCAGCCTACTTACCGTACTCAACCAAGAATAGTCTGTCAAGAGTATAACATAAGTAAGACACTCAAGAATATGAATGAGGCAGCATAGTGATGGGTAGTTTGTAACGATGGTTGCCTCCTCCCATCTGAATGCCAATGATTTCTCCATGATCTGCTATTATCAGGATGCTGTCATGGTTATTGGCAATCTGCTATGGTTGTATTTTCTGACTCTGCTTTCTTGGTCATATCCTTTCCCTTTCAAAAATTACAATCATAAGACGTGTAATACCGATGATTCTGTGTAGGCTGTGATGATGAAGATTCTTGAATTTATTGGTTTTGGGTCAATTGGACCTGTATGTTTGGTGGGGCATGTGGAGCCGAATCATAAATCAGGATTGTATTATAAGCATAGATTTATGGGTAATTAGATTGAAACTGGTCCAGATGGAGTAATATCGATATTTTTGTTTACCTCAAATTTAGGTAATCAATTGAATTTGTAAATGAGGTATAGAATATGTGGGTGAACTTTAATCTATTTGGTTGATAGGAAATGTATACGGGTTCACTGCAATTGATACGTGTCTATATGTGTGATTGCCGTGAGCAAATGGATCGATGTTGACGATTTATATTAAATATATATGTATTAAGTAATATATAAATATTGGATGAGTAAATAAGCTTAAAGAACACACAAATCCGGACCAATATCAGAGAGAGAGAGAGAGAGAGAGAGAGAGAGAGAGAGAGAGAGAGAGAGATTTTATATATTTTGCTATTACAATGTTCTTGATCTGGAAAAGCAACCCTTGAAAGTAGGGAAATGTCTCCTATTTATAGTTTTGCCTTATAGGCCTTCTATACAACATAAAGCCCTTTTGAATAAAAAAAACCCTAAAAGGATGAGGTTGGGTCGTACGGTCTGACACCCGTACGATTGGCAGTACAATGTGGCAGAACGGTCTTGACGCGTGGCAATGGTGTAACGGAACACCCGGACTAACGGCCATGATCACTCGGACTAACGGCCACGACCAACCGGATGAACGGCCATGATCACCCGGACTAACGACCACGATCAACTCGGCTATGGAGAAACCGGACTGAACGATTTCCTTCGCTTTCTTCTGATCAACCACTTCTAGTGCGATACCTCCGGTCCGGAAGAAAGTCTTCACGCTCGTGCTTGTTTCTTTCTTCCCTCGATTCCCGGTCTCACTGGTCTAACATAAATCCGATTTTTACCGTATACAAATAGTCCCCACACTTTCCGGACCGTAGTTTTACCGGAGTAACAGGAAGTGGATGAGTCACGAAACCGGTGGTTTCATAAGCTCGTTCTTAGCTTTTCATTTTGGCGGGAACGGTTGCGTCATGTCCCTCTGCCATCAGCCACGTGTCTCATCCCGAGCGGCCAACTTTGGCAACCGCAGTAACGCACATCATTTCAAATCACGTCTTATTAATTGTGGGACATGTGGCACCCCCGGTTGGCTAGGATCTATAACCGTCTCGGTTCCCATGCCTATATAAGGCCTTTAACCCCTTCATTACGCCATTTTGCTTCACCTCTTCTCCACTTCTAATCATCTTCCATTTCATATTTCTTGCTGATTCAACCGTTTTCTCCCCTTGATTCATTGCTTATATTGTGCGAAAGAAAACCAACTCTGCCAACTTCTTCATTTGCTGTTTTCCTATCGAAAGTGCTGCTTTGTTTCTTCTCAGTTTGCCATTTTGAATTTTTTCAAGTGCTCCTTCTCCTATTTTTTTTTTTGACTTCTCCCTTTTCGAATTCGCCAATCTCCTTTTCCATAACTTTTAAATGTCTGCCAACACAGAAACCACCTCCCATGATGTTCCCTCGGTTTCTTCTCAAGGAATCGAGCCAAATTCACAACCCAAGGGAAAAATCACCTTTGAGCCCACTGCTTTGGACATTGTACCATCCAAACCCAACTATAACAAAGATTTTGAAGTTGAGAAGCCTTCTCTGGTTGCTGATAGAGGGTTTTTGATGTAAGACGGTACCCGTCGTCCATTACCGAGGACAAACTTGATCAAGTCCGGGCTGATTGCGGATGGGATAACCGTCCGGTACAAGTGTTTGCCCCCGGACCTGATGAATCGATCACCGATCACGGGAGGGCTTCCTATACGTTTACACCTATCCTTTTACACTCAAGCTCGACCCCCCAATCGACCCAGTTATTTTGGATATGTGCCGGACATATAATGTAACCCTTGCCCAGATTGGTCCGATAGTCTGGAGGACCGTGGCCTGCCTCCGGTTGTTGGCCAACAACTTGCAGAAGGAGTTTACGATGGCTCACTTCATCCGATTATATTCCCCGAGGTTGTTCCGAGGGGGTGTAATAAAGCTTGCCAAGCGAAGCCGGAACCCAATCTTTTAGAAGATGGATGAAGATAGAGACCGAGGTTGGCTAGAGCGCTACGTCCAGGTGAGGACCGCGAACATTATTCCGGCCAACTATATGCCCTTTCCGGAGAGGTGGAATAATAATCGTAAGTGTCTCAGTTCTTTTAATAGTTAACTCCAAATGTTTTGTCAAACACTTTCATATTATAACTTTTTTTGTCCCCTTCTTTATACCAGCCGTGACATGGATACCTCCGGCTGTCCGGAACATGAACGAATGGGTTGGTGCTCTCTTTAGCCAACACAGCCATGAAGCATGGACATGGGGACTCCTGTCGCGTGGCCGATGGGTCTCTCAAAACCATGGTAATACTATGCTTGGGTCGGAATTTATTGCATTTTCTACCTTTCCTTTTTTATAACATCTTCGGTATTCAGGTTTACCCAAGGGCTCGGTGGACCTAAGACCGGAGCCAGCGGACGAACCCGCTGCTCCGGCACCCGAATTTGATTCAGCAGGTACGTCCCGTATTATTGCTGTTGCCAACAAGAGGAGGAGAAATGACAAAGGGCAGAAACCGAAAAAGAGGGCAAGGAGAGTCGTTCGGACTCTAAGAGACAAAACAGAGCCCGATTTCCTCGTCCGGAGGATCGGTGTGACCCCTTCTGTTGCTTCTATTCCGGAGGAGGGTACCACCTTTTCATCACTTCCTTCAGCCGGGGAAGGACCGTCAGCTCCGGCATTGCACACAGGTGGGGAAGAAGTTCATTACCCGACTCCTCTAAGGTCGATTGAATTTGTTGATATTTCAGGTGATGCTTCACCACCCGAGGAGACCCCCCTGCAAAGGACCAGAAGATCAGGGCATGCACCAGCTGTCGAAGCCGATCAGAGGGCTGAGCCGGTCCCCAAGACCGAGGCTCCAATGGATGTTGGTCCATTGCCCGACTGCAAGACTGGTGCAACTTCTGAGATCCCTGCCTCTACCGAGGCTGCTCCGAGTTCTCCAACTCCAGCTTTAAGGTCGGATAATTTTGATGACATGTTCTCGGATACTCCTCCTGCTACTGGGGAAGCTGCCGGTTTTGGATATCTCCCTATCCCTCGAGTCACGAGGGCAGCTAGCCGGTTCATCGAGACTGGTGCAAGGGATAGCCTGGTGCGCATCTTTCCGGCCCCAAGTATGGAACCTAGAAGGACAAGATCGGTCGTGATTACCGTCCCCGAGGACTGCAACTTTTTGTCTCGTCCGGTGGGAGTAGCAAGCTACCTGAGGCCCCTCGTCTCGGACTCGAACAAACGGAAGATGAACGGAGTCCCCTGGCAGAGTCTCATTAACGATGGCATGCACGCGGGCAATCGAGTAAGCTTATCAGCCTATCCTTGCGTAATAGGAATTTTAGCTTCTCGTTTATCCGAATTTCAACTTCTTGTTTCTTTTACAGAGTGTGGTGCTTGTTAATGAAGCCTTCGTCTGCGCTCAGCAAGAAGTTGACGATCTTAAGGGCCAGCTGGATGCCCAGGGTCGAGAAACGGAGAAGTTCCAGCACCTTTTGCTGGTGAAGGAGGATGAATTGAACTGAGCTGTTGCCCATTCCAACCTTCAACCCGAGCTCGACGCGGCGAAGGCCGAAAACCTTTGATTAAAGAATAAGTTGGCCGAGATGGTCGAGAAGAACCGGCTTCTAGAAGCGGACAAGGTCGGCCTTAGCCAAGACAACGCTCGTTTTTCTTCGAGGATTGGTGAGCTCGAAACCATTATCTCTCAACTCCAGGGTGAGCTTGACTCGGTCAAGTTTGATGCCGTGAACATGGACGAGAGGCATCGGCTGCTTGAATCTGAGAGTGCAAAGTACACGGAGAGGATGAGGGTGTTCGAGAAAAAAGCCGAGGACAGGACCCGGATATGTGACGAGCTGAAAATCGAACTCGAGGAGACGGCCGAGGCTAATGACCTTCTCAAAGCCGAGCTCGAGTCGGCCACTCAAATCCAAAGAGTCTTTGATGAAGAGAGGGATGAACTAGTGGCCAAGCTGGCCTAGGCTGAGGCCGATTTGGCAGAAGCCCTTAGAAGTGTGGAGGCTGCCGAGGTGTCACGACCCAGCCCCGTGGGCCGCGACTGGTGCCCTACTGGGACACCCCAAACGAACTCACACCCAGATCATCGTAATCAGACTCGTCCAAACACAATATACGATACTCAAACTCAACATCGTAATCAGACATCTACCGAACACTTATCCTAAGCAGTCGCCCGTACAAATCAAACAAATCACAAATCAGGAAAGAGGCGGAAAATACATCGCCAAATTTTCACACACACACATCCGAAGGGTGGCGGAATGCACATCGCCCCCAGAAGCATACACATACATACAAAATCAGAGGCCGACTTGGCCATAGTAGTGTACGGGCCGCTTAAGAACACAAAACTGACTCACATGCGAACACACCGGACCCACGACCCACAAATCTGACTACAGGCCTCTAGACAAACAGAACATAAGACATATGAACATAGGACGGGACAGGGCCCCGCCGTACCCACTCATCCAAGTATACAGAATACAGACACAACAAAAGATATGTACCAAAAGTAGGCTCCGGATCAAGGGGAGCTCTCCAACACAGCAGACTGAGTAGCCTAAATCGGAGGACCACCCAGACGAGCTTCTGTACCTGCGGGCATGAAACACAGCCCCCGAAGAAACGGGGGTCAGTACGGGAGAAGTACTGAGTATGTAAAGCAGAGGGTACAGAAATCACAAACACAGCGGGAGTCAGAAGGAACAAACACACCGTTATCGCAAACAAAGCAAACCTGTGCGGGAGGCGAACGTACAAATGCAAATCAAATCATGTATAGGGTTTAGGAACGTGGTCACCCCCCCGACGCTGGTGCCACAACACATCATAACTCCAGAAGTTTTCAAATCTCCGTACAGTCTCCAGACACATCATATCACACACACATCATATCATCAGAACATATCAAATGCCATATCACATCATAACTCCATAAACGGTAACCGGCCCTATGGCGAGGCCTCGGAAACCGTAACACATCATAACTCCCGAATATATTATAGCGCGCACGATCACAAAGTCGGCCCGGGTACCGACGAACGAAGTCATAGCAGACAGCACGAACAGAGTAGTGCAGAAACCATATGCATATCAAAAATAATTTACCGAACTCAACATATAATTTACATATAAGTATACACTGACACCAAGAGGCTCGGAGTAGGAATCGGATTGATAAAAGTAGACATATAGAGGTTACGAAGTTCCGAGCCGTCAATTCGTAAGAAAACTGTTCATGAGTCACTCTTTCGGAATCCTCACATCATCCAAAGTACAGAACGTGCATTAATGGCACAGGAAGTTTCCAACGCATCCTTGGGTCATAAACAAACAGTCGCAGATTAAAACAGACACAAACGAATCAATCAAACTGAATAAGGGGAGCCTCGGGGCTCGCGGGCCCACCTCGGGTCAAATTGAGGCGGCGGACACAAATCGCAGGTTTTCGACTTCATATAGTCATTTACAAAAGTTTCGAAGAGTTTCGGACTCAACAGCACAAGTTATGGAGGTACGAGCGTTCTTTTACCCAAATGGGACCAAAAGGGTTCAATCGCGCTGAATGAATAGTGCTCGAACTTGAACCTCGATTTCCGGGAACAGAGTTATTCCCGAGATTCTGAAATTTACCTAGTAGGTCTAGGACATGCCAAAAGAATGAGAGTTAGGCTTTACATACCTGGTTGGCGCCTTACGCTCCTCAAATCGCAGTTCCCGTTTCGTCCAGAAACTGCAAATGGTCACTTTTACCAGTTACTATTCATGAGAATTAACATATTCATCTTTGGGCTAAACTTGGCTACCGAAATTTCGGCAGCATTTCCCCTATAAATCTAACACCCCCGAGACTTAGCTCGGCTCAAAATACAACAACAACAACAGCCCAAACGTCATTAAGCCATACAACCCACAATTATACTACATAAACTTCAAAATTTCACTTTAATACATAAGTTGACAATTCTTGATTCAACTTCAAAAGTCCAAATCTATTTCCACATTAGTGTATTCATTCACCATTATTCAAACACACCACACACAAGTCCCAAACCACATACAAACACCCCCAAAGTTCATTACTTTCAAATTTTCAATCAAAACACCAAAAGTTACGACGAGCGTTCTAACTTGCGTCGTTTCATTCCAAATTCGTTAATGTCAACCATAAACCTTATTTAAGGTCTTTAGTGTCATAAATATACTATGATATACACCAATATCCCAAAGGTATACATTTTTCCGATAACGTCCGAAATCATTTTCTAACACCAATTCAATTCTCCAAACATTCACTTACGATACAAAGGTCATGACAACACAACTAACAACCTTAAACAAAGTCAATTCACACTTGTTCTCCTATCTTAAGGCACACGGCCAAACACACTCTTTTCACACACACACGCCACACACAAACACAACCCCATCCCATAATCTTTACACTAATACAATCACCAACACATACATATTCATTTCATGACATTAAAACATAAAAATCTTACCTTTTTTTTGAAATTCCGATTTGCCGCAAACGAGCACCTTACGCCAAACTAATTGTCTTACGTCGGAGAGCGTCTTTAGCACTTCATAACTATGCAAAACTCAAGATTTTTAAGGCCAAGATCAAAGCTTGCCAATTTTTTTTTTCTTTCCTAAACCCTCTCGGCCGAGAGCTATTTGAGAGCTTTCTCAAGATTTTTTTTTTTTGTTTTTTGAACTTAATCTTGATAATTCCAACTCAAGCTTGTATATATCCACTACATAGAGGTCATGTGCATAGCACATGACCATTTAAATTGGTTTTGGGCCTCCACAATGGCCGGCCACTTCAAGGTCTTGGGCTTGATTTCCTTGCTCAATTTCTTGGCCCAATGCATAAAACGTCCCGTTTTGTAATTCCCGAAACAAATTTCCAAAATTCCAAATTTACCCTCGGCCTTCCCCGAGGTCTTGACATTTATGACTCCATAACCAACATGTTCATATTCACCAAAATCAAAATATTTCCTCAACGCACACAAGTCTTCTTTATTTCTCGATTTCCCGTTATACGAAAATACGGGGCATAACATTCCTCCCCCCTTAAGAACATTCGTCCTCGAATGTTGAATCGAATTCATGGGTGTCGTACTACTCCGGGAGGGTTCTCTTGATAGTTGTCCTTTATTGATTTCTCTGACATGTCTTCTTTACCAATACTAGGGTAGATTTTTCACATCTCTGACTCAAATACCTTCATAGTACCTTTTCTCATACTCTACGTAATCACCGAACTCTGCATTATATTCTTGTAAGGGACGGACGCTTTCCAGACACCATCGTCAATATCATCTTCTTTTCACACTCCTGAGTTTCCTTACCACATCGTCGTAATCTCACTCTACTTCCTATCAGATACTTCATACGGAACAGATTCACAGTCGAAGTCAGACGTACGGACTCACATCGAACAAATCCAAAATCAGAATCAAAGATACGGAATTGTTTCATACAGAGTCGTGATCAGACAAACCGAAACATATCAAACATACGCGCGGTCAAAATCAAACACACCGAAGCATATCAGATGGATGTATATCCAGAGTCAGACCCACAGAGGTGTGCCAGACAGAAACGGATTCAGAATCAAACGCACAAAAGGTTCATCGGACGGGAACCTAGTCGAACGCAGAGGTACAGAGGTGTACAAGGTAGAGCCTCATCGGAATCGGAAATGCAGAAGCACCACAGATAGATTGTCAATTTAGGATCAAATCATTCACATTAAGGCTCCAATAATTCATGAGAATTTCCTCTTTATTTGCAAACTCACTCATCGGTCGTCACATAATTTACCTTGCGTCTTACGTATCAACTCTTTCAAAGATTCTATCCATTCACACTGCTCACCTTTCATTTATCTCAACATCAATTGCCGGGGCTCGGCTCTTACCCCGCATAGGCACAAGATAAAAATCATACGCACACACATACACATACACACGCTCACTCATACCTTACTGGCGAACATCTCTGGCTGTTATTCAAATTCGTTCAATTTCCCAAGCGGTGTCATACCCTTTTCCTTTTTGCCCATTTAGTCCGCCTCGTTCCGCGCGGCTCTCGCGAGGGCACTAATTATTCCACACACATTCTATTTATCCTTGGTTACCCCAAATTCTCATTTACGTTAATCATACTTAAACTTATGAAAACTTGCATCACTTCCCAGGGGGTCACCCATCCCAGAATTGCTCTGGCCTGAGCACGCTTAACCCTGAAACTTTTGCGCATTTTGGCGCGTTAGGGCTGATATAATTTCGTCAATTGCCCCGCACGACCTTTGTCACTTAATTTTTAGGCCAAACGGGGTCTTAGCAAATTTTTCGGAAATTTTTTCATAGCGGGTCCCACTCTGACTCAAAGAGGTCATTTGCTCTTCTAGCTGAGTGGTCTATCGTTCTAGCCTTCCAAATCTCATATATTTTCCTCCCACATGCACAGATAACTGCCTCGGATATTTTCATTAATTCGGATTCTTACCCTACTTTTACTGACACACACAAAAAGAATACCGCATAATACTGAGGTACAAACCTATCATTGCACGTATTTATTCAGAAAAGGGTTAGTAATATACCTGGGTCTGTGTCTGGGGGTGCCTCTGGGTCCCGACGACCAGTCAAAGCATAGATGCGGTTCGAGGGACCGCTAGAATCTGAACCCCCACCACGGCCTCTACCGCGGCCCGCTGGTGCTGGCATACCTCGCCCCGTAGAGCGCGTGGCCGAAGGTGTAGATGACGAACCAGCAGCGGACCTCATCGGCGGTGCTGCGCTACCGGAACCACCTGTCCATGGGCAATCCCGCATGATATGGCCCTGGCGGCCGCAAGCAAAACAGGCCCCCGTGGCCCTGAAGCACTCACCTGGGTGCGACCTTCCACAATACGAACACTGGGGTATGGGTGGCCTAGACTGACTGGGACCCCTGCTCGCCTGAGGACCTGGGGCTCTGGAACTCTGGTCTGCCCTGGACGGTCCCGCTCCATCAAACCTTTTACCCGCAAACTGTGTGTCCCGGCCTGACGGAGGAAAGTACCCACTGGACTGATACTGAGGCTGCCCGCCCCGGGAATCTCCAGAATACCCTGCTGATCTGGCCCTCTTGGGCCGTCTCCCATCATACTCTCTACTGGGCCGATCTGCCCGGTGCCGGTTCTCCATCCCTTGGGCGTAGGCCTGTAAACGGGCGATGTCCATATCTGTCTGCAATGACACCGCCATACACCCGTCAATCAAGTAACGATCCAGCCCCATAACATATCTATGCATCCGATCTGTCATATCTGCCACCACGGCAGGGGCATACCGGGCCAGAGAATCAAACTCCAAGTTATATTCACGAACGCTTCGACCCCTCTGCTGCAGATGCAAAAACCGATCAGCTCGCTCCCGACGTAACTCTGGGGGCAGAAAGTGGCGGGTGAAAGCAGTCACAAACTGATCCCACATGGCTGGAGGAGCACCCTCACCCCGGGACAGCTCCCATGTCTCATACCAATGCGCGGCAACGTCCCGAAGTCTATGCGAAGCTAGCTCAACTGACTCGGTCTCTGACGCCCTGACCAAGTCTAAGGCACGCCGCATCCCCCGAATGAAGTCATGGGGGTCCTCGTCGGGCTTAGACCCGAAAAACTCTGGAGGGCCACATAACAAGAACTCCCGAACTCTCAGGCTTTCCCGCCTGTCCTCATCATCATCGTCCCTCCGCCCGCGTCTGCGAGCCTGTCCGGCTACAATCGTGGTCAACAACTGTACAGCCTCCCTCAGGGTCCTATCCTCCGCCCCTGGCTGAGAAGCTGGAGTCTCAGGAGCGGGTACATGGACCTCTGGAGCTGCTGAAGGTCCCGCTCCAGGCTGTACTAATGGGGGTGTAGCAGACCCCTCAGAATGAGGTGTAACCTCAGGCAAATCATAAACACGAGCCCGAGTAGCCCGTTGTGCCTGACTGGTCTCTCCCACCTTCGCCTTGCCCTTCTGGGCCGCCGTTGCCTTCTTCGGAGGCATCACTGCAAACACAGCAACGGGTCAGATCAGAATGACCCTAATAACACAGCTCTATCGCACGATCTAAGATTTCAAAGAAAAGGCAACACAACATCCTAGATGTCCCGTAGCTTCCTGTTTATAGATGTGGTGCACAACACATCGATAAACAAGACTCTACTAGACACGGCCTGTAGACATTCCGAGGACAAACCGCTCTGATACCACTTTTGTCACGACCCAGCCCCGTGGGCCGCGACTGGTGCCCTACTGGGACACCCCAAACGAACTCACACCCAGATCATCGTAATCAGACTCGTCCAAACACAATATACGATACTCAAACTCAACATCGTAATCAGACATCTACCGAACACTTATCCTAAGCAGTCGCCCGTACAAATCAAACAAATCACAAATCAGGAAAGAGGCGGAAAATACATCGCCAAATTTTCACACACACACATCCGAAGGGTGGCGGAATGCACATCGCCCCCAGAAGCATACACATACATACAAAATCAGAGGCCGACTTGGCCATAGTAGTGTACGGGCCGCTTAAGAACACAAAACTGACTCACATGCGAACACACCGGACCCACGACCCACAAATCTGACTACAGGCCTCTAGACAAACAGAACATAAGACATATGAACATAGGACGGGACAGGGCCCCGCCGTACCCACTCATCCAAGTATACAGAATACAGACACAACAAAAGATATGTACCAAAAGTAGGCTCCGGATCAAGGGGAGCTCTCCAACACAGCAGACTGAGTAGCCTAAATCGGAGGACCACCCAGACGAGCTTCTGTACCTGCGGGCATGAAACACAGCCCCCGAAGAAACGGGGGTCAGTACGGGAGAAGTACTGAGTATGTAAAGCAGAGGGTACAGAAATCACAAACACAGCGGGAGTCAGAAGGAACAAACACACCGTTATCGCAAACAAAGCAAACCTATGCGGGAGGCGAACGTACAAATGCAAATCAAATCATGTATAGGGTTTAGGAACGTGGTCACCCCCCCGACGCTGGTGCCACAACACATCATAACTCCAGAAGTTTTCAAATCTCCGTACAGTCTCCAGACACATCATATCACACACACATCATATCATCAGAACATATCAAATGCCATATCACATCATAACTCCATAAACGGTAACCGGCCCTATGGCGAGGCCTCGGAAACCGTAACACATCATAACTCCCGAATATATTATAGCGCGCACGATCACAAAGTCGGCCCGGGTACCGACGAACGAAGTCATAGCAGACAGCACGAACAGAGTAGTGCAGAAACCATATGCATATCAAAAATAATTTACCGAACTCAACATATAATTTACATATAAGTATACACTGACACCAAGAGGCTCGGAGTAGGAATCGGATTGATAAAAGTAGACATATAGAGGTTACGAAGTTCCGAGCCGTCAATTCGTAAGAAAACTGTTCATGAGTCACTCTTTCGGAATCCTCACATCATCCAAAGTACAGAACGTGCATTAATGGCACAGGAAGTTTCCAACGCATCCTTGGGTCATAAACAAACAGTCGCAGATTAAAACAGACACAAACGAATCAATCAAACTGAATAAGGGGAGCCTCGGGGCTCGCGGGCCCACCTCGGGTCAAATTGAGGCGGCGGACACAAATCGCAGGTTTTCGACTTCATATAGTCATTTACAAAAGTTTCGAAGAGTTTCGGACTCAACAGCACAAGTTATGGAGGTACGAGCGTTCTTTTACCCAAATGGGACCAAAAGGGTTCAATCGCGCTGAATGAATAGTGCTCGAACTTGAACCTCGATTTCCGGGAACAGAGTTATTCCCGAGATTCTGAAATTTACCTAGTAGGTCTAGGACATGCCAAAAGAATGAGAGTTAGGCTTTACATACCTGGTTGGCGCCTTACGCTCCTCAAATCGCAGTTCCCGTTTCGTCCAGAAACTGCAAATGGTCACTTTTACCAGTTACTATTCATGAGAATTAACATATTCATCTTTGGGCTAAACTTGGCTACCGAAATTTCGGCAGCATTTCCCCTATAAATCTAACACCCCCGAGACTTAGCTCGGCTCAAAATACAACAACAACAACAGCCCAAACGTCATTAAGCCATACAACCCACAATTATACTACATAAACTTCAAAATTTCACTTTAATACATAAGTTGACAATTCTTGATTCAACTTCAAAAGTCCAAATCTATTTCCACATTAGTGTATTCATTCACCATTATTCAAACACACCACACACAAGTCCCAAACCACATACAAACACCCCCAAAGTTCATTACTTTCAAATTTTCAATCAAAACACCAAAAGTTACGACGAGCGTTCTAACTTGCGTCGTTTCATTCCAAATTCGTTAATGTCAACCATAAACCTTATTTAAGGTCTTTAGTGTCATAAATATACTATGATATACACCAATATCCCAAAGGTATACATTTTTCCGATAACGTCCGAAATCATTTTCTAACACCAATTCAATTCTCCAAACATTCACTTACGATACAAAGGTCATGACAACACAACTAACAACCTTAAACAAAGTCAATTCACACTTGTTCTCCTATCTTAAGGCACACGGCCAAACACACTCTTTTCACACACACACGCCACACACAAACACAACCCCATCCCATAATCTTTACACTAATACAATCACCAACACATACATATTCATTTCATGACATTAAAACATAAAAATCTTACCTTTTTTTTGAAATTCCGATTTGCCGCAAACGAGCACCTTACGCCAAACTAATTGTCTTACGTCGGAGAGCGTCTTTAGCACTTCATAACTATGCAAAACTCAAGATTTTTAAGGCCAAGATCAAAGCTTGCCAATTTTTTTTTTCTTTCCTAAACCCTCTCGGCCGAGAGCTATTTGAGAGCTTTCTCAAGATTTTTTTTTTTTGTTTTTTGAACTTAATCTTGATAATTCCAACTCAAGCTTGTATATATCCACTACATAGAGGTCATGTGCATAGCACATGACCATTTAAATTGGTTTTGGGCCTCCACAATGGCCGGCCACTTCAAGGTCTTGGGCTTGATTTCCTTGCTCAATTTCTTGGCCCAATGCATAAAACGTCCCGTTTTGTAATTCCCGAAACAAATTTCCAAAATTCCAAATTTACCCTCGGCCTTCCCCGAGGTCTTGACATTTATGACTCCATAACCAACATGTTCATATTCACCAAAATCAAAATATTTCCTCAACGCACACAAGTCTTCTTTATTTCTCGATTTCCCGTTATACGAAAATACGGGGCATAACACGAGGCTCATACCACGATTGCGGTGGAGTATGAACGGTGGAAGTCTCGGAGGGCCACCCTTGAGCAAGCCGAGCATGGCTTTGCGGATCTCCCGGCCCTGATACTCGAAGCTAAAAGGGTAGAGGAAGAAGCTAAGAGAGCTCTCGATACTGACTCCGAAGATTCCGAGCGGACAGTATCCGAACATTCCGGATCCAGCCACACCAGATAGACCAGGGCCTGTATTTAGCCTTTATTTTGTCTTTTGCCTTTTTGGCTTGATTTTTGTTTTTCTACTTCGTAGGGATTTCAGGTGTAAAAAACTTCACATATATGAAATGTGCATTTTTCTTGACTTTCTTTATTCTTTTGCTTGAATGCTTGTTACGACTTTTGCCCGAATTGTCGGTCCGTTTTAAGGACAAGCAGAGACTCGGAGTCATTATTTCGGACTGTGCCTGAATATTGGCTTTTCTCTTCATCCGGTACGTTTTGTCCAGAAATTTGATCGAGTGGTTTGCCCGTTGGACTTATTTATGCTTTGTGAATTCATACGTCTCCGAATCACGTTAGGCATTTTTAGGGCCGATATTTTTTCGGCTATTCACTTATCATAGATTAGGTTCGGACACCTGAATCCCTACCTTACCAATTTCTGATGGAGCAGTCCCCATTCGAGGGTGTTAAAGATTTTGGCTCGGATCATTGTGACCTTGTTGCCTTTGTCGAATTTCGACTGTAGTGTCCGGAGCAGGGTATATGAATAAAGCGGTGCCGAAATACGGCGGTAATCACCGGGGTAGGGTGTTTTGACAAGAAGACATATCCGAAATGCAATAATCCGAACTTTGATAATCTTTGTATTGCAAGTATTTGTACGTACATGATATGAGAATTTTTTCCGTTTCCTTCTGTTTTTGCCGCAGCAAATACTAAATGGACACGATTCATTCTGATCGTTTGGTCCTTACATCGAAACCTAATATAGAAGGTCCGGTTTTGATTTTGCCGTAGCAAATGCTAAGTGGACACGATTCATTCTGATCGTTTGGTCCTTACATCGAAACCTAATACGGAAGGTCCGGTTTTAGTTTGTTGAGCTCCTTTGTTTTCGATTAACCGGGGTAAACCTCGATGTGGGTATAGTAGTACCCTAGTGCTTATCCGAGCTGCAAGATCGGGCAAGCACTATCAAGTCCCCACTCTTAGGGTGTGGCCCCGAGTTTCCGGGCGCTTGTCCTCGTCTTTATCAAGTAACACGTTGTACTTGTTGCCTCATTAAAAACCTTGTCGGAAAACCCATTTTGGGACAAAACCGTACTAAGGAAAAGAGTGCAACACGTGTTTTCAGACCTAGCTCCTAACTTTATCCGGTACTTGACTTCCTGCAAAAAAAGAAAAGGTTAATAAACAAGGTGCCCATACCTTATCAGTAGTATCTCTTCAAATGAACCACATTCCAGTTATTGCGCAACCGTTGCCCGTCTATGGATTCCAGCTGATACGATCCTTTGCCCGTTACCTCGGTTATCTTGTACGACCCTTCCCAAGTTCGGACCCAATTTTTCATCGTTGGGATTCTTGGTGTTCAAGGTAACTTTCCGAAGCACCAAGTCCCCAACTTGGAAATGTCAAAAATTGGCCCTCCGGTTGTAGTGCCTTTCCATTCTCTGCTTCTGGGCTACAATACGGACCAACGTGTTTTCGCGAAGTTCATCCGTGAGATCGAGTTTTACGGTCATGGCCTCCTCGTTTGACTCTTCGGTGGAGTACCTGAACCGGAGATTCGCTTCACCAACTTCTACGGGAATGAGGGCTTCGACCCCGTAGACCAACGAGAAAGGTGTTTCTCCCGTGCTTGATTTCGATGTGGTTCTGCAAGCCCACAATACCTCCGGTAGTACTTCCCTCCAGTGATGCTTTGACATTTCAAGTCTTTTCCTCAGATTTTGGATTATTGTTTTATTCATGGATTCCGCCTGTCTGTTCGTACACGGATGATATGGAGTTGATATGATTTTCTTGATCTTCAACCCTTCGAGGAAATCATTGACTTTGCCGCCAATGAACTGAGGACCATTATCACAAGTTATCTCTGCCGGGATGCCGAAACGACAAATAATGTGGTCCCATATGAAGTCAATAACTTCCTTCTCTCTAATTTTTTTGAAGGCTTGCGCTTCAACCCATTTGGAGAAATAGTCAGTCATAAACAAAAAAAAAACGGGCCTTACCTGGTGCCTATGGAAATGGGCCAACAATGTCCATTCCCCACTTCATGAAGGGCCAAGGTGACATCACCGAATGCAGCAACTCCCCGGGCTGATGAATCATCGAGGCATGCCTTTGACACCCGTCACATTTCCGGACAAAATTCTTCGAATCTTCCTCCATCCGGTTCTAATAGTAACCGACTCTGATAATTTTTCAGACCAAGGCTTCAGCACCGGAGTGATTGCCGCAGGTCCCTTCGTGTACTTCTCTCATCACATACTCCGTTTCTCCGGGACCCAAACACTTGGCCAGGGGTCTGAAGAAAGACCGTCGATACATTTGGCCGTCTACCAAGCAGAAACGCGCAGCTTTTGTCCTTAGTGATCGTGATTCTTTTGGGTCACTCGGGAGCTTTCCGTCTCGCAAGTAGTTGATGAACTTGTTTCGCCAATCCCACGTTAAACCCATTGTGTTTATTTCAGCATGTCCGTTTTCTATCGCTGAATTCATCAAGTGCACCATAGTCCCGGGGTTGATTTCTTCCCCTTCGACTGAAGATCCCAAATTGGCCAATGCATCGGCTTCGCTGTTCTGCTCCCTAGGTACATGCTGCATGGTCCATTCTTTAAATCGGTGTAGTATCACTTGGATTTTTTCCAGATACCTTTGCATCCGTTCGTCCTTGACCTCGAAGACGCTATTCACCTGGTTAACGACCAAGAGAGAGTCGCACTTTGCTTCAATTATTTCGGCCCCCATACTCCGGGCTAATTCCAAACCTGCAATCATAGCCTCATACTCGGCTTCATTGTTAGTCAATTTAACTGTTCTAATGGATTGTCGAACGGCATCCCCGGCGGGGGTTCTAAGGACGATTCCTAGCCCGGAACCTTTGAGGTTCGAGGCCCCGTCCGTGTGTAGCGACCAAATACCCGAAGCTTTCCCCGAGGTTAGCAGAAGTTCTTTCTCAACCTCGGGGACCATAGCCGGGGTGAAGTCTGCCACAAAATCGGCCAAGATCTGGGACTTGATGGCCGTCCGAGGCTTGTATTCGATATCATATCCGCTAATCTCTACGGCCCATTTAGTTAGCCTACCCGATAATTCTGGTTTATGCATGATGTTCTTTAGGGGGTAAGTAGTCACTACACATATCAGATGGCATTGAAAGTAAGGCTTGAGCTTTCTAGAAGCACTTACCAATGCCAATGCCAACTTTTCCAGGTGGGGATAACGGGTCTTCGCATCCCCTAAAGTTCTACTCACATAATATATAGGGAATTGCGTACCTGATTCTTCTCGGACCAAAACACCACTTACTGCTACCTTGGAGACGGCAAGGTAGAGAAAAAGCTGCTCGTCCGCTTTCGGTGTGTGCAGTAGCGGCGGGCTGAACAAGTACCTTTTCAATTCTTGCAAAGCTCTTTGATACTCTCGTATCCAAACGAAGTCATTCTTCTTCCTTAGCAAAGAGAAAAAGCGGTGATTCTTATTCGAGGACCTCGATATGAAACGACTCAGCGCCGCTATTCATCCGGTGAGCCTCTGCACTTCTTTGACATTATTTACCACCTCAATATCCTCGATAACTTTGATCTTATCCGGTTTGATTTCTATCCCCCGGTTTGACACCATGAAACCCAAAAATTTACCAGAACGGACACCGAAGGCACATTTTTCCGGGTTAAGCTTCATGTTGTGCTTGCGGAGTACATCGAAGGTTTCCTGCAGATGCTTTAAATGGTCCTCTGTTTCCAGGGACTTGACCACCATGTCATCAATATAAACTTCTATTGTTTTTGTTGACACCAAATTTTGTCCTGCCTCTCCTCCGAAATACTTATTTATGCTTCTAATATTTTTGGAAAATTAAAAAATATATATTTATATTTTTTTCTATAATTAGCCTCTTATTAATACCGGCGTTTCATTAATCCATTACAGTTACTAGCCATTATTATTATTATTATTATTCACAATTTTTATCATTTCGGCATTTTACCAGCTTACGCACACGCATCGCATTTATCTTTGCATGATTAAATAATAGTGTTTATTTACTGTGAATTTTCGAAATATTATTGCACGGCTATTACAACACCATTTTTTTTATTATCTGAGCACTAATAATTACATATTTTATATTAAGTAACATTTTAATCCATATTAATTCAGTCCATAATTAAATCCTAAAACTATTTTGGGCTAAAGCCTAATTTGTGAAACCAACCCAATTTTCGGACCAATCCACATTTTTAATACCCAGCCCAACATTTTTCAGCCCACTATTCATTCAAACAGACCCGCCCATACCTGTTTGATTTGTACCCGACCCGGCCCAAATACCCTTTTAACAAAATATGAAACCTTAGGGTTTCATATTTTTTCCTTCAGCCCACACCCCCCCCCCCTTTTCTTTTTCTCCTCTTTCTCTCTCTCTTCGCTCCCTCCTCTCTCTCGTTTCCCCACCACCGCCGCTCCTCTTCATCATATCCCAACCCTACCACCGCCGCCTACACCCCGCTCCCACTTCCCTCTGTCCCCCACTTCCCTTTGTCACCCGCTCTTCTCTCTCTTCCTTCAAACAAAACTAAAAAAAAAAACTATAAATAAGTTGTTGAGTTGAATCAAAAAATGAGAAAAACAAAAAACGGGCAATCCCTCGAAATTAGACAGGTTTTAAAACCCCCAAAAATTGCCTTGAAAAAAACAAGAGGGGAACCCTAAATCCCTAAAAAATAGAGAGGATTTTTCTGGGATTCATGAAATTTCCCAAGAACTAGGTAATACTGAGTTCTTCAGCCTCTGAATTAGTTTTTTTTTTAGCAGTCATAGTATCGATTAATATCGAAAAAACATACCAGACGTTTTTTCCTTTTTTTTACTGCTTCGAATTCAAATGATACCAACTCGGAAGTTCGTGGAGTTTCGAGGGTAAATCGAGACTCCGCACCTCACTTCGCTGCACACAAAAGAGGTAAACCTTAATGCATTTATTACTCATAGTCTTTAATTTCTGTTTTGGTTAAGATTTTAGTTTATTCTGCTATATGTTTAGTGGTTATGTAGTTTCTGTGTCGTCGCGTTATTTGCTTGATGTTTGGGAGCTGTTAGGATAGGATATCAATCGTTAAGTGAATTTGAAAGATGTCTATTGTAGTTCGGATGTTTAAGACTGAATTTCCAAGACTCAGGACACACTCAAAACCGAATATACATAGGATATACAGTGGGTTAACAAGATAAGAAGAAGATATACATTCGATATACACCAGATATACACACCCTGATATGTATATTTTAGGTATATTGTATGTATGTTTAAAACAGTTCTGAACTATCCCTCTTTACTCTATTTGTTCTAAGTAATGTACCCTGCGACGAATGTAATCTGCTTAGATTTAAATACGATAAAGTGATTATACAACATGTCGATGTTGGTTGCTGAATTCTGTTTGGTCCTGTTATTTTTCATCATTTTTCAGTTGGTGGTTGTATTTGAGTAGCATATAAACTATAAACCATTCAGATTCCTCTTTTCCCTTGTTTTTTTTTTAAAATTGATGGTTGCCCCTCAATTAGACCACTATGAAATGTGGCTATTTGTTGTAATTTAAGTATTTGAATTGATTAAGGCATTTCATGCTCATTAAATAAATTTGAAACTCTGTATGGCCTGCTTAATAAGATATGAATCTTAAGTTGTTTGGTTCATTGGTTAGTTCTACAATAAGGATGCCAGAAAATGTGTTTAAATTCAATATATGCATTGTTTAACCAGCTGAGGAGTAAGCAGTTTCAATTTCTTGTTCAGTGCACAAAAAGCTTAATTTAGAGATCAAAGAGGTTTCTGATTTAACTTAAGGTGTGGTTGATTTGGTTGCTTAAATCTCACTGTGTTCGAGCTCTATGAGAAACTTGTAATTTCCACTTATTTTACAGATCTGAAATGTATGAAAGAAACTTTTCTTTCTTTTTGTGTATTATGAACACTTCTAACTGCCCCTTGTTTTCTTTTGAAAGTTGAATCTGAGTAGGGGTAACTTAGTATATAATCATACCTCTCCTATTAGTTAAGTGGCTGTTTTGGTATCTGGTAGTATAAGCTCACCTTAAGCACCAATGTTGAACCCTTTCATGATAAGTTGCATACCAGTTTGTATACATTCCAGGAATCATTTCATCCATGTATGATTATTATTAGCTTTGTCTGCATTGCTTATATCATGCTGTCTAAGCAGGATTGTTGATGTGTTTAATAAGCTCATTGTTTTAACTTGTCGTTTTGGTTGCTGAATTTTAAAAGAGCGAGCAAAATTTAATAGGGGTATTATGCTCCTTTTTGTGGAATGCCTGTATCAAGTGTCACGGTTTCTTCCAGTTTGAAATTCTGGTTTTTTTTTGTTTAAGCATGAAGGATCATAGATCTAACTTGATGGGATTTGTTTAGATCTAGCCTGTGTTTATTCCAAAACTGTATAGAGTATGTTTGAAATAATTGAGAATAATGTTCATCATGTACTACTCAATTTACTACAGTATTCTTGGACTGCCCCCTTCTTGTTATATCTGCCATAACAGCTACTGCTTATGGCTACTTAACAGTGTTCTTGGTTGCTTTCATTTTGCTGCTATCTAGCAGTTGCTTCTGGACTAAATTCACTATGTTCTTTCAAACTGAATATATTCTTTCATAGTATGATCCTTGTATGTTGTTCTCTTCCTGTCATTTGGTTTAAGAGATTTTAAAATACAAGCATGAACTGGATTAGTTTATCTCGCAGCTTTGCCCTTTCGATTCTGTCCAAGTTCAACATAAAAGCCTTAGTTTTGTTCTGTTTTGAATTGGATACTTGGTCCTTTTCGTATTTGAAACGTGATTTAGGTGAGAGTTGCTGGTTCTATTTCCTCTTCACTAGAATTAGATTGAACTATTTTATTTTGATAATTAGGAATTCGACTTTTGTCATTTTTATCTATTTGCGGATCTTGAAGCAAGTTATTACATTTTCAAGGAATAGAACATCTTGTCTGACTCTTTCTTATTAAGATTCTTTGAATCATATACTAATCCTTTTCCTTTCAAATTTTTTATGCATGACTATCTCAAAACGAGTCCGAGGGACTCGTTTTCTTCCACATTTGGCGTCGGGCTAAAAGCCCAAACGACTCCTCTCTCTGTCCAGCCTTCTCCTGTCCGCAACAAGCATATACAAAACATTATGGGCTGAGGTCCATATAACAGCGACAGCCCACAGCAATGCACTGAAATTTCTGGGCTGAAGCCTAACAGCAGCTTGGTCCAGCAGCCCTAAATGGGCTGAGCCCATTTAACTTATTTGCCCCTTCTATTTTATTTTTGTGCATTTAATTTGTATTGCATGACTAACTCTTTATTTTGTTTTATTTTCTTAATTTAGATAAACCTTAGTGAAATTATTAGGTTTAGTTTTAATAGTGGGTAGTTAGGAAGACTAAAAATTAACTCCATAAGTTTTATTCTCTGTTTTTTTTATGTTAAAATTATTTATAATGTCTAATATTTATTTTTATTGGGAATAATAGATTTGCAAAAAATGGCATGACTAGATATTTAAAATAAAGGGAATCACATTTTGCTATCATAGACATTTCAAAGCATTGTTAATACTCAAATATAAACTCTAGTATATTCATAAATAAATATCCAAGTTTGAATCAATCACGCATTAATAGTCAATAAAAGATAATTAAAAGAGAAAGAAAACTCACTTCCTTTGCTTCCCATTTATAAAAATAGTCTAGATTTTTTTACACAGTCATATTCATATCACACTATTTTATTCAAAGTTCAAATTTGCTAAGTCTTCTATTAAAAAACTATTACTCATATGCAAACTATCTTTTGCAAGTTTTATTTAAAAATAGTATTAGTATTTAAAATCATATCAACATATCTTTAAGTGTTATTTAGCATTTCAAATCTTCTTTTGCTAAACGGCCTTTGAAATCTCCTTTCTATGTAAATTATCATATTTTCCATCAGTCTTATTCTAGCTAATATTTCTCATTTAAAGCCCCCTAGCAATATCTATAAGTATCATTTTAAATAGCATTATTACATTTTTTTTCTTCTTCTCTTCTTTTAAAAACCTTAGCAATAATTTACAAATTATTTTCTTAATATTATATTTGCATTTAGTCTATATTAATTAACCTAAGTTTGGTCGGATAACCGTAGTTAGCGGATTCTAAAGGATGCCTAACTCCTTCCCTTTAGGATAATATAGAGCCCTTACCTAGAATCACATTGGTTAAGCAGACTATTAACGGAAGTTTAGTTTTAACTTTACCTTAGTTAATAAATTAGGTGTCCTAATTCACCGTTAAATTAATTAGGTGGCGACTCCTTAAAATAAAATAAATAGGAATCTCCAATATGTTAAAATTACTTATACGTAGGCAGCCCACATCGGGTTCGGCCACTCTTTTCAAAATATTTCGGTGTCTTTGTTTTGTGGGTAATGAACTACGTTTGGCCTGACTTCCTTTTGGATACGGAGGCATCCCACATCGGGTTCGGCCACTCTTTTCAAAATATTTCGGTGTCTTTGTTTTATGGGTAATGAACTACGTTTGGCCTGAATTCCTTTTGGATACGTAGGCAGCCCATATCGGGTTCGGCCACTCTTTTCAAAATATTTCTATGTCTTTGTTTTGTGGGTGGAACTACGTGTGGCCTGATTTCCTTTTGGATACGTAGGCAACCCACATCGGGTTCGGCCCTCCCTTTTATTAAAAACAAAAAACTCAAAAGTTCTTATTTTTTTATCACGAACTACGTCTGGCCTGATTCCTTTGGGGATACGTAGGCAACCCGAGGCGGGTTCGGCCCTTCTATTTTAAAATTTTAAATATCTTCGGTTTGTCCAAACCATTTTAGTTCCTATAAGATACATAAGGATTTTTATATAAGATTTTAGTCTTCCCACTGTTTAAATTCATACGTCTTAGTATTTTGAAACTGGGACAAATTTTTGAAATCGGTCAAATCACTTCAAAAAAATTTCATTATAACTTTCTCACTTTTCAATTGTTCAGAACCAAGCACCTCCAGGATTGGAAACTGGGACAAATTTTTAGAAGTAGCACAAAAGTGGTCTTAAATGATTAGCGATTTCAAATAAAAGTCCACCCATATATTTCTAAAATGTGGATAAATTCAAAATCAAGTCTTCACAATCATTTTATCTATTAGAGTCACTAAGTATTTCCTTTCGAAGTCATCCAAATCTCGTTACTCTTATTTTGCAAAATACACTTTTATAACTGAAACTCCCAGGCAAAGCAAAATATATGGTGAGACATCAAAGAATGTGGACGCAACCGAAACAAGAATCAATTCAAGGGCCAAGTTCCCTGACATGCACAAGTCAATCAATTTTCTTTTAAACTCACAATTTTTCTTTGATGAGGCAGGTTCAATTAACATGAAGGTTGTGCATATTCGACTCATCTTAAAATTTTAATTATGGACATGATCAAAGTTGGCTTTCTTCAAAAAAAGCGAATATTCTTCAAGGTGGGTGCAAAGGTAGCTTGCGCTAAACGGTGGACGTCGTTCCAATCATCATGAAATCTTGATCGCAACAGTGGAAACAAATTTATTTTCTCAACCAAGGGCTGTGAGCTTAATTCTTTCAAACTCAGCTATTTACATATTCTTATCACTAACAGTTGTTTTAGCTCGTGGCATTTCTCGATGGATCAAGTACACATAATTGTGGATTTAACCTTCTCCAAAGTGGATACTGACCTTGGTCACATGTTATTGGTTAGAATTCCTCAATTTTGTCATCACTTTATACATATTTAATTATTTCAAGTTGCTAACAAGTTCTTTTAGAATGTGGTTTTTTAATAAGATAACAAGATCGAAATCTTGCGTCGTATATTAAATTGTGGGGATAATTATAGATTTAACTTCCGTCACAACGGGACATGGATTAGGATGTGGATATAAACGTGGATACCTTTCTACAATACTAATTTTTTAAAGTGGACGTGGATTTACATTTTTTACATTGTGGATGTGGACGGGGAAGTAGATTTATATTGTGGAAAGGAATGTGGATTCATATGAACATTGTGGACGTGGAAGTGGATTTATTTTTAAAGTTTGTGAAAATGGAGGTGGATTTATTTTCTTGCATCGTGGAAAGTGGATGTGGATTTATTTTTGCATGGTGGAAGTGGATGTGGATTTATTTGTGGATATGGATTTATTTTTGGTACCGTATAATACGGACGTGGATGTGGATTTATTTTTGCACCGTATAATACGGACGTGGAAGTGGATGTGGATTTATTTTTGGTACCGTATAATACGAACGTGGAAGTGGATTTATTTTTGCACCGTATAATACGGCCGTGGAAGTGGATGTGGATTTATTTTTGGTACCGTATAATACGGACGTGGAAGTGGATTTATTTTTTGTATCGTATAATACGGACGTGGAAGTGGATTTATTTTTTGTACCGTATAATACGGACGTGGAAGTGGATGTGGATTTACATTTTTGTACCGTGAAATGCGGACGTGGATTTATATTTCGAACTGTGGAAGTGGATGTGGATTTATTTTTCTGCACTGTGGAAGTGGATGTGGATTTACATTTTTGTACCGTGGAAGTGGATTTATATTTCAGTTCAGGCACCCACCTCATAATGCGGGTATTTTATATTTCAGTTCAGGCACCCACCTTATAATGCGGGTATTTCAAATTTCAATCCAGGCACCCACCTTATAATGCGGGTATTTCAAATTTCAATTCAGGCACCCACCTTATAATGCGGGTATTTCAAATTTCAATCCAGGCACCCACCTTATAATGCGGGTATTTCAAATTTCAAATTTCAATCCAGGCACCCACCTCATAATGCGGGTATTTCAAATTTCAATTCAGGCACCCACCTTATAGTGCGGGTATTTCAAATTTCAATTCAGGCACCCACCCTATAATGCGGGTATTTCAAATTTCAACTCAGAAGTGAATGTGGATTTATATTTCTTGTACAGTAGATGTGGATTTATATTTATATTTCTTTAAAATAAACGTGGATGTGGATTTAGCTCTCGTTAAAGTGGATATCAATGTCGACTTAATTGGAAGCCATAAATTTAATTCATCTCCAAAGTATAATGTGAATTCAATTTTCGAAACAGGGGTTACAAGTGTAAACTTCTCCAACCCTGTCTTATTTACACATATATTTCTTTGTTGCTAACAATTGTTTTTAGCTTGTGGCTTTTGACAATATCGAAGTTGACATCACACATCAACTCGTGGAACTATTTCTTCGGCAGCGAACTGGGGCAATTTGTCGGGAAGGATAATCAGACTTTCCAACACGGGTCAAGGATCTACCTCGAACACTCGTCTCTAATCACAAGTATTCTTTTGCATTCCAGCAATTCAGTTTTCAGAATTCTTAAGTTCTATCATAATACCCAGTGTCATCATAATTCAACACCGGGACAATATTTTGCGAAGATTCGCGCCAGTCGGAATTCATTAGTCGTAAGGTGTCGTAGTTATCCCAGAACTACACTCGGCCTGATTCTCGTGCAACCCGAGATATGTAGGCAACTCAGAGGTCGGAGTTCGGTCATAATCCTCTCAAGTTTCCTTTAGCTGGGACAAAATAGGCTATTGAGTCAACGTCTTTGCCCGACAACTCTTTTCATCATTACCGGGCAAAGAGGGACAAGTTGTTGACACCCAATTTTGTCCCGCCTCTCCTCCGAAATACCTATTTATGCTTCTAATATTTTTGGAAAATTAAAAAATATATATTTATATTTTTTTCTATAATTAGCCTCTTATCAATACCGGCGTTTCATTAATCCATTACAGTTACTAGCCATTATTATTATTATTATTCACAATTTTTATCATTTCGGCATTTTACCAGCTTACGCACACGCATCGCATTTATCTTTGCATGATTAAATAATAGTGTTTATTTACTGTGAATTTTCGAAATATTATTGCACGGCTATTACAACACCATTTTTTTATTATCTGAGCACTAATAATTACATATTTTATATTAAGTAACATTTTAATCCATATTAATTCAGTCCATAATTAAATCCTAAAACTATTTTGGGCTAAAGCCTAATTTGTGAAACCAACCCAATTTTCGGACCAATCCACATTTTTAATACCCAACCCAACATTTTTCAGCCCACTATTCATTCAAACAGACCCGCCCATACCCGTTTGATTTGTACCCGACCCGGCCCAAATACCCTTTTAACAAAATATGAAACCTTAGGGTTTCATATTTTTTCCTTCAGCCGACACCCCCCCCCCCCCCTTTTCTTTTTCTCCTCTTTCTCTCTCTCTTCGCTCCCTCCTCTCTCTCGTTTCCCCACCACCGCCGCTCCTCTTCATCATCTCCCAACCCTACCACCGCCGCCTACACCCCGCTCCCACTTCCCTCTGTCCCCCACTTCCCTTTGTCACCCGCTCTTCTCTCTCTTCCTTCAAACAAAACTAAAAAAAAAAACCTATAAATAAGTTGTTGAGTTGAATAAAAAAATGAGAAAAAAAAAACGGGCAATCCCTCGAAATTAGACAGGTTTTAAAACCCCCAAAAATTGCCTTGAAAAAAATAAGAGGGGAACCCGAAATCCCTAAAAAATAGAGAGGATTTTTCTGGGATTCATGAAATTTCCCAAGAACTAGGTAATACTGAGTTCTTCAGCCTCTGAATTAGTTTTTTTTTAGCAGTCATAGTATCGATTAATATCGAAAAAACATACCAGACGTTTTTTCCTTTTTTTTACTGCTTCGAATCCAAATGATACCAACTCGGAAGTTCGTGGTGTTTCGAGGGTAAATCGAGACTCCGCACCTCACTTCGCTGCACACAAAAGAAGTAAACCTTAATGCATGTATTACTCGTAGTCTTTAATTTCTGTTTTGGTTAAGATTTTAGTTTATTCTGCTATATGTTTAGTGGTTATGTAGTTTCTGTGTCGTCGCGTTATTTGCTTGATGTTTTGGAGCTGTTAGGATAGGATATCAATCGTTAAGTGAATTTGAAAGATGTCTATTGTAGTTCGGATGTTTAAGACTGAATTTCCAAGACTCAGGACACACTCAAAACCGAATATACATAGGATATACAGTGGGTTAACAAGATAAGAAGAAGATATACATTCGATATACACCAGATATACACACCCTGATATGTA
This sequence comes from Lycium barbarum, assembly GCF_019175385.1. Classification (NCBI taxonomy): domain Eukaryota; kingdom Viridiplantae; phylum Streptophyta; class Magnoliopsida; order Solanales; family Solanaceae; genus Lycium; species Lycium barbarum. The sequence goes on along the minus strand of NC_083338.1, from coordinate 86,430,203 downwards.
TATTTTAGGTATATTGTATGTATGTTTAAAACAGTTCTGAACTATCCCTCTTTACTCTATTTGTTCTAAGTAATGTACCCTGCGACGAATGTAATCTGCTTAGATTTAAATACGATAAAGTGATTATACAACATGTCGATGTTGGTTGCTGAATTCTGTTTGGTCCTGTTATTTTTCATCATTTTTCAGTTGGTGGTTGTATTTGAGTAGCATATAAACTATAAACCATTCAGATTCCTCTTTTCCCTTGTTTTTTTTTTTAAAATTGATGGTTGCCCCTCAATTAGACCACTATGAAATGTGGCTATTTGTTGTAATTTAAGTATTTGAATTGATTAAGGCTTTTCATGCTCATTAAATAAATTTGAAACTCTGTATGGCCTGCTTAATAAGATATGAATCTTAAGTTGTTTGGTTCATTGGTTAGTTCTACAATAAGGATGCCAGAAAATGTGTTTAAATTCAATATATGCATTGTTTAACCAGCTGAGGAGTAGGCAGTTTCAATTTCTTGTTCAGTGCACAAAAAGCTTAATTTAGAGATCAAAGAGGTTTCTGATTTAACTTAAGGTGTGGTTGATTTGGTTGCTTAAATCTCACTGTGTTCGAGCTCTATGAGAAACTTGTAATTTCCACTTATTTTACAGATCTGAAATGTATGAAAGAAACTTTTCTTTCTTTTTGTGTATTATGAACACTTCTAACTGCCCCTTGTTTTCTTTTGAAAGTTGAATCTGAGTAGGGGTAACTTAGTATATAATCATACCTCTCCTATTAGTTAAGTGGTTGTTTTGGTATCTGGTAGTATAAGCTCACCTTAAGCACCAATGTTGAACCCTTTCATGATAAGTTGCATACCAGTTTGTATACATTCCAGGAATCATTTCATCCATGTATGATTATTATTAGCTTTGTCTGCATTGCTTATATCATGCTGTCTAAGCAGGATTGTTGATGTGTTTAATAAGCTCATTGTTTTAACTTGTCGTTTCGGTTGCTAAATTTTAAAAGAGCGAGCAAAATTTAATAGGGGTATTATGCTCCTTTTTGTGGAATGCCTGTATCAAGTGTCACGGTTTCTTCCTGTTTGAAATTCTGTTTTTTTTTTTTGTTTAAGCATGAAGGATCATAGATCTAACTTGATGGGATTTGTTTAGATCTAGCCTGTGTTTATTCCAAAACTGTATAGAGTATGTTTGAAATAATTGAGAATAATGTTTATCATGTACTACTCAATTTACTACAGTATTCTTGGACTGCCCCCTTCTTGTTATATCTGCCATAACAGCTACTGCTTATGGCTACTTAACAGTGTTCTTGGTTGCTTTCATTTTGCTGCTATCTAGCAGTTGCTTCTGGACTAAATTCACTATGTTCTTTCAAACTGAATATATTCTTTCATAGTATGATCCTTGTATGTTGTTCTCTTCCTGTCATTTGGTTTAAGAGATTTTAAAATACAAGCATGAACTGGCTTAGTTTATCTCGCAGCTTTGCCCTTTCGATTATGTCCAAGTTCAACATAAAAGCCTTAGTTTTGTTCTGTTTTGAATTGGATACTTGGTCCTTTTCGTATTTGAAACGTGATTTAGGTGAGAGTTGCTGGTTCTATTTCCTCTTCACTAGAATTAGATTGAACTATTTTATTTTGATAATTAGGAATTCGACTTTTGTCATTTTTATCTATTTGCTGATCTTGAAGCAAGTTATTACTTTTTCAAGGAATAGAACATCTTGTCTGACTCTTTCTTATTAAGATTCTTTGAATCATATACTAATCCTTTTCCTTTCAAATTTTTTATGCATGACTATCTCAAAACGAGTCCGAGGGACTCGTTTTCTTCCACATTTGGCGTCGGGCTAAAAGCCCAAACGACTCCTCTCTCTCTGTCCAGCCTTCTCCTGTCCGCAGCAAGCATATACAAAACATTATGGGCTGAGGTCCATATAACAGCGACAGCCCACAGCAATGCACTGAAATTTCTGGGCTGAAGCCTAACAGCAGCTTGGTCCAGCAGCCCTAAATGGGCTGAGCCCATTTAACTTATTTGCCCCTTCTATTTTATTTTTGTGCATTTAATTTGTATTGCATGACTAACTCTTTATTTTGTTTTATTTTCTTAATTTAGATAAACCTTAGTGAAATTATTAGGTTTAGTTTTAATAGTGGGTAGTTAGGAAGACTAAAAATTAACTCCATAAGTTTTATTCTCTGTTTTTTTTATGTTAAAATTATTTATAATGTCTAATATTTATTTTTATTGAGAATAATAGATTTGCAAAAAATGGCATGACTAGATATTTAAAATAAAGGGAATCACATTTTGCTATCATAGACATTTCAAAGCATTATTAATACTCAAATATAAACTCTAGTATATTCATAAATAAATATCCAAGTTTGAATCAATCACGCATTAAGCATAGTCAATAAAAGATAATTAAAAGAGAAAGAAAACTCACTTCCTTTGCTTCCCATTTATAAAAATAGTCTAGATTTTTTTACACAGTCATATTCATATCACACTATTTTATTCAAAGTTCAAATTTGCTAAGTCTTCTATTAAAAAACTATTACTCATATGCAAACTATCTTTTGCAAGTTTTATTTAAAAATAGTATTAGTATTTAAAATCATATCAACATATCTTTAAGTGTTATTTAGCATTTCAAATCTTCTTTTGCTAAACGGCCTTTGAAATATCCTTTCTATGTAAATTATCATATTTTCCATCAGTCTTATTCTAGCTAATATTTCTCATTTAAAGCCCCCTAGCAATATCTATAAGTATCATTTTAAATAGCATTATTACATTTTTTTTTCTTCTTCTCTTCTTTTAAAAACCTTAGCAATAATTTACAAATTATTTTCTTAATATTATATTTGCATTTAGTCTATATTAATTAACTAAGTTTGATCGGATAACCGTAGTTAGCGGATTCTAAAGGATGCCTAACCCCTTCCCTTTAGGATAATATAGAGCCCTTACCTAGAATCACATTGGTTAAGCAGACTATTAACGAAAGTTTAGTTTTAACTTTACCTTAGTTAATAAATTAGGTGTCCTAATTCACCGTTAAATTAATTAGGTGGCGACTCCTTAAAATAAAATAAATAGGAATCTCCAATATGTTGTACTCCTATTTCAACCCGGTTAAAAACGGGGTGTAACAGTTTTCCCTATTTGTTCTTCGAACATTCCATTAACTAGGCGTTGGTAAGTTGCACCGACATTTTTTAATCCGAAATGCATGACATTGTAACAGTAAGTCCCATACCGGGTAATAAAGGGTGTTTTCTCTTGATCCTCTGGGTGCATCCGGATTTGGTTATACCCGGAGTAAGCATCGAGAAAACTTAACATCTCATGCCTGGCCGTCGCATAGATCATTCTATCGATGTGAGACAACAGAAATGAATCCTTCGGGCATGCTTTGTTTAGATCCTTATAATCAACGCACATTCGAAATTTATTACCTTTTTTCGGCACCACTACTACGTTAGCTAGCCAGTCCGGGTACTTTACCTCCCGGATAGAGCCTATTTTCAAAAGCTTCGTTACCTCATACTTTACGAAGGAGTGTTTTGCCTCTGCCATGGGCCTTCTCTTCTGCTTCACCGGAGGGAACCTCCCGTCTAGGCTGAGCTTGTGAGTTGTTACTTCCGGTGGTACACCTGTCATATCTATATGGGACCATGCGAAGCAATCAACATTAGCTTGAAGAAATTTAATTAACTTGTTCTTGAGCTCCGAGGTTAACCCCGTGCCCAGGTATACCTTTCTATCCGGTAGGTATTCGAACAAGATGATTTGCTCCAACTCCTCTACTGTTGACTTGGTTGCATCCGAGTCATCCGGCAAGACGAATGATCTGGGTACACCGAAATCATCCTCTTCATACACCGGGTCCAACCCCTTCTGCTCCGTTGTCGAACCCGTGTACTTTAGTTGCTATTTGGAGTCCTTGTCCCCGGTTGACTCATCTTCTTTTTGATCCGGTTTTTTAGGAAGAGGTGACGCTTCCTCGACTGCGAACATCTCCCTTGTAGCGGGCTGTTCGCCTCAGATGGTTTTTATCCCCTCCGGGGTCGGGAATTTCAGCAGCTGATGTAATGTCGATGGCACGGTCCTCATGCTATGTATCCAAGGTCTACCTAGCAATGCATTATACTTCATATCTCCTTCGATTACATAGAACACCGTTTGTTGGATAGTGTCATCAATGTTGACCGGCAAAGAGATCTCCCTCTTCGTGGTTTCGCTCGCCATGTTGAAACCGCTGAGCACTCGGGCTACCGGTACGATCTGATCGAGTAGCCTTAGCTGTTCAACCACTCTCCACCAGATGATGTTGGCCGAGCTACCTGGGTCAATCAAAATACATTTAACTTGTGATTTAAAAATAAGAATAAAGATTACCAATGCATCATTGTGCGGTTGAATGATGCCTTCTGCATCCTCGTTGTTGAAAGAGATGGAACCCTCGGGTAAGCAATCCCGGCTGCGCTTCTCACGCACAATGGAAACCTTCGTCCGTTTCATCACCGGCCCTCGAGGGGGTATCGGTACCCCCGATTATCATGTTGATTATATGCTGAGGTTCTACTAGTTCGGCCCATTTATGAGATTCCCTTTCCTTGTAGTGGCCTTTAGCTCGTTTACTCAGCAATTCTCGAAGGTGGCCATTCTTCAGTAACCGAGCCACCTCCTCTCTTAGCTGGCGACAGTCCTCAGTTCTGTGTCCATGGGTTCCATAATATTCACACATCATGCTCGGGTCCCGTTGGCCCGGGTCTGACCTAAGTGGTCTTAGCCATCTTGCTTCTGTGATACGGCCAATAGCCGAGACGAGGTCCGAAGTGTTGACGTTGAAGTTGAAGTTGTACTCTGATATCCTCGGCAAGTCTTTGTTGCTGGATGAGCTTCCGGCATTTTGTTATACCCCGTACATTTATATGACGAATTATCCGCAAGAAAATCGACTCAAGTTAAAGGCGGAATTATTTTCGGATACGAAATAGAAATCGTTAATTTTCAATTTTAATTAAAACATAAATTGTGTATGAATTTTATTGGTATAAAGATATTATTGGAGATTAGGGGTAAATTAACTATGATTAGATTATTAAGTGGGATTAAAATTTAAATCACTTCATTAATTAATTAAGCTTAAAGGGCCATGTGGGCCCCACCCAAAAAAAAAAAAAAAAAAAAAAAAAAGGGGAATCAAATCTGAAAATTTACAAGACAAGGTGGAATATTGAATCATTAAGTGGGGGTGTACGTGTAACATGGTGGGAAACCATATACATAGAATAAGGCAAAGTGCAAATGGCATTTTCCAATGCATTTGTTGGATATCAACTTTCAAGAACAAGAAAGCATATGCATGACTTCTCACGGCCAGATTGAGGTTTTAAAAAAAAAAAAAAAAAAAATCAGTTTGTAGCTTAATAAAATTCTAAGGAGAAGACAAGGAGATAGAGGTGGAAAAGCAAGAACAAGTATAAAGATTTAAGACACAAATTGGGGTCAAGTATCCAAGGTAAGAATTGGTTATTTCTTTTACATTTAGAATGAGTTGGATGCATTGTGAATATGTATAAAATGGTGCATGTTGGTATTGAATGTTGTTGAAATTTAAAGTTAGCCGTGTGAAGGGCTTATGTGAAGTAATGTTTGAATTTCTTGTACATGTATTAAGGATGGTTTGAATGATGTAGTGTGTTTGAAAGGAATGAAAATTATGGAATTTTGTATGTGGTTGTGTTGAAGCCGTGTAGGAGTTGATTTAAGGAGTTAATGGACTGTTTTATGTGATTTTTATATAATTTTTATGCAATTATGAAAGTAAGATGCTAAATGTGAACTATGGTTGTTATTAATGAATTTGGAAGGAAAACAATGCGATTTGGTAGTTTCGTTGCAATTGTAGAAGTTTCGAATGGAATATGGAAATGGGCGGAATGGTTCGAACCCTTGGATATTGTTTAAAATGTTATTGAAATATGTTTGGGTAATCTTGAGTTAGTTAATGAATATGGAAAAATGTTGATATTAGTTGGAGGGTGTGAAGTTAGAATGGAAGAGTTACATTATGTGGAAAGGAAGGGAAATTTTTTGGATTGTTGGAAATGTTGTATGAATTGCTTAGAATGTCTTTAAGTATTGTTGGTATGGATTCGGGTTAGTATTTAAATATATAAGCATCGATGTTGGCTTGAAGGTAAGTCGTCGAGTTGAATTTATGAAAGTTGTTGAATGATGTAAAAGAGAGTTACTATTATTATTTTGCCTTTCGAATTGGTTATCAATGTTACTAGGTTGGTTATTGTGGTTGTTGTTGTTGATTTTGAGCGAGATAAATTCTCGGGATGGCCTATTTACAGGGGAAGTGCTGCCGAATTTTCTGTAGAATTTAATGATTAGTTTGGAATGAATGGCTTAAGTGCCCTTAGCTAATGATTGGTATTCGTTGGCGTAATTGTAGACCTTGGGGAGCCCGAGGCGTAGATTTGGATTAGCTTTAGATTGGTTATCTTGGAAGTGCGTTCGAGGTATGTAAAGCTATCCCTTTTCTTCTTTTGGCATGTCCTAGGTGTACTAGGATCGGATTCGAGCCTCAGAAAATATTCTGCTCATCGGAATCCGCATTTGAAAATATCCCTCTTTCATTCAATAGAATTGAACCTTTTTTTGTATGCTTTCTTGAAAATTATGCAAACCTTCCCCAAACTTTATGAAAAGTTATAAAATGTCCGTAGAACCTTCGTAGGTGACCCCATAAGCCTAAAATGAGTAATTTGAGCCCACCGCCTTGCTTGTCCCAAGGTGGGCCCACTAGTCCCGGTTTTACCCTTATTGTACTTAAGGCTCGTTTTCGAGCAGTTTTTGGAAAGAAATGTTCTGACTACTCTTTTAACTACTAAACAAAAATTGTTTTAAATAATTCATTAAGTCTTATAAATTGTTTTGGCACTCGGAACGACTTCAGAAAGGTTATGCTTCTGTAATTCATTATGACATCCGAAACTCACTTATTATGATCCCGTCTGACTTCATTGAATTGGTTTGTCATTGATATGCCTCATCGAGTCTCTGAAAATATTTATGATATTTTAACTGCATTTAGTTTCTCGCTACTCTATTCGTGGATGACCCAATGTTTCCCACACTGAGCCCGGGCCAGGATATGTTGTCAAGCGTAATCCTCTGCATTGTTCGCCGTGCCTCGATGTGAGGGGGCAGGTATACGTGTACATGGGTTTGTGGAGTATGCTGTGCCATGTACACATGTTCTGATATGATTTGTCATGGCCATCTGATATGATATACTATGTTACGGGATTATGCCCCTATTCTGATTCTTCTGTGTTGTGGCACCAGCGTCGGGAGGGTGGCCACGTTCTGTCTGCCGAGTCCCTTGGCAGGGGTCGGATTTGATATGACATATGTTTCTGTACACACTCCGCATGTTTTGAAAATATGTATTTGATACTTTGGATTTTCTACTCACTTTTTCTGTACGTTCTGTACCAGTTATGATTTTGTTTCTGTAATTCAGGCTTTACATATTCAGTACATATTTCGTACTGACCCCCTTTCTTCGGGGGCTGCATTTTCATGCCGCGCAGGTACATACGACAGGTTCGCTGATCCGCCCGCTTAGGATCTTATTCTGCTATTCTGAGGCGCTCTCTTATCCGGAGCCTATATTTTTGGTACAGTCTCCTGCTATTGTATAAATGTACGTCACTCAGGGGTACGACGGGGCCCTGTCCCGTCATATGATTCTGTCGGTCTGTTTAGAGGTCTGTGGACATGTTTGTGGGTTAGGGTCTTTCTGTACAAATGCGTGTATATGTTGTGTTTGGGCGATCTCATTCGCCGCGGCGGCCGGTCCGCATATGTTTAAATGTTGCTTCGTTGGCCCTGTGTGGTCTTTTGTTGGTATTTTCTGTGCGCAGGGTTATTTTGGATAGCCTGTAAAACAAAGGAAACTCTGCCGAAATTTTTCTGGAAATTATCTAACTTTGAAATATAGCCTTGTCGGCTTCCGCTATATACTTGAATGCGTTTGATAAAATTTGAGATAGCATTTGATAGATGTGTTCGGGTGCTCAGATCGGGCACTAGTCACGGCCTATGGGGTTGGGTCGTGACAAAAGTGGTATCAGAGCGGTTTGGTTCTCGGAATGTCTACAGACCGTGTCTCGTAGAGTCTTGTTTATCGGTGTGTTGTGCACCGCATCTATAAACAGGAGGCTGCAGGACATTTAGGGTGTTTCCTTCCTTTGAATCTTAGATCGTGCGATAGAGTTATGCTATTAGGATGATTCTGTTCTGATCCGTTGTTGCTTTTCTTTCAGTGATGCCTCCGAAAAAGGCGACGGCCGCCCAGAAGAAAAAGGGCGTGGTAGGAGAGACCAGTCGGGCTCAGAAGGGTACTCGGACCCTTGCTCAGATGATGCGTGATATTGCGTCCCAGCCAGCAGACTCTACTACGTCTTCATCATCAGAGGAGTCTGGAGCACCAGTCGCTGCCACTAGGGGTCGGGGGGCGGCTACACCATTAGCTCCAGAGGCTCCAACGGCCGCGCCTCCAGTTCCCCAGCCAGGGGCAGATGATGGTACCCTGCGAGAGGCAGTTCAGCTATTGACTCGACTGGTAGCGGGGCAGGCTCGCAGACGCGGGCGGAGGGATGATGATGATGACAGGCGTGACAGCCTGAGGGTTCGAGAGTTCCTATTTTGTGGCCCCCCAGAGTTTTTTGGGTCTAAGCCCGACGAGGACCCCCATGACTTTATTCGGGGGATGCGGCGCTCACTAGACTTGGTCAGGGCTTCAGAGACTGAGTCTGTTGAGTTGGCCTCGCACAGACTACGGGATGTTGCTGCTCACTGGTTTGAGTCCTGGGAGCTATCCAGGGGTGAGGGTGCTGCCCCAGCTACTTGGGACGAGTTCGTGGCTGCGTTTACCCGCCACTTTTTGCCCCCAGAGTTACGGCGGGCGCAGGTTGATCGATTTTTGCATCTGCAGCAGAGGGGTCGGAGCGTTCGTGAGTATAATTTGGAGTTTGATTCTCTGGCCCGGTATGCACCTGCCATAGTAGCAGACATGGCCGATCGGATGCACAGATACGTGATGGGGTTAGACCGTTATTTGATTGATGGCTGTATGGCGGTGGCATTGCAGACAGATATGGATATCGCCCGACTACAGGCCTATGCTCTGGGTATGGAGGACCGACACAGGGACGATTATTCCAGCAGAGATCGGGACAGGAGGCCGCCCAAGAGGGCCAGGTCTGCAGGATATTCTGGAGATTCCCGAGGCAGACAGCCTCAGCCGCAGCAGCAGTCTAGCTGGCATTCTTCCCAGCCGGCACAGAGCACACCTCCGCAGTTCTCAGGCAGGAGATTTGATAGCCCAGGGTATTTAGGAGCAGGCCAGAGCTCCGGAGTTTCAGGTTCGCGGGTAGACAGGAGTTCCGGTCAGACGAGGCCACCCAGGCCTCAGTGTTCTTATTGTGGGAGATACCACCCTGGAGAGTGCTACCGTGCTACAGGTGCTTGTTATTCTTGTGGCCGCCAGGGCCATACTGTAAGAGAGTGCCCGTATAAGGGTAATTTGGGAGGTGCAGCGCAGCCTACCGGGTCAGTCGCTGGGTCATCGTCTCCTTCGATAGCCATGCGCCCTGCGGGGCAGGGTACGTCGACATCAGCAGGCCGCGGCAGAGGTCGTGGCGGAGCTCCCAGTTCAAGCGGTCCTTCGAACCGCATCTATGCCTTGACTAGTCGACAGGACCCGAAGGCGCTACCAAACACGGATACAGGTATACTAATGTCTTTTTTCGAAATATAAGTGTATTGACAGGTCTAGCCTCTACTTTGTGATATATTTTCCCCAAAATGCTTACAAGATCCTATAAGATTAATTTGACATTCGAGGACGAATGTTCTAAAGGGGGGGAGGATGTTATACCCCGTACATTTATATGACGAATTATCCGCAAGAAAATCGACTCAAGTTAAAGGCGGAATTATTTTCGGATACGAAATAGAAATCGTTAATTTTCAATTTTAATTAAAACATAAATTGTGTATGAATTTTATTGGTATAAAGATATTATTGGAGATTAGGGGTAAATTAACTATGATTAGATTATTAAGTGGGATTAAAATTTAAATCACTTCATTAATTAATTAAGCTTAAAGGGCCATGTGGGCCCCACCCAAAAAAAAAAAAAAAAAAAAAAAAGGGGAATCAAATCTGAAAATTTACAAGACAAGGTGGAATATTGAATCATTAAGTGGGGGTGTACGTGTAACATGGTGGGAAACCATATACATAGAATAAGGCAAAGTGCAAATGGCATTTTCCAATGCATTTGTTGGATATCAACTTTCAAGAACAAGAAAGCATATGCATGACTTCTCACGGCCAGATTGAGGTTTTAAAAAAAAAAAAAAAAAAATCAGTTTGTAGCTTAATAAAATTCTAAGGAGAAGACAAGGAGATAGAGGTGGAAAAGCAAGAACAAGTATAAAGATTTAAGACACAAATTGGGGTCAAGTATCCAAGGTAAGAATTGGTTATTTCTTTTACATTTAGAATGAGTTGGATGCATTGTGAATATGTATAAAATGGTGCATGTTGGTATTGAATGTTGTTGAAATTTAAAGTTAGCCGTGTGAAGGGCTTATGTGAAGTAATGTTTGAATTTCTTGTACATGTATTAAGGATGGTTTGAATGATGTAGTGTGTTTGAAAGGAATGAAAATTATGGAATTTTGTATGTGGTTGTGTTGAAGCCGTGTAGGAGTTGATTTAAGGAGTTAATGGACTGTTTTATGTGATTTTTATATAATTTTTATGCAATTATGAAAGTAAGATGCTAAATGTGAACTATGGTTGTTATTAATGAATTTGGAAGGAAAACAATGCGATTTGGTAGTTTCGTTGCAATTGTAGAAGTTTCGAATGGAATATGGAAATGGGCGGAATGGTTCGAACCCTTGGATATTGTTTAAAATGTTATTGAAATATGTTTGGGTAATCTTGAGTTAGTTAATGAATATGGAAAAATGTTGATATTAGTTGGAGGGTGTGAAGTTAGAATGGAAGAGTTACATTATGTGGAAAGGAAGGGAAATTTTTTGGATTGTTGGAAATGTTGTATGAATTGCTTAGAATGTCTTTAAGTATTGTTGGTATGGATTCGGGTTAGTATTTAAATATATAAGCATCGATGTTGGCTTGAAGGTAAGTCGTCGAGTTGAATTTATGAAAGTTGTTGAATGATGTAAAAGAGAGTTACTATTATTATTTTGCCTTTCGAATTGGTTATCAATGTTACTAGGTTGGTTATTGTGGTTGTTGTTGTTGATTTTGAGCGAGATAAATTCTCGGGATGGCCTATTTACAGGGGAAGTGCTGCCGAATTTTCTGTAGAATTTAATGATTAGTTTGGAATGAATGGCTTAAGTGCCCTTAGCTAATGATTGGTATTCGTTGGCGTAATTGTAGACCTTGGGGAGCCCGAGGCGTAGATTTGGATTAGCTTTAGATTGGTTATCTTGGAAGTGCGTTCGAGGTATGTAAAGCTATCCCTTTTCTTCTTTTGGCATGTCCTAGGTGTACTAGGATCGGATTCGAGCCTCAGAAAATATTCTGCTCATCGGAATCCGCATTTGAAAATATCCCTCTTTCATTCAATAGAATTGAACCTTTTTTTGTATGCTTTCTTGAAAATTATGCAAACCTTCCCCAAACTTTATGAAAAGTTATAAAATGTCCGTAGAACCTTCGTAGGTGACCCCATAAGCCTAAAATGAGTAATTTGAGCCCACCGCCTTGCTTGTCCCAAGGTGGGCCCACTAGTCCCGGTTTTACCCTTATTGTACTTAAGGCTCGTTTTCGAGCAGTTTTTGGAAAGAAATGTTCTGACTACTCTTTTAACTACTAAACAAAAATTGTTTTAAATAATTCATTAAGTCTTATAAATTGTTTTGGCACTCGGAACGACTTCAGAAAGGTTATGCTTCTGTAATTCATTATGACATCCGAAACTCACTTATTATGATCCCGTCTGACTTCATTGAATTGGTTTGTCATTGATATGCCTCATCGAGTCTCTGAAAATATTTATGATATTTTAACTGCATTTAGTTTCTCGCTACTCTATTCGTGGATGACCCAATGTTTCCCACACTGAGCCCGGGCCAGGATATGTTGTCAAGCGTAATCCTCTGCATTGTTCGCCGTGCCTCGATGTGAGGGGGCAGGTATACGTGTACATGGGTTTGTGGAGTATGCTGTGCCATGTACACATGTTCTGATATGATTTGTCATGGCCATCTGATATGATATACTATGTTACGGGATTATGCCCCTATTCTGATTCTTCTGTGTTGTGGCACCAGCGTCGGGAGGGTGGCCACGTTCTGTCTGCCGAGTCCCTTGGCAGGGGTCGGATTTGATATGACATATGTTTCTGTACACACTCCGCATGTTTTGAAAATATGTATTTGATACTTTGGATTTTCTACTCACTTTTTCTGTACGTTCTGTACCAGTTATGATTTTGTTTCTGTAATTCAGGCTTTACATATTCAGTACATATTTCGTACTGACCCCCTTTCTTCGGGGGCTGCATTTTCATGCCGCGCAGGTACATACGACAGGTTCGCTGATCCGCCCGCTTAGGATCTTATTCTGCTATTCTGAGGCGCTCTCTTATCCGGAGCCTATATTTTTGGTACAGTCTCCTGCTATTGTATAAATGTACGTCACTCAGGGGTACGACGGGGCCCTGTCCCGTCATATGATTCTGTCGGTCTGTTTAGAGGTCTGTGGACATGTTTGTGGGTTAGGGTCTTTCTGTACAAATGCGTGTATATGTTGTGTTTGGGCGATCTCATTCGCCGCGGCGGCCGGTCCGCATATGTTTAAATGTTGCTTCGTTGGCCCTGTGTGGTCTTTTGTTGGTATTTTCTGTGCGCAGGGTTATTTTGGATAGCCTGTAAAACAAAGGAAACTCTGCCGAAATTTTTCTGGAAATTATCTAACTTTGAAATATAGCCTTGTCGGCTTCCGCTATATACTTGAATGCGTTTGATAAAATTTGAGATAGCATTTGATAGATGTGTTCGGGTGCTCAGATCGGGCACTAGTCACGGCCTATGGGGTTGGGTCGTGACACATTTCTCCTAAATGAGAGATCTCGACTATTCGACGGGCGCTCGGCCCGTTTATAACCCCGACCAGAGAATTGACTCGAGCCAACCCTTGATTTTTCCAACTTGAAGCTTGGCCTTTTTGAATGAGAGTATGGCCGATACCTTTCCCTCGATGGTCTGGACTCCGACTCGTAATTTTTTCGCGATCTCTCCGAGCTTTTGTTGATATTCACGGGCCTCGGGGGAAGCTCGAGTTGGTCATCCTCTACTCGAATCTTTGATTCGTATCTGTTATGGACATCTGCCCAGGTCACAGCCTCGTATTCCAGCAAGTTTACCTTTAGTTTGAACGAAGCCGTCGAGCTCCGAGGATTGAGCCCTTTGATGAAAGCTTGTGCATCCCATTCCTCCGGAACCGAAGGTAGCTCCATTCCTCCCTTTGGAATCGGTTGACAAATTCACGCAATAACTCGTCATCCCTTTGGGCTATACGGAAAATATCTGCCTTACGGGCCTGCACCTTTTTGGCACCGGCATGAGCTTTTATGAACGCATCGGCGAGCATTTCGAGAGAAGTGATTGAATGCTCGGGCAGATGGTTGTACCAAGTCAATGCTCCCTTCGACAGAGTTTCCCCAAACTTTTTCAACAACACGGATTCAATTTCATGCTCTTCAACATCATTGCCTTTTATGGCACAGGTGTATGAAGTCACGTGTTCCTGAGGGTCTATTGTGCCGTCATATTTCTGGATATCCGGCATTTTGAATCTCTTCGGGATCAATTTCGGGGCCGCACTCGGAGGAAAAAGGCCTCTGAATGTACATCTTCGAATCCGGTCCTTTCAGAATAGGCGGAGCCCCCGGGATCTGGTCCACCCGAGAGTTATACGTTTCCACCCTCTTCTCAGTCGAGTCTACCCGCTTCGCCAATGTTTCGAGCATTCTCAGAACTTCGGTGGATGAACCAGCTCCGGATCCATTACTCTTGAAAATCCGTGTCTCGTCCCTTCTGGGTTCAGCAACACCTTTCATCCTCTCCAGGGTCATTTTATCATTTTTGCTTTGCAACTGGGCTATTGCGACTCCTTGTTCGGCAATAGCCGCCCTCTGTTCCGGCAACATTTCAAAAATTAAACGTAATTCAATATTATCATCCGGGGTATCCGGCACTTTCCGGCCTTGTGTCCGGGACAATGTAATTGAATTGTGAGTATTTAAAGGATCGGTGGCCGGCGGGGCGACATTCTCCTGATTCACGGTGTTTTGCCGGTTGAGGCCCTCCCTCGAATTAACGGGGTTTGGGTCGACGGGATTTTTTAGTAATCCCCGTTGCCCACTGTCTTCATTTTCGGCCACAATTTCGTTATTGTTGACGTGACCAGATTGTCCACTGTTTGCCATTTGGTCCGTTTTCACAGAGACGAACAAAAGATTTTTTCGATCCTAACGGGTAAGAGATAGAAACCAAGATCACAGATCACTATTATCCTAGGCCCCACGGTGGGTGCCAAACTGTTTACCCCGAATTTAGGTAATCAATTGAATTTATAAATGAGGTATAGGATATGTGGGTGAACTTTAATCTATTTGGTTGATAGGAAATGTATACGGGTTCGCTGCAATTGATATATGTCTATATGTGTGATTGCCGTGAGCAAATGGATCGATGTTGACGATTTATATTAAATATATATGTATTAAGTAATATATAAATATTGGATGAGTAAATAAGCTTAAAGAACACACAAATCCAGACTAATATCAGAGAGAGAGAGAGAGAGAGAGAGAGAGAGAGAGAGATTTTATATATTTTGCTATTACAATGTTCTTGATCTGGAAAAGCCAACCCTTGAAAGTAGGGAAATGCCTTCTATTTATAGTTTTGCCTTATGGGCCTTCTATACAACATAAAACCCTTTTGAATAAAGAAAACCCTAAAAGGATAAGGTTGAGTCGTACGGTCTGATGCCCGTACGATTGACAGTACAA
Source organism: Lycium barbarum (assembly GCF_019175385.1). NCBI lineage: Eukaryota > Viridiplantae > Streptophyta > Magnoliopsida > Solanales > Solanaceae > Lycium > Lycium barbarum. The sequence goes on along the minus strand of NC_083338.1, from coordinate 86,415,028 downwards.
TGTGGCAGAACGGTCTTGACGCGTGGCAATGGTGTAACTGAACACCCGGACTAACGGCCACGATCACCCGAACTAACGACCACGACCAACCGGATGAACGACCACGATCACCCGGACTAACGACCACGATCAACTCGGCTATGGAGAAATCGGACCGAACGATTTCCTTCGCTTTCTTTTGATCAACCACTTCTAGTGCGATACCTCCGGTCCGGAAGAAAGTCTTCACGCTCGTGCTTGTTTCTTTCTTCCCTCGATTCCCGGTCTCACCGGTCTAGCATAAATCCGATTTTTACCGTATACAATTTTAAGGAGTTATACAGTTGATCCCAATTGGTTTGGTATTCAGGTGCAGTTGTTATGGTATGCTATCATGCTTTGCATTTTGTGTTAGATCTAAGCCTACATATTCTTATTGTTAGACCTTCAAAGTTTTTTTGAGAATTCAAAAAAAGGTCAAGGCAACTTATCGTGATGATAGGTGTCAAGTTAAAGTATAGTGATGTATACAGCTGAGGCATCCTAACAAACCTGGACACTTGTATCTTGTTCATGTTTGACCGGATCAATTCGACTCAAGCACTTGCCATATATTTTCGTTGTTCAAATATTTGACAACACGAAAAGTTAATTGTTCTAACAACATGAAAAGTTAATTGTTCTAACTCTTTGACAACATGAAAATTAAGCTCTGCCCTTCTATAATACTTGGATTCTCAATGTATCGAGCGCAATAAGAGTATCCATTGGCAAGATAACCATCCCGTAGTTATTAAGAACGAATTGGTTCTATTTCTCAATCTGTTTGACTTGCGCAAGCAAATGAGCTTCCACTTACTCCATTTGCTAATATGAAGTAAATTGTAAAAGCAAAGAAAAAACAAAAAGTAAAAGGAGGATTGATAGTCTTACTAATACAAAACAACCTACAAAGACAGCAGCATCGCGCAACTCTAGACGGAAAAAAATGAGGTGACGGAGAGGGGATTCTGTTACGGTGGTTGCCCCCTCTCTGTTCTTTCGCCCATGATTTCCTTTTCCAAACAATAAACCCCCATTGTTGAAAATGGTCAAATGCATAGATTGCCCCTTAAACTACTTCTGCTTCTTCACTACTCACTATAGCTACCTTTTAATCAGGATATGATAGAGGCTGTGATGATGACAAATGGTGTCGTCTAGAGTTGGTAGATCATCGGAGCTGCCTGTAATCTTGGCGAAGCGACCCTGTTAAGGCATTTTGCAACCAAGGTCTGCAGCCATGGCGGGTGCTTTGTCTCCCTTTGCCCTGATTTTATCACAGATCTGAGCCTCAAATTGTAAGTAATTACTGGCGAATTAGCAAATTCTTTGTTAGATTAGCCTAGAAATGGCGAGAATGTGGCAATAGAGAGAATATGGGATTTTCTCTTTCTTTTTTAAGGGCTGTTGGTTCGTTATATATATAGTAGTTCAGTTTCTGGATTTATATACATTTTTGCATCCTTAAAATATACTACAACAACTACGTGACCTTCGGCTCTTAAAGAGGCAGTGATGATGATTTTTTTTTAATTATCTGGGCTAACTGATTCGGCCATGGAGATGACCCGACCCGTATCTTGGCATGGCAACCCGGTATGGCCTGTGATTGAGAAGCTTCTCTCACACACGCAGTCGGTGTTTTGCAGCCATGGCGTGGCTGGATTCTCTTTTGCCTTATCATTACACGAATCAGAGCCTCAATTTGCTAAAGAAAATTGAATTGCTGGCCATAATTTTTAGATAGTTGGTAATAAAAGAGGTCTTAAATGGAATGACACATTTGTTTGTGAAAGGGCATGACTATTCAGAAAAGTCATCTCTCAAATTCTATAAATATGAGGACACTCTTGAAGTAACATATAGGAAAAATCTGCATGTGTAATCTGGGCTTTGTTGTATCTTGAAAGGAATTGCTTGTATTTTCCCTAATTTGTATACGGAAAATATCTCTTTAAGGAAAGTTAGATTTTTCCAAAGCCATTATTCTTCGATTACGTTTACCTACTTTTCTAACTATAGAGAGGTTAAGTGGACACTGATTTTGAACCAGAGGTAGTAAATACAAATGCTAGCCTAAGAGATGTGCCACCTCACCTCTTCTATGCCTAGCTTTACTATATATATAGATATCCTGCAAAGACAATGATATTGTGCAACTCTAGACGGAAAGAATGAGGCAATGGAGAGGCATTGAGGAGCCTGTAATGGTGGTTGCCCCCTCTCTGTTGGCCAATGATTTCCTTTTCCATTTTCAGAACATTAAACCGCCATTGTTGAAAATTGTCAAATACATAGATTGCCCCTTAAACTACTTCTGCTGCTTCACTTTCCTGTTGACCTGTTCCTCTTCGCTATGGCTAGCTAGCTTTTAATCATGGATATGAGGCTGTGATGATGACAAATGTTGTTGTCTAGAGTTGCGTCAGGCACCGGAGCTGCCCGTATCTTGGCGGGGCGACCAGGTAAGGCATCTTGTGTTGTTTTGCAACTGAGGTCTGCAGCCATGGTGGTTGCTTTGTCTCCTTTGCCCTGATTTATCGCAGATCTGAGCCTCAAATTATAAGTAATTACTGGCGAATCGGCAATTCCCTTTGCTAGATTAGCCCGGAAATTGCGAGAATAAAGCAATAGAGAGAATATGGGAACTTTTTAAGGGTGGTTGCCCCTCTCTCTGCTTTGCCTATGATTCTCCATTTTTCCAAACAAACTAACAGCCCTTAGAAAAGAAAGAGAAAAAGATATATATATAGTACTCCCTCCGGTTCATAATAATGGCCACTTACTCCGCTGTGGCTTTGAAAATTATTAAAGAGGCAGTGATGATGATTTTTTTTTTTTTTTGTTTGTTTTTTCTATTTCTGGGCTAACTAATTCGGGCATGGAAATTATCCGACCCGTATCTTGGCATGGCAACCCGCTAAGTGTGTGACTGACACACATATCTCTCACACATGCAATCGGTGTTTTGCAGTCTTGGTGCGGTTGGCTTCTCTTTTGCCTTCTCATCACACATATTTGAGCCTCAATTTGCTAAAGAAAATAGGGAAAAGGGTCAGATTTACCCCTTCTACTATGCAAAAAGGGTCAATATCTTTTCCATGATTCATGTAGGAGTTATCAAACCCACGCCCTTGATTACCAGTTATAATGCCTTTCACTCATAATGTATCGCCGTTTTTTGATAAGTAGCAGCTCAAGAATGAGGCATTCAAGTGAAATGTGGGATGTCTAAGGGGTAAGTTCCTGATATTATTTGGCAAAAGCATCTTTTTGGATCGAATGGGCTTTAGTGGGATGGCGAAATTTGATACATGGATATTTATGTAATGAAGACTTTGGAGTGCTTGTGGATGGTGTGCCACATGGGTACTTTACAGCTTCTCAAGGGTTGCGACAAGGGTTCCAAGCCTACCTTGTTGATTTTTGCTGAAGAAGTGCTAAGCCGGGACAAGTTTTGCTTTTATGCTAGCTACCATGTTCGTATTTTCCTAGAATTATGAAAATGTGCTGAGGAATATTATGTTTCTCAGTTTGAAAACCAAACAAATGGACTCCAATTTTCTGTTTTAAATTCTCTCCAACTTTTCACTGCTGCTAACTTGTTTGTTTCCATCTCTTTTGCTGGCGAAATCCTCACTTTGTGATTATACAAGCTTATATAAGTTCTTTTATGCTTTCCGTGTGATAACAGCTGGATGTTTTGTGATGGTATACTAGTTAGTGTTAAACAATGTTATTGTTATTGACTTTCTGAGAATTTTAGCTGATTAATTACCAAAAAATAGAAAAACTTGCATGAGTCTTGTAAAGTGAGGCCGCTGTTGACTGAAGGTCTGTAGAATAGCTTAAAAAAGGAGAGATTTGAGGTAACAGGCAGAAGGGGAATTCTATCAGAGGTTGTTGCCCATAATGATTCGCCATGTTCCAAAAAGCATTAGCCTTTATAATGAGTGAGAAAGAAAATAAAATCAGTTTCTGGGGGTGCTGTCTGTGACTTTGGTTATGTCTGCTGATCTAATGGTTCCTTGTTCATTTCTGCTGGGTTCTTGTTAATAGATTTTTAGTGTCCAGTGCAATATTTTGTGTTGCATATTTTAGGATCTGATCGGACTTTCTTGGTGTGTATGGTTAAATCTTTTTTTCCCACTGTTTTCATCAAATCTAACGAACATAAACTGTTCAATATTACGAACATAAATTGTTAAATATTTGATGGAAACTAAAAGGGTTAACTTTTGGCAATCTTAAAAGGACCAAAACTGTTCAGTTCATACTTAAGGGAACCTACTCTCAAACATAAGGGACCATTTTTGTCATTTACTCATGATGATGATGCTGCGAAAGAGAGTATTCTGCAACTCTAGACGGAAAGAATGAGGCAACAGAGAGGCATTGGGGAGTCTTTAATGGTGGTTGCCCTCTGTTTGCCAATGATTTCCTTTTCCATTTTCACACACAAAAAAAATAAAATAAAAAAATGTAACAATAAACTACCGTTGTTGAAAATGGCTGAATACATATATTGCCCCTTAAAATACTTCTGCTTCTGCTTCTCCGCTTCTTCACCATGACTAGCTTTTTAATCACGGATATGAGGCTGTTATGACAAATGGTGTTGTCTAGAGTTCGGTCAGGCATCCGAGCTGCCTGTATCTTGGTGGGGCGACCCAGCCATGGCGGTTGCGTTGTCTCCTTTGCCCTGATTTTGTCACAGATCTGAGCCTCAAGAGAATTTGGCGAAAGGACCCTTCAAGCGAATTCCGTTTTGTTAGATTAGCCCAGAGATGGCTAGAATGAGGCAACAAACAGAGTATGGGATTTCTTTCAAGGGTGGTCGCCCCTCTCTCTGCTTTGCCTATGATTCCCCATTTTTAACAAACCAACAACCCTTAAAAAAGAAAGAGACAGATAGAGTACATTTCAGTTTCTGGGTTTCCTTGCATTTTTACCCTTAACATATGCTCAAGCCTATGTTGCTCAGACTCTCCCAAATCATTGTTGCACCGGTGCCGGATCCTTCAAAAATGCACTACTATTGAAGGATCATACACGCACCAGGCGGAATATTTGAAGAGTCCGAGCAATATAGCTCAAAGTGCAATGCATACAACTATTCTACAACTATGCAACCTTCGGATCTTAAAGAGGCAGTTATGATGATTTTTTCTATATCTGGGCTTACTAATTTGGGCATGGAGATGACCCGACCTGTATCTTGGCATGGTAACCCGGTTTGGCCTGTGATTGAGACGCATATCTCACACATGCATCCGTGTTTTGCAGCCATGGCGTGGTTGGCTTCTCTTTTGCTTTATCATAACACAAATCTGAGCCTCAATTTGCTAAAGAAACCAGGAAAAAGGATCAAATTTACCCATCTACTTTGCAAAAAGGAGCAATATCTTTTCCATGATTCATGTGGGGGATATCGAACCCATGTCTTTTTTATTACCAGTTATATTCCTTGCACTCGTAATGTATTGCCATTTTTTATAACTCCTCAAGAATGAGGCATTAGAGTGAAATGTGGGATTTCTAAGGGGTGGTTGCCTCCCTTCTCTGGTAAGCCCCTGATTTTTTTTCTTCAAATTTTTGCTCTTATGCTAGCTACCATGTTTGTATTTTCCTACAACTAAGAATATGTGCTGAAGCATATTATGTTTCTCAGTTTGAAAACCAAACAAGTGGACTCCAAATTTCCGTCTTACATTCTTGCCAACCTTATTCTGCTGCTAACTTGTTCGTTTCCAACTCATTTGCTGGCGAAACCCTCACGTCTTTGTATAAGTTCTTTTTGTGCTTTCCATGTGATAATAGCTGTATGTTTTATGATGGTATACTAGTTTGTGTTAATCACTGTTATCAACTTTCTGAGAATTGTAACTGATTAATTACCAAAAACAAAAAACTTGCTCTGTAGAATAGCTTAAAAGAGGAGAGATAGGTAGTAGGCAGAAGGGGATTTCAATCAAAGGTTGTTGGCTATCCCTGCTTTACCATGATTCTCCATGTTTGAAAAAGCATTAGCCTTTATAAAGTTAGAGAGAGAAAATTACATCAGTTTCTGGGGGTTCCGTCTGTGACTTTGGTTATGTCTACTGATCTAATGGTTCCTTGTTCTTTCCGTTCTGCTATATTTAGGTACATTTAGCTCAAATAGTAAATATCTGTCTTTTATGAAGCACTCTAATGCAAAAAGGGGCTATGATGATGCTTATAAACCTTTCTATTTCTGGGATGATGATTTAGCATTGAGATGACCTTACCTGTATCTTGGGGTGGCAACCTTGCTCATGCAACTGGTGTTTTGCAGCTATGGTGTGGCTTTCTTCTCTTTTGCCTTATGACTATACACATCTGAGACTCAATTTGCTGAAGAACATAAGTAGGCGTTTAGAGAAATTCTCTTAAAGCTATTATATAAGCGAATTCACTATATTCGGTTAGCCCAGAAATAGTGAGAATGAGCCTGCAGAGAGTATGGGATTTCGTTGAAGGGTGGTTGCCCCTGTCTGCTTTGCCTATGATTCTCCCCTTCTGAACAAACCAATAGCCCTTGAGAGAAAGAAAGAGAAACATAGTACTTCAGTTTACAGTTTTCTGGATGACCATCCATGAAATTTCCCAATATACATGTATACCACAACAACTACGCTGCCTTCAGATCATCAGTCTGTTGCTCTTGGCCCTTTGCGCGTTTCTTCCCATGTACTCTCATTGTTGGAGGAAATTGGCAAGTTTCCAGTATGATGCATTCTACTACATAAAGGGGCTATGATGATGTTCATATATCTTTCTATTTCTATGCTGATCATGGAGCATTGAGATGAACTGAACTGTATCTTGGTGTGGCAACCCGATGCGGCCTATGATTGAGAACTGCTATCCCTCTTATGCAATCGGTGTTTTGTAGCCGTGGCGAGGCTGGCTTCTCTTTTACCATATCATTACATGCATCTGAGCCTCAACTTGCTGAGAACATAAGTAGGCGTTTGGACAATATTTCAGTAAAAGTTGCGAAATTCTCTGAAATGTAGACTTGTGATGTCTCTTTGGTTAAAAGCTCTCATCTACGTGAATTTGCTTATTTTAACAGAAATGGTGAGAATGAGGCAGCAGAGAGTGGGGGATTTCTTTCAAGGTTGGTTGCCCTTTCTGCTTTGCCCGTGATTCTCCCCTTCTCAGAAAACCAACATCCCTTGGAGAGCCTGTTTGATGCATGAAGCACTACAGAAAAGAGGAATTAACATTGCTTCAAGATGCACATTATGCAAGGAGGCCTTAGAGACAAACAATAACCTTTTTCTTCATTGTACAGATACGACACAAGTTTGGGCATTGTTCATTAACTTGGCTAAGATGAACTGGACTGTGCCTGAACACACTGCAGACCTTCTAAGCTGTTGGATAAGAAGGGGAGGGAGCAAGAGTCAGAAGATTTGGTGGAAAACAGTTCCTGCCTGCATCTGGTGGAATATTTGAAAGGAAAGAAACGACAAAATTTTTAAAGGCAGAGAAAGTTCATTGCAGAAGATCCAATGGAAGGTCATTACTTCATTAAGTTTTTGGTGTACAGAACAATATGTAGAACAGGAAGTTCAGTTAGTGGACTTTTTAGGATTAATGTAAATATTTCTCTTTCAGTAAAGTGTAAATTTTTGGAGGTGGCCAGCATACCCTTAATGCTGAGAAATACAAAGTTACCAGTTTCAAAAAAAAAAAAAAAAAAAAAAAAAAAAAAAAAGAAAGAGAGCAAGGTATATAGCACTTCAGTTTCTGGGTTTCTTTGCATTTTGCATCCCTAATACAACAACAACATACCCAGTGTGATACCATAAGTGGGGTGTACGTAAACTATACCCCTCCCTTAGGTGAGGTAGAAAGGATTTTTCCGATAAGACCCTCGGCTCAAGAAAAGTGTTTTAGAAAAACCAATAAGACCCTCGACTCAAGAAAAGTGTTTTAGAAAAAGGTTGGAAAAATACAAGAGTAAAAAGTTATGATGAAAATACTGGATAAGAGAAAAGTATTGACAGCAAAATAGTAAAGTTAACCAAAGTAAAACTTTATCTTTAGATCTTCAGTCTGTCTCTTTTATGGCTTTGGAAACTCGTAAGAGGCAGTCATGATAGGTTTTTCTATATCTGGGCTAGCCAACTCCGGCATAGAGATGATCCAATCCGTATCTTGGCGTGGCAACCCGTTATGGCTGTGGTTGCTAAAAGTGTCTACCTGGTATCATTACTACCGATGATTGAGACTCTTCTCTCACACACAGAGCCGGTGTTTTGCAGCCATGGCGTGGTTGGTTTGTCTTTTGCCTTATCATAACATATACAGTCAAACCTCTCTATAATGACAGCGTTTGTCCGAAAATTTCATTGCTGCTATAGTGAGGTGCTGTTATGTATGTATACTGGCATTGGATGTTTAGATCTCATTGAGCTGTTACAAACAAAAGTACGCAAACAATTAATTTTCTGTACTTTTTATTTTATAAACGAAAACAATATACTTGTTAATGTTAAAATCTCAATTGATTTTGCTATCTCAATAATTAAATATTTCAAAGACTAATAAAAATCCATAACTAGTTGTACCATATATAAAGAATTAAAATTTGAAGAACATATGCATTGAAATAATTTAGAATTTTAATATTTCAAGTTTGACATAAGAATTTTATAATTGTATTTTGTTTGGTAAATTTCAGTCTCTCAATGATAATATAACGATTGAATTTACGTAAGATTTGTCCAAATTTTCAGCAAAAAGGAATTCAATAGCTTTCCCTTTAAAGTTGTCTAAGAGTTTGACAATTGACTCTTTTTTCTCATCCCAAATAGCAGTAGGTTGAGGATCTTCATCAACACTTTTGTTGTCACCTGTTGCATTCGCTCTCTTTTGAAATTTACTATGTGCATGACATTAATGATGATTACCATAAATATTTTAATATTTTATTTTATACATAATATATTTCTTATAATATATTATTACACAATATTTGAGTATGACTGTTATAGAGAGGTAATTTTATAAAAAGTGTACCGCTATAATGAATGCCACTGCTGTTATAGCTAGAATGTTGTTATAGAGAAATAAAATATAACATGAAAAATCGATTCCGGAGAAAATCATGCCGTTATAGTGAAATTCTGCTATAATGAATGACAATTGTAGAGATGTTTGACTGTATAACAACACCAAGATACTCAGTATGATCCCACAAAGTGGGGTCTGGAGATGGTAGAGTGTACGCAACCCTTATCCCTACCTTGGGAGGTAGAGACTGTTTCCGATAGACCCTCTATCATAACACATATCTGAGCCTCAATTTGCTAGAGGAAGTCTTATCTTTTCGATGCTTGGATATGGAATATATCGAACCCATGTGTCAACACAAGGGGCAAAGTATATATGTATAGATGATGACTAAGAATTAGTCACCTAATTCATTCATTTCTCAACCAAATTAAAACTAGAGAGAGGAGGAGTAATTAAGCTAGAGAGAGGGGGGAAAGGCTCGGCCATGGCAGCTTGTGGCTGAGCTCACGGTCGGCCATGGCAGCAGCCCCTAAACAACTCACGGCCAGCCTACTCCCTACACCATTAAATTATTGATTTTCAAATTCAATTGGAGGAAGAAAGGAGAGAGGAAGCTCACGGCCATGGTGAATAATAAGAGCTTGATTTCTAAGGTAAGATTTAATTTTCCCTAACATGTTTTAGAAGTGATTTGGTCTTCATATGAATTAACAGATGTGGATTAATTGCAAGAATTGTGTATGTTGATGTCGGATCTTGGTTGAGCCGTGTATGGACTGTTTTAAGCAAGAAAGGATGGGTTAATTTTAATTGGTAATTTTTTTTCTATTGTTGTGTCATGGATTAAGTGAAGGAATTAAATAATTAAAGTTGAAGTTGTAATTATTTGTGGGCTGTTGTAGAACTTAATGTGATGATAATGTAGTTTTCTTATATATAAATGGATGATGTTGTTGTCGTGGGTGGGCTGGTATAAATCACGAATTTGGATGAAAATATTGTATGAGATAACATATGAGAAACGTATATGGTTTGCTTGGTGTATTCGTAGGTGTTCGTAAGATTATCGGGCATCTCTTTATGTTGTGGTTAGGGGCTATTTTGATATATTGTTGTTGTTCTTGTTGAGCTTAGAAGATTAGTGATGATTAAGACTATACGTTGTGTTGTATGTTGGTTAGGCTGTTATAGGGTTGTTTAGATGAAAATGTTATGACTATGGATCATTAAGAATAACTTGAATATGTCGTAGTTGTATGTGGATTATTATCAAATGTTGTAAACATAGACTATTTGGGATGTTGTGCGGGCTGTTCGGAGTGTTCTCGAGTATTGTCTTGAATAGCCTCGATATGGTACTTGAGCGTGTGGTTATTGATGTTGGCTTAGTCATTGTGTAGTTGGTTGGAATATAAGGGAAACGTCGTCTAATTTCTAGAAAGGAGTTACTAACGTTAGAATACGTTTTGAATCTCCCCGTAGCTTAACCATAGTTCTTGACGTCTTAATATAGGTTGAGACACTATTGGGTAGCGTATGCGTGTTGTGTTGCGAATAAGCGCTAAAGGTATGTAAAGCCTATCCCTTCTTTCTTTTGGCATGTCTTAGACGTAAGTGATGAATGATATAAGCTTTGGGATAATTCCATTCATAAGTTCCGAATATGATTCATGATTCTTATTCACTTCTTGATGTTAGAACTTTTAAAGTAATTAAGCTACTGCCCTCGAGTCTTTTATATGATTGGATAGTAAATGATGCATAAAAGTTCCTATTCTTAAAAGGCCCTATAATGACTAATGTCATTAACTTTCATAAGCTATCTCGTATTGATTTGATATCGGCCTATGATCCCTGAGACTTTATTTGCTATAGTTCATTATGATATTCAAAGAGCACTGAATATGACTATCATCCTGATACTTGAGCGTTGATTAGTCTACTTATCTATTGAGTCTCAAAAGATGATTCATATGCACATGGTTACTCACTACTCTGCTCGTGCATACTGTTGTTACATCTTTCACCGAGTCCCGGGCCGGGTATGTTATCATGCACAGTTTTACTACATTATTCACCGAGTCCCATAATGGGCCGGGTACGGTATATGATGATATGATTATTCACCGAGTCCCATAATGGGCCGGGTACGGTATACGATGATATGATTATTCACCGAGTCCCATAGTAGGCTGGGTACGGTATATGACGATATGATGATATGACTATCCACCGAGTCCCATGATGGGCCGGGTACGGTATATGATAATAATATGCATGACTTGTTTTGTAAGACACAGGTACAGTGATTTATTGATTATCATACTTGTCTCCTAGAATCTTTACTTCAGTTATGATCTTCCATATTGTATTTCATGCTTTATATACTCAGTACATATCTCGTACTGACCCCCTTTCTGCTGGGGGCTGCGTTCATGCCCGCAGGTACAAATACTTGATTTGGTGACCCTCCAGCTTAGGACTTCTACTCAGCCTCCTTGGAGTGCTCCGTTGTTCCGGAGTCTAGATTTTTGGCACAGATCTGCTGATATATGTATATGTTCATTCAGGGGTACGGCGGGGCCCTGTCTCGTCATATGTTACTGTTGATACTCTTAGAGGTCTGTAGACATATGTGTGGGTTGTATATAGATGTTGTTCAGTTATGCCTATATGACTTATGTTGGGACGTTCCCGTATATAGTGGCAGCCTTGTCGGCTTGCGTATATATATACATTTTAGGATGTTGTATGTAGTGGCAGCCTTGACGGCTTGCGTATATGTTTGGGGATGTTCCCGTACGTTGTGACAGCCTTGTCGGCTCGTGTATTATGATATCTTTTGATTAGTTGTGACTCCTCAGGAGACAGGTTACCATGATACATGGATGTGACGTTTTGAGATAACGTATGTTTTCACAAAGTTTCTATATGATGTTCAGCTTCAGTTTGATTATGCCTGACAGATATGTATACGAGTGTCCAGCTCGGGCACTAGTCACGGCCTACGGGGTTGGGTCGTGACAATTTTCCCGTGATGTATATGCTCTGATCGATCCGGGTTCTACTTTCTCTTACATTACTCCGTATGTCGCTGATTGTATTGGGGTGAAACCCGAGCCAATTAAACCTTTCGAGGTATTCACTCCAGTTGGTGACCCCATAATAGCGAGGCAAGTATATAAGAATTGTGTAGTTGTGATATGTGATCGCCAAACTAAAGCTGATTTGATTGAGATTGAAATGATAGATTTCGATGTAATTATGGGTATGGATTGGTTGGCCTCATGTTATGCTAATGTTGATTGCCGAACGAAAATGGTTCGATTTCAATTTTCGGGAGAGCCCTTGCTTGAATGGAGAGGTAATGCAGCATCTCCAAAGGGTAGGTTTATTTCCTACCTTAAGGCAAGGAAGATGATAGCCAAGGGCTATATTTATCACTTAGTTCGGGTTAATGACACCGAGGCGAGGCCACCAACTTTTCAATCAGTTCCGGTAGTGAATGAATTCCCAGATGTGTTTCCAGACGAACTTCCAGGTCTTCCTCCAGAAAGGGAAATTGATTTTGCCATTGATGTGTTGCTGGACACCAAGCCTATTTCTATTCCTCCTTATCGAATGGCTCCAGCAGAGTTGAAAGAGCTAAATGCACAGTTGAAAGACTTGCTCGAGAAGGGTTTCATTAGGCCCAGTTCATCATCGTGGGGAGCACCGGTCTTGTTCATGAGAAATAAAGACGGGTCGTTACGAATGTGTATTGACTATAGGCAGCTGAACAAAGTGACGGTGAAGAACAGATATCCTCTTCCAAGGATTGATGACTTATTCGATCAATTGCAAGGTGCCAAGTGGTTTTCTAAAATAGATCTGAGGTCGGGTTACAATCAAGTGAGAGTACGAGAAGCGGATATTCCCAAAATAGCTTTCAGAACGAGATATGGCCACTATGAATTCCGAGTAATGTCGTTTGGGTTGACGAATGCCCCGGCGGTGTTCATGAATTTAATGAACAATGTGTTCAGACCACTCTTGGACTTGTTTGTGATAGTGTTTATTGATGATATCCTGGTGTACTCTCGCACAGAATCAGAACATGTAGATCATTTGAGGATTGTTCTTGGCATCCTCCGAGCTCGGGAATTATATGCAAAATTTTCAAAGTGCGAGTTCTGGCTAAATTCTGTGGCATTTCTGGGCCGTGTTATTTCGGATGATGGCATTCGAGTCGACACTCAGAAGATTGAAGCTGTGAAGACTTGGCCAAGGCCTACGACACCTACAGAAGTCTGTAGTTTTCTGGGTTTAGCAGGCTATTATAGAAGATTCGTAGAGGGCTTTTCATCTATTTCAGCCCCATTGACGAAGCTAACCCAGAAGTCAGCTAAATTTCAGTGGAGTGATGCCTGTGAGCGTAGTTTCCAAGAGTTGAAAGACAGGCTGACCTCAACTCCAGTTTTAACACTTCCAGTAGGGCCAGATGTTTATGTTGTGTATTGTGACGCTTCCGGTGTCGGATTAGGATGCGTGTTGATGCAGCATGGCAAAGTTATTGCATATGCCTCGAGGCAATTGCGGAAACATGAAAAGAATTATCCAACTCATGATCTCGAATTGGCCGCGGTTATTTATGCCCTAAAAATGTGGAGACATTATTTGTACGGTGTGCACGTTGATATCTATACAGATCACAAAAGTCTTCAATATATCTTCAAGCAAAAGGAGTTGAACCTGCGGCAGAGGCGGTGGTTGGAATTGTTGAAAGATTATGATGTGAATATTTTGTACCACCCCGGAAAGGCAAATGTAGTAGCCGACACGCTTAGCCGCCGATCAATGGGCAGTCTATGTGAAGTCCCTCCGGAAAAGAAAAAGATGGTTCATGAGCTCCACCAACTAGCTAATCTTGGAGTACGTGTAATGGATTCGGGTGATGCAGGGATTAGCATTAATGATCCAGCAGTTTCATCTCTGGACATGGAAGTGAAAGAACGGCAATACGAAGACCCTCAATTGCGTCATTACAGAGACACGTCTCATGGAAAAGAGAAGTCTTCATTTGAAGTTTCTATGGATGGGGTTCTTAGGTACCGAAGCAGGTTATGTGTACCGAATGTGGCAGAATTGCGCCGTTGAATATTAGAGGAAGCCCATTATTCTCGGTACTCTATTCATCCAGGTGCAACCAAAATGTACCATGATATCAAATTGATATATTGGTGGGATGACATGAAGAGAGACATAGCAGGATTTGTAGCCCAATGCCCAAATTGCTAGCAAGTAAAGGCCGAACATCAAAAGCCAGGAGGCTTACTGCAAGCAATAGAAATCCCTACTTGGAAATGGGAAGTGACCAACATGGATTTTATCGTGGGATTACCTCGTTCTCGTGGCAAGTATGACTCTATATGGGTGATCATGGACAGATTGACAAAGGCAGCCCATTTTCTCCTAGTTAGGACTACATACTCGGGCGAAGATTATGCAAGGTTATATCTCAAGGAAATTGTGCGACTTCATGGTATTCTGTTATCTATTATTACTGATAGAGGAGCACAATTCACAGCCAAGTTTTGGAAGTCCTTTCAGGAAGGTCTAGGCACTCAAGTGAAGCTTAGCACGGCCTTTCATCCACAGACTGATGGAAAAGCTGAACATACTATTCAGACTTTAGAAGATATGCTGCGAGCATGTGTGCTGGATTTCGGTGGAAGTTGGGACGACCATTTACCTCTAATTGAATTTGTGTATAATAATAGCTATCATTCCAGCATTCAAATGGCTCCATATGAAGTTTTATATGGAAGGAAATGTAGATCTCCAATTGGATGGTTTGAAACAGGAGAAGTACAATTGATAGGCCCCGAATTGATTCAACAAGCGGTGGAAAAAGTTAAGGTGATCCGAGATCGATTGCTAACAGCCCAGAGCCGCCAAAAGTCTTATGCAGATAATCGCCGGCGAGATCTGTATTTTCAAGTTGGTGATTGGGTGTTTCTGAAAGTGTCACCGATGAAAGGGGTAATGAGATTTGGCAAGAAAGGGAAGCTAAGCCCTAGATACATCGGACCCTATGAAATCATTAGTAAGGTGGGTCAGGTAGCTTACGAATTGAATTTGCCTTCGGAGCTCGAATCAGTCCATCCAGTATTCCATGTTTCGATGCTTCGCAAGTGTATCGGAGATCCCACAAAGATTGTCCCGATAGAGGATGTGCAAGTGACAGAGAAGCTAACATACGAAGAAGTGCCTATTGCCATTCTAGATAGGCAAGTGCGAAGGCTGCGGAATAAGGAAGTAGCTTCGGTCAAGATTTTATGGCGAAATAACAATCACGAAGAAATGACTTGGGAGGCGGAAGAGAAGATGAGATCCAAGTGCCCCCATTTATTCCAACCCCCAGAGGAGATCCAAGCTGAGACGTCAACGATATAAGGTATGTATGCTTTGTTTTACTCTTTTGGTCGTGTGTGGCCACAGATATATTGATATTGTGATGTAGCCCTGTGAAGCGATGATATTATGGGTTGTTGTGACAGGTTGGTAATGCCAAATTACAGAGGAAACTCTGGCGAAATTTTTGTAGAATCCCGAGTGTTTAACATTCGAGGACGAATGTTCCAAAGGGGGGGGGGGGGAGAATGTTACACTTTGGAAAATGTTCCCGTTAGCGTACAATGAGTAGGCTGACAAAGGACATAGTGTATGCGTTGTTTTGACAAGTGATAACGTCCCTTAGATGGGTATCGAAGTGTTGAACAATTGTTAAGAAGGTTCCATAAGGATCGGAGATCAAACGAAGTGATGGAAATGAAATTCAGTGAACTGAAGAGTTTTACGGTCGATTATACGGACCGTATAATATTATACGGCCGTAGAATGAATCGTAGAAGTGTCACAGAATGAGGTTGCTGAAAGGTGGATTTTACGGTCAATTATACGGACCGTAAAATATTATACGACCCGTATAATGTACCGTCAAGTTGACACAGAAAAGGTTAGCCACTGGAGCAGTTTTACGGTCGATTATACGGACCGTATAAATTTATACGGATCGTATAATGATGTCGGGACAGATTTCAATTTTTAAATAAGGACCCAAGTTCATTTTATTTAATTCATCTTCTCTCTCCACGACCCAATCTCTCTCTAGAACATTCCAAAACTCTTCCAATACAAGAATTCAAGTGAAAATCAAGATCAATATCACCCAAATCCATGAAATCAAGAGTGTGAAACCCACCAAAGTTCATCTACACCAAGAAATTGCAAGGGAAGTGAAGTAGGGTTTTTAGTATAAAAGAGTATTGCTACTCAAGACTTGGAAAGGGTTTTTAGTATAGAAGAGTATTGCTACTCAAGACTTGTTCCACCATCATCTAAGGTATGTTTCATGACTTTATCATGTTGTTTAAGGTATTAGAAGACTAAGAAGCTTGAATTGTGGAAAGATATGGGAAATGGGTCTTGAATGGGTGAATAGTGTCACCATTGAATGATAGTAGAATGGAATCATGAATGTTGATGTGTTGTGATTATGAATACGTTATAAATGATGTTTATATCATGAGACAAGTATTAAATGCGCGAAAACACAAGAATGAGTTACAAGGATAAATGTGGGAAAATTGGAGAAAAATGGTGGAATGTGTTGAACATATATAAATGAGGGTTGTTAATTGTAATATTGTGGATGTTGTTGTGAACGTTGGGAGTTGATATAGACTATGGGAAAAGTAGTATAAATAAAGGAAGTGCTGCCCAATTTTCTCTAGAAAAAGTGACGTATTTCCTTAAGTCGACTAACTAACGTTAATACGAATTCTCTCGTGAAGGTAACGACGTGACATTAAAGGAGAGCAAGTGACCGATAGCTTAGCTAAACGACAAAGGTATGTGAGGCTAGTCCTTTCTTTCTAATGACATGAATTCTCTAAGTTCCTTTTCCTCTTCATGAGTTCCTATACGGAAAGCTAAAAGCCTATATCCATAAATGTCTATATAAGATAAGAGATATGTTATGATGAGGATGTTATTGATTGCTCACACTCACCTTATGTGCTAATTCCTTCAAGGTGAGGCAGAATGCCAACGATTTCTCCATAATGAAATCGGGGGATCACGACCTTACGTCACCCCGATAAAGTATAGTTGGTCTTGAGATTTATGCATGTACTATAATAACATGAGAATGTTATGATAATATCACACCGCGCCTAGTTGGCCGGGCAGTCACCGCTAAGGCGGGCAGCTATACGGATACACCATGACCATTTGGAATGGGCAGACACCACTAGTGGGCGGCATGAGATGGTACCCCGGATGCGGGAGGCCTGGACGCGGGCTAACGTTATTGATTATCACACCGTTCCGACATGGACGGGAAACTTATACATTATGCATATATGATTTGATGATGAGTATGAGTAAGACAGCATGCATTACTCTCCTTATGTTTGTCAGTTAGATCCAGATGCTTCATATTGATATTCTCTTTATATCATTGTCTTGTTTCATTGTTTATGCCTCTCATACTCAGTACAATATTCGTATTGACGTCCGTTTCTCTTTGGACGCTGTGTTCATGCCCACAGGTAGACAGAGAGGAGAGCTTGATCCGGATTCTTAGTAGCTGTCAGCTGATTGAGAGCACTCCATTGTTCGGAGGTGCTTATGATTCTTCTTTTGGTATATATGTACATTTTGGGTACGGCGGAGTCTTGTTCCGTCTATATGTCTAGCATGACAGTAGAGGCTCGTAGATACGCAGTGTGGGTTAGATGGTCTCACGAGAGATGCTATTATGTATATATATTATCTTGATAGCCGAGAGGCAAATGTATATAAAGCATTTATGTTTCTGTATAAAACATGTTTTCCTATAATTCGTGTATAAGTTGACAAAAGGGCATTAAGTGAGTAAGATAAGCAGTAGAACGAGCGGTGCTCGGTGGCTAGCCCCAGGTACCCGTCGCGGCCCTAGCTGGGTCGTGACAGGACAGATAGTGGGGTACATCATCATTTCGAGTATCCATAGGGATTATTATAGGCAAGATTTGATATTTAAATTAGTATTTTTAAGATAATGACAAGTAGGGAACTTGAAGGATTCGTAAGTGAAGGAACAAAAGCGATGATGAAAGGATTATTATGGGATTAAATTTCGATCGGGGATGGCAATGGAATACAACACCATAAGGTAAAGCCTTTAAGGGGGGAAGCAAATAAGCTTGAGTACGTGCACAAGGGATAACTAAGGTATTGGAGGAATTATGACGCCCGACAATGGGAAAACATTGAGAAGTAATAGGGAGTTATGAAGCAAGTTGAGCTAAGGAATGCAAGGAGAAGCCATGAAAGTAGACGGAGATAAGATGGCAAGAAAAGGATCCAGGGATATTGCGATTGGTCGAAACAAGCTGGTGACAATGAACCCTCGTGAAATTTCAAGCCGCTAGTTATACCAATTGTAAGAGTATATGACATAGAACCATATAAACAATCGCCATGATGAGATGGCTAATAGAATGGTGCAAGGATGATGAGAAGGATACTTCACTTTACAGCCCTCCAGACCGAGAGGAGGACAAACTGGCTACAGGTATATGAGTCTTTTATTTTAACTTCTTGTGTGTGTACAATTATTGAAGGATACCATTGATAGTTGACAAATGGAAGTTTTACAGGGACCGATAACCAAAGTACTTATAGATAACAGCGGCTAAGAAGTTTTACCGCTACAAGGAATCTTAAAATTTAGGAATGGAAAGCAGTTGCATGTGTTAATTGATGGCTTGTCATCGAGAGTTCCAACGGCTAAAACAGCATTTGCTTGGTCATTAAAGTGAGGGACTTTTCCAATTCGGAGGGAGATACATGATCGAAAATTTTATTGGGATCCGTTAGAACTTCAACTTGTTTTAGTTCACGTGATAAAGGTGACGCGGTAGGATGGATGCGATCATACCAGCACTAATACACTTGATCCCATTAGAACATCGAGGTTAAGCGTGCTTGGGCCAGAGTAGTACTAGGATAAGTGACCCCTTGGGAAGTATGCTAAGTAGTCCTACAGGTTTATACATAAGAGAAGGATGAGGAACTAGAACAGCTTGAGGGAAATTAGAAGCGTGTGAACCTCATGGTTGGAAATTCTCAATGATTGTGAAAGATGAGGCGGACCGGCTTGATAGATAGAGAGAAGATGTATACAGTTACAGAATTAGGACGAGTTTGAATATTATTGGGATACTTGGTAAGTAAGGTGTTGGTAAAGATTTACGATAGGTTATATGTGGTTATGTTAACCAGTAAAGATCATCAATGAGGTTATATGTTAAAGGTATTGACTAAAAACGGTATTGAAGTTCAGGTGGCAAGTGCGATAGCGCATATTGACACTATTTTTCTCTGAAAGTTAGAGTTGGATAAGCCTGATGCAATAACATCAAAGTATACGGAAAGAATGGAATATGTGGTATAGAACACAAGACGAAGATAAAGGGTTCGAAATGAGATTCTGATAAGTGGAACTGAAGGGTAGTAACAACGAATAAGGATGTAAATTGGGAGAAAATAAGCAGGTTTGCAAAAATGCCAAGGGATTTCTGGTTCTTGAGGGGCATTCATGGGCAGTCATATTGACATGATTACCTTGGAAACGGAAAAGCCTTCTAGAAATCGAACAAATTTGTACTTCTGAGAGGACATTCTACGAACTTCCGGGATAATACTATAATGTGGCAACTGGAGAAGAACACTTCGAAGAAAAAAATACTCAAGGAAGGTGCCATAGCCAAACAAGGGAGTTGTCATGGCGAATCAAGACCACCTTGACGGGAATAGAGCGATAATTGAATATTAGTTCAGTCACATAAGAACAGAAGGCTATAGATGTTATGAAAGAGTTCAATAAAAGAGCTAAGGGGGAACGAGAAGAGGTTGACCAACCTATGTTAAAAATAAGTCAATCGGGGCATAAGAGAAGGGAAGTCACTTCAAGACATTAGTAAAAATGTCGTGGATTTGGAACTACAACATTCGAGGACAAATGTTTTTAAGGGGGGAAGAATGTTACGCCCCGTTGTTCTGCACGTTGAGATTTGTTAGGTGTTAGCTATTCAATTGCAGACATAAGAGTTATTGTAAAGAAGATGCAAGATCATAGGGGCTCGTTTTATAATTATAAGAGTTCGAGTTCACGTAACAAGTTATAGAAGAATTGGAAAACAAGTGAACTAAGGAGATTAAGCTTCCGCGGCTTTAAAGGAAAGTTGGGCAAGGTTTGGTACGAAAAATTTTGGTCTAAATGGGAGAAAGAATATCTCTAAGTACATTAAGAGTTTCGAAGTGAAACAAAAGCCTAAAGTGAAGTTCAGGGAGTCTAGTTTCCAATGAAAAAAATCGCTCCTCAAAAGGACATCAGGGTAAGGATATATGGACGTTACAAGTCGAGCTGGCAGGCTAGGAAAATGGTCTGCACAAACGCGACAGCGAGTGGGGCGAACACGCAGAAGGCCAAGGGCCAGCACAGCGCGAACCCGCCACCACGAGGAGCGAACGCGTTGAGCAATTTTGAGGCCCGGATTAGGGATGAAGGTTATATTATAAGAGTGTAATAATAATATACATATGACATTTGGAGACCATATGGTGTAAATCAGGTAGTACGTTGCTTGACGAAAGCCCTCGATACTGTAAACTAAGCGGGGCTCACATGCCGGGGTTTTATAAAGGGTATGTGAAGAGATATATGAGTGGTACATGGAAAGTTGAGCAAGTACTAAGAAGGACCCTTAAGCCAAATATGGGCATAAGCCCTCCAAAAGGACGATTTAAGGAAACATTTTCGGATGATCTGACTTGGAGGGGCCAAAACGCTATTATTAGTTTGGAATTTGGAAAAACACTAAGAACAAAAGTTGTAGATAATTGAAAGTTCTTTCCAACCATAGGTCGTGGGGACTTATACCATATTGGGATCAAGGTTTATGACCTTTTACTCAACGAACGCGCAGGTAGAAAAACTAAGCTAGCGCGAACGCGCTGAAGGAATTTTAAGTCAGTCCAGGCTCTGAAGAAATTTTAAGTCGGTCCAGGCAGAACCTGGATCGCTATATAAAGGGGCTTACCCCTCATTTTCTTCACCAAACACCCCAAGCCTTCTCGAAAAATATGGAGACTTCCTCCCAACTCCCATCACAAACTCTTTAGCCTAAACCAGGTATAATTCTCAAATTTCGGTCCAGACGACGTATAGTTGCAACTAAAAAATTATGTAGTGATGCGTTGTGGCTTAAGATCAAGGTGGAGGAATGAAGATATAGCCATAATATTTGGAGTAAGGTATGAATCTTTAATTATTAATGTTAATTATGGCTTATTTATGGAGATAGAACTGTTAAATAGCCGTATAGTGGTTTGATTGGTGGATATATGGGATGAACCCCATATGAGATGTTTATGGAGTAATTTGATATTGAGAATATTATGATTGATGTTGGTATTGTTGTTTTTGTTGTTGGTTGTTGAATTATGAATTCGGGTTAGGCATATAAACAGGGGAGATGCTGCTCGAATTTCGGCAGATTTTAAGGAGGTTTAATTTGAAGGTGTAGGATATGTATTTAACAGTGAGCCTAACAATAGTATGAATGGTCTAATAGGTAGATTGCGAAACCGGAAATAGGCGGAAAAGCCACAACGTGAAATTTCAGGTATGTTGAGGCTCGTCCTTTTCTTTCAAAGGTATGATTCCATAAGTGTTTTCATAGCCTCCTTGATTTCAAAAGCTAGAAGTTTATGACTCTTAAAGCTTCTTATGATGTTAAAAATGAGAATATTTTTATGAGGATTACGTTGAGGATGATTTTATGCTTAAAGGTCTCAAGTATGATTTCAACGCTGATATGAAAATGTTAAGCTATTTTGTGATTTCTCGACTTATTTCATTGTTGTTGATCTCACCTTATAAATTATTCGTTCAAGGGGAGATAGAGCGATAGCTTCTATTTGAACTCCTATGCATTACATGAGTATAATATATGTATATGGCTATTTTGTGACATTACAGAGTTATATTATTTCATTTTGATTATGCATTGCACGCATTTTCATTCTTCATGTACATATATAAGGCACAGTTGACAGGGGGTGTCGCTGTGACCTCTATTTTGTATATATAAGGCATAGTTGACAGGGGGTGACGCTGTGACCTTTGATGTGTATATATATGGCACAGTTGACAGGGGGTGACGCTGTGGCCTTTGTTGTGATGCGTATATATATGGCACAGTTGACAAGGGGTGACGCTGTGGCCTTTGTTGTGATGTGTATATATATGGCGCAGTTGACAGGGGGTGACGCTGTGGCCTTTGTTAGGATGCACATATATAAGGCACAATTGACAGGGGGTGACACTGTGGCCTATGTGGTGATGTTTTAATTTATCTTTGCATATTCATTGAAATGTTTCCGATGTCTTCCATGATTTTAGGTACATATTGATTTAAAAAGGTTAAAATTGCATGTATGGTATCCGCCTTAAGAGGCAATCAAATGTACAGGTCATCTTTATCCCCTGTTATGTTCTATACTTTTTATTATGATGTTATTCATGCTTTACATACTCAGTACACTATTTGTACTGACCCCCTTTCTTCGGGGATGCGTTTCATGCGATGCAGGTGTATACAGATGAGTAGAAGACGTTGGCTATAGGATGATCCCAGGCTATCAGCTGGATTAGTGAGCTCCATTTCAGTTCGGAGTGTTGCCGAGTCAGAGTACTTATGTTATGGTATCTCGTGTATGTTAGAGACTTTTGTAGACAGTGTCTTGTGGATAGGGCGTCAAGAAGTCGACAGTTGTGTAAAGCGACCATATAGGTCGATGTGTTTTTATGCTTTATTTTGTTTTAAAAGATTTTGTTGTGACTAAAGGTTTTCTTTGAATTAACGATAAGGGAGAAGTTGTGACTCCTGGATGGAATAGTCGTATGGCACTCAGCCGAGTAAGGTCTTGGGTGCCAGTCGCGGCCCTCCGGTTTGGGTCGTGACACTTTGGTAGTCATCTGGCTAACCCTAGCGATCCTTCAACTCCTCTATTCTATATAATGCCGGAGTTACTTTCATCGCATGGTTTGACTTATTTCTCTTTTGCTAACTGGATTCTTGTATCAAGTCAAATGTCCACACATATTGGACACAATTCAAACCACTTCCTTCCTTCATGCCTAATAGTCCCTTATGTTAATTAATCAATGGTGAAATCGGAATTCATTAGGCTCCTTATAGAATGCCCGACTATACCATGCTCCTTTAGTCGAAATTTTCCTTCATAGCTATCCTTTCACCAGTACCCTTGAGATTCCTTTTACTCTTGGTTCCCGATTCCGAGTTAGGTTTATACCATACCAGTAAAAGTCGATATTCTCTCTCATTCTTTCTCACGATTCGTCCTTTCCTTAATTTAGCTCATAGTGTCCCATAGTTTCTCTTACCTAGTCATTTGTATCATAATCACGTGTCATAATCCTTCTATTGTCCCGCCGATTCTTGTTCTCATCATGAAATTTTAGTAAAATACGCCTTTTTCTTTCTTCCATCGTTTATTTCTTATTTCCCTTTACGACACCATAGCTTGCTCGTATGTATGTCTATTCCTCGTATATTCGTCCTGTTTCCTTTGTAATCGTATCTCTATTCCAATTCCACTGTCTTATGCCATCACTGTCACCTTTGGCCAACCTTACTAATTTATTAAGCTTCCTCTTATAGTTGACGATCACGTAACTTCCTTTAATCAATTCATAATCGCGCTTTCTCGTACTTCTGTCCTCAAGGTCCTCCTTGATTTCCTTTACTCTTAAAGTGCTCTTTCCCATTTACCACTTAATATTATCTACTTGGAAGTCTACAGAACATTCCACTATGAGTACAAACCTATCTTGATCTCGTGTATATATATATATATATATATATACTTCTTGGAGGAAACTTTCCCGTACTCGTTAACTTCCTTTTCCATATCAATATCTCTTTATCATCTCTTACTAACCAATCTAATCTATAAATCATAATACCGTATTTGAATTCCTAATGTCAACTTTCTTTATGTTTCCCATAGGTCTCAATCCTCCGAAATCTCAGATGCAACTTATTCCAGTTTCTTTAACTGTTAATCATTTTTCCCTACAGGGTTCCTCCCTTAAATTAAATTAAAATCATTCTAAAACATTTCTTTGAAAGCGTTTCATAGTTGTTCCTTCAATCATGACTTGCCAAATAGCTGATGGTCACATTTTCCCTTTTCTCTTTCTCTATAGACATGCAAACAATTTATTTTGTAAAAATTTCGGCAGAGTTTCTTCTATAATTCTTACTACCTTATTCCTGCACACAGACCAGAAAACACATCCAATACCCCACAGAGCAATCACAAATACCCATAATATCTTGCTCAAGTTCTTATATCAACGTCTATCCATATTAATAAAATAGGAAACATACCTTTCGAGTGAACAACTTCAATTCTCAGCAATTACCTTATAGCGGCATAATCAACTGCTTATCCATGACCAAAACATTTGGGGTTAGAATCAGGGACATCATATCCTATGATTTAGCTCTATGGCACGATCTAAGATAAGAATGAAAGGTCAATGGTTCCCAAATGCCCTGCAACCTCTTGTATATAAGTGTGGCATGCTTCATACCCATAAACAAGACTCTACTGGACACAGCTCGTAGACACTCCCTAGGACGAACTGCTCTGAAACAACTTTGTCACGACCCAACCAGAGGGCCATGACAGGCACCCGGAGCTAACCTACCGATTACCTCTAAGCATACATCTCACAATCATTTCTGGGTGGACCCTAAAGGTAGCTCATGATTTTTATAACCTGTAGGGATACATACCATAACATAATGGTGCATCTCTATATAATCATCAACAATTATGCTTGTCATCACCAGCCGACAAGGCTACCAATATATTATATAATAATATGACCCGGTGGAACTATAAAATGTCGAACTATACACACACGTCTACGGGCCTCTACAAAGAATACAAATGATCATAAGGACAATACCAAATAGACTGCAGCTCCAAAGTAAGTGGAGTGCTCCTAAGAATCCGCTAATAGAACACCTACAGGTCTGATCCGTCTCCCTGCCTACCTGCGAGCATGAGCGCAGCGTCTACAAGAAACGTCAGTACGAATAATGTACTGAGTATGTAAGGCATGAATAACAACATAATATAGACATGAAAGGTAACATGGAATAAGAGAGATAACCTGTACATCTGGATGCCTCACAAGGTGGGTGTCATGCATGCTTAGCCTTAAAAAAAAATATTTTCATACATATATATTATAAATGTTAGTGCTGCGGTACGTGCAGCCCGATCCATAAATGTTAGTGCCGAGGAACGTACGACCCGATTCATAAATATCATATGTTAGTGCCGAGGAACGTACGGCTCGAGCCATAAATATCATATGTTAGTGCCGACGAACGTACGGCCCGATCCATAAATGTTAGTGCTATAAAACGTGCAGCCCAATCCATATATCATATCATCCCATGTCCGGGGCATCCCATGTCTAGGGTATCATCATAACATGCCCACTGCAGTGGTGTGCACAATATGTGCCGTACCCGGCCGACTATAGCGTAGCTCGGTGAGAGAAAATACATACATGTATATATAAAGCATGCATGAAAGACAAATAAAAGCTACGACTCTATCGGAGTGACGTAAGGTCGGTAACCACCGATTTATATTATGGAGCAATCATCATCGCTATATCTCACCTTGAAGGAACAATTATTATAAGGTGAGATCAACAACAATGAATAAAATCGAGATAATCATGAAATAAGCTCACTAGTCTCATAATAGCATTAAAATCATAAGCTTTGAAATTTCTAGAATTAAGATCATCATTATCATGTTCATCATAGAAAACATCTCATCTTTAGTATCATAAGAAGCTTTTAAGAATCATGAAGTTCTAACTTTTGGAAGTAAGAAGGTTATGGAAACATATATGGAATCATAAAATAGGAATCATGCCTTTTGAACAAAATCATAAGATGACATCAACATCAACAAATATAATCAAAAATCGTGAAAGCAACTCAGTAATCTCATAATGACATTAAAACCATAACTTTGGAATCTCCAGAAATGGGATCATCATAATCCTCATTATGGTCCTTATAGAAAACATTCGTCTTTAGCATCATAAGGATTTTGAGAATCATGAACTGCTAGTATTTTCGGAAATAAGGTATTATGGAAGTCGTGTATGCGTTCATAGGAAAAGAATCATGCCTTTAAAAGAAAGAGGAATAACCTTAACATGCCTGAAAGATAATTTCTCGACTTCCAACTTACTTCATGTCTTGCAATTCACTTATGATCATTCTTAGCCTCATCATCTACATATACAACCATTCATACTATTGTTAGGCTCATCTTCATACGCTCGTCTTAAACCCTTAATTTAAATCCATTTAGAATTCTGCCAAAATTCGGGCAGCATCTCCCCTGTTTATATGCCTAGCTCGAAATCGTAATATCAACAACCAACAACAACAATACTAATTCCAACATCAACACCATCATTATCAATACCAATATATTCCCTAAAACATCCCACATGATGTTTTTCAAATTTCTCAACTAGCCAACTTGTGATACGACTATTTAATAACTTTATTTCCGTAAAGAAGCTGAAATTAATACCAATAAGGAGAGATTCATACCTTGTCCTTGTTAGAACAATAATATCTCCAATATCCACATTGAATCCAAGCCGAAATCCATCACAAAACGATACTATAATCATAATAGTCGCTATCCGGGCCTAAATCCGGACATTCCACTTAATTTGTGGTAAAATTTAGTGGATGGAAGTTGGGGAACTATTAAGCCTCTCATTCACATGTAGTAGAATCTATGGTTTCATAGTCGGGTATGCCTTTGGAGTTGATACCCATATCCGAGTTTCAGAGATAGAAAGTATCTTACCCCGTGTATAAGGGTACCAAGAGGTATTCCTGGTAATTTACAGGATTTGAAAGTTGAACGAATCGAATCGACGCGATCTGAGCTGAATCTGAGAAATCTGCAGACACCATCACCATCGATGGGCCGTCGACATGGTCGACGGACCGTCGTTGTGCGGCTTCTACAGGGTTTCGCAGCCTTAAAATCGGCAGGCGTAGGTCGACGGGTCGTCGACCCGCTCGTCGAACCGTACTGCTGGGATTTTTTAATTTCAAGTATAAATATGTGGTCCACGACTCTATTTCTCATTTTCTCTCTTCCAAGTCATAGAAAAACCCTAGTATATTTACTCCCAACATTTTCCATCTTTATAGTGGATATTTGGTAAGGTCCGATCCCCACAAACCCGAGCTTGTGAAGAAGGTTGGTTCTAGGGTTTCTTCAAGGTTGTGAAGCTTAGGAAGTTGGAGTTGCAGTTGATCCTTGGAATATTAGACCCCTCAAGGTATGTAAATGATCTCTACCCTTGTATTTAAGTTAATTATCGAGAGTTTTAGTGGTTTTAAGTGAAGAGAGGATACTTATGGAAGTGGTAAATGGATTAAGGGTAAGATAGTGATTTGGGGATATTTTAAGAGATGATTAGGATTGGTTAGTGAATGAGGCAAATAGTCTAATTAAGGCCTGCGTTATCCTGTTTGTAGACTTATAAGTTCAAGGAGTAGAAGTTGGACGATTAGAGATATTCTAGGTATGTTAAGGTTATCCTTTATTTCTTTTGGCATGATCCTAAGATATGAGCCAACAAGCGAGTAATTGAGCTTCCATATTACTCTACTCTTAGAAACATTAGGAGTACTTCAGTCTTTGAAGTTCCTGTACTCCGTTTATGATTGTCCCTTCTTTTCACGGGTCCAGCTCTATGTGTACAGTTTATGCATGCATTACATTCATATATATATATATATATATATATATATATATATGCACATTGACCGGTGACTAGAAGGCATTATATACGCGAATGTTAGATGCATAAGGGGTTTGGGAAGAGGGAAGTCGTTATATACGCATTACCACCTGATCAGCTATGCACAGTGATGATGATGATATATGGATCGGGCCGTACGTTCCTCGGCACTATTATATGGGATATGGATCAGGTTGAACGTTCCTCAGCTCTATGACCTAAATAAATACCTGAGCACGATTATCATTTAGAGCATGCATGTCATGCGCCCATAGAGGCATTGTCAGTTATACAGATTTATGCAGATACATAGAGATACTAGTTCATACAAATACATGCCGATAGTCATTTCAGTTTATGAGTTCAGATTTTATTCATGATTCCTGTATATATACATGTTGTTCTTATGCCTTACATACTCAGTACATTATCCGTACTGACTCCCCATTGCTCGGGGAGCTATGTTCATTCCCGCAGGTTCAGGTAGACCGTCAAGTGGTCCAGCTCAGTAGGACTTCTATACCCAGCAGTGGTCAGTGCGCTCCTTTTGATCCGGAGTTGCAGTCAGTTTTGGTATGCCACCCTTTTGAGATGTATATGCATATGGGTATGATGGGGCCCTGTCCCGTCCTTTCTACAGCTTTTATGCCAGTAGAGGTCTATAGACAGTTGTATGTATTAGTCATATGATGTAGCCTTGTCGGCTTCTATTCTTTTGTGTACAGTATATGTAGCAGCCTTGCTGGCTTGCACTGTTCCTTCAGCATGTGTATGTATATACAGATTGTACAAAGTTATGATGTCACCCGTTTATGAGATCAGTTTAAGTCACTTGTGGGCCCTTGGTGTTCAGTAAAGTTCAGATATGTGTATAGGGGTGTTTGGTCGCTAGGGGTCAGACACTCGTCACAATTCATCGATTTGGGTCGTGACAGAAGTGGTATCAGAGCAGTTCCGTCCTAGGGTTGTCTATAGACTGTGTCTAGTAGAGTGTATTTTATGGGTGTGTTGTGCACCACAGTTATAAACAGGAGGCTACAGGACATTTAGGATGATGTCATCCTTTCTCTCTTAGATCGTGCGATAGAGCCATATGTTAAGCGTTCGCTTTCTGATACTTTGTTCTGATTTCGGCGATGCCTCGCAAGAAAGCTGCAGCTACCTAGAAAGGCAAGGGAGTGTCTGGTGAGGCCACTAGCCGCACCCAGCGGGCTACTAGGACTCGAGATGAGATTCAGAGTGAGTGCCCATCTCAGAATTCACATACCCCGCCTCTAGCACCTGCCCCAGCTCCTCACCCAGATGCACCGAGCTAGGATGTGCGGGATGCTGTACAGTTATTGACTAAACTGGTAGCCGCTCAGGCTCAGTGGCAGGGGGTTGATGTTTATCAGGCAGATCGATCGGGTAGTGCGAGGGATAAGACTTTCCTTGGGTTAGACCCTCCAGAGTTTTCCGTGTTGAAGAAAAATATGGATTCTCAGGATTTCATTGATGGTATGTAGAGGACCTTGAGGTTTATGCACGCAGATGAGGTCGAGTCTGTAGAGTTGGCTTCGTATAAGCTTCGTGACATTGCAGTACAGTGGTATCAGAC
The DNA here is from genome assembly GCF_019175385.1 of Lycium barbarum. Classification (NCBI taxonomy): domain Eukaryota; kingdom Viridiplantae; phylum Streptophyta; class Magnoliopsida; order Solanales; family Solanaceae; genus Lycium; species Lycium barbarum. The sequence goes on along the minus strand of NC_083338.1, from coordinate 86,385,365 downwards.
TTGGGTGCTATCTAGGGGAGAGAATGCCCCTCCAGCCATGTGGTGAGAGTTTTTAGATATTCTTATTCGCCATTACTTACCGCCAGAGGTCCGGCAGGCCCGAGCAGATAGGTTCTTGCATATTGAGCAGGGCAGCATGATTGTTCAGCAGTATTGTGTACACTTCGATTCTCTGGCTCGATATGCTCCAGCCATGGTGGTTGAGATGGAGGACAGGGTTCATCGTTTCGTGGCTAGTCTAAGGCCACATTTGATAGATGAATGTACGATCGCTGTACTACAGCTGGGCATAGATATTTCCCGTATACAGGCAAATGCCCAGAATCTGGAGGATCATAAGTGTCAGTAGGGAATAGAGTGTGAGGGTGACCTAGGCCATGGTAAGCGGGCCAGATCTTTAGATATGGCTGGTGAGTTCAGAGGAAGACGGAGACAACAGCATTCCCGGTATCCATTCCATCTATCAGAGAGTGGACCTCCGCGGTTTTTAGGCCCTAGGTTTGATCGGTCTTCTTATTTCGGAGCGGGTCAGAGCTCCAGAGCATCAGGCTCTCAGTACCGACCAGAGTCAGGCTAGGTGAGGCCACCCTTGCCACGGTGTGCTCAGTGTGGTAGGCTACACACCGGAGTGTGTCGCTTGGGATTAGAGGGTTGCTATTCTTGTGGTAAGTCAGGCCCCAAGATGAGGGAGTAGCCTATGAGGGCTAGTGTAGGCATCATTCAGCCTACGGGGTCCATAGCTGGTTCTTCTTCCTCAGTATGCTTTTTAGGGCAGGTTTCTCAGATGCTAGCAGGACGTGGTAGAGGGAGGAGTGGAGCATCTAGCTCGAGTGGGCCTCAGCATCGTGTTTATGCATTAGCCAGTAGACAGGACCGTGAGACGTCTCCTTATGTTGTTACATGTATATTATCAGTTTCCTCCCACGATGTATATACACTGATTAATCCAGGTTCTACCTTATCATATGTTACCCCATTTGTTGCTGGCAAGTTTGGGATAAAGCCCGAGTTAATTAATTCTTTTGAGGTGTCTATGCCGGTTGGTGATCCAGTCATAGCTAGGCGAGTATACCGAGGCTGTGTCGTGATAGTTTGCAATCTCCATACCTTATCAGATTTGATCGAGTTAGAATTGATTGATTTCGATGTCATTATGGGTATGGATTGTTTGGCTTCCTGTTATGACAATGTTGATTGCAGAGCAAAGATAGTTCGATTTCAGTTCCCATATGAGCCAGTCCTAGAGTGGAAGGGCAATGCTGCTTCGCCGAGGGGTAGGTTTATGTCCTACCTTAACGCAAGGAAGCTGATCAGGAAAGGGTACATCTATCACCTGGTTCGGGTTCAGGATGTGCAAGAAGAGTCACTGACCCTTCAATCTTTTCCAGTGGTTAATGAGTTCCCAGAGGTGTTTCCAGATGAGCTTCCAGACATTCCCCTAGAAAGAAAGATTGATTTTACTATTGATCTATTTCCAGATACTCAGCCAATATATATTCCTCCTTATAGGATGGCACCTACGGAGTTGAAGGAATTGAAGGAGCAGTTGAAAGATTTGCTTGAGAAGGGCTTTATTAGGCCCAACACATCACCGTGGGGAGCACCAGTATTATTTGTAAGAAAGAAGGATGGCTTTTTGCGAATGTGTATTGATTATAGGCAATTGAATAAAGTGACTGTAAAGAATAAGTATCCGCTCCCAAGGATTGATGATTTATTTGATCAGTTGCAAGGCGCGAAATACTTCTCGAAGATAGACTTGAGATTAGGATATCATCAGGTTAGGGTGAAGGAAGAGGATATTCCGAAGATGACATTCAGGACTAGATACGAACATTATGAGTTTTGTGTCATGTCATTCAGATTAACTAATGCTCTAGCTGTATTCATGGACTTGATGAATCATGTATTCAGTCCCTTTCTAGATTTGTTCGTGATTGTGTTTATAGAAGATGTTCTGGTTTATTCGCCGTCAGAGGCTGAACATGCAGAACATCTATGACTAGTGCTTGGAATTCTCCGTGGTAGAGAGTGGTATGCCAAGTTCTCCAAGTGTGACTTCATGTTGAACTTTGTGGCTTTTCTGGGTCACATTATTTCAGATGAAGGTATTAGAGTGGATACTCAAAAGATTAAGGCTGTGAAGAATTGGCCAAGGCCCACAACCCCAACGGAGATACGTAGCTTCTTGGGCCTGGCAGGATATTAAAGAAGGTTCGTAGAAGGATTTTCCTTTCTTTCGGCCCCATAGACTAAGTTGACTCAGAAATCAGCTAAGTTCCAATGGACAGATGCTTGTGAGCAGAGTTTTCAGACACTGAAGGGTAAGTTAACTTCAGCTCCTGTTTTGACTCTTCCAGAAGGAGTAGATGGCTATGTAGTATATTGTGATGCTTCAGGTATTGGTTTGGGCTGTGTGTTGATGCAGCACGGTAAGGTTGTCGCTTATGCTTCTAGGCAGCTGAAGAAGCACGAGAAGAATTATCCAACCCATGACCTTGAATTAGCGGCGGTGATTCATGCTTTGAAAATGTGGAGGCACTACTTATACGGTGTCCATGTTGATATCTATACTGATCATAAGAGCCTCCAGTACATCTTTAAGCAGAAGGACTTGAATTTGCGTCAGAGGCGATGGTTGGAGTGGTTGAAAGACTATGATGTGGATATTCTGTACCATCCCGGGAAAGCTAATGTAGTAGCCGATGCCCTTAGTCATAAATCCATGGGTAGATTTTCACATATGCCGCCAGAGAAGAGAGAAATGGTCCGTGAAGTTCGTTGAATAGCTAGCCTCGGAGTTCGATTGATAGATTCAGGTGAAGCAGGAGTTATTTTTCAAGACACAGCAGTGTCATCTTTGGTAGCAGAAATAACGGAACGTCAGCAAAAAGACCCTGTCCTAGTTTATTACCGAGATACAGCACCTCGAAAAGAAAAGACACCCTTTGTAATCACAGGTGATGAAGTACTCTGGTATCGAGGTAGATTATGCATTCCTAATTTTGTGGGACTTCGTCAGTAGGTTATGGGAGAAGCACATTATTCTCACTATTCTATTCATCCAGGCTCGACAAAGATGTATCACGATCTCAAGGATGTTTATTGGTGAGATAGTATGAAAAGCGATATAGCAGAATTTGTCGCTCAGTGTCCAAATTGTCAGCAGGTCAAAATAGAACACCAGAATCCCGGAGGTCTATTGCAGGCTATAGAGATTTCGACATGGAAGTGGGAGGTAATTAATATGGATTTTATTGCAGGTTTGCCCCGTACACAGCAGAAGTGTGATTCGATATGGGTCATAGTTGATAGGCTTACAAAGTCAGCCCATTTACTACCTGTCAGAACTACGTATGCAGCCAAGGATTATGCGAAGCTTTACCTTAAAGAGATTGTACGACTTCATGGTGTTCCTGCGACCATTATCTCAGATAGGGGAACACAGTTCACAGCTAATTTCTAGAAGTCTTTTCAGAATAGATTGGGGACTCAGATGTGTCTTAGTACTGCGTTTCATCCACAGACAGATGGACAGACGGAGCGTACTATACAGATGCTTGAGGATATGTTTAGAGCTTGCATACTTGATTTTCCAGGCGGTTGGGATGACCATTTGCCTCTTATTGAGTTTGCCTACAATAGCAGTTATCATTCCAGTATTTAGATGGTTCCTTATGAGGCCTTATATGGGCGGAGATGTAGATCACCCATAGGATGGTTTGATGTCGGGGAGAATCAATTAGTAGGCCCAGACTTAATTCAGCAAGCAGTTGATAAGGTGAAAACGATCCGAGAAAGATTGCTAACAGCTCAGAGTCAACAGAAATCCGATGAGGATAATCGGCGACGTAAGTTAGAGTTTGAGATAGGCGATTGGGTTTTCTTGAAGTTTCGCATATGAAGGGAGTTGTGAAGTTTGGCAAGAAGGGTAAGTTGAGCCCTCGATATATTGGGCCATATAAGATCATTCGTGTTGTACGTAAGGTGGCCTATGAGCTAGCATTGCCTTCTGAATTGTTGTCCGTACATCCAGTATTTCATTTGTCTATGCTTCATAAATGCATCGGAGATCCTTCAAGAGTCGTACCAGTAGATGATATCTAGGTGACCGAGCATTTATCATACGAAGAGGTTCCAGTGGCTATATTGGACAGACAGGTTTGTCGATTGCGAACCAAGAATGTAGCTTCAGTTAAAGTTTTTTGGAGGAATAAGAATGTTGATGAAGTGACTTGGGAAGCGGAGGAACCAATGAAGATTAAGTACCCACATTTGTTTCCAGCAGTATAGGAGGTTCAGTCTGAGGCATCATCACCCCCAGGTATGATTCAATTTTCAGTTATCGTGATTGGTCGTGTGAGGCCATGGTATTGTATGTTGTAGTATGTGGCCCTGTGTGGAATTGTTTGGGTTGCTGTGTGCAGGTTGGATTAGTATACTTACAGGGGAGACTTTGTCAAAAATTTTATAGCCCATGATTGCTTGAACATTCGAGGACGAATGTTCCTAAGGGGGGAGAATGGTACACCTCTAGTTCTCGTCGTAGTAGAACCTGTGGTTTCATAGTCGGGTATGCCTTTGGAGTTGAGACCCATGTCCGTGTTTTGGAGATAGAAAATGTCTTACCTCGTGTACAAGGGTACCTTACAAGGGTACCAAAAGGTATTGTTGGTAATTTACATGATTTAAAAGTTGAAAGAATCGAATCGAATCGAATCGACCTGAGCTGAATTTGAGAAATCTGCAGACACCAGTTATCGTCGACGGGCCGTCGACATGGTCGATGGACCATCGTTGTGCAGCCTTGACAGGGTTCCGCAGCCTTAAAATCTACATGCATAGGTCGACGGGCAAGTCGACGGACCGTCGATGGGTCGTCGACCCGCTCGTCGAACCGTACCGCTGGGACTTTTTAATTCCAAGTATAAATATGTGGTCCACGACTCTATTTCTCATTTTGTCTCTTCCAAGTCATAGAAAAACCCTAGTATGTTTACTCCCAACATTTTCCATCTTTATAGTGGAGATTTGGTAAGGTCCGATCCCCACAAACCCGAGCTTGTGAAGAAGGTTGGTTCTAGGGTTTCTTCAAGGTTGTGAAGCTTAGGAAGTTGGAGTTGCAGTTGATCCTTTGAATCTTAGACCCCTCAAGGTATGTAAATGATCTCTACCCTTGTATTTAAGTTAATTATCGAGAGTTTTAGTGGTTTTAAGTGAAGAGAGGATACTTATGGAAGTGGTAAATGGATGAAGGGTAAGATAGTGATTTGGGGCTATTTTAAGAGATGATTAGGATTGGTTAGTGAATGAGGCAAATAGTCTAATTAAGGCCTGCGTTATCTTGATTGTAGACTTATAAGTTCAAGGAGTAGAAGTTGGACGATTAGAGATATTCTAGGTATGTTAAGGTTATCCTTTCTTTCTTTTGGCATGATCCTATGATATGAGCCAACAAGCGAGTAATTGAGCTTCCATATTACTCTACTCTTAGAAATATTAGAAGTACTTCAGTCTTTGATGTTCCTGTACCCCGTTGATGATTGTCCCTTCTGTTCATGGTTCCAGCTCTATGTGTACAGTTTATGCATGGATTACATTCATTTATATATATATTTATGCGTACATTGGCCCGTGACCAGAAGGGGTTATGTACGCTAATGTTAGAGGGATAAGGGGTATGCGAAGAGGGAAGGCGTTATGTACGCATTAGCACATGATCAGCTGTGCAAAGTGATGATGATGATATGTAGATCGGGCCGTACGTTCCTCTGCACTATTATATGGGATATGGATCGGGCTGAACGTTCCTCAACACTATGACCTATATATATGCATGAGCAGGATTATCTCTGTGAGCATGCATATCATGCGCCCACAGAAAGCATTGTCAGTTATACAGATTTATTCAGATACATACAGATACTACTTCATACAAATACATGAAGATAGTCATTTCAGTTTATGAGTTCAGATTTTATTCATCATTCCTGTATATATAAATATTGTTCTTATGCCTTACATACTCAGTACATTATCCGTACTGACTCCCCATTGATCGGGGGGCTGCGTTCATGCCCGCAGGTTCAAGTAGACCGTCAGGTGGTCCAGCTCAGTAGGACCTCTATACCCAGCAGTGGTCAGTGCGCTCCTTTTGATCCGGAGTTGCAGTCAGTTTTGGTATGCCACTTTTTTGAGATGTATATGCATATGGGTATAACGGGGCCCTATCCCGTCCTTTCTAAAACTTTTATTCCAGTAGAGGTCTGTAGACAGTAGTATGTATTAGTCAGATGATGTAGCCTTGTCGACTTCTATTCTTTTGTGTACAGTATATGTAGCAGCCTAGCTGGCTTGCACTGTTCCTTCAGGATGTATATGTATATACAGATTGTACAGAGTTATGATGTTACCCCGTTTATGACATCAGTTTAAGTCACTTGTGGGCCCTTGGTGTTCAGTAAAGTTTAGATATGTGTATAGGGGTGTTTAGTCGCTAGGTGTCAAACACTAGTCCTCGGTATATTGGGCCTTACAAGATTCTACGTAAGGTTGGCCAGGTGGCATATAAGTTAGATCTACCTTCGGACTTGGAGTCAGTTCACCCGATTTTCCATGCATCAATGCTTCGCAAGTGTACTGCAGACCTTTCCAGAATTGTTCCTGTGGACTATGTCCAGGTCACCGAGCAATTACCCTATGAAGAAGCTCTATTACTATTCTAGATAGGCAGGTACAGAGATTAAGAACCAAAGATGTAGCTTCAGTTAAAGTCCTATGGAGAAACAATAATAGGGAAGAAATGACTTGCGAAGCTGAGGCAGACATTAAGTTCAGGTATCCACATTTGTTTCCACTCCTAGAGGAGGTTCAGGCAGAGTCACCATTGTCTTCAGGTACATAATGTTTTCTTTTGATAATTTCATGGTCGTGTATGGACATTATTGTTGTGGTTATTGTAGCCCTATGAGGCATTGTATATTTTGCATTGATGTAACAGGATGGTAGTGGTATAATTACAGGGGAAACTCTGGCGAAATATTTGTAGAATCCCTAAGAGACTAACATTCGAGGACGAATGTTCTTTGTTTGGGGGGGGGGGGGGGGGGATTGTTACACCTCAAAAACTTTTCGTGTCATTTGCATTATGAGTAAATTAACGTAAGTTCAAAGTGGACATTGAGCCATTATAAGGTTAAAGAGGGTATCCAATGATTATAAGTATGTACCTTAAGGTTCCAGAATCATAAGAAGCGGCGAAAGTAAGTTTGTTGATAGATTGGAAATTGAGTCATGTTTTGGGAAGATTTAGGATCATTTGAGTCCTACATTGCTTAGAATTACCTTGAGGGGGAGCCTTAGATGGTTAATGAAGTTTTATACAAGTGCCAAGAAGGTCCCATAAGGAATGGAGGTCAAACGAATCGAAACAAATGCGTTTTCGTGAAACACGGGAAAATGGGGCAATATGTGGCCGGATACTCAATATGCTGGGCAGCAAACTCCCCAAATTTGCTAGCCTCACTGCAAAACCTCCTCCCCATGGAGAGGAGGGGAAATGCGGCCGCATATTCCATATGCTGAGCCGCATCTCCACCGCAAATTGATGCGCGGGGGGGGGGGGGGGGGGGGAGGCGCGACTTTTGCACCTTTTTAAATCCCAAAAGATCCCATTTTCATACCAACCTCCCACACTTATTTCCCCACACTTCTAGAGAGTTCTTGAAGGTTCCATAACATCCCAAACCTTTCCATATCATCAAGAGAGAAGATCAACACCAAAACATCAAAGATAATCCATAGAAGGTGATTGCTCTTGTTTCTCTTCAAGGTGGTGATGAACTTGATCTTGGAAAGAGTTGAGTAACATGAAGCTTTTACATTTTAAGGTATGTTCTTCCTATTAATTACATGATTGAGGTGATGAAAAGATTTAGTAGCCCTTGGAAAGGAAAAGAATTGAAGTGGAGAAGTCATAAAAATGTTAAAGTAAAGATGATGACAATGAGATGAACTTGAGAAGGGATTTTGGGCAAGTTTGAGATTAAATTGAATATAACTTCTTGTTTAGGATATTGTGGATGTTATTGTTTTTGTTTGGGAGTTGTTGTGTAATATGGTGGTAGTTGACAAAATAGGGGAGGTGTTGCCCAAATCTCGTTAGCTTGTTAATTACACTAGTTTGAACTTAAGAGTGTTTTCAAGACTTAACCTTAGTATGAATCCTCTTGAATATAGATTTTTCGGACTTTGGAGGAGAGCGTAAGTAGTTAAGAAGACGTAAAGGTATGTTAATCCTAACCCTTTCTTTCCAAAGGCATGATTTCCTTATTGTGAATCCATCTAAGATATCCGTAATGTCCTAGAAGCTCATGACTTTCGAGATTCTTAAGATATTATAGATAAAAGCTCTTCATAGTGTTGATGATAATGATGATGATGATGATGGTGATTCCATAATAGAAAACGGGGGTTTACCGACTTTATATCACTCCGATATGGTTGTAATGCTTCCTTTGGTTACTCATGTATGTCATATAAGTATATAGCTATTTTGTGACACCAAGTTTATATCGCCGGGTGCGATAACTATTATGCACACCACTGCAGTTGGGTACGGATAACACCTAGCCTTGTTATGGCCGGGTACGAATAACACCGAGACTTGCTATGGCCGAGTACACATCACACCGAGCCTATATGGCTAGGTACTGTACTATTATATGTATATGTATGAAATGGTTCCTTAGAAAAAGGTTAAGTATGCATGACAATTGTCTAAAGAGGTATTATGAGGTATAAACTGTTCTCTTATTCTTATGTTATCTTTATGCTTTCATCATGTTGTTATTCACGCCTTACATACTCAGTACATTATTCGTACTGATGTCCTTTAGTTTATGGACATTGCGTTCATGCCCGCAGGTAGATAGGGAGACAGACCAGACCCCTAGGCTGCTTCATCGGTGATTACATAGGAGTGCTCCATTTGATCCGGAGCTGCAGTTTTGTTGGTACTATTCTTGTGTGTACATATTTAGGCATGGCGGGATCCTGTCCCCGTCTTTATGATATTACACACTCCATGTAGAGGCTCGTAGATAGATGTACATAGCTAGATATCCCATAACCTTATCGGTTTATATTTTGTATATAATATTTGGAAGCCTTGTCGGCTTGTATATATGGGAATAGTTAATGATGTTTATATAGATGTGCCTATGTTCAATGGAACTTGTGTCTTTTTAGTTCGTGGTGATTATGAGTTAGCCGTGTGGCTCACCCAGATATGAGTATGAGATGTATTGTAGCATCCCCTTTGGAAGGATACCACTTACAAAGCAAAAGCTAATTTTACACTTACAACGTTTAGAGGAAATTTATGCCACAAGATATTCACACAAAAATATGTAATAGCGGAAATAGGCCCATGCGAAAAAGGGTTGAAAGTGCGTCATCCTTTTTCATTGTACCCTCCAAAAATTTCTTAGATGAAATACAATATCAAAGCATCAATTTAAAATGGTGATTCCCTTCTCAAATAGTCAACACATTTAAGAAACTTCATTTTGAAATTATATTTTCAAATCAACACCATTGCGGGTCCATAAGATACACAAAACTCAAACTTGCGGTTATCACAGAACTAGTATATTTCTTTGTACATAATTACGAGGAAAAAATGTAAACCCAGTACATGCCATGACTTGGGTTGGTAGCACACCCTAAAATAGCAAAACAAGTCACAAAGTTCAAGTTACAAGCATATGGTCTTGTGTCCAACAAGCCTTCAAAATTTCATACATAAGTGCCACACATAGATCATGTACAAGTCCCCAAAATTTTACAAGACCTAGACGCATATGCAAATGTGATCTTCACTAAGGCTCCCGAAAAGTCTACACCAAATGGCCATCTGCACATCTCTTCCCGCACGTTACCTACGATAGAAAACAACTATCGCTAAGCAAAAAGCTTGGTGGTGTATAAACTTTGGGCTTGGAGCCATTAGATTCTCCAATTCCCTTGTCCGTCATAGGTAGCTCAATAAGATAACAATAAACCAAGTAAATAAGTATGTCAAAATATCAAATACCAACCTTGAAGAGTTTCAAAATATCGATAGTAATATTCGAAGGCTCAAGTATCAAGAAAGCTTATAATTCAATTCAAGAGAGTTTGTCAAATACCAATTTCGCCAAATATGTACGTCATGCCATCACACCAAGCACAATCAATATCAAGATGGGCCGAAGCCCCAAATCAAGAAGGGTCGTCACCCAATAGTCAAGAGAATCAAGAGCCATGTTGAAACTGGCTTTCCACTCGTACACGAAAATGGACGAAAATCCATCATCAAGACGAAATGTAAATCCAAAGTCAAGATGGGAAAGATCCGAATCGAGAGGCATGCTAATATCGATGACAAAGTCACCGTAACAAGAAGGACAAAGTCCCAACAAGAATACAGAATGATCAAGCAATTCGTACAAGTGGGCGATTTAACGAAAGTTTTGCAATACTTGAGCTAATAATCATGCCATGCTATAAGATGAAGAGTAAGGAAACAACTCACCAAGGTACTTCAAAATTTCCAGAAAACAAAGATATTCCAAGTTCAAGTTTATACACAAACCTTGGCATTTTACCACACCACAAGTTCTACCACAACTCGAGGAGTTCAAATCATCTACGCCATAGACCAACCAAAGTCCACTTCGTCAAACAATTCCTCTTAGCTTTTACAAAAGCATATATACCTTAAATACACAATCAAATATCTACTTAAGTTAAAAAATCTCAGCACATCGAAACTAAACATGAAATCAGTGAAAATCAGCCTAAACTATCAAAACAGGAATTCTGGACAGTACTACTGGCCTGCACTGTCGCTCAGTTTCAAAGGGGTAAATGGAAAAAATAGACTTTGTGGCCTTAATTAAAGTTGTATATATATGTCTTAGGGTATTAGAGAAATTCAAATCACTCCTATATCAATTTTGTACAAAGAGATATGCTCAAAATACTAACTGTAGTACATGTAGGGTTTGCAAAACGAAAATCTGGGCAGCACCTGCCCTGTACTTCTTCGCCCCTTTTCGAGTGGATACAAGCAAAACTGGGTTTTAGGGCCTGAATGAAAGTTTTAGGTTTATGAAATATCTTTCTAGAACATCTTAAAGCACTTAAAACTAAGCTTTATACAAGGTGTTATGCAAACAACACTAACAACAGTCCAATCCAAAAACGGGTTTGCAACTTACCTCAATCGTGTGGAGTTGTTTGGGGCTCAACCAAGGAAAATATTGATGATTGATTTGGTGGATGAATGTTATGAGAGGAGAGGAGTTTTTGGTCTTCTTTTTCTAGAGAGGAAACTAAAATTATAGAAATGGGGGGGGGGGGGGGGGGGGAATAAGAGACAAAGGGATATATAGCTTACTTGATAAGAATGAAGAAGTAATAAAATAACTTGTATCTTCCTTGATAAGAATGGAAGAAAATAATAAAATAAAATAAAAAGGTTGCCCACTTTTATAAATATCTAATCCATTTAATAAGATAATCATAGTAGGAGTAGTTTGTATAACTACACCATAACACTTCAAACAAGTTTCAAATGTCGTCAAGTTCACATCCAGGGGGTGCGAAGTAAAATATACCCTTACCATCAAGGTATGGTCAATCAAAAATTCAAGAGCGAGTTTTTTTTTAAAAGAAAAAAAAAATCGGGGCGTTACAACTCTCCCCCCCTTAAGAAATTTCGTCCCGAAATTTACCTTATACTAGCCTCAAAACAACTGTGGATATTGAATTCACATATCCTCTTCTCGCTCCCAGGTAGCTTCCTCGCCACAATGATTTCTCCAAAGGACTTTTAGAAATGGGATTTTCTTGTTTCTAAGCTCCTTTGTCTCATGCGCCAAGATTTAGATAGGTTCCTCTTCATATGTCAAGTCAGGGCTGACCTCAATGGATTCAACAGGAAGGACATGAGATGGATCTGAGCGATATCTTCTAAGCATAGAAACATGGAAGACATTGTGGATTCTATCTAACTCCGGTGGAAGAGCTAATTTATACGCAACTGGACCAACCCTCTCAAGTACTTCATATGGTCCAATATCCCTTTTGGCCAAATCTCATAATCTTCTTCCATGGAGAAACCTTTAAAAATACTTTATCTCCCACTTGATGCTCAATTTCACGCCTTTTAAGATCAGCATAAGACTTTTGTCTATCCGAAGCAATTTTTAGACGGTCCTTGATGACTTTTACTTTTTCCTCAGTTTGTTGCACAATCTCAGGACCAACCAATTTTCTTTCACCAACATCACTTCAACAAAGGGGAGTTCTACACTTTCTCCTATATAAGGCTTCGTAGGGAGGCATGCCAATACTTGATTTGTAGCTATTATTGTAAGCGAACTCTATCAAGGCTAGGTGTCGGTCCCAACTACCCTCAAATTCCATAATGCAAGTTCGAAGCATATCTTCCAAGATTTGAATCACCCTCTCAGACTGGCCGTCTGTCTGAGGATGGAAAGAAGTACTAAAGTTCAACCTAGTGCCCAAAGCTTCTTGCAAGCTAGTCCAGAATCTGGATGTAAACCTTGGGTCTCGGTCAGATACAATAGAAACAGGAACACCATGTAGCCTCACAATCTCATTAACGTACAATTCTGCTAAACGTTCAAGTGGGTAGTCCATTCTGATGGCCAAGAAATTGGCACTTTTGGTTAGCCTATCAACTATAACCCAAATTGCATCATGATTTCTTTGAGTGCGTGGAAGCCCAGAAACAAAGTCCATAGTTATTCTTTCCCATTTCCACTCAGGTATCGACAAGGGTTGTAACAAACCAGTTGGGACTTGATGCTCGGCCTTTATCTGTTAACAAACTAAGCATCTAGAAATAAATTCCGCAATGTCCTTCTTCATCCCATTCCACCAGTAGTGTTCTTTGATGGTTTGGTACATTTTAGTACCTCCAGGGTGCATTGCATATGGTGAAGTATGTGTTTCCTTCAAAATTTCTTTTCTCAAGTTGTCATCCTTAGGGACACATAACCTATTTTGATAAAGTAGAACGCCATCCTCCCTCAATTTAAAATCAAGATTTTCTCCAGTTTGAACTTCTTTGATCAATTTCACAAGCTTCTCATCTAACTTCTGTGCTTCTTTCACCTGTTCAAGTAGAACTGGCTTGACTTGCAAACTAGCAGCAATAGAGCCATCAGAATTAAATGCAAGACAAGCATTCATGTCTCTTAATTTAAGAAACAAGGGCAAATGTCTTAGAGATAAACTAGCAAAGGCTTTACGACTTAGAGCATCTGCCACTACATTGGCTTTACTCGGATGATAATCAATCGTGCAGTCATAATCTTTAATGAGTTCAAGTCATCTACGTTGTCTCAAATTCAACTCTTTCTGTGTACCCAAGTACTTCAAACTCTTGTGATCAGTAAATATGTGACACTTTTCGCCATATAAGTAATGCCTCCAAATTTTCAAAGCAAACACTATGGCAGAGAGCTCAATGTCGTGAGTAGGATAGTTCAATTCATGTGGTTTCAATTTTCGAGAGGCATACGCAACCACTTTCCCCTCCTGCATCAGGACACAACCCAAACCATGATGAGAAGCATCACTATATATCACATACTCTTTCCCTTCAGTTGGTAGAGTAAGTATAGGAGCTTGTGTCAATAAAGATTTGAGCTTTTCAAAGCTCTCTTGGCATTTGTTATCCCATACGAACTTGACATCCTTCCTCAAGAGTTTAGTCAAAGGATATGCTATAATGGAGAAGCCTTTGACAAACCTTCTATAGTATCCCGCTAAACCCAAGAAACTCCTTACTTCAGTTGGAATTTTAGGTGGTTTCCATTCAACAATAGCTTGAATCTTACTAGGATCCACCTTCACACCTTCAGCCGACACAATATGTCCCAGAAAAGCCACTTCACCAAGCCAAAATTCACATTTGGAAAGCTTAGCATACAACCTTTTCTCTTGCAAAATTTGCAAAACAATTCGAAGATGCTTTCCATGATCTTCACTATTCTTGGAATATATTAAGATATCATCTATAAAGACCACCACAAATTGATCAAGATAAGGCTTAAACACGCGATTAATCAGATCCATGAATGCCGCAGGAGCATTCGTCAACCCGAATAGCATCACCAAAAATTCATAATGGCCATATCAAGTCCTAAAGGCAGTTTTAGGGACATCTTGTTCCCTTACCCGCAGTTGGTAATACCCAGACCTCAAGTCAATTTTTGAGAACAAACTAGCACCCTTTAGCTGGTCAAATAAATCATCAATCCTAGGTAGTGGATATCTATTCTTAATTGTTACCTTGTTCAGTTGCCGGTAATCAATACAAAGCCTAAGAGTTCCATCTTTCTTTTTCACAAATAGGACAGGAGCTGCCCAGGGAGAAACACTCGGGCGAATAAAACCTTTCTCAAGAAGTTCTTGCAATTGATTTTTCAACTCCTTCAATTCTGCTGGAGCCATTCGATAAGGCGTTATAGAAATAGGAGTAGTTCCAGGAAGAACCTCTATAGGAAATTCAACCTCCCTTTCCGGGGGCAGTCCAGGAAGATTTTCAGGGAAAACGTCAGGAAATTCACACACCACTGGTATATCCTTAAGGCTTGGACTTTCTAGGTGTGTATCAAATATATGAGCAAGATAAGCTTCACAACCATGACTAATCATCTTTCTTGCCACAACCGTGGAGATAATATTAGATGTCAATGATCTTTCACCTTGAACAATGATGTGTGAAAGTGAAGGAGCTCTAAAGGTCACATGCTTCGACCTACAATCAACTAAAGCATGGTACCTATAAAGCCAATCCATACCGATAATGACATCATAGTCTTGGAAAGGCATTTCAATCAAATCAGCAGGGAAGACTAGATTTTGAATCACCAAGGGACAACCTTGATAGATTTGATTACAAACAACTTGTTGACCCAAAGGACTTTGGACAAGCACACCACAATCAAGTCTCACAGATTTCACATTTTTAGGAAAAACCAATGATGAGCAAACATAGGAATGTGTCGAACCAGGATCAAATAATGTAACAACACATAAGCCAAATAGGTGAAATTTACCAACAACCACGTCTGCTCCATCTTGGTCATCCCTCTGTCTCATAGCATAAGCTCGTGTTGTAGCTCTTGACTCACTAGCTTGATTGGCTCCACCTGCACCTGTTGCTTGTGTGTTTCTAGATCTTGCACCTCTATTCCCTTGAGAAGGAGTGGTAATCGGTTTTTGAACTGATCCTTCCGTACGCAGAGAAGAAGTGGGGTTAGGATTAGGACAATCCTTCACTTTATGATCGAAGCTCCCACAATTAAAACAAGCACCAGAAGCCCTCCTACAAGTACCAAAGTGATTCTTTCCACATTGTACAAAAGTGGGTATACGAGTCTTGCCTTGGCCATAGCTTGGAGTGCTGGCAGTAGAGAAATTTGATCTATTTTGCTTATGTTGGGCTAACTTGTGAACAGTACTAGCTTTGGAATTGTCAAACCTTCCCCTTTTAGATGGACCTCCTGAATCTGCATCAGCTTTTCTGAACTTGTTTTCATTTCTACTAGCTTGTTCCTTGTCGATCCTTTTCCAAGTAAGAGCAGCTGAAACTAATTTACAAAAGTTTTCATGTTGTAGGACCGCCGCAGATTTTCTGATGGAATTATTCAAACCGTCTTCGAATCTCCTACACTTATCTTTTTCGTTATTAATAATACCACCAGCATAACGAGAAATCCTGAGAAACTTCTGCTGATATTCAGCAATAGACATACCCCCTTGCTCTAAATTCAAGAACTCCTTTTCCTTTGCATCATGATAAGCAGGTGGGACATACTTTGTATGAAATTCTTTCACAAAATCATTCCAAGTAAGAACAGGAGGTTTTGCCTTGGCATTCGGTACACTTACCCACCAGTCATAGGCATCTTTTTGTAATTGTGAGACAACATACTTAAATTTGGCAGTGTCTGAACACTCTAATTGGTCGAACACTCGTTGCATCCGCTCCAACCACTGCTCGGCATCCGTAGGGTCAACAGTGCCTTCAAACTCAACTCCACCCATTTTTCTCATTTTCTCAAAGTTCATTTCATTAGGGTCGGGCACTCTTCTAGCCATATGACGAAAGAAATCAGCCATTTGTTGAAAAATAGGATCAACAGCAGGAGCACTATGACTCATTTGAGGGTGTGGCCCAACTCTTGTACCCTGATTATTTCCACTTCGAATCCAGTAGTACGAGGAGGATTAGAATCAGAAAAGTGTTCTCCAACCCCTTTTTGTAAGTGAGGTTGGGCATTAGGGTTATTTAAACCCTCACGAGCGGCTTCCATAGGTCTATTAGAAGAAGAAGAGGCCATGACTTAATTCCTACATAAGGGAAGATCACATTTCATTAGGGACTTGTACATGATGCATATGCGTAATACACTCAGCAAAACTTGTGAAAAAAAGGAACAAGTACACCAACAAGTCACAACAAAAATCCTAGAATCACAAACCTAGGCTCTGATACCAAAACTTGTAGCATCCCCTTTGGAAGGATACCACTTACAAAACAAAAGCTAATTTCACACTTACAACGTTTAGAGGAAATTTATGCCAAAAGATATTCACACAAAAATATGTAATACCGGAGATAGGCCCATGCGAAAATGGGTTGAAAGTGCGTCATCCTTTTTCATTGTACCCTCCAAAAATTTCTTAGATGAAATACAATATCAAAGTATCAATTTAAAATGGTGATTCCCTTCTCAAATAGTCAACACATTTAAGAAACTTCATTTTGAAATTATATTTTCAAATCAACACCATTGCGGGTCCATAAGATACACAAAACTCAAACTTGCGATTATCACAGAACTAATATCTTTCTTTGTACATAATTACGAGGAAAAAATGTAAACCCAGTACATGCCATGACTTGGGTTGGTAGCACACCCTAAAATAGCAAAACAAGTCACAAAGTTCAAGTTACAAGCATATGGTCTTGTGTCCAACAAGCCTTCAAAATTTCATACATAAGTGCCACACATAGATCATGTACAAGTCCCCAAAATTTTACAAGACCTAGACGCATATGCGAATGTGATCTTCACTAAGGCTCCCGAAAAGTCTACACCAAATGGCCATCTGCACATCTCTTCCCGCACGTTACCGACGATAGAAAACAACTATCGCTAAGCAGAAAGCTTGGTGGTGTATAAACTTTGGGCTTGGAGCCATTAGATTCTCCAATTCCCTTGTCCGTCATAGGTAGCTCAATATGATAACAATAAACCAAGTAAATAAGTATGTCAAAATATCAAATACCAACCTTGAAGAGTTTCAAAATATCGATAGTAATATTCGAAGGCTCAAGTATCAAGAAAGCTTATAATTCAATTCAAGAGAGTTTGTCAAATAACCAATTTCGCCCAATATGTACGTCATGCCATCACACCAAGCACAATCAATATCAAGATGGGCTGAAGCCCCAAATCAAGAAGGGTCGTCACCCAATAGTCAAGAGAATCAAGAGCCATGTTGAAACTGGCTTTCCACTCGTACACGAAAATGGACGAAAATCCATCATCAAGACGAAATGTAAATCCAAAGTCAAGATGGGCAAGATCCGAATCGAGAGGCATGCCAATATCGATGACAAAGTCACCGTAACAAGAAGGACAAAGTCCCAACAAGAATGCAAAATGATCAAGCAATTCGTACAAGTGGGCGATTTAGCGAAGTTTTGCAATACTTGAGATAATAATCATGCCATGATATAAGATGAAGAGTAAGGAAACAACCCACCAAGGTACTTCAAAATTTCCAGAAAACAAAGATATTCCAAGTTCAAGTTTATACACAAACCTTGGCATTTTACCACACCACAAGTTCTACCACAACTCGAGGAGTTCAAATCATCTACGCCATAGACCAACCAAAGTCCACTTCGTCAAACAATTCCTCTTAGCTTGTAAAAGAGCATATATACCTTAAATACACAATCAAATATCTACTTAAGTTAAAAAATCTCAGCACATCGAAACTAAAAATGAAATCAGCCTAAACTATCAAAACAGGAATTCTGGACAGTACTACTGCCCTGCACTGTCGCTCAGTTTCAAAGGGGTAAATGGCAGAAATAGACTTTGTGGCCTTAATGAAAGTTGTAGATATATGTCTTAGGGTCTTATAGAAATTAGAATCACTCCTATATCAATTTTGTACAAAGAGATATGCTCAAAATACTAACAACAGTACATGTTGGGTTTGCAAAACGAAAATCGGGGCAGCACCTGCCCTGTACTTCTTCGCCCCTTTTCGAGTGGATACAAGCAAAACTGGGTTTTAGGGCCTGAATGAAAGTTTTAGGTTTATGAAATAGATTTCTATAACATCTTGAAGCACTTAAAACTAAGCTTTATACAAGGAGTTATGCCAAAAACACTAACAACAGTCCAATCCAAAAACGGGTTTGTAACTTACCTCAATCGTGTGGAGTTGTTTAGGGCTCAACCGAGGAAAATCTTGATGATTGATTTGGTGGATGAATGTTATGAGAGGAGAGGAGTTTTTGGTCTTCTTTTTCTAGAGAGGAAACTAAAATTATAGAAATGGGGGGGGGGGGGGGGGGGGGGAATAAGAGACAAAGGGATATATAGCTTACTTGATAAGAATGAAGAAGTAATAAAATAACTTGTATCTTCCTTGATAAGAATGGAAGAAAATAATAAAATAAAATAAAAAGGTTGCCCACTTTTATAAATATCTAATCCATTTAATAAGATAATCATAGTAGGAGTAGTTTGTATAACTACACCATAACACTTCAAACAAGTTTCAAATGTCGTCAAGTTCACATCCAGGGGGTGCGAAGTAAAATATACCCTTACCATCAAGGTATGGTCAATCAAAAATTCAAGAGCGAGTTTTTTTTTTAAAAGAAAAAAAAATTCGGGGCGTTACATGTATGCTAAGAGGCGCTCGGTAGGTTAGCACCGGGTGCCAGTCATGACCCTCCAGTTGGGTCGTGACACTCATACTCGGCAACTGAAGAACCTTTCTGCTCAATGTGAATAAACTCGTCACACCTTCTATCACTCAAAGTATGCGGGACGTACTTCTCCAAAAAGACCTAGTAAAACTGAGTCCATGTCAACGGAGGCAAGCCAACTGGTCTGCACTTCACATACGCTCTCCACCATTACATGGCATCACAACTGAAAGGTCATAAACTGAACCCCATGCCTCTCTACTGCCCTGTCACACCCCAACCTTTGTGACGTGTGACTAACACCCGACATCCTATGGAAACCGAGCGAACCAACTTATTACTCGCATTCTCTATGTCTCAACCGGAAAAATAGGGCCAAGAAGGTCAACTATGAATATGGTATCATGCATGCGTATAAGTACCATAAGCTTACGATGTCAACATCTCCACTTAACAAAACATAA
This sequence comes from Lycium barbarum, assembly GCF_019175385.1. NCBI lineage: Eukaryota > Viridiplantae > Streptophyta > Magnoliopsida > Solanales > Solanaceae > Lycium > Lycium barbarum. The sequence continues at coordinate 86,365,856 of NC_083338.1, read as the reverse complement.
CTATACTATATACAGGAATCTGTCTGCAAAGCCTCTATGAACATGATTGAAGTACAGAAGTCGGGACAGGGCCCCCGACATACCCTTGATACAAAAAGTATATACAAACCCAGACTCAGCAACACTCCAGGAAGAAGTGGAGCCCGCCAAGCACAACTAGTACTTGAAGACAGCCTACTGTGGAGGGTCCTCATTTCGTCTGTCTATACCAGCGTGCATGAACGCAGCGTCCACAAGAAGGGATGTCAGTACGAATAATTTACTGAGTATGTAAGGATTGAATAACAACATAATAAGTATGGAAGACGTCATGAGATAAAGAGATAACCTGTACATCTGATTGCCTCATAAGGTGGATATCATGCATGCTTAACTTTTTCATAGAAAAACATTTCTCATACATGTATACATTAAATAGTAGTGCTGCGGAACGTGCAGCCCGATCCAAAAATATAATAGTGCCGAGGAATGAACGGCCCGATCCGTAAATATAATAGTTCCGAGGAACGAACGACCCGATCCATTTGTCCCATGTAGCCAGCGTCCGGGCTTCCTGCGTCTGGGATGACATCATAATATACCAACTGATCAGGTGGCTATGCGCATATAACGCCTCACCCTTTTTCCCATATCCCATGAAAACATATAGATACATATAAACATATATAATATAAGTAGCATGCATGAGAGCCCAAATAAAATCTACGACTCTATCGGAGTGACGTAAGGTCGGTAACCTCCGATTTATTATTATGGAACAATCATCATCACTATATCTCACCTTGAAGGAACAATGATTATAAGATGGGATCAACAACAATGAATACAATTCAAGTAATCGTGCAATGAACTCAATAATCTAATAATAGCATTAAAATCATAAGCTTTGGAACTTCTAGAATCAAAATCATCATCATCATGCTCATCATAGAAAACATCTTATCTTCTTTATCCTCATAAAACATACTCATCTTTAGCGTCATAAGAAACTCTTGGAATCATGAATCTCTAACTTTTGAGGATAAGGACATTATGGAAAACTGTTATGTCCCGTGTTTTCGTATAACGGGAAATCGAGAAATAATTACGATTTGTGTGTTATAAGGAAATATTTTGATTTTGGTGAATATGACTATGATGGTTATGGAATCATAAATGTTAAGACATCGGGGAAGGCCGAGGATAAAATTGGAATTTCGGAAATTAGTTTCGGGAATTACAAAACGGGACGTTTATCGAATTGGGCCAAGAAAAAATTAGAACACAAAATGAGGCCCAAAGTTAGTGGGCTGGCCGGCCATATTGGCTAGGCCCAAGCCCTTTTTTAAATGATCATGTGCCATGCACATGATCTATATTGGATATATATCACTTAGGCCTTTTGGAATTATCAAGAATCAAGATCAAAACAAAAAAATAAAATAAGAAAGCACCTCAAAGAAGCTCTCGGCCAAGCTTGAGAAAAAGGAGAGAAAAAAATTTCCCAAGCTTTGTTGTTGATCCAAAAATCTTAATTTCTACATAGTTGTGAAGTACTCAAGACCCTCTTCAACGGGGTATAATTAGCTTGACACAAGAACCTCGTTTGCGACAAGTCGGGTTTTCAAGAAAAGGTAAGAATTCTTCCACTTTTGTGTTATGGAATTGGTATGAATGTTATGATGTATGAAATGAAATGAGAATTTTGTGGTAGTAGTGTATGTGTGTGCAGCCGTGTGTGTGTGTGTGTTGGTGTGTGGCCGTGAGCCATGAGAGTTAGAAGGGGAGGTGAATTGAATCCTATTTAGCTCGTTAGTTGTGTCGTTATAACCTTTAAGACGCAAATGATCGATTGATGAATTAAATTGGCGTTGGAAAATGATTTCGGACATTATCGTAAAGTGTATACCTTTGGTATAATTGTGTATATCATTGTATATTTGGGGTGCTAAAGACTTTAAATGTGACATTAGTTGATGTTAATGAATTCGGAATGAAACGACGCAAGTTAGAATGTCCGTCGTGACTTTTGATGTTTTGAATGAAATATGGAGAATAATGAATTTCGGGAACTTTCGTATATGGTTTGGAATATATTTGGGATGTGATTGACTAATCTTGAATAAGTAAATGAATACAATAATGTGGGCATAGATTTGGAATTTTGGATGTTTGAATGAAAAGTTGCCAACTTAGGTAATAAGGTGGAACTTTGAAACTAGAGTGGTTTGATTATGAATTGTGTTGTTGTTGATGTGTGGGCTGTTGTTGTTGATGTATTTTGAGCCGAGCTAAGTCTCGGGGGTGTTAGATTTATAGGGGAGGTGCTGCCGAAATTTCGGTAGGCAAAAATAAAGCTAATGGCATTTTTAAGCCTAAGAATCTCAATTGGTAACTTTGACCATTTGCAGATTTAAGACGAAACGGGACTTGACTTTTGGGAAAGCGTAAGACGTCTGTAAGGTATGTAAAGCTTCCCGCTTCTTCGTTTGGCATGTCTTAGTATGCTAGGTGAATATTGGAACCTCCGGAGCATCTCTGCTCCTCGAAACCCGATCCACAGAAAAGTTACTATTCATTCAATTCAATTGAAGCCTAAGGGCTCTATTTTGGCTAGAATGCCACCAATCGTTCGAAACCTATCGAAATGTGGTCGTGTAACTTAGAAACGATTACGTATGAACTTTTGGCCCCTAAATGTTCGTAAATTATGTTCGCCACCTCAATTCGACTCGAGGTGGACCCGCTAACCCCAAGACGCCCTATTTGTCTTATTGGGCTGTCCTTTTGAATAAAGTTTGAAATGATACCTTCGATTTTGGAACTTCCTCCTACGGGACGTGTTTTGAATATTACGATACGCTAAGTTACGTTTTGAGCTATACATACTATTTTGGAAACGTTTTGTGAAATGAAACCTTGTATCGACTAAGTATTCGATTATTTTGTATTATGAAATGACTTATGGGATTACTCTGTTTTGAAAGACTATTTTGAAGTATGATTTGCATTTGTTTGCTCACGACTCCGCTCGTGCCTTATTATGACTTCGTTCACCGGTTCCCGGGCCGGTTATGATTCGTGCGCCTTACAATAATTCGGCCGTATGCTGTGTTACGGTTCCCGAGGCTTCGCCATAGGGCCGGGTTCCGTTTGGAGTTATGCTGTGATATGGCTCGTGATGCGATACGCTCACCTATGTTTGTGTTTGTGTTCGGGGATGTACGGAGATTTGAAACTTTCTGGTGTTATGCTGTGTGTGGCGCCAGCGTCGGAGTGGCGACCACGTTCTTAAGCGTTTGCATGATTTCGTTTGCATTATGTATATGTATATGACTTTGATACGGATTTTGACATACTGATTTGTACTCCACTTCGTTATCTGATTTGCTTTCAGTTTTGATCCATATTTCTGTACTCCGTGCTTTACATACTCAGTACATATTCCGTACTGACCCCCTTTCTTCGGGGGCTGCGTTTCATGCCCGCAGGTACAGACATTGGTGATCCTCCACTGTAGGCTTCATTTTCTGCCATTTTGGAGTACTCCTTCTGATCCGGAGTCCACTTTTGGTATAGACTCCTTTTGCTATGTATATGCTCTGTATATTTGACGATTTGGGGTACGGCGGGGCCCTGTCTCGCCATATGTCTTTGTTTTGAGTTCGTAGAGGCCTGTAGTCATATATGTGGGGCGAGGGTCCTATATACGTTTGTTTGATTTGTTTTCTGGTCTTAAAGCGGTCCGTTTGTTTTGATGGCCCTAAATGGCCCTTATGCTTATGTTTGCACTTTTGACCGGCGATGTCTATTCCGCCGCCCAGTTTGGATTTGATATGCCATTTTGATTTGTGCGACTGCTTAAGACATATTTTGATATAAATTATGTTTGACACGATTTTGCAAAATTCTGAATTAAGTTTGGATTTGGAAATGAATAGGCGATTCGGTCTGGGTACCCAGGTAGGGTGCCAGTCGCGGCTCACGGGGCTGGGTCGTGACAAAAGTGGTATCAGAGCAGTTTGTCCTCGGAATGTCTACAGGCCGTGTCTCGTAGAGTCTTGTTTATCGATGTGTTGTGCACCACACCTATAAACAGGAAGCTACAGGGCATTTAGGGTGTTACTTTCTTTGGAATCTTAGATCGTGCGATAGAGCTGTGCTACTAAGGTCATTCTGATCTGACCAGTTATTGTGTTTGCAGTGATGCCCCCGAAGAAGGCAACGGCGGCCCAGAAGGGCAAAGCGAGGATGGGAGAGACTAGTCAGGCACAGCGCGCTACCCGGGCTCGTGTCTATGATTTGCCCGAGGTTGTGCCTCATTCTGAGAGGTCTGCTACACCCCCATTAGTACAGCCTGGAGCAGGACCTTCAGCAGCTCCAGAGGTCCGTGTACCCGCTCCTGAGACTCCAGCTCCTCAGCCTGGGGCGGAGGATAGGACCCTGAGAGAGGTTGTACAGTTGTTGACTACACTGGTAGCAGGGCAGGCTCGCAGACGCGGGCGGAGGGACGATGATGACGATGACAGGCGGGACAGCCTGAGAGTTCGGGAGTTTCTATTATGTGGCCCTCCAGAGTTTTTCGGGTCTTAGCCCGACGAGGACCCCCATGACTTTCTTCGGGGGATGCGGCGCTCACTGGACTTAGTCAGGGCTTCAGAGACCGAGTCGGTCGAGCTGGCTTCGCATAGACTTCGAGATGTTGCTACCCACTGGTACGAGACTTGGGAGCTGTCTAGGGGAGAGGGTGCCCCTCCGGCCACTTGGGATCAGTTTGTGACAGCATTCACCCGCCACTTTTTGCCCCCAGAGTTACGACGGGAGCGAGCTGATCGGGTTTTACATTTGCAGCAGAGGGGTCGAAGCGTTCGTGAATATAATTTGGAGTTTGATTCCCTGGCCCGGTATGCCCCTGCCGTGGTAGCTGATATGTCTGATCGGATGCATAGATATGTTATGGGGTTGGATCGTTACCTGATTGACGGCTGTATGGCGGTGTCATTGCAGACAGATATGGACATTGCCCGTCTACAGGCCTACGCCCAGGGGATGGAGAACCGGCACCGAGCAGATCGGCCCAGTAGAGAGTATGATGGGAGGCGGCCCAAGAGGGCCAGATCAGTGGGGTATTCTGGAGATTCTCGGGGCGGGCAGCCTCAGTATCAGTCCAGTGGATACTTCCCTCCGTCAGGCCAGGATACACAGTCTGCTAATAAGCGATTGGATAGTGCGGGACCGTCTGGGACCGGTCAGAGCCCCAGAGTGGCAGGTTCACAGGTATCCAGGGGTCCCAGCCATGCCCGACCACCCAGGCCCCGTTGTTCTCATTGCGGGAAGTCTCATCCTGGGGAGTGCTATCGAGCGATTGGAGCTTGTTTTTCTTGTGGTGGTCAGGGCCACTTTATGAGAGACTGTCCGTTGGCTAGCGGTTCTGGTAGTGTGGCTCAACCGACAGGGTCAGCCGCCGGTTCATCATCTGCTCCATCTGTTGCACGCCCTGGAGGGCGAGGTATGCCAGCACCGGTAGGACGCGGTCGAGGCCGCGGTGGCGGTTCAGGTTCTAGCGGTCCCTCGAACCGCATATACGCTTTGACTGGTCGGCGTGACCCAGAGGCATCACCAGACGCAGACCCAGGTATGTTACTAACCTTTTTCTGAATGAATGTGTGCATGGATAGGTCTGTATTTCAGTATAGCACGCGATGTTCTCTTTCTACGTGTCAGTAAAAGTAGGGTAAGAATTCGAATCAATGAAAATATTTGGAGGCGGAATTCGTGGGATGAAGACTTAAATCCGTGGGTTACCCGTAATCATATGTATATGTGTATGAAAGTGAATGTTTAAGATTCAGAAGGGCGACATGGTAATGGTACGACTTAACCAGGGGTGGGACCCGCTACAAAAATTTCTGAAAATTTGCTAAGACCCCGATCTGCCCTAAAATTATGTGACAAAGGCCGTGCGGGGCAATCGACGAAATTATATCAGCCCTAACGCGTCAAAATGCATGAAAGTTCCGGGGTTAAGCGTGCTCAAGCCAGAGCAATTCTGGGATGGGTGACCCCCTGGGAAGTAATGTAAAGTTTTTCATAATTGAGAGTGCGATAAATATAAATGGAAATTTGGGGTAATCATAAGGTAAATAGAATGTGTATGGAGGGTAGGAAAGATGAAAGGTAAGTAGTGTGAATAAGTGGAACCTTTGAAAGAGTCTATACGCGACACGCAAAACGATTTGTGTGACAACTTAGTGAATAAGTTTGCATATAAAGGGGAAAATTCTCATGAATTATTGGAGCCTTAACAGGAGCGATTTGATTCTAATTCGACATTCTATCTGTTGTGCTTTTGCACTCCCGATTCCGATAAGGCTCTGTCTAGTACGCCTCTGTATTTTTGAGCTCGATTATGTTCCCGTCTGATGAATCTTTGTGCGTCTGATTCTGGATATGTTTCTGTCTGGCACACCTCTGTATGTCTGACTCTGGATATAAATCCGTCTGATATGCTTCTGTGCGTTTGATTTTGATTACGCGTATGTTCGATACATTTCGGTTTGTCTAATCACAACTCTGTATGATACAATTCTGTACATTTGATTCTGATTTCAAATCTGTCTGGTATATCTTTGTGTGTTTGATTCTGATTACGAATCCGTCTGATACGCCTTTGTACGTCTGACTCCGATCTCAGATTTGTCTGATATACTTCCGTACCTCTGATGTTGACTATGAATCCGTCCGATATGCTTAAACGCATCTGGCCCTAGTTCTGAATCTGTTTGGCATGAAGTGTCTGGTATGAAGTAAAGTGAGATTACGACGATGTGGTAAGAAACTCAGAAGTGTAAAAAAAAAAAAATGATATTGACTATGATGTCTGGAAAGTGTTCGTCCATTACAAGAATATAGCGTATGGTTCGGTGATTACGTGGGGTATGAGAAAATATATTATGAAGGCATTTGCATTAGTGATGTGAAGAATTACCCCGTCATGTGGGTGAAAAAGCTATGTCGGAAAATCCACGAAGGACAATTATGAAGAGGACCCTCCCGGAGTAGTATGACACCCCATGAGGTCAATTTAACATTCGAGGACGAATGTTCTAAAGGGGGGAGAATGTTATGTCCCGTGTTTTCGTATAACGGGAAATCGAGAAATAATTACGATTTGTGTGTTATAAGGAAATATTTTGATTTTGGTGAATATGCCTATGATGGTTATGGAATCATAAATTTTAAGACATCGGGGAAGGCCGAGGATAAAATTGGAATTTCGGAAATTAGTTTCGGGAATTACAAAACGGGACGTTTATCGAATTGGGCCAAGAAAAAATTAGAACACAAAATGAGGCCCAAAGTTAGTGGGGTGGCCGGCCATATTGGCTAGGCCCAAGCCCTTTTTAAATGATCATGTGCCATGCACATGATCTATATTGGATATATATCACTTAGGCCTTTTGGAATTATCAAGAATCAAGATCAAAACAAAAAAATAAAATAAGAAAGCACCTCAAAGAAGCTCTCGGCCAAGCTTGAGAAAAAGGAGAGAAAAAAATTTCCCAAGCTTTGTTGTTGATCCAAAAATCTTAATTTCTACATAGTTGTGAAGTACTCAAGGCCCTCTTCAACGGGGTATAATTAGCTTGACACAAGAACCTCGTTTGCGACAAGTCGGGTTTTCAAGAAAAGGTAAGAATTCTTCCACTTTTGTGTTATGGAATTGGTATGAATGTTATGATGTATGAAATGAAATGAGAATTTTGTGGTAGTAGTGTGTGTGTGTGCAGCCGTGTGTGTGTGTGTGTTGGTGTGTGGCCGTGAGCCATGAGAGTTAGAAGGGGAGGTGAATTGAATCCTATTTAGCTCGTTAGTTGTGTCGTTATAACCTTTAAGACGCAAATGATCGATTGATGAATTAAATTGGCGTTGGAAAATGATTTCGGACATTATCGTAAAGTGTATACCTTTGGTATAATTGTGTATATCATTGTATATTTGGGGTGCTAAAGACTTTAAATGTGACATTAGTTGATGTTAATGAATTCGGAATGAAACGACGCAAGTTAGAATGTCCGTCGTGACTTTTGATGTTTTGAATGAAATATGGAGAATAATGAATTTCGGGAACTTTCGTATATGGTTTGGAATATATTTGGGATGTGATTGACTAATCTTGAATAAGTAAATGAATACAATAATGTGGGCATAGATTTGGAATTTTGGAAGTTTGAATGAAAAGTTGCCAACTTAGGTAATAAGGTGGAACTTTGAAACTAGAGTGGTTTGATTATGAATTGTGTTGTTGTTGATGTGTGGGCTGTTGTTGTTGATGTATTTTGAGCCGAGCTAAGTCTCGGGGGTGTTAGATTTATAGGGGAGGTGCTGCCGAAATTTCGGTAGGCAAAAATAAAGTTAATGGCATTTTTAAGCCTAAGAATCTCAATTGGTAACTTTGACCATTTGCAGATTTAAGACGAAACGGGACTTGACTTTTGGGAAAGCGTAAGACGTCTGTAAGGTATGTAAAGCTTCCCGCTTCTTCGTTTGGCATGTCTTAGTATGCTAGGTGAATATTGGAACCTCCGGAGCATCTCTGCTCCTCGAAACCCGATCCACAGAAAAGTTACTATTCATTCAATTCAATTGAAGCCTAAGGGCTCTATTTTGGCTAGAATGCCACCAATCGTTCGAAACCTATCGAAATGTGGTCGGGTAACTTAGAAACGATTACGTATGAACTTTTGGCCCCTAAATGTTCGTAAATTATGTTCGCCACCTCAATTCGACTCGAGGTGGACCCGCTAACCCCAAGACGCCCTATTTGTCTTATTGGGCTGTCCTTTTGAATAAAGTTTGAAATGATACCTTCGATTTTGGAACTTCCTCCTACGGGACGTGTTTTGAATATTACGATACACTAAGTTATGTTTTGAGCTATACGTACTATTTTGGAAACGTTTTGTGAAATGAAACCTTGTATCGACTAAGTATTCGATTATTTTGTATTATGAAATGACTTATGGGATTACTCTGTTTTGAAAGACTATTTTGAAGTATGATTTGCATTTGTTTGCTCACGACTCCGCTCGTGCCTTATTATGACTTCGTTCACCGGTTCCCGGGCCGGTTATGATTCGTGCGCCTTACAATAATTCGGCCGTATGCTGTGTTACGGTTCCCGAGGCTTCGCCATAGGGCCGGGTTCCGTTTGGAGTTATGCTGTGATATGGCTCGTGATGCGATACGCTCACCTATGTTTGTGTTTGTGTTCGGGGATGTACGGAGATTTGAAACTTTCTGGTGTTATGCTGTGTGTGGCGCCAGCGTCGGAGTGGCGACCACGTTCTTAAGCGTTTGCATGATTTCGTTTGCATTATGTATACGTATATGACTTTGATACGGATTTTGACATACTGATTTGTACTCCACTTCGTTATCTGATTTGCTTTCAGTTTTGATCCATATTTCTGTACTCCGTGCTTTACATACTCAGTACATATTCCGTACTGACCCCCTTTCTTCGGGGGCTGCGTTTCATGCCCGCAGGTACAGACATTGGTGATCCTCCACTGTAGGCTTCATTTTCTGCCATTTTGGAGTACTCCTTCTGATCCGGAGTCCACTTTTGGTACAGATTCCTTTTGCTATGTATATGCTCTGTATATTTGACGATTTGGGGTACGGCGGGGCCCTGTCTCGCCATATGTCTTTGTTTTGAGTTCGTAGAGGCCTGTAGTCATATATGTGGGGCGAGGGTCCTATATACGTTTGTTTGATTTATTTTCTGGTCTTAAAGCGGTCCGTTTGTTTTGATGGCCCTAAATGGCCCTTATGCTTATGTTTGCACTTTTGACCGGCGATGTCTATTCCGCCGCCCAGTTTGGATTTGATATGCCATTTTGATTTGTGCGACCGCTTAAGACATATTTTGATATAAATTATGTTTGACACGATTTTGCAAAATTCTGAATTAAGTTTGGATTTGGAAATGAATAGGCGATTCGGTCTGGGTACCCAGGTAGGGTGCCAGTCGCGGCCCACGGGGCTGGGTCGTGACAAAAACATCTCATCTTTAGTATCATAGGAAGCTTTTAAGGATCATGAACTTTCAACTTTTGGAAGTAAGAAGGTTAGGGAACATATATGGAATCATAACATAGGAATCATGCCTTTTGAAAGAAAGAGACTAGCCTTAACATACCTTTCGGTCTCCTTAGCCACTCAACGCTTATCTTCCCAAGCTCGTAAATCTACATTTAAACCATCCATAATATTGTTAGGCTTACTATCATATGCCCATCTTAAATCCTCCATTTAATTCTATTTAGAATCTGCCGAAATTCGGGCAGCATCTCCCCTGTTTATATGACTAGCCCGAAATCGCCATCCAACAACCAACAACAACAACAACAACAACAACAATACCAACATCAACAACAATACCAACATCAACAACAATATAATTAATACCAAAATACTCCATAAAATATCCCTCACGATGTTTATCCATTACTTCCACCAACAGAATTATTATACGACCATTTAATAGTTCCATCTCTGTAATTAAACTTAAATCAATACCAATAAGGAGGAATTCATACCTTTCTCCCGCTAGGACCGCGATATCTTTGATATCCACTTGGATTCAAGCGAAGATTCTCCGTAACACGATTTTATTATTGCAACTATACGCTCTCCGGACCAGAATTCGAGAATTATACTTGGTTTGCGTCAAAATTTGGTGATTGGAATTTTGGGGAAATTTCCAGAAATATGGAGAGCTTTTGGGTGTTTGGATGAGTAAATGAGGGGGTAAGCCCCCTTTTATAAGGTTCCAGGGTCTGCCTGACCGACTTAAAATTTTCTTAGCGCGTTCGTGCTGCATCTTGGCGCGTTCGCGCTGGCTTATTTTAATGCCTACGTGTTCGTTCAGTAAAAAGGTCATAACTCTTGATCTTGATATTGTGTAAGGGCCCACAACGTATGATTAGAAATATATTTCAATTATATACAACTTTCAGTTTTGGTGTTTTTCCAAATTTCAAACTTATAATGGCGTTTTGGCCTCTTTAAGTCTGATCATCCGAAAACGTATCCTTAAATCATCCTTTTGGAGGGCTTATGCCCATATTTGGCTTAAGGGTCCTTCTTAAGACTTGCTCAACTTCCCATGTACTAATCATATAACTTTTCATATGTCATTTATAAAACCCCGGCATGTGGGCCCCACCTTAACTTACGGTTACAAGGGCTATTCATCAAGTAACGTATTAACTGATTTACACCATACAGTCTCCAAATGTCATATATATGTTATTCTTACACTCATATAATATAATATTCATCCCTAATCCTTGTATAAATTTACTCTCCCTTGAGCTCATACTAAGCCGTCTACAGTCTTGGTAACGCGAAATTTTCCGGGGTGTAACATCCTTCCCCCCCTTAGGAACATTTGTCCTCGAATGTTGAAGTAGAGTTTGTGCTGATGCTGATATCAATATCCTTACTTGCACTTGCTAGCATTTGCTTACTTGTTTGGAGTCTTACTCACGTGGTCGAAACTAAACTCATGCCAACCACCCACCTTATGTTCTTTTCCCCGATACATACTTTTATCTAATTTCTGATCCCCATCTTCATTTTATTCAAGAATTTTCTTTTTTTGTTCTTTCCAATCTCTGCGTATCCTTCTTGAACTTCACAAATATCCCCATCCCTTGTTTCTTTGATTTCTTACAACAGTCGGATCAATCCCAGCGGTACCTTACCGCCCAGCTAAAACAATACTAAAATCCTTTGTTTAATCCTTTCTTCCTTTGATTTGACTTATTGCGTTCGGGTTGTCTATTCGTATCAAGGATACCTTGAATCTTTCCTTTAATGGTTTCTTTCTTTCAATCACTCCTAATGGTTTCTAATCCTTAGGCTGGCTAATACATTTGGGGGTGAATTTGGATTCCCTGTCATGCGGTGAATTCAAATCGCTTCATTCTTTCTTCTGTCTGTAGCCTTCATTCCTCTCTTTCTAACAAGAGCCATTATTCTAACTTGTTCCACAAGGTTGCACTGTCACCAACTTATCCTAATCAAGCGCAATATCCACTGATCATTTCCTTCGGGGTTCTCCTCTTACCTTTGACTTCCTCCCGACTTTTACTTACTAAATCTTTCCCAAAATTTTGAATCACCTATCTGTTGTTTCGGTTTATCAATCAAGTGGACCACTTAATTCATTAAATTCCCATCTTCTCTGTCTATGTCCTTAAACCCCTTTCTTGCAACCTTATCTTCAACTACTTCCATGACTTCTCCTTCCGTTGGCTTGGCCCCATCCTGCTTCGTGTCTCTTTATTTCTTTACTAATGGAAAACTTCTCTTGTTCGGCTGTGATGCTTCTCCTTAATCGCTTCTATGGTGCTATCTTAGATTATCTCTCTTAGTACTGGTCGACTTTATATATATATATATATAGTATACCATGCCCTTTTAGCTTCTTGGTCGGACCCCTTAAATCCTTATAATCTCATCATAGTCCCATCTGCGGCATCGCCAGGGTGGTTGATACTAATTTCTCCCTAATAACATCTTATTATTCTCAGTGATGATTTGTACTCAAATTGTTTACCCATTGTATATCGAGTAGCCGAGAGGTTTATATTCAAATTGGACTCAATCAACCAGACTTCTTTTCACAATCCGTCCATGACAACAATCGTAACACAATACCTTATACACTTGTGTACGACCCTTCATCATTATTATTATTACCTCTCATAGCAAAGTTACACTCATAACACATTAACACTCGCAACGTGAGCTGGCTTACGACTCATGATGTCTTTAGATCCTTGTTTGAAACTTTTCTCCAATTCCCTCTTCACAAAGCTTAACATAATTGAGAAAATCTCGCTTAATCACAGCCTTCTATAGTTATTCCCCTTTGCTAAAACCTTCATTTCCTCTTATATTAAAATATCCTCTTCATTTCTTTCATTATCCTGTGAAGTACTTTGCTGCATATTTGAAAGTAACTCAGAAGGTGAGCAATTTGAGCCATATCCGGGGAACATAATGTACTTTATTGACAGGATTTATTCTTTTGGGTCTTTGCTAGTTCTTCACTATCTTGTCAGGCGTTCTTGTTCCACCTTTGTTTAGTTTCATATACACCCGCATCTATTCCATTCCCCTTTTTCCGTTAGTAAACCGATACATCTCAACTTTGGCTTCTCCGAGTCGATATGTTTACCCCTTTCCAAGCTTAAGAGTATTGTAATTCATCTCGAAACTGAATTTAGCTTTTCCCCGCCTTTTCAGGAATATTTTCAGATACCAGTAACATTCAAATACTCGCCATCTCTGGTAAACATCTGGCCAGCTTTAGCGGTCCTCTAACTCTTTATCCCATACAATACTAGATTGCCTTTCATTGCCTGGTTTTAGTCATTCCTCTTTCATTAGCTGAACTTTTGTACCTAGTCAAAAGTTTACGCATATTAAATACAATTTCGACCACTTCTTCCGTTCGTGATCATTAATCTTCTAGGCCCATGAATTAATGGTGACATCAAAGCCCATCAGACTCTTTATGGAGTTTCTCCCCATACACCGCTCCTTCAGCCGAAATCTTCGTTCATAACAACCTTTTTACTAAGATCCTTGAGATTCTTTTTTAATAAATCCAAGCCGTTTTGCATGAAGTTACTCGTCGTTATCCTTTTTCATAAACACTACCAACCCTTAGTCCCTTATTTAGGTCTATCTGATTCCATCTTTCTTGCAATATGACTTAAATTCTATTACATCCTGGGTCTTCTGTAACTAAGATTTTTGCATCATGCATAAGCTTTTTCTTTCATGTTTCCATCCCTAATTCCATTTCATTTCTCCATCACTCGGCCTTTCGTAGCATCCTTGTCTCAGAACTTCGAGTAAGGCTTTCCTTAAAATCTTCTAATCTCATCTTTTTGAAGTGGTTCCTGGTTCCTTTTTCTGTTACCTTAGTTCTACGTTTGTCTTATATTCATGAGCCCTTATATTCGTACCTCTGTACGCGTCCTTGCCAATATATTTTATATGGAAAAAGGGCCTTGTCGACATCTGGCTCTTTTAGTAACGTACATCGTTCTCTTACCTCGGTTACCTCTTTGTGCACTTAAATCATTAGCATATTCATACTCAAGGGTCCTATTTAAACATATACCTCTCCCTTCCACTTCTTACCTTGAGAAGAAGTTACTACTCCCGTCTAATCATCCTGACGCCTCACTAATGAAACACTTTGAAAGGTTTAATCGACTCACGTCTTTGGCCCGATCCGACCAGCAATATAAGGAGTAAAATCTAGCAATGTAAAACTCGGACCAATCAATACATATACATCGTAAGGAAATACTGACAATTTACCTGCAACAATGTCGGGTGAAGACTCAAGACCCTGTCGCCTAACCAGTGCGTAGGTATGAAATCATACCTTTTGAAAGAAAGGGACTAGCCTTAACATACCTTTCGGTCTCCTTAGCCACTCGACGCTTATCTTTCAAAGCTCGTAGATCTATTTTTAAACCATTCATACTATTTTTAGGCTTACTATCATATGCCCGTCTTAAATCCTCTTTAATTCTATTTAGAATCTGCCGAAATTCAGGCAGCATCTCCCTTATTTATATGCCTAGCCCGAAATCTCCATCCAACAACTAACAACAACAACAACAAAAACAACAATACCAACATCAATAACAATATAATCAATACCAAAATACTCCATAAAACATCCCAAACGATGTTTATCCAATACTTCCACCAACAGAATTATTATACGACCATTTAATAGTTCCATTTCCGTAATTAAACTTAAATCAATACCAATAAGGAGGAATTCATACCTTTCTCCGGCTAGGACCGCGATATCTTTGATATCCACCTTAGATTCAAGCCATGATTCACTGTAGCACGATTTTATTATCGTAACTATACGCTGTCTGGACCAGAATTTGGGAATTATACTTGGTTTATGTGAAAATTTGGTGATTGGAATTTTGGTGAAATTTCCAAAAATCTGGAGATCTTTTGGGTGTTTGGATGAGGAAATGAGGGGGTAAGCCCCCTTTTATAAAGTTCCAGGGTTTGCCTAGACCGACATAAAATTTGCTCAGCGCAATCGCGCTACCTCTTGGCACGTTCACTGGCTTATTTTACTGCTTGCGCGTTCGTTCAGTAAAAAGGTCATAACTATTGATCCCGCTATTGTATGAGGGCCCACGACCTATGGTTGGAAAGCTATTTCAATTATCTACAACTTTCAGTTTTGGTGTGTTTCCAAATTCCAAACCTATAGTGGCGTTGTGGCCTCTTTAAGTCAGATTATCCGAAAACGTACCCTTAAATCATCCTTTTGGAGGGCTTATGCCCATATTTGGCTTAACGGTCATTCTGATGACTTTATCAACTTCCCATGTACTACTCATATAACTTTTCATATGTCCTTTATAAAACCCCGGCATGTGGGCCCCACCTTAACTTACGGTTACGAGGGATATTCATCAAGTAACGTATTAACTGATTTACACCATACGGACTCTAAATGTAATATATATGTTATTCTTACACTCATATAATATAATATTCATCCCTAATCCTTGTATAACTTTAATCTCGCTTGAGCTCATACTAAGCCGTCTACAGTCTTGGTAACGCGAAATTTTTCGGGGTGTAACACGCCCCCATCATGTGGAACCTATCATAACAATCGATAAAAAAGCTCACAGGCATCCTCCTGCGGAGTGCCATTGAAGACGGGTGGCTGCAACTTGGTGAACTTCCAAAACGGATCATGCTCCTCACTGGTCATCACCTGGCCTGCCACTGGTCAAGGGAAGATATCGGGCCCCGAAATCGCATCCATGCATGGAGCCACAGCCATAGCAGGCTGTGCTTCTGAAACACAGAACCTCTCAGGAATCTACTCATCTAACCTCACGCTCTAACCGTCTGGTATAGCCGGTAACACACTTTCCTTAGTCAAACCCTCAAGCGGGTTTCGCACTCAAACCAAAGCATTGGACAACATTGGAGTAGCTATAATATTCGACTGAGCTGGTGCTGCTTCCAACTCAGCCTCCTCATTATGATGACCCGTCTGTGGCTTAGGAGAGACTGATCTAGCACTGGCCTGAGCAGCCACGGGAGTCCTTCCCCTAGCCGGTGCAGCCCCTCTGCCTCCGCCGTCACCATGGCCTCTAGCGTGACCTCTACCACGTGTTGCGGCCCCAGCGGCCAGCTCTAGTACCTCATCAACTGCTACTCTAGTATGAGTCCTTACAATCTGTGAGAGAATAGAAAGAGAAGTCAGATACCCATTTGAACCAACTAGATACCAATTTCAATCAAGTAGCACGAAAGAAAAGAAAGTATTGGAGTTTCCTAGGGTCCCATAGCCTCTCGAAGATAAGCTCAGATGTCTCTGTACCGATCCACAAGACTCTACTAGGCCTGTTCTTGTACAGTGAGATTGGTGAACCTAGGGCTCTAATACCAATTTGTGACGACCTAACTAGCATAGTCGTGATGGCACCCACACTAACCCCCCGGTGGACGAACCACCCCCTTAACCAATTACTTATTAAATTTCCAAATTAACACAATAATGATAAACAATAATAGATAGTCTAAGTTAATGTCATAGATGATGATGATGATGATCATAATAATAATAATAATAATAATAATAATAATAATAATAATAATAAGTGTGGAAATACTAATCATAATACAACCCCAGAAAGTGAAGACCGTACAAGAACATCTACCAACCAAGTCTAAGAATTATACATCTGTCTGAACATAAATAAATATTGTCTAAAGATAGAGTAATAGACAATAGGAGATGAAATTCCAGGGCTACAGGCTGGAAGATGGCTCACCCTCGGAATCTTGATCAAGTAGACTCAAGGCTAGAAATGGGGTCTCGATAACAGTCCGATCTCATAATCTGAACTCAAAAAAAGGGTGCAGCAAGGTAGTATCAGTACACACACTTACTGGTAAATATCATAGGCCGACTAAGATTAACACACAAAATCAGACAAAATAAGCAGACAGGCACCATTATACACACATGTCACAAAATATCAATAATCGAGTCATAGCCTATGGTGTAGCAACAAAACAAAAGTCTGCCAAGTCTTTCACAATTCCTCATAATATCCACAACACAAGTACAAGCACAATCAAATCAATAGATGTAAAGTGATAATGATGATATATGCAATGCAATTAGATGAACGTCAATGCGATGCAATGGTCAATAACGCAACCTGTACACACATGCTCCGGAAGGAATCTCGACATCTCAGCAGTCATGACCCAGGGGATCCATGGTGTCCATGTACTAGTCACTGTACGGCCACACATACCACAAATCGATAGCAAAACAACATAACTTTCATCTTTCTCCTTCTTCTTTTCAAATCGTTTCCACAACAATTCCGTCATGTATGAGTGAATGAATGCCATAATGAGATACCAACAAAACCAAAGCAATGAGTATGCTATGGAGATCACAAAGCACCATAAACCATAACAAGATAAATCACCACAACTATGGAAAATAGAAAAAACATAGAGTTCAATCATCATAATTAATCTATCACCTCTTATCACCCGAATCCCAATAACAACTACACCGCATATCACAATACGTAAAATAAAGGCGACAAGCCCACATAATCAGAAACCATACAAGCCTAATAGTATATCTATCCCAATGTCATATCCGGAGACCTAATCATGCTTTCTCCCATCAATCCTATGCATACATACATTTCACTAATCAAATTTTAACTAAGGCAAGCCGTAACCTACCTCGAGTGCCGAACAGGAGCCACGTGCTACTCCACCAAAGCCTTCCCTTTTCGGAGTGCTTCAAAAAGATCGAAGTCTAGTAATAGCAATGCTAAGTAAGTAAATGACCACAGCAAGCCAACTAATCGAAAAAAGAAAATGGGTGGAGAATTACTTCGAAAATACCCAAAATACCCCTCTCAACTCATAAGGGTAAAATCGAAAATTAAGGGTGAAATTACACTACCCACGGTCTCAATAGTCATTATCCTTACTTTCATGGACTTCTAACCACAATGGGTCCTTCAATGTCATCATTTAAGCTAAAACCCCTAATTTAGTAAGAACTCTAAATTCAAGAATTGATTCTAGAAGTCAATAGAGATTCAATACTAGAATCTATATACCCACAATTATAGATGATATAATCAGTAATTAGAATAACAATATCTAATTTAGATTAGAGGGTTTGATGATTAACTAACCTAGGTTCCATAACCTATCACCCACAACAACCATTTCTCATTGTGAGCATTAGTAATGGAAAGATAATGCAAGATTGAGGTTTAGGACTTATCCCAGGATTATTTCTCCACAAGATCCCCAGAAATCGCCTTTAATGCTCCTTAGACTTTGGTTTTTTGGTGAATGGACAAATGACATCGAAGTTAAGGATAAAACAATGGTTCTGGTCCAGCGACATGCGCCGGGGTGGATCACTACTGCTGCAGCGATCCAGCCACAGCGAACTCTTGTCCGCCAGGGCGTGATTTCATTAAATGAGTCATCATCCGCTCCTGCGGGAGAGTAGCTCTGCCGGGGTGAGTCCGCTGGGGAAAACAGCCACCGCCAGGGCGAGTCACCAGAAAATAAAAAAATTCTGGTTTCACCAAGTCTCAAACCGAAGCCCTGACAACCAGCCAGGACCTCCCGGGTACAAACCAAACATACAGACAATATTAATAACATGCTATGAATCCATTCGCGACCTTGGAATTCCCAATGGAGGTCACGTTGACTCGGTCAACCCCCAAACAGCTAAAACCAAGATTCCAACCAAGTACCCAAAATGCACACGGAAGCCGAACCAGCCACCCCACCAAGTCATAAACGACCCTCCGGACGTCAAGGAATCGAGGAAATTCTGAAAGATGTCTGTTTACCCAAAAGTCAACTGTTAGTCAAACATTTCCATTTAATGGTTCTGACTCTTCCAGTTTTCTCTAGTATCGCTCGATAACCTCGGGAATTGGGTCAACAAGGGTAAAATGGTTTTAAACACGTATAACGACCGAACGGTTCATTCCAAAGAAATAATCAAACTATACATCAAGAGTTTTAACCACAAACAATCCAAGAACACGTCCAAAACAACCTCATATACACAATATACCAACTGTTCTAAACACTTCTTCTTCTTCATAACCATGTAATACAACAACAATAACATAAGATACTTATCATTATTTCCAAACACAAGACGGCTCAAGAACACATCCCAAAACATTCCACAACACTACAAGAGTCCTACCATGATTTCCAACCTTCATTTCACAATTTCTCCATCAAACAAGGTTGGTAAAACCTACACAACTCAAATACACGAAGGACAGATGTAATCTTACCTCAAACAACAAGAACAACTCCAAAACTAGGATTACTTTACCTTGTAGATGCTCCACATCAGCCACCAAGAAGAAAACAATACTCTATCAAGCACCCCTAGCTTCTTAGTGTCTAATTCACCTTGATTACTTTTGGTTTTGCTCCAAATTGATATGAGAAATCGGGGAAAGTATTTGGGAGTGTATATGGTTTGTGTGTGATGAAAAATGAGTCAAGAATAGCTCCACGAAATAAATAAAGTGACTTAAAATTTATGCCGCCTCAATGTACTCCCAAAAATATGAGTCGTACATCCTACTTATGGTCCGTATCTTGCACAAGAAAATCCCAACATTCTACTTAAGATATACGATGGAGGCCAACAAAATTACGGGTCGTACTGCACATGTATGGTCTGCACATCTCACTCCAAAACCCAATTTCTGACCAAACATATTCTCTTCAATTCGTTTAACCTCTCAACCTTTCAACACCTACTAAACATGATCCTAAACCTTTGTACTCATAGGATTAACATGGATTATCACTTACAACCTCAAATATAATAACACTCTCCGAGTATACGTTGGTTAACTTACGACGAAACTCAACGTACAAAAGTACGAGGTGTAATAGTTCACTTGATAGGACCTGGATTAAATCACTGTGAATCTGGCATTGGTGCCATGTTTGCACATACTTGTTGCATTCTGTTTGCATTGTCATCCAAAAATAGCCGCCCGTAAGATCTACTTTCCAAGACGAAACTGTTCTTGTGTGGTCTGCATGTTCCAGCATGGATTTCTTCAAGTAACTTCGCAGCCTCTGCAACATCCACGTATCTTAGTAATCTGAGGTCAGAGGTTCTTTTATACAAGATCTCTTTGCTCAAAATGAGATTGTTTTCAATTCTTAGGATTGTTTTCTTCTTATTACTGGTGGTATTCTCTAGGTACTCCCTATTTTCCAGATACTACTTCATGTCGGCATACCACTATTTTCCATTCGGTTCTACCTCCACATGATAAAAGTAGGCATGACGTTCCTTCATATTTATCTCAAGCAGATCAATGTAGCTCATTTATGGATGTGTGTCATGGAAGATATGGCGGAGAGAGCGTCAGTGAACTCATTTTGTGCTGTTGGGGAATTCTTTAACTCGATCTTCTTGAACCTTTTACACAACCTTTGTACGAGATGCACCTACGGCAGGATCTTGGCATTCTTCATGGCCCATTCTCCACGTACTTGATAAATTGACAAATCTAAATCACCTATCACCAATAATGCTTGTATATTCATACCGAGAGTTATCCAGAGGGCTAGTATACAAGCCTCATACTTTTCCATATTGATGGTGCATCGAAACTAGAGCTTGCGCTATAGGATAGTGTTTTTTGGATTCTGATACCAAAATCGCTATGATTCTCGAACTTGTGTATTCACCACTCCATGGAAGAACATTCTCCACCCCCGGTATCATTCGGATATGTCTTCTTCCACTGCTAATACCTCCTCATTAGGGAAGTATGTTCTGAGGAGCTTGTAATCCTCATTGATCAGATTCTTTGCAAGTTGGTAGGCCAATGCTTGACCCTTGACGGATTTCGGAACCATGTACACGATATCAAATTCGCTAAAAAAATTTACCACTTGGCTAATATTCCTATGGGCATGGATTGGAAAAATATGTACTTTAACGAATCCAACAAGGTTATGAGATAGGTAGTGTAGGATTACAAGTAATGTCTCAATTTCTGGGCCACCTATGCTAAATCGCAGTACTTCCTTTCGACCTAGGTATATAGAGCTTCACAGGCCGTGAACTTCTTGCTTAAATAGCAGAGGGCTCACTCTTTCTTGCCAGTTTCATCATGTTAGCCAAATACAAATTCAAAGAATTTTTTTTATACCCACAGGTACAACAACAATTGACTGCTTGGTCTTGGGGGGGCCAAGAATGGTGGGTTGGAGAGATATCTCCTGATGGTGTCGAATGCTTTCTGATATTCCTCAGTCCATTATGTCGAGGTGTCCTTCTTTAATAGCTTGAGTATAGGCCCGCAAAGTATCGTATGTAATTTAATCTTCCCAGGAAGCGCATAACCTCTTTCTTGATTTTCAGGGGAGGCAAGTCTTATATGGCCTTGATCTTTGAATGATAAAATTCTATCCCCCTAAGGCTGAATATGAACGCCAGTACCTTTCCGGCTGGCACTCCAGATGCACATTTCGCGCGGCTTAACTTCAGATTTTAACTTCGAACCCTGTTGAAAAACTTTTGTAGGTGAGCGAGAAGATCTTATGTCACGCCCCAACACCCACCCTAGACGTGACCGGCGTCCGACGTCATGAACAACATCGAAAGAACCTAAAAGATGCAATGACAACACTTGAACCCGCCAGGTTCAATATTCACCTCCAACAATTTATAAAATAATTACAATCAAATCATGATGTATGATTTAAATCAGCGGAAGTCTTTAATATTATAAAACTTAATCAAAACGTAACAAGTGCCCAAAGAGTTACGCAATAACTCTTTAACTACCCACAGGATGAATGTAAACTATCGGGCTTCTAAGAATAAAGAATGTCCGTCTAATCATCGGGACGCAGCCCGAAAAACTAATATAAATAAATGGAATGAATAATTAGAGGATGACCCAAGAATGGGCATGTGGCCTCACCAAGTCAACAACAACAAGTTTTCCTAGCGCTTTAGTATCCTCGAACCTACTCTTCTTCATTACCTAACATACCATAAAAAACAACAATGGTATGTCTGAGTACTTCGTACTCAGTGAGTGCCTCGGGGACAATGTGACATATAAAAATTAGATGTAATAATAAGTAAAGAAATCAGTTCTGGAAACCATATGAAAGCATTATTAAGCAGTTACTCAACTTGGCGCAATAAGCTAGTTAAAACGAAATAAAACCCCTTTTTATCAAGTTTACAACTTTCGGTTATGTCCTCTCAATTTGCCAAATTATCATCAGTAATACTTTCATATGAGATAAAGATATCACACATGCCAATACAGGCCCAAGAATGAATCACATCGAAGGGACATAATTGCGCACCACACCGGAATATAAGACTCTCGATGGCTATCCTTCCTCCCGAATAGCTATGCATAAACTGTTACACCACGTGGTTTTGTACGTTGAGATTTATAAGTGTTGGTTGTTTCAAGTATGAACACTAGAGTTACCTCCAAGGATACATGAGATTTGATGCGCTTATCTTATGTTATGAGGGTTTAAGTTCGTATAATAAGCGGCGGAAGGATTTGGAAGGTAAGTGAATCAAGGAAATTAAGTTGTTAGATTTTGCAGAGAACATGAGGGGTTATTTTGGCCCTACTTGAGGCAGGAATATCTTTTAGTAAATGAGGAATTTTGAGGCAAAACAAGAGCCTAATTTTTGAGTTCATGAAGTCTAGTTTCTAACACAATAAACCGCTCGTAGATACGGTATCGTAGCAAGGAGATACAAACGTTACAAGTTGGGCTAGCAGGCCAGGAAAATGCTCTGCGCGAACACGCTAGGAGGTGGCGCGAAAGCGCAGAAGGGGTGACAGACAACCCAGCGCGAACGCGCTGAGTACTTTTTAAGTTGGTTTGGACATAATCTGGAACATTATATTAGGGGGCTTACCCCCCTCATTTCCTCATTCACACACCCAAAACCTCTCCAGATTTCAGAAAATTTCCCCAAAATTCCAATCATCAAATTTTCACACGAACCAAGTACAATTCCCTGATTTTGGTCCGGACAGCGTACAGTAGCGGTAATAAAAATCGTATTGCGGCGAGTCTTGGTCTGAGTTCAAGGTGAGAAGTGAAGATATTGAAGTTGTAGTGGAGGAAAGGTATGAACCTTCCCTTATTGATATTGAATTAGGTTTATTTACGGAGATAAAGTCATTAAATAGTCGTATAACTAGTCGGTTAGTAGAGAAACTTGGAAAACATCGTGTGGGATGTTTTATGGTGCCTATTGATGTTGATAATGTTGTTGTTGTTGGTATTGCTGTTGTTGCTATTGGTTGTTGGATTGTGATTTCGGGCTAGGCATAAAAACAGGGGAGATGCTGCCCGAATTTTGGCAGATTTTATATAAAATTAAATGGAGGATTTAAGATGGGCATATGATATTGAGCCTAACAATAGTATGAATGGTTCATATGTAGATTTACAAGCTTGGGAAGATAAACGTCGAGTGGCTAAGGAGACCGAAAGGTATGTTAAGGATAGCCTCTTTCTTTCTAAAGGCATGACTCATATGTTACGATTCCATATATGTCTTCCATAACATATTTGTTCTCGAAAAGCTAAAAGTTCATGATTCTCTAGTTTTTTATGATATTAAAGACAGGATGTTTTCTATGAGGACCATGATGGTAATGATGACTTCTTTCTTTTGAATCCATACATGACTTCCATAATTCCCTTATTTCCAAACACTAAAGATTCATGATTCTTATAAAGCTTCTTATGACACTAAAGATGAGATGTTTTCTATGAAGAACATGATGATGATGATTTTAATTCTAGAAATTCCAAAGATTATGATTTTAATGCCTTTATGAAACCCTGGAGCTTATTTCAGGATTTCTTTGATCTCATTCATTGCTATTGTCCGCCGATCCAGATGTGCCAAAGATTTAGGACTATGAGGGTACGGTGCTATACTTGTACTTTCTCAACTTATAATAATTTTTCCTTCAAGGTGAGATAAAACGATGATGATCGTTCCATAACATAATAGGAGGTTACCGACCTTACGTCATTCCGATAAAGTGACAACCTTTATTTGGGCTCTCATGCATGCTACCTATGTTATATATGTTTATATGTATCTATATGTGTATATGGGATATGGGAAAAAGGGCAGGCATTATATACGCATAACCACCTAATCATCTGGATATCATCCCGGATGCGGGATACCCGGACGCGGGATATATGGGATAGATGGATCGGGCCATTCGTTCCTCGGCACTATTATATATATTTATGGATTGGGCCGTTCGTTCCGCGGCAATGTAATATATTTATGGATCGGGCCATTCGTTCCGCGACAATATGACATGTTATATGGATCGGGGTGCACGTCCCGCAGCAATATAAAATATTTATGGATTGGCCGGCACGTTCCGCAGCACTATCATTTATATATGTATGAAAAATGTTTTTGTGAAAAAAAAACCTAAGCATGCATGGTATCCGCCTGACAGGCATTCAAATGTACAGGTTATCTCTTTGTCTCATGTTATGTTCCATACTTGTTATTCTGTTGTTATTCATGCCTTACGTACTCAGTACACTGTTCGTATTGACGTCCCTTCTTGTGGACGCTGCGTTCAAGCCCACAGGTATAGACAGACAAGACGAGGACCCTGCACTGTAGGCTGCCTTCATGTACTAGTTTTGCTTGGCGGGCTCCACTTCTTCTTGGAGCATTGGTGACTCTGGGTTTATATATATTCATTTTGCATCAAGGGTATGTCGGGGGCCCTGTCCTGACTTCAGTATTTCAGTCATGTTCATAGAGGCTTTTCAGACAGATTCCTGTATACAGCTTAGTTATGTTTTGTTAAGTGGAGATGTTGACGTTGTAAGCTTACGGTACTTATACGTATGCATGATACCATATTCATAGTTGGCCTTCTTGGCCCTACTTTACCATTTGAGACGTAGTGAATGCAAGTAATAAGTTGGTTCGCTCAGTTTCCCTAAGATGCTGGGTGCCAGTCACGCCTCATTAAGGTTGGGGTGTGACAATGTAGTATCAGAGCAGGTCTGTCCTAGGGTTGTCTGCAAGCCATATCCAGCAGAGTCTTATTTATGGGTGTGAAGCACGCAACACCGATAAACAGGAGGCTGTGGGGCATTTAGGAATGATTGACCTTCCTTTCTTATCTTAGATCATGCGATAGAACTATGTAGTAAGGACTCCTTTTTCTTAACCGTGCATTATGATTTCAGCCACCCCTATGAAGAGGAAAGCAACAGCTGCCCAGAAGGAAAGATAGTGGTTGGAGGGAGGATTGAGAAAGAATGGTCGGCAGATATGGAGAAGGGTGAGTCCCACAATGAGGCTTCATCCCGGACCCCTCATACTTCACCCATTTCAGAGAAGCACGAAAGGGCCTCAACTTCAGCTCCAGCACCTCCAGTTCCTCCACCAGGTGCCACAGACCAGGAGATGAGACAGGCTATCTTTTTGCTGACCCAGTTAATAGCAGCCCAAGATCCGCGACAGGGTGCGGGCCACAGTAATGGGGGTCAAAGGAAGAGGGTTAGGTCTTCAAGGATTGACAACGAGTTCAGAGGTGGCCTGAGGCAGCCGTTCTCTAGGCACTCAGCTCGTTTAACAACTAGTGGGCCTCCACAGTTTCCTAGACTCGGGTTTGATAGATCCATTTATTCTGGGCCAGTTCAGAGCTCCAGAGCTCCAGTTCTCAGATTAGGATTGCTTCTAGTCAGACGAGACCACCTATGCTATGATTTACCCGGGGTGGTAAACTGCATTTCGGACCGTGCCGATTGGGGTTAGATGTTTGTTATGCTTGCGCTCGGCAAGGCCATATTAGGCGTGATTGTCCATGGATGCGTGGTAGAGGTAGGGTTCCGCCCATAGGATCAACAGCGGTCCTTCGTCATTCGTACGCCCTCCAGGGAAAAGCTCTCAGACATCAGCAGACCGGGGTAGATATCAAAGAGGAGTGTCCCGGTCGAGTGATCCTCAGTATCATACCTACGCACTGGTCAGGCGACATGGTCTTGAGCTTTCACCCGACATTGTTCTAGGTAAGTTGTCAGTATTTCCTTTCGATGTATACGTATTGACTGGTCTGAGCCCTACATTGCTATCTGTTACTCCTTATATTACTGGTCGGATCGGGTAAAAAATGGGGTCGATTAAACCTTTCAAAGGGTTTCATTAGTGAGGCGTCAGGATGATTAGATGGGAGTTGTAACTTCTTCTCAAGGTAAGAAGTGGAAGGGATAAGTATATGTTTAAATACGACTCTTGAGTATAAACATGCTAATGATTTAAAAGTACAATGGGGTAACCGAGGTAAGAGAACGATGTACGTTACTAAAAGAGCCAGATATCGACAAGGGCCTTTTCTCATATACAACATATTGGTAAGGATGTTGTACGGAGGTAGCGATATAAGGACATATGAATATAAGACAAAGGTAGAACTAAGGTAAAAGAAAGAGGAGCCAGGAACCACTTCAAAAAGGATAAGGTTAGAAGATTTCAAGGAAAGCCTTACTCGAAGTTCTAAGACAAGGATGCTACGAAAGGCCGAGTGATGGAGAAACGAAACAGAATTAGGGATGGAAACATGAAAGCAAAAGCTTATGGATGATGCAAAAAAAAAAATTAGTTACAGAAGATTCAGGATGTAAAAGAATTAAAGTCATATTGCAAGAAAGATGGCATCAAATAGACCTAACTACGGGTCTAAGGGTTAGTAGTGTTAAAGGAAAAGGATGACGACGAGTAACTTTGTGCAAAACGGGTTGGATATAAAAAGAGAGAGAATCTCAAGGATCTTAGTAAAAAAAAAGTAGTTATGAGCGAAGATTTCGGCTGAAGGAGCGGCGTATGGGGAGAAACTCCATAAAGAGTCTGATGGACTTTGATGTCACCATTAACTTCAATGGCCTAGAGGATTAATGAACATGAAAGGAAGAAGTGGTCGGAATTGTATTCCATATATGTAAACTTTTGACACGGTACAAAAGTCCAGGTAATGAAAGAGGAACGACTAAAACTAGGCAATGTCAGGCATTCCAGTATTGCATGGGATAAAGAGTTAGAGGATCGCTAAAGCTGACCAGATGTTTACCAGAGATGGAGAGTATTTGATTATTACTGGCATATGAAAATATTCCTGAAAGGGCGGGGGAAAGCTAAATTTAGTTTCGAGGTGAATTACGATATTCCTAAGCTCAGAAAGGGGCAAACATATCGACTTGAAGAAGGCAAAGTTAAGATGTACCGGTTTACCAACGGAAAGGGGGAATGGACTAAATGTAGGTATATAGGAAACGAAACAAAGGTGGAACAAGAATGCATGACAGGATGGTGAAAGGAAGTCCAAAGAAAAATAGAATAAATCCTATCAATAAAATACATTATGTTCCCTGGCTATGGCTCAAATTGCTCACATTCTGAGTTACTTCAAAATATGCAGAAAAGTACTTAATAAGATAATGAAAGAAATAAAGAGGAGATTTTAGTATAAGAGGAAATGAATATTTTAGCAAAGGGGAATACTTATAGAAGGTTGTGATTAAGCGAGATTTTCTTAATTGTGTTAAGATTTGAGAAGAGGAAATTGGAGGAAAGTGCCAAATATGGATTTAAGGGCATCTTGAGTCGTAAGCCAGCTTACGTTACGATTGCTAATATGTTATGAATGTAACTTTGCTGCGAGAGATAATAATAATAATGAGGAAGGGTCATACACAAGTGTATAAAGTATTGTGTTACGATTGTTGTCATGGATGGATTGTGAAAGGAAGTCTGGTTGATTGAGTCCAATTTGAATATAAACCTCTCGGCTACTCGATATACATTGGGTAAACAATTTTAGGACAAATCATCACCGAGAATAATAAGACCTTAGTAGGAAAAAATTAATATCAATCACCTGGATGTTACCACAGATGAAATTATGATGAGATTGTAGGAAATTAAGGGATCCGGCCAAGAAGCTAAAAGGTGCATGATATGCTATATATACATAAAGTCAACCAGTACTAAGAGAGATAACCTAAGATATCACCAGAGAAGCGAGTAAGGAGAAGTATCACAACCGGACAAGAGAAGTTATCCATTAGTAAAGAAATAAAGAGACACGAAACAGGATGGGGCCAAGCCAACGGAAGGAGAAGTCATGGAAGTAGTTGAAGATAAGATCGTAAGAAAAGGGTTTAAGGACATAGACAGAAAAGGTGGGCATTTAAGGAATTAAGTGGTCCACTTTATTGATCAACCAAAACGACAGATAGGTGAATCAAAATTATGGGAAAGACTTATTAAGTGAAAGTCGGGAGAAGGTCAAAGGTAAGAGGAGAACCCCGAAGGAAATGATCAGAGGATGTCGCGTTTGATTGGGATAGGTTGGTGACAATGGAACCTTGTGGAACAAGTAAGAATAATGGATAATATTGGAAAGAGAGGAATGAAGGCTACAGACAGGGGAAAGAATGAAGCGATTGAATTCACTGCATGACAGGGAACCTTGATTAATCTCCAATAAACATCCAGATTCATCCCCAAATCTATTAGTCGACCTAAGGATTAGGAAACGTTATGAGTGATTGAAAGAAATAAACCATTAAGAAAAGATTCAAGGTATCCTTCATACGAATAGCCAGCCCGTTTGCAATAAGTCAAATCGAAGGAAGAAATGATTAAACAAGGGATTTTAGTATTACACTAGCTAGGAGATAAAATACCGCAGGAATTGATTCGACTACTGCAATGAAGCAAAGAAGGCTATAATATGACCAGTTTGCAAATTATCTTAAGGGGAAAGCACGTCAACCCTAGCAACACAAAGGCTAGAGATATTTGTAAGTATAAGAAGGATACGTAGAGATCGGAAAAAAAAGGAGCAACCCTGAACACGACCACGAAAAGGAAAATGATAAGTGGTGCAATTCAAATAAGTTCAGTCTCAATGAGCAAGTCAAGTTGAACGTAAGGAAGGTAAATACCAGCAAATACAGGTAAGAACATTGACATCTACCTCAGAGCGAACTCTACTTCAACATTCGAGGACGAATGTTTCTAAAAGGGGGGAGAATGTTACACCCTGTGATTCTGTACGTTGAGATTTATAAGTGTTGGCTATTTCAAGTATGGACATTGGAGTTACCTCCATGGATACATGAGATTTGATGCGCTTATCTTATGTTATAAGGGTTTAAGTTCATATAATAAACAGCGGAAGGATTTGGAGGGTAAGTGAATCAAGGAAATTAAGTTGTTAGATTTTGCAGAGAACATGAGGGGTACTTTTGGCCTTACATGATGAAGGAATATATTTTAGTATATGAGGAGTTTTCTGGCAAAACAAGAGCCTAAAGTGGAGTTCATGAAGTCTAGTCTCTAACGCAACGAACCGCTCATCGATACGGTATCGAAGCAAGGAAATATGGACGTTACAATTTGGGTTTGCAGGTCAGGAAAATGCTCTGTGCGAACGCGCCAGGCGGTGGTGCGAAAGTGCAGAAGGAGTGACAGACAACCCAGCGCGAACACGCCACTACCCAGCGCGAACACACTGAGTACTTTTTAAGTCAGTTTGGATAGAATATGGAACATTATATAAAGGGGCTTACCCCCCTCGTTTCCTCATCCACACACCCAAAACCTCTCTAGATTTCTGGAAATTTCCCTAAAATTCCAATCATCAAATTTGCACACAAACCAAGTATAATTCCCGGATTTTGGTCCGGACAGCGTATAGTTGCGATAATAAAAATCGTATTGCGGCGAGTCTTGGTCTGAGTTCAAGGTGAGAAGTGAAGATATTGCAGTTCTAGCGGAGGTAAGGCATGAATCTTCCCTTATTGATATTGAATTAGGTTTATTTACAGAGATAAAGTCATTAAATAGTGGTATAGCGAGTTGGTTAGTAGAGAAACTTGGAAACCATCGTGTGGGATGTTTTATGGTGCCTATGGTTGTTGATAATGCTGTTGTGATGTTGGTATTGTTGTTGTTGTTGTTTGTTATTGGATTGTGATTTCGGGCTAGGCATATAAACACGGGAGATGCTGCCCGAATTTCAGCAGATTTTAAATAAAATTAAATGGAGGATTTAAGATGGGCATATGATATTGAGCCTAACAATAGTATGAATGGTTCATATGTAGATTTACAAGCTTGGGAAGATAAACGTCGAGTGGCTAAGGAGACCGAAAGGTATGTTAAGGCTAGCCCCTTTCTTTCTAAAGGCATAACTCCTACGTTACGATTTCATATATGTCTTCCATAACATCTTTGTTCTCGAAAAGCTAGAAGTTCATGATTCTCTAGGTTTTTATGATATTAAAGACAGGATGTTTTCTATGAGGACCATCATGGTAATGATGACTTCTTTCTTGTGAATCCATACATGTCTTCCATAATGCCCTTATTTCCAAACGCTAAAGATTCGTGATTCTTATAAAGCTTCTTATGACACTAAAGGTGAGATGTTTTCTATGAAGAACATGATGATGATGATTTTAATTCTAGAAATTCCAAAGCATATGTTTTTAATGCCTTTATGAGACCATGGAGCTTATTTCAGGATTTCTTCTATCTCATTCATTGCTATTGATCTTACTTTATAATAATTGTTCCTTCAAGGTGAGATAAAACGATGATGATCGTTCCATAACATAATCGGAAGTTACCGACCTTACGTCACTCCGATAAAGTGACAACCTTTATTTGGGCTCTCATGCATGCTACCTATATTATATATGTTTATATGTATCTATATGTATATATGGGATACGGGAAAAGGGCAGGTGTTATATACGCATAACCACCTAATTAGCTGGATATCGTCCCGGACACGGGATATATGGAATAGATGGATCGAGCCGTTCGTTCCTCTGCACTATTATGCATATTTATGGATCGGGCCATTCGTTCCGTGGCAATGTAATATATTTATGGATCGGGTCGTTCGTTCCGCGACAATATGACATGTTATATGGATCGGGCTGCGCGTTCCGCAGCAATATAAAATATTTATGGATCGGACTGCAAGTTCCGTAGCATTATCATTTATATATGTATGATTTTTTTTTTTTGTGAAAATAAAAAAGCTAAGCATGCATGGTATCCGCCTGAAAGGCATTCAAATGTACAGGTTATCTCTTTATCTCATGTTATGTTCCATACTTTTTATTATGTTGTTATTCATGCCTGACATACTCAGTACACTGTTCGTACTGATGTCCCTTCTTATGGATGCTGCGTTCATGCCCGCAGGTATAGATAGACGAGACGAGGACCCTCCACGGTAGGATGCCTTCAGGTACTAGTTTTGCTTGGGGGGTCCACTTCTTCCCGGAGCATTGCTGAGTCTAGGTTTATATATACATTTTTCATCAAGGGTATGTCGGGGGCCCTATCCTGACATCAGTATTTCAGTCATGCTCATAGAGGCTTTGCAGACATATTCCTGTATACAGCTTAGTTATGTTTTGGTAAGTGGAGATGTTAACGTCGTAAGCTTACAGTACTTATACGTATGCATGATACAATATTCATAGTTGGCCTTCTTGGCCCTATTTTGTCGTTTGAGACATAGCGAATGTGAGTAATAAGTTAGTTCGCTCGGTTTCCGTAAGATGCCGGGTGCCAGTCACGCCTCACCAAGGTTGGGGTGTGACATAAACCGCAACCGGTAGCGAACCCGCAGTGGCCTCTCTTCTTCCCGAATGGCTAGGAATTATCACACTAGGATCCATAGTGACTACCCTTCCTCCCGAGTAGCTAGGCTAAACACAACAACAAGGTTCATAGCATAGAAACCGAATCACAATTCATCTTAAGGTAGTCACATCATCAATTAGCATTTAATTTCATCATGTCATTACAAAGATACATCGTTTCGTTGATAATCTTGAAAACAATTCCACTTCCTTAAACAAGGTTCAATTGTCATACTTCATCACAAAACACCATTACCAACCCTTAGCCATTATTAATGATCATCTCTTATCGAGGAAAACGATTTGAATTACGCATACAAGTGTAAAGTATAACACAATCAAGGTTTAATGTGGGATTGTCCCCTTACGCACACCAACCACAATCCAAGCATGATATAAGGTTTCGAAGTATGAAAAAATCACCTTTTTACTCAATAAAAAACTTTTGGAAAGGAGTCATACATCCAAAATAGGGTTTTTAAAAGAGACATACCCTAATTAAACCTTACGTAAATCACCAATTCACTTTTACAACGAAGGACACCCAAAACCCTAGCTTGAGTCCCTTTGAGAAAGATTACCTTGCAACCCTAGGTTTTTCATTCAAGAATCATGGGTTTAATGCTAGGATTGATTAATAATATTAAAGATGTTCTTACCTTAATGTTAGAAGACTTGGAGGGAAGATTTTCATCCTTAGGGTTTATGAGAATATGAATACATGATAAAATTAACTGAACCTGCTTTATATATACACTGCTGGAGGAGGGTAAAATACGCCCAGAAATACGAACTTTCAAAATAGGGGACGTATTCTGTGGCCGTATTTTACATTAACAAAACAGTGGACCCCAAAGGAGGCTGGTGAAATACGCCCAAGGAATACGGGCCGTATTTCAAAATACGGGCCGTATTCTTTGGCCGTATTTTACGTTAACAAAAATAGTGGAGTCTCGCTTCTCCAAGATGCTTTCACTCTTAACTCAGATTTACAGAGTGTTACATTATGCCCCTCTCAAGATCATTCGTCTTCGAATGAGAATCGTAGCCTACCAAGGATTCACTAAACCACAGGTTGTTTCAAACAAACGCGAAGGATTCACGTAGGATTAGTTAGAAACTTTAACTCATACCTGCAATAGGGAACAAGTGAGGATATCTTTTCTTCATGTCCTCCTATGCTTCCCAAGTTGCTTCCTCGGTATCATGATTTCTCCACAGGACTTTAACTGAAGCTACATCTTTTGTTCTCAACCTTCTAACTTGCCAATCTAGAATCCGAACTGGTTCTTCTTCATAAGATAGCCCTTCATTAATTTTAATCTCTTCAGGGTTCAACACATGGGAAGGATCAGGTTCGTACAACCTCAACATCAAAATGTGAAACACAGGATGCACCATGGCCCAATCAGATGGTGACTTCAACTCATAAGCCATCGTCCTAATTTTCCTAACAATCTCATAAGGGCCAATAAAACGAGAACTAAGCTTGCCATTTATACCGAACCGCATTACTCCCTTCATCGGCGACACTTTCAAGAATACCTTGTCACCAACAAAAAACTCCAGCTCATGTTGCCTCATGTCCGTATCAGACTTCTGTCTACTTTGAGCTGTCTTGAGTCGTTGTACAATAAGATTAACTTTCTTGATTGCTTCATGAACTGAGTCAGGACCCAACAATTCTACCTCAGTTGGTTCAAACCAACCAATTGGAGACCGACAACACCTCCCATAAAGAGCCTCATAAGGAGCTATTAGAATACCCGCTTGATAGTTGTTGTTGTACGTGAATTCCACAAGAGGTAAATGGTCATCCCAATTTCCTCTGAAATCTATAACACAGGCTCGCAACATATCTTCCATAGTCTGAATAGTCCTATTTTCCTGCCCATCAGTTTGAGGATGAAAGGCAGTGCTCAATTTCACTCTAGTTCCCAAACCTTCCTGAAAGGATTTTCGAAAATGAGCAGTGAATTGCGTACCTCTGGCAGATATGATGGATGTCGGAATCCCATGCAATCTAACTATCCCCTTTAGGTATAACTTGCCGTACTCCGCCGCGCCATATGACATCTTCACAGGGAGAAAATGGGCAGACTTTGTGAGTCTATCCACTATCACCCAAATCGAAATCCATATTGATCACCTACTTCGACTGCGGAATCTCGATATTTTGAGCCAAGCCTCTAGGCCTTTGATGTTCAGCCTTAACCTTTTGACAGTTCAAACACTTAGCCACAAAGTTAGAAATATCAACCTTCATGCTCTTCCACCATAGTGCTGTTTCAAATCCTTATACATCTTGGTGGACCCCAGATGCACAGAGTATTTAGAACTATGTGCCTCCACCATCAGTTCTTGTTGAAGTTCGTCAACATTGGGAACGCATAACCATCCTTGCAACTATAGGGCACTATCACCTGTCCCAACAGTGAATGAAGTGTACTCACCCGTTTCCACTCCATCCCGCAGTTTCATCAAAAGTTCATCATCATATTGCTTGGATTTACTTCTTTCTACAATGTCAGACCATGATGGCATGATTCCTACTAATTCTCCATCTTCAGTTTCATCATGTCTAACCCCAAACTAGCAAGTCTTCAAATTTCCTTCCCCATGGGCATGTGATGAATGCGCAAATAAGGCAACTTGCCCATAGATTTTCTACTCAAAGCATCAGCAACCACATTAGCCTTACTAGGATGATACAAAATATTAAAGTCATAATCTTTAACAATTCCAACCACCTACTTTGTCTGAGATTCAACTCTTGCTGCTTAAAGATGTATTGTAAGATTTTATGGTCAGTAAAAACATCAAAATGCTCACCATATAAATAATGATGCCAAATTTTCAAGGCAAATACCACGGCAGCCAATTCCAAGTCATGAGTCGGATAATTCTTCTTATGCTTTTTTAACTGTCGCGAAACATAAGCAATCACCTTACCATTCTACATCAATGCACAACCCAAACCAATTCTAGAAGCATCACAATACACCACATATCCACCAGACCCAGAAAGTAAAGTCAAAATAGGAGCCGAAGTCAACCTTGTCTTAAGCTCTTGGAAACTCTTTTCGCAAGCTTCGGACCACTGAAACATAGCAGTCTTCTGTGCCAATTTAGTCAATGGGGAGGCTATAGATAAAAAACCTTCCACAAACTTTCTGTAATAATTTGCCAACCCCAAGAAACTACGAATATCAGTCACACTAGTTGATCTAGGCCAATCCTTAACCGCTGAAATTTTCTGAGGATCTACTTTAATACCGTCACTGGTCACCACATAACCAAAGAAAGCCACAGACTCGAGCCAGAATTCACACTTTGAGAATTTCATATAAAGCTTGTTCTTCTCAAGTGTTGTCAAAGTTAATCTAAAATGATTCGCATGATCCCCAGGACTCTAAGAAGATGCCAAAATATCATTAATAAACACCATAATGAAGCGGTCTAGATAAGGCTTAAACACATGATTCACCAAATCTATGAATGCAGCAGGCGCATTAGTCAACCCAGAGGACATCACTAGAAACTCAAAGTGCCCATAACGAGTACGGAAAGTGGTTTTCGGGATATCCTTCTCCTTTATCTTCAATTAGTGATACCCAGACCTCATGTCAATCTTTGAAAAGAACTTAGCACCCTGAAGTTAGTCAAATCATCTATCCTAGGCAAAGGATACTTATTCTTAATGGTCACTTTATTAAGCTGACAGTAATCAACACACATTGTAAGGGAACCATTTTTCTTCCTAACAAACAATACTGGAGCACCCCAAGGTAAGGAACTTGGTTGGATGAAACCCTTATCCAATAAGTCCTTTAACTGATCCTTTAATTCCATTAGCTCCACTGGAGCCATACAATAAGGTGGAATAGAAATAGGTTTGGTGTCAGGAATAATATAAATCCCAATATTAATAACTCTATCAGGAGGAATACTAGGAAGATCGTCAGGAAACACTTCGGGATAATCACTAACTATGGGAACAGATGCGAATTCAGGTACTGCGGCTTTTGTATCATTAACAACAACCACATGGTAAATACACCCTTAGTAATCATCCAATGAGCCTTAAGATAGGAAATAAATCTACCCCTTGGCTTAGTAATTTCAGCCTCCCACACAATAACAGGCTCATCGAGAAAGGCAAAACGAACTAACTTATGGCGACAATCCACATTAGCATAACATGCAGACAACCAAGTCCATCCCCATAATTACATCAAAATCCACCATCTCAAGTTCATACAAATCAGCCACGGTCTCACGACCTTTAATCACAACAACACAATTTCTATACACTCTAGAAGCAATAACAGGAACACCAGAAGGCATATCAACAGCAAAAGGTGCCAACAAAGGTTCGGGTTTAATACCCATCTCAAGAGAAAAATAAGGGGTCACATAGGATAAATTTGAACCCAGATCAATCAATAAATAGGCATCATAAGAACAGATGGTAAGGATACCAGTAACCACAGCGCCAAAAGCCTCAGCTGCCTCCCTATGAGTCAGCCCATAAAGCCGAGTTGTCCGTCCACCAGAAGTGTTAGCAACTTCCTTTCCTTTGCCATTATTACGAGCATTCTAATTATTATTGTTAGCATTACCAGCAGGCGGATTTTTAGCAGATGCAGAAGCAGGCGAATCATTCCTTTGGTTAGACATAGCAGCCATCTCTCATAGCCACTTTCTGCACTCCCTCTTAATGTGGCCCCTAATAACACAGTGATGATAGATACGATCTTCCCATACAGCGGACCAACTACTACCTTGGGAGAACCTGCTTTGGTTATTATTCTTTTGACCTTGCCGACCCAAAGGCACATTACCATTAGAATATGCGCCAGACTTAGCAGGTGTAGAATATTCTTTCCTTGGCCCTCCATTATAATTATTACCACTGAAACCACCAGCCGATCGGGCTTTCTTGTTCTGGTGTCGCTTCACCCTTTCCTTATTTTTCTGACTCTCTTGTTGTTCAGCAAACCCAACCAAAGACGAGAAAGTGCAAATAGGAGACATAGCAATAGCAGCATATGCAGACTTAATTTGCGGGACCAACCCACGTACAAAACGAGTCAACTTATGCTTCTCCGTCCAGATCATGTACAGTGCATATTTTGACAGACGGGTGAACTCTAAGGTGTATTCACGAACAGATTTTGTACCTTGCTCAAGTTTCTCAAACTTGGTAGCCATAGCAAACCTCTCTTCATCAGACAGAAACCATTGCATGAATGCCTCTTCAAATTCAGCCCACGTAGGAGCTAAAGCAGCATCACCCCTCTTAGGCTCCCACATCTCAAACCATGCGTGAGCAACATCCTTCAACTAATAAGAAGAAAACTTTACAGCTTCGGAACCAAGGGCATTCATTTCCCTCAATGCCTTAAAAATCTCATCTAAAAAGTGTTGGGGGTCATCCACCTCTCGTGACCCGAAGAATCTGGTGACTTTAAGTCTAGGAATTTCTTAAGTCTGCCTCCACCATGAGGTTCCACACCTCCACGCTGTTGCTGAGCCACAACTAGTGTAATCAACATTTTAATAGCAGTTTTGTATCGTACCAATCTCAGGCACACCCGCAACAGGAGTAGCAGGAGCAGGCGGTGCTTGAGGTAGTGCTTGATTTCCAACATTATTTCCGTTACTAGCATTTGCGACTCCAAGATTTCGGCTAGCTATCACGGGACATCCTCGGTTACCATTTCTGGATCATGTGAGAGCCATTTTTGTAATAGGCACGTATTAATGAAGATATTAGAATGAACCTAATAGGATTTCAAGCCCTACAGCACAATCTAGAGTCAAGAAAAATAGGAAACACCTATAAATATCTTGGGAGTTTCTCGATCATGCAGGTGATCAGGCTACACAAGAAAAACTCCACTAGACACAGCTCCAAAGAAACCGATAGCAATCCTAGGAGGTATCTGAACCTAGGCTCTAATACCAAGCTTTTCACGCCCCAAAACCCACCCTAGACGTGACAGGCATCCAACGTCATGAATAATATCTGAAGAACCTAAAAGATGCAATAACAACACTTGAACCCGCCAGGTTCAATAATCACCTCCAACAGTTTATAAAACAATTACAATCAAATCATGATATATGATTTAAATCAGCAGAAGTCTTTAATATTATAAAACATAATCAAAACATAACAAGTGCCCAAAGAGTTACGCAATAACTCTTGAACTACCCACAGGATGAATGTAAACTATGAAGCTTCTAAGAATAAAGGATGATCGTCTAATCATCGGGACGCACCCCAAAAAACTAATACAAATAAATGGAATGAATAATTAGAGGATGACCCACGAATGAGAATGTGGGCTCACCAAGTCAGCAACAACAGCAAGTTCTCCTAGCGCTGTAGTCTCCACGAACCTGCCCTTCTTCGTTACCTAATATACCATAAAAAACAGCAATGGTATGTCTGAGTACTTCGCAGTCCGAGAGTGCCTCGGGGACAATATGACATATCAAAACTAGATACAATAATAAGTAAAGAAATCAGTTCTTGAAACCATATAAAAGCATTACTAAGCAATTACTCAACTTGGTGCAATAAGCTTGTTAAAATGAAATAAAACCCCTTTTATCAAGTATACAACTTCCGGTTATGTCCTTTCAGTTTGTCAGATTATCATCAGTAATACTTTCATAAGAAATAAAGATATCACACATGCCAATATAGGCCCGAGAATGAATCACATCGAAGGGATGAGCCCTGTGGTTCCCTAAACATAGTTGCACACCACACCGAAATATTAGACTCTCTGTGGCTATCCTTCCTCCCTAGGCATAAACCGTACAGGGTAGCGAACCCGCAGTGGCCACTCTTCCTCCCCCACACTAGGATCCATAGTGACTACCTTTCATCCCGAGTATCTAGGCCAAACACAACAATAAGGTTCATAGCGGAGAAGCTGAATCACAATTCATCTTAAGGTAGTCACATCATCAATTAGCATTTAAGTTCATCAAGTCATTACAAAGATGCATTGTTTCGTTGATAATCTTGAAAATGTTTCAACTTTATTAAACAAGGTTCAATTGTCATAGTTCATCACAAAACACCATTACCAACCCTTAGCCATTATTAATGATCATCTTTTATAGAGGAAAACGATTTGAATTACGCATACAAGTATAGAGTATAATATAATCAAGGTTTAATGTGGCTTATCCCCTAACGCACACCAACCACAATCAAAGCATGAAATAGGGTTTCGAAGTATGAAAAATTCACTTTTTTGTTCAATAAAGAACTTTTGGAAAGGGGTCATACATCAAAAATAGGTTTTTTGTTACACCTCGGAAAATTTTCCGTTGATGCACAGTGAATAGACTAACGAGGAGCACGAAGTATACGGTATCTCGATAAGTAAGGAATGACATTTGATGACCCTAGTTAAGATTTCAAAGACGTTCGAGATAGGGGAAGAAAGTTTGCCAAGAGAAGGCAAGGCATACGATAGGTATCTAAAAGGAATTACGAGTAACAAGTTAACGAGGATTTAATAATTCTTTGGAGAAGAGTTATAACGTCCCTTAGATTGTTAATGAGGTGATAGACAAGTGCTAAGAAGGTTCCATAAGGATTGGAGATCAAACGAGTCGACGAAAATGAACTTCGGGAAACTGGGGATTATACGGCCAAACATACTGGCCGTATAAAACATACGGACCGTATGTTGGACCGTATAATCAACCCAGAATAGCACCCCTCTCTGGACCAACTCTACGACCAGACATACGGTCAGTATAATTTATACGGACCGTATGTTGGTCGGTAGAAACTGGTCGGGACAGATGTGTGTTATTAATAAGGGACCAAGTTTCATTTTATTTCATTTTTCCTTTCACACCCTTTCTCTCTAAAACATCTCTCTACACTTCTCCCACAAGAATTCAAGAGATATTAGTGATCAACAACATCAAACTAAGTGAATCAAGTGTAAGGAACCTATTAATGTTCATCCAAGGCAAGGAATCCAAGTGAAGGTGAAACTAGGGATTTGCTCAAGTGAGGTGTTTTCACCCAAGGTTCATCCCTACACTATCTAAGGTAATATTTATGGTATTTTCATGTTGTTTAAGGTTTTTGAAAGTTGAAACACTTGGATTGTAGAAGGATATAGAAAAATGGGTCATGAATGTGGAAATAATGCCATTTTGAGTAATAGCTTGAATTGAGTCATGATTCTTGATGTGTTGTGATATGGATATGTTATAAATGATGTTAAGAACATGGGATAGACATTGTATATGAATGAATGTAATTGTGTGTTATGACCATGGATATGGATAATTAGAAGTGAATTGAGAGATATGGATAATGTGGATGAATAAAGGCTATTATTGTGATATTGTGAATGTATTATTGACGTTTGGGAGTTGATATATGATATGGAGGAAGTCGTATAAATAAAAGAGATGCTGTCCAATTTTCTCTAGTGTTAGTCCTGTATGCTAGCTACCGATTTTCTAATGATAGTATAACTCTAATGAAGGTAGAAACATGAGCATTGAAGGAGAGTGTGCAAGTGTAGAATAGTTGAACGGGAAGGTATCTAAGGCTAACCCTTCTTTCATAAGGCATGGTTCTTTGGCCAAATATCTATTCTTCTATGAGCCTATGATGCTTTCCAAATGATTCTATCTTCAAAAGCTACAAAGCTTATAATTCTTGATATGTATTACGATTGTACTAAATTCATCATATGACGAATAATCCTATAATGATAGATGTAATGAACGATGATAATGATGACGACGATAATGGTGATGACGATAATGATGACGAAGATAATGGTAATGATGATAATGATGACGACGACAATGGTAATGATGATAATGATGACGACGATAATAGAGATAACGATAATGATGACGATGATAGTAGTGATAATGCAAAGGATGCCTATGAGCTTATATGTATGTGTGCGTATGTATGGCTATTATGAAACCCCGAGCTTATATGGCTGGGTAGAATATATATATATATATATATATATATATATATATATATATATATATATATATATATATATATATATATATATATATATAACGATACGCGCGCACCACTGCAGTTGGGTACGGATGACACTGAGCCTTGGTAGGGCCAGGTATGTGTAACACTGAGCCTTGGTTGGCCAGGTATGTATGATAACCGAGCCTAGCCATGATCGGGTACGTGAAACACCGAACCTTCATGGTCGGGTATGCTATGTAAATGATATGTATATGATATGGCTATGTATATGATATGGATATGTATATGATATAGATATGAGTATGAGTACGAACATGATATGAATACAAATACGAATATGTATATGAACACGACTATAGATGCTAATTGTAAATGAGTACGAATATGATTACGGATGCGGATACGAATGTATGTGCACAATCTCGCATTAGAAATGGAAAGTCCCTATGAAAGGCAAGTAAGTGCTTAGGACGATGATACTACTATCTCCCATCTTATGCTATTTCTTATGTTGCTTATTATGCTTCTATAATGATATTGATCATGCTTTACATACGCAGTACATTCTTCGTACTGACGTCCTTTTGTTTGTGGACGCTGCGTCATGCCCGTAGGTGGCCAGGGATACAGGCTTGATCCATAGCTATATTTCTCAGGGACTGCATAGAGGAGCTCTATTTCATTCGGAGCTATAACCTTTTGTCACGACCCAGCCCCGAGGGCCGTGACTAGTGTCCTAATTGGACACCCAAACCCATTCGCTTACCAAATCGACATATCAAACACTTATTCAAATTTAGCATACGCTATTTGCACAAATACTGAGAACAGACATCATCTTAAGCGGTCACCTGTAACAGAAATATCATACAAAAGCCGATAGGCTGGCGGAATACACATCGCCCGAATACACATACATATACAAACATATGGGCCATTTCGGCCATAATAGCAAACGGGGCCGTTTAAGGCATAAGTCACGAACATAGCCGAACAAACACGACCCATGACCCACATATATGTCTACAGGCCTCTACAAACCATAACAGAAACATATGACGGGATAGGGCCCTGCCGTACCCCAAATAGTCATATATACAGAAACATGTATAACAAGAGATATGTACCAAAAATATGAGCTCCGGATCAAAGGAGTACTCCAAATAGCAGAATAGGTGTCCTATACTGGCGGGTCACCAGAACGAACGGCTGTACCTGCGGGCATGAAACGCAGCCCCCGAAGAAAAGGGGGTCAGTACGAAATATGTACTGAGTATGTAAAGCATGAAATACAGTAATCCGAAGCATAACTGAAGTGAGAAGTACGGAAAATGGATACAAAATTAGTATATCAAAACTTGTGCTGAAAACATAAATAATGAAAATAAAAATTATGCATAGGGCTCAGGAACGTGGTCGCCACTCCGACGCTGGCGCCACAACACATCATACTCCAGAAGGTTTCAAATCTCCGTACAATCCCCGATCATATCGTATCATCATAACATATCACAACATCAGAACACATCATATGCCATATCACATCATAACGCCGTATATAAGCGGTACCCGACCCTATGGCGAGGAACTCGAGAACCGTAACACATCATACTGCCGAATATAATATAGTGCGCACGATCACAAAACCGGCCCGGGACCCGGCGAACGATGTAGTAGTAGTATGAACGAGTGGAGTAGTGAGAAAACCATATGCATATAAGTAAATAGATTCCAAGACTCGATGAATAAATATATATACCGATATCAGAAAGCTCAGAAACAAGTATCAAGTCAATCGGAATTAGTATACGAAAGGTACGAGCTTTTGAAGTACAGAACCTTTTAGAAATATTTCATAAGACATATTTGGAAATTCAAGTATCATTCATATTAGGTAACTTTCGAATAACATTATGGATCGAATCAAATGGAGGCTTTAGGACCATATTTTCGTATCAAAATATTCATCAAAGACTTTAGTCATCTCGATTTTTTTTCGAACGACATTCGGAAACATAACAACTAGAATCTTCGAACATCATAAATACGTATCAAGCCATATGGAATAGCTTATGGAAGTCAAAGATGTTAGCCATCCTAGTGGCTCTAAGAATAGGATTTTCTTTAGAAGCATACATATACGTTATTTGTTCATTCATAAAGGTCATGCCAATAGAAGGAAAGGTAGGCTTTACATACCTCCACCCAATAACACCACACGGCCACACACACACAACACACCCACACGGCCCACACACAACACATAACATTTCTATGATTTTCATTCAATTCTACTCACTACAACATATATAAGCCTTCTATAATATATAAAAGAAGAGAAATTTTTACCTTTTTCCTCAATTTTCCACTTGAATAGAATTTTTGCACTTGTCACAAAAGTAGCTTTCTTGCTCTAATAATTATACCACGTTGAAGAGGGTCTTGGAATTAGTAAGAATACTAGAAAAATATAATTTTGGATCAAAGATTGAAGGCTCCAAATTTTTTTCTTTTCTTTCTTGCTTTGGCCGAGCCCTTCTTGTTTCTTTGCTCTCAATTTTTTTTTGTCTTGAAAGTTCTAGAATGGAAGAATAAGTAGTGGTCCTCTCCTTTTATTTCATGGATTAAAAT
Source organism: Lycium barbarum (assembly GCF_019175385.1). Classification (NCBI taxonomy): domain Eukaryota; kingdom Viridiplantae; phylum Streptophyta; class Magnoliopsida; order Solanales; family Solanaceae; genus Lycium; species Lycium barbarum. The sequence continues at coordinate 86,322,295 of NC_083338.1, read as the reverse complement.
TTTTTTCATGGGCCTTGGGCCATGCCCCTATGGCCGGCCACCTCTTGGCCATTTTCAAGCCCAAATTTTTTTTTTCTTCTTTTTATTTCAAGCCCATTATTTCATGACAAATTTTTGTAACTCATGAAAATTATTTTCCAAATTTCCAATTTTTCCCTTAGCCTTCCTCCATATTTCCGCATCAATATTTTCCATGAACAACTTATATATTAAATAAAATCAAAATATTGCATTATCTCTTACTAGTCACAATTATTTCAATTTATCCAAATGTGCAAATTACGGGATATAACACTTTTGGTATTGATTCTTTTGTGTACATATTTATGGGCATAGCTGGGTCCTGTCCCGCCTATATGATATGATATACTCTCCTTAGAGGCTCATACACATGCGTATAGTTAGATGTGTTTGGCCTTATCGGCCTATATTTTGGATACCATTTTGTTAGCCTCGTCGGCTATTGCACATTGATATGGGCATAGTTTCTAATGATGATATAAATGTATTGATTGTCCAATGGGATTAGTATGGTTGATGGATAGAATGCATGATTTAATATGTGGCTCACCTAGATGTAAATGTAAAGGTATGTTAAGAGGTACCCGGGTGGGCTAGCACCGGGTGCCCGTCGCGGCCCTCCGGTTGGGTCGTGACATTTTTCAAAAGAGACATACCTTAATTAAGCCTTACGTAAGTCAAAAATTCACTTTTACTACAAAGAACACCCAAAACCCTAGCTTGAGTCACTTTGAGAAAGATTGCCTTGCAACCCTAGGTTTTTCATTCAATAATCATGTTAAGAATCATGAGTTTAATGCTAGGATTGATTAATAATGTTAAAGATGTTCTTACCTTAATGTTAGAAGACTTGGAGGGAGGATTTTCGTCCTTAGGGTTTATGAGAATGTGAATAAATGATAAAATTAACTGAACCCGCTTTATATATACACTGCAGGAGGCGGGTGAAATACACCCAGAAATACGGACCGTATTTCAAAATACGGGTTGTATTCTGTGGCCGCATTTTACATTAACAAAATAGTGGACCCCAAAGGAGGCGGGTGAATACGCCCAAGGAATATGGGCCGTATTTCAAATTATGGGCCGTATTCTTTGGCTGTATTTTAAGTTAACAAAAACAGTGGAGTCCCGCTTCTCCAAGACGCTTTCACACTTAACTCGGATTTACAGAGTGATACATCTTATTTATCCCGACTCTGTATGATAACGTAATCCAAATAGACCTGAATTTCTTTATAATAACAAGATTATAAATTAAAACAGGCAGCATGAACACATGCACACACAAATGCAGGAAACTAAGAATAAGAGGATGAATGTTTACCGTTTCCAGGGGCAACCTTTTTGAGATTTGGAATTGAAGATTTCTCTTTGCTCCACAACACCACCACGAACATACAACCACAAAGAAAGAAAATATTTAGAACTAGAAAGACCGAAGTTGATTAGTTAATTGTCTCGAGCAAAACTAAAACCCTAAGTAAATTTAAATATTCAGTCTAAACCCTCAATTAAGGTTTCAACAGATTGAAAGATGTTTAAATGAGAGGAAATGGAATTCTTTATATAGCACCCCAAATCCTAGTGTTTTCTAAGCTTGAACCGATGTGGGTTTTGTGAATTTGGGGGGAAAACTCCCTCCAATATGTGAAGAACCAATCAAACTCTAGAGTTTGAAATAGCAATGGACAAAAATCATTAATAGTGTGTAGCAAAAGCATGGAGAGAGGGGTGACCTCACCTTTTCGCGGTTGTGCATGACGGAGAGAGGTGAAGCGGACAAAGCTCATTAAGAGCCTTGTCAAAATGGCTACGCGAGCTCTGAAAAGGGCAAGGAGCTCTGCTCTTTCACCATTCTTGGTGGAGATGTGAAGAGAGAGGTGAGATGATGTGGCTAGGACTTTCCAATGAAGGCAAGTTTGTGAGAATTAATAATGAAGAAAGGGATTTCCCTTTTTAACTCATAAATGGGCCGAGTCGAGTGCTTATCGGACTGTACTCAGCTGATTTTAAAGAATAATTTAACCCAATTTTGCTAAATAGAGGGGCTTAATAAATAAATATCTATTTTGCCAATGGTGACAATAATAATTTAAAACTCAACCGAAATTATTACAATTGTGTCCTAAATTAACACAAAACTAATTAAACCTTTCAATTTTAACCAGTTTGAGAACAACTGAACTGAGAATCAATTTGAAAGTTGAAATAAAAAATAAATTGAAATTTAATTTATTTGTTCATTCAATTAATCTAATTTCTTGATTCATGGGAGTAAAATATTTATCAATTAATTTCTTCTTATTTAAAAATTTAGTTGAATAATAGTTTTTACCATTCGAATTTATTTACTAATAAATATATTTAAAAATCATAACAAATATGCAAAATATGTAAATGATATACTAAGTGATATTCTGCCAAATGAAATGTCAAAATGTAACCGGAACAATTGTATAAAATCATTTTTACAAGGAAAAGTTCATAATCTGCCCCGTTTGTAATTCTAGAAGTCCGACTAATTAAATACAATTAGTGGAGGGAAAAAAATAGGTGTCAATAGTTGGCACTTCTAAGAGTAAGTGTTGATTGTGCTCACTTAAGCCTCTCTTTAGAATGTTGTGATTTGTAGTTGTGGATAAGCTCCAAAGCTTTGTTCCTATTGTTTTTATATAGAATTAGTTGCCGCCTTTAATAGTTGTATCCAATCAAGTTTTGGTTTCATTAATTGTACCCGAAAACCAAACCTTGTTTAACTTGGATCTTATTTGTTTTCCTTGTATGCGCATCGGCTATTGTCTTCAGTGCTAATTCCACTTTGATCAACTTATGGTACTTTATGGAAATATTACCATAATTTGAAATCCAACTCTTCATCGAATATAAATCAGTCAATATTTTGTCCTCTCTAACGTCGACATGAAATAGCTTCCAGTCTCCAGGTGCGTATTAAGGATCGGTTCCTTTGAACAATTCCTTTATTTATATGACTGCTTCACTAAATCCTTTGGAGATCTGCTTAGATGTCTGGTTCTTAAAATAGATCCTTCCATATATTTCCCTTGATTGTCATTGGATACATTGTTTGTCAAATCATCAAAACATCAATGTAAGCTCATGATCACTAAGCCAGCAACAACTCAACAATTTTTCCTTTTTTTATGGCGACAAATACTTATCAGCATCATATATCTTCTTGTACAATCTGTCTAGTTACTTCAATCTTCTTCAGTGCTAGGTCAGTTCTTCCCCCTTGGGCATTGCTCTTTTATTGATAATCTCACCCCCTAGAACCAACACCGTGTTGTTCTAACACTACAATGTTACACCTCGCACTTTCAGAGCATGATCATGCCATTTACTTCACCGTATTAATGGAGTATCAAAGACATCCCATGAAGTTTTGGAAGGCACAAGCCATGGGAAGTACGTAACAATGAAGTAAAGGATGAATTACGATCTCGTAAGTCGTAACCGGGAAGGAAAAACTTGGAACCAAAGGACATGACTATTATCAAGTATGATTAATGATAAATATCATGTATGGAGAGTTTCAGAAGGTTCCTAGATCAAGCAAATCGAAGAAAATAAGTTTGTCGAAAATTTGAAAAAAAGTTGGCAGAATTTTGGATAGAAATTTTTAGTCAACTTTAGAGGGGGTATATCTCCTAGTATATTAGGAGTTTTGAAGTAAAATAAAAGCCTAAATTGATGTTTGTCGAGTCTAGTTTCCAATGCAACAAACCGTTCATCCATACAACATGGATAGAGAGATATTCACATTTTCGCGAGACTGCGCAGTAGCCTCGCTGGGACCCACTATGGCGGTGGCCGACCTTCTTGCATATTAAATATGTTTTAAAGGCCATTTTACGTCATTTTCACTTGAAACTTTTTCCATATGCTTCTAAGATGATCCCAAGTCAGATCATAGTGACCCCAAGGAAAAACAATAGGGTGTCACCCAAGTTCTATCTCAAGAGTCCCAAGAGAGCAAGAAGAAGCACTCTTAAGGTGTTGGATGCAAGTTGAAGCTTGAGTTCATGTTGTTGTTGCCGGGTTTAGAGGATTCTTAGAGGTGAAGCAAGCTCAGTAAAGGTAAGAATATTTCCCTCCTCCATGTATTTGAGCCTATATAAGGCGTGACTAACTTGTACTGTTGAAACCTTGTGAAATAAAGCTCGAAAATCGTAGTTGTGATGTTGTTAGTTGCTGAACTATTTTGAAGTTGTTCTTGTGGTATTTTGTGGCTGGAAATTGATGGAATAACTTGGATATTCTAGTGTTGATGTTGTTCTTATTGTTTTGGTGTTGGTTTAAATTGGAAAGAGGTAAAAGATATAGGGGAAGTGCTGCCCGATTTTCTTAAAATCATAGGTATGTTGTTCTTGTGTTGTTGGACTGTTTTGTAGTATTACGTACATGTTATTGTGGCTGGAAATAAGAGTAGATAATATGAATATGGTGAACTTGATGTTGTGGTACATGTCTATGCGTTTACATAAGGAAGTATTATGTGAAAATGAATATGGTATTATGTTGTAGCTATAGTTATGAATGAGTTTGAAAAGGAGTTCTGAGGATTGAACAATGTTTAACTTGAAAAAGTCTATTGATTATGGTATTATGGGTGTTGCTATTGATGTTTGGAAATTGTTTATTATATGGAGAAAGTTGTCGAAACAAAGGAAATGCTACTCAATTTTCGTTAGCTCGTAGTCGGTTTAGTTTAGACTTAAGCATGTTTTAAATGATCTAATTTAGTACGAATTCTCTTGAATGTAGAGTTGTGAGCTTGGAAGGAGAACGTTTAGTCGCTAAGAAGACATAAAGGTATGTAAGGCTAGTCCCTTTCTTTCAAAAGGCATGACCCTTATATCACCATCTCCTATATATGTTCTCATGACCTTCTTGCATTCAAAAAGTTGAAAGCCTAAGATTATTATGAGCTTCTTATGAGATAGAGATAAGATGTGTTTTCTGATAATGATGGGGATGATGATGATTCTATTTCTAGAGATTATAAAGCTTATGAGTTGATGCTATTATGAGACTAATGATCTTATTTGATGATTTCCTTAATGTTGTTCATTGTTGATGATCTCACCTCATGATACTAGTTCCTTCAAGGCGAGACATAGCGATGAAATTTGTTCCATAATATAATCGGAGGTTACCGACCTTACGTCACTCTGATAGAGTTATAGCTTTTACTTGAGCTCTCATCCATGTTTTATGTTATGTATATGTGAGTTTACACCGTGCCTAGTTGGCCGGGCAGACACCACTAGTGGGCGGCATGAGATGGTTACCCCGAACGCGGGAGGCCCGGACGCGGGCTAATGACTATCACACCATACCTCTATGGTCGGGCAATTTATGTATGTATATATATGATATGATTTTGTTTTAATATAAAAGTTAGCATGCATGACTCCGCCTTAAGAGGTTATTAGTTACAGGTTATCCCTTTATCTTATGCTCTCGTATTTCTTTGTTATGTAGTCGTACATGCCTTACATACTCAGTACATTGTTCGTACTGACGTTTTTTCTTTTATGAAAGCTGCATTCATACCCGCAGGTAGACAGGGAGACGACACAGACACCTAGGAGTTTTATCAGCCAATATACAGGAGCACTCCACTACTTCGAAGTTGCCACTTCTTGATATATTATTTTGTGTACGTATTCGGGGAATCGCGGGGTCCTGTCCCTTCCTTATGATTTTCAGCACTCCAGTTAGAGGCTGGTAGTCATATGTGGGTAGTAGATGTCTTATGACCTCTTTAGTGTATGTCTTGTATATCATTTCGTAGCCTCGTGGGCTTATGCGTATGTATATATATGTTCTTGAGGAGCAATTGAAGATCGCTCCATAATAAGTTTGATTTTAGAATTGTATTTATTCAGGATGAGCTAGATGATAAAAGGAAAGGTGGTGCTCGGTAGGCTAGCTCTGGGTACCTGTCATGACCCTCTAGCTGAGTCATGGCAAAAGTGGTATCAGAGCAGTTCTGTCCTAGGGTGTGTCTACGAGCCGTGTACAGTAGAGTCTTGTTTATGGGTGTGAAGCACGCCACACTTATAAACAAGAGGCTGCGGGGAATTTAGGAATAATGACTGTCCTTCTTCTTCATAGATCGTGCGATATAGCTATAATATAAGATTTCTATTTTTCCCTATTTGTGCGTTGTGATTTCGGTGATGCTTGTGAAGAGGAAAGCAACAGCCGCCCAGAAGGGCAAGGCTACGACAGGAAGACGGACTGAACGAGAGCTACCGGTAAATATAGGGGAAGGTAAATCCCATAATGAGGCTCCATCTCGTACCTCTCACACTCCGCCTATTTTAGAGCAGCAAGAAGGGGTCTCCACTCCAGCTCCAATGCTTCCAGTTCCTCCACCGGGTGCTTTGTGCCAGCAGATGACCGAGGCTATTCAATTATTGACACAGCCAGTTGCTGTTCAGGCTCAGCGGCAGAGTGCAGGTTCAGGTGATAGAGCGGTTAGTGCAAGAGCCCGTGATTTTATTAATGTGAATCCTCCAGAATTTTTTGGGTCAAAGACGGATGAAGATCCGCAAGGCTTTATAGATGAGATGCTGAGGACGCTGAGAATAATACATGCTTTTGATAATGAGTCAGTGGAGTTGGCTTCAGATAGGTTGTGGGATGTAGCCGTTCTATGGTAAAATAATTGGATATCTTCGAGAGGGGAAAATGCACCTCCCCTGGTATGGCAGGAGTTCGTAGATGCTTTCATCCGCCATTATTTTCCATTTGAGGTTCGACAGGCCCGAGCTGAAAGTTTCTTGAATCTAAGGGAAGGAAATATGAGTGCTCGGGAGTATAGTCTCCATTTCAATTCATTGGCTAGGTATGCTCCGACCATGGTAGCCGATATGGGAGATCGGGTGCATCGGTTTGTGAGTGGCTCGGGGCCACACTTGATTAAAGACTGCCTGACGGCTTCACTCCAGGAAGAGATGGACATCTCCCGTATTCATGCCCATGCCGAGAATTTAGAAGAGTAGCAGCCGCACAAGGGTGAGCGTGATATTAATAAAGAGCATGGTAAAAGGGCCAGATCTGCCGGTGCTAGTACTGAGTATAGAAGGGTCAGAGGCAGCAGCATTCCAGATATTCAGGCCAATCTACGGGTAGTGCACCTCGTCAATTTGCGGGCAGAAGATTTGACCACCCCATTTATTATGGTCCGGATCAGAGTTCGAGAGTTTTGGGTTCCCTGTTTGGAGGTGATCTTAGTCAGAGGAGATCACCGGTACCGTTATGCAGCCAGTGCGGTAGATTACATTCGGGTCAATGTCGCCGAGGCTCAGATGCTTGTTGTGCCTGCGGTCAGACTTGTCATATGATGCGTGATTATCCCTCGATGAGTGGCAGAGGTAGGACCCAGACCATAGGATTAGTAGCAGGTTTTTCATCGTCCGTACGCCCTGTAGGGCCAGGTTCGTAGGCAACATCAGGTCGCGGTAGAGGTAGGGGAGGAGTATCCAGTATAAGCGGCCCTCAGAATCGTATATATGCACTAGCTGGATGGCAGGATCTTGAGTCCTCCCCTGACGTTGTCACATGTATATTGTCGGTATCCTCTCATGATGTGTATGCATTGATTGATCCGGGGTCTACCTTGTCATATATTACTCCTTATATTGCCAATCGTATCGGGGTGAAACCTGAGCCAATCAAACCTTTTGAGGTGTCCACACCTGTAGGGGGACCAGTGGTAGCTGAATGGGTATATAGGAATTGTGTGGTTGTAGTTTGCGACTGCCATATTATTGCCGATTTACATGAGTTAAAAAAGTTAGATTTTGACCTTATTATGGGTATGGATTGGCTGGCCTCCTGTTACGCCAATGTTGATTCTAGAACAAAGATGGTTCATTTCTAATTCTGAGAGAACCAGTCTTAGAATGGAATGGTAATACAGCTTCCGCGAGAGGTAGGTTTATTTCATATTTCAAAGCGAGGAAGATGATTGCTAAGGGCTTTATTTATCACTTAGTCCGGGTTCTTGACACCGAAGCAAAATCGCCAACTCTTCAATCTATCCAGTAGTGAATGAGTTTCCAGACGTGTTTCCGAACGAGCTTCCAGGCCTTCCTCCAGAACAGGAGATTGAGTTTACCATTGATGTATTGCCAGATACTAAGCCTATATCTATCCCTCTTTATCGGATGGCCCCTGCAGAATTGAAGGAGTTAAAGGCGCAACTGAAAGACCTACTTGAAAAGGGCTTTAATAGGCCTAGTTCATCGCCATGGGGAGTGCCGGTGTTGTTCGTAAGAAAGAAAGATGGTTCTTTGCGGATGTGTATTAATTACAGGCAATTGAACAAGGTGACGATAAAGAATAAATATCCACTTCCAAGGATCAGTGATTTATTTGATCAACTGCAAGGTGCCAAATGGTTCTCAAAAATAGATCTAAAATCGGGATACCATCAAGTGAGGGTTAAAGAAGAAGACATCCCAAAGGCATCCTTCAGAATTGGATATGGCCATTTTGAGTTTCGGGTGATGTCATTTGGACTAACTAACGCCCCAGCAGTATTCATGAATTTGATGAATAATATATTCAGACCTTTTTATATTTATTTGTGATCGTGTTCATCGATGATATTCTGGTATATTTTCGATCAGAGGCAGAGCATGCAGATCAACTACGTACTGTTCTTGGAATTCATTGAGCTCGGGAACTATATGCCAAGTTTTTAAAATGTGAATTTTGGCTAAATTCTGTCACTTTTCTAGGACATATTATTTCAGCTGACGGTATTTGAGTAGATACCCAGAAGATTGAAGCGATCAAGAATTTGCCGAGGCCTACAACGCCTATGGAGGTCCGTAATTTTTCTGGGGTTGGCCGGTTACTACAGGAGGTTCGTAGAAGGATTTTCTTCAATTTCGGCACCACTGACGAAGCTGACCCAAAAATCAACAAAATTTCAGTTGACGGACCCGTGCGAGCGTAGTTTTCAGGAGCTGAAAGATAGATTGAGTTCGGCTCCAGTCCTAACACTTCCAGAAGGACCAGAGGGCTATGTTATCTATTGTGATGCTTCAGGAGTTGGGCTAGGTTTTGCGTTGATGCAACCTGGCAAAGTTGTTGCCTATGCATCAAGACAATTGCGGAAACACGAGAAAAACTACCCAACTCATGACCTAAAGTTGGCTGCGGCTATTCATGCACTAAAGATGCGGATGCAATATTTATATGGTGTTCATGTGGATATTTATACGGATTATAAGAGTCTCCAATATATTTTCAAACCGAAGGAATTGAATTTACGGCAAAGGCGGTGGTTGGAGTTATTAAAAGACTATGATGTAAGTATCTTATATCATCCTGGAAAGGCGAACGTAGTAGCCGATGCTCTTAGCCGTAAATATATGTGTAGTTTACGTGATGTTCAACCGAAGAAGAAGGAGTTCGTTCCTGAGATTCGATAGCTAGCTAGCCTAGGAGTTCTCTTAATGGACTCGAGCAATATAAGAGTTATTATCCAAAATCTAGCTGTGTCATCTTTAGTAGTGGAGGTAAAGAAATGCCAATATGAGGAGCCCGTGTTAGTTCATTATTGAGATGCGCTTCCTCAGAAGGAGAAGTCACCATTTGAGGTTCCTACAGATGGGGTTCTCCGGCACCAAGGAAGATTATGTGTTCCTAATGTTGTAGGACTACGACGACAGATTATGGAAGAAGCCACCATTCCCATTATTCTGTCTATTACACCTTAAAAAAATTTCGAGTCATGTGCGTTGTGAGTGAACTAGCGTAAGCTCGAAGAGGTCATGGAACCCTTATAATTTTAATGAATACTCTTACCAAGTGTTAAGCAAGCGTCTAAAGGTTCCGGGATCAAGCAAATCGAAGAAAATAAGTTTGTCGAAAATTTGAAAAAAAGTTGACAGAATTTTGGGTCAATTTTTGGTGAGTATATCTCCTAGTAAATTGGGAGTTTTACGGTGTTTCAAAAGCCTAAAATGAAGTTCGTCGAGTCTTGTTTCCAACGCAATAAATCCCTCGTCGATACGACATCAGAGTAGAGAATTATGAACGTTACAAGTTAGGCTGATAGAGAGCAGAAAACGCGCGCTACAGTAGCCGCGCTGCTACAGTAATACTACAGTCACCGACTTTACCCACCTAAAAAAGGGTCAAGACCCCATTTTTCTGCATGAAAAACAGATCCTAAAGCCCAGCTCACATATAGGGGCAAATATGTCATAAAAAGTAAGGGTTTGAAGTGATTTTTGGCTAATCAAGGCTCGGGTAATGCATAGTTACGGTTATAGAATTGTTTTGCGGTGGATTTTGGGCTTGGATTCAAGGTAGATATTGAAGATATTGCTGTTTTAACAAGAATAAGGTATGAATCTCACCTTATTAATGTTACTTTTGGTTTATTCACGAAGATAGAGTGATTAAAGGGTCGTATAATTAAGTTGTGGGTTGAGAATTTGGATAAACATCGTGTGGGATGTTTTATGGCATATTTTGATGTTAATGATGATGTTAGTATTGTTGTTGTTGTTGTTGGTTGTTGGTATTGTGATTTCGGGCTAGAGATATAAACAGGGGAGATACTGCCCGAATTTCGGCAGACTTTAAGGGATTTACTTTGAAGGCTTGAGGAAGCACATGACGATAAGCCTAATAATAGTATGAATAATTTTATATGTAGATTACGAGACTATGAATGATATTATGTAGATTGCAAGACAAGAAGTAAGTTGGAAAGTCCAGAAGTAAATTTCCAGGTATGTTAAGACTTTCCCTTTCTTTCTTTTTGGCATGATCCTATGATATGAGCGAACAACGAGTAAATGAGATTCCATATTACTCTACTCTTAGAAGCACTAGGAGTACTTCAGCCTTTGATGTTCCTGTACCCCTCTTAAGATTGTCTCTTCTATTCATGGGTCCTGAGTTTTGCATCATGATTATGTTAGTTCACATTTATGCATTGCATTCATTTACATATATGCATATTGACCCGTGACCAGAAGGCCTTATATACGCGTATATTATGTATATTATATATATATATATATATGGGGTATGGGGAAAGGGCGAGGCGTTATATACGCATTACTACCTAATCAGCTGGTGCACAGTGATGATGATTATGCTATTATGCCTGAAGGGGCCATTATGCTATTATGCCCGAAGGGGCCACTATGGGATATGGATCGGGCCGTACCTTCCTCGACACTATGACCTATGCATATCAGACGCCTACAGAGGCATTTTCAGTAAGCAGAGATATACAGATATGTTCAGATAGTCAGATATATAGATGCATTCATATAGATATGTTCAGACAGTCAGACATACAAATGTATTCAGTCAGTCAGTTTAGTTTATGATTCTCATATTTTCTTCATGACTCCTATGTGTATGTTACTCTTTTGCCTTACATACTCAGTACATTATCCGTACTGACTCCCCTATTTTTTAGGGGGCTGCGTTCATGCCCGCAAGTTCAGATAGCCAGGAAGACAGATCGCATCCTTAGGCTGCTTCTTCAGCTTGATAGCGGAGCACTCCTCTCTCACCGGAGTTGCCGTCTAGACCGGGTATATGTTTTTATGTATATAGGTAGGGTAGGGGCCCTGTCCCATCCATAGCATGTCCAGTATGTCAGTAGAGGCTTATTGACGCTTATATTCAGTCATACAGTGTGGCCCGCTCAGCACATGCTTGGTTACATAGTTTTATCGGGTAGCCTTGTCGGCTATACCCCGGTTCAGTTTAGTGGTGCATGTATATATATATATCTTTTGAGGGTTGTGACCCTCCAGTGTATGATATCTATCAGTCAAAATAATATGTTGTGGGTGCCCTAGGTGGCCCAAAATGAGCATGAGCAGGTATGTTACGTATTTCCTGTGTCATCTAGGAGGTCAGCTTCTGGGTGTCCATCATAGCCCTCCGGTTGGGTTGTGACACTGTCCATCCAGGAGCGACAAAGATGTACCATGATCTTAAATCTAAATATTGGTCGGATGGAATGAAGAATGATATAGCGGAGTTTGTGACCCAATGTCCTAAGTGTCAACAGGGGAAAACCGAGCATCAGAAGCCTAGGGGATTGCTGCAAGCTATAGAGATTCCAACTTGGAAGTGGGAAGTGATTAATATGGACTTCATTGAAGGATTGCCTCGTTCCCAGTGTAAGTATGACTCTATATGGGTGATCGTAGATAGGCTTACGAAGTCAGCTCATTTCCTGCCAGTCAGAACTACGTACTCAGCAGAAGATTATACAAAGTTGTATATTAAGGAGATCGTACGACTTTATGGTGTTCCAGTATCCATTATGATTGATAGAGGAGCACAATTTACAGCTAATTTTTGGAAGTCTTTTTAAGAAGGTCTGGGAACTCAGGTAAAACTTAGCACAACATTTCATCCACAGACGGATGGACAAGTATGTGTGCTAGATTTTGGTGCATGTGTGCTAGATTTTGGTGGTAATTGAGATGATCATTTATCGCTTATTGAGTTTACGTACAACAATAGTTACCACTCTAGTATTCAAATGGCCCATATGAAGCTCTATACAGGAGGAAATGTAGATCGCCAATTGGATGGTTTAAAGTAGGGGAAACGAAGCTAGTGGGCCCAGACTTGATCCAGCAAGCGGAGGAGAAGATCAAGCTTATTCAAGATCGATCATTAACAGCCCAAAGTCATCAAAAATGCTATGCAGACAATCGTCGATGAGGCATGGTATTCCAAGTTAACGATTGGATATTCCTGGAAGTAGCGCCAATGAAAGGAGTAATGAGATTTGGCAAGAAGGGCAAGCTTAGTCCCCGGTATATCGGGCCCTACAAGATTGTGTGCAAGGTAGGTCAAGTAGCTTATGAGTTAGATCTGCCTTCGGATTTGGAGACAGTCCACCCAGTTTTTCATATGTCAATGCTTCGTAAGTGCGTGGGTGATCCTTCTAGAATTGTGCCTATAGAAGATGTCCAAGTTACTGAGAAATTGTCCTATAAAGAAGTACCCATTGCTATTCTAGATAGGCAGGTTCGGAGACTCAGAACAAAAGACGTAGCTTCAGTTAAAGTCCTGTGGAGAAACATTAATACGGAAGAAATGACTTGGAAAGCTGAGAAAGATATGAAGTCCAGTACCCACATTTTTTTCCACTCCCAACAGAGCTCCAGCCAGAGATACCATTATTCTAAGGTATGTGATGCTTCTTTGAATGATTTCTTGGTCGTGTGTGGCCAATATGGGTATTGATGTTGTAGTCCTGTAAGGCATTATATATTTTGGGTTGTTGTGACATGATGGTACTGGTACAATTACAGGGGAAACTCTGGCAAATTTTTTATAGAAATCCCTAAGAGCTTAACATTCGAGGACGAATGTTCCTAAGGAGGGAGGAATGTTACACCTCACACTTTTAGAGTATGAGCATGGCATTTACTTCACCATATTAATGGAGTATCAGAGGCGTCCCATGAAGTTTTGGAAGGTACAAGCCATGGGAAGTACGTAACAATGAAGTAAAGGATGAATTACGATCTCGTAAGTCGTAACTGGGAAGAAAAACCTTGAAACCAAAGGAAATTGCTATTATCAGGTATGATTAATGATAAATATCACGTATGGAGAGTTTCGGAAGGTTTCGAGATCAAGCAAATCGAAGAAAATAAGTTTGTCGAAAATTTTAAAAAAAGTTGGCATAATTTTGGACAGAAATTTTGGGTCAACTTTAGAGGGGTATATCTCCTAGTATATTAGGAGTTTTGAAGTGAAACAAAAGCCTAAATTGAATTTCGTCGAGTCTAGTTTCCAATGCAACAAACCGTTTGTCCATACGCCAAGGAGTAGAGAGATATTCGCATTTTCACGAGATTGCGCAGGCAGCCTCGCTGGGACCCACTATGGCGGTGGCCGACCTTCTTGCATATTAAATTTGTTTTAAAGGCAATTTTACGTCATTTTCAGTTGAACCTTTTTCCATAAGCTTCTAAGACGCTCCCAAGTTAGATCCTAAAGAACCTAAGGAAAAAAAATATGGCTTCACCCAAGTTCAATCTCAAGAGTTCCAATAGAGCAAGAAGAAGCACTCTTAAGGTGTTGGATGCAAGTTGAAGCTTGAGTTCATGTTGTTGTTGCTGGGTTTAGAGGATTCTTAGAGGTTAAGCAAGCTCAGTAAAGGTAAGAATATTTCCCTCCTCCATGTATTTGAGCCTATAGAAGTCGTGACTAACTTGTACTGTTGAAAACTTGTGAAATAAAGCTCGAAAATCGTAGTTGTGATGTTGTTAGTTGCTTAACTGTTTTGAAGATGTTCTTGTGGTATTTTATGGCTAGAAATTGATGGAATAACTTGGATATTCTAGTGTTTATGTTTTTCTTATTGTTTTGGTATTGGTTTAAATTGGAAAGAGGTAAAAGATATAAGGGAAGTGCTGCCCGATTTTCTGAAAATCATTGGTATGTTGTTCTTGTGTTGTTGGACTGTTTTGAAGTATTACGTACATGTTATTGTGGCTGGAAATCAGAGTAGATAATATTAATATGGTGAACTTGATGTTGTGGTACATGTCCATGCGTTTACATAAGGAAGTATTTTGTGAAAATGAATATGGTATTATGTTGTAGCTATAGTTATGAATGAGTTTGAAAAGGAGTTCTGAGGATTGAACAATGTTTAATTTGAAAAAGTCTATAGATTATGGTATTATGGGTGTTGATATTGATGTTTGGGAGTTGTTTATTATATGGAGAAAGTTGTCGAAACAAAGGAAATGCTACTCAATTTTCGTTAGCTCGTAGTCGGTTTAGTTTAGACTTAAGCATGTTTTAAATGATCTAATTTAGTAGGAATTCTCTTGAATGTAGAGTTGTGAGCTTGGAAGGAGAACGTTTAGTCGCTAAGAAGACGTAAAGGTATGTAAGGCTAGTCCCTTTCTTTCAAAAGGCATGACCCTTATATCACCATCTCCTATATATGTTCTCATGACCTTCTTGCATTCAAAAAGTTGAAAGCCTAAGATTATTAAGTGCTTCTTATGAGATAGAGATAAGATGTGTTTTCTGATAATGATGGGGATGATGATGATTCTATTTCTAGAGATTATAAAGCTTATGAATTGATGCTATTATGAGACTAATGATCTTATTTTATGATTTCCTTGATGCTGTTCATTGTTGATGATCTCACCTCATGAAACTAGTTTCTTCAAGGTGAGACATAGCGATGATGTTTGTTCCATAATATAATCGGACGTTATCGACATTACGTCACTTCGATAGAGTTATAGCTTTTACTTGAGCTCTCATGCATGCTTTATGTTATGTATGTGTGAGTTTACACCGTGCCTAGTTTACCGGGCAGACACCACTACGTTGGGCGTATTGGGCAGCTATGATGATAATTACACCGTGCCTAATTGGCTGGGCAGACACCACTAGTGGGTGGCACGAGATGGTTACCCTGGACACGGGCTAATGATGATCACACCGTACCTATGTTGTCGGGTAGTTTATGTATGTATATATATATATATGATACGATGTTGTTTTAATATAAAAGTTAGCATGCATGACTTCGCCTTAAGAGGCAATCAGTTACAGGTTATCCCTTCATCTTATGCTCTCTTATTTCTTTATTATGTCGTTGTACATGCCTTACATGCTAAGTACATTGTTCGTACTGATGTCCTTCCTTTTATAGACACTGCATTCATGCCCGCAGGTAGACAGGGAGATGACACAAATACCTAGAAGCTTTATCAGCAGATATATAGGAGCACTCCACTACTTCGGAGTTGCCGCTGATTGGTATATTCTTTTATGTACATATTTGGGGCATGGCAGGGTCCTGTCCCATCCTTATGATTTTCAGCACTCCGGTTAGAGGCTCGTACTCATATGTGTGTAGTAGATGGCTTATGACCTCTTTAGTGTATGTCTTGTATATCATTTTGTAGCCTCGTGGGCTTATACATATGTATATATATGTTCTTGAGGAGTAATTGAAGATCGCTCCATAATAAGTTTTTCTTTGAGAATTGTATTTATTCCAAATGAGCTAGATGATAAAAGGAAAGGTGGTGCTCGTTAGGCTAGCTCCGGGTACCCGTCATGACCCTCTAGCTGGGTCGTGACATACAATTTCTTGTTTATACAACTAAGGCTCACTATACGAGGTTTTTATGCTCCCAGTAGTTCACCTTTGAGTCCAACAAGGTTTGTAAACTCACTGAGCCAGTATGAATAAGTATGAAGGTTTACTTCATCTGCTATGTTACACCTTAGAAAATTTTGTGTTGTTTGCATCGTAAGTAAACTAACATAAGTCTTAAGTGGAGATGAATCCCTTACAAGGTTAAGGAGGGTATCTAATAATTTAAGCATGTACCTTAAGGTTTTGAAGTTAGATGAATCGGCGGAAGTAAGTTCGTTGAAAGTTAGGATTGGTGTCATGCTTTCGAGATGATTTCGTGTCATTTGAGCTATAAATTGCTTAGCATTACCTTGATGGGGAGTTGTAGGGATCTTTATATGGTTAATGAATTTTTATACAAGTGCCAAGAAGGTTTCATAAGGATAGGAGGTCTAATGAATCGAAAAGAATGCGTTTTCGCGAAAATTGATGTTTGTGGACCAGTATGCGGCCGCAAGCTAAGTTTGATATGCAGAAAACTTGCCACAAACTTTCCATTTTGTCTAGGATCACCACCCAATATCACCCCCATGTTTTGGAGGGAGTATGAGGCCACATATAAAGTTTGTGGTGCCGTGTACTCCCCGCCACACGGAGCGGTAGGGTAGTTTTCAAACCTTTTTAATGTCCCAAAGATCCCATTTTTTATATCCACCTCCCACAGTTATCTCCCCACATTATTGTAGAGTTCTTGAAGGTTATACAACATTCCAAAACCCTCCACACCATTAAAAGAGAAGATCAAATATCAAAATCCAAGATAATCCATGGAAGATGATTTCCTTGTTTCTACTCAATGTTTTGATGAGCTTGGTCTTGTAAGAAGTTGACTGAGGTGAAGTTATTATATTATAAGGTATTTTCTTCATCTTATTTATGTTATTAAGTTGTTTTGAAGGTTTAGCAACTCTTGAGAAGGAAAAAAATCATGGTGGAGAAGTCACAAAGTATGGAATTGAAGTTAATGGCTATGATTTGAACTTGAAAGGGGATTTTGGATTAATTTAAGATTAAATTGAATATAATTCCTTGATTATGGTATTGTGGATGTTTTTATTGTTGATGGGAAGTTGTTTTGGAATTTGGTCGAAGTAGACAAAATAGGGGAAGTGTTGCCCAAATTCCGCTAGCTCCTTAGTTACTCTAGTTTGAACTTATGGGTGTTTTCAAGACTTAACCATAGTATTAACCCTCTTGATTGCAGATTTGTGATATTGGCAGGAGAACGTTAAGTAGTTAAGGAGACGTAAAGGTATGTTAAGGCTAACCCTTTCTTTATTAAGGCATGACTCCTTTGTTGCGAACCTACATATGATATCCATAATGTCCTATTTCCTACAAATGCTAGAAGCTTATGATTCTCAAGGTTCTTATGATGTTGTTGATAAATGTCCTCCATGATGATGATTCCATTTCTAGAGATACCAAAGCTTATAGTTCTTGATGTTCTCATGATATTATTGAGCTTCTTGCATGATTATTGATCTTCTGTATTGTTGTTGATCTCATGTTATGATAGTTGTTCTTTCAAGGTTAGATGTAGCGATGATGATGATTCCACAATGACACATTGGAGGTTACCGACCTTACGTCACTATGATAGATTTATAACTGTTATTTGGGCTCTCATGCATGGCTTATATATATGTATGTATTTTTCTCACGCTACGCCATACTATAGTCTGCGGGGCAGGCACGTAGATGTGCATACCACTAGAGTTGGCGGGTTATGATGTTACCCGTGATGCAGGATGCCTCGGACACGGGATGATATTATATGATATATGGATCGGGTTTCACATTCTGAAAAACCAGCACTTATATTATATATGTATGTATGAAAATGTTTTTTTAAAGGTTAAGCATGCATGACATTCGCCTTAAGAGGTTGTCCGATGTAAAAGTTATCTCTCTTATCTCGTGCTTCCTCATATCCTTAGGTTAAACCTCAGAAAATTCCCCGTTGATGCACAGTGAATAGACTAACGAAGGACACGAAGTATTCAATATTTCAATAAGTAAGGAATGACATTTGATGGCCCTAATTAAGATTTCAAAGGCATTCGAGGTAAGGGGAGAAAGTTTGCCAAGAGAAGGCAAGGCATATGATATGTATCGGATGGGATTTACGAGTAACAAGTTAATGACGACTTAAAAATGTTTTAGCGAAGAGTTATAATGTCCCTTAGATTGTTAATGAGGTGATAAACAAGTGTTAAGAAGGTTCCATAAGGATTGGAGATCAAACGAAGTGACGAGAACAAGATCGGTGAAAATATGGGTTATACGGTCGATTATACGGTCCGTATAATGTTCCGCAGGATCGTCACAGTGAAGGTCCTTCACTGATGGGATTATACGGTCACTTATACGGACCGTATAATGTACCGTATAATGGACACAGAAGCAAGATGTTGAAGGGGTGATTTCATGGTCACTTATACAAACCGTATAAGTTTATACGGACCGTATAAGTGTCCGTATATTTTCCCGATGGGTCAGATTTTTAAGTTATTAAAAAGGGGACCAAGTTCATTACTTCATTTCATTTTTCACCCCTTCTCTCTAGAACTGTCTAGAACACTTCTCCCATAAAAATTCAAGAGATATTAGTGATCAACTACATCAAACCAAGTGAATCAAGTGTAAGAAACCCATTAAAGTTCATCCAAGACAAGAAATTCAAGTGAAGGTGAAACTAGGGTTTTGTTCAAGTGAAGTGTTTCCACCCAAGGTTCATTCTTACACCATCGAAGGTAAGCTTTATGGTATTTCCATGTTATTTAAGGTATTGAAAATTTGAAACACTTGGATTATAGAAGGAAATAGAAAACGGGTCATGAATGTGGGAATAGTGTCACTTTTGAGTAATAGTTGGATTGAGTCATGATTCTTGATGTGTTATGATTATAATCATTATATAAATGATATTGAGAACATGGGATAGACGTTGTATATGAATGAACGTAATCATGTGTTATGACCATGAATATGGATGATTGGAAGTGAATTGAGAAGTAAGGATAATGTAGGTGAATAAAGGCTATTGTTATGATGTTGTGAATGTTATTATTGATGTTTGGGAGTTGATATATGATATAGAGGAAGTCGTATAAATAAAGCAGATGCTGACCAATTTTCTCTAGCCTTAGTCATGTATGCTAAGCTATCGATTTTCTAATGATAGTATAACTCTAATGAAGGTAGAAACGTGAGCATTGAAGGGCCAACAATGTTACATCCCGTATTTTTGTACGTGAAGTTACATCATAAGTTAGTCACTTAAGCTCAAAGGACAGGATTATCTTTGAAGTTATAAGTGTTTATGTTATGTTTAACAAGTGATAAGCAAGTGTCGTGAAGGTTAGAGGTTAAAAGAATCGAAGAAAATAAGTTTTGTTGAGGTTCGACATTTATTTGAACGAAACACGATCCAAGTTGGACGAGGAAATTGAACCGCCCAACATGAGAAAATTTACCTGAGCACAGAGGATTTGGTCATATTCAAGCATGCAAATCAAGAGCTCGGTATATAAAAGGACAAGTCCTGAAATTATTTGAGACTTGGAATTGGGATGATAGTTATTGGGAGTAATATTTTGTGCGTTCTAAATGAGGCTACAGACTCGTACCATACTACATGGTCATGATAATGTGTATATGACGTGTGTTAAAAATGTTTATTATTTAAGTGAATTGAGATCAAGAAATTAATTATGTGTGTGGTTGTATGAGGAATTGTAGTGGGAGATTAAGGGAATAAATTAAATTTAGGTGGATGAGTAATAGAGGAAAACCCCTTTCCACATGGTAGCATAGCATGAGGTCTAGTGACTAACATATGTGTAAATATGGATGTGTGGTGGCTGCCTTCATAATATATTGACACCTTATGAAAGCAGTTAATAGAGTGGGTCCCTCTTTCAATATAAAAGGGATTAGTTTGGAGATCTAATATGATATAAGACAAATGTCTTGAAAGCAATATGGGCTGAACGTAGTAAAATATGCAGCCACACTTTCTTTTTTGGGAAAGTTGTTCTTGCACTTTGAGAAATTATACCTCCACTTTGGGTATACTTTTGGTCACCAAAATATCCCACCAACTTAAACTTTAGGGATAAGTATTTTTGAGAAAGAAAATATGGGCAGCAACGTTAGCTTGTCCGAAACCAAAATAGCAATGTTATTCAACTTAATTACGGGTTTTGCTCACCGCTTCAAACTCGTTGTTCCATTTTGTCGTGTTGTTGACTCTGAGCTTTTTTTGTAATGGAGTAAGGTGGTAGAAGATTATTTCTTGGCATATGAGGTAAGAATTCTCCTGTACTAGATATATTTAAAGTTCATTCAGGTCATAGCTAAATTGTGAGATGAGAACTATGGAATTAATGGCGGAAATCGGATATGTTGTTATTGTTGTTATCGTGCGGGCTTGAATATCATGGGAATTGGATGTAGTTATAGTTGTTGTTTTTGTTGTACAGTATATACATGAAAATAAAGAAGTGTATACAAGCGTTGGTATACAAATGTATATTGGGATATTTTGAGTTTATAATTGTGTAGTTTGTGCTTGGAAGTTAGAAGGAGGTAAATAGAGGTTGTTATTGATGTTGTTGATGTTATTTGTTGAGTTGGGGATGGTCATGAAATAGGAGAAATGTTGCCCAACTCTTTTTAGAGACTAGTTATCACTAATATACCTCGTATATTAGTATTCATTGAGTTAATAGACGTATTGTCATTGTTTAGGTTGAAGGGCTAATTGAGGCAAATTCATTATTAAGTGAATATTGGAGACAAGAGGTATGTTAAGGATAACCTTTTCTTCATTCTTTTGGCATGGTCTATATGCAAACAAAATATAACCAAACATTCCTCATAATGACTCTATTCCTAGAAGTGTTAGGAGCTTATGTCTTTGTTTCCCATATGATGATATTGATCATGTCTTGAGTTCCTAAGTCCTGAAGGAGCATATATATATATATATATATATATATATATATATATATAAGGTTTCATATTTTGTATACATTTTCATAAGGATTCTAATTCCCGAAGGGGGCATATGATAATAAGAAGATGTTCTTAACAAGGTAGGAAGGTAACGACTAGAAAGTCACTCTGAAGGGAGTTCCTAGTTTCATAAGTCTTGTCATGCACTATCTATACATACATATTTATATACTTAAGCATAATGATATTATGGGGCATAGGAAGGGCTATGGCGTTACATACGCAAACCACATGATCAGTTGATAAATGATGATTATGATGCCCAAGGAAAAAGATATGATATGATGCTCGCCGAAGCAAATGGGTAAAGGCATATATATACATACATATATGATATTCATGCATTGCATTGCATTTGCATCGCGTTCATTATATTCAGAAAGGTTGTATGCCCTATGGATGGACTATGATACACATAGGTGCACAATCATTCAGATGTGGTTATGCATACAAGAGTCGTAAAGGGACATATACGCTGGATTCTCATCAGTACAGTAGGTTATATATATATAAAGATGCATATGATTGTGCGTAAGAAGTTATAGTATCACACAACTTTTAGTCTTCAATGGTAAGTCAAAGGTTCACAGGTTGATGCTTATCCCTCTTAGTCTACAATATGATATTGTTATTATTATGTTTCATTCCGCCTTACAGACTCGGTACATTATTTCATACTGACGTCCCTTTGCCTGGGGACGCTGTGGTCATGCCCGCAAGTTAAGACAGTTGGACAAGAGAATCGTACTGATGAGGTTTGCCGAGTATCAACTTGAATTAGTGAGCTCCACTTCTTTCTGGAGCATTGCCGTGTCAATATGTCGTATATGTATTTCAGGTTATGGGGACGTCGGGGCCCTGTCCCAACTTATATGTATATATTACGGTTATGTATTCTTAGAGGCTTTGTAGACAAGTCATGCACATAGTGAGTCATATCATGTCAGTTGTAATATTGGCCTCGTAGGCCCTTGTACTTATACATATGTATGCCTTTGGGCTGTTGGTTATAGAAACGTACGTTGGCCTAGAAGGCCCAGTGTTTGTTATATATGATATCACCATGTTCACAGGTTGGCCTTGATTGTCTTTCGGGACATAGATGATACGAGTCATAGTTTGGTTCGCTCGGCCCTAAGTAGGTGTCGGGTGCCAATCACGCCTCTCCAAGGATGGGATGTGACAAACAAGGCCAAACACAACACTTGTACACTGACAGCTAGTCTGTAAGCCTCTAAGAGTACAATTATGTAACAAGTAGAAGGGACAGGGCCTCGACATACCCATATCTATATACATATATATGCATGCATCTCTATACACTGACTTTGACCGCAACTCCGAAGAATAAAGTGCAACAACCAATCGTTGACCTCTAGCATCCTACAGGAAAGTGCACCAACCTGTCTATCTGTACCTGTGGGCATGATCACAGCGCACAAAAGGCGTCTGTACGAAAGATGTACAAAATATGTAGCGCGGTAAGCATAAATGTAACATAAGCATAGGAAATTTAAATAATACGAGGAGAGATATAGAGGCAACCTGAACTCTGAAACAAGCCACTGAGGCAATCATAACCACAGAGTGAATATAATTGCATGCTCGTAAAAACCATACCTCACGGTGGAGGCTTATAACATATCATATCGTATAATAATATTTATCCCTCTGTGGGTTGAGCTCATCATCATATCATTATCTCTTCTCAACTGATCAGTGGCAATGCACAACTACGTGCCTACCCGACCGTCTATAATACAACTCGGTAAAGCAAGAAACATGCCTAGGTGCACATATAAATGCCTCCCCGACCGACTATATATATATATAAATATATATAAAAAAGTGCAATGCAAGATTGACCTCAGAAAAGATATCATAAGAAGAGTCGGAGTGACCTATTGTCATTACTCTCCGACTATCATTATTTTCGCTACATTCCTTATTCCTAGGAATTATGAAGATCATGTATAGAGAATATGAGAACTAAATGACATGGATTACACTTGATATAGAACGTACTCAAGGTAGGCTTTCCTTTATCTGGTTGAAACATCTTTAGCTCAATTTAACAATTAAGGCACTATAACAGACACTTTTCTTAAATGATGATCAATAAAGTAAAAGAAGGTAAGGCACTTGATGCTAATTAAATATGATATAACGATTAGCTCAGTCGAATGGGATCTTCTTGGTTCACTTAACGTAAAGGTTACTATAGCATACAACTTCCTCAATCAATAAGCAAGGAAGGTGTAGAATACGGGAAAGTATTGCCTTATAAGCTGTTTATAAGAAGAGTTAACGTTTAGCCTTTTTGGATTGTCATCGACGTATGTTAAGGCATGATCCTTCATACGATAGTAAACAGAACATGGAAACTTAAAGAGTTTCTTAGTACAAGCCATATGAGAAGTAGAGACTGACTTATTCTTCATAGAATATGATCGACTTGGGTTATCGGAATAACATTCAACGAAAAAAAGTGTTTGAGTTCTAGTCATGCCAAGAAAAAGGAGTGGAATTCCCTACATACCTTAATGACGATGTTTTCATGTTCCACGATTCCTTGAATTCTATTCGAGTGATTACCTGTAGAATACGAGCAATTCGAGATCAAATCCAAGTTCATAGCTTAACGAATTCTTCATTCATAGAGCAACTCATGGGCGCGAGTTTATAGACTCGTTTGTAGCTTATTTTCCCGTAATTCGCTACCAATTTCTACTATTCCGTATTGATCAGTTTTTCAGACTAGTATACCCAACGGGTCGTCATATGATTATATCAAGTTTCATAAATGTTTTGATATGCAAATTACATTAGTTTCCGCACTACTCTGCTCGTGCCTACTACTATGATATCGTTCGCCGGTTCCTGGGCCGGTTTTGTGATCGTGCGTATTATGATACATTCGCCAGTATGCTGTGTTACATTTCCCGAGACCTCGCCATAGGGCCGGGTACCGTTTATGGAGTTATGCTGTGATATGGCTTATGATATGTTGTGATGATGTGTTATGTTCGGGGTTGTACGGAGATTTGAAACCTTCTGGAGTTATGTTGTGTTGTGGCACCAGCGTCGGGGTGGTGACCACGTTCCTGAGCCTTATGCATGATTTTTATTTGCATTATATATATATATATATATATATATATACATATGCTTTCATATATATACATATGCTTTCAGCACAGACTTTGATATACCGGATCGGTATTTGCTTCCTGTACCTTTTATGTCAGTTATGGTTGGATTTCTGTACTCTATGCCTTACCTACTCAGTACATCTTTCGTACTGACCCCCTTTCTTCGGGGGCTGCGTTTCATGCCCGCAGGTACAGACATACGTGCAAGAGACCCGCCAGTGTAGGCTACATATTCTGCTATCTTGGATTGCTCCCTTTGATCCGGAACTCATCTTTTGGTATATATCTTTTGTGCATATGCTTCTGTATATTTGATTATTTGGGGTACGGCGGGGCCCTGTCCCGTCATATGTTTCCGTTTTGGTTTGTAAAGGCTTGTAGTCATATATGTGGGTCGTGGGTCCTATGTGTGTTCGTTTTGTTTCTGATTTGCGTCTTAATGCGGTCCCGTCTATTATGGCGGCCATAACGGCCCATATGTTTGTATATGTATATATATGTTCGGCGATGTGTATTCCGCTGTCCCTTTTGGATTTGATATGATATTTTTGCACGCGAGACCGCTTAAGATGATATTTGATTTCAAATCTATTTAAAAATGATTAATATGAAATCTGAATTAAAGTAGAATATGATGAGTTAGTATGAAAGTCTGTTTGGGGTGTCCAAATAGGGCACTCGTCGCGGTCTACGGAGCTAGGTCGTTACATACTCCTCCTCATCACTATGATTCCATCCATATTATCACAGCCCAAAACAACACAATAAATCAACACAAAATAGGCCAACAACAACACTAGTATCATAAGAGTTCTTTAGAGTTAAAGAAGGCTTGTTCTATGGAATTTTCATCCATTTTCTAGATTTAAAAACTTGTAAATCTTAAAGGGATAAAGAGGAAGTTGAAATACACCCTATATGATGAAGAATACCCTACAACATAAGTAACTTCAACATGAAGTTTTCCTTCATAAATCGAAATAACGAAAAACTCTCGATTCTATGATGATTACGTGATGCCGCACGTTCTAATCACTTGATTACCCCTTTGATTTGCTTAAGATTGATAGGAAATTAGTTTGAGGGAGCTTAAGGGTGATTAGGGTTCATAAGATGAAGAAAAGTCGTTTTGGGGATCTTTTATACATGTTGAAATATGTTGCCACCAACTAAAGTTCACTGTAAAGTGGCAGTTTGCATCCTCGGACGAAAATGTGAATATCTCTCTACTGCAAAGTCATATCAAGAAACATTAAATGTGATGGAAAATAGACTCGTAGGCCTTCCATTTGGTGGGTGTATCACCCCGTAACTCCAAGTATATTGAGAGAAAAGCTCTGCAACATCTAATCTATAATTCAGCAAATTTAAAAACATAACTTGTGACGACCTTTGTCGACTTTCGTTCTTACAACCGCTTGACTTCCAGACATAAAAAACGACTAATATACAATTCAATACTTCATATCATTACTTTATTAGTATGTGAAGTACATCTAAGATCACCCAGACGTACGAGTTATCATATTCCCAACTTGTCGACTTTTGACGAAACTCATCCTTCTTTGATTTATTCACCCTCCAAACCTTCCGCCACTTATTAATATTTATAGATTCTTATAACCATTTATATTAATAAGGTCAATCCCTTTTTAACCTCAAAATAATTTCTTTTGAACTTGCGTCGACTAACTCATGATGCGATTTTAACGTGAACATTGGTCCTCAAATGTTGAGGGATATTCTGACTCTCGGGATTTCCAAAAATTTTGGCCACACAACTGTATAAAATGTTGAGGGATATTCTAACTCTTGGTCCTCTGTAAATATGACTGTCCAAAACCTGTCAAACAACCCAAGTAAATGTCCAAAGCCACACAGGGCCACACAATAATATAACAATATCAATTTGACTCATCACGACCGTTTATTTATACATAAGTCATAATAGATTAGCCATAAGTTACCTCAACCGTCATTTGTTGAAGTATACAACATACTGACCATATCTGTCTGAACAATAAAATCTAACAAGTTATATGAAAATTCAATATATATATATAACTAGAAAGGAGGTATTGTATCGCACGAGCGTTAACATGAATCTAAAGTTTGAAATCAATGGGGATATTTAGTCTTCCTATATTTCTTTGCCTTTTAGGTGGTCCCTTTAAAGTTATTGATTTATCAGAATACTTTTAATAGAAGCTATTTCTTGGTCTATACCTGTTACACCTTGAAAATTTTCGCGTCGATTGTGTTGTAAGTAAACTAACGTAAGCTCGGAGAGATCATGGAACCCTTATAAGGTTAAGGAATACTCTTAACAAGTGTTAAGCGAGTGTCTAAAGGTTCCGGGATCAACCAAATCGAAGAAAATAAGTTTGTCGAAAATATGAAAAAAAAAGGTTGGCAGAATTTTGGACAGAAATTTTTGGTCAATTTTAAGGGGTATATCTCCGGGTATATCAGGGGTTTTGAGGTGTTTCAAGAGCCTAAAATCAAATTCTTCGAGTCTAGTTTCCAACGCAACAAACCGTTCATCAATACGACATTGAAGTAGGGAATTATGGGTGTTTTAAAACGAACAGCCAGAGAAGTACGAACCTAGGAGAAAAATTCGGGAAACTCACTTAAAAGCCCACTTATGTGGTGACCCAGCCCAATTCGAGCTTGGCACCTATAAAAGGGACTCTACACTTCATTTCAATCATTTTTCTTCAACTCCAAAACCCTCTAGATGTCACGACTCAACCAGAGGGCCATGACGGGCACCCGGAGCTAACATACCGAGCACTTTTAAGCATACATCTCATAATCATTTCTGGGTGGACTATAAAGAGAGCTCACAGATTTCATAATCGTTAAGTACATATATCGCAACATAACGGCACATCTCTATATAATCCTCAACAACAATGCCCATCTTCACCAGCCGACAAAGCTACTAAAATATTATACAATAATATAAATTGGTAGAGTTATGAAATGTCTAACTATACACACATGTCTACGAGCCTCTACATAGGATACAAGTGACCATAAATACCAATACCAATAGATTGCAACTCCAAAGTAAGTGGAGTTCTCCTGAGAATCCGCTGATAAAGCACCTACGGATCTAGTCCGTCTTCCTGCTTACCTGCTAGCATGAGCGCAGCGTCCACAAGAAAGGACGTCAGTACAAACAGTGTACTGAGTATGTAAGTCATGAATAACAACATAACAAGAAATATGGAACATAACATGAGATAAGGATAACCTGTATATCTGACTGCTTCTTAAGGCGGATACCATACATGCTTAACTTTCTTTTAAAAACAGCATTCCATATATATATATATAAATAATAGTGCTGCGGAACGTGCAACCCGATCCATAAATATTTTATATTGCTGCGGAACGTGCAGCCCGATCCATATATCATATCATCATTATATATATAAATAAATTGACACTGAACGAACGGCCTAATCCATTTATCCATATATTCCGCGTCTGGGACGATATCCAGCTGATCAGGTGGTTATGCGTATATAACGCCTCACCTTTCCCCATACCCCATATATACATCATATGCATATATAATACAAGTAGCATGCATGAGAGCCCAAATAAAAGCTACAACTTTGTCGGAGTGACGTAAGGTCGATAACCTCCGATTTATATTATGGAGCAATCATCATCGCTATATCTCACCTCGAAGGAACAATTATCATAAGGTGAGATCAACAACAATGAATAGAATCAAGAAATTCATGAAATAAACCCAATAATCTCATAATTGCATCAAAACCATAAGCTTTGGAATCTCCAAAAATGGAATCATCATCATCACCATCATCATGGAACATACTTATCTTTAGCATCATAAGAACCTTGAAAATCATAAACTTCTAGCTTTTTAGGGATAAGGATGTTATGGAAAAGATGTATGGGTTCATAGAGAAGAGAATCATGCCTTTAGAAAGAAAGGGGACTAGCCTTAGATACCTTTCTGGTCTCCTTAACTACTTAACTCTTATCCTCCCAAGCTCGTTATCTACATTCAAGAGAATTCATATTATTGTTAGGCTTATCGTCATATGCTTATCTTAAGACTTCAAATTAAACCCCTTTTGAATCTGGTGAAATTCGAGCAGTATCTCCCCTGTATCTTCTACTCCCTCCAATCTTCAAAACAACTCCCAAAGCACAATAAAACATCAACAATTCCATAATCAAAAGATTACATTCAAACTATACTCAATTCAATCCCAAAACTTCTTTTCATAATTAATCGATAACAACAACTTTATACAACCCCTTATATACTCGTATACGAAAATTCCTTAACATCATTATTATCCCTCATAACATGATTATGCTCAAAACATACTAATCATTATAACTCAAGTTAATTCACAACTCAAAATATCATCAATTGCGTATTTGAACTTTTCCTCTAATTTCCTTCTTCTCAAATCTTAACATAATTACCAAACAAACACATAAACATGAAACTAATATGAAATATTACCTCTAAGTTCAATAACACTTCAATTCCATGGTTTCTCCATCTTAATAATACTCACCCAAATATCTTCAAGAAGAGGAGACAAGTGTAGACCTTACTTGGAAACCCTTAATCACTTTAATCTTCACTTTGATCCTTGGTTTAGGCTTGGAAATATGTCAGAATATGTTTGGAGAGATTTCTAGGACTTCCTAGGACTTGGGGATTTGCTAAAAAATGAAATACAAATGACTAAAATTGTCATATAGACTTGTAGGAATATATGTGCATGTTGTAGAAGTTGGAAGAAGGTTCTAGAGGATTTGGGATAAGTTTAGAGAGGTTTGGAGATTCGATGAATGTTGAGGGAGATTCTAGAGAGGTGTGGAGATGAGAAATGGTGAAAAATGAGATGAGTTAGATGACTTAAGGGGTATATATAGTAGTCCACTTCGGTTTTGGGCTAATGGGCCGAAATTGTTGGGCCTTTTTAACTGGCTTCTAGAATTTCTGCGTAAGTTCGCGGGCTTCTGACAGTCTGTTTTAAAATTCCCATAACCCCCTACTCCGATGTCGTATTGACGAACTGTTTGTTGCGTTGGAAACTACACTCAATGAACTGCATTTTAGGCTCTTGAAACACCTCAAAACGCGTAATATACTAGGAGATATACCTCTCTAAAGTTGACCCAAAATTTCATTCCAAAATTCTGCCAAATTTTTTCAAATTTTCGACAAACTTATTTTCTTCGATTTGCTTGATCCCCAAATCTTTCGAAACTTTTCATATATGACATTTATCATTTATTATACTTGATAATATGCATTTCCTTTGGTTCCAAGGTTGTCCTTCCCGGTTATGACTTACGAGATTGTAATTCATTCTTTATTTCATTGTTACGTACTTCACACAGCTTGTACCTTCCAAAACTTCATGGGATGTCACCGACACTCCATTAATACGGTGAAATACGTGGCGTGCTCATGCTCTAAAAGTGCTAAGTAACATCCTTCCCCCCTTAGAAACATTCGTCCTCGAATGTTGTAGCTTGCGAGCTTTCGATGCTGTCATTAATTTCTTGAAACGGTTATCCTCCTTTAGTTCCTGATCTCCATGCTCTCATACTATGGGCTCATTAGTCTTCTTTCATATTCTCCCTATTATTTGTCGAACTCATTCATTAGTTCCATATCCTCATGTTGTTATGTATGTATGTACCAAGTGATCGACTGATAACTAGCTACCGTCCTGGGACCTGTTGCCATTAAGATGGTCTTAAATCATGATTGCTATGGCTCCCTACCGATCTGTGAGAACTCTTAATTGTTGTACTATTTTGCCTTGCTCCTTATTTCTCTACTAGTAGAAAAACTCTCTTGTTCAGATATGACACCTTTCCTTGCTTGCTTCTCTGGTGCTATTTTAGATCATCCCTTTTTGTACTAGTCGGCCTTATATACATACCATATCATCTCCTTTTAATTCCTTGGTCGGACTCTTTAATTTTTTACAATATCATCATAGTTCCATCTATGGCAGTGCCCAGATGATTTGCAATAGCATTTCCTTGCTAGTGACTATTATTCTCAGTGATTATTTTATGTGAGATTGTCCCTTTTACTTATTCCTGGTCAGCATATTTAGTTGTAACCAAAATTTCTTCGGTGTGAGTGATTCGAATCATCGCCCAGAACACAATGTATCGCGTTGACGAAACTTATCCTCTTTGATTTCCTAAACCTTCATACACTAGTCATGCCTTCTTTTTCACATTTTTCTCATAATATACTTGCATTCAGTCTATTCTCACTTTTCTTTAGCGCATTCTTGATATATCGGTTGATCTCAAATTTTGGCTCCTTCAAGCCAGTACGTTTCCCTCTTTTTTGAACTTGGGAATACTGTAGTTCATCTTAGAACTGAATTTGTTCTTCCCCCCTTTCAAAGGATGTTATCATATACCCGTAACCTTTGAGTATTAACCGTCTTTGATAGTCATCTGGCCGACCTTAGCGATCCTTCAACTCCTCTATTCCATATAATGCCGGAGTTCTTTTCATCGCATGGTTTAACTTATTTCCTTTTTGCTAGTTAAGTTTTTGTATCAAATGAAAATGCTTATACATATCGGATACAATTTAGATGCCTTTCATGACTAGTAATCCTCTAGGCTAATGAATTCAAGGGGACATCGGAATTCCTTAGGCCCCTTATGGAGTGTCCAACTATACCACACTCCTTTAGCCTTAGTCTTCCTCCATGACTACCTTTTTAATATCCTTGAAATTCTCCTTGCTCTAGGTTTCCAATTCTGATTTATGTCTATACTATACAATTAAAAGTTGATATTCCACACCATCCATTCCCACGACTCGTCCTTTCATTAGCTTATCTCATTTTGTCCCGTAATTCTTCTTAACTACTTGTTTGCGTCACAACTAGGCATCATAGTCCTTCTAGTGTCCCATATTTCTTGTTATGTTGTTATTCATGCCTTCCATACTCAGTACACTGTTCGTACTGACGTCCTTTCTTGTGGACGCTGCGCTCATGCCCGCAAGTAGGCAGGGAGACGGACCAGATCCGTAGGTGCTTTATCAGCGGATTCTCAGGAGCACTCCACTTATTTCGGAGTTGCAGTCTATTGGTAGTGGTCTTTATGGTCACTAGTATCCTATGTAGAGGCTCGTAGACATGTGTGTATAGTTAGACATTTCATAACCCTACCGGTTCAAATTGTTGTATAATATTTTAGTAGCCTTGTCGGCTGGTGAAGATGGGCATAGTTGTTGAGGATTATATAGAGATGTGTCGTTATGTTGCGATATATGTACTTACCGATTATGAAATCCATGAGCTATCTTTATGGTCCACCCAGGAATGATTATGAGATGTATGCTTAGCGGTGCTCAGTATGTTTTCTCTGGGTGCCCGTCATGGCTCTCTGGTTGGGTCATGACAAGAGGGACTAGCCTTAAATACCTTTTTGGTCTCCTTAACTACTTAACGCTTATCCTCCCAAGATCGTTATCTACATTCAAGAGAATTCATATTATTGTTAGGCTTATCGTCATATGCTTATCTTAAGACTTCAAATTAAACCCCTTTTGAATCTGGTGAAATTCGAGCAGTATCTCCCCTGTATCTTCTACTCCCTCCAATCTTCAAAACAACTCCCAAAGCACAATAAAACATCAACAATTCCATAATCAAAAGATGACATTCAAACTATACTCAATTCAATCCCAAAACTTCTTTTCATAATCAATCCATAACAACAACTTCATACAACACCTTATATACTCGTATACGAAAATTCCTTAACATCATTATTATCCCTCATAACAAGATTATGCTCAAAACATACTAATAATTATAACTCAAGTTAATTCACGACTCAAAATATCATCAATTGCATATTTTAACTTTTCCTCCAATTTCCTTGTTCTCAAATCTTAACATAATTACCAAATAAACTCATAAACATGAAACTAATATGAAATATCACCTCAAACATAAATAAAACTTCAATTCCATGGTTTCTTTACCTTAAAAATACACACCCAAACATCTTCAAGAAGAAGAGACAAGTGTAGACCTCACTTGGAAACCCTTAACCACTTTAATCTTCACTTTGATCCTTGGGTTAGGCTTGGAGATATGTTGGAATATGTTTGGAGAAGTTTCTAGGACTTCCTAGGACTTGGGGCTATGCTAAAAAATGAAATAAATAACCAAAATTGTCATATAGACTTGTAGGAATATATGTGCATGCTGTAGAAGTTGGAAGAAGGTTCTAGAGGATTTGGGATAAGTTTAGAGAGGTTTTGGAATGTTGTGGGAGATTCTAGAGAGGTGTGGAGATGAGAAATAGTGAAAAATGAGATGAGTTAGATGACTTAAGGGGTATATATAGTAGTCCAATTCGGTTTTGGGCTAATGGGCCGAAATTGTTGGGCCTTTTTTAACTGGCTTCTAGAATTTCCGCATAGGTTCGAGGGCTTCTGACAGTCCGTTTTAAAATACCCATAACTCCCTACTCTGATGTGGTATTGGCAAACCGTTTGTTGCGTTGGAAACTACACTTGACGAAATGCATTTTAGGCTCTTGAAACATCTCAAAACTCCTGATATACTAGGAAATATACCTCTCTGAAGTTGACCCAAAATTTCTGACCAAAATTCCGCCAAATATTTCCAAATTTTGGACAAACTTATTTTCTTCGATTTGTTTGATCCCGGAACCTTTAGACACTTGCTTAACACTCGTTAAGAGTATTAATTAACCTTATAAGGGTTCCATGACCTCTCCTAGCTTACATTAGTTTACTTACAATGCAAATGGCGCCAAATTTTTTCGAGGTGTAACATTCTTCCGCCCTTGGAAACATTCGTCCTCGAATGTTGTAGCTTGTGAGCTTATGATGCTATCGTCAATTTCTTGAAATGGTTGTTCTCCTTTAGTTCCTAATATCCATGCTCTTATTCTATGGGTTCATTAGTTTTCTGTCATATTCTCCCAATTCTTTCTCGAACTCATTTATTAGTTCCATATCCTCATGTATGTACCTAGTGGTCAACTGATATCTAGTTACCGTCCGGGGACCTGTTTCCATTAAGATGGTCCTAACTCATGATTGCTACGGCTCCCCGCCGATATGTGAACACTCACAATTGTTTTACTCATTTGCCTTGCTCCTTATTTCCCCACTAGTAGACAAATTCTCTTATTCAGATATAGCACCTTTCCTTGCTTGCTTCTCTGGTGCTATTTTAGATCATCCCTTTTTGTACTAGTCTATCTTATATACATGTCATATCATCTCCTTCTAATTCCTTGGTCGGACTCTTTAATTCCTTACAATATCATCATAGTTCCATCTATGGTAACGCTAAGATGATTTGCAATAGCATTTCCTAGCAGATGACTTATTATTCTTAGTGATTATTTTAATTCAGATTGTCTATCGAGACATCTTTTCAAAATAATTCCACAACAACAACCTCAACACAATCCCTTATATACGTGTATATAATACTTCCACATCATCATTATTATCCCTCGTAGTAAAATTATACTCATAACATACTAATAATTCCAGCTCAAGCTAATTTACAACTCAAAATATCATCAAATTCATATTTGAAAATTTCCTCCAATTTTCTCTCCTCAGATCTTTACATAATTACAACATAAACTTATAGACATGGCGTCATGACCCAACTAGATGGCCATGATGGGTACCCGGAGCTAGCATTCCGAGCACCACCTGTCAGACTTATCATCAAACTCAACCTGAACATACATCATTCCCAACACAAGCTTATCATGAAATGATCTTCGAATAGCTCTCAAACATAAATATACATAAGCTCATGAGGCTACAAAATGAAATACAAGATGTACACTAAGAAGATCACTAAACGTCTACTACCCACACATATGTATCTGCGAGCCTCTAACTAGAGTACTGAAATCATAAGGACGGGACAGGACCCCGCCATGCCCGAAATATGTACAGAAAAGAATATATAATAAACGGCAACTCCGAAGTAGTGGAGTTCTCCTGCAAATCTGTTGAGTAAGCTCCTAAGCATCCGTGCCGTCTCACTGTCTACCTGGGGGCATGAACGCAGCGTCCATAAAAGAAAGGACGTCAGTACGTACAATGTACTGAGTATGTAAGGCATGTATAACAGCATAAGCAAGAAATAGGAGAACATAAAATGAAGAGATAACCTATAACTGATTGCCTCTTAAGGCAGAGTCATGCATGCTAACTCTTACCTTTAATCAATATCATAAACATATGCATATACATAAACTGCTTATCATCATCAGCTCGCGTCCGGGGTAACCATCTCATGCCGCCCACTAGTGGTGACTGCCCGGCCAACTAGGCACGGAGTTATCCATAAGCCGCCCACTTACGCCCAGCATAGTGGTGTCTGCCCGGCCAACAAGGCACGGTGTAATTATCATCATATACATAACATAAAGCATGCATGAGAGCTCAAGTAAAAGCCATAACTCTATCGGAGTGACGTAAGGTCAGTAACCTCTGATTATATTATGGAATAATCATCATCGCTATGTCTCACCGTGAAGGAACTAATATCATGAGGTGAGACTACAACAAGGAGTAACATCAATGAAATCGTAAGATAAGATTATCAAGCTCATCATAGCATCATCTCATAAGCTTCGGAATCTCCAGAAATAGCATCATCATCATCATTATCATGGAACATATCTCATCTCTAGCTCATAAGAAACTCTTAAGAATCATGAACTCTCAACTTCTGGGATGTAAGAAGGTCATGGAAATATATGGAAAGTGGTAATATAAGAGTCATGCCTTTATGAAGGAAAAGGACTTGCCTTACATACCTATTACGTCTGCTTAACGACTAAAGATTCTCCTTCCAGTCACACAGCTCTACATTCAAGAGAATTCATACTAAAGTAGATCATTTAAAACATGCTTAAGTCTAAACTAAAGCGACTAAGATCTAACGAAAATTGGGCAGCATTTCCTTTGTTTCGACCACATTCTTCATATAATAAACAACTCCCAAATAGCAATAGAAGCACTCATAATATCATAATCAATAGATTTCTCAAGTTAAACATTGTTCACTTCTCAAATTCACTTTCAAACTCATCCATAACAATGACTACAATACAACACCATACTCATTCTTCTCATAATACTTCCTCTATGATATTAGCATCATTCATAACAATATTATGCTCATCTCATACTAAGGATCATGACTCAAATTAACTTACTACTCAAAATACAATTATTTCCATATTTGAGCTCATATTCTACTTTCTTCTCCAATCCAAGTCTTTCAACCACTCAATACTTTTAATAACATGAAATAGATGTAAAACTCACCTTTGATTATGTAGGAATGATATTTGGATGAAGATACTTCACTTGAGAAATCCCAACTTCAATCCCAAAGGAAAGCTTGACTTCCACAACCCTAGTGAGCACCCATACACTTGATTCTACTAATTCTTGGTGTTTAATCTTTGATTTCTCTTGGATATGTGTTAATATGGTGTATGGAATATTCTAGGGGTTTCAAGAGTGATGGAGAAGATGAGAAATGAGAAATTAGAACTTGGTTCCTCTTTTTATAAAAAAATAAAAGCTGCCCGACATGGTTTATACAGACACTTATACGGTCCGTATAACTTGTACGGTCCGTATAAGTGACCGTATAATACAACCAGGGAGTGATCCTTCTCTGGACGACCGTATAAGTGGTCGTATGACTCACATTATTCCGAAATTGTTCCCGTCGCTTCGTTTGACTTCTAATATTTGTGGAACCTTCTTGGAACTTGTATAATACTTCACTAATCATATAGGAAGCTCTGTAACTTCTCCTCAAGACATTACTAACTAATCATTAACTCGATAACTCGCGAAACCTTCCCAAACACAACTTATACTTCCCTTCCTTCGACGAACTTAGTTTCACCGAGTCACATGACTTCAAAATCTTGGCGTATACACTTTAAAGCTATCAAGTACTCTCCTTAAGGCCATATGGACTCCGTGTTCCCCTTAAGCTTGCGTTAGTCTTTTCACAGCTTAACATAGGAAATGTCCTAGGTGTAACATTCTCCCCCCGCCCCCCCTAAGAACATTCGTCCCCGAATGTTACGTTCTCGGGGATTCTACAAAAAATTTGCTAGAGTTTTCCTTGTAATATGGCACTACCATCCTATCACAACAACCCAAAATAACATTGCCTCACAGGGATACAACAACAATGGCAAGAAAACATGGCCACACACGACCAAAAACATCAAAGAAAACATCACATACCTTAGGACAATGACGTCTCATCTTGAATTTCGTCCTGAACTTCTTTTGGGGAAGGAAATAAATGTGGATATCTAGATTTCATATCTTCTTCTGCTTCCCAAGTCATCTCTTCTCTATTGTTATTTCTCCACAGGACCTTAACTGCAGCTATGTCTTTAGTTCTGAGTTTCCGCACTTGCCTATCTAATATGGCAATGGATACTTCTTCATAAGCCAATTTCTCAGTAATTTGAACATCATCTATAGGCACGATTCTAGAAGGATCTCCATCACATTTATGGAGCATCGACACATGAAAAACTAGATGGACTGACTCCAATTCTGAAGGTAGATCTAATTCATAAACCGCTTGGTCTACTTTGCGCACAATCCTATAAGGCCGAATAAATCGGGGACTAAGCTTCCCCTTCTTACCAAATCTCATTGCACCTTTCATTAGCGACACTTTAAGGAATACCCAATCATTAACTTAGAATTCCAAGTTTCATCGATGATTGTCCGTATAAGATTTCTGGCGACTCTGGGCTGTCAACAATCGGTCTCTGATAAGCTTGATCTTTTCCAACGCTTGCTGACTCAATTCTGGACCTATTAGTTGTGTCTCTCCTACTTCAAACCATCCAATTGGCGATCTACACTTCCTTCCGTATAAAGCTTCATACAGGGTCATCTGGATGCTGGAATGATAACTGTTGTTATAGGCAAATTTAATAAGCGGCAAATGATCATCCCAATTACCTCTGAAGTCTAATATACAAGCCCGCAGCATATCTTCCAAGGTTTGAATAGTGCGTTCAGCTTGTCCATCCATCTGTGGGTGAAATGTTGTGCTGAGTCTCACTTGAGTTCCCAAACCTTCTTGAAAGGACTTCTAGAATTTGGCTGTAAATTGTGCCCTTCTATCTGTGATAATGGACACTGGGACACCATAAAGTCGCACTATCTCTCGAAGATACAACTTTGCATAATCTCCTGTTGAGTATGTAGTCCTGACTGGTAGGAAATGTGCTGACTTCGTGAGTCTGTCAACAATCACCCATATGGAGTCATGCTTACGCCGAGAACTGGGAAAACCTATAATAAAATATATGTTGATCACTTCCCATTTCCAGGTTGGAATTTCCACAGCTTGCAGCAGTCCTCCTGGTTTTTTATGCTCAATTTTCACTTGTTGGCAATTTTGACATTGAGCTACCAATATATCTTTCTTCATGTCGTCCCTCCAATACATTGACTTGAGATCATGGTACATCTTTGTCGCTCTTGGATGAACGGAATAGCGGGAATAATGGGCTTCTTCCAGAATTTGGCGGTGTACTCCTGCAACATCTGGAACACATAGCTTGCTTCGATACCTGAGAATCCCATCAACAGAAATCTCAAATGGTGATTTCTTCTTCTAGGGAAGTGTATCTCGGTAATAACTCAACTTGGGATCTTCATATTCGCTTTTTCATTTCCATGTCTAGGAATGAAACAACTGGATTGTGAACAACAACTCCTGCATCTCCTGAGTCTATTAAGCGGACTCCTAGGCTAGCTAACTGGTGGAGCTCACGAACTAATTCTTTCTTTTTCGGCTAAACATCACATAAACTTCCCATAGATTTACAGCTAAGAGCGTCGGCGACCATATTCGCTTTCCCGGGATGATATAAAATACTCACCTCATAGTGTTTCAATAGTTCTAACCATCGCCTCTGCCGTAGATTCAACTCCCTTTGCTTAAAAATGTACTGGAGACTCTTGTGATCGGTATAAATATCAACGTGAACACCATACAAGTAATGTCTCCATATCTTTAGTGCATGAATAACTGCAGCTAATTTAAGATCATGGGTCGGATAATTCTTCTCATGTGTCCGCAACTGCCTGGAAGCATAGGCAGTAACCCTACCGTGCTGCATCAACACAGAGCCCAACCCAACACCGGAGGCATCACAATAAATAACATAGCCTTCCGATCCATATGGAAGTGTCAGAACAGGGGCTGAAGTCAATCTCTATTTCAATTCCTGGAAACTGCACTCACAAGCATCGGTCCATTGAAATTTTGCTGATTTCTATGTTAGCTTCGTCAATGGCACCTAAATAGAGGAAAATCCTTCCACAAATCTTCTATAATAACCTGCTAATCCGAGAAAGCTATGGACTTCTGTAGGCGCGGCCTCAATTTTTTGAGTATCCACTCGGATGCCGTCAGCCGTGATAATATGGCCCAGAAAAGTTATAGAATTCGGCCAAAACTCACATTTTTGAAAATTTTGCATATAATTCTCGAGTCCGAAGAATTCCAAGGACAGTACGTAGATGATCTGCATGCTCTGCTTCTGACTGATAATATACCAAGATGTCATCGATGAACACCATCACAAATAGATCTAGAAAAGGCATGAATACATTATTCATCAAATTCATAAACACTGCTGGAGAGTTAGTCAAACCAAATGACATTACCCAAAATTTATGATGACCACATCTAGTTCTAAAAGCCGTTTTCGGAATGTCTTCTTTTTTGACCCTCACTTGGTGATATCCTAATCTTAGATCAATCTTTGAAAACCACTTAGCACCCTGCAATTGATCAAACAAATTGTCGATTCTTGGAAGTTGAGGGCCACTTCAACAGCCTATAGTCAATGCATATTCGTAAAGAACCATCTTTCTTTCTTACGAACAAGACAGGTGCTCCCCATGGCGATGAGCTGGGTCTAATAAATCCCTTCTCGAGCAAATTCTTTTGTTGTTCCTTTAGTTTTTTCAATTCTGCAGGAGCCATTCTGTAAGGAGGAATAGATATGGGTTCGGTGTCCGGCAACACATCAATAGTAAAATCAATCTCCCGTTCCGGTGGAAGACCTGGAAGTTCGTCTGGAAATACATCCGGAAACTCATTTACTACCGGGACGGATTGAAGAGTCGGTGGATTTGCTTCGGTGTCATGAACCTGGACTAAATGGTAAATATAGCCTTTTGAAATCATCTTCCTCGTTTTGAGATAGGAAATAAACCTACTCTTAGAGACGCTATATTACCTTTCCATTCAAGCACTGGTTCTTCTAGGAATTAGAATCCAACCATATTCGTTCTGAAATCAACATTAGCATAAAAGGAGGCTAGCCAACCCATGCCCATAATAATATCAAAATCCACCACTTTCAGCTCAATCAAATCAGCTTTAGTCTGTCGAGCACGTACCCCAATCACGCAATTTCTATAGACCTGTCTAGCCATTACCGGGTCACCAACAGGGGTAGACACCTCAAAAGTTTTAATTGGCTGGGGTTTCACCCCAACACGATCAGCAATATACAAAGTAATATACGACAAAGTAGAACCCGGATCAAGCAATGCATAAACATCATGAGAGAATACTGATAGGATACGTGTGACAACGTCAGGGGAGGACTTAAGATCCTATCGTTCGGCCAATGCATAAATACGAGGCTGAGGGCCACTCGAACTGGATACTACCCCTCTGCCCCTACCACGTCCTGCTGAAGTCTGGGGAGTCTGCCCTACAGGGCGCATGGACAAAGAAGAACCGGCTACTGATCCTGTAGGCTGGGCCCCAACTCTACCACTCATCGATAGACAGTCACGCATCATATGCCCCGTCTGACCACAGGCATAACAAGCATCTGAGCCTCGGTGACACTGACCTGAATGTAATCTACCACACTTGCTGCATCGCGGTACCGGTGGTCTCCTCTGACTAGGATCACCTCCAAACTGAGGACCCGAAACCCTCGAACTCTGACCCGGGCAACAATAAATGGGGCGGTCAAATATCCTACCCACAAATCGAGGAGGTGCACTAGCTGTAGACTGGCCCGAATATCTGGAATGCGATTGCCTCTAGCCCCCTCTATACTCACTACTAGCACTGGCAGATCTAGCCCTCTTACTATGCCCTCTGTCCATACAACCTTTGCGGCTGCTGCTGCTCATCCAAATTTTGGGCATGGGCCTGAATACGGGAAATGTCCATCCCCTCCTGGAGTGAAGCTATCAAACAATCTTTGGTCAAATGTGGCCCTAAGCCACTCACAAATCTGTGCATCCGGTCTCCTATATCGGCTACCATGGCCGGAGCATACCTAGCCAATGAATTAAAATGGAGACTATACTCCCAAGCACTCATATTTCCTTGCTTCAGATTCAAAAACCTGTCAGATGGCCCGACGGACCTCAGGTGGCAAATAATGGCGGATGAAAGCATCCACGAATTCCTGCCATACCGGGGGAGGTGCATTTTCCTTCCTCGAAGATATCCAATTATTATACCATAGAATAACTACATCCCACAATTTATAGGACGCTAACACCACTAACTCTGTATCGAAAGCATGTATTATTCTCAGCATCCTCTGTATCTCATCTATAAAGCCCTGTGGGTCTTCATCCGGCTTTGACCTGAAAAATTCTGGAGGATTCAAATGCATAAAATCACGGGCTCTGGCACTAGCCGCTCTGTCACCTAGACCCATATTCTGCCGCTGAGCTTGAGCGACAACTAGTTGTGTCAGTAATTGAATAGCCTCGGTCATCTGCTGGCCCGAAGCAAATGGTCGAGGTACTGGAGGCACTAGAGCTGGAGCTGAGGCCCCTTCAGGCTCCTCTAAAATAGGTGGAGTATGGGAAATACGAGATGGAGCCTCATCATGAGACTCTCCCTCCCCTATATGTACCGGGGACTCCCGCTTAGTCCGCCTCCCTGACACTGTCTTGCCCTTCTGGGCAGCTTTTGCTTTCCTCTTCACAGGCATAGCTGAAATCATAACGTACAATTAGAGAGAAAAGAGGAATCTTACATTATAGCTCTATGGAACGATCTATGAAGAACAAGGACGGTTATTATTCCTAAATGCCCCGCAGCCTCTTGTTTATAAGTGTGGCGCGCTTCACACCCATAAATAAGACTTTACTGGACACGGCTCGTAAACACACCCTAGGACAGAACCGCTCTGATACCACTTCTGTCACGACCCAACTAGAGGGCCATACCGAGAACCACCTGTCAGACTTATCATCAAACTCAACCTGGACATACATCATTCCCAACAC
Source organism: Lycium barbarum (assembly GCF_019175385.1). Taxonomy (NCBI): domain Eukaryota; kingdom Viridiplantae; phylum Streptophyta; class Magnoliopsida; order Solanales; family Solanaceae; genus Lycium; species Lycium barbarum. The sequence goes on along the minus strand of NC_083338.1, from coordinate 86,280,462 downwards.
AAGCTTATCATGAAATGACATCGAATATCTCTCAAACATAAATCTACATAAGCCCACGAGGCTACAAAATGAAATACAAGATGTACACTAAGAAGATCACTAGACATCTACTACCCACACATATGTATCTGCGAGCCTCTAACTAGAGTACTGAAATCATAAGGACAAGACAGGACCCCGTCATACCCTAAATATGTACACAAAAGAATATACCAATAAGCGGCAACTCTGGAGTAGTGGAGTGCTCCTGCAAATCTGCTGAGTAAGCTCCTAAGCATCCGTGCCGTCTCCCTGTCTACCTGCGGGCATGAACGCAACATCCATAAAAGAAAAGACGTCAGTACGTACAATGTGCTAAGTATGTAAGGCATGTATAACAGCATAAGCAAGAAATAGGAGAACATAAAATGAAGAGATAACCTGTAACTAATTGCCTCTTAAGGCGGAGTCATGCATGCTAACTCTTACCTTTAAGCAACATCATAAACATATGCATATACATAAACTATTTATCATCATCAGCCCGCGTCCGGGGTAACCATCTCATGCCGCCCACTAGTGGTGACTGCCCGGCCAACTAGGCACAGTGTTATCCATAAGCCGCCCACTTACACCTATCTTAGTGGTGTCTGCCCGACCAACAAGGAATGATGTAATTATCATCATATACATAACATAAAGCATGCATAAGAGCTCAAATAAAAGCCATAACTCTATTGGAGTGACGTAAGGTCAGTAAACTCCGATTATATTATGGAATAATCATCATCGCTATGTCTCACCTTGAAGGAACAAATATCATGAGGTGAGACTACAACAAGGAATAACATCAACGAAATCATAAGATAAGATTATTAAGCTCATCATAGCATCATCTCATAAGCTTCTGATTCTCTAGAAATCGCATCATCATCATCATTATCATGGAACATATCTCATCGCTAGCTCATAAGATACTCTTAAGTATCATGAACTCTCAACTTTTGGGATGTAAGAAGGTCATGGATATATATGGAAAATGGTAATATAAGAGTCATGCATTTATGAAGGAAAAGGACTAGCCTTACATACCTTTTACGTCTCCTTAATGACTAAACGTTCTCCTTCCAAGCTCACAACTCTACATTCAAGAGAATTCGTACTAAATTAGATTATTTAAAACATGCTTAAGTCTAAACTAAAGCGACTAAGAGCTAACAAAAATCTGGCAGCATTTCCTTTGTTTCGACAACTTTCTCCATATAATAAACAACTCCCAAATAGCAATAGCAACACTCATAATATCATAATCAATAGATTTCTCAAGTTAAACATTGTTCACTTCTCAAATTCCCTTTCAAAGTCATCCATAACCATGACTACAATACAACACCATACTCATTCTTCACATAATACTTTCTCAATGACATTAGAATCATTCATAACAAGATTATACTCATCTCATACTAAGAATCATGACTCAAATTAACTTGCTACTCAAAATACCATTATTTCCATATTTGAGCATATTCTACTTTCTTCCCTAATCCAAGTCTTTCAACCACTCAATATTTTTAATAACATGAATAGATGTAAAAATCACCTTTGATTATGTAGGAATGATCTTTGGATGAAGATACTTCAGTTGAGAAAATCCCAACTTCAATCCCAAAGGAAACCTTGACTTCCACAACCCCAGTGAGTGCCCATACATTTGATTCTACTAATTCTTGGTGTTTAATCTTTGATTTCTCTTGGATATGTGTTAATATGGTGTATGGAGTATTCTAGGGGTTTCAAGAGTGATGGAGAAGATGAGAAATGAGAAATTAGAACTTGGGTCCTCTTTTTACATTAAAAAAAATAAAAGCTGCCCAACATGGTTTATACGGACACTTATACGGTCCGTATAACTTATACTGTCCGTATAAGTGACCGTATAATACAACCAAGGAGGACCCTTCTCTGGACAGGTTATACGGACCCTTATACGGACCGTATAAGTGGTCGTGTGACTCATATTTTTCCGAAATTGTTTCCGTCGCTTCGTTTGACTTCTAATCCTTGTGGAACCTTCTTGGCACTTGTATAATACTTCATTAACCATCTAGGAAGCTCTGTAACTTCACCTCAGGACATTACTAACTAATCATTAACTCGATAGCTCGCGAAACCTTCCAAAACATAACTTATACTTTGTTGCTCCCAAACGCACACGCAAGTATACGTGGTCGTACAAGTAATATAGACTGTTAAGTCCAGATATCGATCCCACAGAGACTTAGATTCTACTGTTAAGCTAATTCAAATTCGAATGAAACTATTCGAGAAAGTGAAAATCAAGATGTTTGTTGTGCTAAACTAAAACTGAAAAGTAAAAAATTTGTGATGGGTGTTTTTGTGACTGGGAATATCTTGACAAAGATTGTAAGAATTATCACATGAGAGAAAGATCTAGGGTCATGGCTTTCGACAATCCAGTTGATCTGCAGACAATTCCACCTATTTTATTTCCTAGGTTCCTAGTTGACGGGTTAATTATACTTTATGATATTCTCTCGAACTACTCACAAGCCTGTAGATGTTACTATAACGCCTATATCTCTATGGTCATCAGAGGTAACAAAAACGCATTTATTTCTCCGTATTCAACTAAGTAGGGCTAAAGGGTATATCTTTATCCTCAGTAGCAAAACGATTAAATCGAACAAACTCTATTTATTCTTATTACGCACATGAATTCCCTTTCTCAAGTCCAATTCGCGCACCACAGATAGTGTCTAACTATTGGCCAGATAATCAAACAATTAAGATCAAGAATAAATAAGCAACCCAAAATATGAAAAATCAATAGATAATAATTGTGATCAAACCAACTATCAAGTCTTTCACCACAACCCTAGAATTAAGAAGTTTACCTACTCATGATTCGATCATAGACAAAAGAATTCATGAATAAACTAGGGTTGAAAAAGATGAAAAATAAAATAAACCTAGAGAGAGAAAATAGAACGGTGGCTTACAAGTCTTTGAATAATCCCAGCATACCGTTTTCAGCTAATAAAATGTCTATATATAGTCTAGGGTAAAAACAAAAAATAAGAAAACCTAATCCTAGTCGAACCGGGAAAGCTGAGCAGAACCCCTCTTTCCTTCCGCGATACGGATGAAAATCGCAATGTCCTGAGGCCTCCCGCTTTCCTTCCGCGATGCGGAAGGATCACCTGATGGTAATGCCTGGGCTGGTCTTGTCTGTTTTCTTCACGCGATGCGGATGAAAAGCAAGACCTTCAGTTTAGTTATTTCCTTTTAGTTCATCACTTGTGGTCTTCGACTCGTCACCTCGTCTAATAGTCATATGCTCCAAAATCACTCACTTTAAGCACAGTTTTCCATTGTTTGTCATCATCGTACCTATACACATGAAATATAACGACATAAGTTCAAATACAACGATTGCCTCATGAATTAAGCAATAAAAGTCATAAGAATAGGATGTAGAATGACACAAAACATGATATTTGTGCCAAATATCACCACCCCCCACTTAGACTTTGCTCGCCCTAGAGAAAACTCAAACCAACACTAAATTACACTTCTAGCCTAACTCATTCAAACAGGTCTGCAACGGGATTCAGCTAGTATGGCTATCTCAAAAGAAAATTTTCAAAACCAAAACAATAAGCCAAGTTGCGAAAACCAGGCCAAAGATTTAAAACCCTCATTTTTAGCACCAAGGACCACCTTCCTAAAAAAAACACTTCAATTTTAAAACCAGTTGACCCAACGACACCACTTTAAAGCATGTAAGCAACCTTATGATCAAGAAATCAACACTTCACCACTCTATTGCTAATTATGTGCCCTAACAAAAATAAAGTAGTCCATATCTCGCAAGAATCCCATATGTTTAAATCAATGGACCTAAAATCAATAAGTGAGCTCACTCTCACAAAGAATATCACGTGTAAAATACGACATACCATAGGCTTGCCCGTAGTGTAACCACTGCACTAATACAAGTAAGACGAACCTAGAATTAAGTAGGACTTCGAGGGTTGTAATGTAGGCTAAGGGACGGGTAGGAATTATTTGGATAATAGTGACTAACCTCCCTAAGCACTTTAATACATATACTTTTATCATTCTTGCACAATTTCTTCATTATCCCTTCTTCAACACCAACCAACCTTTAAATTTCTCCCAATTCACCCATTTTCTTTGTTTAAGCACCACTCTTTTTAAAAGTCACACAAGTTAGAAGGGAAACTTTTTCGCTACATTTTTTCTGTCTTTTTCAGATTTCTTTTTTTTTTTTTCTTTTGCTTTCAATTCCCAACTAACAAGTGAATTAGTTTTGTTCATTCGGTGCTCCCATTGTCTTCCTAGATTACAATTAACAACCATTTCCCCTCTTTATTTCACATCCCAACTCCCATTATACATGTAAATGATTAAAGTGATCATAGAGTATTTGGATCGAAAATCAAGTTTTATAGAACGAAGGGGTAAAGGCTAATTAACTGCTATCAAAGAAAAGGCTAAAGGCTCAAAAGGGTTAACTAGGGTGCTATTTACAAGTTGGTAGGCTAGCTTTTTAGGATTTTTAGTGACTAATAAAAAAAAACGCCTCTATCATTTTCTAGGCTCAACCGAACTTCATTTCTCTTTGTGAACACACAGGGCAAGTTCTAGACGTCAATACCAAACATGGATTCAAATGCAAAACCTTACTCACATATGGCACACAATTAACGCAAGAGGGATCCGGTTGTCCCTCGAATCAAACAACAATAAAAATCAACAATGCCAAGTGGGTCATACGAGTCAAACAAAAATCATTTTCAAGTGCTTTCAAGAAAAGTGATACAATTTCACGGAATGTTTTCACAAAAAATTGCAAGATCACTCATATGCCAATACTTCACCTAACCCATGCACCTTGCTTTTGAATACACCTATCCTAAGGACTAATTTTCCCTCAAGCAGGTTGTCATCCACCCGTCATCAGGAAAAGCTCTTTCTATGACTAAAGAAAAAAAAAATCTACCTACGCCCGGTTCAAAGCCCCCCCCTCGGGAAAGAACCAAGGCCATAAGAAAACCCAAAGGGGTGGATGATGAATGCCTACTAATGAGGGACTTAAAAAGTTATCAAAGAAAAATAAGGAAAATAAAATCTTTTTGAATTTTTTTTTCAACTTTTTATATATTTTTTTCGATACTAAGACGCAAAACTACTAAAAAAATCATAAGGCACACTAATCATCATCCGCAACCTCAAAACACGTTGATACAAACCAGGGACGTATTTTCCCACCCCACACTTAAAATTATGCAATGCCCTCAATGCATATATATTTGAAAAAAAACAAAGCGAAAGCAAGGTAAGAAATATTCCCTGGGGCCCACTAGGGCCTAGCTAGCAACATGCTCTCATCATCAAGGGGCGAATGACCCCACACTTAAAACTCTGGCATGCTCCTCAGCTTTCAACTTTAGGTACTCAAACATCCCCTAATCGTCATGGCACGACATGAATCAACTTTTTCCTCCACCTCGAACTTATGAATTTCACTCCTAATTTTGCATCCAATTTTCTATCACGCTTCTCGGGCGGTGGTGTGAAAATAAAGGAACCAAGTAATAGATATCGTTTCTTGAACTTCTTGGCCCTTAAGTGAGGAATGTCGCTTTGTCTTTTCAGTGTGGCAAATTTCAGGATGTAAGACTCTTATTCCTCATCTATACACTTCTTCATCAGCGTGGAAGGCTCGATTTCCATGTCGCCAACCACGCATAATGTAGAAAAATGTTTAGAATGAGGACCAACACGCCCTAACTCTAAAACTGCATTATATCTGACATCCTCACTTTTGTATACCTCCTCAACAATGACATCATCAACCAAGATCTGATCGAATAGTTGGAATTCCTCTATCTGCTCTACATGCGGGCCACTATCCAAGGTAATATGTAGTTGGGCATCAGACGCCTCAACCTTTTTATTCATTTGTGCCTGAAAGCCATAGATATCTGAGCCAAATTGGTCTGTCTCTTTTTCGAGCTCAGTTCTACCTTCTATCAGTTGTGTAGCCATGTTTGTAAGACCATCACGGAAAAACCCATGAAATTTCATTTGTTGAGCTTGTTCTGTTAGCCAAGATTGGCTCACTATCTCTACTTCTTCAAAGCTATCTACTTGTGGGAACTCGCTCTCTTCTTCTGTTTGAGGTTCGTCTTGAGTATTGGCTAAGCCTGGAACTTGTAGATCATTACAAGTTTCGGCCTCGGCCTTGTTATATCCCGTATTTTTGAACGTCGGATTATTTGCTAAGGTGGGGCCCACACATCGAGATTTTTTTCGGAACATCTGAAAAGTCATATGAATCACATACGTGGAGTTAAACACAACTCAAGAGGACCCTTGGGCCAAATCAAAGTGGAAGTCCTCCAAACGAATATTTTTAAGAAAACGTTTTCGGGTAACCTGACTTCGAGGAGCCAAAACGGTATTATAAGTTTGGAATTGGGAAAAATACCAAGAAATATAAGTTGTAGATAATTGAAGTAGCTTTCCAACCATAGGTCGTGGGTTCCCAGTTGACGTCGGTACAAGGAGATATGGACGTTTTAAGGTCGAAAGGTCAGTGGGCTAGGCCCAACTCGGGCCCAACCGGGTTAGGCCCATGACCCATCTTATTTAATTAACATTTAAGCGTTTCCCCCCTCATTTTTGACACCTAAACATCCAGAAATTTCTGGAGGAAAAGAGAGAAAATATCCTAGAGAGAAAAATAAATTTTTGACCAAAATCCGAGCCCCGAATTCCGAAGCCCATGAAGAGAAAAGTGTTGTACGTCGCGTTGTCTTCAATTTGAGCTAAAACTCAACCAAGGAGGAGAGTGATAACGTGGTGGATACCTACTTAAGGTAATATGAAGGTTCCTTTTCATTGTTAACAAGTTTATTTAAAGATTTAACGGATTAGGACGGAAGAAATAGCGATATAAATTTGTTTGTCGGTGTTGATGTGGTAGCCGTATAGGGGGTTGTTTTGGTGGGGCATGATGAGCTAATTTTATTTAGTATTTTGATTGTTGTTGTGTTGTGGAATGTAGAAAGGAAAAGAATTCATGAAAGATTGGTTGGTAAGTTGTTATGGGGAATTTTGTGATTTTATGGAAGATTTATGTAATGATGAAAATGAAATTGTTGAGGTGCAAATTATGATTATTGTTGATGAAATTGGAAGATGGAAATGTGTTATGAATATGTATGTTGAAGATTAGAAGTTTCGTATGGATTATGGTTTTGGTGGAAAGTTTGTATATTTTGTATATCGTGTGAATAACTTGTAGAAATGATATGAAATGCTTCCGAATTGTATTGTAATGATCTTGATTAGTAATGAATGTGAAAACATTGAGGTTGGTTTGGAAATATGACTTTGGAAATGAAAGTTATTGTACTATGTTGGAAAGAGGACTAGTTATGCTATGTTGTGTTTTGTGGTGATTGTTATCGTTGTTGGTATTGTTGTTGGTTTGGTTATTGATGTTGGAGCCGAGTTAAATCTCGGGGATGTTATATGTATAGGGGAGATGCTGCCCAAATATTTGTAGACAAGTGATGAGTTAAAGATTTGAATGCTAAAAGTCTTACTATTGACAATTGGTAAACATGATCATTTGTAGATTTTGGGCAAAACGGGAATTGAAATTGAGCGAGCGTAAGGCGCAGCTAAGGTATGTAAGGCTTACCCCCTCTTTCTCTTGGCATGTCCTAGATGTGATAGGCTATGACTCGAGCCTCGGGGATGACTCTACTCTTAGAAATCCGAGCTTATATTTAACCCTTTTTCATTCAGTATAATTGAATTGATTATATTATGTTTAGTGAAAAGGTAGTTTGAACATACGCAACTTCCACCAACGGAACTGGATTACCCTGAAACTTTCGTAGATGACCGTATAAGACCAAATGTTTATAGTTTTACGTATGTCACCTCGACTTGACCCAAGGTGGGCCCACAACCCCCGAGACCTATTTGTATTGTTTTATTTGCCCTATTTCCGTATGATAATTAAGAGAAACTTTGGCTAATGTTCCGAGTTTGCTATAAGTATCTAGTAACTCAGATATAAGTATTCTGACTCGACTATCCTGATATGAACACTCCGATACGAACGTTCTGATCCGAATATTTTGATATAAGCATTCTGATGTAAATATTCCGATACAAGTATTTTGATATAAGCACCCACTATATAAATAATCCGATATAAATATTCTGATATAAGTATTCTGAGTTAGGTATACTGGTACGAGTGTCTGGTATAAGTGTTCTGATACGGGTATTCCGATATAAGTATTCCGATATAAGTATTCGGCTATGAAGATCTGGATATGAGTCTTCTGATCCGAGTATTCTGATATGAGTATTCTTTGTAAGCGTTAATGTTTTTATGTACGATCTCAGATCGCTTAGAAGTCCGAAGAGGTTTCTGTATTTCAAATGCTCATAACTTCCTGATACTAACTAGGAAGAACCCGAAACTCGTTTCTGAGCCTTCGAATGTCGGCAAGTGTACCTATTCATTGAGTCTGGATTTATGTGCATATGGTTTCTCATGACACTGCTCGTGCATGACTTAATGTCTCTTTCACTGCGTCCCGGGCCAGGTTCTGTTGTCGTTCCCTTCTTCTGCTTCGTGCATGACTTAATGTCTCTTTCACTGCATCCCGGGCCAGGTTCTGTTACCGTGCGTTTCCTCTGCATTGTTCACCGCGCCCCTCGGTGGGAGCGCCGGGTTCTGTTATCTGTATATGATGATATGGGGATGGCGGCCAGGATGGCATATGATTTTGTTCACCGCGTCTCTTCCCAGAGGGCCGGGTTCTGTTACCGAGTCCCTTATCACAGGGCCGGGATCTGTTATCTGCTATCTGCATATGTACATATTGACATATGATTTTAACATATGATGATTATGTTATCGCGTCCCTTATCACAGGGCCGGGATCTGTTATCTGTGAAGATGCTACATGATTCCGATATGCATAATTTGTGTCCGGAAAGTAAGCACTCTGAGTATTCTGCACGTTCTGTGTTTCGTCCGATATATGAAATCATCTGAGTATTCTGTACGTTCTGTATTCCGTCCGATATATGACACTATCTGAGCATTCTGTACGTTCTGTATTCCGTCCGATATATGACATCATCTGAGTATTCTGTACGTTCTGTATTCTGTCCGATATATGACATCACCTGAGCATTCGGTACGTTCGGTACTCCGTTCTGTATTCTGTATTTTTTGTACCTCTTCGGACAAGCGATCTGTAATTGTAGAATAAGTATTTTGGTACTTTGGCTAAAACACTTACCTTCTGTACTTCCACTGACATGTGAAACAGGTATGCATGCTTTGTGTCTGAAAAATAATAAGCGTCTGGTACTCTGAATACTGTACTTATTTGTTAGTTCTATCTGTCTCAGTTACGGTTCTGTTTCTTTGTAATGCATGCATACTCAGTACATATTCCGTACTGACCCCCTGTCTTCGGGGGCTGCGTTCCATACCGCGCAGGTACTCCCAGCTGAGTTGAAGCCAGTAAAGAAGATATTCCAGTGTAGATGGCAAGCTCCTTTTGTTCCCGGAGTGTTGCCGAGTTAGAGTTTGTATGTTATGCTTTCTGGACTTATGTTAGAGACTTTGCAGACAACGTCGTGGGTATTAGTTGTCAGTCTGTAAGCGGCTTCGTCAGCCGATATGTCGGTCTGTGTTATGTATTGAATTTTGTATGACTTTAGATTTGTTCGGCTTGGAAGCTACGAAAAAGAATATTTCTGGAAAAAAAAATTATTATGTGCTTTAACTTATTTGTTTTAAAAAGTTTGACGTGATTTTATGTGCAGCAAGAGTCTGAGGGTTCGCTCGGCCCTAAGTAAGGGTCGGGTGCCCATCACACCCTAGCAAGATCGGGGTGTGACAAAGTGCTATCAGAGCAGGTCTGTCCTAGGGGTTGTCTGCAAAGTCGTGTCCAGTAGAATCTTGTTTATGGTGTGTAGTGCGCCACATTCATAAACAGGAGGCTACGGGGCATTTAGGGGTTGTTGACCTTCTTTCTGTCTCAGATCGTGCGATAGAGCCAAGTCATAGGAAATGAGATTCCTTATGTGAGCCCTACATACGACGGCATAAGATGGGAAATGATATGAAAAGCCATGTTTGCTCCGTTATCTGGAAATTGGAAGTTCCGAATGGTTGGAATGTGATATATGACTGTATTTTCTGTGAGATATTGTAGATATTCGCCATGTGCAGATTCTGAATAGCAGAAATGGTAAAGGAGATTATTATGTAAGAATAGTGAGTAAGAGCCCGGGACGGGCCAATACCCGAGATATTCGTAAGTAACGGCGACGAGGGTATGTTCGCCACCATCGGGAATCTGGAAGCCCAGGAGCAGGCAATAATTATACACATAAGTGAAAAGTGTACATTAGGAATCAAAAAAGGGCAAAATAGTAAATGTACAACGAAGGACGTGTTCCGAGAATGTCTCTGGATCTGTGAGACCTCGACTCGCCCTGGATCATGTAGTAAAGGCCATATGAGAAAATAGACGCGATTATATCGGCGTTAAGGCACCGAATTCCGCCAACATTTCGAGGTTAAGCGTGCTAACCCGGGAGCAATTTCAGGATGGGTGACCCCCTGGGAAGTATGCAAGAATTCCATCTATTCTTACATAAGAGACAAATGAGGGTTAGAATAGCCTGAGTGAAACTAGACTATACGAGATGGTTGGAGACCACAAAAGGCTACGTAGCACGCGACAGGCTCAATTAGAGAAGAAACAGAAAGTATGTAACGGTTCTGAAATTTAGATAGGCTTGAATGGCGTTTGGAGATATTTTGTGGGCTAGATGGTAATAAATAAATATATATGTATGTATGAATGCGTAGGATATCCCACATGTGCTTGTACCGGTGGACATGTGTGTCCCAGCGACCGGTGTTACGGTATGAAAGGCACCAATCGATGTAAGAGTATCGAAGTCCGAGTGATAGAAAAGGTAAATGGTACAAGTGCTACGAGATGAGGTGCTATTATTTTCACCACAGATTAAGATTGGAAATTTTAGCACAACAATATTGGGAAAGGAAAGCGTGGGTAAGTGGAAGACAAAGAGACCAAAATGTCGGAAAAAGGTAAGAAATCCTGGTAAGGGAAGTCCGAGAGAAATTATTGGCAAGGTAAGAGATTATTTAAATAAGAATTTGAAGATAGGAAAATAAAAAGGGACAATATGCAGTTGCGTTAATGTGATTACCTCGGACGTAAAAAAAAAATGTTCTCCTGAAAGGATGATCTAGGAATGAAATAGATTTGTGAGCTTAAAGTGAAAATTTCGTAAACTTCAGAGTCGATGCCACAAATGGCAAAATCAGAAAAGTGTTCGAGGAGGAAGAAACCCAAGGAAGGACAAGGATGCTAACTTGGTATGGTGGGTTAGAAAACCCATGACACGGAATGAGGATTCACGCAAAGACCGAGAAGATTGATTATAAAGGAAAATATGGTAGAAATTAAGAAATGGGCATGAAAAGAAGGATAACTAGAAGGGAAACCCCCCAAAGTGATATAAGATCCCATAAGGGCAGCTGAACATTCAAGGACGAATGTTTTAAAGGGGGGAGGATGTTATATCCAGTATTTTTGAACGTCGGATTATTTGCTAAGGTGGGGCCCACACATCGAGATTTTTTTTGGAACATCTGAAAAGTCATATGAATCACATACGTGGAGTTAAACACAACTCAAGAAGGACCCTTGGGCCAAATCAAAGTGGAAGCCCTCCAAACGAATATTTTTAAGAAAACGTTTTCGGGTAACCTGACTTCGAGGAGCCAAAACGGTATTATAAGTTTGGAATTTGGAAAAATACCAAGCAATATAAGTTGTAGATAATTGAAGTATCTTTCCAACCATAGGTCGTGGGTTCCCAGGTGACGTCGGTACAAGGAAATATGGACGTTTTAAGGTCGAAAGGTCAGTGGGCTAGGCCCAACTCGGGCCCAACCGGGTTAGGCCCATGACCCATCTTATTTAAGTAACATTTCAGCGTTTCCCCCCTCATTTTTCACACCTAAACATCCAGAAATTTCTGGAGGAAAAGAGAGAAAATATCCTAGAGAGAAAAATAAATTTTTGACCAAAATCCGAGCCCCGAATTCGGAAGCCCATGAAGAGAAAAGTGTTGTACGTCGCGTTGTCTTCAATTTGGGCTAAAAATCAACCAAGGAGGAGAGTGATAACGTGGTGGCTACCTACTTAAGGTAATATGAAGGTTCCTTTTCATTGTTAACAAGTTTATTTAAAGATTTAACGGATTAGGACGGAAGAAATAGCGATATAAATTCGTTTGTCGGTGTTGATGTGGTAGCCGTATAGGGGGCTGTTTTGGTGGGGCATGATGAGCTAATTTTATTTAGTATTTTGATTGTTGTTGTGTTGTGGAATGTAGAAAGGAAAAGAATTCATGAAAGATTGGTTGGTAAGTTGTTATGGGGAATTTTGTGATTTTATGGAAGATTTATGTAATGATGAAAATGAAATTGTTGAGGTGCAAATTATGATTATTGTTGATGAAATTGGAATATGGAAATGTGTTATGAATATGTATGTTGAAGATTAGAAGTTTCGTATGGATTATGGTTTTGGTGGAAAGTTTGTATATTTTGTATATCGTGTGAATAACTTGTAGAAATGATATGAAATGCTTCCGAATCGTATTGTAATGATCTTGATTAGTAATGAATGTGAAAACATTGAGGTTGGTATGGAAATATGACGTTGGAAATGAAAGTTATTGTACTATGTTGGAAAGAGGACTAGTTATGCTATGTTGTGTTTTGTGGTGATTGTTATCATTGTTGGTATTGTTGTTGGTTTGGTTATTGATGTTGGAGCCGAGTTAAATCTCGGGGATGTTATATGTATAGGGGAGATGCTGCCCAAAGTTTTGTAGACAAGTGATGAGTTAAAGATTTGAATGCTAAAAGTTTTACTATTGACAATTGGTAATCATGATCATTTCTAGATTTTGGACGAAACGGGAATTGAAATTGAGCGAGCGTAAGGCGCAACTAAGGTATGTAAGGCTTACCCCCTCTTTCTCTTGGCATGTCCTAGATGTGATAGGCTATGACTCGAGCCTCGGGGATGACTCTACTCTTAGAAATCCGAGCTTATATTTAACCCTTTTTCATTCAGTATAATTGAATTGATTATATTATGTTTAGTGAAAAGGTAGTTTGAACATATGCAACTTCCACCAACGGAACTGGATTACCCTGAAACTTTCGTAGATGACCGTATAAGACCAAATGTTTATAGTTTTACGTATGTCACCTCGACTTGACCCAAGGTGGGCCCACAACCCCCGAGACCTATTTGTATTGTTTTATTTGCCCTATTTCCGTATGATAATTAAGAGAAACTTTGGCTAATGTTCCGAGTTTGCTATAAGTATCTAGTAACTCGGATATAAGTATTCTGACTCGACTATCCTGATATGAACACTCCGATATGAACGTTCTGATCTGAATATTTTTATATAAGCATTCTGATGTAAATATTCCGATATAAGTATTTTGATATAAGCACCCAATATATAAATAATCCGATATAAATATTCTGATATAAGTATTCTAAGTTAGGTATACTGGTACGAGTGTCTGGTATAAGTGTTCTGATATGGGTATTCCGATATATGTATTCCGATATAAGTATTCGGCTATGAAGATCTGGATATGAGTCTTCTTATCCGAGTATTCTGATATGAGTATTCTTTGTAAGCCTTAATGTTTTTATGTACGATCTCAGATCGCTTAGAAGTCCGAAGAGGTTTCTGTATTTCAAATGCTCATAACTTCCTGATACTAACTAGGAAGAACCCGAAACTCGTTTCTGAGCCTTCGAATGTCGGCAAGTGTACCTATTCATTGAGTCTGGATTTATGTGCATATGGTTTCTCATGACTCTGCTCGTGCATGACTTAATGTCTCTTTCACTGCGTCCCGGGCCAGGTTCTGTTATCATGCCCTTCTTCTGCTTCGTGCATGACTTAATGTCTCTTTCACTGCGTCCCGAGCCAGGTTCTGTTACCGTGCGTTTCCTCTGCATTGTTCACCGCGCCCCTCGGTGGGAGAGCCGGGTTCTGTTATCTGTATATGATGATATGGGGTTGGCGGCCAGGATGGCATATGATTCTGTTCACCGCGTCTCTTCCCAGAGGGCCGGGTTCTGTTACCGCGTCCCTTATCACAGGGCCGGGATCTGTTATCTGCTATCTGCATATGTACATATTGACACATGATTTTGACATATGATGATTCTGTTACCGCGTCCCTTATCACAGGGCCGGGATCTGTTATCTATGAAGATGTTACATGATTCTGATATGCGTAATTTGTGTCCGGAAAGTAAGCACTCTGAGTATTTTGTACGTTCTGTGTTTCGTCCGATATATGACATCATCTGAGTATTCTGTACGTTCTGTATTCCGTCCGATATATGACACTATCTGAGCATTCTGTACATTCTGTATTCCGTCCGATATATGACATCATCTGAGTATTCTGTACGTTCTGTATTCTGTCCGATATATGACATCACCTGAGCATTCGGTACGTTCGGTACTCCGTTCTGTATTCTGTATTTTCTGTACCTCTTCGGACAAGCGATTTGTAATTGTAGAATAAGTATTTTGGTACTTTGGCTAAAACACTTACCTTCTGTACTTCCACTGACATGTGAAACAGGTATGCATGCTTTGTGTCTGAAAAATAATAAGCGTCTGGTACTCTGAATACTGTACTTATTTGTTAGTTCTATCTGTCTCAGTTACGGTTCTGTTTCTTTGTAATGCATGCCTTACATACTCAGTACATATTCCGTACTGACCCCCTGTCTTCGGGGGCTGCGTTCCATACCGCGCAGGTACTCCCAGCTGAGTTGAAGCCAGTATAGAAGATATTCCAGTGTAGATGGCAAGCTCCTTTTGTTCCCGGAGTGTTGCCGAGTTAGAGTTTGTATGTTATGCTTTCTAGACTTATGTTAGAGACTTTGCAGACAGCGTCGTGGGTATTAGTTGTCAGTCTGTAAGCGGCTCCGTCAGCCGATATGTCGGTCTGTGTTATGTATTGAATTTTGTATGACTTTAGATTTGTTCGGCTTGGAAGCTACGAAAAAGAATATTTCTGAAAAAAAAAATTATTATGTGCTTTAACTTATTTGTTTTAAAAAGTTTGACGTGATTTTATGTGCATCAAGAGTCTGAGGGTTCGCTCGGCCCTAAGTAAGGGTCGGGTGCCCATCACACCCTAGTAAGATCGGGGTGTGACAGGCCTGCATCTCTGTGAGTTTGGCACGAATCCTCTCTATGGCTTTCCACATTTCTGCGTTTTGCTCTCTCATTAATGCATCATACTCCACTATTTGCTCCCCTATTTGCTTCATCATATTGCTAACCCGAGCAAGACTTTCCGCATCCTCTACTTCGTTACTACTGTCAACATCACAAATAACAGGAGAATCATAATATGGGCTTGGGGATGGGGAGTGAGAGTTAGGACAACCATTCCAATGTCCGTCTTGACCACCACATATATTACAAATATTCCACTCAAAAGATTGGGAAGGTGCACACAACCCATTCCCGGAAATAATTTTACAATGTTGCCATAAGTGGGGTCCTCAACAAATCAAACAAGGATCACCAAAATAGGAACAACCAATATTCGACCAATTTTTACTCCAAGATGCCATATCAAGCAAACTAACCAAAATATTTAATTAAAAATAAAATAAAATAATAATAAATAAATAAAAACTTGAATAGAAATTCAAAAATCCAAATTAGAAAAACAGTAGAAATTCAAAAATCCAAATTAGAAAAAACAGTAGAAATTCAAAAATCCCCGGCAACGGCGCCAAAAACTTGTTGCTCCCAAACACACACACAAGTATACATGGTCGTACAAGTAATATAGACTGTTAAGTCGAGATATCGATCCCACAGAGACTTAGATTCTACTGTTAAGCTAATTCAAATTCGAATAAAACTATTCAAGAAAGTGAAAATCAAGATGTTTGTTGTGCTAAACTAAAACTGAAAAGTAAACAATTTGTGATGGGTGTTTTTGTGACTGGGAATATCTTGACAAAGATTGTATGAATTATCACATGAGAGAAAGATCTAGTCATGGCTTTCGACAATCCAGTTGATCTGCGGACAATTCCACCTATTTTATTTTCTAGGTTACTATTTGACGGGTTAATTATACTTTATGATATTCTCTCGAACTACTCACAAGCCTGTAGATGTTACTATAACGCCTATATCTCTATGGTCATCAGAGGTAAAAAGAACGCATTTATTTCTCTGTATTCAACTAAGTAGGGCTAAAGGGTATATCTCTATCCTCAGTAGCGAAACGATTAAATCGAACAAACTCTATTTATTCTTATTACGTACGTGAATTCCCTTTCTCAAGTCCAATTCGCGCACCACAGATAGTATCTAACTATTGGCCAGATAATCAAACAATTAAGATCAAGAATAAATAAGCAACTCAAAATATGAAAAATCAATAGATAATAATTATCATCAAACCAACTTTCAAGTCTTTCTCCACAACCCTAGAATTAAGAAGTTTAGCTACTCATAATTCGATCATAGACAAAAGAATTCATGAATAAACTAGGGTTGAAAAAGATGAAAAGTAAAATAATCCTAGAGAGAGAAAATAGAACGGTGGCTTACAAGTCTTTGAATAATCCCAGCACACCGTTTTCAGCTAATAAAACGTCTATATATAGTCTAGGGTAAAAACAAAAAATAAGAAAACCTAATCCTAGTCGAACCGGGAAAGCTGCGCAGAACCCCGCTTTCCTTCCGCGATGCGGATGAAAAGCGCAATGTCCTGAGGCCTCCCGCTTTCCTTCCGCGATGTGGAAGGATCTCCTGATGGTAATGCCTGGGCTGGTCTTGTTTGCTTTCTTCACGCGATGCACATGAAAAGCGAGACCTTCAGTTCAGTTATTTTTCCTTTTAGTTCACCACTTGTGGTCTTCGACTCGTTACCTCATCTAATCATCATATGCTCCAAAATCACTCACTTTAAGCACAATTTTCCATTGTTTGTCATCATCGTACCTATACACATGAAATATAACGACATAAGATCAAATACGACGATTGCCTCATGAATTAAGAGATAAAAGTCATAAGAATAGGATGTAGAATGACACAAAACATGATATTTGTGCCAAATATCATACTTCCCTTCCTTCGATGAACTTAATTTCACCGAGTCACATGACTTCAAAATCTTGGCATATGCACTTCAAAGCTATCAAGTACTCTCCTTAAGGCCATATGGACTCCATGTTCCCCTTAAGCTTGCGTTAGTCTATTCACAACTCAACATAGGAAACGTCCGAAGTGTAACACATGGGACTAAGATAAAATATTACTTAATCATAATTTCCTTTCAATACGAGTATGCTTTCTTATTAAGTCCTTGATTCTCTTGTGCCGATGATCATTTGAGAATTAAATTTGCCTTTGTTCTTCTTTGACTTCTTATCGTTTTCCTTACACTATTTTGTTGTCCATTTCATCATGACGATTGTTTATATGGTTCTATAATATACGCTTCTCACATTTGATATGACCGGAAACTTGTGATTTCATGACTTGCGAGGTACTTTATAATCTCAGGTAGCACTACTGTCGTGCTATCCCTAGGCACACTATCTTCCTTTTCTTTGGAGATCATTGAACTTCCTATAATTATTCCTCTTGTTAAAGCTTTCATATCTTCTAGTGCTCATATTTCCTTTTTTGTAATCCAGATTATCCTTTATACTTACTCCCTGGTCAGCTTTCAGACCCTTCTTACTCCTCTCGTTACCTCTCGGAGTGTGTTCCTCCATATTTAAATGTAACCAAATTTTCTCCGGTACGAGCGATTCCAACCATAGTCCAGAAACATAACATGTCGCATTGACGCAACTCATTCTCTTTGATTCGCTAATCCCTTCATTATCTCGTCATGCTTCGGCTCCTATATTTGTCCCATAATAAACTTGTATTCAATCCATTCCCACTTTCTCTTAATAAATTCTTGATATTTTGGTATATCTCGAACTTTGGCTCCTTCAAGCCAGTACGTTTCCCTCTTTTGAATTTGGGAATATTGTCATTCATCTCATAATTAAATCTGTTCTTCCTCCCTCTTAAATATGTTTTCATATACCAGTATCATTCGATTATTAACCGTCTTTGGTTGTCATCTGGCTGACTTTAGTGGTCCTTGAATTCCTCTATTTCATATAATGCCGGAGTTCCTTTTATCGCATGGTTTAACTTATTTCCTTTTTGCTAATTGAAAACTTTTGTCTGTTCCCTCTCCTGTACTGATCTTATCTTGTAACCAACCAAATTTGGTTTATCCTTTTAATACCATCGTAAGTCGATACACTATCACATCTATTTTCCACGACCCGTTCTTTCATTTTTCCAATTCATACTGTTATGTAGTCTTTCTTTAGTAGATGGTTTTACCGTAGTTTGACATCATAGTTATTCCAATATCTTGTCGATCTTTGTCCCCTTCTTATCTTCCCCTTTCAATACAATAACTTGCTTATATTTATACATATCCCTCGTACATTCAGCCTCTTTCCTTGGTACTCCTTATCAAGACTCTTGTCCCATGCTATCGATGTTTTTCCTCATGGCTAAACTTATCCGCCTATTAACCTTCCTCTTGTTCTGGATGGTTACACAACTTCCTTTTACCAATTCATTAGTCCACTTTTCTTGCTTTCTCCCTTAGGGTCTTCCTTGACTTCCCTTGCTCATAAAGTGCTCTTCCCCACTTGCCATTCTACAATATTGGCCCTAGAATTTGTAGAATATTCTATTAGAAGTACGAATCCTTTCTATTTCTAAAATTGACTCTTTGGGGGGAGAACTTTTCTCGCTTTCTAGGTGAACGTATCAATGTGGCTTCATATTTATCCCTTTCAGATATACCCTAGGAGTCAGAAATCCCTTAATATCTTCATAAAACCCGATTATTACTTCTCAGATTATATCCATACTCATCGTTAATATACTTCAATCCTATTTATCAAGATCTGTTTCCGGGACCCTCGCTTTCGTCCTTTTCCCCATATTTCCATACTCTATCCTTCCTACTTATTTACTTTAGAGATTTCTCCGGATGGCTCTTCGCCTCTACCGTCGCCTTAACCCCTTTCTTGGAAACCTTACTTGATCCTTACTAGCAGCATACTTTCATTTTTTTACACTTTTCTTCTTCTCATGACATCATAATTTCCTTACTCTTATATACACATATTCTTCTTCTCCCTAATATTTTTGCATCATGATTGTCCAACTTTAATATTCAGGGGAAAACAACATTAATCTGCCTTGTAGCACTTGCTACCTTAACTTCAATACCCAGCTCACTCAATACCTTTAACATCTCGCAAGATCGATCATACGGGTACGCATGCTATCTAATATGGCCACACATGAATCATCGTTTACATCGCTTATTAGTACCTCACTTACGAAATATCCTAATGCTATTTAAAATTGTCCTGAGTCTGTCACTTTAGTACTTCTCCCATCTTTTTGCCTAACTAGCCAGTCTCATACCTCTCTATCACTTTAAGATTGTACTCGTAGGACTCATTTGCTCCTAATTTCCCTTGGCCATTCTAGTTTCTCATATTTTCGTAAGTCTGAATCAGTAAGATTTCTTAGCATATTTTCTAAGTCTTGATTATGAGCCTCCGGTAATAATCTCCACACGAACACATACTCTTCTTTCCTTTTTATTCATAAGTCGGCATCGCTCTTATTGTTCTGTTGTCAAGTGACCTTCACCACATCTCTCTGAAAAATCAAGGTAAACCTTCTTATAAGGATCACATCCGTCCTTTTTATTGCTGCATGTTCCTTTACTTTCTTGGTGGGATGAATGTCATCACAACCTGTGAAACTTTCAATATCTAGATAATTTCCATAACTACAAGTCAACACACATGACTTCTTTCCATTCTTAGTCCCGGGGTTCATAATGGTAGTAGAAATGTCTTAGTTGGAATTACCCATAAATAATCCAGTTATCGGTTTGTTTAAAATTCCCAGTTATCAAACAATAGATGATATCCCACAATAATCACACATAATACAAGAAATTCAATAAGAAGACCCAAACACATGTGACCGGCCTATCCTGATCTTGGTCTTGGAAACTGTGAAGTGAAATATCCCTTTCATCGTCCTCCCACCATCTACTTGTCCGACCATCCTCATCTCTCCCATCATAATCCGAAGGATATGAATATTGTGGCAGCTCCTGGCTAACTGAAGGCCAAGATAGAGGGCTAGAATACTCCGTAAAACTTACACTCGTAGCTGCTCTGACGTAATGCTCAATCATAGGAGAAACTGGAGAGACCAAATCTGGTGCAACCTCAGGAGCCTCCTGCTCCACTGGTGTCTCGTACGAACCCTCAGACAGGTCCGTCTCATAACTATCCTCTGAAGGATCCTCCTCCATAAAAGTCATAGGGTTTGGAGGAATAGTCTCAATATCTTCACAAGGATCTATCTCAATGGAGTAACGAAGTCTCTTCCTAATCTATCCTGGTTCCCGTGGTCCGAAGTCCACTCTGGGGGCTTTTCTTCCACCCCCACTATCAGAAGCCGACCTCTTCATCTGTATCAATCTACACTTGTCTAATAAGAAAAGAGGGTGAGGAATCATCTTTCCTAGACTTTGGCTCTATCGCACGATCTAAGATGATAAAGAAAGGTCAATGATTCCTAAATGCCCTGTAGCCTTTTGTTTATAAGTGTGACGCGCTTCACACCCATAATCAAGACTCTATTGGACACAGCTTATAGACACTTGCTAGGATGAACTGCTTTGATACCACTTTTGTCACGACCCAACCAGAGGGCCATGATGGGCCCCCAGATCTAACCCACCGAGCACCTCCTAACATACATCTCATAATTATTTCTAGGTGGACCATAAACATAGCTCATGGTTAGCGTAACCTGTAAGGGCATATATTACAAGATAACGACACATCTCTATATAACCATCAGTAACTATGTCCATAAACATAAACCAATAAAGCTACCAAAATATAATACAACAATATGAACTGATGACGATACGTGACTTTTAGCTATACATATCTATCTACGAGCCTCTATGTATAATACAGGAATTCGTGAAGACGGGGCAGGACTCCGCCATGCGCAAGTATATATACACACAAGAGTAGTACCAATAATCTGCAGCTCCAAAGCAACTAGAGAACTTTTGAAACTCCGCTGATGAAGCTCCTAAGGGTATGGTCCATCTATCTGTCTACCTGCGGACATGAATGCAGCGTTCACAAGAAAGGACGTTAGTACGAATAATGTACTGAGTATGTAAGGCATAAGATCAACATGTACATAAGAATCATGAAAAAGCATCTGAGACATGCCAATGAGTCTGTGAATCTGAATGAATCCGTATGACTGTATATCAGGAAACATATATATATATATATATATATATATATAAACGCCACAACATAGGACATGTCTTCACCCTCTGTCAAATGTGCCTTATATATATATACATGAACACCACAACATAGGCCACATCGTCACCCCCGTCTAATGTGCCTTATATATATACATGAACGCCACAACATAGGCCATATTTTCACCCCCTGTCAAATGTGCCCTATATATATACATGAAGAATGAGAAGGATTGCAATGCATAAGTAAAATGAAATAATAGGACTCGGTAATATCACAAAATAGCTATATACATATATTATATTCATAGCATGCATGAGAGCCCAAATAGAAGCTACTACTTTATCGGAGTGACGTAAGGTCGGTGACCTCTGATTTATATTATGGAGCAATCATAATCGCTATATCTCACCTTGAAGGAAAAATTATCATAAGGTGAGATCAACAATAATGACTAAAATCAAGAAAATCCCGAAATAAACCCAATAATCTCATAATAGCATCAAAACCATAAGCTTTTAAATCTCTAGAAATGGAATCATCATCATCATCATTTTCATCATAGAAAATATTTATCTTTAGCATCATAAGAACTTTGAGAATAATGAACTTCTAGCTTTTTGGAAATAACGATATTATGGGACATCTGTATGGGTTCATAAGAAAAGAGTCATGGCTTTAGAAAAAAAGGGTTTAGCCTTACATACCTTTTTGGTCTCCTACTACTTAACACTTATCCTTCCAACCTCCAAAATCTACATTCAAGAGAATTCATACTACTGTTAGGCTTATCGTCATATGCTTATCTTAAGTTTTCAAATTAAACCCCTTTAGAATCTGCCAAAATTCGAGCAGCATCTCCCCTATTTATATTGTTATATCCCGTATTTTGTGCATTAGGACATTTTAAGCTAACCGCGATAAGTTAAGGACAAGGCTATTTTCCGATTTTGCCTTAATGCACAAGTTTCTTATAAGTATTATTGGTGTGGAATATCAAGGGCAAAGTTGGAATTAGGAATTAATTATTTCATGAAATGAAAAAAAAAAGCCACAAGTGGCCGTGTGGCTTGGGGTGGGCTCCCACCCATGGCTTGGCCAATTGCCTTGAGCCATGAGTGGGGGGTATGTGTCCACCTTTTATGGGCTATGTATATATATATATATATATATATATATATAGATGAGTGATGACAAAGCAAGAATTATTTATCATTTACACAACTCAAGAAACTTGGAGAAGAATATGGAAACATAGTAGTATTCAGCCATGGCTCCAAAAATTGATGCCAAAGAAATTCATCAAGAAAAATAATTTTCTTCTAGTATTCCAACCAAGTGGAAGGCCCTTATTAACGTGGAGTAGTTGTTGGAGCAAGCAAAGCATTCATTGTACAAGTTGTAGACCCTAGCCAAGTTGAGAAGTTAAAGGATAAAGGTAAGATTTAATCTACTTTTCTATGTGTTAGGGATGATTTGTGAGTGTTGTAGTATGTAGAAATGGATGAAATTCATGAAATATGTGTGTGTTGGTTGTGGCCGAATAGGGGCTAGCTTGGTAAGATGTGATGAATTGATTTTATTTAGTATTTTTGGTTGTTGTTGTTGTGGATTCCATGATGAAAATGAAGGTTTGATGGCTTGAAATGAAGTTGTAATCGTTGAGGGATTGTTGTAGAAGTTAATGTGAGGTTAGCATGATTTCTTATATTTGTATGAATAATGTTGTTAGCGTGTGGTTGTTGGTATAATTCATGAACTTGGGAAGCAAGGAGTGTGTTATTATTGTTCTTATTGAGTTTGGAAGATTATAAGTTGGGTTGTTGTGGTTAATTTGAATGTAAATGAAATGCTGTCGAATTATGTAGAAAGGGTTGCTAACGTTAGAATGCATTTTGAATTAATTGTTGAAGTTGTTAATGTGGTTGTTGGTATTGTTGTTGATGATTTGGCCGAGTTGAATTCTCGGGGTTGGTTGAAATTATAGGGGAAATGCTGCCCAAATTTCTGTAGGTGGATTGCTAGCTTAGAACCGGATTCCTAAATACCTATAGCTAATGTTTGATATCTTTTGACGATGTTGTAGATCTTGCGAAACCGAGACTTAAGTTCGAATTAGCTTAGGAAGCGGGAAAGGTATGTAAGGCTTATCTCTTTCTTTCTCTTGGCATGTCCTAGAGCTAAGTAAGGTATCACACGCATCTTGGGGTAACTCTATTCTGTGATTCCGAGCTTGTTTACGATTCTTATTCAATTCTTGACACGAGCACACTTAATATAGTCGAGCTTATTGTATGATTGAATAACGAGCAAAGCATAAGGAGTCCCTGTTATAAAAGGGTTTTATAAGGATCAATGTCCCTAACTTTCATAGACGGTCTCGGATTGTTTTGAAACGTTCGTAGAGGTTGCTGTAATGAATAATGTCCATAACTTTCTTATGCAAAACTCGGATTGACTTGAAACGTGTTTATGATCCTTCAAGTGTCGATTAGTGTACTTACCTATTGAGTCCCAAAAAAAAATTGATTTATATGCATATGGTTCTGTTATGTCCCGTGTTTTCGTATAACGGGAAATCGAGAAATAATTACGATTTGTGTGTTATAAGGAAATATTTTGATTTTGGTGAATATGACTATGATGGTTATGGAATCATAAATGTTAAGACATCGGGGAAGGCCGAGGATAAAATTGGAATTTCGGAAATTAGTTTCGGGAATTACAAAACGGGACGTTTATCGAATTGGGCCAAGAAAAAATTAGAACCCAAAATGAGGCCCAAAGTTAGTGGGGTGGCCGGCCATATTGGCTAGGCCCAAGCCCTTTTTAAATGATCATGTGCCATGCACATGATCTATATTGGATATATATCACTTAGGCCTTTTGGAATTATCAAGAATCAAGATCAAAACAAAAAAATAAAATAAGAAAGCACCTCAAAGAAGCTCTCGGACAAGCTTGAGAAAAAGGAGAGAAAAAAATTTCCCAAGCTTTGTTGTTGATCCAAAAATCTTAATTTCTACATAGTTGTGAAGTACTCAAGGCCCTCTTCAACGGGGTATAATTAGCTTGACACAAGAACCTCGTTTGCGACAAGTCGGGTTTTCAAGAAAAGGTAAGAATTCTTCCACTTTTGTGTTATGGAATTGGTATGAATGTTATGATGTATGAAATGAAATGAGAATTTTGTGGTAGTAGTGTATGTGTGTGCAGCCGTGTGTGTGTGTGTGTTGGTGTGTGGCCGTGAGCCATGAGAGTTAGAAGGGGAGGTGAATTGAATCCTATTTAGCTCGTTAGTTGTGTCGTTATAACCTTTAAGACGCAAATGATCGATTGATGAATTAAATTGGCGTTGGAAAATGATTTCGGACATTATCGTAAAGTGTATACCTTTGGTATAATTGTGTATATCATTGTATATTTGGGGTGCTAAAGACTTTAAATGTGACATTAGTTAATGTTAATGAATTCGGAATGAAACGACGCAAGTTAGAATGTCCGTCGTGACTTTTGATGTTTTGAATGAAATATGGAGAATAATGAATTTCGGGAACTTTCGTATATGGTTTGGAATATATTTGGGATGTGATTGACTAATCTTGAATAAGTAAATGAATACAATAATGTGGGCATAGATTTGGAATTTTGGAAGTTTGAATGAAAAGTTGCCAACTTAGGTAATAAGGTGGAACTTTGAAACTAGAGTGGTTTGATTATGAATTGTGTTGTTGTTGATGTGTGGGCTGTTGTTGTTGATGTATTTTGAGCCGAGCTAAGTCTCGGGGGTGTTAGATTTATAGGGGAGGTGCTGCCGAAATTTCGGTAGGCAAAAATAAAGTTAATGGCATTTTTAAGCCTAAGAATCTCAATTGGTAACTTTGACCATTTGCAGATTTCAGACGAAACGGGACTTGACTTTTGGGAAAGCGTAAGACGTCTGTAAGGTATGTAAAGCTTCCCGCTTCTTCGTTTGGCATGTCTTAGTATGCTAGGTGAATATTGGAACCTCCGGAGCATCTCTGCTCCTCGAAACCCGATCCACAGAAAAGTTACTATTCATTCAATTCAATTGAAGCCTAAGGGCTCTATTTTGGCTAGAATGCCACCAATTGTTCGAAACCTATCGAAATGTGGTCGGGTAACTTAGAAACGATTACGTATGAACTTTTGGCCCCTAAATGTTCGTAAATTATGTTCGCCACCTCAATTCGACTCGAGGTGGACCCGCTAACCCCAAGACGCCCTATTTGTCTTATTGGGCTGTCCTTTTGAATAAAGTTTGAAATGATACCATCGATTTTGGAACTTCCTCCTACGGGACGTGTTTTGAATATTACGATACGCTAAGTTACGTTTTGAGCTATACGTACTATTTTGGAAACGTTTTGTGAAATGAAACCTTGTATCGACTAAGTATTCGATTATTTTGTATTATGAAATGACTTATGGGATTACTCTGTTTTGAAAGACTATTTTGAAGTATGATTTGCATTTGTTTGCTCACGACTCCGCTCGTGCCTTATTATGACTTCGTTCACCGGTTCCCGGGCCGGTTATGATTCGTGCGCCTTACAATAATTCGGCCGTATGCTGTGTTACGGTTCCCGAGGCTTCGCCATAGGGCCGGGTTCCGTTTGGAGTTATGCTGTGATATGGCTCGTGATGCGATACGCTCACCTATGTTTGTGTTTGTGTTCGGGGATGTACGGAGATTTGAAACTTTCTGGTGTTATGCTGTGTGTGGCGCCAGCGTCGGAGTGGCGACCACGTTCTTAAGTGTTTGCATGATTTCGTTTGCATTATGTATACGTATATGACTTTGATACGGATTTTGACATACTGATTTGTACTCCACTTCGTTATCTGATTTGCTTTCAGTTTTGATCCATATTTCTGTACTCCGTGCTTTACATACTCAGTACATATTCCGTACTGACCCCCTTTCTTCGGGGGCTGCGTTTCATGCCCGCAGGTACAGACATTGGTGATCCTCCACTGTAGGCTTCATTTTCTGCCATTTTGGAGTACTCCTTCTGATCCGGAGTCCACTTTTGGTACAGACTCCTTTTGCTATGTATATGCTCTGTATATTTGACGATTTGGGTACGGCGGGGCCCTGTCTCGCCATATGTCTTTGTTTTGAGTTCGTAGAGGCCTGTAGTCATATATGTGGGGCGAGGGTCCTATATACGTTTGTTTGATTTGTTTTCTGGTCTTAAAGCGGTCCGTTTGTTTTGATGGCCCTAAATGGCCCTTATGCTTATGTTTGCACTTTTGACCGGCGATGTCTATTCCGCCGCCCAGTTTGGATTTGATATGCCATTTTGATTTGTGCGACCGCTTAAGACATATTTTGATATAAATTATGTTTGACACGATTTTGCAAAATTCTGAATTAAGTTTGGATTTGGAAATGAATAGGCGATTCGGTCTGGGTACCCAGGTAGGGTGCCAGTCGCGGCCCACGGGGCTGGGTCGTGACAGGTTCATCACTGCTCTGCGCGTGCATACTGTTGTTGCATCTTTCACCGAGTCCCGGGCCGGGTATGTTATCGTGCACAGTGTCACTGCATCATTCACCGAGTCCCTCACTAGAGGGCCGGGTAAGGTATATATATATATGATGACATGATGATATGATGATACGGGAATGGTGGCCAGGAGGGCATATGATGACTTTATTCACCGAGTCCCTCACTAGAGGGCCGGGTACGGTATATATATATACATGATGATATGATAGTATGCTGACATGATGACATGACTTTATTCACCGAGGCCCTCACTAGAGGGCCGGGTACGGTATATATATATACATGATGATATGATAGTATGCGGACATGATGACATGATTTTATCCACTGAGTCCCATAATGGGCCGGGTACGATATATGAAAATGATATGCATGATTTTGTTTCGTAATGCACAGGTACAGCGGTTTCTTGATTATCATACTTGTCTCCTGGAATCTCTATTTCAGTTATGATCTACCTAATTGGATTTCATGCCTTACATGCTCAGTACATATTCTGTACTGACCCCCCCCCCTTTCTTCGGGGGCTGCGTTTCATGCCCGCAGGTACAGACGCTCGTGGTGGTGACCCGCCAGCTTAGGACATCCATTCTGGTATTTTGAAGTGCTCCCTTGTCCCGGAGCCTATACTTTTGGTACAGATCCTTCTGTTGTGAATATGTATATATATATGTCTAACTAGGGTACGGTGGGGCCCTGTCCCGCCATATGATACTGTTGTTACTCTTAGAGGCTTGTAGACATGTATGTGGGTCATGGGTGGTTATCGTTCAGTTATGTCAGTATGAATTACGTTTTGGAAATTCCCTACATTACGATAGCCAGACTGGCTTGTGTGTGATATCATACGTGACAGTTTTATACAGCATTTTGTCTTGCATTTATAAAAGCTCTTAATATGCTAAACGCAAGTATGTTAAGTGTCCATCTGGTTGAGTCGTGACAGTACAGGTTGAACGATAGATAGTATGATAAGGGGTGCTCGGTAGCCAATACTGGGTACATGTCATGGCCCTCTGGTTGGGTCGTGACAGAAGTGGTATCAGAGCGGTTCATCTTCCGAATGTCTACAGGCCATGTCTAGTAGAGTCTTGTTTATCGGTGTGTGGTGCACCACATCTATAAACAGGAAGCTACAGGACATTTAGGATGTTATCTTTCCTTCTTACTCTAGATCGTGCGATAGAGCTGTATTATCAGGATGGTTCCTCTCTAATGAATTGTTGTGTCTACAGCGATGCCCCAAAGAGAGCGATAGCGTCAGTGTCTAGAAAGATCGCTTCTGATTCGTTTTCCTGCTGGTGATTGTAGATTGACGAAAGATGAAAAGGTCAACTTCAGATAGTGGGGGTACTAAGAAGGCCCCTAGAGTATCTCCAGGACCGAGTAAGAGGAGCCTTAGCTATTCTATTGAGACTGATCCTTCGGAGGATCCGGCGACGATTCCCCCAGAGTTTCTGGCTCCCAGGGAGGAGGACCCCGCAGAGGACAGTTACGATACAGATCCATCCGAGTATTCTTCTAGGACACCGGAGGAGGAGATTTCCGGGGCCATGCCAGCTTCTCCTGTGGCGGAGCACTACGTTAGACAGGCCTCCCCGGTGAGTGTTACGGACTACTCCAGTCCCCTATCCTGGCCGTCAGTAAACCAGGAATTGCTCGGTTATCTATACTCCTCAGATTTAGATATGAGCGATGACGAAAGTCAGACGAGCAGATGGCGGGTAGACGATGATGAGGAGCACACTTCATATGGCATCCCACTAGATCAGACTAGAGACCGGTCGGCTACAGGTATATGAGTTCTCTTTGGAACTTTCTGTGTATGTGTAATTTCTGTAGAGTACTATTTGATGGTGGCGAGATGAAACCCAAAGAGGCTGATAATCCAGTATTTATAAGTAACGGCGACTAAGGTGCCTTCGCCACCAGTGGGAATCTGGAAACCCCGGATGAAAGGTAGTCATACATACAGATGAAAAGTGAATATTAAGGATTTAAAAGGCTAACACGATAATTGTATAGTCAGAAAAGTAAAAGACCCTCTCTAGTTCGGAGGGAGACGCGTTACGAGAATATTTTGGAAGTTGTTAAGACACCGACTTGCTCCAGATTACGCGATGAAGGTCATGCGGTGAGGTGGATACAATCATACCAGCATTAACGCACCGAATTTCATCAGAATTTCGAGGTTAAGCGTGCTGGAGTGAGGGAAATTTTAGGATGGGTAACCCCTTGGGAAGTGCACTAAAGGTTCCATAAATGTAAACATAAGAGACAAATAAGAAGTTAGGGAAGTCTAAAGGAAATTATAGTATGCGGAGTGGTTAAAAACCTTAAAGAGGTCGCGTAGACTGAGGCGGAGCTCCCGGTTCTAGCGGTCCTTCGAACCGCATATATGCCTTGGCCAGCCGACAGGACCAGGAGGCGTCACCAAATGTGGTTACAGGTATATTATTGATCTTCTCTCGAGATGTATATGCATTGATAGATCCAGGCTCTACTTTATCATATATCTCCACCCTGGTTGCTAGTAGAATTGGAATAGAACCCGACCTGATAGAACCGTTCGAGGTAGCTACACCGGTAGGAGATTCCGTTATAGCAAGGCGAGTATACAGAGATTGTTCAGTAGATATATGTGGCCGTTGCACCAAAGCGGATCTGATAGAGCTAGATATGACTGAATTTGAAGTTATTATGGGTATGAACCGGCTAGCTTCTTGTTATGCTAATGTCGACTATCAAAAGAAATTAGTTCGCTTCCAGTTTCCAGGAGAACCCGTTTTAGAGTGGACAGGAAGTACAACATCGCCGAGGGGTATGTTTATTTCAAACCTCAAGGCCAGAAAGATGATTAAGAAGGGGTATATTTATCATCTGGTTCGTGTGCATGAAACGAAAGCAGAGGCACCCACTCTTCAGTCAGTCCCAGTAGTCAATGAATTTTCGGATGTATTCCCAGACGAGCTTCCAGGTCTTCCACCTGAGCGGGAAATAGAGTTCACGATAGATGTGTTGCAAGATACTCAGCGTATATCTATTCCCCCCTACAGAATGGCACCTGCAGAACTGAAAGAATTGAAGCAGTAGCTGAGGGATTTGTTAGAGAAGGGCTTCATCAGGCCCAGTACATCACCTTGGGGAGCTCCGGTATTGTTTGTGAGGAAGAAAGATGGATTGCTACGGATGTGTATTGATTATAGGCAGCTGAACAAGGTGACTATAAAGAATAAATATCCCCTCCCCAGGATCGACGATTTATTTGACCAATTGCAGGGCGCTAAGTGTTTCTCGAAGATAGACCTGCGGTCAGGCTACCATCAGGTGCAGATAAGAGAGGCAGATATTCCAAAGACCGCATTCAGGACCCGATACGGGCACTACGAGTTTAGGGTGATGTCTTTTGGATTGACCAACGCTCCAGCAGTATTTATGGACCTGATGAACCGAGTATTCAAGCCGTTCCTAGATATGTTCGTAATTGTATTTATTGATGATATCCTGGTCTATTCGCGATCAGAAGGAGAGCATGCAGATCACCTGAGGGCGGTACTTGGGGTACTCCGGTACCAGAAATTGTATGCTAAATTCTCTAAATGTGAATTCTGGTTGATTTCAGTGGAATTTTTGGGACATATCATTGTAGCTGATGGCCTTCGGGTGGATACACAGAAAATTGAGGCCGTGAAGGCTTGGCCGAGACCGACGACCCCTACTGAGGTACCCAGTTTTCTAGGGTTGGCAGGATATTATAGGAGATTTGTGGAGAAGTTTGCTTTGATTGCAGCGCCATTAACGAAGCTGACCCAGAAGGCAGCTAATTTCCAGTGGACTGATGCCTTTGAACGAAGCTTCCAAACGCTGAAAGAAAAGTTAACTACAGCTCCAGTTCTGACTCTCCCTGAGGGACCAGACGGTTATGCCATTTATTGCGATGCTTCCGGTGTTGGGATAGGTTGTGTATTAATGCAGCATGGCAGGGTTATAGCCTATGCCTCCCAGCAGCTCAAAGAGCATGAAAGAAATTATCCTACTCATGATCTGGAGCTAGCAGCAGTAATTCATGCTTTAAAAATATGGAGAAATTATCTATATGGCGTCCATGTCGATATTTATACGGACCACAAGAGCCTTCAGTATATCTTTAAGCAGAAGGAGCTGAATTTGCGACAGAGGAGGTGGCTAGAGTTGCTGAAAGACTACGATGTGGATATTCTATATCACCCTGGAAAAGCCAACGTAGTACCTGATGCACTCAGCCGTAAGTCTATAGGCAGCCTAACGGACGTGCGGCCAGAAAGGAAAGAAATGGTTCGTGAGATTTACTAGCTAGCTAGCCTTGGAGTCCGTTTAGCTGATTCTGGAGACACTGGGTTTCTGTCCGAGAAGCTACTGAATCCTCTATTATGGAAGAAATAAAGCGACACCAATATGAGGATCCTGTTCTGGCACAGTATAGAGACACAACCCTTGAAAAGGAGAAGACTCCATTCGAGATTACACCTGATGGAGTGCTACTACATAAAGGCATAATATGTGTACCTCAGGTTGCATGGCTGCGGCGACAAGTTATGGGAGAAGCACATTATGCCCGTTATTCCGTCCATCCGGGATCGACAAATATGTATCATGACCTCAGATGCTTATATTGGTGGGATGGTATGAAAAGGGACATAACAGAGTTTGTTGCTCTGTGCCCAAATTACCAACAGGTTAAGATCGAGCATCAGAAGCCTGGTGGGTTATTACAGGAGATGGAGATTCCGACTTGGAAGTGGGAAGTAATTAACATGTATTTCATCACAGGTTTACCACACACTCCGCGGAAGTATGACTCCATATGGGTTATTGTTGATAGGATGACGAAGTCAGCCCATTTTCTTCCAGTCAGGACTACCTACTCAGCTGAAGACTATGCAAGGTTATATATTAAGGAGATAGTAAGACTTCACGGAGTTCCCACATCTATTATATCCGATAGAGGTGCTCAGATTACAGCTAACTTCTGAAGATCATTTCAAGAAGGATTGGGAACCTAGGTAAGTCTTAGTACCGCATTCCATCCGCAGTCTGATGGATAGGCCGAGCGTACTATTCAGACGCTAGAGGATATGCTGCGGGCCTATGTTATAGACTTCAAGGGTAGCTGGGATGATCATTTACCACTTATTGAGTTTGCTTATAATAATAGCTACCATTCTAGCATCCAGATGGCACCGTATGAGGCCCTGTATGGCAGGAAGTGCAGGTCACCGATCGGTTGGTTCGATATTGGTGAAACTGAGTTAATCGGCCTAGATATAATTCAGCAGGCAGTTGATAAAGTGAAACCTATTCAGGAATGGTTACGGGCAGCCCAGAGTCGACAGAAATCATATGCCGATAATCGACGCCGACACTTAGAGTTCCAGGTTGGCGATTGGGTATTTCTGAAAGTGTCACCTATGAAAGGTATAATGAGATTCGGCAGGAAGGGAAAGCTCAGTCCAAGGTATATAGGACCCTATCAGATCATCCGTAAGGTAGGCAAGGTTGCCTATGAATTGGACCTACCATCTGATTTGGGAGCAGTGCATCCAGTCTTCCACGTGTCAATGCTTCGCAAATGTATAGACGATCCTTCCAAAATATTTCCCCTAGAGGATATCCAAGTGACAGAGGAGTTATCCTACGAAGAGCAGCCTATAGCCATACTGGATCGTCAGGTGAGAAGATTACGTACGAAAGACGTAGCTTCCATCAAGGTATTGTGGCGAAACAATAACCGGGAGGAGATGACCTGGGAAGATGAAGAAGAGATGAAGAAGAAGTATCCTCACTTGTTCCCTATATCTACAGGTACTCTAAACTCCTAAATTGGTCACGTTGATGGATGAATGAACTGTATGTGATAGCTATAAAAGAGATTCCCCCGAAGTGTTTATAAAACCCTATAAGACTAGTTCAACATTCGAGGACGAATGTTCTAAAGGGGAGGGGGGGGGGAGGATGTTATATCCCGTATTTTGTGCATTAGGACATTTTAAGCTAACCGCGACAAGTTAAGGACAAGGCTATTTTCCGGTTTTGCCTTAATGCACAAGTTGCTTATAAGTATTATTGGCGTGGAATATAAGGGAAAAGTTGGAATTAGGAATTAATTATTTCATGAAATGAAAAAAAGAAGAAAAAAAGAAGAACCCACAAGTGGCCGTGTGGCTTGGGGTGGGCTCCCACCCATGGCTTGGCCAATTGCCTTGAGCCATGAGTGGGGGGTATGTGTCCACCTCTTATGGGCTATGTATTTATATATATATAGATGAGTGATGACAAAGCAAGAATTATTTATCATTTACACAACTCAAGAAACTTGGAGAAGAATATGGAAACATAGTAGTATTCGGCCATGGCTCCCAAAATTGATGCCAAAGAAATTCATCAAGAAAAATAATTTTCTTCTAGTATTCCAACCAAGTGGAAGGCCCTTATTAACGTGGAGTAGTTGTTGGAGAAAGCAAAGCATTCATTGTGCAAGTTGTAGACCCTGGCCAAGTTGAGAAGTTAAAGGATAAAGGTAAGATTTAATCTCCTTTTCTATGTGTTAGGGATGATTTGTGAGTGTTGTAGTATGTAGAAATGGATGAAATTCATGAAATATGTGTGTGTTGGTTGTGGCCGAATAGGGTCTAGCTTGGTAAGTGGTGATGAATTGATTTTATTTAGTATTTTTGGTTGTTGTTGTTGTGGATTCCATGATGAAAATGAAGGTTTGATGGTTTGAAATGAAGTTGTAATCGTTGAGGGATTGTTGTAGAAGTTAATGTGACGTTAGCATGATTTCTTATATTTGTATGAATAATGTTGGTATAATTCATGAACTTGGGAAGCAAGGAGTGTGTTGTTGTTGTTCTTATTGAGTTTGGAAGATTATAAGTTGGGTTGTTGTGGTTAATTTGAATGTAAATGAAATGCCGTCGAATTATGTAGAAAGGGTTGCTAACGTTAGAATGCATTTTGAATTAATTGTTGAAGTTGTTAATGTGGTTGTTGGTATTGTTGTTGATGATTTGGCCGAGTTGAATTATCGGGGTTGGTTTAAATTATAGGGGAAATGCTGCCCAAATTTCTGTAGGTGGATTGCTAGCTTAGAACCGGATTCCTAAATACCTATAGCTAATGTTTGATATCTTTTGACGATTTTGTAGATCTTGCGAAAGCCGAGACTTAAGTTCGAATTAGCTTAGGAAGCGGGCAAGGTATGTAAGGCTTATCTCTTTCTTTCTCTTGGCATGTCCTAGAGCTAAGTAAGGTATGACACGCATCTTGGGGTAACTCTATTCTGTGATTCCGAGCTTGTTTACGATTCTTATTCACTTCTTGACACGAGCACACTTAATATAGTCGAGCTTATTGTATGATTGAATAACGAGCAAAGCATAAAGAGTCCCTATTCCAAAAATGGTTCTATAAGGATCAATGTCCCTAACTTTCATAGACGGTCTCGGATTGCTTTGAAACGTTTGTAGAGGTTTCTGTAATGAATAATGTCCGTAACTTTCTTATGCAAACTCGGATTGACTCGAAATGTGTTTATGATCCTTCAAGTGTCGATTAGTGTACTTACCTATTGAGTCCCAAAAAAAAATTGATTTATATGCATATGGTTCCTCACTACTCTGCTCGTGCATACTGTTGTTACATCTTTCACCGAGTCCCGGGCCGCGTATGTTATCGTGCACAGTGTCACTGCATCATTCACCGAGTCCCTCACTAGAGGGCCGGGTACGGTATATATATATATATATGATGATATGATGATACGGGAATGGTGGCCAGGAGGGCATATGATGACTTTATTCACCGAGTCCCTCACTAGAGGGCCGGGTACGGTATATATATATACATGATGATATGATAGTATGCTGACATGATGACTGACTTTATTCACCGAGTCCCTCACTAGAGGGCCGGGTACGGTATATATATACATGATGATATGATAGTATGCGGACATAATGACATGATTTTATCCACCGAGTCCCATAATGGGCCGGGTACGATATATGAAAATGATATGCATGATTTTGCTTCGTAATGCATAGGTACAGCGGTTTCTTGATTATCATACTTGTCTTCTGGAATCTCTATTTCAGTTATGATCTACCTAATTGCATTTCATGCCTTACATGCTCAGTACATATTCCGTACTGACCCCCCCCCCCCCCCCCCTTTCTTCAGGGGCTGCGTTTCATGCCCGTAGGTACAGACGCTCGTGGTGGTGACCCGCCAGCTTAGGACATCCATTCTGCTATTTTGAAGTGCTCCCTTGTCCCGGAGCCTATACTTTTGGTATAGATCCTTCTGTTGTGAATATGTATATATATATATATATATATATATATATATATATGTCTAACTAAGGTACGGTGGGGCCCTGTCCCGCCATATGATACTGTTGTTACTCTTAGAGGCCTGTAGACATGTATGTGGGTCATGGGTGGTTATCGTTCAGTTATGTCAGTATGGATTACATTTTGGCAATTCCCTACATTACGATAGCCTGACCGGCTTGTGTGTGATATCATACGTGATAGTTTTATACAACATTTTGTCTTGCATTTATAAAAGCTCTTAATAGGCTAAACGCAAGTATGTTAAGTGTCCATCTGGTTGAGTCATGACAGTACAGGTTGAACGATAGATAGTACGATAAGGGGTGCTCGGTAGCCAATACTGGGTACCTGTCATGGCCCTCTGGTTGGGTCGTGACACATACCCCTAGCCCGAAATCACAATACCAACAACCAACACAACAACAACAACACTAACACCAACAGCATCATCATCAATACAAAAATATTCTATAAAACATCCCACACGATGTTTATCAACATACAATAACAATATACACTTCCTTTCTTCCCAATCAAGGAGCACACTCTCATCAACGCACCAACAACATTAGATACCATCCATATACATATAAATTATCCCAACAACATGGCTACAACATGCTCAAAATAGTCCATAAACACAACTACAACACAACACTTTATGACCTTTCCTCCATAACTATTTTCACTTTTAAGACTTGCTAAACCTTCAAATCAACTCAACATAAGAGATAGGATGAAGAATATACCTTATACGTGAAGAAAGTTAGCCACACCAACTTTCTTTAAGACCAAAGTCACCACAACATCAAGTAGAAACAAGAACAATCACTTTTCATGAACTATTTTGGTGTAATCTTGTTGAATTCTTGATTTAAGTGGTTATAAGTATTTGAGAGAAGTGTATGGATGTGTCTAGAACTCCCAAGAAATGTAAATGATGAAAAAAGTGGAATAATAGGGTATTTATACCCCTTGAGAGTCAGTTCCACCGACTTTCCAAGTGGGGCCCTAGGGGGAGCCATTGGGCAGCTTGGAGGCTTATCTTGAAATGCCCATAACTCCCTACTCCGATGTTGTTTTGAAAAATGATTTGTTGCATTGGAAAATAGAGTTCCCGAACTTCAATTTAGGCTTTTGTTTCACTTCAAAACTCCTTATATACTAGGAGATATACCCCTCTAAAGTTGACCCAAAATTTTTGTCCAAAATTGTACAAACTTTTTTCAAATTTTCGACAAACTTATTTTCTTCAATTTGCTTGATCCCGGAACCTTTAGACCCTTGCTTAACACTCATTAAGAGTATTCCTTAACCTTATAAGGGTTCCATGACCTCTCCTAGCTTATGTTAGTTTACTTACAAGGCAAATGACGCAATTTGTTTTTGAGGTTTTAACATACCAGATCAACTACCTTAAGTTATTGTATCAATTTATGTTTATAAACTTCTTAACCGGTGCTTCGAATGATCTGTTATAGTTGGCGCATCAGTGACTAAACTTGCTTTTCTGGCAGAGTCTCATTCTGTTCTTCAGGGGCGATATTTTCAAAAACATCCCGCTTTTCCTCTAAGTCTTAATGCCGTCCGAACAGGATTCCTGTTGACCCTAAATCTTAGTCTCTCCCGAACTAACTTTACCCTTTTCCCACTTCGTACTGTACTGAGTCCAGTCTAACGATATAGTCTTCCTAACCTCGAGCTTCCGATATGGTGTTTGCATTTCTATTCATGTAAGGCTCTATACGGTGTCGTTTGAATACTCGAGTGATAACTATTATTATAAATGAACTCAATGAGTGTCATATGTAATTCTTTTTAAGTCCACTGTTACACCCCGTACTTGCAGAGAAGCACTTATGAGGAATACTTGAGCGTTAGTATGTTGACCTATGGCTAAGTAAAACAACTTTGGAGTATAAGGGATGAAGCATTATTAAGTACATTTTATGAGTAAAGGATGCATAAGGGGAATTTCGGAGGTCCTATAAGGAAATGGGTGGAAGAAATTGAGTTCGTATGACTTTGGAAGAAGATGAACGCCACTTTGAATGACAAGAATGAGCCAACTTGGGGAAAGAATATCTTTTAGCATATGAAGAGTTTTGAAGTTAAGTACAAGCCTGCATTGAAGTTCCTGAAGTCTAGTTTCCAACACAACAAACCGCTCGTCAATACAACGTCGGAGAAGAGAATTATGGACGTTACAAGTCAGGCTAGCAGAGCAGAAACGCGCAGCTACAGTGCGCGACTCGCGCAGCTACAGTACCCGAAAATTCTAGGTCGGTGCCAACTGACCCTGAACACTATAAAAGGAGTTTTACCCCTTATTATTTCATCCAAACACCCTAAACATCTCCCAAATCCTCTAGAACATTCCCCCAACTTCCACAACATGCACATATATTCCTACAAGTCTGTATGACAATTTCGATCATTTTTAACATAACCCCAAGTCCTAGAATGCCCTAGAAACCCCTCCAAACATATTCCAACATATTTCCAAGACTAAACCAAGGATCAAAGTGAAGATTAAAGTGGTTAAGGGTTCCAAGTGAGGTCTACACTTGTCTCCTCTTCTTGAAGATGTTTGGGTGAGTATTTTTAAGGTGGAGTAACCATGGAATTGAAGTGTTGTTGAATTTTGAGGTAAGATTTCATCTTAGTTTCATGTTTATGAGTTTGTTTGGTAATTATGTTAAGATTTGAGGAGAAGAAAATTGGAGGAAAAGTTCAAATATACATTTGATGATATTTTGAGTTGTGAATTAACTTGAGTTATAATTATTAGTATGTTTTGAGAATAATCTGGTTATGAGGGATAATAATGATGTTAAGGAATTGTCGTATACGAGTGTATAAGGGGTTGTATGAAGCTGTTGTTATGGATTGATTAGGAAAAGAAGTTTTGGGATTAAATTGAGTATAGTTTGAATGTAATCTTTTGATTATGGAATTGTTGATGTTTTATTGTGTTTTGGGAGTTGTTTTGAAGATTGGAGGGAGTAGAAGATACAGGGGAGATACTGCTCGAATTTCACCAGATTCAAAAAGGGTTTAATTTGAAGGCTTAAGATATGCATACGACGACAAGCCTAACAATAGTATGAATTTTCTTGAATGTAGATATATGAGCTTGGGAGGACAAGCGTTAGGTAGTTAAGGAGACCGAAAAGGTATGTTAAGACTAAATCCCTTTCTTTCTAAAGGCATGATTCTCTTCTTGTGGACCCAGACATGACTTCTATAATATCCTTATTCCCAAAAGCTAGAAGTATATGATTCTCAAAGTTCTTATGATGCTAAAATAAATGTTTTCTATGATGATAATGATTCCATTTTTGGAGATTCCAAAACTTATGGTCTTGATGCTATTATGAGATTATTGAGTTTATTTCATGATTTTCTTAATATCATTCATTATTGTTGATCTCACCTTATGATAATTGTTCCTTCAAGGTGAGATATAGCGATGATGATTGTTTCATAATATAAATCAGAGATTACCGACCTTACGTCACTCCGATAAAATAGTAACTTTTAATTGGGCTATCATGCATGTTATTTATATTATATATATATATATATATATATATATATGATATGAGAAAAGATGACGACGTTAGATACGCATATATTATATGTATACGGGGTATGGGATAAGGGTGACGGTGTTATATACGCATAACCACCTGATCAGTTGGCATATTAAGATATCGTCCCGGACGCGGGATGCTCGGACACGGGATATATGGGATAAATGGATCGGGTCATTCGTTCCGCGGCAACATGTATGATGATGATATAATATAGTTATAGATCGGGTTGCACGTTCTGTAGCACTATTATGTTATATATTGATATTTAGCACAAATATCATGTTTTGTGTCATTTTACATCATATGCTTATGACTTTTATCGCTTAATTCATGAGGCAATCGTCGTATTTGAACTTATGCCGTTATATTTCATGTGTATAGGTACGATGATGACAAACAATGGAAAACTGTTCTTAAAGTGAGTGATTTTGGAGCATATGGCGATTAGACGAGGTGACGAGTCAAAGACCACAAGTGATGAACTAAAAGGAAAAATAACTAAACTGAAGGTCTCGCTTTTCATCCGCATCGCGTGAAGAAAGCGGACAAGACCAGCCCAGGCATTACCATCAGGCGATCCTTTCGCATCGCGGAAGGAAAGCGGGGTTCTGCGCAGCTTTCCCAGTTCGACTGGGATTAGGTTTACTTGTTTTTTGTTTTTACCCTAGACTATATATAGACGTTTAATTAGTTGAAAACGGTGTGCTGGGATTACTTAAAAGCTTGTAAGCCACCGTTCTATTTTCTCTCTCTAGGTTTATTTTATTTTTCATCTTTTTTAACCCTAGATTATTCATGAATTCTTTTGTCTATGATTGAATCATGAGTAGCTAAATTTCTTAATTCTAGGGTTGTGGCGAAAGACTTGAAAGTTGGTTTGATGACAATTATTATCTATCGATTTTCCATATTTTGGGTTGCTTATTTATTCTTGATCTTAATTGTTTGATTATCTGGCCAATAGTTAGACACTATCTGTGGTGCGCGAATTGGACTTGAGAAAGGGAATTCACGTACGTAATAAGAATAAATAGAGTTTGTTCGATTTAATCATTTCTCTACTGAGGATAGAGATATACCCTTTAGCCCTACTTAGTTGAATACGGAGAAATAAATGCGTTCTTGTTACCTCTGATGACCATAGAGATATAGGCGTTATAGTAACATCTACAGGCTTGTGAGTAGTTCGAGAGAATATCATAAAGTATAATTAACCCGTCAACTAGTAACCTAGGAAATAAAATAGGTGGAATTGTCCGCAGATCAACTGGATTGTCGAAAGCCATGACCCTAGATCTTTCTCTCATCTGATAATTCTTACAATCTTTGTCAAGATATTCCCAGTCATAAAAACACCCATCACAAATTGTTTACTTTTCAGTTTTAGTTTAGTACAACAAACATCTTGATTTTCACTTTCTTGAATAATTTCATTCAAATTTGAATTAGCTTAACAGTAGAATCTAAGTCTCTGTGGGATCGATATTGTCACGACCCAGCCCCGTGGGCCGCGACTGGCACCCTACTTGGGTACCCAGACCAAATTACATATTCATTGCCAAATCCAAACTTATTTCAGAATTTCATAAAAGCCATACCAAACATAGTTTATATCAAAATATGTCTTAAGCGGTCGCACAAATCAAAATGTCATATCGGATCCAAACTGAGCGGCGGAATAGACATCGCCGGTCAAAAATGCAAATATAAGCATAAGGGCCATTTAGGGCCATCAAAACAAACGGACCGCTTTAAGACCAGAAAACAAAATCAAACGAACATATATAGGACCCTCGCCCAACATATATGACTACAGGCCTCTACGAACTCAAAACAAAGACATATGGCGAGACAGGGCCCCGCCGTACCCAAATAGTCAAATGTACAGAAGATATACATAGCAAAAGGAGTCTATACCAAAAGTGGACTCCGAGTCAAGAAGGAGTACTCCGAAGTAGCAAAGAGTGAAGCCTACAGTGGAGGATCACCAATATCTGCACCTGCGGGCATGAAACGCAGCCCCCGAAGAAAGGGGGTCAGTACGAAATATGTACTGAGTATGTAAAGCACGGAGTGCAGAAATATGAGCCAAAACTGAAAGCAAACCAGATATCAAAAGGGAAGTACCAATCAGTATGTCCAAAATCCGTATCAAATCATATACATATACATAATGCAAACGAAATCATGCAAACGCTCGAGAACGTGGTCGCCACTCCGACGCTGGCGCCACACACAGCATAACACCAGAAGGTTTCAAATCTCCGTACATCCCCGAACACAAACATAAGTGAGCGTATCGCATCACTAGCCATATCACAGCATAACTCCAAACGGAACCCGACCCTATGGCGAGGCCTCGGGAACCGTAACACAACATACGGCCGAATTATCATAGGGCGCACGAATCATAACCGGCCCGGGAACCGGTGAACGAAGTCATAGTAAGGCACGAGCGGAGTCGTGAGCGAACAAATGCAAATCATATTTCAAAATAGCCTTTCAAAACATAATGATTTCATAAGTCATTTCATAGTACAAAATAACCGAATACTTAGTCGATACAAAGTTTTATTTCACAAAATGTTTCCAAAATGGTACGTATGTGTTATGTCCCGTATTTTCGTATAACGGGAAATCAAGAAATAAATAAGACTTGTGTGTGTTGAGGAAATAATTTGATTCAAGTTGCTATGCTCATGTTGATTATGAAATCATTGATGTCAAGACCTCGGGGAAGGCCGAGGGTAAATTTGGAATTTTAGAAAATTGGTTTCGGAAATTATAAAGCGGGATTTCAAAAAAAAAAAAAAAAAAAAATTTAGGCCCAAAACCTTGAAGAGGCCGGCCAAGGGATCAAGTCCAAGCCCATTTTTAAGGTCATGTGCATAGCACATGACCTATAAGTGGATATATATGATATAGGCTTGGCCTTATCAAGATCATATCAAGAAAACTCAAGAACACCATGTATAGGGGCATTCGGCCGTGAGAAAGAGGGAGAAAAAAAAAAAAATTCCCAAGCCTTGTGCTTGCTCCAAAAATCTTGACTTTTACATAGTTGTAAAGTGCTCAAGACGCTCTCCGACGTGATACAAGTAGTTTGGAGGAAGAGCGACGTTTGCGACAAGTCGGAAATTCAAGAAAAAGGTAAGATTTTTATGTTTTAATGTTATGAAATGGATATATATGTGTTAGTGATTGGATTAGTGTGAAGATTGTGGGATGGGGTTGTGTTTGAGCATGGTGTGTGTGTGTAGAAAGGGTGTGTTTGGCCGTGGCTTGTATGTAGTGCATGACCATGTGAATTTAATTCCGTTTAGTCGTTTGAGGTGTCGTTGTAACCTTTATAACGTAAATGAATGTTTGGAGAATTGATTTGGTGTTAGAAAATAATTTCGGACGTTATCGGAAAGCGTATACATTTGGTATATTTGTGTATATCATAGTATATTTATGACACTAAAGACTTTAAATAAGATTTATGGTTGATGATAACGAATTTGGAATGAAACGACGCAAGTTAGAACGTTCGTCGTAACTTTTGGTGTTTTGAATGAAAATTGGAAAGTAGTGAACTTTGGGAATGTTTGTATGTGATTTGGAACTTGTATGTAGTGTGTTTGAATAATTGAGAATGAGTGAATGAATGGACTAATGTGGAAATAGAGTTGGAATTTTGAAGTTGAATCAAGAATTTGCCAACTTATGTATTAAAGTGAAATTTTGAAGTTAATGTAGTATGATTGTGGTTTGTATGGTTTAATGATGTTTGGGCTGTTGTTGTCGTTGTATTTTGAGCCGAGCTAAGTCTCGGGGGTGTTAGATTTATAGGGGAAGTGCTGCCGAAATTTCGGTAGCCAAATATAGCCCAAAGACTAAAATGTTACTTCTCATGAATAGTAACTGGTAAAAGTGACCATTTGCAGTTTCTGGACGAAACGGGAATTGCGATTTGAGGAGCGTAAGGCGCCAACCAGGTATGTAAAGCCTACCTCTCATTCTTTTGGCATGTCCTAGACCCACTAGGTAAATTTCGGAATCTCGGGAATAACTCTGCTCTTGGAAATCGAGGTTCAAGTTCGAGCACTATTCATTCAGCGCGATTGAAACCTTTTGGTCCCATTTGGGTAAAAGAACGCTCGTACCTCCATAACTTGTGCTGTTGAGTCCGAAACTCTTCGAAACTTTTGTAAATGACTCTATGGAACCAAAAATCTGCGATTTGTGTCCGCCGCCTCAATTTGACCCGAGGTGGGCCCGCAAGCCCCGAAGCTCCCCTTATTCGGTTTGTTTGATTCGCTTGTGTCTGTTATGATTCGCAACCTTCTGTTTATGACCCAAGGATGTGTTTGAAACTTCCTATGCCATTAATGTACGTTCTGTACTTTGAACGA
Source organism: Lycium barbarum (assembly GCF_019175385.1). Lineage (NCBI taxonomy): Eukaryota > Viridiplantae > Streptophyta > Magnoliopsida > Solanales > Solanaceae > Lycium > Lycium barbarum. The sequence goes on along the minus strand of NC_083338.1, from coordinate 86,236,928 downwards.
TGTGAGATTTTCGGAAAATGACGTATGAATAGTTTTTCTTGAGAATTTGGCCGTTTGGCACTTCGTAACTTATATACGCAAACTTTGATCAATCTGATTCCTATTCCGAGCCTTCTGGCGTCAGTATATACTTGTACGTAAATTATATGTTGAGTCCGACAAATTATTTTGATATGCATATGGTTTCTGCACTACTCTGTTCGTGCTGTCTGCTATGACTTCGTTCGTCGGTACCCGGGCCGACTTTGTGATCGTGCGCGCTATAATATATTCGGGAGTTATGATGTGTTACGGTTTCCGAGGCCTCGCCATAGGGCCGGTTACCGTTTATGGAGTTATGATGTGATATGGCATTTGATATGTTTTGATGATATGATGTGTGTGTGATATGATGTGTCTGGAGACTGTACGGAGATTTGAAAACTTCTGGAGTTATGATGTGTTGTGGCACCAGCGTCGGGGGGTGACCACGTTCCTAAACCCTATACATGATTTGATTTGCATTTTGTACGTTCGCCTCCCGCACAGGTTTGCTTTGTCTACGATGTCGGTGTGTTTGTTCTTTCTGACTCCAGCTGTGTTTGTGATTTCTGTACCCTCTGCTTTACATACTCAGTACTTCTCCCGTACTGACCCCCGTTTCTTCGGGGGCTGTGTTTCATGCCCGCAGGTACAGAAGCTCGTCTGGGTGGTCCTCCGATTTAGGCTACTCAGTCTGCTGTGTTGGAGAGCTCCCCTTGATCCGGAGCCTACTTTTGGTACATATCTTTTGTTTTGTCTGTATTCTGTATACTTGGATGAGTGGGTACGGCGGGGCCCTGTCCCGTCCTATGTTCATATGTCTTATGTTTTGTTTTGTCTAGAGGCTTGTAGTCAGATTTGTGGGTCGTGGGTCCGGTGTGTTCGTATGTGAGTCTGTTTTGTGTTCTTAAGCGGCCCGTACACTGCTATGGCCAAGTCGGCCTCTGATTTTGTATGTATGTGTATGCTTTTGGGGGCGATGTACATTCCGCCACCCTTCGGATGTGTGTGTGTGAAAATTTGGCGAAGTACATTCCGCCTCTTTTCTGATTTGCGATTTGTTTGATCTGTACGGGCGACTGCTTAGGATCAGTATTCGGTAGATGTCTGATTACGATGTTGAGTCTGAATATCGTATGTTGTGTTTGGACGAGTCTGATTTCGATGATATGGGTGTGAGTTTATCTGGGGTGTCCCTGTAGGGCACCAGTCGCGGCCCACGGGGTTGGGTCGTGACAGTATGGCTCAAAACGTAACTTAGCATATCATAATATTCAATACATATCTCGTGGGAGGAAGTTCCAAAACCGAAAGTATCATATCAAGATTTATTCAAAAGGACATCCCAATAGGACAAATAGGGCGTCTCGGGGTTAGCGGGCCCACCTCGAGTCAAATTGAGGTGGCGAACATAATTTACGAACATTTAAAGGCCAGAAGATCATACATAATGATTTCAAAGTAACCCGATCACATTTCGATAGGTTTCGAACATTTGGTTGCATTCTAGCCAAAATAGAGCCTTTAGGCTTCAATTGAATTGAATGAATAGTAGTCGTTTTGTAGATCGGGTTTCGAGGAGCAGAAAGGCTCCGGAGGTTCCAAAATTCACCTAACACACTAAGACATGCCAAACGAAGAAGTGTGAAGCTTTGCATACCTTATAGACGTCTTATGCTCTCCCCAAAATCAAATCCCGTTTCGTCCAGAATCTGCAAATGGTCAAAGTTACCAATTAGAGATTCTTAGGCTTAATATTTCCATTAACTTGATTTTTGTCTACCGAAATTTCGGCAGCACTTCCCCTATATATCTAACACCCCCGAGTCTTAGCTCGGCTCAATGAACATCAACAACAACAACCCAAACGTCACAAACAACATAAACCACAACTAAATCATTCTAACTTCAATATTCTTCTTTACTATAAAAGTTGGCAACTTTCATTCAAACTTCACAATTCCAAACTTATGTCCACATTATTGTATTCATTCAATCATTCAAGATTATTCAATCACATCCCAATTATGTTCCAACATTATACATAGATTCAAGAAGTTCGTCACTTTCCATATTCCTTTCAAAACGTCAACAATTCCGACGAACATACTAACTTGCATCATTTCATTCTGAATTCATTAACAACAACCATAAGTCATATTTAAAGTCTTTAGTATCAGAGATATACAATGATACACGCAAATATACAAAAGGTATACACATTCCCGTAATGATCCGAAATCCTTTTCCCACGCCAATTCAATTCTTTAAACGCTCATTTACGACATAAAGGTCACAACGATACACTAAACAAACTAAACAAGATCAATTCACATTACTTTGCACTTCATAAGTTCCACGGCTCCAACACCAAACACACACACACCCACGGCTTTCTACATACATCAAAGTTATGGAATTCTCGTCTATTCTCAATCCTTAACACATTCATATCAATTCTATAACATAAAAGTGTAAGAATTCTCAACTTTTCTTGAAAACCCGACTTGTCGCAAACGTGGTTCTTGTGCCAAACTAATTATACCCCGTTGAAGAGGGTCTTGAGTACTTCACAACTATGCAAAAATCAAGATTTTTGGATCACAACACAAGCTAGGAAAACTTTTCTTTCTCTCTTTCTCATTCTCGGCCGAGAGCCTCACGTTGAGGTGTTCTTGAATTTTTTTGTTTTGTTCTAGATAATTACTAAGGCTAAGATGATATATATCTAGTTAAGGGTCATGTGCCTAGCACATGACATAAAAAAAATGGGTTTGGGCCATGGCTATGGCCGGCCACCCTCAAGATTTTTGGGCCTCAATTTTGTGTTATATTTTTCTTGGCCCAATTCATTAAAAGTCCCGTTTTGTAATTCCCGAAACTAATTTCCGAAATTCCAAATTTTCCCTCGGCCTTCCCCGATGTCTTAACATTAATGGTTCCATAACCAACATAGTCATATTCACTAAAAACCAAAATATTTCCTTATAACACACAAGTCTTGATTATTTCTCGATTTCCAAATATACGAAAACACGGGACATAACATTCTCCCCCCTTAAGAACATTCGTCCCCGAATGTTAAATTAATCTTATAAAGTCTAATGACCCAGGCGGGGGAGTTCTTTATTATTAGTGGCATACAAAATTATTTTTTATCAACCAACATAACAAATTGAAAGGTTTAGATTACCTGTGGACGTCGGGAACAAATGGGGGTATTTCTTCTTCATCTCGTCCTCCGCCTCCCAAGTCATCTCCTCCCGATTATTGTTGCGCCACAGGACTTTGACGGAGGGCACTTCTTTAGTGCGTAATCTCCGCACCTGTCGATCCAGAATAGATACAGGCTGCTCGTCATAAGATAACTGCTCCGTCACCTGAATGTCATCAACTGGGAATATCCTGGAAGGATCACCAATATATTTCCGCAACATAGACACATGAAACACCGGGTGTACGGCCTCCAAGTCGGATGGTAAGTCTAGCTCATAGGCGACCTCGCCTATCTTTCGAACGATGTGATACGGCCCAATGTACCGGGGGCTCAACTTACCCTTTCTACCGAATCTCATGACACCCTTCATGGGAGACACCTTCAGGAATACCCAGTCACCAATCTGGAACTCTAACGGTCGACGTCGTCTATCAACATAAGCTTTCTGTCGACTCTGAGCAGCCAATAATCATTCTCGAATAAGCTTTACCTTATCTACAGCTTCCTGGATCACATCTGGCCCAATCAGCTTAGTCTCACCCACGTCAAACCAACCAATAGGAGATCTGCATTTTCTGCCATACAGGGCTTCATACGGTGCCATCTGAATGCTGGAGTGATAACTATTATTATAGGCAAACTCAATAAGCGGTAAATGATCATCCCAGCTGCCCCTGAAATCAATAACGCAGGCCCGCAACATATCTTCGAGCGTCTGAATAGTGCGCTCGGCCTGAGGGTGAAAAGCTGTACTAAGGCTCACCTGAGTCCCTAATCCCTCCTGAAATGACCTCCAGAAATTAGCTGTAAACTGGGCACCTCGGTCAGTAATAATAGATATAGGGACTCCGTGAAGTCTGACTATCTCTCTGATATACAATCTGGCATAGTCCTCAGCCGAATAAGTAGTCCGAACCGGAAGGAAATGGGTTGATTTCGTCAGCCTGTCAACAATAACCCAGATAGAGTCGTACCTGCGTGGAGTGCGCGGTAACCCAACAACGAAATCCATATTAATCATCTCCCATTTCCAGGCTGGAATTTCCATCTCCTGTAATAATCCACCGGGCTTCTGATTCTCGATCTTAACTTGCTGGCAGTTCGGGCACTGACTAACAAACTCAGCAATATCTTTCTTCATGCCGTCCCACCAATACAAACACCTGAGATCCCGATACATTTTAGTGGAACCAGGATGAACAGAATACCGTGCATTATGTGCCTCGCCCATAATCTGCCGCCGTAAGCCCGCAACGTCCGGTACACAGAATCTGCCATCATACAATAATACTCCTTCAGGCGAGATTTCAAACTGAGCCTTTGCTTTACTAAGGGCCACATCTCTGTACTGAATCAAAAGAGGATCTTCAAACTGGCGCTGCTTTACCTCCTGAATAATAGATGATTCAGCAACTGGACGAACAGAAATCCCAGAATCTCCAGAATCCGCCAAACGAACTCCGAGGCTGGCCAGCTGATGAATATCACGAACCAAATCTTTCTTACCAGATGGTACATCATCCAAGCTGCCCATAGACTTGCGGCTAAGTGCATCCGCTACCACATTGGCTTTCCCCGGATGGTACAGAATATCAACGTCATAATCCTTCAGTAACTCAAGCCATCTTCTCTGCCGCAAATTCAATTCTTTCTGCTTAAAAATATACTGGAGGCTCTTATGGTCCGTATAAATATCGACATGGACCCCATATAAATAATGCCGCCAGATCTTCAAAGCATGAATTACTGCGGCCAACTCAAGGTCATGAGTGGGATAATTCTTCTCGTGCTGTCTGAGCTGCCGGGAAGCATAGGCTATGACTCGACCGTGCTGCATCAATACACAACCTATCCCAATACCAGAGGCGTCACAATAGACAACATACCCGTCGGGTCCCTCTGGAAGAGCCAAAACTGGTGCTGTAACCAATCTCTCTTTCAGCATCTGAAAGCTGCGCTCGCAGGCATCGGTCCACTGAAATTTTGCTGCTTTCTGAGTAAGCCTCGTCAGTGGTGCTGCAATAGAAGAAAACTCCTCCACGAACCTGCGATAATATCCGGCCAATCCCAGAAAACTGCGTACCTCCATCGGTGTAGTAGGCCTGGGCCAATTCTGTACAGCCTCAATCTTCTGCGTATCGACCCGAATACCGTCTGCACCGACAATATGGCCCAAGAATGCCACAGAAGTCAACCAGAATTCACATTTGGAGAATTTAGCATATAACTTCTGCTGACGGAGAATACCAAGCACCGTCCTCAAATGATCTGAATGCTCCTTGGCTGATCGCGAGTAAATCAGAATGTCATCAATAAACACAATAACAAACATGTCCAGAAAAGGCCGAAATACCCGATTCATCAGATCCATAAATACCGCTGGAGCATTAGTCAGCCCGAAAGACATAACTCTGAACTCATAGTGCCCGTACCGGGTCCTGAAAGCAGTCTTCGGGATATCTGACTCCCACACTTGCACCTGATGATAACCTGAGCGCAGATCTACCTTCGAAAAATATTTAGCACCCTGCAGCTGATCAAACAAGTCATCAATCCGGGGGAGGGGATATTTATTCTTAATAGTCACCTTATTCAGCTGCCGGTAGTCGATACACATCCGCAGTGACCCATCTTTCTTTCTAACAAACAATACCGGCGCTCCCAGGGTGATGTGTTGGGTCTGATAAAGCCCTTATCCAACAAATCTTTCAGCTGTTCCTTCAACTCTTTCAACTCAGCTGGTGCCATCCTGTACGGGGGAATAGATATAGGCTGCGTATCCGGCATCAACTCTATAGTAAAATCAATCTCCCGCTCAGGCGGAAGGCCAGGAAGCTCGTCAGGAAATACATCTGGAAACTCACTGACGACCGGAACAGACTGAAGGGTAGGTATCTCCGCTGCAGTATCGTGCACGCGAACCAAATGATAGATATAACCCTTCTGGATCATCTTCTTAGCCTTGAGGTATGAAATAAACTTACCCCTCGGCGATGTTGTGGATCCGAACCACTCTATAACCGGTTCCCCTGGAAACTAAAAACGGACTACCTTTTTCTGGCAGTCAACATTAGCATAACAAGAAGACAACCAGTCCATACCCATAATGACGTCAAACTCAAGCATGTCTAACTCTATCAGATCAGCCCTAGTGCTACGATCATAAATTGTCACAGAACAATCTCTATAGATCTGTCTTGCTATAATAAAATCCCCAACCGGCGTAGCTACCTCAAAAGGCTCTATAGGCTCAGACACTATCCCAATTTTACTAGCAACGAGCGGGGAGATATATGATAAAGTACAGCAAGGCTCAATCAATGCATATACAGATCTGGAGAAAACCAGTAATGTACCTGTGACGACGTTTGGCGAAGCCTCCTGATCCTGGCGGCTGGCCAAAGCATATATGCGGTTCGAGGGACCGCTAGAACCTGAAACGCCACCGCGGCCTCGACCGCGTCCTGCCGGTGCTGGCATACCTCGCCCTCCAGGGCGTGCAACAGATGGAGCAGAGGAAGAACCGGCGGCTGAGCCACACTACCAGAACCGCTCGCCAACTGACAGTCTCTCATAAAGTGGCCCTGACCACCACAAGAAAAGCAAGCTCCAGTAGCTCGATAACACTCCCCAGGATGAGACTTCCCGCAATGAGAACAACGGGGCCTGGGTGGTCTGGCCAAGCTGGGGCCTCTGGATACCTGTGAACCTGCCGCTCTGGAGCTCTGACCGGCCCCAGACGGTCCCGCACTGTCAGATCTCCGGCTGCCTGACTGAGTACTCCGGCCGGACGGAGGTAGCTGTCTGCCTGACTGCTGCTGCTGAGGCTGTCCGCCTCGAGAATCCCCGGAATAACCTGCGGACCTATCCCTCTTGGGCGGCCTCCTGTCCCGGTCTCTACCAGAATGATCAGACCTGTGACGATCCTCCATACCCATCGCATAGGCCTGAAGTCGGGCAATGTCCATATCTGTCTGCAATGACACTGCCATACAGCCGTCGATCAAATACCGATCCAATCCCATAACATATCTGTCCATCCGATCGGACATGTCTGCTACCACGGCCGGTGCATATCGGGCCAGAGAATCAAACTCAAGATTATACTCACGCACACTCCGACCCCTCTGCTGCAAATGTAAGAATCGGTCGGCCCGTGCCCGCCGCAACTCTGGGGGTAGAAAGTGGCGGGTGAAAGCAGTCACAAACTGGTCCCACGTAGCTGGGGGAGCACCCTCACCCCTGGATAACTCCCAAGTCTCATACCAGTGAGCGGCAACATCTCGAAGCCTGTGCGAAGCCAGCTCGACCGACTCGGTCTCTGAAGCCCTGACAAAGTCCAATGAGCGCCGCATCCCCCGAATAAAGTCGTGGGGGTCCTCGTCGGGCTTAGACCCGAAAAACTCTGGAGGGCCACATAATAAGAACTCCCGAACTCTCAGGCTGTCCCGCCTGTCATCATCATCATCGTCCCTCCGCCCGCGTCGGCGAGCCTGTCCTACCACCAGTGTAGTCAGCAACTGTACAGCCTCCCTCAGGGTCCTATCCTACGCCCCTGGCTGAGAAGCTGGAATCTCAGGAGCGGGTACACGGACCTCTGGAGCTGCTGAAGGTCCTGCTCCAAGCTGTACTAGTGGGGGTGTAGCAGACCCCTCAGAATGCGGCACATCCTCAGGCAAATCATAGACACGAGCCCGGGTCGCTCGCTGTGCCTGACTAGTCTCTCCCATCCTCGCTGTGCCCTTCTGGGCCGCCGTTGCCTTCTTCGGAGGCATCACTGCAAACACAATAGCGAGTCAGATCAAAATCACCCTAATAGCACAGCTCTACCGCACGATCTAAGATTCCAAAGAAAGTAACATCCTAAATGCCCTGTAGCTTCCTGTTTATAGATGTGGTGCACAACACATCGATAAACAAGACTCTACGAGACACGGCCTGTAGACATTCCGAGGACAAACTGCTCTGATACCACTTTTGTCACGACCCAGCCCCGTGGGCCGCGACTGGCACCCTACTTGGGTACCCAGACCAAATTACATATTCATTGCCAAATCCAAACTTATTTCAGAATTTCATAAAAGCCATACCAAACATAGTTTGTATCAAAATATGTCTTAAGCGGTCGCACAAATCAAAATGTCATATCGGATCCAAACTGAGCGGCGGAATAGACATCGCCGGTCAAATATGCAAATATAAGCATAAGGGCCATTTAGGGCCATCAAAACAAACGGACCGCTTTAAGACCAGAAAACAAAATCAAACGAACATATATAGGACCCTCGCCCCACATATATGACTACAGGCCTCTACGAACTCAAAACAAAGACATATGGCGAGACAGGGCCCCGCCGTACCCAAATAGTCAAATGTACAGAAGATATACATAGAAAAAGGAGTCTGTACCAAAAGTGGACTCCGAGTCAAGAAGGAGTACTCCGAAGTAGCAAAGAGTGAAGCCTACAGTGGAGGATCACCAATATCTGCACCTGCGGGCATGAAACGCAGCCCCCGAAGAAAGGGGGTCAGTACGAAATATGTACTGAGTATGTAAAGCACGGAGTGCAGAAATATGAGCCAAAACTGAAAGCAAACCAGATATCAAAAGGGAAGTACCAATCAGTATGTCCAAAATCCATATCAAATCATATACATATACATAATGCAAAGGAAATCATGCAAACGCTCGAGAACGTGGTCGCCACTCCGACGCTGGCGCCACACACAGCATAACACCAGAAGGTTTCAAATCTCCGTACATCCCCGAACACAAACATAAGTGAGCGTATCGCATCACTAGCCATATCACAGCATAACTCCAAACGGAACCCGGCCCTATGGCGAGGCCTCGGGAACCGTAACACAGCATACGGCCGAATTATCATAGGGCGTACGAATCATAACCGGCCCGGGAACCGGTGAACGAAGTCATAGTAAGGCACGAGCGGAGTCGTGAGCGAACAAATGCAAATCATATTTCAAAATAGCCTTTCAAAACATAATGATTTCATAAGTCATTTCATAGTACAAAATAACCGAATACTTAGTCGATACAAAGTTTTATTTCACAAAATGTTTCCAAAATGGTACGTATGGCTCAAAACGTAACTTAGCATATCATAATATTCAATACATATCTCGTGGGAGGAAGTTCCAAAACCGAAAGTATCATATCAAGCTTTATTCAAAAGGACATCCCAATAGGACAAATAGGGCGTCTCGGGGTTAGCGGGCCCACCTCGAGTCAAATTGAGGTGGCGAACATAATTTACGAACATTTAAAGGCCAGAAGATCATACATAATGATTTCAAAGTAACCTGATCACATTTCGATAGGTTTCAAACATTTGGTTGCATTCTAGCCAAAATAGAGCCTTTAGGCTTCAATTGAATTGAATGAATAGTAGTCGTTTTGTAGATCGGGTTTCGAGGAGCAGAAAGGCTCCGGAGGTTCCAAAATTCACCTAACACACTAAGACATGCCAAACGAAGAAGTGGGAAGCTTTACATACCTTATAGACGTCTTATGCTCTCCCCAAAATCAAATCCCGTTTCGTCCAGAATCTGCAAATGGTCAAAGTTACCAATTAGAGATTCTTAGGCTTAATATTTCCATTAACTTGATTTTTGTCTACCGAAATTTCGGCAGCACTTCCCCTATATATCTAACACCCCCGACACTTAGCTCGGTCTCAATGAACATCAACAACAACAACCCAAACGTCACAAACAACATAAACCGCAACTAAATCATTCTAACTTCAATATTCTTCTTTACTATAAAAGTTGGCAACTTTCATTCAAACTTCACAATTCCAAACTTATGTCCACATTATTGTATTCATTCAATCATTCAAGATTATTCAATCACATCCCAATTATGTTCCAACATTATACATAGATTCAAGAAGTTCGTCACTTTCCATATTCCTTTCAAAACGTCAACATTTCCGACGAACATACTAACTTGCATCATTTCATTCCGAATTCAGTAACAACAACCATAAGTCATATTTAAAGTCTTTAGTATCAGAGATATACAATGATATACGCAAATATACAAAAGGTATACACTTTCCCGTAATGATCCGAAATCCTTTTCCCACGCCAATTCAATTCTTTAAACGCTCATTTACGACATAAAGGTCACAACGACACACTAAACAAACTAAACAAGATCAATTCACATTACTTTGCACTTCATAAGTGCCACGGCTCCAACACCAAACACACACACACCCACGACTTTCTACATACATCAAAGTTACGGAATTCTCGTCTATTCTCAATCCTTAACACATTCATATCAATTCTATAACACAAAAGTGTAAGAATTCTCACCTTTTCTTGAAAACCCGACTTGTCGCAAACGTGGTTCTTGTGCCAAACTAATTATACCCCGTTGAAGAGGGTCTTGAGTACTTCACAACTATGCAAAAATCAAGATTTTTGGATCACAACACAAGCTAGGAAAAATTTTCTTTCTCTCTTTCTCATTCTCGGCCGAGAGCCTCACTTTGAGGTGTTCTTGAATTTTTTTGTTTTGTTCTAGATAATTACTAAGGCTAAGATGATATATATCTAGTTAAGGGTCATGTGCCTAGCACATGACATAAAAAAAATGGGTTTGGGCCATGACTATGGCCGGCCACCCTCAAGATTTTTGGGCCTCAATTTTGTGTTATATTTTTCTTGGCCCAATTCATTAAAAGTCCCGTTTTGTAATTCCCGAAACTAATTTCCGAAATTCCAAATTTTCCCTCGGCCTTCCCCGATGTCTTAACATTAATGGTTCCATAACCAACATAGTCATATTCACTAAAAACCAAAATATTTCCTTATAACACACAAGTCTTGATTATTTCTCGATTTCCAAATATACGAAAACACGGGACATAACAGATATTTGGACTTAACAGTCTATATTACTTGTACGACCACGTATACTTGCGTGTGCGTTTGGAAGAAACAAGTTTTCGGCGCCGTTGCGGGGGACTTAGAAAAATTTACTATTTTTCTAATTTGAGTTTGTTTTTCTATTCAAGTCTTTACTTTTTCGTTGTTCTACTTATGTCACTTCAGGCTTCTCCGGTTTATGCCAAGCACTAGAAGTTCAGTAAAACCGTTAGTTGATCTTGATCACGAAATCGAAAGAACTCTTCACCGACAGAGAAAAATGGCTAACGAAGCAGCAAGACTTGATCTTGAACAGGCAGAAAGGGATAGAGCCAGAAATGGCGATGAACAGGGTGAAAGAGCAGTTGTGAGAGCACAAGAACAACAAATTCTTTTATCCAGTTATGCTAAGCCTAGTCTGGAAACTATTGCTAAGGCTATTGTTAGGCCTGATATTACTGGAAATTTCGAGCTAAAAGAAGGAACAGTGCGGCTGGTGCAACATACGTGCTAGTATATGGGTAAGTCTAGTAAAGACCCGTATAAGCACTTGATGCAGTTCGTGGAGTTGAGCGAGAATTTCCAATATAGAGATGTTCCCGATGATTATGTGAAGCTGTCCTTATTTCTGTTCTCACTAATTGGCGAAGCGAGGGAATGGTTGACGAATCTACCTGCAGGGTCTATCATTTCTTGGGCGATATTATCAAATACGTTTATCGACAGGTTCTTCTCACCCAAGAACACAAAGGAGCTGCGAGGAAGAATTGCTAACTTCACTCAGAGAGATTCCGAATCTCTACCACACGCTTAGGAAAGGTATAAGGGATATTTGCGAGACTGCCTCCATCACATGCAGCCAAAGGAGATCATTGGCAACTATTTTGTAGAAGGTCTTAACCATGAATCAAGGGCCCTTTTGAATGCTTCAGCTCAAGGGCAGATCATAAAAAAACATATGAAGAGATGAAAGATCTCCTTGAGATGATGTCTGAGGGTCATCATGAGTATCACGAGACTAGCCGGGGGTTACCACTAAAAGCTGCTGGAGTTCTTAAAGTTGATGATGTTGCAGCTATTCGGGCTGATATAGGCACTCTTACTAACGTGATGTTAAGGGTGTTTCCTCAAGCTCAGCAGATTCAACCAGTTCAACATATTCAATAGGCAGCATGTGTAAGTTGCGGTGAATCTCATGATTATAACAATTGTCCAATGAATCCAGAGTCGTCTATTTTGTGGGACAGCAGAATCGTGGTATTGGAAATCGAGGAAAATATTATGGAAATAATTACAACACTCCATTTGGGAAGCAGGATTTCCACAAGCCGAACAATTATCAGCAACCTCAAGCTCAGCCAGCTAGCAATTTAGAGGAGATGATGAAGCAGCTCATAGCTCAAAATCAAGTGACACAACAGCAAAATCAGAAAATTCAGAGTGAGATGCAGAAATCTATTCACGAGCTTGAGCGTCAGATGGGGCAGATGGCTCTTATGCAGAATGCCAGACCTCCAGATGCTCTTCCTAGTGATACTGAAAAGAATCCAAAATAATGCAAGGCAGTCACCTTGAGGAATGGTAGAGAGCTAGAAGAAGTGCCGCCAAAAAAGAAGAACATAGCAGAGGCAGAACTTACCCCTGCTAAGCGAGCTGAACCAAAGCAAACATGCGCAGAGAAACATGAAGAGGAAGTGGTATGACCACCCCCTTACTTTCCACAGCGACTTCAGAAACAGAAAGCAGATTCAGCTTGCAAGAAATTTCTTGAACTCTTAAAACAGGTACACATCAACATACCTTTGGTGGAGCTTTTGCAAGAAGTCCCAAAATATGCTAAATATATTGAAGATGTGGTTGCGAACAAATGGCGTTGGACAGAGTTTGAGACTGTTGCACTTATTGAGGAGTGCAGTTCTAGAGTGAGGAGTAAAATTCCTCCGAAGTTGCAAGATCCGGGCAGCTTCAAAATTTCGATTACGATTGGAAACATTGAAGTTGGGCTAGCATTGTGTGATTTGGGTGCTAGTATTAATCTGATGCCCACCTCTGTGTTCCGAACGTTGGGTTTGGAAGAGCCTAGGCCAACCATTATTACGTTGTAGTTGGCTGATCTATCTCTTGCTTATCCTGATGGTATTATTGAGGATGTTCTTATGAAGGTAGGCCCATTTATTCTGCCGGTTGATTTTGTGATACTTGATTATGAGGCAGATAAGAGCGTTCCTCTCATCATGGGGAGAGGATTCTTGGCCACTGTTGATGTTGTGATCCGAGTGAAAGATGGGAAGATGTCCATGACAGTTAATGGACAAGAGGGAATTTTTTATGTGTTTAAAGCTACCAAGCTTCCAGCCCATTATGAGGAGTTGAAGATGATTTCCGTGGTAGAATCCAAGCTCACTAATGCCGAGTTAGATCACTTTCTAGCTTCGCGAGTTCCGTTGGAGACAACTTAGGTGTACGGGGAAGATCTGACAATTGATTAAGAAGTGGAGGAGTGTCTTGGCATTCTTGACACTTCATGTGCTTATCTACGAGAAGGTACACCGGTTGAGGAGCTAGACAGACCAGAGTCATGGAAGAAGTCGGAACCTTCTATTGAAGAGGCTCCCGTTCTTGAGTTGAAACCATTACCTCTTCACCTTCGCTACGCTTTCTTGGGTAGTGGAGACACATTGCCCGTAATCCACTCTACTTATTTGATTGATGTGCAGGTTGAACGTGTGTTACGAGTGCTAAGAGATCGAGTCCGAGCCCTTGGGTGGTCGATAGCTGATATTCGAGGTATTAGTAGCTCGTTTTGCATGCACAAAATATTATTGGAGAAAGACAGCAAACCCAGTATTGAGTGCCAGAGGCGACTGAACCCGATCATGAAGGAGGTGGTGAAGAAAGAGGTAATCAAGTGGCTTGACAACTGCATTATTTATCCCATCTCTGACAGCAATTGGGTGAGTCCTGTACAATGTGTCCCGAAGAAAGGGGGCATAACTGTGGTGGAAAACGAGAAGAATGAATTGGTGCCTCAACGAACTGTTACGGGTTGGAGGATATGTATTGACTATCGCAAGTTGAACAACGCCACCAGAAAAGATCACTTTCTTTTGCCCTTCATGGATCAGATGCTCGACAGATTGGCTGGGCACGATTATTATTGCTTTTTGGTTGGTTATTCGGGTTACAACCAGATCATGATTGCACCTGAGGATCAAGAGAAAACCACATTCACATGTCCATATGGCACATTTTCATTCCGGAGGATGCCTTTCGGTTTGTGCAATGCTCCAGGTACTTTCCAGTGATGCATGATGGCTATTTTCACTGATATGGTGGAAACTTATGTGGAAGTATTTATGGATGACTTCTCTATTTTTGGAGATTCTTTTGATGACTGTTTAAATCATCTTGATGTCGTGTTAGCTCGTTGTGAAGAAACAAACTTGGTACTTAACTGGGAAAAATGCCATTTCATGGTTCGAGAGGGAATCGTTCTTGGGCACAAGATATCGAGCAAGGGAATAGAGGTTGACAAGGCGAAGATTGAAGCAATTGAAAGATTGCCACCACACGTTTCAGTTCGGGGAGTGCGTAGTTTTCTTGGGCATGCAGGATTCTATCGACGGTTCCTCAAAGAGTTCTCTAAAGTTGCTAATCCAATGTGCAAGCTTTTAGAGAAAGATGTGAAGTTTGTGTTTAATGAAGCCTGTCTGACGGTTTTTGATGAGCTGAAACGAAGGTTAGTGTCGGCTCATATTATCATCGCACCCGATTGGTCTCTGCAGTTTATTTTGATGTGTGATGCAAGTGATTTTGTTGTAGGAGCTGTCCTTGGTCAGAAAAGGGACAAGATTTTTCATCCTATTTACCACGCCAGCAAGACACTTGATGCAGCCTAGATTAACTATACTGTCACAGAGAAGGAGTTATTAGCGGTTGTCTACGCCTTTGACAAATTTCGATCATATCTTGTGGACACGAAGGCTATTGTCTATACTGATCACACTGCAGTTCGTTATTTGTTTGCAAAGAAGGATGCAAAGCCGAGGCTGATTCGTTGGGTGTTGCTGCTGCAAGAGTTTGATATCGAGATTCTTGATCGAAAGGGCACAAAAAATCAGGTAGCAGATCACTTATCGAGATTAGAAGATTGGGAACATGTGGATGAAGAAGTGGCGATTAAGGAGACTTTTCCAGACGAACAACTCTTTGCTCTTCAATCAGCTGAGGTGCCATGGTATGCAGACATGATGAACTTTATAGTAAGTGATATTTACCCCCCTGGTGCTAATCACGAGAAGAAGAAGCGGATCTTGCATGACAGTAGTTTCTATGTGTGGGATGAGCCCTATCTCTACCGGCTTGACACAAATCAGCTGATCAGAAGGTGTGTTCCAGAGGAAGAGGTCTCCGCGATTCTCGAGAAGTGTCACTCATCACCCTATGGGGGACATCATGCTGGTGACAGAACAGCTGCAAAGGTACTTCGGTCCGGGTTCTACTGGCCAACATTGTTCAAAGATGCTCATGAATTTGTGCGAGCATGTGATAGCTGCCAGAGAACCGAAAATATCTCCAAGTGTCATGAAATGCCTTTGAAAGGCATCTTAGAAATTGAGTTGTTTGATGTGTGGGGTATTAACTTCATGGGTACTTTCATTCCATCCAAGGGGAATAAGTACATATTGGTTACTGTAGACTATGTCTCGAAGTGGGTGGAAGCCATTGTACTTCCCACCAATGATCCTAGTGTGGTGGCACGATTTATGAAAAAGAACATTTTTACAAGGTTTTGGACCCCTCGGGCCATCATCAGTGATCAAGGTAAGAACTTTTGCAATCAGCTCTTTCATAAATTGCTGCTCAAGTATGGGGTGAAACACAAGATAGCGACTGCTTATCAACCTCAGACGAGTGGTCAAGTGGAGGTATCGAACAGAGAAATCAAGAGGATTGTTGAGAAGACTGTGAGCGTACGTAGGAAAGATTGGTCATTGAAGCTTGATGATGCTCTGTGGGCATACAGAACAGCTTACAAAACTCCGATTGGTACATCTCCCTATAAGCTCGTCTTTGGTAAGGCATGTCATCTACCCGTTGAGATTGAGCATAGAGCATATTGGGCGATCAAGAAGCTGAATCTAGACATGGTTCAAGCTGGAGAAAAGAGAATGTTGCAGCTGGACGAGTTGGACGAATTTCTCCATCATTCATATGAAAACGCGAAAATGTATAAGGAGCAAACTAAGAGAATTCATGACAAGCGAATCCAATCTCGTGACTTTGAGCCTAGGCAGTTAGTCTTGCTGTATAACTCTAAGCTGAATATTTTCGGTGGAAAATTGAAGAGTAAGTGGTCTGGGCCATTCGAGGTAGTTCGTGTGACTGCACATGGAATAGTTGAGCTAAAGAAACCCAAGGATGAGACATTCTTGGTGAACGGGCAAAGAGTGAAGCATTACTACGGAGAGGCCATTGACCGCGCGAGGTTCTCCATCGATCTAGAAGAGGCTTGACGAACGCCTACGTCGTGCTGCGACGTTAAATCAAGCGCCTCTCGGGAGGCTACCCGTGTAAAAAAAATAAAAAAATAAAACAAAATGAGAAAAATACAAAAAAGTGTCGTGCCACGGCCTGAACTAAGGCGCTTGTTGGGAGGCAACCCAATTTTTTTTTTTTGTATGATATAGGTCACGTTTGTTCATGTTGCAGGAATTGGGCAGAAAGAAGAAAATACGAAGTGCCCAGTCATTTGCGCATCGGTTCCGCGATGCGGATCAATCGCGCATGAAAAATCAGTAACCGCCAGTGATTTGCGCATCGGTCCCGCGATGCGGACCGATCACGCAATATACTGAAGCCTCCCGCTTTCCTTCCGCGATGCGGACGGATCGCGCAGGTCAACCCGGGTTTGTATTTTTTTCTCCAACTCATGATATAACCGTGCCCCTTCACCCTTATTCCCTCACAAAAACATTCCCTTTCTCACACACATTCCCTCTCACACGAAAAATCCCCATCCTCATTCCCTCTCGAACAAAAACAACTTCAAGTTGCTCCAATCCATCCCCCATTAACTTCATAAGGTAAGTCGGTTCATCTTCCATTTTTTTTCTTTTCCCCCCGTGTTATTGATGGTTGTAGGTTTAAGGTAAGGATATGGGTATGGGCGAATATTGAGCAGGGATTGGTATTGCTTGTGTGGTATGAGTGAGTATGGCTAGAATGTGACTCCCGTTGCTCAAGGGAGGGTTTCCAAACCCACCATTGTTGTCAAAAGTTAAGGGACGATTTTAGGCCCACAAGGCGTTGGATAAAAGTCCTAAACCAAGTTTTTGTGGAAATTGTGACGTCTTGAGTAGCAATGGAACATTAACCAAGCATAGGAACCCTTGTGCATCTCCTCTCACCATAAAATTCGAATTGTGAAGGAGAATTGGAGAGTTGTGATTTTCTATCCCAAGCCTTACAACATGAAATAGCTTACTTTGTTTTTGTTTGCTTTGTCATGTAGGAGTAGTTAACTTGTTTGATTTTGATTTTCGTAATGTAGTTTGAAGTAAGTGTGGGGTTGTGCCATGATCCCCTTTAGTTACTGACCTGTACTTCTCGTTTGGTAATGCGTTGTTTTGCAGGCAAAATGGTTCACGCCAAGTCCAAGGGCAAATCTGTCGTCTCCTCCTCCCAAGGCACAAAAAGAGGAAGAGCACAAAACCCGTCCAAAGCGACAAAATGGAAAACATCCGGAAAGGGCAAGCATCCCGCGGTTGTCATTCCTCCGGCGTCTAATAGGATGCCCCACCCCCATCTCTCTGGGGATAGGGAAGAGTGGTATGCGGGGTTTGATACCTCGAAGGGATACAATCATGAGCGAGCGATCAGTCGAGTCCCTTTGAAGAAGAATTTTCGGGATATCTACAACAGCATAGTCGCCATGGGATGGACGTCTGTGTTTGAACAACCGGGGCCAGTGAACATTGATTGGGTCATGGAACTTTACGCTAGCATGTCAAGCCGCGGGAATCCAGATTCTGTATTCGTTCGAAAAAATTGGGTGCAGTTGACGGCGTCGACTTTGTGCGGGGGAATTGGAGTCCCGGATGTGCCTATTGAACCATTGCTAGAATTTATCAAAAGGCCCGATTATAGTGCTATCCGGGAAACTCTTTTTGGAGCCAACTCCAAATCTCAATGGGCACGACACTCAGGGCCTCTTCGGAAGCATCAGAGCATGAGCATGAGTAATTTTTGTAGAGAAGCCCGAGTTTGGTTGCGCTTTCTAAATGCTAGAATCGTGCCACTTGATCACTTCTCAGAGGTACAAAAGGAGAGAGTATGCATAGTGTATTTCTGGATGACACGGCAGCCGATGAACATTGGGTATTGGTTGATGAAGGAAATTCGAAGAGTGCGGGCTGGAACTTCTAAAAGGCTGAGTTATGGAAACACTCTCACTTCCTACTTAATGAGGCTCGACGAGGAGTTGGCATACTCTACTGATAGAGTATTTGAGGTGCCCACTGACTCACTCGACATCTCAAATGTCATGGCCCCAGCGGGTGCGTCCGGACATCATTTTACTCCGTCAGAGGAGAGTTCCGCCCAATCCACTATACTATCCCAGCTTTACACAGGGATGATGGTTGCGAGTGAGCATTTTAACATTGATCTTTCAAGAGTCTTTATTCAGAACCCCCACACCCCACATTCTCGGGCACTTGTGGGTGAGGTGTCTCGGTTACCTGAGGATGAGGACGAAAACTCGGTTGATCGAGTAATGTCTGCATTCGAAGAAGGGGAGGAGGTAGAGTCTCTTATGCAAGGCGACGACAATGAAGAAGAAGAGGACGCCGAGCCAGATGATGGCGAGGCTGATGATGAGGACGACTAGGCCCTAGTGGGCCACAGGGAGTATTTCTTACCTTGCTTGCTCTTTGTTTGTTTTCAAATATATATGCATTGAGGGAATTGCATAATTTTAAGTGTGGGGTGGGAAAATACGTCCCTGGTTTGTAACAAAATGTTTTGAGGTCGCGGATGATGATTAGTATGCCTTAGGATTATTATTTTTTAGTAGTTTTGCATCTTAGTGTCGAAAAAAAAAATTCAAAAATATTTTATTTTCCTTATATTTCTTTGATAACTTTTTAAGTCCCTCATTAGTAGGCATTCATCATCCACCCCTTTGGGTTTTCTTATGGCCTCGGTTCTTTCCCGAGGGGGGGCCTTTGAACCGGGCGTAGGTAGATTTTTTTTCTTTAGTCATAGAAAGGGCTTTTCCTGATGACGGGTGGATGACAACCTGCTTGAGGGAAAATTAGTCCTTAGGATAGGTGTATTCAAATGCTAGGTGCATGGGTTAGGTGAAGTATTGGCATATGAGTGATCTTGAATTTTTTTGTAAAAACATGCGTGAAATTGTATCACTTTTCTTGAAAGCACTTGAAAATGGTTTTTGTTTGACTCGTATGACCCACTTGGCATTGTTGATTTTCATTGTTGTTTGATTCGAGGGACAACCGGATCCATTTTGCGTTGATTGTGCGCCATGTGTGAGTAAGGTTTTGCATTTGAATCCATGTTTGGTATTGACGTCTAGAACTTGCCCTGTGTGTTCACAAAGCGAAATGAAGTTCGGTTGAGCCTAGAAAATGATAGAGGCGTTTCTTTGATTAGTCACTAAAAAGACTAAAAATTTATCCCACCAACTTGCAAATAGCACCCTAGTTAACCCTTTTGAGCCTTTAGCCTTTTCTTTGATAGCAGTTAATTAGCCTTTACCCCTTCGTTCTATAAAACTTGATTTTTGATCCAAATACTCTATGAGCACTTTAATCATTTACATGTATAATGGGAGTTGGGATGTGAAATAAAGAGGGGAAATGGTTGTTAATTGTAATCTAGGAAGACAATGAGAGCACCGAGTGAACAGAACTAATTCACTTGTTAGTTGGGAATTGAAAAAAAAATATATGAAAAAGACAGAAAAAATGTAGCGAAAAAGTTTCCCTTCTAACTTGTGTGACTTTTAAAAAGAGTGGTGCTTAAACAAAGAAAATGGGTGAATTGGGAGAGTTAGGCTAGAAGTGTAATTTAGTGTTGGTTTGAGTTTGCTCGAGGGCGAGAAAAGTCTAAGCGGAGGGTGGTGATATTTGACACAAATATCATGTTTTGTGTCATTTTACATCCTATTCTTATGACTTTTATCGCTTAATTCATGAGGCAATCGTCGTATTTGAACTTATGTCGTTATATTTCATGTGTATAGGTACGACGATGACAAACAATGGAAAACTGTGCTTAAAGTGAGTGATTTTGGAGCATATGACGATTAGACGAGGTGACGAGTCGAAGACCACAAGTAATGAACTAAAAGGAAAAATAACTGAACTAAAGGTATCACTTTTCATCCGCATCGCGTGAAGAAAGTGGGCAAGACCAGCCCAGGCATTACCATCAGGCGTTCCTTCCGCATCGCGGAAGGAAAGCGGGAGGCCTCAGAACATTGCGCGATTCATCCGCATCGCGGAAGGAAAGCGGGGTTCTGCGCAGCTTTCCCGGTTCGACTGGGATTAGGTTTACTTATTTTTGGTTTTTACCCTAGACTATATATAGAGGTTTTATTAGCTGAAAACGGTGTGACCTAGGAACCTAAAATAGGTGGAATTGTCCGCAGATCAACTAGATTGTCGAAAGCCATGACCCTAGATCTCTCTCATATGATAATTCTTACGATCTTTGTCAAGATATTCCCAGTCACAAAAACACCCATCACAAATTGTTTACTTTTCAGTTTTAGTTTAGTACAACAAACATCTTGATTTTCACTTTCTTGAATAGTTTCATTCGAATTTGAATTAGCTTAAGAGTAGAATCTAAGTCTCTGTGGGGTCGATATCTGGACTTAACAGTCTATATTACTTGTACGACCATGTATACTTGCGTGTGCGTTTGGGAGCAACATATATCTATGAAAAATGTTTTTTTTTAAAAGAAAGCTAAGCATGCATGATATTCTCCTTATGAGGCAATCAGATGTACAGGTTATCCTTATCTCATGCTATATTCTGTATCTCTTGTTATGTTGTTATTCATGCCTTACATACTCGGTACATTATTCGTACTGACGTCGTTTCTTGTGGACGCTGCGTTCATGCCCGCAGGTAGACAGGTAGATGGACCAGACCCTTAGGAACTTCATCAGCGGAGTTTCAAAAGCGCTCCAGTTGCTTCGGAGCTACAGCTCATTGGCACTACTCTTGTGTATATATATACTTGGGCATGGCGGAGTCCTTCCCCGTTTTCATGGATTCCTGTATTCTATATGGAGGCTTGTAGATAGATATGTGTAGGTAGAAGTCCCATATCGTTATCAGTTTATATTGTCGTATAATATTATGGCAGCCTTATTGGCTTGTGTTTATGGGCATAGCTGTTGATGATTATATAGAGAGGTGCTATTATCTTGTGATATATGCTCTTATGTAGTATGACGCCCATGAGCTAGCTTTGTGGCCCACCTAGAAACGATTATGAGACGTGTGTTTAGAGGTTCTCAATAGGTTATGTCACGACCTGACTAGGGGCCGTGACGGGTACCCGGGGCTAACCGCCGAGCACCACTCGTTCTACTACTCATCATACTCATTAAACGTTCTTTTATCAAATTCATACTCAAATCATAAGAAAAATCACTTTTCATTTGAAACCATAATTAATTTTATACACATAAGCCCTTCGGCTATCAAAATAATAATATATATACAATTATAGCATCGTGAGACCATACTACCCACACATACGTATCTACGAGCCTCTACTAGAATGCTAGACATATGGACGGGACAAGACCCCATCGTGCCCAAAATACATATACATATATATACACAAATGAATAAACCAAATAGCACCTCCGGAACAATGGAGTGCTCTCAAGTCAGCTGACAGCTCCTACGAGTCTGGATCAAGCTTACCTCCCTGTCTACCTGTGGGCATGAACACAACATCCAAAGAAAACAGACGTCAGTACGAACATTGTACTGAGTATGTAAGACAAGAACGAAATAAGCATAACAGAAGAATCATGAGCCATAAGAGGAAGGTATAACCTGCATGAGTTTCATAGGTGAATACATCTCATGCATATATCTTATATTTATATAAACATAGTACATATGTCATCACAGCGCATATATCATCACATCATAATCCTCATCGTTAACCCGCGTCCGGGTAACCATCATATGCCGCCCACTAGTGGTGATCATGTCCGGCCTTCTAGGCACGGTGTATACATAGCAGCCCGTCTTAACGGTGACATGCCCGGCCATTCTAGGCACGCTGGAATCATAAGCAGACCGCCTTAGCAGTGACATGCCCGGCCTCTTGGGCGCGGTGGAATCATATAGTCATATACTCATCGTAACTCAACATTTTCATACATAGCATAGGGATGTTATAAACTTACATTATTGATCATCTCATAGACATATCATGACTTAGTATCATTATATATTTTATCATTAAGAACATACACTAGAATTTGAAGGAAACTATGGCTATGTCGGGGTGACATAAGGTCGTGGATCTCCGATTATATTATGGAGTAATCATCAACATCATATCTCACCTTGAAGGAACTAACAATATAAGGTGAGTGTATACAAAGAGAAGCATCGATGAAACCATACTTAGAATTATTAGCTTCATGGACATCTTATATTACACTAGGATTCCTCATACTTATATTCATCATCATCATTATCATGCTCGTATCGTATTTCCTTTCTTAATCATGTGCGTATGTAGCTTTGTATATTCATGGACTTATAGTCTCCATCGTATAGGATGATCATGGAAAATTAGGAAGATTCATGCCTTAGAAGGAAGGGATTATCCTTACATACCTTTGTCGTTTAACTAATTTATTGCTTGCTTGTTCTCCTTCAATGCCCATGTTTCTACCTTCAAGAGAATTCGCATTATCATTAGCTAATCAATTACTTAAACGTACTTACTAAAGCTAAAGAAAATCGGACAGCATTTCCTTTGTTCATACTACTTTCCCCGTATTCTATATCAACTACCAAACGTTCATAACAACATTCACAATATAATAGACAACAATCATCATTCATTTACATTATCCGCATTTCACAATTCCTCTTCAATTTCTCCATAATTATGGTTATAGTTCACTATCGCGTTTTCTCATATATAATACTTATCCCATGGTCTAAATGTCATTCACAACATACTTACAACCACAACATACCAATATTCATAATTCGATCCAAACCTTTACCCAACAATGTCACTATTCACACATTCATGACCCATTTTCTATATTTTTCTACAATCCATGTGTTTTTAAATTTCAACACCTTAAACCACCAAGAATGATCATAAAACTCACCTTAGATAATGGATGAATAAACCTTGAGTGGGAATTTCTATTCTTGTACAAAACCCTAACTCACTTCCCTTGAGATTTCTTGATGTAGATGAACTTTGATAGGTTTTCTACACTTGATTTTTGTGGATTTGGTATAGTTGATCATGAATTTCTCTTAGTTTCTTGTGGATGAATAATAGAGAAAGTTCTAGATGTTTCTTGGTGTGTGGAGAAGTGAGGAGAGTGAATATAATGGAGTGGGATCACATTTAAATACTTGGAATAACTCAGCCCGTCGGGACTTATACAGACCACTTATACGGTCCGTATAACATTTCACGGGCCGTATAAGTGTCTGTGGTTCACCACCATGGAACACATAGTTGCTGTAGGGTTATACGGACCATTGTACGGTCCGTATAACATTCCACGGGCCATATAATGTGGTCGTGTAACTCACAGTTTTTCCAAAGTTGTTCTCGTCGTTTCGTTTGATCTCCAATCCTTATACGACCTTCTTAAAACTTGTTTAATACTTCATTAATGATCTAAACATCCCCATGACTCACCCTCAAGGCCTTGCCAAACAATTCTTAAAGCAATAATTTATGAAACCTTTCCTAAACCCCACTTATACTCCACTTGCCCTTACTAATCCTTATTCTTGTCAATTCATATGACTTCAAAATCTTAACGTATGCATTCTAAGACCACTAATTATTTGTCTTATAGTCTTAAGAACTTCCTATTATCCTTAAGCTCGCAGTGGTTCACTCACTACACGACGACATGAAATTTCCAAGGTGTAACAGGTTAGCTCCGGGTGCCCGTCATGGCCCTTCGGATGGGTCGTGACATCCACAACACAAGGTCACCACATATCTTTGGGCGCCTAAATAGTACACTCGACCTTTCTGTCTACCTGGGTATGGAAAACTTGACTGAGCGTAAATATAAGTACTCAAGTTCTTTTGGAATAATCTTCAGAATTGTGTACATGAGTCAGGCTAATTGGGAATTGGAGCTCCACAAAGATGAATCGTTTCGTTTGTGTACAATCCGGCATAGTCTAGTAGCTATATACGTAGTTTGAGGAGGTAGCAACTTAGCTTATTTCGTAGGCTTACTCATGATGACTTGAATGGAGTTGAACTTTCGACAATGTTAAATAATGTTGGAATTAAAATCCACATTCATAGCTTTCATCTTTAAGTCAAAACCAAATTCAGCGATCTCTTCCCTTAACAACTTATTAGGCTTACTTTTTTCCCGCACTTCTTGAGTTCCCTTGTATGAACAAGTAACATTCTCCGTCTCTTCTACTCAACCCATAATTAGTTATCGAATTTTAAACATTGTCATTACCTTACTGATCCCTCTTAAGGCTTTATATTTATATCGTTTAGGTACTTTTTCTGTACGAAATCCTGCATTACCTTTTCCTCTTCTTTCCTCTAGTCCCCTTACTATTGAGTTATCTTGTCACTCTTGGTTAACTTTAACTTTACTAAAGGCTTATCGTTTTTCCTCTTCATACACTATTTCCTTATGTTTCCTGGTTAAAGTCGTCATTCCCCAGTTCCAGTGTTGCTTAATATATGTACATATTGTAGTCGAATTCCATACATGGTTTGATTCCATGTCACTACATTTCATGACTTGCTGTCTATACAACGTTACCTTGGATTCCTTTTATTTACTGATTCCGTTAGTTAATACTTCTCCCATCTTATTATTGGTGACATTACATATCTTATTTCTCATAACATAATTTCCTCAATATCCTAGGCTTGTATGATGAATTCGTCCCTGAATAGATGTAAAGACCCGTTTGGTCGTTGTTGCTTTTTACCCTTTCCTGAGCTTTTTTAGCTCCCATTTGACCTGAGCGGACTATTGATATGCTCCCCGAGGTTTTTGGACATGATTTTGGGCGATTTTGTGGAAATTTAGGCCTAAAGCGAAAAAGGGTTGACTTAAAGTTGACTTTTGGGTAAACGGACCTTTATAAAAAATTTGTCGATTTCGAGAGGTCTGGATGGTCGTTTAGAACTTGTGTGTATATTCGGTTTGGTTTCCAATGCACTTGGGTGAATTTTGGGACTTAGGTTGGAAAGTTAATTTTGAGGTATCCGGGGTTGACTCGGTCAACGAGACCTCCGATAGGAATTCAAAGGACACAAGTGCATTCATAGCGCACTTTTATGTATATCTGCATATTTGGTTTATGTCCGGGAGGTTCTGGGATGGTCTCAGGGGTCGATTTCACGTTTAGAAGACACCAGAATTTTTTGGTGTCTAGTTACCGCTTTGGCGCGGAAGTGGTGCATGAAAACGGTGGCCTTACCGCTAACGCGGCGGCCTGCCCACGGAAGCAATGGTCTGTCCGCGGAATCGGCCGACTGACCAGATTTTTATTTAAATGCCTTATGAAAACCCTTCTTCCTTTCATTCCTAAATTATATTTCCTTAGCATCTTGGAGGCGATTTAAGGAGGGTTTGGTCAGATTTCTCATGAGGGTAAGATCCCTAATCTTAATCTCTTTCATTTACCTTCCCTAAGTAAGAATGCATGGTAGGAAATCTTTAGAACTTGAAGGATAAAATGGGGTTTTTATGGTTTCTTCTCCATATGGGTCTTAGTCTTCCAAAGTGAGAATCATTGTGGGTTTAGGTTCTTTAAGCATGAAAGTTGTTGAGATAATGATTAATAGACTTGAATCACCCTTTACTTGTTGATGAATTAAAGAGGGAATACGAGTTTTATGATAATTTCTTAAAAGGGGTTCTAGAAGTCCTAAGTGAAAATTTATGATGAAGTTGGCTAATGTAACCATAGGATTGGATGAAATCATTGTTGATAAGCTTATATCTTCCATTGTAAGTGATAAATTTGTGGATCTAAGGTTAGGGTTTATACCTAAATTTGGGGGTTTCTTCTAGAATCCGAATTTCTCTATTCTATAAGTTAAATTAGGTAATTGTTGATGGGAATTGATCACCTAGAGCACTAATTTCATGTTGAGACTTATAAATTCCCAATTTCATCTTGTTAGTTCATAAATCCCATTCCTTGGGTTAAGATTTCGGAGTTAAATAGGAGTTTGGTTATTTGGGTGCCTTCTTCTTAATTCTAATTCCATATTCGGATATGGCTGGACTTTCATTATTTTGGCACTAAACAAAAAGGCAAGGCGTACGATTGACACTTTGAGTTTACTGTTCATCCTTCCAGGTAGGTTACAGTTTACCTTATTTTGAGATTTCGATTATCGAAGCGTATGTTTAGATGATACTGTCAGAGAATGCATGTAAACCTTCGGGTATGTAATTTGGTTGGATATTCTCTTAGATTGGGCCTTGTTGTGTGATTTGAGGGCTAGCCACCCCGTGTCATTGTTAACTTATCTTGTTCTATTTACTTATTTGCATGTTGCCATGTTGAGACATCAGATATTTGTGATTAGTGATTAGTGATAAATCATGGCTATGATATTGCGGTACTTTACTTGATTGATATTGAGATGAGAATTGTGATTCCATTGTGGATTATTGTATAGCCTTATTATTGATATTACTTGTGTGCCACGTGTGGTACTGTTTGGGATTGAATTGCTTGCTTGTATTACCTTGCATCGTATTCATACTCATTTCCATGATACATTGATATTGCATTGTTATGGTACTGATGATGATAAGTGAGAGAGTATATCCTCCGAGGTCTTTACCGGAGACCGCAAAATAGAGATGAAAGCCCGTGATCCGAGGTCATTTACCGGAGCGGAATGAGTGTACGTTGCTCAAGGTCTCTTGCAGAGAACGAATGAGTGCTCGATGCCTGAGGTCTTTTGTCAGGATTGAGAGAGTGCTCGTCGCCGAGGTCGCTGTCGGGACAAGTGGTTCATGGACTTCGCGGGTCCCCCATAGGTCATGATCCCCGAGACATGGAGGTATTCTTTCCAGGACATGTTGTACAATGACTGTATTGGCAATTCATCCACATTACATGCTTCATTGCATTTCATCTTATTCTTCCATATGCTCCTTGTTGTGATGTTGATTCGTGGTTGATCATTCTTGAAACTTGGAACAGTTTGGTTTAGCTGCTATAACATAGGTGATGACTTATTGTGATATGATGGGGGATATGCTGGTTCGGAATGGTTAGACTGATACTTGGCACAGTTGGGTTTAGATACTATAATATAGGTGATCACTTGTACTGTGGTTATGGGTTTATGTTGACTTGTACCTTATTGTTTTACTTGTTTATCTTGCTTTGTCGTCTTTATATACATTAGTTGGTCTTAGTCGGCCTATGATACCTACTAGTACTTGTTGTTTGTACTGACCTACACTTGTTGTATTCTTTTATGAATGCAGAGTACCAGATTGGATCTACTTCTACCCCTCGTGACTGATATTCGAGGATTGCTGATTCGAGTCTCTTCGGGGTGAGCATGAGGACGATCGTTGCCCGAAGACTCTTCCTATTATTATGTGTTGTTTTCCA
The DNA here is from genome assembly GCF_019175385.1 of Lycium barbarum. Classification (NCBI taxonomy): domain Eukaryota; kingdom Viridiplantae; phylum Streptophyta; class Magnoliopsida; order Solanales; family Solanaceae; genus Lycium; species Lycium barbarum. Next base: position 86,208,884 of record NC_083338.1, on the reverse strand, counting down.
TTCTGAGACATGATTTTGAGACTATTATGTATTATTACTCAGACTTGTAGTATTTGGTTTAGATGCTTTTGTATGACCCGACCAAATACTGGGGTGGATTTCATTTACTTCCGCACTTATTAATATTATATTTGTGAGACTTACATTATTTTACTTTATTTTGCTATTTTCTATCTTTTGTGAATGTTGGGTTAAGGGTTCGCCTACCGAGGTGGGAAAGGTAGGTGCCCGTACGACTTAGAGAAATTGGGTCGTGGCAATAGTTGTACCGTGTTGTTGTATTTTGACCTAGTATTTTACTTATTATGCATCTCTATTGCCTTGCTTCTTAAATAGCTATGTCCCTTCTCGATAATTGTTCCATTTTCATCTATGTATACTTCCTCTGACGTTGTATGTTTTCCAAGTAAACTAAACTTCTATAGACTCTTTCTTTCTGTTAACTTCCCCTCTTATTTGGGTATCATCACTTTAATATTTTCCAAAAACTCCACTTTACCACAGATTCGGTTTCTATCGTCTTATTCTTTTGCGGTTTTCTCTTCCTAGCAATCTAGCCTTTCTTCCCCCGTACCTCTTTTACCGCAGTACTTCTTGCTTTGCTATCTCACATAGAGGTAATATCTATGTCCTGTAGTGCCTCGTCCTTTGATAAACATCTTTCGTAACATAAATTTCCTTCTTATAAAGGCTCTTGTTATGACTACTCATTATGTCTTACCCCTCAGGTACTTCTTTCCGCATGTCTATATATACAATTATATCTCCTCTCGTAGTCGTCAGATACCTTGATCGTCTTACGAAATTCCTCAAATTTCTAATTCTTTTCAAGATGCCTTATTAATATTAATCATCTTACATGCTTCTATAATGCTCATCCCCTTCACCTCTTGTCCAAGCGTTATTGTCATCATTCATTATCGTAACAAGGGCATTTCTTTCATAAATTCAATTTATCAAATTTATCTTTCGCCAATCCATCAACTTGAATCGTATAACCCGTCATCATGCTACTTCCAATTCTTACCATTGTAACTTCGTTTCTCCAACTCTATTTGTCGACTTGCATTCCTTATTTGCTATTGGAGTCTTATCCAATTGTTCTCTTATTGTCTATTTCCATTATCTTCAAGAATTTTCTTACATCGTGGCATCCTGTGATTAAATCAACGATCCGATTACAACACTCTTAACATACTCTCTTACTCATCTTGCTTCTCCTTCTCATCACTTTTATTCAGTCGTCTATAAAAACCACATATGTGCTAGCATAAGTCTCCAGGAGTAATTTAGGTAAGTATCATTGAAAAAGCTTAACTACCTCATATTATGAATATTTATTGCTATAATAATGTTATCCCCTACTTATCGAGTCGTCAGCTCATTCTATCTCGCTCGTCTTTTACTTAGTTTGGTCACAACAACCTCCATTATGGATAAACATTTCATATCCTTACTAGAGGTTTTGAGATCACGCACCCATATATCTTTCATGTCCCGATATCACGCACGCCGTAAGATCTAAGTATCAAGACCCAACTAGGCGCCATGACGGGTACCCGGAGCTGACTACCGAGGACCGCTTATTACTGACTAACATACTCAAACTGGGCACACATATCATTTTCAACACAAACTTATCATGAACAATCTCTAACATCTCCCAAGACATATGTAAGCATAGGACCATAAGGCTACGAAAATGATGTACAAAATCTACAATGAAGAAGTCATATAACACCTACCACCCACGCATAAGTATCTACGAGCCTCTACCTGAAGACTGAAATCATTTGGGCGGGACAGGACCCCGCCATGCCCCAAATATATACACAAAAGAATATACCAATAGGCTGCACCTCCGGAGTAGTGGGGTGCTCCTGTACAACTGCTGAGTGAGCTCATAAGCGTCTGCGTCGTCTCCCTGTCTACCTGTGGGCTTGAAAACAGCGTCCAAAAAAGAGAAGGACGTCAGTACGAACAATGTATTGAGTATGTAAGGCATATATGGTAACATAATAAAGAATTATAGAAAGCATAAGTAGAAAGGATAACTGTAACTGCCTGCCTCTTTAGGTGAAAACATGCATGCTCACCTTTATCTTTAAAACATGTCACATATACATACATGAGCTATCTGAATCAAAAACATCATTAGCCCGCGTCTGGGGTAATCATCTCATGCCGCCCACTAGTGGTGTCATGCCCGGCCAAATAGGCACGATGTTATCGTTATCCATAAGCCGCCCAGAAAAGTGGTGTCATGCTCGGCCAGCTAGGCGCGGTATAGTCATACATATACATAAGATAAAGCATGCATGAGAGCTCAAATAAAAGCTATCAATCTATCGGAGTAACGTAAGGTCGGGAACCTCCGATTACATTATGATCATCACCATTGTAGAATATCTCATAAAAAGCTCTCAAGGGTCTTTAACATTCATCTTTAGGGATGTAAGAAGGTCATGGGAGAATACAGAAGAATTCGCAATAAAAGAGTCATGCCTTTGAAACAAGGGGACTAGCCTTACATACCTTTATATCCCTTTGACTCTACCGTCTAATTGTTCGCCTTTCAAGCTCGCGATTCTACCTTCAAGAGAATTTACACTAAGATTAGACAACCGGAAGCATACTTAAGCTTAAGCTAAAGCAACTAAGACTTAATCGTAATTTGGCGGCATTTCCCTTATTTCGACAACTTCTTCCATAAAATAGGACAACTCCCACACATCAATAAGGACATCCATAATATCATAATCAATAGATTCTTTAAGTTAAACATTGTTTACTTCTCAAACCCACCTTCAAAATCTTTCATAACCACAACTATAATACAACACACTATTCCTTCTCATATATTACTCTTTTTGTTATATCCTGTATTATATACGTTCGGATATTTCAAGGTAGTCGTGGCAAGTTAAGGGAATGACCATCTTCCAAAATTAGTTTAATGTACAAGTTGGTTATGAATATTATTTATGAATATTAGTAGTATGGAAATATCGGGAAAGGTTAAGGGTAAAAAGGGAAATTCGCAAAATGGCTCATGGTAATATTGTAGAAAGGCTAGGGGCAAAATGGGAATTTCACAAGGTGTTCAAGAAAGTTCTTGAGGGACCAAAGTGTACATGGCAAGACAATTAAGTCATCTTTTATTTTAAGAAAATTCTAGAGAAAGGGAGAAGGGCCATGTGTCCCTATTTTTAAATTGAGGGACTAAACTATAAATATGGATAAGTGGTGGAAGAAATAAAACCATATTTATCTTCCAAAAATCAAGAAACTTGTAGAAGAAGAGCAAGAAAGAGGAAGAGAAGAGAGGGGTTCGGCCCTAAGCCAAGAAAATTGGCCCCATGGAAAACTTATCAAAAAAATATTTTCTTGTGGTATTCTAAGCAATTGGAAGGCCCTTCTTAACATGGGATTATTGTTGAAGCAAGAGGACCATGTATTCTTGCAAGTTACAAATCATGGCTAAGTGGGGAGTTAAGGAGAAAATATAAGAATCAATCTTCTTTTATATGTTATGCATGGTTGGTATATGTTGTAGAGTGAAGAAATGGATGAAATATATGAAAATATATGTGTTGGTGTATGGCCGTGCATATGCCATGTTTGGCCGTGTATGTGTTGCATGGTATTGAAGTGATGAATTAATTTTATTTAGTAAGGTGAATGTTGTAGTATGTGTAAATGGATGAAATTCATGAACTATGTATATGTATGGTGTTGGGCGAATGGAGTGGTTGTTTGTGTAGAAATGATGAATTAATTCTATTTAGTATTTTGATTGTCGTATTGTGGATTCCATGATGTAAAATGAGGATTTAATGGCTTGAAATGAAGTTGTAATCGTTGTGGTGTCGTTGGGGAAGTTAATGTGACATTAACATGAATTCTTATAATTGTATAAATGAAGTTGTTAATGTAAAATGTTGGTGGAATACATGAACTTGGAAGTGAGACATTTGTTTGGAAGATTGTAAGCTGGGTTGTGGTGATTGAATTTGAAAGAAGGAATTAAGTTGTTATTGTTCTTGTTGAAGTTGGAAGGTGTTGGATGAAGTAGTATGTTGATTGAATCGTTTTGAATATTATATGAATTGAATTGAATATAAATGAATGTCATTGAATTTTATGACAAAGGTTGTTAATATTAGAATGCGTCTTGAATTGATTGTTGATGTTGTTGGTATGATTGATGGTATTGTTGTTGATAGTTTGGCCGGGTTAAATTCCCGGATTGTTGTTGATTGAAATTGGCCAAGTTAGATTTTTGGAGATGGTGTATTTACAGGGGAAGTGCTGCCAAAATTTTGGTAGACAAAGTGTTAGTCTAGAATGAGGTTCTTAGACATCTATAGCTAATGTTTATATTCGTTAATATTGTTATAGATTTTGGAAGGCCAAGAGTTGAGTTGGATTGATTAAGGAAGCGAACAAGGTATGTAAGACTCGTCCTTTTCCTTCAAGGCATGATCCCGACGTTAAGATTTCACATTTATTTTCACATCTCTTTGATCTCGAAAGTTAGGTGTTATGATTCCAATGCTATACTTTCGTAGTTACTTCTAAATCTTCCTTGTCATCCAAAGCTAAAAGTCTAGGGTTCCAAGATATGATATCCTTCCTAATAACCTATAATGGTTTCCAAAATGTCTATATCTTTCCAAAGCAAAGGTGTATGAATTTGTAAGCTTCTATGACTACGATGATGAATATGCTTTTGTAATGATAACGATGAAGTTAAAGAAAAGAATTGTCTAGAATAATTATGACAAGAATGATTGTATGTCTAAAAGTCTTAAGTTAAGGATTCAATATGAATATAAGAATAATGAACTAGTTCTTGAGTCCAGTTCTATTCCTTTGTCATGACTCTATTTTCTAAAGACTCCAAAGTACATGAAGTAATGTTTTACGAGGTTTACGATCTTGTTCCATGTTTTCTCTTAATGCTATCCTTCACTGATAGTCTCGCCTTATAATATTAGTTCCTTCAAGGTGAGACATGCGATCTAGATTATTTCATAATATAATCGGAGGTTACCGACCTTACGTCACTCCGGTGAAGTTATAGCTTTTGATTGGGCTCTTATGCATGCTTGAGTTGTGATGATTACATCGCGCCTATATGGCCGGGCATTTCACCGCTAATGCGGGCTGCTATGTTTCCACCGTGCCTATATGGCCGGGCATGTCACCGCTAATGCGGGCTGCTATGTTTACACCGAGCCGAGAGGGCCGGGCATGATAACCACTAGTGGGCGGCATGAGATGATTACCCCGGACGCGGGAGGCCCGGACGTGGGCTAAGGATATTATGTGATTCAGACAGGTTATGTATACATGAAAGTAAAAGTGAGCATGCATGATTCCGCCTTAAGAGGCAAGCAGTCACAGTTATATCTTTTCTTTTATCTTCCAGATTTCCTTATTATATTGTTGTTCATGCTCTGTCCATATTAACCTGTTATTATTTATGCCTTACATACTCGGTACATTACTCGTACTGACCCCTCTTTCTTCGGGGGCTGCGTTTCATGCCGCGCAGGTACACCCAGATGAGTTGAAGCTATTATAGAAGATGTCCCAGCGAAGTTGGCGAGCTCCATTTGGCCCTGGAGTGTAGCCGAGTCAGCGTACTACGCTATGATGTCTTGTTCGAAGTTAGAGACTTTGCAGACAGAGTCGTGGGTATTGGGAGTCAGTCTGTCAGCGGCTCCATCAGCCGATGTGTCAGTTTGTATTATGATATAAGTTCTACATGGTTACAGATTTTATTTGATTTGAAAGCAACAAAAAGAATATTTCGGAAAGCTTTATTATGTATTTCATGTTTATTTGATTTACAGGTCCAAAAGATTATGTATGTAATAAGAGTCAGCGGGTTCGCTCGGTTCCTGACACGGGGTCGGGTGCCCATCACACCCTAGTAAAGTCGGGGTGTGACACTTTTAACATCATTTGTATTATTCATCACAAGATTCTACTCATAGCATGTCAAGAACTATAATTCAAGTCAAGTCATTATTCAAGAATATCACTATTTCCATATTTGTACTCCATATCCTTCTTCCTTCCATAATCTAAGTCTTTCAACCACTCAATATTCTTAACAACATGAATTGAACATAAAACTCACCTTTGATGATGTAGAAATGAACTTTGAATAACAATACCTCCCTTGGAGAGAAACCCTACTTCAATATAAAAGAACTTCTTCATCTCCACAAACCCTAGAGGGTATCTTTGCACTTGATTCCTCTAGTTTTGGTATTTTGATCTTTGATTTACCTAGGATTTATACTAGAGAAGTGTAGAGAATGTTCTAGAGCCTTCATGACTTGGAGAGAAAATGAAATCTGAAAATTAAGAGCATGGCTCGTCTATTGATAGCGGGAACCAAAAATTTCCAGACGGCGGTTCGACGGCCGGGTCTACGACCTGTCGACGTGTCGACGGTCCGTCGACTGGCCCCGTTGACTTACGCCTACAAATATCTAATTGCAAAAATGCAGGGATGGTACACATCGACGGTCCGTCGATATGTCGACGGCCCGTCCACCGTGACTGGTGTCTGCAGGCTGTTCCTGATTCAGTTCAGATTTCACCGATTCAATCCGTTCAACTTATAGTCCTGTAAAGCACCAGGAATACCTGCTGGTACACTTGCACATGGGGTAAGACACTCTTTGCCTTAACTTTCTCCAACGAGCTCTCCTCTCTCTCCTCAAGTGCCTTTGGAATCTTAATTAAAATCATTAAGTATCCCTTCTCACTTGTAGGGACACCATAAAAACCATAACTTGCATTAGTCTGTCTATCGCGCAACAACCTGAAATTCCGAGGTGTAACATTCTCCCCCCCCCCCCCCCCCCCTTGAGAATATTCGTCCTTGAATGTTAGGTTCTCGGGGATTCTACAAATATTTTCCAGAGTTTTCTTTGTAATGTGGCACTACCATCCTGTCACAATACCCCAAAATAACATCATCTCACAGGGCCACAACAACAGCAGCAAGAAAACATGGTCACACACCACCAAAAACATAAAAAGAAAGTGTTATATACCTTATGCCAATAGCGTCTTGTCTCGAACCTCTTCTGGGGATGGAAATAAGTGCGGATACTTGGATTTCATGTCTTCTTTCACTTCCCAAGTCATTTCCTCTCGGTTATTGTTTCTCCACAAGACCTTAACTGAGGCTACCTCTTTGTTTCTGAGTTTTCGCACTTGCCTATCCAAAACAACAATGGGTACCTCTTTATATATCTGGGACTGAGCTTACCCTTCTTCCCAAATCTCAAAACGCCCTTCAACAGTGACACTTTTAAGAACACCCAATCATTGATTTGGAATTCCAGTTTCCGTCGCTGATTGTCCGCATAAGATTTCTGGCGACTTTGGGCTGTCAACAATCGATCCCGGATAATCTTGATCTTTTCCACTGCTTGTTGAATCAGCTTCGGACCTATTAATTATACTTCTCGTACTTAAAACCACACAATTGGAGATCTACATTTCCTTTGATAAAGAGCTTCATATGGAGTCATCTGGATGCTGGAATGATAATTGTTGTTATAGGCAAATTCAATAAGTGGCAAATGATCATCCCAATTCCCTCCGAAATCCAATACACAGGCCCGCAACATATCCTCTAAGGTTTGAATAGTGCGTTCAGCTTGTCCATCGTTCTGTGGATGAAATGTTGTGCTGAATCTCACTTGAGTTCCCAAATCTTCCTGAAAGGATTTGTCACGACCCGACCCCGTGGGCCGCGACTGGCGCCCTATTTGGACACCCAGAACCCATTCGATTATCAAATCAACAAATCGAAGACTTATTCAAATATAGCATACGTTACTTTAAACAGATACTGAAAACAGATATCATCTTAAGCGGTTACCCATACAGATATATCATATCAAAACTGGTAGGTTGGCGGAATACACATCGCCCAGATACACATACATATACAAACATATAGGTCGTTTTGGCCACAATAGCAAACGGGACCGCTTAAGGCACAAATCACAACATAATCGAACGAACATGACCTATGACCCACATATATGTCTACAGGCCTCTACAAACCATAACAGAAACATATGACGGGACAGGGCCTCGCCGTACCCAAATAGTCATATATACAGAATATGTATAACAAAAGATATATACCAAAAATATGAGCTCCAGATCAAAAGGAGTAATCCAAGTGGCAGAATATGTATCCTATACTGAAGGGTCACCAAAACGAACGTCTGTACCTGCGGGCATGAAACGCAGCCCCCGAAGAAAGGGGGTCAGTACGAAATATGTACTGAGTATGCAAAGCATGAAATATAGAAATCCGAATCATAACTGAAGTGAGGAGTACAGAAAACGGACACGGAATTAGTATATCAAAACCTGTGCTGAAGATACATATATAATGCAAGTAAAAATCATGCATAGGGCTCAGGAACGTGGTCACCACTCCGACGCTGGTGCCACAACACATCGTACTCCAAAAGGTTTCATATCTCTGTACAATCCCCGAACATATCGTATCATCATAACATATCACAACACCAGAACATATCATATGCCATATCACATCATAACGCCATATATAAGCAGTATCCGTCCCTATGGCGAGGTCTCGGGAACCGTAACACATCATACTACCGAATATCACATAGTGCGCACGATCATAAAACCGGCCCGGGGTCCGGCGAACGATATCATAGTAGTAGGCACGAGCGGAGTAGTGCGGAAACCATATGCATATAAATAAATAAATAAATTCCAAGACTCGACGAATAAATACATATATATACTGATATAAGAAGGCTCAAAGTAAGTATCGATTCCATCGGAATTAGTATACAAAAGTTGGAGCTTTTAAATTACAAAACTTTCGAAAAACACTTCATAGGTCATTTTCTGAAAATTAAGTATCATTCATATTAAGGAGCTTTCAAATAACATTATAGAGCACTTCAAACGGAGCCTTAGAATCATATGCACATATCCAAAATATACATATCCAAACTTTGGCCATATCAAATATTTTTCGAACAACATCCGGAAACGTATCGACTAGCACTTCAAACATCATAAGTATGTGTCAAACCATATGGGATAGTTTATGGAAATCAAAGACATAGACCATCCTAGTGGCTCTAGGAGTAGAATTTTTCTTTAGGAGCATACTTTAACTTTATTTGTTCATTCCAAAAAGGTCATGCCAAAAGAAAGAAAGATAGGCTCTACATACCTCGATCGCTCGCTAACAAATCCCGATCACTCGTTAAATAAATCCCGACTGAAGTCTCGGGCTCTCCAAGATCTACAATGACGTTATCAATTACCAAACATTAGCTACAAGTACTTAGAATTTCAACTCTAACTAGTACTTGTCTACAGAAATTTCGGCAGCATCTCCCCTATAAATTCAACATCCCCGAGAATTAAACTCGGCCAAATTCATCAACAACCATACCAACAATACCAATAACATCAAAAACCAATTTAAAACGCATTCCAACACTAGTAACCTTCCTTTCTACATATTCATCATTATTCAATTCAACTACGAATTTTCAAGCCGATATCAACACTTACATATTCACTACTAATTCAAGATCATTCAAATACAATTCAAAAGCATTTCATACAATCTACAAAATATTCACCAATCCCGCCAAAACTATACTTCACCCGAAACCCCCAATCTTCGACACGAACATTCACAACACATTTTTATCTTCGAATTTCATCAACAACAACAACAATTTGCACCTTAACAATTCCATTCCCATAATTACATAAATATATAATAAAATCACATAATTTCCTACAACAACTTAACAACCAATTTTTATACCAACTTGAACTATTATTCTTCTATTTACATCACAAGGTCACCACAACACAATTAACATAATAAATAAAATTTGTTCATCCTTCTCCATCAATAACACTACATGGCCACCACACACACATACCCACAACACACAAATTTCATACTTTTCATTCATTTCCGCATACTACAACAGATATATCAGTTTTCCATAACATAAAAAGGATAGAATTCTTACCTTTTTTCAACTTTTCCACTTGCCAAAAAAAAGTACTTTCTTGCCTCAAAAATTATACCACGTTGAAGAGGGTCTTGAACTTAGTAGGAATACTAGAAAATTATGATTTTTGGATCAAAGGTTGATGGGCTAAAAATTTTCCTCTCTTTCTCTCCCTTGGCCGAATTCCCTTTTGCCCTCACTCTCTCTCTTTTGTTTTCTTGGTTGTTCTTGAAACTTCTAGCAATTGAAGACTTGGTGGCCCTTTTTATTAGTTACTACACGAATTAATTTAACACTTGGGCTTGGGCCCTCTTGTTTGGACCATGGCCGGCCACTCCACCATTTGGGCCTCTTGTTTTTTTTTCCATTTATTTGAGCCCAATTAGTTATGGGTCTTATTTTGTAATTCCCGAAACAAATTTCCAAAATTCCCCATTTTTCCCTTGGCCTTCCTCCATATTTCCACATCAATATTTCTCATGAACAACATATATATTAAATAAAAATCCAAATATGGCCTTATTTGTTACAAGTCAAAATTATTTCGAATTTTTCGAATATGCAAAAATACGGGATATAACATCCTCCCCCCCCCCCCCCCCCTTTAGAACATTCATCCTCGAATGTTAAATTAGCCTTATAGGTCTTACAAGCATTTTGGGGGAGGTTCTTTATATGGACGGCACATATAAATCATTCATTAATCAGTATAACCAATTACGGAATTTAGATTACCTGTAGGCATAGGAAACAGGTGGGGGTACTTCTTCTTCATTTTGTCCTCTGCTTCCCAGGTCATTTCTTCTCTGTTATTGTTTCGCCACAAGACCTTAACAAAAGGTACCTCTTTGGTGCGCAGTCTCCTTACCTGACGATCCAAAATAGCTACAGGCTGTTCTTCATAAGACAATTCCTCCGTTACCTGGACATCTTCTATGGTAAATATTCTGGAAGGATCACCAATACATTTACGGAGCATTGATACATGAAATACCGGATGTACTGCCTCTAGATCAGATGGTAAGTCTAGCTCGTAGGCGACCTCGCCTATCTTTCGAATAATCTGATAAGGCCCAATATATCGCGGACTGAGCTTTCCTTTTCTGTCGAATCTCATTACACCTTTCAGAGGCGACACTTTCAGGAATACCCAGTCACCAATCTAGAACTCTAAAGGTCGCCGTCGTTTATCTGCATATGATTTTTGTCGACACTGGGCTGCTAACAACCGCTCCCGAATACGTTTCACCTTATCAACTGCTTGCTGAATCATATCTGGCCCGATCAATTTAGTTTCACCCATATCGAACCAACCAATCGGAGATCTGCACTTTCTACCATATAGGGCTTCATACGGTGCCATCTGAATGCTGGAATGATAACTATTATTATAAGCAAATTCAATAAGCGGCAAATGATCATCCTAACTACCTCTGAAATCAATAACACAGGCCCGTAGCATATCTTCCCGTGTCTGAATAATATGCTCGGCCTGTCCGTCGAACTGAGGATGGAATGCTGTGCTAAGACTCAACTGAGTCCCTAATCCGTCCTGAAATGATCTCCAGAAATTAGCTGTAAATTGCGCACCTCTGTCGGATATAATAGATGTAGGAACTCCGTGAAGCCTTACTATCTCTTTAATATACAATCTGGCATAATCCTCAGCCGAATAAGTAGTCCTAACGGGAAGAAAATGGGCTGATTTCATCAGTTTATCATCAATAACCCAAATAGAATCATACCTGCGTGGAGTGCGCGGAAAACCTGTAATGAAATCCATATTAATTATTTCCCATGTCTAAGCTGGAATTTCCATTTCCTGTAGCAATCCACTGGGCTTCTGATGCTGAATCTTAACCAGTTGACAATTTGGGCACTGAGTAACGAACTCTGCAATATCTCTTTTCATACCATCCCACCAATATAAGCATCTGAGATCATGGTACATTTTAGTGGATCCAGGATGAACAGAATACCGGGCATAATGTGCCTCTCCCATAATCTGTCGCCGCAACCCTGCAACGTCAGGTACACATAACCTGCCTCCATAAAGTAATACCCCGTCAGGTGAAATCTCGAATTCAGTCTTTTCCTCATCAAGGACTGTGTCTCTGTACTGTACTAGTATAGGATCCTCGAACTGGCGTCGTTCCACTCCTTCCATAATGGACGATTCAGCAACTTCTCGGACAGAAACCTAAATGTTTCTAGAGTCGGCCAAACGGACCCCAAAACTGGCTAGCTGATGAATGTCACGAACTAATTCGTTCCTTTCTGGCTGCACGTCGGTCAAACTGCCCATAGACTTGCGGCTAAGCGCACCTACTACAACATTGGCGTTTCCAGGATGATACAAAATGTCAATGTCATAGTCTTTCAATAATTCGAGCCATCTTCTCTGCCGCATATTTAGCTCCTTTTGCTTAAAATGTACTGAAGGCTTTTGTGATCCGTATAAATATCAACATGAGCTCCATATAAGTAATGTTGCCATATCTTCAAAGCATGAATTATCGCGGCTAGTTCCAAATCACGAGTAGGATAAATTCTCTCATATTTAATCGGAATACTTATAAGGGCTTCCATTCCGAACACTTACTTTTCTTTCCATTCTGACATATCGCTGCCCTTCATGTCTAACAATGTCATTTACCTCTTGATGCATATCTGTTCCCACTTACTTTCTTTCTAATCACTCTCTTTTCCTTCAATCAAGCCATCAGTATCTTAAATTTTTCTTAGGGAATGGCCTTTTTCTCTTGTTGTTTGGTAGCATCGGCTCCGAAGCTCGCAAGGTATTCTTTTATATACGCGAATCGGTTTCATCCCTAAGTCACCCTCCAGGAAGGCTTCTCTATGTTCAAAGCAACCATATTAATACGACTACACATTTATCCTTTAGTAATTATATCCTTCCTCGATGAAAGGTTCGGCCAAGTTATCCTTTCCTTCATGCCCATTCCTTATCTTTCATTCTGTTTTCTCGATAATCGAATTCTTCAGTCTCCATATAAATCCTTATTCCATGCCATAGGTTTTCTTATCAATTGAACCAACTCACTATCATTATCCCTACCTTGACAAGTAATCTATTTGCTATCACCAACTTATTAAAGTATCCTCCGTACACCCGTATGCTTGTCCTATTTGCATCGTTAGCCCCTTTTCAGGTTTGTTCCTCATTTGTCCTATACTATCACATTTTGGTTCCTTTACGGACCTGTCCTTCAAATTTCTACGCAAATAATTTCGTGCTTTGCCCGTCGGTTTTTTTTAAAGGCTTTGCTTAACTATATTTCTTACTTTTTTTTTCACTTTTTCCGACATTTTGATCTTCCTGTCTTCCATTTACTTAATCTGTTGTCTTTCCAAATATCATTAAATTAGAGTCTTCCAATCTTAACCTGTAGTGAAATCAATATCAGTTTATCTCATAACATTTGTACCATACCTTCCGCTTGTCTCTGGAATTCCGTCCAATTAATGTCTTCCTCACGTTACAACACTAGTTGTTAGGGTCCACCTATCGGTCGATATAGTTGTAAATGAGATGTCATATGCATACATATATATTTATTTCCATTTTGCTCACAAAACATTTCCCAGCGCTTATTCAAACTTACTCTTATTCCAGAGCTGCACTGCTCTTTCTTCCTCTTCGCCAATCTAGTCCGTCTCAGCCCATGCGACCTCTATAAGGTTTCTAACCACTCCACATACTCTAATTTCCTTTGGGTTACCCCAAATTCCCATTTGTCTCTTATATCCACATTTGTGAAATTTTTTAGCATATTTCCCAGGGGGTCACCCATCCCAAAATTGCTCTGACCTTAGCACGCTTAACCTCGAAACTTTAATGCATTTGGATGTGTTAGTGCCGGTATAATTGCATCCACTACCCCGCACAGCCTTTATCACGTAATTTAAGGCAAGTTGGGGTCTTAACAACTTCCAAAACGCCCTCGTAGCGGGTCCCACCCCGATCTAGAGAGGATCCTTTTACTTTTCTAACTATATAATTACCGTGTTGCCCTTCTAAATCCTCAATATTTACTTCCATCTGTACATATGATTACCTTTTATCCGGGGTTTCTAAATTCCTACTGGTGACGGAGACATCTCAGTCGTCGTTACTTATAACGGCTGGGTTATCGACCCTCTTTAATTTCCATTCACCGTCATCAAATGATACTCTACAGAAATTATGTATACATAGGGAATTCCAAGAAAACTCATATACCTGTAGCCGATCGGTCTCGGGTCTGATCTGGGGAGCTGCCGTGTGAAGCGTGCTCCTCATCATCGTCCGTCTGCCATCCGCTCGTCTGACTTCCGTCGTTGCTCGCATCCGAATCAGAGGAGTATAGATGACCAGGCAATTCCTGGTTTACTGACGGCCAGGATAAGGGACTGGAATAGTCCGTAACACTCACCGGGGAGGCCTGTCTAACATAGTGCTCCACCACAATAGCAGCTGGCATGGCCCCAGAAGTCTCCTCCTCCGGTGTCCCAGAAGAATACTCTGATGGATATGTATCATATCTATCCTCCTCCCTAGGGGTAAGAAACTCTGGATGTATCGTCGTCGGGTCCTCCGAGGGATCTGTATCGTAACTACCCTCCGCAGGGTCCTCTTCCCTGGGGGTCAAAAACTCTGGAGGAATTGTTGCTGGGTCCTCCGAAGGATCAGTCTCAATCGAGTAGCTGAGGCTCCTCTTACTCGGTCCTGGAGACATCCTAGGGCCCTTGTTAGCACCCCCACTATCAGAAGCTGTCCTCTTTATCTTTCGTCAATCTACAATCACCTGCAGGAAGAGGATCAGAAACAATTTCCCAAAATACTAACGCTATCGCTCTTTTTGGGGCCTCGCTGTAGACACAACAATTCGTTAGAGGGGAACCGTCCTAATAAATACAGCTCTACCGCACGATCTAAGAGCCAAAGAAAGGTAACATCCTAAGTGTCCTGTAGCCTCCTGTTTATAGATGTGGTGCACAACACACCGATAAACAAGACTCTACTAGACACGGCCTGTAGACATTCCAAGGACAAACCGCTCTGATACCACTTTTGTAACGACCCAACCCCGTGGGCCGCGACTGGTGCCCTATTTGGACACCCCAAACCTATTCGATTATCAAATCAACATATCGAAGACTTATTCAAATATAGCATACGTTACTTTAAACAGATACTGAAAACAGATATCATCTTAAGCGGTTACCCATACAGATATATCATATCAAAACTGGTAGGCTGGCGGAATACACATCGCCCAGATACACATACATATACAAACATATAGGCCGTTTTGGCCACAATAGCAAACGGGACCGCTTAAGGCACAAATCACAACATAATCGAACAAACATAACCCATGACCCACATATATGTCTACAGGCCTCTACAAACCATAACAGACACATATGACGGGACAGGGCCCCGCCGTACCCAAATAGTCATATATACGGAATATGTATAACTAAAGATATGTACCAAAAATATGAGCTCCGGATCAAAAGGAGTAATCCAAGTGGCAGAATATGTATCCTATACTGAAAGGTCACCAAAACGAACGTCTGTACCTGCGGGCATGAAACGCAGCCCCCGAAGAAAGGGGTTCAGTACGAAATATGTACTGAGTATGCAAAGCATGAAATACAGAAATCCGAATCATAACTGAAGTGAGGAGTACAGAAAACGGATACGGAATTAGTATATCAAAACCTGTGCTGAAGATACATATATAATGCAAGTAAAAATCATGCATAGGGCTCAGGAACGTGGTCGCCACAACACATCATACTCCAGAAGGTTTCATATCTCCGTACAATCCCCGAACATATTGTATCATCATAACATATCACAACACCAGAACATATCATATGCCATATCACATCATAACGCCGTATATAAGCGGTACTCGGCCCTATGGCGAGGTCTCGGGAACTGTAACACATCATACTGCCAAATATCACATAGTGCGCACGATCACAAAACCGGCCCGGGGTCCGGCGAACGATATCGTAGTAGTAGGCACGAGCGGAGTAGTGTGGAAACCATATGCATATAAATAAATAAATAAATTCCAAGACTCGACGAATAAATACATATATATACTGATATAAGAAGGCTCAAAGTAAGTATCGAGTCTATCGGAATTAGTATACAAAAGTTGCGAGCTTTTAAATTACAAAACTTTCGAAAAACACTTCATAGGTCATTTTCTGAAAATTAAGTATCATTCATATTAAGGAGCTTTCAAATAACATTATAGAGCACTTCAAACGGAGCCTTAGAATCATATGCACATATCCAAACTTTGGCCATATCAAATATTTTTCGAACAACATCCGGAAACGTATCGACTAGCACTTCAAACATCATAAGTATGTGTCAAACCATATGGGATAGTTTATGGAAATCAAAGACATAGGCCATCCTAGTGGCTCTAGGAGTAGAATATTTCTTTAGGAGCATACTTGTACGTTATTTGTTCATTCCAAAAAGGTCATGCCAAAAGAAAGAAAGATAGGCTCTACATACCTCGATCGCTCGCTAACAAATCCCGATCACTCGTTAAATAAATCCCGACTGAAGTCTCGGGCTCTCCAAGATCTACAATGACGTTATCAATTACCAAACATTAGCTACAAGTACTTAGAATTTCAACTCTAACTAGTACTTGTCTACAGAAATTTCGGCAGCATCTCCCTTGTAAATTCAACATCCCCGAGAATTAAACTCGGTCAAATTCATCAACAACCATACCAACAATACCAATAACATCAAAAACCAATTTAAAACGCATTCCAACACTAGTAACCTTCCTTTCTACATATTCATCATTATTCAATTCAACTACGAATTTTCAAGCCGATATCAACACTTACATATTCACTACTAATTCAAGATCATTCAAATACAATTCAAAAGCATTTCATACAATTCTACAAAATATTCAACAATCCCGCTAAAACCATACTTCACCCGAAACCCCCAATCTTCGACACGAACATTCACAACACATTTTTATCTTCCAATTTCATCAACAACAACAACAATTTGCACCTTAACAATTCCATTCCCATAATTACATAAATCTATAATAAAATCACATAATTTCCTACAACAACTTAACAACCAATTTTTATACCAACTTGAACTATTATTCTTCTATTTACATCACAAGGCCACCACAACACAATTAACATAATAAATAAAATTTGTTCATCCTTCTCCATCAATAACACTACATGGCCACCACACACACATACCCACAACACATAAATTTCATACTTTTCATTCATTTCCGCATAATACAACACATATATAAGTTTTCCATAACATAAAAAGGATAGAATTCTTACCTTTTTTCAAATTTTCCACTTGCCAAAAAAAAAGTACTTTCTTGCCTCAAAAATTATACCACGTTGAAGAGGGTCTTGAACTTAGTAGGAATACTAGAAAATTATGATTTTTGGATCAAAGGTTGATGGGCTAAAATTTTTCCTCTCTTTCTCTCCCTTGGCCGAATTCCCTTTTGCCCTCACTCTCTCTCTCTCTTTTGTTTTCTTGGTTGTTCTTGAAACTTCTAGCAATTGAAGACTTGGTGGCCCTTTTTATTAGTTACTACATGGATTAATTTAACACTTGGGCTTGGGCCCTCTTGTTTGGACCATGGCCGGCCACTCCACCATTTGGGCCTCTTGTTTTTTTTTTTCCATTTATTTGAGCCCAATTAGTTATGGGTCTTATTTTGTAATTCCCGAAACAAATTTTCAAAATTTCCCATTTTGCCCTTGGCCTTCCTCCATATTTCCACATCAATATTTTTCATGAATAACATATATATTAAATAAAAATCCAAATATGGCCTTATTTCTTACAAGTCAAAATTATTTTGAATTTTTCGAATATGCAAAAATACGGGATATAACAGGATTTCCAGAATTTAGCAGTAAATTGTGCTCCTTTATCGGTGGTAATTGATACTGGAATACCATGAAGTCACACTATCTCCTTCAGATACATCCATGCATAATCTTCTGCTAAATATGTAGTTCTGACCGGAAGAAAATGGGCTGATTTTTTGAGTCTGTCAACAATCACCCATATGGAGTCATACTTGCGCCGGGAACGAGGCAAACGTACAATGAAATCAATATTGATCACTTCCCATTTCAAGGTTTGAATTTCCATTGCCTGCAATAACCTTCCTGGCTTTTGATGCTCGATTTTTACTTGTTGGCAATTTGGACACTGAGCTACGAATTCCGCTATGTTCTTCTTCATTCCATCCTGCCAATACATTAACTAAAGATGATGGTACATCTTAGTTGCTCCTGGGTGAATAGAGTACCGGGAATAATGAGCTTCTTCCAGAATCTGATGTCGTAGTCTTGCAACATCCGGAACACATAGCCTGCCTCGATACCTGAGAATTCCATTCACCGAAGCCTCAAATGGTGCCTTCTCTTTCTGAAGAAGTGTATCTCGATAGCGACTCAACTGGGGATCTTTATATTGGCGCTTTTTCACCTCCATGCCTTGGAGTGAAACGGATGGGTTGTGAATATCAACTCCCACATTGTCTGATTCGATTAAACGAACTCCGAGGCAAGCTAGCTAGTGGAGCCCCCAAACTAATTCTTTCTTCTCCGGATGAACATCACATAGACTGCCCATGGACTTGTGGCTAAGTGCATCAACCACCATATTTGATTTTCCTGGATGATATAGTATGCTCACATCATAGTCTTTCAATAACTCCAACCATCGCCTTTGCCAAAGATTCAACTCCTTTTGTTTGAAAATATACTGGAGGCTCTTATGGTCCATACAAATATCAACATGGAAGCCATATAAATAATGTCTTCATATCTTCAAAGCATGAATAACCGCCGCTAATTCAAGATCGTGAGTTAGATAGTTCTTCTCATGTTTTCTCAACTACCTGGAAGCCTAGGCGATGACCTTACCGTGCTGCATCAACACACAGCCCAATCCAATACCGAAGGCATCACAATAAACAACATAACCTTCTGATCCTTCTGGAAACGTCAGGACTGGGGCTGAAGTCAATCTATCCTTCAATTCTTGGAAATTGCGCTCACAAGCATCAGTCCACTAAAATTTTCCTGACTTCTGCGTTAGCTTCTTTAATGGTGCAGAGATAGAATAAAATCCTTCCATGAACCTTCTATAATAACCTGCTAAACCCAGAAAACTACGGACCTCCGTGGGCGTTGTAGGCCTTGGCTAAGTTTTCACAACTTCAATTTTCTGAGTATCTACCCGAATGTCGTCAGCTGAGATAATATGGCCCAGAAAAGTTACAGAATTCAACCAGAACTCGCATTTTGAAAATTTAGCATACAATTCACGGGTTCAAAGAATTCCAAGGACGATACGCAAGTGTTCTGCATGCTCTGTTTCTGATCGAGAATACACAAATATGTCATCAATGAACACGATCACTAATAGATCTAGAAAGGGCCTGAATACATTACTCATCAGATTCATGAACACTGTCGGGGCGTTATTTAACCCAAACGACATCACCAGAAATTCGTAATGGCCATATCTAGTTCTGACAACCATTTTCGGAATATCTTCTTCTCTAACTCTCACTTGATGATACCCCGACCTCATATCAATCTTGGAAAATCACTTAGCACCCTGTAGTTGATCAAACAAATCATCAATTCTCGGAAGTGGATATTTATTCTTTATCGTCACCTTGTTTAACAGCCTATTGTCGATTCACATTCGTAGGGAGCCATCTTTTTTCCTTACAAACAAGACAGTTGCTCCCCATGGTAATGAACTGGGCCTAATAAATATGTTCTCAAGCAAATCTTTCAATTGTGCCTTTAGCTCTTTCAATTCGGCAGGAGCCATTCTGTAAGGAGGTATAGATATAGGTTCGGTGTCCGGTGGCACATCAATGGTAAAATCAATTTCCTATTCTGGTGGAAGACCTAGAAGTTCATCTGGAAATACATCCGGAAACTCATTTACTACCGGGATGGATTGAAAAGTCGGCGGCTTTGCGTCGGTGTCATGAACCCAGACTAGATGATAAATATAGCCTTTAGCGATCATCTTCCTTGCCTTAAGGTAGGAAATAAACCTACCTCTTGGGATGCTGTATTACCCTTCCATTCCAGCACTAGTTCTCCTATGAATTGGAACCGAACTATTTTCATCCTACAGTCCACTTTAGCATAACAAGAGGCCAACCAATCCAAGCCCAAAATCACATCAAAGTCCAACATTTCTAGTTCAATCAAATCAGCTATAGTCTGGCAATCACATACCACAATCACACAATTTCTATAGACTTGTCTGGCTATTACTAGATCACAAACCAGAGTAGATACCTCAAAAGGTTTGATTGGCTCGGGTTTCAACCCAATACGGCCCGCATTATAAGGAGTGATATAAGACAATGTGGAACTCGGATCAATCAATGCATAAACGTCGTGAGAGAATATGGATAGTATACTTGTAACCACATCAGGGGAGGACTCAAGATTCTGTCGTCCGGCTAAAGCATAAATACGGGGTTGCGGGCCAACTGAACTGGATGCTACCCCTTTGCCCCTACCTCGGCCTGTTGAAGCCTGGGAAGTCTGCCCTACGGGGCGCATGGATGAAGAAGAGCCGACTGTTGATCCTATAGGCTGGGCCCCAACTCTACCACTTTTCGTCGAGCAATCATGCATCATATGCCCAACCTGACCACAGGCATAACGAGCGTCTGATCTTTGGTTACGCGGACCCGAATGTAACTTTATGCACTGGCTGCATCGTGGAACCGATGGTCTTCTCAGGCTAGGATCACCTCTAAACTGGGGACCCAAGACCCTCGAACTTTGAATAGAACCAGAATAAATGGGGAGATCATATCTCCTGCCCGCGAATCGAGGAGGTGCACTAGCTACGGACTGACCTGAATATATGGAGTACTGTTGCCGCTGACCCCCACCATACTCACTAATAGCACCGGCAAATCTGGCCCTCTTATTATGCCCTCTGTCTACATCACGCTCACCCCTTTGTGGCTGCTGTTGCTCTTCTAAATTTTAAGCGTGGGCCTGAATACTAGAAATGTCCATCCCCTCCTGCAATGAAGCTGTCAAGCAATGTTTGAACAAATGTGGCCCTAAGCCACTCACATATCGATGTACTCTGTCTCCTATATCGGCTACCGTAGCGGGAGCATATCTATCCAATGAGTTAAAATGAAGGCTATACCCCCGAGCACGCATATTTCCTTGCTTTTGATTCAGAAACCTGTCAGCTTGGGCCCTTCAAACCTCGGGTGGCAAATAGTAACGAATGAAAGCATTTACAAATTCCTACCAAACTAGGGGAGGCACATTTTCCTTCCTTGAAGCTATCCAATTATTATACCATAGAACAGCGACATCCCGCAATCTATAGAACGCTAACTCCACTGACTCAGTATCGGAAGCATGTATAATCCTCAGCGTTCTCAATATCTCATCTATAAAACCTTGCGGGTCTTCATCCGGCTTTGACCTGAAAAATTCTGGCGGGTTCAAACTAATAAAATCACGGGCTCGGGCACTAGTGGCTTTGTTACCGGGGCCCGCACTCTTCAGCTGGGCCTGTGCGGCAACTAGCTGAGGCAATAGCTGAATAACCTCGGTCATCTGCTAACCGGAATCCCCTGGTGGAGGGACTGGAGGCACTGGAGCTGGAGCTGATGCCCCTTCATGCTCCTACGAAACAGGCAGAGTATGCGAGGTGTGACATGGAGCCTCATTGTGGGACTCACCCTCTTCTATATTTACCGGTGGCTCTGGTTCAACCCGCCTTCCTGCCACAATATTACCTTTCTGGGCGGCTGTTGCTTTCCTCTTTACCGACATCACTGAAATCATAACGCATAATTAAGGGAAAGGAAATCTTATAACCTAGCTCTATTGCACGATCTATAAAGAAGAAAGACGATCATTATTCCTAAATGCCTCGCAACCTCTTGTTTATAAGTGTGGCGCGCTTCACACTCATAAACAAGACTCTACTGGACACGGCTCGTAGACATACCCTAGGATGGAACTGCTCTGATACCACTTTTGTCACGACCCACCTAGGGTCCATGGAGGGCACCCAGAGCTGACTACCGAGCACCGCTTATTACTGACTAACATACTCAACCTGGGCATATATATCATTTTCAACACAAACTTATCATGAACAATCTCTAACATCTCCCAAGACATATGTAAGCATAGGCCCATAAGGCTACGAAAATGATGTACAAAATCTACAATGAAGAAGTCATATAACACCTACCACCCACGCATAAGTATCTACGAGCCTCTAATAGAAGTTTGAAATCATTTGGGCGGGCCAGGACCCCGCTATGCCCCAAATATATACACAAAAGAATATACCGATAGGCTGCACCTCCGGAGTAGTGGGGTGCTCCTATACAACTGCTGAGTGAGCTCCTAAGCGTTTGCGCCGTCTCCCTGTCTACCTGTGGGCATAAACACAGCGTCCATAAAAGAGAAGGACGTCAGTACGAACAATGTACTGAGTATGTAAGGCATATTTGGTAACATAATAAAGAATTATAGAAACCATAAGTAGAAAGGATAACTGTAACTGCCTGCCTCTTTAGGCGGAAACATGCATGCTCACCTTTATCTTTAAAACATGTCACATATACATACATGAGCTGTCTGATTCAATAACACCATTGGCCTGCGTCCGGCCTACCGCGTCTTGGGTAATCATCTCATGTCGCCCACTAGTGTGTGTCATGCCCGGCCAAATAGGCATGGTGTTATCATTATCTATAAGCTGCCCACCGAAGTGGTGTCATGCCCGGCCAGCTAGGCGCGATATAGTCATACATATGCATAAGCTAAAGGATGCATGAGAGCTCTAATAAAAGCTATTAATCTATCGGTGTAACATATGGTCGGGAACCTCCGATTATGAAACATCATCATCGCTATGCCTCGCCTTGAAAGAACTAGCATCATGACGTGAGGCAACAACAAGAAATAACATCAATGAAATCATAAACATAGGATCATAAAGCTTATGGAAACATCATTATCATCATCACTATCGTAGAACATCTCATAAGAAGCTTTTAAGGGTCTTCAAATTTAATCATTAGGGATGTAAGAAGGTCATGGGAATATACAGAAGAATTCGCAATGTAAGAGTCATGCCTTTGAAATAAGGGGACTAGCCTTACATACCCTTATATCCCTTTGACTCTACCGTTTAATTGCTTGCCTTTCAAGCTCGCGATTCTACCTTCAAGAGAATTTTCACTAAGATTAGACAACCGGAAACATACTTAAGCTTAAGCTAAAGCAACTAAGAGTTAATCGCAATTTTGCGGCATTTCCCTTGTTTCGATAACTTCTTCCATAAAATAGGACAACTCCCAAACATCAATAAGGACATCCATAATATCATAATCAATAGATTCTTTAAGTTAAACATTGTTTACTTCTCAAACCCACCTTCAAAATCATTCATAACCACAACTATAATACAACACACTATTCCTTCTCATATATTACTATTTTAAAATCATTTGTATTATTCATCACAAGATTCTACTCATAGCATGTCAAGAACTATAATTCAAGTCAAGTCATTATTCAAGAATATCACTATTTCCATATTTGCACTCCATATCCTTCTTCCTTCCATAATCTAAGTCTTTCAACCACTCAATATTCTTAATAACATGAATTGAACATAAAACTCACCTTTGATGATGTAGAAATGAACTTTGAATGACAATACCTCCCTTGGAGAGAAACCCTACTTCAATACAAAAGAACTTCTTCATCTCCACAAACCCTAGAGGGTATCTTTGCACTTGATTCCTCGAGTTTTGGTATTTTGTTCTTTGATTTACCTAGGATTTATACTAGAGAAGTGTAGAGAATGTTCTAGAGCTTTCAAGACTTGGAGAGAAAATGAAATCTGAAAATTAAGAGCATGGTACGTCTATTGATAGCGGGAACCAAAAAATTCCAGACGGTGGTTCGACGGCCGGGTCTATGACCCGTCGACCTGTCGACTGGCCCCGTCGACTTACTCCTGCGAATGTATGATTGGAGAAATACAGGGACGGTACTCATCGACGGTCCGTCGACATGTCGACTGCCTGTCGACCGTGACTGGTGTCTGCAGGCTTTTCCTGATTCAGATTTCGCCGATTCAATCCGTTTAACTTATGGTCCTGTAAATTACCAGGAATACCTGCTGGTACACTTGCACATGGGGTAAGGCACTCTTTGCCTTAACTTTCTCCAACGAGCTCTCCTCTCTCTCCTCAAGTGTCTTTGGAATCTTAATTAAAATAATTAAGTATCCCTTCTCACTTGTAGGGACACCATAAAAACTGTAACTTGCATTAGTCTGTCTACCGCGCAACAACCTGAAATTTTGAGGTGTAACATTCTCCCCCCCCCCCCCCCTTGAGAATATTCGTCCTTGAATGTTAGGTTCTCGGGGATTCAACAGAAATTTTGCCAGAGTTTTCTTTGTAATGTGACACTACCATCCTGTCAAAGCACCCCAAAATAACATCGCCTCACAGGGCGACAATAACAGCAGCAAGAAAACATGGCCACACACGACAAAAAACATTAAAAGAAAGCGTTATATACCTTATGCCAATGGCGTCTTGTCTCGAACCTCTTCTGGGGATGGAAATAAGTGCGGATACTTGGATTTCATGTCTTCTTTCGCTTCCCAAGTCATTTCCTCTCAGTTATTGTTTCTTCACAAGACCTTAACTGAGGCTACCTCTTTGTTTTTGAGTTTTCGCACTTGCCTATCCAATACAACAATGGGTACCTCTTCATATATCTGGGATTGAGCTTATCCTTCTTGCCGAATCTCATTACGCCCTTCAGCAGCGACACTTTTAAGAATACCCAATCATTGATTTGGAATTCCGGTTTTCGTCAATGATTGTCGGCATAAGATTTCTGGCGACTTTGGGCTGTCAACAATCAATCTCGGATAACCTCGATCTTTTCCACTGCTTGTTGAATCAATTTCGGACCTATTAATTGTACTTCTCATACTTCAAAGCACACAATTGGAGATCTACACTTCCTTCCATACAAAGCTTCATATGGAGCCATCTCGATGCTGGAATGATAACCGTTGTTATAGGCAAATTCAATAAGTGGCAAATGATCATCCCAATTGCCTCCGAAATCCAATACACATGCCCGCAACATATCCTCTAAGGTCTGAATAGTGCGTTCAGCTTGTCCATCGGTCTGTGGATGAAATGTTGTGCTGAATCACACTTGAGTTCCCAAATCTTCCTGAAAGAATTTCCAGAATTTAGCAGTAAATTGTGCTCCTCTATCGGTGGTAATAGATACTAGAATACCATGAAGTCACCCTATCTCCTTGAGATACAACCTTGCATAATCTTTTCCTAAATATGTAGTTCTGACCGTAAGGAAATGGGCTAATTTTATGAGTCTGTCAACAATCACCCATATGGAGTCATACTTGCGCCGGGAACGAGGCAAACCTACAATGAAATCCATATTGATCACTTCCCATTTCCAGGATGGAATTTCCATAGCCTGCAATAACCCTTCTGGCTTTTGATGCTCGATTTTTACTTGTTGGAAATTTGGACACTGAGCTATGAATTCCGCTATATTGTTCTTCATTCCATCCCACCAATACATTAACTTAAGATCGTGGTACATCGTAGTTGCTCCTGGGTGAATAGAGTACCGGGAATAATGAGATTCTTCCAGAATCTGATAACGTAGTCCTGGAACATCCAGAGCACATAGCCTGCCTCGATACCTGAGAATTCCATTCACCGAAGCCTCAAATGGTGACTTCTCATTCTGAGGAAGTGTATCTCGATAGCGACTCAACTGGGGATCTTCATATTACCGCCTTTTCACCTCCATGTCTTGGAGTGAAACGGATGGGTTGTGAATATCAACTCCCACATTGCCTGATTCGATCAAACGAACTCCGAGGCTAGCTAGCTGGTGGAGCCCCGGAACTAATTCTTTCTTCCTGGGTGAACATCACATAGACTGCCCATGGACTTGCGGCTAAGGTCATGAGCCACCACATTTGCTTTTCCTTGATGATATAGTATGCTCACATCATAGTCTTTCAATAACTCCAACCATCGCCTCTGCCGAAGATTCAACTCCTTTTGCTTGAAAATATACTAGAGGCTCTTATGGTCCATATAAATATCTACATGGACGTCATATAAATAATGTCTCCATATCGTCAAAGCATGAATGACCGCCGCTAATTCTAGATCGTGAGTTAGGTAGTTCTTCTCATGTTTTCTCAACTACCTAGAAGCATAGGCGATGACCTTACCGTGCTGCATCAACACACAGCCTAATCCAATACCGAAGGCATCACAATAAACAACATAACCTTCTGATCCTTCTGGAAACGTCAGGACTGGGGCTAAAGTCTATCTATCTTTCAATTCTTGGAAACTACGCTCACAAGCATCAGTCCACTGAAATTTTGCTGACTTCTGCGTTAGCTTCATTAATGGTACAGAGATAGAATAAAATCCTTCCCCGAACCTTCTATAATAACTTGCTAAACCCAAAAAACTACGGACCTCCGTAGGCGTTGTAGGCCTTGGCTAAGTTTTCACAACTTCAATTTTCTGAGTATCTACCCGAATGTCGTCAGGTGAGATAATATGGCCCAGAAAAGTTACAGAATTCAACCAGAACTCGCATTTTGAAAATTTAGCATACAATTCACGGGTTCAAAGAATTCCAAGGACGATACGCAAGTGTTCTGCATGCTCTGTTTCTGATCGAGAATACACAAATATGTCATCAATGAACACGATCACTAATAGATCTAGAAAGGGCCTGAATACATTACTCATCAGATTCATGAACACTGTCGGGGCATTATTTAACCCAAACGACATCACCAGAAATTCGTAATGGCCATATCTAGTTCTGACAGCCATTTTCGGAATATCTTCTTCTCTAACTCTCACTTGATGATACCCCGACCTCATATCAATCTTGGAAAATCACTTAGCACCCTGTAGTTGATCAAACAAATCATCAATTCTTGGAAGTGGATATTTATTCTTTATCATCACCTTGTTTAACTGCCTATAGTCGATGCACATTCCTAGGGAGCCATGTTTCTTCCTTACAAACAAGACAGGTGCTCCCCATGGTGATGAACTGGGCCTAATAAATCCCTTCTCGATAAAATCTTTCAATTGGGCCTTCAGCACTTTCAATTCTGCAGGAGCCATTCTGTAAGGAGGTATAGATATAGGTTCGCTGTCCGGCGGCACATCAATGGTATAATCAATTTCCCGTTCCGGTGGATGACCTGGAAGTTCATCAGAAAATACATCCGGAAACTCATTTACTACCGGGATGGATTGAAAAGTCAGCGGCTTTGCTTCGGTGTCATGAACCCGGACTAGATGATAAATATAGCCTTTAGCAAGCATATTCCTTGCCTTAAGGTAGGAAATAAACCTACCTCTTGGGGATGCAGTATTGCACTTCCATTCCAGCACTGGTTCTCCTTGAAATTGGAACTGAACTATTTTCGTCCTACAATCCACATTAGCATACCAAGAGGCCAACCAATCCAAACCCATAATTATATCAAAGTCTAACATTTCTAGTTTAATCAAATCAGCTGTAGTCTGGCGAACACATACCACAATCACACAATTTCTATAGACTTGTCTGGCTATTACTGGATCACCAACCTGAGTAGATACCTCAAAAGGTTTGATTGGCTCGGGTTTCACCCCAATACGGCCCACAATATAAGGAATGATATAAGACAATATGGAACCCGGATCAATCAATGCATAAACGTCGTGAGAGAATATGGATAGTGTACTTGTAACTACATCAGGGGAGGACTCAAGATTCTGTCGTCCGGCTAAAGCATAAATACGGGGTTGGGGGCCACCTGAACTGGATGCTACCCCTCTGCCCCTACCACGGCCTGTTGAAGCCTGGGGAGTCTGCCCTACGGGGTACATGGATAAAGAAGAGTCGACTGCTGATCCTTTAGGTTTGGCCCCAACTCTACCACCTATCGACGAGCAATCACGCATCATATGCCTAACCTGACCACAGGCATAACAAGCGTTAGATCCTTGGCTACACGGACCCAAATGTAACTTTATGCACTGGATGCATCGTGGAACCGGTGGTCTTTTCAGACTAGGATCACCTCCAAACTGGGGACCCGAGACCCTCGAACTCTGACCCGGACCAGAATAAATGGGGCGATCAAATCTCATGCCCGCGAATCGAGGAGGTGCACTGGCTGCGGACTGACCTAAATATCTAGAGTACTGTTGCCGCTTACCCTCTCCATACTAACTACTAGCACTGGAAAATCTGGCCCTCTTACTATGCCCTCTGTCTGCATCACGCTCACCCTTTTGTGGTTGCTGTTGCTCTTCTAAATTTTGAGTGTGGGCCAGAATATGGGAAATGTCCATCCCCTCCTGCAATGAAGATGTCGAGAAATCTTTGAACAAATGTGGCCCTAAGCCACTCACATATCGATGTACTCTGTCTCCCATATCGGCTACCATAGCGGGAGCATATCTAGCCAATGAGTTGAAGTGAAGGCTATACTCCCGAGCACTCATCTTTCCTTGCTTTAGATTCAGAAACTTGTCAGCTTGGGCCCTTCAAACCTCGGGTGGTAAATAGTAACGAATGAAAGCATCTACGAATTCTTGCCAAACTGGGGGAGGCATATTTTCCTTCCTTGAAGCTATCCAACTATTATACCATAGAATGGTGACATCCCGAAATCTATAGGATTCTAACTCCACAGACTCAGTATCGGAAGCATGTATAATACTCAGTGTTCTCAATATCTCATCTATAAAACCTTGCGGGTCTTCATCCGGCTTTGACCCGAAAAATTCAGGCGGGTTCAAACTCATAAAATCATGGGCTCGGGCACTAGTGGCTCTATCACTCGGACCCGCACTCTGCCGCTGGGCCTGTACAGCAACTAGTTGAGTCAATAGCCGAATAGCCTCCGTCATCTGCTGACCCGAAGCACCCGGTGGAGGGACTGGAGGCACTGGAGCTGGAGCTGAGGCCCCTTCATGCTCCTCCGAAACAGGCGGAGTATGCGAGGTGTGAGATGGAGCCTCATTGTGGGACTCACCCTCTTCTATATTTACCGGTGGCTCCAGTTCGACCCACCTTCCTGCGACAGTCTTTCCCTTTTGGGCGGCTGTTGCTTTTCTCTTTACCAGCATCACTGAAATCATAACGCACAATTTGGGGAAAGAAAATCTTATAACATAGCTCTATCGCACGATCTATGAAGAAGAAAGACGGTCATTATTCCTAAATGCCTCGCAACCTCTTGTTTATAAGTATGGCATGCTTCACACCCATAAACAAGACTCTACTAGACACGACTCGTAGACACACCCTAGGATGGAATTGCTCTGATACCACTTTTGTCACGACCCACCTAGAGGTCCTGACGGGCACCCAGAGCTAACTACCGAGCACCGCTTATTACTGACTAACATACTCAACCTGGGCATACATATCATTTTCAACACAAACTTATCATGAACAATCTCTAACATCTCCCAAGACATATGTAAGCATAGGCCCATAAGGCTACGAAAATGATGTACAAAATCTACAATGAAGAAGTTATATAACACCTACCACCCACGCATAAGTATCTACGAGCCTCTAATGGAAGTCTGAAATCATTTAGTCGGGACAGGACCCTGCCATGCCCAAAATATATACACAAAAGAATATACCAATAGGTTGCACCTTTGGAGAAGTGGGGTGCTGTTGTACAACTACTGAGTGAGCTCCTAAGCGTCTGCGCCGTCTCCCTGTCTACCTGTGGGCATGAACACACCGTCCATAAAAGAGAAGGACGTCAATACGAACAATGTACTAAGTATGTAAGGCATATATGGTAACATAATAAAGAATTATAGAAAGCATAAGTAGAAAGGATAACTGTAACTGCCTGCCTCTTTAGGCGGAAACATGCATGCTCATAAAACATGTCACGTATACATAGGCACGGTGTTATCGTTATCCATAAGCCGCCCACCGAAGTGGTGTCATGCCCGGCCAGCTAGGCGCAGTATAGTCATACACATACATAAGCTAAAGCATGCACGAGAGCTCAAATAAAAGCTATCAATCTATCGGAGTAACGTAAGGTCGGGAACCTCCGATCATGAAACGTCATCATCGCTATGCCTCGCCTTGAAAGAACTAGCATCATGACGTGAGGCAACAACAACAAATAACATCAATGAAATCGTAAACATAGGATCATCAATCTTATGGAAACATCATTATCATCATCACTATCGTAGAACATCTCATAAGAAGCTTTTAAGGGTCTTCAAATTTAATCATTAGGGATGTAAGAAGGTCATGGGAATATACAGAAGAATTCGCAATGTAAGAGTCATGCCTTTGAAATAAGGGGACTAGCCTTACATACCTTTATATCCCTTTGACTCTACCGTCTAATTGCTTGCCTTTCAAGCTCGCGATTCTACCTTCAAGAGAATTTTCACTAAGATTAGACAACCGGAAACATACTTAAGCTTAAGCTAAAGCAACTAAGAGTTAATCGCAATTTTGCGGCATTTCCCTTGTTTCGATAACTTCTTCCATAAAATAGGACAACTCCCAAACATCAATAAGGACATCCATAATATCATAATCAATAGATTCTTTAAGTTAAACATTGTTTACTTCTCAAACCCACCTTCAAAATCATTCATAACCACAACTATAATACAACACACTATTCCTTCTCATATATTACTCTTTTAAAATCATTTGTATTATTCATCACAAGATTCTACTCATAGCATGTCAAGAACTATAATTCAAGTCAAGTCATTATTAAAGAATATCACTATTTCCATATTTGCACTCCATATCCTTCTTCCTTCCATAATCTAAGTCTTTCAACCACTCAATATTCTTAATAACATGAATTGAACATAAAACTCACCTTTGATGATGTAGAAATGAACTTTGAATGACAATACCTCCCTTGGAGAGAAACCCTACTTCAATACAAAAGAACTTCTTCATCTCCACAAACCCTAGAGGGAATCTTTGCACTTGATTCCTCGAGTTTTGGTATTTTGATATTTGATTTACCTAGGATTTATACTAGAGAAGTGTAGAGAATGTTCTAATGCTTTCAAGACTTGGAGTGAAAATGAAATCTGAAAATTAAGAGCATGTCTCGTCTATTGATAGCGGGAACCAAAAATTCCAGACGACGGTTCGACGGCCAGGTCTACAAACCGTCGACCTGTCGACTGGCCCCGTCGACTTACTCCTGCGAATGTATGATTGGAGAAATACAGGGACGGTACACATCGACGGTCCGTCGACATGTCGACTGCCTGTCGACCGTGACTGGTGTCTGCAGGATTTTCCTGATTCAATTCAGATTTCGCCAATTCAATCCGTTCAACTTATGGTCCTGTAAATTACCAGGAATACCTGCTGGTAAACTTGCACATGGGGTAAGACACTCTTTGCCTTAACTTTCTCCAACGAGCTCTCCTCTCTCTCCTCAAGTGTCTTTGGAATCTTAATTAAAATAATTAAGTATCCCTTCTCACTTGTAGGGACACCATAAAAACTGTAACTTGCATTAGTCTGTCTACCGCGCAACAACCTGAAATTTCGAGGTGTAACATTCTCCCCCCCCCCCCCCCCCCCCCCCCGTGAGAATATTCGTCCTTGAATGTTAGGTTCTCGGGGATTCTACAGAAATTTTGCTAGAGTTTTCTTTGTAATGTGGCACTACCATCCTGTGAAAACACCCCAAAATAACATCGCCTCACAGGGCCACAATAACAGCAGCAAGAAAACATGGCCACACACGACCAAAAACATTAAAAGAAAGCGTTATATACCTTATGCCAATGGCGTCTTGTCTCGAACCTCTTCTGGGGATGGAAATAAGTGCGGATACTTGGATTTCATGTCTTCTTTCGCTTCCCAAGTAATTTCCTCTCGGTTATTGTTTCTTCACAAGACCTTAACTGAGGCTACCTCTTTGTTTCTGAGTTTTCGCACTTGCCTATCCAATACAACAATGGGTACCTCTTCATATATCTGGGCTGAGCTTATCCTTCTTGCCGAATCTCATTACGCCCTTCAGCAGTGACACTTTTAAGAATACCCAATCATTGATTTGGAATTCCGGTTTTCGTCAATGATTTTCGGCATAAGATTTCTGGCGACTTTGGGCTGTCAACAATCAATCCCGGATAACCTCGATCTTTTCCACTGCTTGTTGAATCAATTTCGGACCTATTAATTATACTTCTCGTACTTCAAAGCACACAATTGGAGATCTACACTTCCTTCCATACAGAGCTTCATATGGAGCCATCTCGATGCTGGAATGATAACCGTTGTTATAGGCAAATTCAATAAGTGGCAAATGATCATCCCAATTGCCTCCGAAATCCAATACACATGCCCGCAACATATCCTCTAAGGTCTGAATAGTGCGTTCAGCTTGTCCATCGGTCTGTGGATGAAATGCTATACTGAATCACACTTGAGTTCCCAAATCTTCCTGAAAGAATTTCCAGAATTTAGCAGTAAATTGTGCTCCTCTATCGGTGGTAATAGATACTAGAATACCATGAAGTCACCCTATCTCCTTGAGATACAACCTTGCATAATCTTTTGCTAAATATGTAGTTCTGACCGTAACGAAAAATGGGCTAATTTTATGAGTCTGTCAACAATCACCCATATGGAGTCATACTTGCGCCGGGAACGAGGAAAACCTACAATGAAATCCATATTGATCACTTCCCATTTCCAGGATGGAATTTCCATAGCCTGCAATAACCCTTCTGGCTTTTGATGCTCGATTTTTACTTGTTGGAAATTTGGACTCTGAGCTATGAATTCCGCTATGTTGTTCTTCATTCCATTCCACCAATACATTAACTTAAGATCGTGGTACATCGTAGTTGCTCCTGGGTGAATAGAGTACCGGGAATAATGAGATTCTTCCAGAATCTGATAACGTAGTCCTGGAACATCCGGAGCACATAGCCTGCCTCGATACCTGAGAATTCCATTCACCGAAGCCTCAAATGGTGACTTCTCATTCTGAGGAAGTGTATCTCGATAGCGACTCAACTGGGGATCTTCATATTGCCGCCTTTTCACCTCCATGTCTTGGAGTGAAACGGATGGGTTGTGAATATCAACTCCCACATTGCCTGATTCGATCAAACGAACTCCGAGGCTAGCTAGCTGGTGGAGCCCCGGAACTAATTCTTTCTTCCTGGGTGAACATCACATAGACTGCCCATGGACTTGCGGCTAAGGTCATGAGCCACCACATTTGCTTTTCCTGGATGATATAGTATGCTCACATCATAATCTTTCAATAACTCCAACCATCGCCTCTGCCGAAGATTCAACTCCTTTTGCTTGAAAATATACTAGAGGCTCTTATGGTCCATATAAATATCTACATGGACGTCACATAAATAATGTCTCCATATCGTCAAAGCATGAATGACCGCCGCTAATTCTAGATCGTGAGTTAGGTAGTTCTTCTCATGTTTTCTCAACTACCTAGAAGCATAGGCGATGACCTTACCGTGCTGCATCAACACACAGCCTAATCCAATACCGAAGGCATCACAATAAACAACATAACCTTCTGATCCATCTGGAAACGTCAGGACTG
The DNA here is from genome assembly GCF_019175385.1 of Lycium barbarum. NCBI lineage: Eukaryota > Viridiplantae > Streptophyta > Magnoliopsida > Solanales > Solanaceae > Lycium > Lycium barbarum. The sequence continues at coordinate 86,174,996 of NC_083338.1, read as the reverse complement.
GGGCTAAAGTCTATCTATCTTTCAATTCTTGGAAACTACGCTCACAAGCATCAGTCCACTGAAATTTTGCTGACTTCTGCGTTAGCTTCATTAATGGTGCAGAGATAGAATAAAATCCTTCCATGAACCTTCTACAATAACCTGCTAAACCCAAAAAACTACGGACCTCTGTGGGCGTTGTAGGCCTTGGCTAAGTTTTCACAACTTCAATTTTCTGAGTATCTACCCGAATGTCGTCAGGTGAGATAATATGGCCCAGAAAAGTTACAGAATTCAACCAGAACTCGCATTTTGAAAATTTAGCATACAATTCACGGGTTCAAAGAATTCCAAGGACGATACGCAAGTGTTCTGCATGCTCTGTTTCTGATCGAGAATACACAAATATGTCATCAATGAACACGATCACTAATAGATCTAGAAAGGGCCTGAATACATTACTCATCAGATTCATGAACACTGTCGGGGCATTATTTAACCCAAACGACATCACCAGAAATTCGTAATGGCCATATCTAGTTCGGACAGCCATTTTCGGAATATCTTCTTCTCTAACTCTCACTTGATGATACCCCGACCTCATATCAATCTTGGAAAATCACTTAGCACCCTGTAGTTGATCAAACAAATCATCAATTCTTGGAAGTGGATATTTATTCTTTATCATCGCCTTGTTTAACTGCCTATAGTCGATGCACATTCCTAGGGAGCCATGTTTCTTCCTTACAAACAAGACAGGTGCTCCCCATGGTGATGAACTGGGCCTAATAAATCCCTTCTCGATAAAATCTTTCAATTGGGCCTTCAGCACTTTCAATTCTGCAGGAGCCATTCTGTAAGGAGGTATAGATATAGGTTCGCTGTCCGGCGGCACATCAATGGTATAATCAATTTCCCGTTCCGGTGGATGACCTGGAAGTTCATCAGAAAATACATCCGAAAACTCATTTACTACCGGGATGGATTGAAAAGTCAGCGGCTTTGCTTCGGTGTCATGAACCCGGACTAGATGATAAATATAGCCTTTAGCAAGCATATTCCTTGCCTTAAGGTAGGAAATAAACCTACCTCTTGGGGATGCAGTATTGCACTTCCATTCCAGCACTGGTTCTCCTTGAAATTGGAACTGAACTATTTTCGTCCTACAATCCACATTAGCATACCGAGAGGCCAACCAATCCAAACCCATAATTATATCAAAGTCTAACATTTCTAGTTTAATCAAATCAGCTGTAGTCTGGCGAACACATACCACAATCACACAATTTCTATAGACTTGTCTGGCTATTACTGGATCACCAACCTGAGTAGATACCTCAAAAGGTTTGATTGGCTCGGGTTTCACCCCAATACGGCCCGCAATATAAGGAATGATATAAGACAATATGGAACCCGGATCAATCAATGCATAAACGTCGTGAGAGAATATGGATAGTGTACTTGTAACTACATCAGGGGAGGACTCAAGATTCTGTCGTCCGGCTAAAGCATAAATACGGGGTTGGGGGCCACCTGAACTGGATGCTACCCCTCTGCCCCTACCACGGCCTGTTGAAGCCTGGGGAGTCTGCCCTACGGGGCACATGGATAAAGAAGAGTCGACTGCTGATCCTTTAGGTTTGGCCCCAACTCTACCACCTATCGACGAGCAATCACGCATCATATGCCTAACCTGACTACAGGCATAACAAGCGTTAGATCCTTGGCTACACGGACCCAAATGTAACTTTATGCACTGGATGCATCGTGGAACCGGTTGTCTTCTCAGACTAGGATCACCTCCAAACTGGGGACCCGAGACCCTCGAACTCTGACCCGGACCAGAATAAATGGGGCGATCAAATCTCATGCCCGCGAATCGAGGAGGTGCACTGGCTGCGGACTGACCTAAATATCTAGAGTACTGTTGCCGCTTACCCTCTCCATACTCACTACTAGCACTGGCAAATCTGGCCCTCTTACTATGCCCTCTGTCTGCATCACGGTCACCCTTTTGTGGCTGTTGTTGCTCTTCTAAATTTTGAGTGTGGACCAGAATATGGGAAATGTCCATCCCCTCCTGCAATGAAGATGTCGAGAAATCTTTGAACAAATGTGGCCCTGAGCCACTCACATATCGACGTACTCTGTCTCCCATATCGGCTACCATAGCGGGAGCATATCTAGCCAATGAGTTGAAGTGAAGGCTATACTCCCGAGCACTCATCTTTCCTTGTTTTAGATTCAGAAACCTGTCAGCTTGGGCCCTTCAAACCTCGGGTGGTAAATAGTAACGAATGAAAGCATCTACGAATTCTTGCCAAACTGGGGGAGGCATATTTTCCTTCCTTGAAGCTATCCAACTATTATACCATAGAATGGTGACATCCCGAAATCTATAGGATTCTAACTCCACAGACTCAGTATCGGAAGCATGTATAATACTCAGTGTTCTCAATATCTCATCTATAAAACCTTGCGGGTCTTCATCCGGCTTTGACCCGAAAAATTCAGGCGGGTTCAAACTCATAAAATCATGGGCTCGGGCACTAGTGGCTCTATCACTCGGACCCGCACTCTGCCGCTGGGCCTATACAGCAACTAGTTGAGTCAATAGCCGAATAGCCTCCGTCATCTGCTGACCCGAAGCACCCGGTGGAGGGACTGGAGGCACTGGAGCTGGAGCTGAGGCCCCTTCATGCTCCTCCGAAACAGGCGGAGTATGCGAGGTGTGAGATGGAGCCTCATTGTGGGACTCACCCTCTTCTATATTTACCGGTGGCTCCAGTTCAACCCACCTTCCTGCCACAGTCTTTCCCTTTTGGGCAGCTGTTGCTTTTCTCTTTACCAGCATCACTGAAATCATAACGCACAATTTGGGGAAATAAAATCTTATAACATAGCTCTATCGCACGATCTATGAAGAAGAAAGACGGTCATTATTCCTAAATGCCTCGCAACCTCTTGTTTATAAGTATGGCATGCTTCACACCCATAAACAAGACTCTACTAGACACGACTCGTAGACACACCCTAGGATGGAATTGCTCTGATACCACTTTTGTCACGACCCACCTAGAGGTCCTGACGGGCACCCAGAGCTAACTACCGAGCACCGCTTATTACTGACTAACATACTCAACCTGGGCATACATATCATTTTCAACACAAACTTATCATGAACAATCTCTAACATCTCCCAAGACATATGTAAGCATAGGCCCATAAGGCTACGAAAATGATGTACAAAATCTACAATGAAGAAGTCATATAACACCTACCACCCACGCATAAGTATCTACGAGCCTCTAATGGAAGTCTGAAATCATTTAGTCGGGACAGGACCCTGCCATGCCCAAAATATATACACAAAAGAATATACCAATAGGCTGCACCTCTGGAGAAGTGGGGTGCTGTTGTACAACTACTGAGTGAGCTCCTAAGCGTCTGCGCCGTCTCCCTGTCTACCTGTGGGCATGAACACAGCGTCCATAAAAGAGAAGGACGTCAATACGAACAATGTACTAAGTATGTACTAGAGGCTCTTATAGTCTGGCGAACACATACCACAATCACACAATTTCTATAGACTTGTCTGGCTATTACTGGATCACCAACTTGAGTAGATACCTCAAAAGGTTTGATTGGCTCGGGTTTCACCCCAATACGGCCCGCAATATAAGGAATGATATAAGACAATATGGAACCCGGATCAATCAATGCATAAACGTCGTGAGAGAATATGGATAGTGTACTTGTAACTACATCAGGGGAGGACTCAAGATTCTGTCGTCCGGCTAAAGCATAAATACGGGGTTGGGGGCCACCTGAACTGGATGCTACCCCTCTGCCCCTACCACGGCCTGTTGAAGCCTGGGGAGTCTGCCCTACGGGGCACACGGATAAAGAAGAGTCGACTGCTGATCCTTTAGGTTGGGCCCCAACTCTACCACCTATCGACGAGCAATCACGCATCATATGCCTAACCTGACCAAAGGCATAACAAGCGTTTGATCCTTGGCGACACGGACCCGAATGTAACTTTATGCACTGGCTGCATCGTAGAACCGGTGGTCTTCTCAGACTAGGATCACCTCCAAACTGGGGACCCGAGACCCTCGAACTCTGACCCGGACCAGAATAAATGGGGCGATCAAATCTCATGCCCGCGAATCGAGGAGGTGCACTGGCTGCGGACTGACCTAAATATCTAGAGTACTGTTGCCGCTTACCCCCTCCATACTCACTACTAGCACTGGCAAATTTTGCCCACTTACTATGCCCTCTGTATGCATCACGCTCACCCTTTTGTGGCTGCTGTTGCTCTTCTAAATTTTGAGCGTGGGCCAGAATATGGGAAATGTCCATCCCCTCCTGCAATGAAGATGTCGAGAATCTTTGAACAAATGTGGCCCTAAGCCACTCACATATCGATGTACTCTGTCTCCCATATCGGCTACCATAGCGGGAGCATATCTAGCCAATGAGTTGAAGTGAAGGCTATACTCCCGAGCACTCATCTTTCCTTGCTTTAGATTCAGAAACCTGTCAGCTTGGGCCCTTCAAACCTCGGGTGGTAAATAGTAACGAATGAAAGCATCTGCGAATTCTTGCCAAACTGGGGGAGGCACATTTTCCTTCCTTGAAGCTATCCAACTATTATACCATAGAATGGTGACATCCCGAAATCTATAGGATGCTAACTCCACAGACTCAGTATCGGAAGCATGTATAATACTTAGTGTTGTCAATATCTCATCTATAAAACCTTGCGGGTCTTCATCCGGCTTTGACCTGAAAAATTCTGGCGGGTTCAAACTCATAAAATCATGGGCTCGGGCACTAGTGGCTCTATCACTCGGACCCGCACTCTGCCGGTGGGCTTGTACAGCAACTAGCTGAGTCAATAGCTAAATAGCCTCCGTCATCTGCTGACCCGAAGCACCCGGTGGAGGGACTGGAGGCACTGGAGCTGGAGCTGAGGCCCCATCATGCTCCTCCGAAACAGGCAGAGTATGCGAGGTGTGAGATGGAGCCTCATTGTGGGACTCACCCTCTTCTATATTTACCGGTGGCTCCGGTTCAACCCACCTTCCTGCCACAGTCTTTCCCTTTTGGGCGGCTGTTGCTTTTCTCTTTACCAACATCACTGAAATCATAACGCACAATTTGGGGAAAGAAAATCTTATAACATAGCTCTATCGCACGATCTATGTAGAAGAAAGATGGTCATTATTCCTAAATGCCTCGCAACCTCTTGTTTATAAGTATGGTGTGCTTCACACCCATAAACAAGACTCTACTGGACACGACTCGTAGACACACCCTAGGATTGAACTGCTCTGATACCACTTTTGTCACGACCCACCTAGAGGTCCTGACGGGCACCCAGAGCTGACTACCGAGCACCGCCTATTACTGACTAACATACTCAACCTGGGCATACATATCATTTTCAACACAAACGTATCATGAACAATCTCTAACATCTCCCAAGACATATGTAAGCATAGGCCCATAAGGCTACGAAAATGATGTACAAAATCTACAATGAAGAAGTCATATAACACCTACCACCCACGCATAAGTAGGTGTTATATGACTTCGGGACAGGACCCTGCCATACCCAAAATATATACACAAAAGAATATACCAATAGGCTGCACCTCCGGAGAAGTAGGGTGCTCCTGTACAACTGCTGAGTGAGCTCCTAAGCGTCTGCGCCGTCTCCCTGTCTACCTGTGGGCATGAACACAGCGTCCATAAAAGAGAAGGACGTCAATACGAACAATGTACTAAGTATGTAAGGCATATATGGTAACATAATAAAGAATTATAGAAAGCATAAGTAGAAAGGATAACTGTAACTGCCTGCCTCTTTAGGCGGAAACATGCATGCTCATAAAACATGTCACATATACATAGGCACGGTGTTATCGTTATCCATAAGCCGCCCACCGAAGTGGTGTCATGCCCGACCAGCTAGGCGCGGTATAGTCATACACATACATAAGCTAAAGCATGCACGAGAGCTCAAATAAAAGCTATCAATCTATCGGAGTAACGTAAGGTCGGGAACCTCCGATTATGAAACGTCATCATCGCTATGCCTCGCCTTGAAAAAACTAGCATCATGACGTGAGGCAACAACAATAAATAACATCAATGAAATCGTAAATATAGGATCATCAAGCTTATGGAAACATCATTATCATCATCACTATCGTAGAACATCTCATAAGAAGCTCTTAAGGGTCTTTAACCTTCATCTTTATTGATGTAAGAAGGTCATGGGATAACTAAAAAAAAAAAAAGGTCATGGGAATATACAGAAGAATTCACAATGTAAGAGTCACGCCTTTGAAACAAGGGGACTAGCCTTACATACCTTTATATCCCTTTGACTCTACCGTCTAATTGTTTGCCTTTCAAGCTCGCGATTCTACCTTCAAGAGAATTTGCACTAAGATTAGACAACCGGAAACATACTTAAGTTTAAGCTAAAGCAACTAAGAGTTAATCGCAATTTGGCAGCATTTCCCTTGTTTCGACAACTTCTTCCATAAAATAGGACAACTCCCAAACATCAATAAGGACATCCATAATATCATAATCAATATATTCTTTAAGTTAAACATTTTTTACTTCTCAAACCCACCTTCAAAATCATCCATAACCACAACTATAATACAACACCTTATTCCTTCTCATATATTACTCTTTTAACATCATTTGTATTATTCATCACAAGATTGTACTCATAGCATGTCAAGAACTATAATTCAAATCAAGTCATTATTCAAGAATATCACTATTTCCATATTTGCTCTCCATATCCTTTTTCCTTCCATAATCCAAGTCTTTCGACAACTCAATATTCTTAATAACATAAATTGAACATAAAACTCACCTTTGATGATATAGAAATGAACTTTGAATGACAATACCTCCCTTGGAGAGAAACTTTACTTCAATACAAACGAACTTCTTGATCTCCACCAACCCTAGAGGGAATCTTTGCACTTGATTCTTCTAGTTTTGGTATTTTGATCTTTGATTTACCTATAATATATACTAGAGAATTGTAGAGAATGTTCTAGAGGCTTCAAGACTTCGAGAGAAAATGAATTCTGAAAATTAAGAGCATGACTCGACTATTTATAGCTGGAACTGGAAACTTCCAGAGGGCAGTTCGACGGCCGGGTTGACGACCCATCGACTGGCCCGGTCAACTTACACCTGCAAATGTTTGATTGCAGAAATGCTGAGACGGTACACATCGACGGTCCGTCGACGGCCCGTCGACCGTGACTGGTGTCTGCAGGGTTTTCCTGATTTAGTTCAGATTTCGCCGATTCAATCCGTTCATCTTATAGTCCTGTAAATTACCAGGAATACCTGCTGGTACACTTGCACATGGGGTAAGACACTCTTTGCCTTATATTTCTCCATCGAGCTCTCCTCTCTCTCCTCAAGTGTCTTTGGAATCTTAATTAAAATCATCAAGTATCCCTTCTCACTAGTAAGGACACCATAAAAATCGTAACTTGCATTAGTTTTTCTACTGCGCAACAACCCAAAATTCTGAGCTGTAACCATAAGAGTGTTGAATATGCACGGGGCTAAGGGAGGGTTGGTTGTGGCGGATCTTCTTACATATCATAACTTATATTCCTGTGTGGTATCGTTTCTATTCTAGGATCAATATCAGAAGGTGGAAAATGATTAGTACCTTCTCTAGCGTCCTTGTTCAACCTCCTACTAGCTATACTTTTCTTCCATATTGGCATTATTGAATAAGAAAGACAAGGTGAGAAAATAGGAATTCAAATACTTAAGACTTCGCTCTAATGTACGATCTAGATTTGAAGGAAGGTAACATCCTAAATTCCCTATAGCCTCCTGATTATATATGTGGCGCGAAACCAAGACATGACTTACAGACATCCCTAGGATAGATTTGCTCTGATACCAAGTTTATCACTGATGTTTGGCCAAAAATGCATATATTTACACATTGTTGTCTCACATTATAGTACTTTTAATTGTCTTTTGATTATTATTTTATTGATTTGTGCTTAATATTATATTTATTGCGTAGGGATAAAGAGGTGTGAAATCGAAGAAATTTTGAGCAAAATTAAACAAGAAGTGTTGAAATTGAAACAGAGGAAAATATTAAAGTGAGTATATGACATGACATGGGTATTGAGGTCTTTGACACTTGGAAGCACATGATATTTGGAGATGAAGACTTTAGTATAATTAATTTAAGTCACGAAGGCAATCTCACATGATAACAAAAAATGCGCAATTCGGTGGGAGTACTGCAACACAAGGATCAATGTACGAAGGACTTCAAGTTAAGCCTTAGCTTGTGCGACGCAAGGATTATTCTTTTGCCGACTTTGGACCAGTTTCTCTGTTTGAGTTCTCCCAATTTGTTTTGGACTCGGTTATTTTTTTGGGCTTTTTCCTACACCTATAAATAGTCTTAAGACACAAGTGTTACATAAATTTGGATGACTTGAAACCATTAGTTCAAAACTTTGGACCTAGAGAGAGCTTGGAGCAACCGTAGAGGCCGGAGTTACAAGGTTTTACCTTTTCTTCTCTATATTACTCGTTTTTACGTTTTTTATTCGTATGATTTGTTGTTTTTCCTCCATGTCTATATGTAGCTAAACTCTTTAGTTCTAGAGTTTTGACAAAAACATGAAAGTTGGCATTTGATTATTGTTTCTATCTATTAAATTTTCATATTTTTGGGTTGCTTATTTATTCTTGTGCTTAATTGTTTAATTACTTGATCACTAATTGGACAATATCTATGGTGCATGAGTTGGACTTGAGAGAGGGAATTCATGTATGTAGTAAGAATAAATAGAGTTTGCTCGATATTATCATTTCGCTACTGAGGATAGAGATATGCCCTTTAGCCCTACTTAGTTGAATACGAAAAAATAAATGCGTTCTTGCTACCTCTGGCGACCATAGAGATATAGGAGTTATAGTAGCATCTACAGGCTTGTGAGCAGTTCGAGAGAATATCGTAAAGTTACAATTAACCCGTCAACTTGTGACCTATAGGTAGAACGATTTGGAAACTCAACTGGATTGTTAGTGGTCATAGCCCTAGACCTATCTCTTCTCCGATAAAAAAATGTTCTTTCTTGGTTGAAGTTCATTATTTGTTTTCTTTTATTTTTAGTTAGTTTACAAATATAATTTAGATTTTATTTCTTGTTTGGATAATTAGTATTACTTTTTGATTTAGTAAATAGTTAATCATAAGTCGCTGTGAGTACGATATCTAGACTTAAAAAAAATCCTATATTACTTGTACGACCGCGTATACTTTCGTGTGTGTTTGGGAGCAACAGTCACACCCCAACCTTAGAAGGGTGTTGCCGGCACCCGGCGCCCGAAGGCCCGAGTGAACCAACTGTGATATTTGTACTCTGTAACCTAAATCATAGGCAGGCAAGGCCACTGAATGACAATAGTAACAATGACACATATCAACCTACAAGCAGAAAGGCCCAACACGTATATGTACTAAACTAGTTCCAACAAGGTTAAACACAACACTTGTACACAGACTGATAGTCTGTAAGCCTCTAAGAGTACTATTATGTAACAACTATGAGGGATAAATCCCCGCCATACCCATAGCTAGATACATATATATTCATGCATCTATATACATTGACTCTGACCGCGACTCCGGAGAATGGAGTGCAATAAGAAATCGCTGAACTCTGGCATCCTACTAGAAAGCGCAGCAACCTGTCTATCTGTACCTGTGGGCATGATCACAGTGCACAAAAGGCATCAGTACGAAAGATGTACTGAATATGTAGGGCACTAAGAATAAATGTAACATAAGCATAAGAAATGTAAATAATACGAGGAGAGATATAGAGACAACCTGAAGTCTAAAACAAGCCACTGAGGGCAATCATAACCACAGCGCGAATATAACTGTATGCTCGTAAAAACCATTCCTCACGGTGGAGGCTTATAACATATCATTTCGTATAATAATAATATATTGCAGCGGTGGCATACTCAGCGAATCGACTTTTGTTTGAAACAATATCTTTGATGTACTTAGCATACTTTGGAATACCCTGCAGCATATCAACCAATGGGACATTCACATGTATCTGCTTAAGCAAATCAAGAAACTTCTTGTAAGTCGCCTCTTCTTTCTGCTTGCCAGACATTGAGGGAATGGAGGTGGTGGCTTTGCGACCACGGGCTGTGGCTGCTTTGTCACTGGTATCTTTACTACCCTCTCTTCAATCATCTCCTCGGTGATCTTTTCTTTTTCAGCTTCTACTCGACTGGTTTTCTTCGGAGCCACTTCCTCTAGTTCTCTCCCATTTCTAAGAGTCACAACATTACAAGGCTTGGGATTCACATTCGTATCACTTGGAAGTCCTCCATGTGGTCTAGTATTTTGTGCACCAGCTATCTGTTTCATCTGCCTCTCTAAATTCCGCACAGCCAAATCGCGATTCTGATTATCTGCTATCAAATTTTGTTGGTCTATCATCATCTTCTGCATATCACCCATCATCTCTTCCATACTGTTCGTTGGTGCTTGAGGAGCAGATGCTGGCTGATAGTGCTATTTCTGATTACCTGGGTTGTCAGTCCACTTGAAATTCGGGTGATTCCTCCAATTTGGGTTGTAGGAATTCCCGTATTGATTGTTGTTTCCTTGCCCCTTGCTTTCATTACCCACAAAGTATATGGATGTGGGATTTGCAGGGCATTCATCACTGTTGTGACATTCTCCACAGACTTCACAAAAAACGATGGCTTGTTGCACTGCATGCACCTGTGGTGGAGCTTGCGCAGCAGTTAACTTCTTGATTTCGGTGCGCATGGTATCAATCTGTGCTGATAGTGATGTAAAATTATCTACTTTAAAGACACCCGGTGTCTTCCTAACTGAACTGCTAGCTGCATCATCCTGCCAGTCTGGAGTGCTCTGAGTAAACCTGTTCAATAGTGTGAATAGTTCTTCATAGCTTAGATCAAGAACCTGCCTTCTTGCAGCAGTGTCTAGTGATGACTTATTTTGGGCATCCAGACTCTCAATAAATGTGTATGCCAGAACTTCATTCGTCTGATGGTGGTGAGGACAATCTCTAAGAAGACCCTTAAATCTCTCCTATGCGTGATACAAATTTTCTCCATTTTTCTGCCCGAATGACATGATCTCCCTTCGAAGGTGAACTGTCTTTGCTAGTGGAAAGAACCTTGTCAAGAATTTCGTCGCCAAATCATCCCACATAGTGATAGAATTGGCGGGCTCTGCTAATAACCAGTTACTGGCATTCCACAATAGAGAGAAAGGGAACAGTGTCAGCCGCACATATTCTTTAATGACCCTTCCAGTAGCAAAAGTATCGACAATCTGCAGAAAAGTATGGATGTGACGTTGAGGATCCTCATGCGACATTCCCGTGAATTGCCCACTAGACTGAAGTAGTTGAATCATAGAATGCCTCAGCTCAAAGTGCCCTTCGATGGTGGGCTTGACAATGCTTGAAGTGACATCCGCCACACGAGGCACTGCAACCTCACTCACTTTCGCTGGTTCATTATTAGCCATGACCACAGGTAACTCTGCTACAGCCTGCGGGTTCTGCGATAAATTCAAATCTCTCCTGTGCCGATTGAAAGTGCGTTCAGGCTCAGGATCGAATTCCTCAAGATTGTTTTGACTCGCAGTCCTTCGCATTCGAGTAAAGTACCTGCAATCAATTAGCAACTAAGATCAAGACGTTAATACCTGGATAAGTATAGCAACACATTTTATTATGGCAAAAAAAAAAAAATTGACTTCTAAGTCCCTGGCAACGGCGCCAAAAACTTGTTGCGTCCAAATGCACACGCAAGTGTACGTGGTCGTACATGTAATATAGTGATTATATAAAATGGGATGTCGAACCCACAGAGACTTATAGCAAATACTTTCACGAAAATAAACTATTGCTACTACCTATTCAAGTAAAGAATAAAAGTTTTGGTTGTTTTGTAAACTAATGCTGTAATACAAATAACTAACAATGTAACCAGAATTTATACTAAGAAAGTATTTGAATACTGCTTTTATCAATATTTTAGAAGTATTCCAGGGCCGTGATCTGTTCACCAATCCTATTGAGTCATTTAAGTATCCCACCTTAGCAACTTTGTTCACAATTATCAATTAACCGGGTTATTAATCTCCTAGTGTTCTCCCGAACCACTACTCGCTGATTCAAGATAACTCACCTCCTATATTCCTATGGTATTGACCTATCAAGAATGTAATAAGAGAACGACATGAAATTGATTGCGGTAACTAAGTATATTCCTATCCTAGTCACAAATCCTGGCCCAACTGTAGGGATATTCAGATCACAATCTCGTTACTTCTTCTCCATATTGACGATGTCTTTCCCAAACACGGTTATCAATTAGCAATTAGAACTCAACTGTTGCGCAGACAATCAAGAAATTAAGCACAGAAGTAAAGAGGCAATTTCATACGAACAAGCTACTAAGATTGAAATACTTGCCAAACGTCAATAATCATGGCTACGCCACAACCCCAGAATTACGGTGTTTAGTTACACATGATTCGAGAATGGAAACAAGAGTTCATGATTAACATAGGGTTTCAATGTAAATAAAAATAATAGAAGAGGAATAAAACCTAGAATGAGTTTCACAAGTCAAACAATTCATCCAAGTCGTCGTTCTAATGTTCAAAATGACTATTTATATGCTAGGGTAAATATAAGATAAGTTGGCCCAATCTCGATACAAGTGGGACAATTGACGCCGCTTGTGCGTTGGCTATGCGTCGCATGGCCAGCACATGATCTCCTTTGTGTGTTGCTTGTGCGGCACATGGCCAATGAATGGTCTATCTGAGATTCAGAGATGGGGTTTTTGTGCGCTAGCTGTGCGACGCATAGCCAGCGCATGAGACCCTTCAGTGGTCGGATTCTGCCTTCAAGTGCTGGAACTTCCTTCCCAAGTTCAACTAACATGCACAGCCTCGGATTCAATCAAAAACTGATCGGAATACCCTTCATTGGTCCTTATTGTACCGATTCATACAAGCATACCAACATAAGATCATATAAAACAACTTGCATTAAAAACTGCGATTAAACTGCTAAGAAGTGAAGTGTAAATGACACTAAATCTAGATATTTTTGCCAAATATCATATATCCCTGTGTTGGGTGAGCTCATCATCATATCATCATCTCTGCTCAACTGATCAGTGGTGTTACACCTCGGAAAAAGTCCCCGTACATGTACAAGGAATAGAACGACAAGGGTATGAGTGTGGGGTGTTTTACTAAGCAAGGGGTGATGATTCATGAATTTTTGGAAATAAAAAAGTTATGGAATTTTATTCAGCACAGTGGTCGTGAAGTGGTATACGGCCCGTAAAGTGATTTACGGACCGTAAACCACCATCGTCCTCCAGCCTTTCAAGTTTCAACTTTCTGTTAAGTGGTGAAATGCTTAAATACGACTTGGAATACGGCCCGTAAACTGGTTTACGGACCGTAAACTGGTTTACGGACCGTAAACCTCGCTCGTAAACTGCAATATTCTTCAGCCAACTTCTCTGTTTTGGACATGCTTAAATACGACCAGGGAGGACGGCTCGTAAACCAGTTTACGGCTCATAAACTGTGGTTTACGACCACTGTTCACCCCGACTGGAATTCATTAAAGACCAGATTTTGAGTTAATAAAATGGACCAAGGCTTCATTTTATTTCATTATACATCTACACCATTCAAGAACACTCTAGAAGCTCTCCAAATATTCATCTACAAAATTCAAGAGATCAAAGGGGAACCAAGATCATCAACATCTAATTCATGAAAGCAAGTGCATGAGACTCTATTGGAAGTCATCTTCTTCAAGAAATCTCAAAAGGGTTGAAATAGGGTTTTGGTATAAAAAGAGTATTGTTGCTCAAGGCTTGTTCCACCATCATCCAAGGTATGTTTCATGACTATACCATATGGTTCAAGGTATTGGAAGGCTTAGATACTTGAAATGTATAAGAACATAGAAAATGGGCCTTGTATGGGTAAATAGTGGCATAATTGAATAGTAGTTGAATGGAGTCATGAATGTTGATAAGCTACGGTTGTGAATATGTTATAAATAACGTCTAGACCATGAAATAAGTATTATATACGAGAAAACGTGATAACGAGCTATAACCATGAATGTGGAGAAATTGGAGGAAAATGGTAGATTTGTATGTCACTCAGTAGAGGCTCACAGATGCTCGATGTGGGTTGTGTGGTTCCACAACATGGGTAGTACGCATGTGTATAAGTATATTGAAATATGTTTTTGTATCAACGCGTTATATTTTTTTAACGAAAAGCAAATCCTCTTTTTAAAGTTAACCGGAAATAGATGAATGATTGTTAAATGGGTTAGGTAAATGATAGTACGAGCGGTGCTCGGTGGTTAGTCCTGGGTACCCATCGCGGCCCCTAGCCGGGTCGTGACAGAAGTGGTATCAGAGCAGTTCGTCCTAGGAAGTGTCTACGAGCCGTGTCTAGTAGAGTCTTGTTTATCGGTGTGTTGTGCACCACATCTATAAACAGGAGGCTACCGGGCATTTAGGAAACATGACCATCATTCTTCTTAATAGATCGTGTGATAGAGCTGTGTTATAAGACTATCTCTCCCCTAACGGTGCGTTGTCATTTCAGCAAAATCGATGAAGGGAAAAGCTACGACGGCCCAGAAGGGCAAGATGGTGGTTGAAGAAGGGCTTGATCGAGAGTCGTCTACGGATATGGAGGAGGGCGAACCCTAGAATAACGCCCCACTTCATTTTTTCCATACCTCGCCCACTTTTAAGGATCAGAGGGAAGCCTCGGTCTTAGCTCCAGTACCCCATGTTCCTTCACAAGATACCGTGGGCCAAGAGATGAGACAGGCCATTCTTTTACTGACTCAATTGGTAGCCGCTCAGACTCAGCGGCAGAATACGAGTCACGATGACAGGGGTTGGAGAAAGGGAGTTAATTCCTTTGGGTCTGACCGTGAGATTAGAGATGCGCCTTCACAGTTTCCCAGACCCAGATTTGATGGACCTGCTTATTCAAGGTCATCCCAGAGTCTCAGAGTTTCTCGTTCTCGGGTTCAGAGTGATTCCGGTCAGAAGAGGTCACCAGTACCACGATGTATTCAGTGTCGCAGGTTACATTGGGGACCGTGTCGCCGGGGCTCGGATGTTTGTTATGTCTGTGCTAGGCCAGGACATTTAAAGCGAAATTGTCCATCGCTACGTGGTAAAAGTGAGGTCCGGACTACGGGAATGGTAATGGGCTCTTCATCATCGACACACCCTCCAAGGTCAGGGCCACAGGGGCTAGTAAGCAGTGGTAGACACCGAAGAACGCCTAGTCCAAGCGGATCCCAGCATCATACCCAGGCGTTACCTGAACGACGGGATCCTGAGTCTTCCCCTGATATTACTACAGGTATATTGTTAGCACCCTTTTATGATTAATGCGAACACATGTGCAGGTAATCCATATGGTAAATGCTATATGACTGACTAAAAAGGATAACAGGTTAAGTATGCCTACTTCGTGAGGCTATCCTATGTTATGAGCACGTAACGGGGACTGTAATGTAAAGTATAACGAGGAAACGCCTAAGGGCATATTAAGCTTTATATGAATGCAAGCGTGAAACCAGCAAGCGAACCAGGGAACATTAAATGAGAAAGCTTGAAGGACCTTGATAGGGAAACCTCAGCGCAGGAATTCTTCAACGATCGAGACTATCGATAGAAAAAGGGGGAAGTCAAAGGGAATCAAAGTGAAGAGACATAGCAGAGTAGCAGTAGTCGTGCTTGGCATAATTAAGGGTATGGATGATATCTCTAGTAGGTGTAAAAGATTAAGACTGCGGTAAGGATAAATAATGAAAGTAGGATAATTAGTAGGAGGAAGGTCGACGCGATAGGAGCAAGATGGGGGAGGATCAGGACGGATAGAATTAGTTTAGGCAGCAAGGGACGGATTGACACAGGTGGTGCATCCTAAAGAACAAAGCGGTACTCAGTTAAGAATATGGTTCCTCATGCGAAGAGTCAAGGATCGATTATTAAGTGGGAGGAGATAAGATAGTAAAGAGGAAGTTTACAAAGTACGAGTGCCTAAAGAATAGTGGCGTGGTAGTTAAAGGAGAACATATCTCCTACAAATATCCCATACCAAGTTAGAACGAGTGAAGTGAATGAGGTAAGGAGTTGAAGAGGAAAAGATGATCATGAGTTGTGGGTCTACTGTACGACGATGAAGCGATGAAGTAGAGTGATAACTAATAATGATAGTGGTACAATGCGGAGATGAAATCGGTTCCAAGCGCAAACAAGAGTAAGAGAATAAGGAGGCATGGGGCGTATTAGCGGCGTAAGAGACCTAGGTCCTAGAGAAACGAAGGTGGCGTTACGAACAAATTTTGAGTGCCAGAGAAGAGGGAAGTGACACTAGATGGGTGGCATGGATGGCTAGACCTACTATTAATGTAAGCGTCCCTATGGGGCAGAAAGTTGTTAAGTGGAGCGGATGTAGATATAAACTCATAACTATTGGATGGGCTAGGTAAAATACATTTTTGTTCGGGTCGCTATATCGGGCACGTTATTTGGTCACAAGACTGTAAGGTGAGTACGCTAAGACTTCACACATAAATTGCTATAGCCGTAGATTATGGGGAATGGTATGAGTATGATGTAGTGTGGACAGAAGTACGTGAATTTAAGATTTACAGGTACAAGTAAAACCCTTAAAAGGGGGGGAGCGAAGAGAGAAGATACCAGAGTGAAGGTTGAAGTGACGAACCCTACGGGAGTGTATTGACTAAAAGAGGTAGAATAAGGACATGCAAAAGCAAGAAGAAGGGGGGATAAGAAGAGCCGTGGGTCGGCAAAGATGGAAAAACACTGGTGACGACGGGCAGAGGTGGACTCACAATTCTCTAAGATTATACCACCTCATCGTCCCTCTAAATTATAAATCTCAGCTGAATTTGTAGCGAAGTATAAGGCCGATCTGTGAGGCGTTGTGTCCCATAAGGTCCCAAGTGGCGCAAAACGAGGAACAAAATTACGAAACTCTGATTGCACGACATGGTTGGAGGAGAGTTGGAATCAGTTTAGGGAGTACTGATTTGTTACTGTTACTCTTCCAGCAGAATGGAAACTCTCGTTTCTCTGTCCTTATATTGATTTAATGACCTTCGGGATTGAATACTCTTTTAGCCCAAATAAAAATATAACCCCGGAGAATGTTGTGAATATAGTGGGTGACGGTAGCCCCAAGAAAAAGGCATGCAGGGCTGAGACACAGAATAATTCATGATATTAACATGGGTCTTATTGTAAAGTTACCCCGTTCCCGAGGTAAGGGCGTTAGCGAAAAGGGCATTGAGAAGGATATTGACACTTAGATGAATATGACCGTGGATACGGCATACAGATGAATACGATTATGAATGCGAAGATAGACATGGATGCAGGTATACGAATGGATGGGTACGAATGAGAAACGCGCAAAAAGAGTATGTAATTCGTAGGTGTTTACGCGTCGCCAATGAGACCAAGTGAACACTTAGGAGAAGAGTAAGAGGTAAAGTAAGGGTGAGAGAGTCATGATGCCCGGGGTAAGTTAAAGGAGGGTATGTGGTAAACGAAACTGAAATGTCGAGTTGGAATTGCTGTGAGAGACAAATGGAATAATTGCTTGGGGAATAGTATAAGTACAGGTTACCTACTCACCATAGAAGCCCGAGGATATAACAACCTACGAGAGCGATAGAATCACGGAATAAAGGGGAGTTAGGTTCCGATGCATTAGATCCGATAAGATCGTATGCAACAAGCAAGGTAGCTTATAAATATGTTGGAGCTCCCACTAGGAGCATGTAAATAAAATGATGCCCAAATGACAAGAAAGTTGATGTATGAGAAAGTACCCTTTGCCACATTAGATAGGTAAGTGCGAGGACTTCGAAAAAGGAGGTGGCTTAAATCAGAGTTTGGTGGCAAAAGCAATACTCGGGAAGAAATACTAGGGAAGCCAGAGTGAATGCGGAAGCCAAGTATCAGCACCTAGTCGAATTTCCAGGAAGAGTTCATGATGGTATGTATGTTTTAATTTTATGTTTTTGGTCGTGTGTGGCTATAAATGGGTTAATATTGTGATATGGCCCTGTGAGGCGAAGATATTGTGGGTTGTTGTAATGGAAAGGTAGTGTCCAAATTACAAAGGAAACTCTGGCCAATTTTCTTAGAATACCCGCTGAGTTAACATTCGAGGACGAATGTTCCAAAAGGGGGAAGAATGTTACACCTCGGAAAAAGTCCCCGTACATGTATAAGGAATAGAACGACAAGGGTATGAGTGTGGGGTGTTTTACTAAGCAAGGGGTGATGATTCGTGAATTTTTGGAAATGAAAAAGTTATGGAATTTTATTCAGCACAGTGGTCGTGAAGTGGTATACGGCCCGTAAAGTGATTTACGGACCGTAAACCACCATCGTCCTCCAGGATTTCAAGTTTCAACTTTCTGTTAAGTGGTGAAATGCTTAAATACGACTTGGAATACGGCCCGTAAACTGGTTTACGGACCGTAAACCTCGATCGTAAACTGCAATATTCTTCAGCCAACTTCTCTGTTTTGGACATGCTTTACGACCAGGGAGGACGGCTCGTAAACTGTGGTTTACGACCACTGTTCACCCCGACTGGAATTCATTAAAGACCAGATTTTGAGTTAATAAAAGGGACCAAGGCTTCATTTTATTTCATTATGCATCTACACCATTCAAGAACACTCTAGAAGCTCTCCAAATATTCATCCACAAAATTCAAGAGATCAAAGGGGAACCAAGATCATCAACATCTAATTCATGAAAGCAAGTGCATGAGACTCTATTGGAAGTCATCTTCTTCAAGAAATCTCAAAAGGGTTGAAATAGGGTTTTTGTATAAAAAGAGTATTGTTGCTCAAGGTTTGTTCCACCGTCATCCAAGGTATGTTTCATGACTATACCATATGGTTCAAGGTATTGGAAGGTTTAGATACTTGAAATGTATAAGAACATAGAAAATGGGCATTGTATGGGTAAATAGTGGCACAATTGAATAGTAGTTGAATGGAGTCATGAATGTTGATAATCTACGGTTGTGAATATGTGATAAATAAAGTCTAGACCATGAAATAAGTATTATATACGAGAAAACGTGATAACGAGCTATAACCATGAATGTGGAGAAATTGGAGGAAAATGGTAGATTTTTCTCAAAGTGTATCAGTGATGATTGTTAAAAGTAATATTGTGAGTGTCGTTACGAATGTATGAGAGTGGAAATGAAACATGGGGAAAGTATTAGAAATGAAGGGAGTGCTACCCAATTTTCCTTAGAAATGGTAGTCCGTTCTTGTAATTACTTAGCTAACGACGACATGAATTCTCTTGAAGGTATACGAGTGCATTAGGGGAGAACGAGCAAGCAATAAGAATTGTAAACGTCGAAGGTATGTGAGGCTATTACCTTTCTTTCAAAGGCATGATCCCTAGCTTACGATTTCATAAATGCTCCCATCTTTTCCTTGCTATCAAAGGTTAAATAATCTAAGATTCCGAAGCACGATTTCCTTCTTCATATTTCATAAATGTTTTCCAAAGTACTCCTATTTTCCAAACCAAAGGTTGCGATTATGTGAGCGTTATGATAGCGACCGTGGATATTGTTTTCAATAACAATGATGATGTCAAAAGTGAAATTATTATTATGCTGACCATGATGAGAGCAAATCTTATGTTTAAAAGTTTCAAGGTTACGATTTCAAGGACTATATGAGAACGTCGAGCTATTTACTGATTTCTCAATTTATTCATGGATGGTGACTTTATTTCTAAATCTTCCAAAGTATATGAATGGATGCCTTATGAAGTTCATGATTTTATTCTATGCTTTCTTTTAATTCTATTCTTCATTTATAGTCTCGCCTTATAATAATTGTTCCTTCAAGGCGAGACAAAGCGACGATGATTACTCCATAACACAATCGGAGGCTTTCGACCTTACGTCACTCCAACGTACTTACAGCTTTTCCTTGGGCTCTCCAGTATGCTATGTATATTATGTATGTATATATATATGATATGAAAATGTTTTCAGGGGAAAGGGGGAAAGGTGAGGCGCTATAGACGCATAGCTACCTGTACAGCTGGCATATCATGATTCCATCCCGGACGCGGGATATATGGGTTATGGATCGGGTCGTACGTTCCTCGGCACTAACTTATTATATTTATGGATCGGGTCGTACGTTCCTCGGCACTAACTTATTATGTTTATGGATCGGGTCGTACGTTCCTCGGCACTAACATATGATGACATATGGATCAGGCTGCGCGTTCCGCAGCAATTTACTATGTGATGCTTTATGACGCATGCATGGATCCGCCTTAAGAGGCAAACAGTTATCGATTATCTCCTTGTACTTACTTTATTTTCTTATTCTTACTTTATTTCTTGATGTATGCCTTACATACTCAGTACAATGTTCGTACTGACATCCTTTTCTTTGGATGCTATGTTCATGCCCACAGGTAGACGGGAAAGCGGTCCAGACTGATAGGAGTCACTAGCCGAGCTGAAGAGCACTCCATCTTCCGGAGGTGCTAGTTGGTTGTTCCTTTTGTGTATATATTTGTATGTCACTCAATAGAGGCTCACAGATGCTCGATATGGGTTGTGTGGTTCCAAAACATGGGTAGTACGCATGTGTATAAGTATATTGAAATATGTTTTTGTATCAACGCGTTATATTTTTGTAATGAAAAGCAAATCCTCTTTTTAAAGTTAACCGGAAATAGATGAATGATTGTTAAATGGGTTAGGTAAATGATAGTACGAGCGGTGCTCGGTGTTAGTCCCGGGTACCCGTCGCGGCCCCTAGCCGGGTCGTGACAAGTGGCAATGCACTACTACATGCCGTCTACGATAGGACTGGGTAAACAAAGAAACATGTCTAGGTGCACATATAAGTGCCTACCCGGCCGCCTATAGCGTGGCTCGGTAACGAAAATAAATACATACATACATACATACATACATACACACACACACACACACACACACACACACAAATATATATATATATATATACATATATAAGTGCAATGCAAGTGTCACACCCCGACCTTACTAGGGTGTGATGGGCACCCGACCCCATACTTGGAGCCGAGCGAACCCGCTGACTCTTATTACATATATAAACTCTAGAATAAATTCAGAATAAAATACATAGTAAGCTCTCAATATATATATTTTTTTTTTTTGTAGAAGTAAAGTCTATCATCCTATAGGACCCGCGACATGTATCGTAATAACATTGTGACGGGTGAAGCCGTCTACCAAGCTGACACTCTATACTCATGACTCTGTCTGCAAAGTCTCTAACATAGAACAAAACATCATAGTATAGCACGCTGATTCGGCTACACTCCAGGGCCAAGTGGAGCTCGCCAACTTCGCTGGAACATTTTCTATAATAGCTTCGGCTCATCTGGGTGTACCTGCGCGACATGAAACGCAACCCCCCAAGAAGAGGGGTCAGTACGAGCAATGTACTGAGTATGTAAGGCATGAACGACAACACAATGAGAGGTACCAGTGGAGATAATCACAAGGAATCATATTGCATCTCATAGGGTACATATCATGTTATATCATATCGTGTCATATCATATCATATCATATCATATCATATCATGTCATAGCATATCCTGTCGTATCATATCATAGCATGTCATATCATATCATAGGGGGACATATAGCATATCATAGGCTGTCTGAGATACCTGTACATGTGAATGCCACTTAGGGCGGAAACCATGCATGCTTATCGGGTCATATCATATCATAGCACCGAACAAGTCGGCTCGCCCACATTGCGCCGAAATATGTCGGCTCGCCCATATATCCCGCGTCCGGGCATCCCGCGTCCGGGATGATAATACCAGCTGACCAGGTGGCGATGAAACATGTGTCCCTTCCCCATATCCCCATATACATGTATCCCTTCCCCCCTCCCATATACATATATAGCATGCATGAGAGCCCAAGGAAAGTCATGTGTCTATTTGAGTGACGTAAGGTCGGTAACCTCCGATTGTATTATGGAATCATCATGGTCGTCATGTCACGCCTTGAAGGAACAATTATAAGGCGAGTCTATCAATGAAGAACATTATCTGGAGAAAACATAAAACAGGATCATAACATATTACTTCATATACTTTAAAACCTTCGAAGTAGTCATTATCCAAAAGTAGCTTAACATTTCATATCGTCGTATTCATGTTAAGAACATATCCTTGGCATATTCGTCATAGACACTTTTTCATGTCTGGCATCATTATTGTCATCATAACTTCGTAGTCGTTGTTTTAGTTATAAAAACTTTCAAAATCGTAAAACTTGGATTTTGGAGAAAATGTATATTTTGGAAAACATTTATAACTTTTGGAAAGGAAATCATGTTTTGAATTCATAACTTCTAGCTTTTAAAAACAAGGACGTTATGGGGGACATTTATAAGACTACATCATAGGATTCATGCCATAGAAAGAAAAGGGCTTAGCCTTAACATACCTGCGTCGCGACCAACTGGCTACGCTCATTTGTGCAACTTGTTGATCTACATTTCAAAAGAATTTGTCCATTCATTAGATTCGTTGTTATATGCTTGCCTTAGACCTTTCAACACATTCATTATATTCTGCCGAAATTTCGGCAGCACCTCCCCTGTAAATATACCAACCCCGAGAATATGGCTCGGCCCAAAATCAACAACATCAATCCGGGAATTTAACCCGGCCAAATCAACAACAATACTAACAATTCATTCTACAACATTCCAACATTCAATTCAATTCAATTCACATAATCTTTCCACGACTTAATTAACATATTACTTTGCCCGAAACACTCCAATTCAACAACAACCGTGTATGTCATCATCATTCATGTATGCTAACTTCAACAACAACCTTCATTCTTCATCACATAATCCATAACGACGACAACTAGAATGTCAAACAACATCGATTTACCTTAACTTACCAAAACGCCTCTTATTTGACCATAACCTCTTCTTACATATTTTCATGCATTTTCATCCATCTTTTCTATATATTACAATAACAAGCCACGTACTACATATAATTAATCCAATCCTCTCACGTAACACAACACATTTCTTTCTTTGAGATTCACAAACTACACCAACAAACCACACTTTAACAACATTATTATCATAATTACAAGAAACTACATTTGATTCAAATTGGCTTCCAAAAACAGCCCGCAACAATTACGAGACCAACTTGGACCATTAAACTCTCATTTACATCACATAATCCACAACACAACAACCCAAACATACTAAATAAAATTAGTTCATTCTTGGACATGCAAAACAGTCCATTTTCGGCCAGCCCTTCAACACACAAATTCCATGATTCTCATCCAATTTCCACACGTTACTACAACACACAAGCATGTTGACTACAAACTAATTCATCACCCCAACACAACTCTACATACACATTGTTAATCACACACATACACGGCCAACACACATAACACCATATTTTCAAGAACTTCATTCACTTCCATATTCCACAACCATCCACAAGCCACACACATCACATAAAAATCAAGATTGAGTCTTACCTCTTCCAAGCAACTTCTCCCACGGCTAGCTCCCCAATTACGCAAACGGATATTTTTCTTGCTCTAACAACTACTCCACGTCGAAGAGGACTTTATAATTAGTAGAGAAACAAGGAGAAAGAAATTTTCTCCATTGCATCCCCAAGGACCAATTCGGCCAGCCCCTATGGCCGAATGGTTGCTTCTCTCACTTCCTCTCTTTCTCTTGAAATTTCTAGAGTTATAATGTGGTGGTTTTTTGGTCTTTATTTTCAAGACTTGGTTATATTTATATATACAAGGGGCACATGGTGTCACATGCCCTTATTTTCTTTCTCAAATTTTCCTCAATTCTCTAGAGTTTTCTTGAAATTAAGAAGACTAAATTTTCTTCTTTGCAACTTTAGCCCCCCATTAAATAAAAATGTGGACTTATGCCACACACATGTGACACACGGCCAAATGGCCCCCTTTCAAGAACTTTCATGACATTTTCGTGAAATTACCGTTTTTCCCCACGACTTTTCTCAATATTACCATTTTGCCCTTAGCTTTCTACACCATTTTCATACTAATAATAGTCATAAATAATACTCATAACAACTCGATGAAGTCTTCGCTTATACCTTTATCCATCACCTTCTTTTCCAACTTGTGCCTAACATATCAAAAACTTCTTATCTTAAGCTTTTCTCTTACTTCCTGTCTAGGTCCTCATTTGTCCACATTTCCATATCTTTCTATCCTTTATTCGTCCTTTCACTTGCTTAGCTCTCTTGCTTGTAATTCTTTCTTAACTACATGTTCGTGTTGTAGCTGTGCGTCCGTATTTCTTAAGCGTCCCGTTACTTTCTTAAACCTCTAAGCATATTACTATAGCTACATACTTGTCCTTTTACAGATCTTTCATCTTAACACCATCACCATCCTGAGCATTCTTTCCCTTACTTCACATTCCTCTACCTTGTTCACCATTCTCTTAGACCTACTTGTTGAAATCAACTCTCAACCTCCCCACATTTCTCCTTGTTTCCTTTTACCTCACTCTATCTCGTCTCACATGCCTACTTGAATTTTCATCTTAGTGGTCTCGTACTTTTACCATTAATTTCTCGCGGGGGTTTCACTTACTAAGGTTTTCTTAACTTTCCCCTTTTCCGACATTTAAGCTTCCTATCTTCCATTTACTCACACTCTCTTTCTTCTCTGAGTATCGTTATACTGGAATTTCCGACCTCAACCTATAGTAAAATAATAACAGTTCACTTGCCGCACTTGTACCATTTATTCTTGTTGTTACTCGTACTTCGGCACTTTTGCGTGATCAATACCTTTCTCCCCGTAGTTTCGGTTGCTGGGGCTCGCACGCCACCGATACAATCATATACGGGATATCTTACACATTCATATATACATACATATTCACTATCAACTGGTTCACGAAATACTTCCAAGCGCTGTTCAAGCCTATCCTAATTCCAGGGCTATGATGCATTTTCTGTCTCTTTACCGAGCTAGTCTGCCTCGTCCTGCGCGACTTCCTATGGTCTCCAACCATCCCGTATATCTTAGTTTTCCTTAGGCTACCCTAGCTTTTCATTTGTTTCTTATATCCCAATCTATAGAATTTCTTGCCAACTTCCCAGGGGGTCAGCCATCATAGAATTTCTCCCACCTGAGCACGCTTAACCCAAAAACCTCACTGGAATTCGGTGCCTTTATGCCGATGTTTTCGCGTCCGTTTCTTCACATGACCTTTATTACATGTTTTGGAGCGAGTCGAGGCTTCACAGGCTCCAAGGCACTTTCGTAACGCGGCCTTCTTTCACAATTACGGTTTTACCCTTTTTGGTTCCCGATGTTCATCTTCCTCCTGTGTGTATGGCTACCTCCTGTCCTGGACTTCCAGATTCCCGATGATAGTGATCGCACCTTCATCGCCACGCCAGACCCATAGGTCCCCTAGAACAACATATCCCATTTACTGTCTGTTCGCGACATTTCCTTTCCATGTTTTCTTCTGTTAAGCGAATCCATGCTAGTAGAATCTCCTTTACCATTTCTACTATTCAAGATCTGTACGTAGCAAATATCGATAATACTTCGCAAAACATATGGCTATATGACATATTCCAGCCATCAGAACTTCCAGTTCCAAGTAACAGAACAATTATCCAGGCTTACATTTGTAACTTGCCATCTCGTCACTTGTCTTCTTTCGTCACCACTAGGCGTCTGCGAAAATCGACGGTTAGTATAAGGAATCTTATTTCCTATGACTTGGCTCTATCGCACGATCTAAGACAGAAAGAAGGTCAACAATTCCTAGATGCCCCGCAGCCTCCTGTTTATAAATGTGGCCGGCTTCACACCCATAAACAGGACTCCACTGGACACGACTTTGCAGACAACCCCTTAGACCGACCTGCTCTGATACCACTTTGTCACACCCCGACCTTACTAGGGTGTGATGGGCACCCGACCCCATACTTGGAGTCGAGTGAACCCGCTGACTCTTATTACATATATAAACTCTGGAATCAATTTAGAATAAAATACATAGTAAGGTCTCAATATTTTTTTTTTTGAAGTAAAGTCTATCATCCTATAGGACCCGCGACATGAATCGTAATAACATTGTGACGGGTGAAGCCGTCTACCAAGCTGACACTCTATACTCATGACTCTGTCTGCAAAGTATCTAACATAGAACAAAACATCATAGTATAGCACGCTGATTCGGCTACACTCCAGGGCCAAGTGGAGCTCGCCAACTTCGCTGGAACATCTTCTATAATAGCTTCGCCTCATCTGGGTGTACCTGTGCGGCATGAATCGCAGCCCCCGAAGAAGAGGGGTCAGTACGAGCAATGTACTGAGTATGTAAGGCATGAACGACAATACAATGAGAGGTACCAGTGGAGATAATCACAAGGAATCATATGGCATCTCATAGGGTACATATCATGTTATATCATATCGTGTCATATCATATCATATCATATCATATCATATCATATCATATCATATCATATCATATCATATCATATCATATCATATCATATCATATCATGTCATAGCATATCCTGTCGTATCATATCATAGCATGTCATATCATATCATAGGGGGACATATAGCATATCATAGGCTGTCTGAGATACCTGTACATGTGAATGCCACTTAGGGCGGAAACCATGCATGCTTATCGGGTCATATCATATCATAGCACCGAACAAGTCGGCTCGCCCACATTGCGCCGAAATATGTCGGCTCGCCCATATATCACGCGTCCGGGCATCCCGCGTCCGGGATGATAATACCAGCTGACCAGGTGGCGATGAAACATGTGTCCCTTCCCCATATCCCCATATACATGTATCCCTTCCCCCCTCCCATATACATATATAGCATGCATGAGAGCCCAATGAAAGTCATGTGTCTATCGGAGTGACGTAAGGTCGGTAACCTCCGATTGTATTATGGAATCATCATGGTCGTCATGTCACGCCTTGAAGGAACAATTATAAGGCGAGACTATCAATGAAGAACATTATCTCGAGAAAACATAAAACAGGATCATAACATGTTACTTCATATACTTTAAAACCTTCAAAGTAGTCATTATCCAAAAGTAGCTTAACATTTCATATCGTCGTATTCATGTTAAGAACATATCCTTGGCATATTCGTCATAGACACTTTTTCATGTCTGGCATCATTATTGTCATCATAACTTCGTAGTCGTTGTTTTAGTTATAAAAACTTTCAAAATCGTAAAACTTGGATTTTGGAGAAAATGTATATTTTGGAAAACATTTATAACTTTTGGAAAGGAAATCATGTTTTGAATTCATAACTTCTAGCTTTTTAAAACAAGGACGTTTTGGGGGACATTTATAAGACTACCTCATAGGATTCATGCCATAGAAAGAAAAGGGCTTAGCCTTAACATACCTGCGTCGCGACCAACTGGCTACGCTCATTTGTGCAACTTGTTGATCTACATTTCAAAAGAATTTGTCCATTCATTAGATTCGTTGTTATATGCTTGCCTTAGACCTTTCAACACATTCATTATATTCTGCCGAAATTTCGGCAGCACCTCCCCTGTAAATATACCAACCCCGAGAATATGGCTCGGCCCAAAATCAACAACATCAATCCGGGAATTTAACCCGGCCAAATCAACAACAATACTAACAATTCATTCTACAACATTCCAACATTCAATTCAATTCACATAATCTTTCCACGACTTAATTAACATATTACTTTGCCCGAAACACTCCAATTCAACAACAACTGTGTATGTCATCATCATTCATGTATGCTAACATCAACAACAACCTTCATTCTTCATCACATAATCCATAACGACGACAACTAGAATGTCAAATAACATCGATTTACCTTAACTTACCAAAACACCTCTTATTTGACCATAACCTCTTCTTACATATTTTCATGCATTTTCATCCATCTTTTCTATATATTACAATAACAAGCCACGTACTACATATAATTAATCCAATCCTCTC
This sequence comes from Lycium barbarum, assembly GCF_019175385.1. NCBI lineage: Eukaryota > Viridiplantae > Streptophyta > Magnoliopsida > Solanales > Solanaceae > Lycium > Lycium barbarum. The sequence continues at coordinate 86,146,679 of NC_083338.1, read as the reverse complement.
ACGTAACACAACACATTTCTTTCTTTGAGATTCACAAACTACACCAACAAACCACACTTTAACAACATTATTATCATAATTACAAGAAACTACATTTGATTCAAATTGGCTTCCAAAAACAGCCCGCAACAATTACGAGACCAACTTGGACCATTAAACTCTCATTTACATCACATAATCCACAACACAACAACCCAAACATACTAAATAAAATTAGTTCATTCTTGGACATGCAAAACAGTCCATTTTCGGCCAGCCCTTCAACACACAAATTCCATGATTCTCATCCAATTTCCACACGTTACTACAACACACAAGCATGTTGACTACAAACTAATTCATCACCCCAACACAACTCTACATACACATTGTTAATCACACACATACACGGCCAACACACATAACACCATATTTTCAAGAACTTCATTCACTTCCATATTCCACAACCATCCACAAGCCACACACATCACATAAAAATCAAGATTGAGTCTTACCTCTGCCAAGCAACTTCTCCCACGGCTAGCTCCCCAATTACGCAAACGGATGTTTTTCTTGCTCTAACAACTACTCCACGTCGAAGAGGACTTTATAATTAGTAGAGAAACAAGGAGAAAGAAATTTTCTCCATTGCATCCCCAAGGACCAATTCGGCCAGCCCCTATGGCCGAATGGTTGCTTCTCTCACTTCCTCTCTCTCTCTTGAAATTTCTAGAGTTATAATGTGGTGGTTTTTTTGTCTTTATTTTCAAGACTTGGTTATATTTATATATACAAGGGGCACATGGTGTCACATGCCCTTATTTTCTTTCTCAAATTTTCCTCAATTCTCTAGAGTTTTCTTGAAATTAAGAAGACTAAATTTTCTTCTTTGCAACTTTAGCCCCCCATTAAATAAAAATGTGGACTTATGCCACACACATGTGACACACGGCCAAATGGCCCCCTTTCAAGAACTTTCATGACATTTTCGTGAAATTACCGTTTTTCCCCACGACTTTTCTCAATATTACCATTTTGCCCTTAGCTTTCTACACCATTTTCATACTAATAATAGTCATAAATAATACTCATAACAACCCGTACAAGAAAATGATTTCTTAAGAAATAATCTTGCCCTTTATTTTCCACGTCGACTTTGAAATTTCCAAACGTACAATATGCGGGCTATAACATCCTCCCCCCCTTTAGAACATTCGTCCTCGACTGTTCAAATGACCTTATAGAGTCTTGTAACACTTCGGGATGGGGTTTCTTTTATAGTTGCCCGTTTCTCCATGCCCATTCCATATAGTCGAGCCTTTCCGTCCTTGTATGGGTCCTTATTCTGAGTCATGGGTTTTCTAATCTTCTGGGCCGACATTTTATCCCTGTCTTTCTCAGATCATCTCTTTTCTGTTACTGTTTCATGACCAAAAGGCACATCTTTAGATCCTTACCACACTTCTCTTTAATCTTTCCTCTTGTACCTCTCGATACAGCCATACTTGTCTTTGACCTCATGTGTTGGTGCTCATTTCGTTAATCGTTATTTCTTGTAACCCTAATATGGCCTCCCCCCCCCCCCCCCTTTTAAGGGGTTCCTTATATGCTCATAGTCATCGATGAAGTCTTCGCTTATACCTTTATCCATCACCTTCTTTTCCAGCTTGTGCCTAACATATCAAAAACTTCTTATCTTAAGCTTTTCTCTTACTTCCTGTCTAGGTCCTCATTTGTCCACATTTCCATATCTTTCTATCCTTTATTCGTCCTTTCACTTGCTTAGCTCTCTTGCTTGTAATTCTTTCTTAACTACATGTTCGTGTTGTAGCTGTGCGTCCGTATTTCTTAAGCGTCCCGTTACTTTCTTAAACCTCTAAGCATATTACTATAGCTACATACTTGTCCTTTTACAGATCTTTCATCTTAACACCATCACCATCCTGAGCATTCTTTCCCTTACTTCACATTCCTCTACCTTGTTCACCATTCTCTTAGACCTACTTGTTGAAATCAACTCTCAACCTCCCCACATTTCTCCTTGTTTCCTTTTACCTCACTCTATCTCGTCTCACATGCCTACTTGAATTTTCATCTTAGTGGTCTCGTACTTTTACCATTAATTTCTCGCGGGGGTTTCACTTACTAAGGTTTTCTTAACTTTCCCCTTTTCCGACATTTAAGCTTCCTATCTTCCATTTACTCACACTCTCTTTCTTCTCTGAGTATCGTTATACTGGAATTTCCGACCTCAACCTATAGTAAAATAATAACAGTTCACTTGCCGCACTTGTACCATTTATTCTTGTTGTTACTCGTACTTCGGCACCTTTGCGTGATCAATACCTTTCTCCCCGTAGTTTCGGTTGCTGGGGCTCGCACGCCACCGATACAATCATATACGGGATATCTTACACATTCATATATACATACATATTCACTATCAACTGGTTCACGAAATACTTCCAAGCGTTGTTCAAGCCTATCCTAATTCCAGGGCTATGATGCATTTTCTGTCTCTTTACCGAGCTAGTCTGCCTCGTCCTGCGCGACTTCCTATGGTCTCCAACCATCCCGTATATCTTAGTTTTCCTTAGGCTACCCTATCTTTTCATTTGTTTATTATATCCCAATCTATAGAATTTCTTGCCAACTTCCCAGGGGGTCAGCCATCATAGAATTTCTCCCACCTGAGCACGCTTAACCCAAAAACCTCACTGGAATTCGGTGCCTTTATGCCGATGTTTTCGCGTCCGTTTCTTCACATGACCTTTATTACATGTTTTGGAGCGAGTCGAGGCTTCACAGGCTCCAAGGCACTTTCGTAACGCGGCCTTCTTTCACAATTACGGTTTTACCCTTTTTGGTTCCCGATGTTCATCTTCCGCCTGTGTGTATGGCTACCTCCTGTCCTGGACTTCCAGATTCCCGATGATAGTGATCGCACCTTCATCGCCACGCCAGACCCATAGGTCCCCTAGAACAACACATCCCATTTACTGTCTGTTCGCGACATTTCGTTTCCATGTTTTCTTCTGTTAAGCGAATCCATGCTAGTAGAATCTCCTTTACCATTTCTACTATTCAAGATCTGTACGTAGCAAATATCGATAATACTTCGCAAAACATATGGCTATATGACATATTCCAGCCATCAGAACTTCCAGTTCCAAGTAACAGAACAATTATCCAAGCTTACATTTGTAACTTGCCATCTCGTCACTTGTCTTCTTTCGTCACCACTAGGCGTCTGCGAAAATCGACGGTTAGTATAAGGAATCTTATTTCCTATGACTTGGCTCTATCGCACGATCTAAGACAGAAAAAAGGTCAACATTTCCTAGATGCCCCGCAGCCTCCTGTTTATAAATGTGGCCGGCTTCACACCCATAAACAGGACTCCACTGGACACGACTTTGCAGACAACCCCTTAGACCGACCTGCTCTGATACCACTTTGTCACACCCCGACCTTACTAGGGTGTGATGGGCACCCGACCCCATACTTGGAGTCGAGTGAACCCGCTGACTCTTATTACATATATAAACTCTGGAATCAATTTAGAATAAAATACATAGTAAGGTCTCAATATTTTTTTTTTTTTTTTGAAGTAAAGTCTATCATCCTATAGGACCCGCGACATGAATCGTAATAACATTGTGACGGGTGAAGCCGTCTACCAAGCTGACATTCTATACTCATGACTCTGTCTGCAAAGTATCTAACATAGAACAAAACATCATAGTATAGCACGCTGATTCGGCTACACTCCAGGGCCAAGTGGAGCTCGCCAACTTCGCTGGAACATCTTCTATAATAGCTTCGCCTCATCTGGGTGTACCTGTGCGGCATGAATCGCAGCCCCCGAAGAAGAGGGGTCAGTACGAGCAATGTACTGAGTATGTAAGGCATGAACGACAATACAATGAGAGGTACCAGTGGAGATAATCACAAGGAATCATATGGCATCTCATAGGGTACATATCATGTTATATCATATCGTGTCATATCATATCATATCATATCATATCATATCATATCATATCATATCATATCATATCATGTCATAGCATATCCTGTCGTATCATATCATAGCATGTCATATCATATCATAGGGGGACATATAGCATATCATAGGCTGTCTGAGATACCTGTACATGTGAATGCCACTTAGGGCGGAAACCATGCATGCTTATCGGGTCATATCATATCATAGCACCGAACAAGTCGGCTCGCCCACATTGCGCCGAAATATGTCGGCTCGCCCATATATCCCGCGTCCGGGCATCCCGCGTCCGGGATGATAATACCAGCTGACCAGGTGGCGATGAAACATGTGTCCCTTCCCCATATCCCCATATACATGTATCCCTTCCCCCCTCCCATATACATATATAGCATGCATGAGAGCCCAATGAAAGTCATGTGTCTATCGGAGTGACGTAAGGTCGGTAACCTCCGATTGTATTATGGAATCATCATGGTCGTCATGTCACGCCTTGAAGGAACAATTATAAGGCGAGACTATCAATGAAGAACATTATCTCGAGAAAACATAAAACAGGATCATAACATGTTACTTCATATACTTTAAAACCTTCAAAGTAGTCATTATCCAAAAGTAGCTTAACATTTCATATCGTCGTATTCATGTTAAGAACATATCCTTGGCATATTCGTCATAGACACTTTTTCATGTCTGGCATCATTATTGTCATCATAACTTCGTAGTCGTTGTTTTAGTTATAAAAACTTTCAAAATCGTAAAACTTGGATTTTGGAGAAAATGTATATTTTGGAAAACATTTATAACTTTTGGAAAGGAAATCATGTTTTGAATTCATAACTTCTAGCTTTTGAAAACAAGGACGTTTTGGGGGACATTTATAAGACTACCTCATAGGATTCATGCCATAGAAAGAAAAGGGCTTAGCCTTAACATACCTGCGTCGCGACCAACTGGCTACGCTCATTTGTGCAACTTGTTGATCTACATTTCAAAAGAATTTGTCCATTCATTAGATTCGTTGTTATATGCTTGCCTTAGACCTTTCAACACATTCATTATATTCTGCCGAAATTTCGGCAGCACCTCCCCTGTAAATATACCAACCCCGAGAATATGGCTCGGCCCAAAATCAACAACATCAATCCGGGAATTTAACCCGGCCAAATCAACAACAATACTAACAATTCATTCTACAACATTCCAACATTCAATTCAATTCACATAATCTTTCCACGACTTAATTAACATATTACTTTGCCCGAAACACTCCAATTCAACAACAACTGTGTATGTCATCATCATTCATGTATGCTAACATCAACAACAACCTTCATTCTTCATCACATAATCCATAACGACGACAACTAGAATGTCAAATAACATCGATTTACCTTAACTTACCAAAACACCTCTTATTTGACCATAACCTCTTCTTACATATTTTCATGCATTTTCATCCATCTTTTCTATATATTACAATAACAAGCAACGTACTACATATAATTAATCCAATCCTCTCACGTAACACAACACATTTCTTTCTTTGAGATTCACAAACTACACCAACAAACCACACTTTAACAACATTATTATCATAATTACAAGAAACTACATTTGATTCAAATTGGCTTCCAAAAACAGCCCGCAACAATTACGAGACCAACTTGGACCATTAAACTCTCATTTACATCACATAATCCACAACACAACAACCCAAACATACTAAATAAAATTAGTTCATTCTTGGACATGCAAAACAGTCCATTTTCGGCCAGCCCTTCAACACACAAATTCCATGATTCTCATCCAATTTCCACACGTTACTACAACACACAAGCATGTTGACTACAAACTAATTCATCACCCCAACACAACTCTACATACACATTGTTAATCACACACATACACGACCAACACACATAACACCATATTTTCAAGAACTTCATTCACTTCCATATTCTACAATCATCCACAAGCCACACACATCATATAAAAATAAAGATTGAGTCTTACCTCTTCCACGCAACTTCTCCCACGGCTAGCTCCCCAATTACGCAAACGGATGTTTTTCTTGCTCTAACAACTACTCCACGTCGAAGAAGACTTTATAATTAGTAGAGAGACAAGGAGAAAGAAATTTTCTCCATTGCATCCCCAAGGACCAATTCGGCCAGCCCCTATGGCCGAATGGTTGCTTCTCTCACTTCCTCTCTTTCTCTTGAAATTTCTAGAGTTATAATGTGGTGGTTTTTTGGTCTTTATTTTCAAGACTTGGTTATATTTATATATACAAGGGGCACATGGTGTCACATGCCCTTATTTTCTTTCTCAAATTTTCCTCAATTCTCTAGAGTTTTCTTGAAATTAAGAAGACTAAATTTTCTTCTTTGCAACTTTAGCCCCCCATTAAATAAAAATGTGGACTTATGCCACACACATGTGACACACGGCCAAATGGCCCCCTTTCAAGAACTTTCATGACATTTTCGTGAAATTACCGTTTTGCCCCACGACTTTTCTCAATATTACCATTTTTCCCTTAGCTTTCTACACCATTTTCATACTAATAATAGTCATAAATAATACTCATAACAACCCGTACAAGAAAATGATTTTTTAAGAAATAATCTTGCCCTTTATTTTCCACGTCGACTTTGAAATTTTCAAACGTACAATATGCGGGCTATAACAGCAAGACTGACCTCAGAAGAGATATCATGAGAAGAGTCAGAGTGACCTATCGTCGTTACTCTCCGATTATCGTTATTGTCACTACGTTCCTTATTCCTTGGAATTATAAAGCACGTGTATAGACAATACGAGAACTGAATGACATGGATTACACTTGATATAGAACATACTTAAAGTAGCATTTCATTTCACTAATTGAAACATCTTTAGCTCGATTTAACAATTAAGGCACTATAACAGACACTTTGCTTAAATGATTATCAATAGAGTAAAAGAAGGTAAGGCACACTTGGTGCTGATTATATATGGTATAACAATTAGCTTGGTCAAATGGGATCTTCTTGGTCACTTAACATAAAGGTTACTATAGCATACAAATTCCTTGATCAATAAGCAAGGAAGGTGTAGAATACAGGAAAGTATTGCCATATAAGCTATTTGTAAGAAGAGTTAACGTTAAGCGCTTTTGGAATGTCATCGACGTATGTTCAGGAATGATCCTTCATACGATAGTAAACAGAACATGGAAACTTAAAGAGTTTCTTAATACAAGCCATATGAGTAGTAGAGACCGGATTATTCTTCATAGAATATAGTCGACTCAGGTTATCAGAATAACATTCAACGAAAAAAAGCATTTGAGTCCTAGTCATGCCAAGAAAAAGGAGAGGAATGCCCTACATACCTTAATGACGATGTTTTCCATGTTCCACGATTCCTTGAATTATGTTCGAATGATTACCTATAGAATACGAGTAATTCGAGATCAAATCCAAGTTCATAGCTTAACAAATTCTTCATTTACACATTTTATCGAGCAACTCGTAGGCGCGAGTTTACAGACTCGTTTGTAGCTTATTTTCGCCTTAAATCACTACCAATTTCTACTGTTCTACTCCTCCTCATCACTCTGACTCCATACAAATTATCATAGCCCAAAACAACACAATAAATCAACACAAAACTTCCCAACAACAACAATAGTATCATAAGAGTTCATTAATGTTAAAGAAGGCTTGTTCTATGGAATTTTTCATCCATTTTATAGATTTAAACACTTGTAGAGCTTAAAGGGATGAAGATGAAGTTGAAATATACCTTATATGATGAAGAACACCCTACAAAATAAGTTACTTCAACATGAAGTTTTCCTCCGGAAAGCGAAATAACGAAAAGCTCTCCATTCTATGATAATCACATGAGAGCACGTTCTAATCACTTGATTACCCCTTTGATTTTTTTAAGACTGATAGGGAATTAGTTTGAGAGAGCTTAAGGGTGCTTAGGGTTCATAAGATGAAGAAAATGAGCTTGTAAGTCGTTTTGGGGATCTTTTATACAAGTTGGAATATGTTGCCACGGACGAAAGTTCGCTGTCCCGTGGCAGTTTGCACCCTCAGACGGAAATGTAAATATCTCTCTATTCGGACATCATATCGATGAATGGTTAAATGCGATGGAAAATAGACTAGTAGAACTTTGATTTGGTGGGGGGATCACCCCGTATCTCCAAGTATATTGAGAGAAAAACTCTGCGACATCTGACCAAAAATTCAGCAAATATACAAACATAACTTGTGACGACCTTTGTCGACTTTCGGTCTTACATCTCGCTTGACTTCTAGACACAGCAAGAGAATATTATACGATTCAAATACTTCATATTATTACATTCTTAGAATGTGAAGTATTCCTAATCTCACCCAAAAGTATGAATTATCGTATTCCCAAATTGTCGACTTTTTACGAAACTCATCCTTATTTGATTTATTCACCCTCCAAACCTTCCACCACTTATTAATCATATTTATAGATTCTTATAACCGTTTTTATTAATAATCCCAATCCCTTTTTAATCTCAAAATAATTTATTTTGAACCTGTGTCGACTAACTCATGATGCGACCTTTAACGTGCGAAAATTCGGGGTGTAACAAATCGCTCTTACTAGGAAAACTGAACTACTTACATAATGGAAAGCTAAGGTATTTACGACTATCATACACCATCTTAATTACTTAATTCTACTAACACATTCAATCTTAGGGAAACCGTTTTCTTATATCTCTTAAAGTTTGTTCTTCTATAGTTTGCTTCCTTACAGCTTAGCTGATTTCTTCTTCCACTAATCACTATACTTCAAATTTAAATTAAACCCTTTGGGTTCTAACACGCATTCGGTGTATTCAAATTGTTACTCACTCACTGGTGTTAACCTAACTAAGGATATCAAATTGTACCTCTACTAGCTCTGCTGAAATTGCTAACTCACTGAATCTCTTCAAAATTCACTTAATATTCTTCTGATAACCACCTGCTAGCATAATGTTTTCCTGTTCTGCTCTGGATAACTAAAGTGAAGCATAAGGTTACTTCGAACTTCCCTCATCATTCTACCCTATTCTACGGTCGCATGTTATCTGTTTGAACTAAATACATGGATCACACTTAGGGAAATTTCATCTGCCTTAAATCAAATTGGAATACCTAACCCATAACTTTCTATACATTTCAAAATCATATTAGACTATACACATCCGGGATAAACACTTATTCACATAACCTATGAGGGAACTGTCACATTTTCTTACCTCGTAATAATATCTACTTCTCATAGTAACTTTCTAACGTAGTACTCTCTAATTTTAATCTAAATAAACTTGAACAAATTAAACATATTTGCCTAAAATTCAATATCGGCTGCTCTTGGTTCTCATTTCGTACATCATATCTTCTTAGTCATTTGTAATATCAAATGTTTCTGACTCTTAGGTGTTTTTCCCTTCGACTCTTTTCTGTCCAAAACTATAGTGATCAATTTTATGCCCCCTGTGATTAGATGTTACACCTCGGAAAATCTTCCGTGAATGGATAGTGATGATTACGAGTATACGATATGTTCATGAGTAAGCGATGACGCTCGACGAACTCTAGATAAGATTTCAAAGATGTTAGAGATGGGGGAAGAGGATTGCCAAAAGAAGGCAAAGTATTTGATAAGTATCGGAAAGGAAATACAAGTAACAGGTTAGCGAGGCTTTAAGCATGTCTTAGGGGAGAGTGATGACGTACCCTAGATTTGTATTGAAGTGTTGAGCAAGTGTTAAGAAGGTTCCATGAGGATTGGAGATCAAATGAGTCGACGAAACGGACTTCGGAATCAATGGGGATTATGCGGCCAAACATACTGGCCGTATAATTTATACGTTCCGTATGTTTGGGACCGTATAACCAGCACAGCATGGAAAAGGTTTCTGGACCAAATGTACGACAAAACATACGGCCCGTACAATTTATACGGACCGTATGTTGGTCCGTATATTTGGTCGGGACAGATTTTGGCTAAATAAATGAAGGGGCCAAGTTATATTTCCCTTCACACCCCTTCTATCTAAAACATCTCTCTAGATATGTTCCACAAGTTTTCAAGGATATTTAGTGATCAACAACATAAAACAAGTGAATCAAGGGTAAGCAAACCCATTAAGGACCATTCAAGTCAAGAAATCTCTTGGAGATAAACTAGGGTTATTGCTCAAGTGAAGTATTATCAACCAAGGCTTGTTCCTACATCATCTAAGGTACGATTCATGACATTTATATGTTGTTTAAGGTATTTGAGAGTTAAAATGCTTGGACATTGGGTGAGTATAGGAAAATGGGTCATGAATGATGAATAGTGACGTTTTGAGAAATAGTTTGAATTGAATCATGATTGTTGTTATGTTGTGATATGAATGTGTTATAAATTATGTTAAGATCATGAAAATGGGCATTTTACATGAATGAACGAAGTCGGGTAACATGACCATGAATATGGGCGAATTAGGAGCGAATTGGGAAATCTAGATAATGTGGGTAATGTGAATGATTAATGGCCATTGTTATGGTATTGTGAATGTATTGTTGATGTTTGGGAGTTGAATTACGATATGGAGGAATGTTGTATAAATAAAGGAGATGCTTTCCGATTTTCTCTAGCTTTAGCCATGTGTGCTAGTTATCGATTCTAATGATAGTATGACCTTAATGAAGGTAGAGACGTGAGCATCGAAGGAGTACGAGCAAGTGTAGAATAGTTCAAAGAAAAGGTATGTAAGGCTAACCCTTCTTTCATAAGGCATGGTTCTTTGGCCTAACGTCTAAATCTTCTATAAGTCTACGATTTCTTCGAATGATTGACCTTCTGAGCTAATAAGCTCACGATGCTTGATGTGCTACGATAGTACTAAGTTCCTCGTATGACGAGTAGGCCTATAAGATTGATGTAATGATTACAACGAAGATAGTGATATTTATAGTAATAATGATGAGAATAATATGATGATTAAGATGCCTATGGGATATTGTATGTATGTGTGCCTATGAAGGGCTATGATAAGACCCCGAGCTTATGATGTCGGGTAGAATGTATGAATATGAATATGTATAGAGTATGTATATGACTACGTAACGCGCGCGCACTTCTGCAGAAGGTACGGATAACCCTGAAGCCTTGGTAGGGCCAGGTATGTATGACCTTGAGCCTTGGTTGGCCAAGTATGTATTAAAAACCGATCCTTTATGGTCGGGTACGCTATACAAAAGCTATATAAAAGCTATATAGACATATATATATATGACATCAATATGAGTACGAATATGCTAAGGATATGTAAATGTTGTGCAAAGGCTATGTATAAGCAATGTATATGAAATGTAGACGATATGAATAGGAGTGTGAATACGAATGAACAAGATTTGGTATACGGATACATGATGGAAATGGAATGTCCCTATGGAAAGAAAGTAAGTGCTATGACAATGATATCATTATCTCCCATCTTATGTTATCGTTTATGCTGTCTATTAAGCTTTCTTATTGATGTTGATCATGCTTTACATACTCAGTACATTCTTCATACTGACGTCCTTTTATTTGTGGACTCTGCGTCATGCCCGTAGGTGGCCAGGGAGATAGACTCGATCCATAGCTTCATTATTCAGGGACTACATTGCCGAGCTCCATCTCATCCGGAGCCACAGCTTTTGGTATAGATTCTTTTGTGTACATATTTATGGGCATAGCGGGGTCCTGTCCCGCTCATGTGATATGTTATACCCTTCTTAGAGCCTCGTAAACATGTGTATGTGGTTAGATGTATTTGGCCTTGTCGGCCTATATTTGTATATCATTTTGTCAGCCTCGTCGGCCCATGTACATTGATGCGGCATAGATGCCTATGATGATATAAGAAATGTTGCCGTCCAAAGGGACTAGTATGATGGATGATTAGAATTGATGATTTGATTTATGGCTCACCTAGATGTCATGTTTAAGTATGCCAAAGGGGTGCCCGGGTGGGATAGCACCGGGTGCTCGTCACGGCCCCCTAGTATTAGAGGAGTTCAGTCCTAGGGTGTGTCTATGAGCCATGTCTAGTAGAGTCTTGGTTATGGGTGTGTTGCGCGCCACACTTATAAACAAGAAGTTTTGGACATTTTTAGGAATGAATGACCTTCCTTATTCATAAGAATCATGCGATAGAGCTATGGTGTAAGAAATTCTTGTTCCTAAATCGTGTGTTGTGCATTTCAGAGATGCCTAAAAAGAGAAAGGCTACAGCAGCCCAAAAGGGAAAGACGGTTGCAGAAAAGCGAGCCGAAAAAGCACCGCCACCGGTAGTAGAGGAAAATGAGTCCCAGAGTGCGGCTCAATCCCAGTCCTCCCAGACAGTGCCTATTACTGAGGAGCGTGAGGGAGCCTCAGCCCCAGCTCCAGCACCTTTAGCTCCTCCACTGGATGCCTCAGGCCAAGATGTAAAAGAGGCTATACATTTGCTTACTCAGTTAGTTGCTGCTCAGACTCAGCGGCAAAGTACAGGGCAGGGTGACAGGGCTGTTAGTGTAAGGGCTCGAGACTTCATAACTTTGAACCCTCCGAAATTCTTTGGATCAAAGCCGGAGGAGGACCCTCAGGACTTCATTGATGGTATGTTAAAGACGCTTCGGTTGATACATGCTTCAGACACCGAGTCGGTGGAGTTAGCGTCGTATAGATTGAGAGATGTCTCGATCCAGTGGTATACGGTTTGGATGGCTTCACGGGGAGCCAATGCACCTCCCCCGGTATGGAAAGATTTTGTTGATACTTTTCTCCAACACTATATGCCTCCAGAAGTTCGGCGAGCTAGAGCCGATAAGTTCTTAAATTTGAGGCAAGGTAGTATGAGTGCTCTAGAGTATAGTCTTCGCTTTAATTCCTTGGCTAGGTATGCTTTGGCCATGGTAGTGGATATGGGTGACCGGGTACACCGATTTGTGAAGGGCCTAGGGCCACATTTGATGGATAGATGCTTGACTGCGTCCCTTCAGGATGGTATGGATATTGCACGCATTCAGGCTCATGCTCAGAACTTAGAAGAAAGTTTGCAACAACGAAGAAGTGAACGCGAGCAGGATAGGGGTCATAGCAAGAGGGCCAGATCTTCAGGTCTGGTGAGTGAGTTCAGAGGTGGGCACAGGCAACAGTTTCCCAGGCATTCAGGCTATTCCATGACTAGTGCGCCTCCGCGATTTACGGGCCAGAGATTCGATAGGTCTACTCGTTCCGGGCCGAGTCAGAGTTATTCGGGGTCTCAGCTTAGAGATGATTCGGGTCAGGCAAGGCCACCCCTGCCACGATGTTCCCAGTGTGGGAAGTTGCATTGGGGACAATGCCGATCAGGTTCAGATGGTTGCTGTTCATGTGGTCGGCCAGGCCATATTATGCGTGATTGCCCCTCGGTTCATGGTAGAGGTAGGACCCAGCCTTCAGGGTCAGTAGCCGGATCTTCATCTTCTATGCGCCCTACGGGGCCAGATTCACATGCGCCAGTCGGCCATGGTAGAGGCAGAGGGAGAGATCCCACTTCTAGTGGTCCTCAGCACCGTATTTATGCTTTGGTTGGACGCCAAGATCTTGAGTCTTCTCCTGACGTGGTCATAGGTATATTATCGGTATTCTCTCATGATGTATATGCATTGATTGATCCGGGCTCCACATTGTCATATGTTACTCACTATCTAGCGAGTCGATTTAAAATCGAGCTGGAGTCGATCAAACCTTTTGAGGTGTGCGGTGGGTGAATCGGTAATAGCTAGCCGAGTATATAGAGATTGTGTAGTTGTGATATATGACTGCCGTACTATAGTTGACTTGCATGAACTAAAGATGGTAGATTTTGATGTCATTATGGGTATGGATTGGTTGGCTTCTTGTTATGCCAATGTTGATTGTAGAATGAAAATGGTTCGTTTCCAATTCACGGGAGAACCAGTTTTAGAATGGAAAGGGAATACGGCTTCACTAAAAGGTAGGTTTATTTCCTATCTAAAGGCAAGGAAGATGATCACAAAAGGATGTATTTATCACCTAGTGTGATTTCAAGATATAGAAGCCGAATCACCGACATTTCAGTCAGTTCCTGTAGTAAATGAATTTCCGGATGTGTTCCCGGAAGAGCTTCCATGCCTTCCTCCCGAGCGGGAGATTGACTTCGCTATTGATGTGTTGCCAGACACCAAGCCTATATCTATTCCTCCTTATAGAATGGCACCTGCAGAATTGAAGGAGTGGAAGGAGCAATTGAAAGATTTACTTGATAAAGGCTTTATTAGGCCTAGTTCATCCCGGTTGGGAGCACCCGTATTGTTTGTCCGAAAGAAAGATGGCTCTTTGAGAATGTGCATTGACTATCAGCAATTGAATAAGGTGACGATTAAGAATAAATATCCTCTTCCGAGGATTGATGATTTATTTGATCAATTGCAAGGTGCCAAATGGTTTTCAAAGATTGATTTGAGGTCCGGGTATCATCAAGTGAGAGTTAGGGAGAAAGATATCCCTAAGACAGCCTTCAGAACAAGATATGGTCATTTTGAGTTTCGGGTAATGTAATTTGGGCTAACTAATGCACCGACAGTGTTTATGGATTTGATGAACAATATGTTCAGGCCCTTTCTGGATTTGTTCGTGATTGTATTTATCGACGATATCTTGGAGTATTCTAGATCTGAGGCAGAGCATGCAGATCATTTGCGTATTGTCCTTAGAGTTCATCGAACTCGAGAATTGTTTGCAAAGTTTTACAAATGTGAGTTTTGGTTGAACTCAGTGACATTTCTGGGGCATATTGTTGCAGCCGATGGGATTCGAGTTGATAGCAAAAGATCGAGGCTGTGAAAACTTGGCCAAGGCCCACAACTCCTACAGAGGTTCGTAGCTTTCTGGGCTTAGCAGGTTATTACAGGAGATTTGTTAAAGGTTTCTCTTCGATTTCAGCACCACTCACAAAGTTGACCCAGAAATCAGCAAAGTTTCAATGGACAGATGCTTGTGAACGTAGCTTCCAAGAGTTGAAAGATAGATTGACTTCTGCACCAGTCTTGACACTTCCAGAGGGATTGAAAGGATATGTTGTTTATTGTGATGCTTCAGGTGTTGGGCTAGGTTGAATATTGATGCAACAAGGTAAAGTGGTTGCATATGCTTCAAGGCAACTGTGGAAACATGAGCATAATTATCCGACCCACGATCTAGAATTGGCCGCAGTGCTTCATGCTTTAATGATATGGAGACATTACTTATTTGGTGTCCATGTGGATATTTATACCGATCATAAGAGCCTTCAGTAAATCTTCAGGCAGAAAGAGTTGAATTTGCGGCAACGAAGATGGTTAGAATTGCTAAAAGATTATGATGTTGATATCTTGTATCACCCCGGAAAGGCGAACGTTGTCGTTGATGCTCTTAGCCGCAGATCTATTGGAAGTTTATGTGATGTACGACCAGAGAAGAGAGAAATGGCTCGTGAGCTCCAGCAGTTAGCTAGCCTAGGAGTTCCAGTGGTGGACTCAGGTAGCAGGGGAACTACAATTCAGAATTCACCAGTCTCGTCGCTAGTAGCAGAAGTGAAAGAGCAACAATATGAAGATTCCATGCTAATGCAGTATAGAGATACGCTCCGTCAGAAAGAGGAGTAATCATTTGTTATTTCAGGAGACTGAGTACTTCGATGTCGAGGCAGATTATGTGTTCCTGATGTGGCAGGTCTACGCCACCAGATTTTGAGAGAAGCTCATTGTTCCCGTTATTCTGTTCACCCCGGAGCGACGAAAATGTATCATGATCTCAAGTCTATATATTGGTGGAATGGGATGAAGAAAGATATAGCAGAATTTGTGGCTCAATGTCCCAACTGTCAACAAGTGAAGATCGAGCACCAAAAGCCGGGTGGATTCTTGCAAGCTATAGAAATCCTAACTTGGAAGTGGGAAGTGATTAATATGGATTTCATCACAAGCTTACCCCATTCTCGACGTAAGTATGATTCTATATGGGTGATTGTCGATAGACTCACAAAGTCAGCTCATTTCTTGCCCATCAGAACGACATATGTGGCAGAAGATTATGCAAGGCATTATGTTAAAGAGATAGTGAGACTTCATGGTGTTCCAGTATCGATTATCTCCGATAGAGGGACTCAGTTTACAGCTAAATTTTGGGAGTCTTTCTAAGAGGGTTTAGGGACCCAAGTGAGCCTTAGCAAGGCATTTGATCCACATACCGACGGACAAGCTGAACGTACCATTCAGACTCTTGAAGACATGTTACGGGTATGTATGATAGATTTTGGAGGTAATTAGGATGATCATTTGCCACTCATTGAATTTGCTTACAATAATAGTTATCATTCTAGCATTCAAATGGCACCGTATGAAGCTTTATATGGGCGAAAGTTTAGATCCCCAATTGGGTGGTTTGAAACTGGACAAGATAAATTGATAGGGCCAGACTTGGTCCAGCAAGCCACAAAGAAAGTTAAGCTCATACAAGATCGGTTGTTGGCAGCTCAAAGTCGTCAAAAGTCCTATGCGGATAAACGTCGAAGGGACTTAGAGTTCCAAGTGAAGGATTGGGTATTTCTTAAAGTGTCTGTCGCTAATGAAAGGCGTGATGAGATTTGGGAAAAAGGGGAAGCTTAGTCCCCGATACATTGGGCCATATGAGATTGTGCGAAAAATAGGCAAAGTGGCCTATGAGCTGGATTTACCTCAGGAGTTATAGTCCGTTCATCCGGTGTTCCATGTCTCGATGCTTCGAAAATGCGTTGGAGATCCTACGAGGATCGTCCCAGTAAATGATGTACAAGTGATAGAGAAATTGACTTATGAAGAAATACCCATTGCCATACTAGATAGGCAAGTACGGAGGCTTAGAAACAAAGAAGTGGCCTCAGTTAAGGTTTTATGGAGAAGTAGTAAACGAGAAGAATTGACATGGGAAGCGGAAGAGAGTATGCGATCCAAATACCCACATTTATTTCAGCCCTTGGAAGAGATCCAAGATGACACGTCAAGATCACAAGGTATGTAAGTTTTTCCTTTTATGCTTTTGGGTCGTGTGTGGCCAAATTCTATTGCTCTTATGTTGTAGCCCTGTGACGCATTGTTATTGCGGGTTGTTGTGACAGGATGGTAGTGCCCTGTTATAGGGGAAACTCTGGCGAAATGTTTATAGAATCCCCGAAGACTTTAACATTCGAAGACGAATGTTCTTAAGGGGGGAAGAATGTTACACCTCGGAAAATATTCCGTGAATGCATAGGTGAATGGACTAGTGATGAGTACGAGTATACGATATGTTCATGAGTAAGCGATGACGCTCGACGAACTCTAGATAAGATTTCAAAGATGTTAGAGATGGGGGAAGAGGATTGCAAAAAGAAGGCAAAGTATTTGATAAGTATCGGAAAGGAAATACAAGTAACGGGTAAGCGAGGCTTTAAGAATGTCTTGGGGGAGAGTGATGACGTCCCCTAGATTGGTATTGAAGTGTTGAGCAAGTGTTAAGAAGGTTCTATGAGGATTGGAGATCAAACGAGTCGACGAAACGGACTACGGAATCACTGGGGATTATACGGCCAAACATACTGGCTGTATAATTCGTACGGTCCGTATGTTTGGGACCGTATAACCAGCCCAGCAAGGCAAAGGTTTCTGGACCAAATGTACGACCAAACATACGGCCCGTACAATTTATACGGACCATATGTTGGTCCGTATATTTGGTCGGGACAGATTTTGGCTAAATAAATGAAGGGGCCAAGTTATATTTCATTTCATTTCCCTTCACACCCCTTCTATCTAAAACATCTCTCTACATATGTTCCACAAGTTTGCAAGGATATTTAGTGATCAACAACATAAAACAAGTGAATCAAGTGTAAGCAAACCTATTAAGGACCATTCAAGTCAAGAAATCTCTTGGAGATAAACTAGGGTTATTGCTCAAGTGAAGTATCATCAACCAAGGCTTGTTCCTACATCATCTAAGGTAAGATTCATGAAATTTATATGTTGTTTAAGGTATTTGAGAGTTAAAATGCTTAGACATTGGGTGAGTATTGGTAAATGGGTCATGAATGATGAATAGTGACGTTTTGAGAAATAGTTTGAATTGAATCATGATTGTTGTTATGTTGTGATATGAATGTGTTATAAATGATGTTAAGATCATGAAAATGGGTATTTTACAAGAATGAACGAAGTCGGGTAACATGACCATGAATATGGGCGAATTAGGGAATTGGGAAATCTAGATAATGTGGGTGATGTGAATGATTAATGGCCATTGTTATGGTATTGTGAATGTATTGTTGACGTTTGGGAGTTGAATTACGATATGGAGGAATGTTGTATAAATAAAGGAGATGCTTTCCGATTTTCTCTAGCTTTAGCCATGTGTGCTAGTTATCGATTCTAATGATAGTATGACCTTAATGAAGGTAGAGTCGTGAGCATCGAAGGAGTACGAGCAAGTGTAGAATAGTTCAACGAAAAGGTATGTAAGGCTAACCCTTCTTTCATAAGGCATGGTTGTTTGGCCTAACGTCTAAATCTTCTATAAGTCTACGATTTCTTCGAATGATTGACCTTTTGAGCTAATAAGCTCAGGATGCTTGATGTGCTACGATAGTACTAAGTTCCTCGTATGATGAGTAGGCCTATAAGATTGATGTAATGATAACAACGAAGATAGAGATGATAGTAATAATGATGAGAATAATATGATGATTAAGATGCCTATGGGCTATTGTATGTATGTGTGCCTATGAAGGGCTATGATAAGACCCCGAGCTTATGATGTCGGGTAGAATGTATGAATATGAATATGTATAGAGTATGTATATGACTACGTAACGCGCGCGCACTTCTGCAGAAGGTACGGATAACCCTGAAGCCTTGGTAGGGCCAGGTATGTATGACCTTGAGCCTTGGTTGGCCAAGTATGTATTAAACACCGATCCTTTATGGTCAGGTACGCTATACAAAAGCTATATAAAAGCTATATAGACATATATATATATGACATCAATATGAGTACGAATATGCTAAGGATATGTAAATGTTGTGCAAAGGCTATGTATAAGCAATGTATATGAAATGTAGACGATATGAATAGGAGTGTGAATACAAATGAACAAGATTTGGTATACGGATACATGATGGAAATGGAATGTCCCTATGGAAAGCAAGTGTTATGACAATGATATTATTATCTCCTATCTTATGTTATCGTTTATGCTGTCTATTACGCTTTCTTATTGATGTTGATCATGCTTTACATACTCAGTACATTCTTCGTACTGACGTCCTTTTGTTTGTGGACGCTGCGTCATGCCCGCAGGTGGCCAGGGAGATAGACTCGATCCATAGCTTCATTATTCAGGGACTACATTGCCGAGCTCCATCTCATCCGGAGCCGCAGCTTTTGGTATATATTATTTTATGTACATATTTATTGGCATAGCGGGGTCCTATCCCGCTCATGTGATATGTTATACCCTTCTTAGAGGCTTGTATACATGTGTATGTGGTTAGATGTGTTTGGCCTTGTCGGCCTATATTTGTATATCATTTTGTCGGCCTCATCGGCCCATGTACATTGATGCGGCATAGATGCCTATGATGATATAAGAAATGTTGCCGTCCAAAGGGATTAGTATGATGGATGATCAGAATGCATGATTTGATTTATGGCTCACCTAGATGTCATGTTTAAGTATGCCAAGGGGGTGCCCGGGTGGGATATCACCGGGTGCTCGTCGCGGCCCCCTAGTCGGGTCGTGACATTGGATTCTTAACCTGATACACCATAGGGTCTGACATCTGAGCTATCTTCATCCAACCTACGGCTTCATTTCTAAAATCAAAATAGAATTATCCGGTGAGGTAAAGCACATACAAATATACTACCATGCACAAACTTTCCCTTCAGAGTATACCATCATTTGTTAAATCGCTTCCTGCGCCATCCGGTGAGTCTTGGGTCTTAACCCAGACCTAAACATGCTGAGATTTTGCTATAATCACTGTTACTTACATTTTCTTTTCGCACCAATAGGCATCACCATATACTCACAAGTCACTAGAATTTAGATACACCGAAAATTGGAGATCTGGTAACTAAATAACTGAATACTAGCGTACTGAATAACCATAACCCTACTAACTGAAAGCCTATATAACTGGTAACTGATTTAAACGGATAACCATAAAGAGTGATAACCGTTTTTGTACTTTCTGATAAGGTTATGCTCTAATCTGTACAACTTTGCATTGCATCCCACTTTCAACATCCTCTCAAGTCTCATTCGTTACCAACCTGTACTTCATAATTATACCCCAATGGGCAATCATCCTCTCTAGGACCTTGGGTTTTTCCTGCTCATCGCTTGGGCATTCGATACATCTTGAATTCGATAGAAAAAAAGGTTACATATTGCTCTAAGCTTTATGGCACGATCTAGAGTAGAAAGAATGGTAAATTTCCATAAATGACCTGTAGCCTCCCAATTATAAGTGTGGAGCACTTCACACACATAAGTAGGACTCTGCTAGACACGGCTTTATAGACTCCCTACGACACTTGGGTTACGGTTCGCATTTATCTGGCGGGGTTAGCGCTCGGAAAGCTACTAGGAGTTTGTTAGTGTTCTTTTGGATTTTGTTTTGAAAAAGAGTCACCACCTAATTGATGGGTAAACTAGGAAAACCAGGTTCAAAGGATTTATTCAAACGCCATGAAAAAGCCTTTTTGACCAAAGTTCTAGGTAAGGATTCTAGTGATCCCCTAGGGAAGGCTTTAAGCACCCTAGTATTAAGGATCCGTTGCATAAGGTTGACGTTAGAGCTTCAATGTGTGATTATGTATAAACTGTTTAAGTTTTGTTTAGTTTCCTATATGAAAATACTATCATGCCATATCATTAGGTTTTGAGAAAAAGATTTGAGAATTCACCTTTAATGAGGGTAGTTTAAGTTTGGATTTGAAATACCCGGATAAAAATAGTTTGTCCACTTATTTAGAAGGATATCGTACTGGGTAAAACCCATCTAAAATAATGCCATGTTTTTTTGGTATAGAAAAATGTCACGACCCGACTAGGGGCCATGACGGGTACCCAGGGCTAACCACCGAGCACCGCTCATTCTATTACTCATCATACTCATTAAGCATACATTCATATTTCTTATGCTCATAATCGTAGGAAAACCATTTTTCATTGGAAACATAATTACATTTATATACATACGCCCTTCGGCTATCAAAATAATATACGTACAATAATGACATCGTGAGACCATGCTACCCACGCATACGTATTGTCACGACCCATCCCGAGGGCCATGACAGGTGCCCAGTATTAGCTACCGAGCACCCCTTTTCATACTATCTATCGTTCAACCTGTGCTGTCACGACTAAACCAGATGGACACTTATCATACTAGCGTTTATCATGTTAGGAGCTTTTATAAATGCAAGACAAAACGTTGTCCAAAACTATCACATATGATATCACACACAAGCCGGTCCGGCTATCATAATGCAGGAAATTGCCAAAACGTAATCCACACTGACATAACTGAACGATGACCACCCATGACCCACATATATGTCTACAGGCCTCTAAGAGTAACAACAGTGTCATATGGCGGGATAGGGCCCCACCGTACACTAATAAGATATATATATATATATATATATATATATATATATATATATATATATATATATATATATATATATATATATATATATATATATATATATATATATATATATATAAAACAGAAGGATCTGTACCAAAAGTATAGGCTTCGGAACAAGGGAGCACTTCAAAGTAGCAGAATGGATGTCCTAGGCTGACGGGTCACCGAAACGAGCGTATGTACCTGCGGGCATGAAACGCAGCCCTCGAAAAAAGGGGGTCAGTACGGAATATGTACTGAGCATGTAAGGCATGAAATACAGTAAAAAGGATCATAACTAAAACGGAGAATTACCAGAAACAGGTATGACTGTTAAAAACATCAATACACTTGCCTTTTGAAATGAAAATCATGCATGTCAACATCATATATCATATATACATATAACGTGTCCCGGCCCCCTAGTGAGGGACTCGGTGAATAGTCATCATGTTCCATCCTGGCCGCCACCCCCGTATCATCATATCATCATGTCATCATATCATCATCATATATATATATATATATATAACGTGCCCCGACCCTCTAGTGAGGGACGCGGTGAACAATGCAGTGGAGTACGCACGAGAACGTGTCCTGGCCCGGGACTCAGTGAAGGACATATTGAGGCATGCACTAGCAGAGTAGTGAGAAACTATATGCAAATAAATCAATTTTTAACACTCGATAGGTAAGTACACTAATCGACACTTGAAGGATCATAAACACGTTTCGAGTCAATCCGAGTTAGCATAAGAAAGTTATGGACGTTAACCCTTGTAGAACCCTTTCTGGAATAGGGACTCTCTATGCTTTGCTCGTTATTCAATCATACAATAAGCTTGACTGTACTAAGTAGGCTAGTGTCAAGAAGTGAATAAGAATCGTAAACAAGCTCGGAACTAAAGAATAGGGTTACCCCAAGACGCCTGTCATACCTTACTTAGCTCTAGGACATGCCAAAAGAAGGAAAGGGTAAGCCTTACATACCTTGCCTGCTTCCTAAGCTAATCCGAACTTAAGTCTCGGCTTCCGAAAGATCTACAACAACGTCAAAAGATATCAAACATTAGCTATAGGTATTTAGGAATCCGGTTATAAACTAGCAATCCACCTACAGAAATTTGGGCAGCGTTTCCCCTATAAATTCAACCGTCCCCGAGAATAAAACTCGACCAAATCGTCAACAACAATACCAACAACCATATTGACCACTTCAACAATTAGTTCGAATTGCATTCTAACGTTAGTAAACCTTTCTACATAATTCGACGGCATTTCATTTACATTCCAATTAACCACAACAACCCAACTTACAATCTTCCAAACTCCATAAGAACAACAACAACACATTTCTCGCTTCCAAGTTCATGAATTATACCAACAACCACACGTTAACAACATTATTCATACAAATATAAGAAACCATGCTGATGTCACATTAACTTCTTCAACAATCCCACAACGATTACAACTTCATTTCAAGCCATCAAACCTTCATTTTTATCATGGAATCCACAACAACAACAATCAACATACTAAATAACATCAATTCATCACATCTTACCAACACAACCCTTATTCGGCCACAACCTACACACACATATTTCATGAATTTTATCCATCTCTACACACTACAACATGCACAAATCATCCATGACACACGAAAGAGAAGATTGAACCTTACCTTTTTCCACTTATCTTCTTACTTGGCTAGAGTTGTAAATTTCACAAATGAATGCTTGCTTGCTCCAACAAATACTCCACGATAATAAGGGCCTTCCAATTGGTTGAAATACTAGAGGAAAATATTTTTTTTGATCAATATTTAGGGGCATCAAATTCGGCCAGCCATGGCCGAATGGTTTTTTTGTTTTTTTCTTGAAGCTTCTTGAATTGTGAAAGATGAATATGAGTCTTGCTTTATCATCACTCATCTATATATATAAATACATATCCCATAAAAGGTGGACACATGCCCCCCACTCATGGCTCAAGGCAATTGGCCACGCCATGGGTGGGACCCACTTGAGCCACACGGCCATGGTGGCTTTCATGACCATATTATTTTTTTGAATTTTACCCTTTTTACCCCTAGCATCTCTCAATATTTCCATACTACTAATAACCAACTTGTATATTAAAAAAAATTGGAAGGAAAATAATAGCCTTGCCCCTAACTTATCGCGATTATCATGAAACATCCGAATGCACAAAATACGGGATATAACATCCTCCCCCCTTTAGAACATTCGTCCTCGAATGTTGAACTGGTCTTATGGGGTCTTATAACACGTCGGGGAGATCTCTTTTACAGCTATCACATGCAGTTCATTCATCAATCAACATAGCCACTTTAGAAATTTAGATTACCTGTAGACATAGGAAATAAGTAGGGATACTTCTTCTTCATCTCTTCCTCGGCTTCCCAGGTCATCTCCTCTCTGTTATTGTTTCGCCACAATACCTTAACGGAAGCTACGTCTTTCGTATGTAATCTTCTCACCTGACGATCCAGTATGGCTATAGGCTGAACTTCGTAGGATAACTCCTCTGTCACTTGGATATCCTCTAGGGGAAATATTCTGGAAGGATCGCCTATACATTTGCGAAGCATTGACAGGTGGAAGACTGGATGCATTGCTCCCAATTCAGATGGTAGGTCCAATTCATAGGCAACCTTGCCTACCTTACGGATGATCTGATAAGGTCCAATATACCTTGGACTGAGCTTTCCCTTCCTGCCGAATCTCATTATACCTTTCATGGGTGACACTTTCAGAAATACCTAATCGCCAACCTGGAACTCTAAGTGTCGACGTCGATTATCGGCATATGATTTCTGTCGACTCTGGGCTGCCAGTAACCGTTCCTGAATGAGCTTCACTTTATCAACTGCTTGCTGAACCATGTCCGGGCCAATTAACTTGGTTTCGCCAACGTCGAACCAACCAATCGGTGACCTGCATTTCCTACCATACAGAGCCTCAAACGGTGCCATCTGGATGCTGGAATGGTAGCTATTATTATTATAAGAAAACTCAATAAGTGGCAAATGATCATCCCAGCTACCCTTGAAGTCAATAACACAGGCCCGTAGCATATCTTCTAACGTCTGAATAGTACGCTCGGCCTGTCCGTCAGACTGCGGGTGGAATACGGTACTAAGACTTACCTGGGTCCCCAATCCTTCTTGAAATGATCTCTAGACGTTAGCTGTAAACTGAGCACCTCTGTCGGATATAATAGATGTTCGGATTCCGTGAAGTCTTACTATCTCCTTAATATATAACCGGGCATAATCCTCAGCCGAATAGGTGGTCCTGATTGGGAGAAAATGGGCGGATTTCGTCAGTCTATCAACAATAACCCATATAGAGTCATACTTTCGTGGAGTGCGCGGTAAACCTGTAATGAATCCATATTGATTACTTCCCACTTCCAAGTCGGAATCTCCATCTCCTGTAACAACCCACCAGGTTTCTGAAGCTCGATCTTAACCTGTTGGCAATTTGGGCACTGAGCAACAAACTCTGCGATGTCCCTTTTCATACCATCCCACCAATATAAGCATTTGAGGTCGTGGTACATCTTTGTTGATCCCGGATGAACAGAATAGCAGGCATAATGTGCTCCTCCCATCACTTGTCGCCGCAGCCCCTCAACCTCAGGTACACATATTCTGCCTTTATGTAGTAGCACTCCATCAGGTGTAATCTCGAACGGAGTCTTTCCTCTTTCAAGGGTTGTGTCCCTATATTGTGCAAGAACAGGGTCCTCATATTGACGTCGCTTTACTTCTTCCATAATAGAGGACTCAGCAAATTTTCGGACAGAAACCCCAGTATCTCCAGAGGTAGCCAAACGGACTCCAAGACTAGCTAGCTGGTAAATCTCACGAACCATTTCTTTTCTTCCGGGCTGCACGTCCGTCAGGCTGCCCATAGACTTACGGTTGAGTGCATCTGCTACTACGTTGGCTTTTCCAGGGTGATATAGAATATCAACATCGTAGTCTTTCAGCAACTCTAGCCACCTCCTCTACCGCAAATTCAGCTCCAATGATATGCCCCAAAAATGCCACCGAAGTCAACGAGAATTCACATTTAGAGAATTTAGCATACATTTTCTGGTGTCGGAGTACCCCAAGTACCGCCCTCAGGTGATCTGCGTGCTCCTCTTCTGATCGTGAATAGACCAGGATATCATCAATAAATACAATCACGAATATATCTAGGAACGGCTTGAATACCCGGTTCATCAGGTCCATAAACACTGCTGGGGCATTGGTCAGCCCAAAGGACATCACCTTAAACTCGTAGTGCCCGTATCGGGTCCTGAATGCAGTCTTTGGGATATCTGCCTCTCTTATCCGCACCTGATTGTAGCCTGACCGCAAGTCTATCTTCGAGAAACACTTAGCACCCTGCAATTGGTCAGATAAATCGTCGATTCTGGGGAGGGGATATTTATTCTTTATAGTCACCTTGTTCAGCTGCCTATAATCAATACACATCCGTAGCGACCCATCTTTCTTCCTCACGAACAGTACCGGCGCTCCACAAGGTGATGTACTGGGCCTGATGAAGCCCTTCTCTAACAAATCCCTCAGCTGCTCCTTTAATTGTTTCAGTTCTGCAGGTGCTATTCTGTAGGGAGGAATAGATATAGGCAGAGTATCTGGCAGCACATCTATCGTGAACTCTATTTCCCACTCAGGTGGAAGACCTGGAAGCTCGTCTGGGAATACATCCGGAAATTCATTGACTACCGGGACTGACTGAAGAGTGGGTGCCTCTACTTTCGTGTCATGCACACGAACCAGATGATAACTATACCCCTTCTTAATCATCTTTCTAGCCTTGAGGTATGAAATAAACTTACCCCTCGACGATGATGTACTTCCTGTCCACTCTAAAACGGGTTCTCCTGGAAACTGGAAGCGAACTACTTTCTTCTGACAGTCGACATTAGCATAACAAGAAGCTAACCAGTCCATACCCATAATAACATCAAATTCAGTCATATCAGCTCTATCAGATCCTCTTTGGTATAACAACCACATATATCTACCGAACAGTCTCTATATACTCGCCTTGCTATAACGGAATCTCCTACCGGTGTAGCTACCTCGAACGGTTCTATCGGTTCGGGTTCTATCCCAGTTCTACTAGCAACCAGGGGGGAAATATATGATAAAGTAGAGCCTGGATCTATCAATGCATATACATCTCGGGAAAAGATCAATAATATACCTGTAACCACATTTGGTGACGCCTCCTGGTCCTGTCGGCTGGCCAAGGCATATATGCGGTTCGAAGGACCGCTAGAACCGGGAGCTCCGCCTTAGCCTACGCGACCTCTTCAAGGTTTTTAACCACTCCGCATACTCTAATTTCCTTTAGACTTCCCTAACTTCTTATTTGTCTCTTATGTTTACATTTATGGAACCTTTAGTACACTTCCCAGGGGGTCACCCATCCTGAAATTTCCCTTACCCCAGCACGCTTAACCTCAAAATTCTGATGAAATTCGGTGCGTTAATGCTGGTATGATTGCATCACCCTCACCGCATGACCTTCTTCACGTAATATGGAGCAAGTCGGTGTCTTAACAACTTCAAAAATATTCTCGTAACGTGTCTCCCTCCGAACTAGAGAGGGTCTTTTACTCTTCTGACTATACAATTACCGTGTTAGCCTTTTAAATCCTCAATATTCACTTTTCATCTGTATGTATGACTACCTTTCATCCGGGGTTTCCAGATTCCCACTGGTGGCGGAGACACCTTAGTCGCCGTTACTTATAAATACTGGGTCATCGGCCTCTTTGGGTTTCAGCTCGCCACCATTAAATAATACTCTACAGAAATTACACATATATAAAAAGAAAATTCCAAAGAGGACTCATATACCTGTGGGCGACCGGTCTCTAGTCTGATCTGGTGGGCTGCCATGTGAAGTGTGCTCCTCATCATCGTCTACCCGCCATCTGCTCGTCTTACTTTCGTCATCGCTCGCATCTGAATCTGAGGAGTATAGATAACCGGGCAATTCCTGGTTCACTGACGGCCAGGATAGGGGACTAGAGTAGTCCGTAACACTGACCGGGGAGGCCTGTCTAAGGTAGTGCTCCGCCATAGGAGCAGCTGGCATGGCCCCGGAAATCTCTCCCTCCGGTGTCCCAGAGGAATACTCAGATGGATCTGTATCGTAACTGTCCTCTGCGGGGTCCTCCTCCTTGGGATCCAGAAACTCTGGAGGAATCGTCGCCGGATCCTCCGAAGGATCAGTCTCAATAGAATAGTTAAGGTTCCTCTTACTCGGTCCTGGAGATACTCTATGGGCCTTCTTAGCACCCCCACTATCTGAAGCTGATCTTTTCATCTCTCGTCAATCTACAATCACCTGTAGGAAAAAGAATCAGAAGCGATCTTCCTAGACACTGACCATGCTACCCACGCATACGTATTGTCACGACCCAACCCGAGTTCCATGACAGGTGCCCAGTATTAGCTACCGAGCACCCCTTCTCATACTATCTATCGTTCAACCTGTGCTGTCACGACTCAACCAGATGGACACTTATCATACTAGAGTTTAGCATGTTAAGAGCTTTTATAAATGCAAGACAAAACGTTGTCCAAAACTGTCACATATGATATCACACACGAGCCGGTCAGGCTATCATAATGCAGGAAATTGCCAAAACGTAATCCACACTGACATAACTAAACGATGACCACCCATGACCCACATATATGTCTACAGGCCTCTAAGAGTAACAACAGTGTCATATGGCGGGACAGGGCCCCACCGTACTCTAATTATACACATATATATATATATATATATATATATATATATATATATATATATATATACAACAGAAGGATCTGTACCAAAAGTATAGGCTTCGGAACAAGGGAGCACTTCAAAGTAGCAGAATGGATGTCCTAGGCTGACGGGTCACCGCAACTGTTACACCTCGGAAAATTTTCCGTTGGTACGCAAGAGAATAAACTAGTGATGAATATGAGTGCATGATGTCCATGAGCAAGAAACGACATTGATGACCTTAGGCGAGATTTCGAAAGTATCCGATGTGAGACGAGGAAGTTTGCTAAGTTAAGATGAGATACAAGGTGAGCAATGCATGTGCATGGACGGGGGTGATTAAAATGAGAAGTCTAAGAAATATGGGAAGTTGCAAAATTGCAACTGCCCAGTGGTCGTAAATCGCAAAATACAGACCGTAAATTGCAATACGGTCCGTAAACTGGCAGTCGTAAACTGCCATGCAAGGTTTCAACTTTCTGCCAGCCGAGGAAATGGTTAAATACGACCAGGTGGACGGACCGTAAAGTGATTTACGGCCCGTAAACCATGGTCGTAAACCACCATGAAGGCAGCCCAGCTTCTTGTTCTGGAAATGGTTAATTACGCCCATTGAGGACGAGCAGTATAGTGGAATACGGGCCGTAAACCTCCATGGACGACCACTGTTCACCCAGCACAGATTTTTCAATTCATTAAATGTGAGGATCAAGACTTGTCTTATTTCATTACAACATTACACCACTTCTCTCTAAAACTTCTCTCTACATTTATTATATGAGTTTTCAAGGATTATAAGCCATCAATAACATTAAGACAAGTGAATCAAGGATAAGGGAATCATCAAGGATCATCCAAGTCAAGAAATTCAAATGGAGAAAAACTAGGGTTTTGCTCAAAGAGGGGTATTATCAACCAAAGCTTGTTCCTACGACTTCTAAGGTAAGATTCATGATTTTTACAAGATGTTTAAGGTGTTGGAGAATTAAAATACATGAGTTGTAGAAAATGTGGTCAACTAGGTCGTGAATGGTGAATAGTGATATTTTGAGGAATAGTTTGATTTGAATTATGAATGTTGTTGTGTTACGATATGAATGTATTATAAATGGTACTAAGATCATGAACTCGACACTTTAGACGAATGGACGAAGTTGGAGGTCATGACCATAAATACGGGAGAATTAGAAGCAAATTGAGAAATCTAGATAATGTGGATGATGTGAATGACTAATGGCCATTGTTATGATATTAATGAAGGTATAGACGCTAGCATTGGAAGGAAACGTGCAAGTGTAGAATAGTCCGACGGAAAGGTATGTAAGGCTAACCCTTCTTTCATAAGGCATGATTCTTGGCCAAACTTCTAATTCCTCTATATGAGCATGTTGTATTCAAGTGATTGACACTCCGAGCTCATAGGCTCACGATCCTTAACATGTACTACGATTGTACTACGCCCCTCATATGACGAGTAAGCCTAAGATGTGAATGTAGCAATAATGATGAAGACAATGATGACGATTATAATAATAATGATGTTAAAGGTGCCTACGGGCTATTATATTCACCTGTGCCTATGAAGGGCTATAATGACACCCCGAGCTTATAATGCCGGGTAGAATATATGTATATGGATGTATATATGTATATGATTATGTATAAAGTATATATACGATTACGTAACGCGCGCACACCTCTGCAGATGGTACGGATAACCCTGAAGCCTTGGTAGGGCCAGGTAGAAATAACATTGAGCCTTGGTTGGCTAAGTACGTATGAAACACCGAACCTTATGGTTGGGCACGCTATGTATGTATATAAGTGTATGGCTATGTATATTATATGAATATGAATGTGATAAGACTATAAATACGAATGTGAGCACAATTATGGTACGAGGACTATTATGGAATACGGATGATGATGTATGTATACGAGTACATATGAGGAATGGAAAGTCCCTACGAAAGGTAAGTAAGTTCCATGACGATGACATTATTGTCTCCCCTCCTACGCTATTTCTTCTGTTATGTATTATGCTTATATATATATATATATATATCAATATTGATCATGCTTTACATACTCAGTACATTCTTCGTACTGACGTCCTTTTGTTTGTGGACGCTGCGTCATGCCCGCAGGTGCACAGGGAGACAGGCTTGATCCATAGCTGCTTATCTAGAGATTGCATAGCAGAGCTCTATTTCCTTCGGAGCCATAGCTTTTGGGTACTCATTCTTTTGTGTACATAATTATGGGCATAGCGGGGGTCCTATCCCGCTCATACGATATGTCATACTCTTAGAGGCTCGTAGTCATGTGTATGTGGGTAGAGACGTTCGGCCATGTCGGCCCATGTTTTGTATATCTTTTGTTGGCCTCGTCGGCCTTGTACTTATGATGTGGCATAGATGCCTATGATATGTTAAATGATGATGGTCGTCTAATGGGATCAATATGATTAACGATAAAAGAAAAAGCACGAATTGACTTATGGTTCACCTTGATGTTATGTTATGTACGATAAGGGGGTGCCCGGGTGGGGTAGCACCGGGTGCTCGTCGCGGCCCCCTAGCTGGGTCGTGATAAAAGTGGTATCGGAGCAGTTCAGTCCTAGGATGTGTCTACGAGCCGTGTCTAGTAGAGTCTTGGTTATGGGTGTGTTGCGCGCCACACATATAAACAAGAAGCTGCGGACATTTTAGGAATATATGACCTTCTTTCTTCATAAGAATCGTGCGATAGAGCTATGATGTAAGATATTCTTGTTCCTAAATCGTGTGTTGTGTATTTCAGAGATGCCTAAAAAGAAAAAGGCTACAGCAGCCCAAAAGGGCAAGACGGTGGCAGAAAAGTGGGTTGAAAGAGCACCGCCACCAGTAGTAAAGGAAGATGAGTCCCAGAGAGCGGCTCAATCTCAGTCCTCCCAGATAGTGCCGATTACCGAGGAGCACGTGGGAGCCTAAGCCCCAGCTCAATCTCCTCCACCGAATGCTTCGGGTCAAGACGTGAGAGAGGCCATTAATCTTTTGACTGAGTTGGTTGCGGCCCAGACTCAGAGGCCAAGCGCAGGGAAAGGTGACAGGGCTGTTAGTGCAAGGGCCCGTGACTTCATTGCTTTAAAACTCCCGGAATTATTTGGGTCGACACCGGAGGAGGAACCCTAGGACTTTATTGATGGTATGCTAAGGACGCTCCGGTTGATACATGCTTCAGACACCGAGTTGGTAGAGCTTGCGTCCTATAGATTGAGAGATATCCCGATCCAGTGGTATACAGTATGGATGGCTTCGCGGGAGCCAATGCACCTCCGCCGGTATGGCAAGAGTTTGTCGATGCTTTTCTCCGTCATTACATGCCTCTAGAAGTTCGGCGAGCTAGGGCCGATAAATTCTTGAATTTGAGGCAAGGTAACATGAGTGCTACATAGTATAGTCTCCGCTTTAACTCCTTGGCCAGGTATGCTTCGGCCATGGTAGCAGATATGGGCGACCGGGTACACCGATTTGTAAAGGGCCTAGGGCCCCATCTGATGGACAAATGCTTGACTGCATCCCTTCAGGACGGTATGGATAATGCACGCATTCAGGCACATGCACAAAACTTAGAGGAAAGCCTACAGCAGCGGAGAAGTGAACGTGAACAGGATAGGGGACATAGCAAGAGGGCCATATCTTCGGTCCCAATAAGTGAGTCCAGAGGCGGACACAGGCAACAGTTCCCTAGACATTCGGTCTATTCTATGACCAATGCACCTCCACGGTTTTCAGGCCAGAGCCTTGATAGATCTACTCATCCCGGGCCAAGTCAGAGTTATTCGGGGTCCCAGTTTAGAGGTGATTCAGGCCAGTCAAGGCCACCTATACCACGATGTTCCCAGTGTGGGAAGTCACATTGGGGTCAATGCCGATTGGGTTCAGATGTTTTCTATTCATGTGGTCGACCGGGCCATATTATGCGTGATTGCCCCTCAGAGCATGGTAGAGGTAGGACCCAGCCATCAGGGTCGGTAGCCGGATCTTCGGCATCTGTACGTCCTACGGGGCCAGGTTCACATGCGCCAGTCGGCCATGGTAGAGGTAGGGGCAGAGCTCCCAGTACTAGCGGTTCTCAGCACCGTATTTATGCTTTGGCTGGACACCAAGATCTTGAGTCTTCTCCTGACGTGGTCACAGATATATTATCGGTATTCTATCATTATGTATATGCTTTGATTGATCCGGGCTCCACATTATCATATGTTACTCCATATA
Source organism: Lycium barbarum (assembly GCF_019175385.1). Taxonomy (NCBI): domain Eukaryota; kingdom Viridiplantae; phylum Streptophyta; class Magnoliopsida; order Solanales; family Solanaceae; genus Lycium; species Lycium barbarum. The sequence goes on along the minus strand of NC_083338.1, from coordinate 86,113,852 downwards.
TTGCGGGTCGATTTATAATTGAGCCGGAGTCTATCAAGCCTTTTGAGGTGTCTACACCCGTGGGTGAATCGGTAATAGCTAGCCGAGTATATAGGAATTGTGTGATTGTGATTTGTGATCGTCGTACCATGATTGATTTGCATGAGCTAGAGATGGTAGATTTTGATGTCATTATGGGCATGGATTGGTTGGCTTCTTGTTATGCCAATGTTGATTGTAGAATAAAGATGGTTCGTTTCCAATTTCCGGGAGAACCAGTCTTAGAATGGAAAGGAAATTCGGAATCACCAAAAGGTAGGTTTATTTCCTATCTAAAAGCAAGAAAGATGATCACGAAAGGGTGTATCTATCACTTAGTGCGAGTTCAAGATGTTGAAGCTGAGTCGCCGACTCTTCAGTCAGTTCCAGTAGTGAATGAATTTCCGGATGTGTTCCCGAAAGAGCTTCCAGGCCTTCCTCCCGAGCGGGAGATTGATTTTGCGATTGATGTGTTTCCAGACACTAAACCCATATCTATTCCTCCCTATAGAATGTCGCCCGTAGAACTGAAAGAGTTTAAGGAGCAATTGAAGGACTTGCTTGATAAAGGCTTCATTAGGCTCAGTTCATCCCCGTGGGGAGCCCCTGTATTGTTTGTCCGAAAGAAGGATGGCTCCTTGAGAATGTGCATTGATTATCGACAATTAAATAAGTTGACGATTAAGAACAAATATCCTCTTTCGAGGATTGATGATCTATTTGATCAATTGCAAGGTGCCAAGTGGTTTTCAAAGATCGATTTGAGGTTCGGGTATCACCAAGTAAGAGTTAGGGAGAAAGATATCCGTAAGACAGCTTTCAGAACAAGATACGGTCATTTTGATTTCTGAGTGATGTCGTTCGGGTTAACTAATGCACTGGCAGTGTTTATGGACTTAATGAACAATGTATTCAGGCCTTTTCTGGATCTATAGGTGATTGTATTCATCGATGATATCCTAGTGTATTCTAGATCCGAGGCAGAACATGCGGATCACTTGCGTATTGTCCTTGGAGTTCTTCGAACTCGAGAGTTATTCGCGAAGTTTTCCAAATGCGAGTTTTGGTTGAACTCAGTGGCATTTCTGGGCCACGTTGTTGCAGCTGACGGTATTCGAGTGGATAGCCAAAAGATTGAGGTCGTGAATACTTGGCCAAGGCCCACGACTCCTATGGAGGTTCGTAGCTTTTTGGGCTTAGCAGGTTATTACAGAAGATTTGTTGAGGGTTTTTTTTCTATCTCTGCGCCACTCACCAAGTTGACTCAGAAGTCAGCTAAGTTTCAATGGACAGATGCTTGCGAGCGTAGTTTCCAAGAGTTGAAAGACCGATTGACATCAGCCCCAGTCTTGACACTTCCAGAGGGATTGGAAGGATATGTTATTTATTGTGATGCTTCAGGCGTCGAGCTAGGTTGTGTATTGATGCAAAATGGTAAGGTGATTGCGTATGCTTCTAGACAATTACGGAAACATGAACAGAACTATCCAACCCACGATTTAGAATTAGCCGCAGTGGTCCATGCATTAAAGATATGGCGACATTATTTATATGGTGTCCATGTGGATGTCTATATAGATCATAAGAGTCTCCGGTACATCTTCAAGCAGAAAGAGTTAAATTTGCGGCAACGATGATGGCTAGAGTTGCTAAAAGACTATGATGTTGAAATCCTGTACCACTCCGGAAAGGCAAATGTTGTGGCTGATGCTGTCACGACCCGACTAGGGGCCGTGACGAGTACCCGATACTTGTACCGAGCACCCCTTACCTATCATTTTACCTGTACCTCTTAGCAAGCCGTATGAACAGTGCTATATTTGTTTTTTCAAACTGAACATTAACATTAGCAGCGTCATTATGAACATAGACTAGTAAGCTTCGCTATTACTTCATACAGCAGCATTAAGATGCCAAAATACCACATATTTAACTGTACATAACTGACTGTGCATATCTGTCTACGAGCCTCTAGACACAGTACACTTATACATAGAAAGGGACGAGTACTGTCGTGCCAGAAAATACATACACAAAATAGTACCACGGAAGTAAGGCTCCGGAACAACTGGAGCGCTGTCAAGTGCGGCTGGTATAGCTCTTAAGGATCAAGTCCACCTGTATGCTGACCTGCGCGGCATCAAACGCAGCGTCCACAAGAAGGGACGTCAGTACGAATAGTGTACCGAGTATGTAAGGCATGGAAGATAATACAAGCCATAACATAGAGTACGATTGATAATATCATGGAGTCATAGGACATATAATGAGGCAAGAAAGTAACCTGTACATAGGAAGGCCCCTTTTTGGGCGGCTATCATGCATAGCTTGTCTTTCTTTTTTAAAAACGTTTCCCCTCCATGAACGTAGAAAATAGAACTTATATTATGTCGTATCTTATCGTATCATATTCTATCGTGCACTACCGTATCTTATCGTGGCGTGTCAGGTCGTGTCCTATCGTATCTTATCATGGCATATTGTATCGTGTGATATCATGTCTTGTTACAGCATGTCATATCGTGTTATATCATGTCAATGTCATAGCATAGCGTGTCATAGCGTATCACGTCATAGCATAACTCGTCATATCATAGCATAGCTTAGCATATCATAGCATAGCTTGTCATAGCATAACATAGCTTGTCGTGGCATGTCATGTCATGGCATACCATAGCATATCATATCATAGCATAGCTTGCCATAGCATATCTTATCATAGCATAGCGTATCATATCATAGCATAGCATGTCATAGCATATCGTATCATAGCATGTCTGGTCATGACATGGTAGGTCATATCATAGCGCCGAACAAGGTCGGCTCGCCCACATAGCGCCGATATACACCGGCTCGCCCATATATCCCGCGTCCGGGCACCCCGCGTTCGGGATGATAAGCCAGCTGATCAGGTGGCAATGAAACATGTTTCCCTTTCCATTCCCCCATATATCCCTTTCCCCCATCCCAGGGTCATATACATATCTTACATACATATACATGTCTTATATACATTTACATATCTTATATACATATGCGTGTTTTATATACATATTCATATCTTATATACATATAACATATAAGCATGCAAGAGAGCCCAAAGAAAAATCATGTAGCCATCGGAGTGACGTAAGGTCGGTGACCTCCGATTACATTATGGAATACTAGTGATCACTTCGTCTCACCTTGAAGGGACGAGTATTTTAAGGTGAGACTATCAACGGAGAATAATATTAAAGTAAACGTAGAATGAAATTGGGGGCATCATAGATGTCAGTTCATAGGCTGTGAAATCCTTAGAAAATAATGTCATAGCTAAGGAATTTAAATAAGATTCAAAAATTAGTTTATCAATTTCACATTCACATAGAATACTTAGCTTAGGAATCTTAGTCATAAAAATCGTTCCGGTGGTACTTATCATAGGCATATCCTCTCGTCTAACATCATTGTTATCATTATCATCATGGAAGTCTCCTCGTTAGAGTAGATATAGTACTTATCATTTGATAACGAAATCGAGATCAAAGGATTCCCTTAGATTCAACTTCTAGTAAGTCCAACAAGACTATAAGGAAAATCCAAGAGTAACGGGCCCACCTCGGGCTGGATGAAGTAGCGTATACTATTTGCATATGTTACATGTCATGGCGTTACTTGTGAGGGCTCTAGGGTAATCGGGTCCCATTTATGCAAGTTCTAGGGGTTTAGGGGGGTCTTTCCATCATTTTGCACACTTTCTAGTTCTATTCTATTGAACAAAAATGAGAAAACTTTAGGTGCGGATTCCGGGGAATAGAGTTGTCCCCGAGGCTCGTACCCAACTTATTATATCTAAGACATGCCATAGAAAGAAGGGTGAAGCCTTACATGCCTCTTTCCGCTCCTTTTGCTATTCCAAATTCACGTTGCAATTTCGTCAAAATCTGCAATTTGGTCACATTTACCAAAACTTTTATTAGGGTACTTAGAGTTGAAATCTTAAGGTAATACTTGGCTACCGAAATTTCGGCAGCATTTCCTCTGTAAATATACCATCCTCAACATTCAACTTAGTCAAATTTTAATCAATCACAATCCGGGAATTCAAACCCGGCCAAACTATCAACATAACTCAACAACCACACTAGCAATTTCCATATTCAACTCAAGGTACATTCCAACACTTCAAGTAGCATTCTACTTCCTTCAAGACTTTCCAATTCCAATAAAACAACAACAATCTTATAATATATATTCCAACAACATCATACTAATATCATTGCATACCATCCATACAAGAACATTATTTTCAATTTACACAACTTCCAACTACTAACACTTCACCAAGCTTATAAAATCTTTATTTGTAATATAAAATCCACAACACAACTAAAATGCTAAATAAAACTTTCTCACTATCCATTCATCAAGCAACACACACACGGCCATATGCACACTACACACTACACGACCAACCTCATGCATACACAACTACAATCTTTCCAAAATCATTCAACTTCCACTTTCCACATAACATTCTCAACAATAATTACCAAATACTAGATGAAGTAATTGAAACATGATTCTTACACCTACATACACATGCACGGCCACATATTATATTCTTGTTCTTCATGAATTTCATCCACTTTTGTACACTACAACATGCATAAATATTCATAATATCAAAAGGAAATGAATTCTCACCTTCTTCTTTGATCCTTCAACTTGTTTGAATCCCCAACTTGTGAATTTGTGACTTTCTTGTTCCAACAATAACTCCACTTTGTTAAGGGCTCCCTACTTGGTAGAAAATGATTTTTGGTGGGATTGTTTTCAATTTTTCTTGGAAATTTTTGCTATGGCCGAATGGCCCTTATGTTTTCTCCTTCTTTCTTTTGTTCTTCCACCTCTTGAAGTTTCTTGAACATTATGAGATAAAGATGACTTTGTCATCTTTTATTGTTGAAAATTAGACCCCCACATGGGCCTAACCCATGCCTTGGCCGATTGGGCCTTACATTTTCTTGCAAATATTCAAGCCCAATTATATTGGCTAGTTCTTGTAATTCATGAAAAGTATTTTTTTTTTCAATTTCCAAATTTACCCTTCGTCTTCTTCCATATTTCCATGGGTCATATTGCAACTTCCCTTTATGCTCTTGACCTTTCTCATTATCTTTACTTCTAAATTTTTCGTAAACAACTCATGTGCCAAACAAAATAAAATATGGCCTTGCTTGTCGTCTCCCCGCGATTGTCTTGAATTATCCGATTGCACAAAATGCGGGATATAACATCCTCCCCCCCTTTAGAACATTCGTCCTCGAATGTTAAACTGGCCTCATAGCATGGTATAATACTTCGGGAAGGTCTCCTCCATAGATACCTCACATGTCGCTATATCCATCTTAGGAGCTTAAGTTACCTTTTATACCGCAGCTTCGGTTGCCGGGGCATCCACGCCACTGATACCATCGTATGTGGGCGTCATACGCGTTCTTATATACACATATATTTATTATCAACTATCCCACCAGAGACCTCTAGGCACTATTCAAGCCTATCCTAGTTCCCGAGCTGTAATGAACTTTCTGCCTTTCCACCAATCTGGTCTGCTTCATCTTGCGCGACTTCTCATAGTCTCTAACCGTACCATATACTATAGTTTCCCTTAAGTTACTCTAACCACTCATCTGCCTGTCGTGTCTCAATTTATAGATTCTTTGCATACTTTCCAGGGGGTCACCCATCATGAAATTGCTCCCACCTGAGCACGCTTAACCTTGAAACTTTAATGCATTTTAGTGTCTCAGTGTTAGTATTTTTACCTCCGCTTCCCCGCACTGCCTATATCACATAATATGGGGTAAGTTGGGGTCTTGACAATGTTCAAAACACCCTCGTAACACATCTTTCTCTTTTAATGACTATTTTTAGCCATCGTGATCGCTAATATTCACTTTTTACTCGTGTGTATGGCTGCTCTTGCCCTAAATTTTCCCGAATTCCTCATATGTTCCGTAATACAAAGGGAGGTACAAGATAAAGTAAAATCCAGTTCAATTTAACATCCGTATATTATAGAAGAGATGCCGGAAGTGTACCTGCGGCCGCATCGGTGGAAGGTCTAGGATTCTGCCGTCCTGTCAAAGCATATATACGGTGTGGAGGGCCGGCTGAACTTGGTGTCCCTCCCCTGCCTCGGCCACGGCCTGCTGGAGCCTGGGAGGCCTGTCCCGGAGGTCGTGCAGACGGTGATGAACTCACACTGACCCGACGGGCTGGGCTCTGCTTCTCTCATTCCTTAGCGGACAATCTCGCATCAAATGGTCGGTCCGTCCGCAAGCATAACACGCACCTGTATCCCGGTAACACTGTCCCGAGTGTGGCCTGCCACACCGGGTACACCGCGGCGGGAGTGGCATCATCCTGCTAGAATCAGCCCTGTACTGGGATCCTGAAGCTCTAGTGCCTTGACCTGCTCCCGAATAAGAAGACGGTCAAATCCCTATTCCGCAAATCGAGGAGGTGCACTGGCCGTCGATTGGTCTGAATGCCTAAATTGCTCCTGTGCCTGTCCCCCTCTGTACTCGCTTCTAGCCCTGGAAAATCTGCCCTTTTTTCTGGAACCCCTATCTGGATAACGCTCCTCTCTCCGTGACTGGTACTGTTCTTCTAGATTTTGGGCGTGGGCCGGGATGCGGGTAATAGTCATCCCGTCCTGGAGTGAAGCCGTCAAGCATTCCTTAACCAAATGCGGCCCTAGCCCACTGACAAATCGGTGCACATGATCTCCCCTATCAGCTATCATGGTTGGGGCACACCTAGCTAATGAGTTAAAACGGAGGTTGTATTCACGAACGCTCATATTTCCCTGTCTCTGGTTCAAGAACATATCGTTTCGAGCCCGTCGAACCTCTGGCGGTAAGAAATGTCGTAGAAATGCCTCTGTAAACTCCTGCCAAACCGGAGGGGGTGCATTCGCTCCCCTCGAAGATTTCCAGCTGCTATACCACAGAACTGCCACATCCCGCAGCCTGTATGAAGCCAACTCTACGGACTCCGTATCCGAAGCATGTATAATCCTCAGAGTCCTCAACATCTCATCTATGAAACTCTGCGGGTCTTCCTCTGGTTTTGATCCATAAAACTCTGGTGGCTTCAGGGTAATAAAGTCACGGGCCCTTGCACTTACCGCCCTGTCTCCCAGGTTTACATCTTGCCGCTGAGCCTGTGCGGCAACGAGCTGGGTCAATAACTGGATGGCCTCTGCCATCTGCTGGCCCGGAGCTGCTGGCGGTGGAACTGGAGGTGCGGGGGCTGGAGCTGGAACTCTTTCCTGCTCTGCTGGTGCAGAGGGAGCAGGAAAGGTTTGAGGGGGAGCTTCATTATGAGATTCTCCTTCTTCTAGCTCCCGTTCAACTCTCCTTCCAGCCACTGTCTCGCCCTTCTGGGCTGCCCTAGCTTTCTTCTTCGGCGGCATTACTGAAACCATAACATAGGATTAGGAAAGGAATACGGAAACCTGGGAGCATAGCTCTATCGCACAATCTTAGAATACAAAGAAGGTCATATTTCCTAAATGCCCTGTAGCCTTCTATCTATAAGTGTGGCACGCTACACACCCATAAACAAGACTCTACTGGACACGGCTCGTAGACAAACTCCTAGGATCGAACTGCTCTGATACCACTTCTGTCATGACCCGACTAGGGGCCGTGACGAGTACCCGATACTTGTACCGAGCACCCCTTACCAATCATTTTACCTGTACCTCTTAGCAAGCTGTATGAACAGTGCCATATTTTTTTTTTTCAAACTGAACATTAACATTAGCAGCGTCATTATGAACATAGACTAGTAAGCTTCGCTATTACTTCATACATCAGCATTAAGATGCCAAAATACCACATATTTAACTGTACATAACTGACTGTGCATATCTGTCTACGAGCCTCTAGACACAGTACACTTATACATAAAAAGGGCCGAGTACTGTCGTGCCCGAAAATACATACACAAAATAGTACCACGGAAGTAAGGCTCCGGAACAACTGGAGCGCTGTCAAGTGCGGCTGGTATAGCTCTTAAGGATCAAGTCCACCTGTATGCTGAGCTGCGCGGCATGAAACGCAGCATCCACAAGAAGGGACGTCAGTACGAATAGTGTACCGAGTATGTAAGGCATGGAAGATAATACAAGCAATAACATAGAGTACGATTAATAATATCATGGAGTCATAGGACATATAATGAGGCAAGAAAGTAACTTGTACATAGGAAGGCCCCTTTTTGGGCGGCTATCATGCATAGCTTGTCTTTCCTTTTTAAAAACGTTTCCCCTCAATGAACGTAGAAAATAGAACTTATATTATGTCGTATCTTATCGTATCATATCCTATCGTGCACTACCGTATCTTATCGTGGCGTGTCAGGTCGTGTCCTATCGTATCTTATCATGGCATATTGTATCGTGTGATATCATATCTTGTTACAGCATGTCGTATCGTGTTATATCATGTCAATGTCATAGCATAGCGTGTCATAGTGTATCACGTCATAGCATAACTCGTCATATCATAGCATAGCTTAGCATATCATAGCATAGCTTGTCATAGCATAACATAGCTTGTCGTGGCATGTCATGTCATGGCATATCATAGCATATCATATCATAGCATAGCTTGCCATAGCATATCTTATCATAGCATAGCGTATCATAGCGTATCATATCATAGCATAGCATGTCATAGCATATCGTATCATAGCATGTCTGGTCATGACATGGTAGGTCATATCATAGCGCCGAACAAGGTCGGCTCGCCCACATAGCGCCGATATACACCGGCTCGCCCATATATCCCGCGTCCGGGCACCCCGCGTCCGGGATGATAAGCCAGCTGATCAGGTGGCAATGAAACATGTTTCCCTTTCCATTCCCCCATATATCCCTTTCCCCCATCCCAGGGTCATATACATATCTTACATACATATACATGTCTTATATACATTTACATATCTTATATACATATGCGTGTTTTATATACATATTCATATCTTATATACATATAACATATAAGCATGCAAGGGAGCCCAAAGAAAAATCATGTAGCCATCGGAGTGACGTAAGGTCGGTGACCTCCGATTACATTATGGAATACTAGTGATCGCTTCGTCTCACCTTGAAGGGACGAGTATTTTAAGGTGAGACTATCAACGGAGAATAATATTAAAGTAAACGTAGCATGAAATTGGGGGCATCATAGATGTCAGTTCATAGGCTGTGAAATCCTTAGAAAATAATGTCATAGCTAAGGAATTTAAATAAGATTCAAAAATTAGTTTATCACTTTCACATTCACATAGAATACTTAGCTTAGGAATCTTAGTCATAAAAATCGTTCCGGTGGTACTTATCATAGGCATATCCTCTCGTCTAACATCATTGTTATCATTATCATCATGGAAGTCTTCTCGTTAGAGTAGATATAGTACTTATCATTTGATAACGAAATCGAGATCAAAGGATTCCCGTAGATTCAACTTCTAGTAAGTCCAACAAGACTATAAGGAAAATCCAAGAGTAACGGGCCCACCTCGGGCTGGATGAAGTAGCGTATACTATTTGCATATGTTACATGTCATGGCGTTACTTGTGAGGGCTCTAGGGTAATCGGGTCCCATTTATGCAAGTTCTAGGGGTTTAGGGGGGTCTTTCCATCATTTTGCACACTTTCTAGTACTATTCTATTGAACAAAAAGGAGAAAACTTTAGGTGCGGATTCCGGGGAATAGAGTTGTCCCCGAGGCTCGTACCCAACTTATTATATCTAAGACATGCCATAGAAAGAAGGGTGAAGCCTTACATGCCTCTTTCCGCTCCTTTTGCTATTCCAAATTCACGTTGCAATTTCGTCAAAATCTGCAATTTGGTCACATTTACCAAAACTTTTATTAGGGTACTTAGAGTTGAAATCTTAAGGTAATACTTGGCTACCGAAATTTCGGCAGCATTTCCTCTGTAAATATACCATCCTCAACATTCAACTTAGTCAAATTTTAATCAATCACAATCCAGGAATTCAAACCCGGCCAAACTATCAACTTAACTCAACAACCACACTAGCAATTTCAATATTCAACTCAAGGTACATTCCAACACTTCAAGTAGCATTCTACTTCCTTCAAGACTTTCCGATTCCAATAAAACAACAACAATCTTATAATATATATTCCAACAACATCATACTAATATCATTGCATACCATCCATACAAGAACATTATTTTCAATTTACACAACTTCCAACTACTAACACTTCACCAAGCTTATCAAATCTTTATTTGTAATATAAAATCCACAACACAACAACTAAAATGCTAAATAAAACTTGCTCACTATCCATTCATCAAGCAACACACACACGGCCATATGCACACTACACACTACACGGCCAACCTCATGCATACACAACTACAATCTTTCCAAAATCATTCAACTTCCACTTTCCACATAACATTCTCAACAATAATAACCAAATACTAGATGAAGTAATTGAAACATGATTCTTACACCTACATACACATGCACGGCCACATACTATATTCTTGTTCTTCATGAATTGCATCCACTTTTGTACACTACAACATGCATAAATATTCATAACATCAAAAGGAAATGAATTCTCACATTATTCTTTGATCCTCCAACTTGTTTGAATCCCCAACTTGTGAATTTGTGACTTTCTTGTTCCAACAACAACTCCACTTTGTTAAGGGCTCCCTACTTGGTAGAAAATGATTTTTGGAGGGATTTTTTTCAATTTTTCTTGGAAATTTTTGCTATGGCCGAATGGCCCTTATTTGTTTTCTCCTTCTTTCTTTTGTTCTTCCACCTCTTGAAGTTTCTTGAACATTATGAGATAAAGATGACTTTGTCATCTTTTATTGTTGAAAATTAGACCCCCACATGGGCCTAACCCATGCCTTGGCCGATTGGGCCTTACATTTTCTTGCAAATTTTCAAGCCCAATTATATTGGCTAGTTCTTGTAATTCATGAAAAGTATTTTTTTTCCAATTTCCAAATTTACCCTTCGTCTTCTTCCATATTTCCACGGATCATATTGCAACTTCCCTTTATGCTCTTGACCTTTCTCATTATCTTTACTTCTAAATTTTTCGTAAACAACTCATGTGCCAAACAAAATAAAATATGGCCTTGCTTGTCGTCTCCCCGCAATTGTCTTGAATTATTCGATTGCACAAAATGCGGGATATAACAGATGCTCTTAGCCGTAGGTCGATGGGAAGTCTAAGTGATGTACGACCAGAAAAGAAAGAGATGGCATGTAATCTTCAGCAGTTAGCTAGCCTAGGAGTCCGAGTGGTGGACTCAGGTAGCAGCGGAGCTGCTATTCAGAATTCAGTAGTTTCATCGCTAGTAGCGGAAGTAAAAGAGCGAGAATATGAGGATCCCATGCTAATGCAGTACAGAGATACACTCCCTCAGAAGGAGGAGTCATCATTTGATATTTCAGAAGACGGAGTTCTCCGATGTCGAGGCAGGTTATGTGTTCCCGATGTGGCAGGTCTACGCCACCAGATTTTGAGAGAAGCTCATTGTTCCCGTTACTCCATTCACCCTGGAGCGACGAAAATGTATCACGATCTTAAGTCTATATATTGGTGGAATGGGATGAAGAAAGACGTAGCGGAATTTGTAGCTCAATGTCCTAATTGCCAACAAGTGTAGATCGAGCACCAAAAGTCGGGTGGCTTATTGCAAGCTATAGAAATCCCAACTTGGCAGTGGGAAGTGATTAATATGGATTTCATTACAGGGTTACCCCGTTCTCGACGTAAATATGATTCTATATGGGTGATCGTGGATAGACTCACAAAGTCAGCGCATTTTTTACCGGTCAGAACGACCTATATGGCAGAAGATTATGCCAAGCTTTATCTTAAAGAGATAGTGAGACTCCATGGCGTTCCGGTAGCTATTATCTCCGATAGAGGGACTCAGTTCACAGCTAAGTTTTGGGAGTCTTTCCAAGAGGGTTTAGGGACCCAAGTGCGCCTTAGCACGACATTTCACCAGAAATACTATTCAGACTCTTGAAAATATGTTACGGGCATGTATGATAGATTTCGGAGGAAATTGGGATGACCATTTGCCACTCATTGAATTTGCTTACAATAACAGTTATCATTCTAGCATTCAAATGGCACTGTATGAGGCTTTATATGGGCAAAAGTGTAGATCCCCGATTGGGTGGTTCGAAACTGGAGAGGCCAAGTTGATAGGGCCAGATTTGGTCCAGCAAGCTATAGAGAAAGTCAAGCTTATACAAGATCAGTTGTTAGCGGCTCAAAGTCGCCAGAAGTCCTATGCGGATAATCGTCGAAGGGACTTAGAGTTCCAAGTTAAGGATTGGGTATTCTTGAAAGCGTCGCCAATGAAAGGCGTTATGAGATTTGGAAAAAAGGGGAAGCTCAGTCCCCGGTATATCGGACCTTATGAGGTTGTGCGCAAAATAGGCAAAGTGGCCTATGAGCTAGATCTACCTCCAGATTTGGAGTCAGTCCATCCAGTATTTCATGTCTCGATGCTTCGGAAGTTTGTTGGAGATCCTACGAGGATCGTCCCAGTGAATGATATTCAAGTGACATAAAAGTTAACTTATGATGAAATACCCATTGCCATATTAGATAGGCAAGTACGGAGGCTTAGAAACAAAGAAGTGGCCTCAATTAAAGTTCTGTGGAGAAATAACAATCGAGAGGAAATGACATAGGAAGAGGAAGAGAATATGCGGTCCAAATACCCACATTTATTTCAGCCATTGGGAGAAGTCCAAGATGAGACGTCGAGATCATGAGGTATGTATGATCCCCTTTTATACAATCAGGTCGTGTGTGGCCAAATTTCTAGTGCTGTTGTATTATTGCCCTGTGAGGCATTGTTATTGTGGGTTGTTGTGACAGGGTGGTAGTGCCACATTACAGAGGAAACTCTGGCGAAAGTTTTATAGAATTCCCCAAGCCTTTAACATTCGAGGACGAATGTTCCTAAGGGGGGTAGAATGTTACACCTCGGAAAATTTTCCGTTGGTACGCAAGAGGATGAACTAGTGATGAATATGAGTGCATGATGTCCATGAGAAAGAAACGACGTTGACGACCATAGGTGATATTTCGAAAGTATCCGATGTGAGACGAGGAAGTTGGCTAAGTTAAGATGAGATACAAGGTGAGTAATGCATGTGCATGGACGGGGGTGATTAAAATGAGAAGTCTAAGAAATATGGGAAGTTGCAGAATTGCAATTGCCCAGTTGTCGTAAATCACAAAATACGGACCGTAAATTGCAATACGGTCCGTAAACTGGCAGTCGTAAACTGCCATGCAAGGTTTCAACTTTCTGCCAGCCGAGGAAATGGTTAAATACGACCAGGTGGACGGACCGTAAAGTGATTTACGGCCCGTAAACCATGGTCGTAAACCACCATGAAGGCAGCCCAGCATCTGGTTCTGTAAATGGTTAATTATGCCCATGGAGGACGAGCCGTATAGTGGAATACGGGCCGTAAACCTCCATGGACGACCACTGTTCACCCAGTACAGATTTTTCAATTCATTATATGTGAGGATCAAGACTTGTCTTATTTCATTACAACATTACACCACCTCTCTCTAAAACTTCTCTCTACATTTATTATATGAGTTTTCAAGGATTATAAGCCATCAATAACATTAAGACAAGTGAATCAAGGATAAGGGAATCATCAAGGATCATCCAAGTCAAGAAATCCAAATGGAGAAAAACTAGGGTTTTGCTCAAAGAGGAGTATTATCAACCAAAGCTTGTTCCTACGACTTCTAAGGTAAGATTCATGATTTTTACAAGATGTTTAAGGTATTGGAGAATTAAAATACATGAGTTGTAGAAAATGTGGTCAACTAGGTCGTGAATGGTGAATAGTGATATTTTGAGGAATAGTTTGATTTGAATTATGAATGTTGTTGTGTTATGATATGAATGTATTATAAATGGTACTAAGATCATGAACTCGACACTTTAGACGAATGGACGAAGTTGGAGGTCATGACCATAAATACGGGAGAATTAGAAGCAAATTGAGAAATCTAGATAATGTGGATGATGTGAATGACTAATGGCCATTGTTATGATATTAATGAAGGTATAGACGCTAGCATTGGAAGGAAACGTGCAAGTGTAGAATAGTCCGACGGAAAGGTATGTAAGGCTAACCCTTCTTTCATAAGGCATGTTTCTTGGCCAAACTTCTAATTCCTCTATATGAGCATGTTGTATTCAAGTGATTGACACTCCGAGCTCATAGGCTCACAATCCTTAACATGTACTACGATTGTACTACGCCCCTCATATGACGAGTAATCCTAAGATGTGGATGTAGCAATAATGACGAAGACAATGATGACGATGATAATAATAATGATGCTAAAGGTGCCTACGGGCTATTATATTCACCTGTGCCTATGAAGGGCTATAATGACACCCCGAGCTTATAATGCCGGGTAGAATATATGTATATGGATGTATATATGTATATGATTATGTATAAAGTATGTATACGATTACGTAACGCGCGCACACCTCTGCAGATGGTATGGATAACCCTGAAGCCTTGGTAGGGCCAGGTAGAAATAACATTGAGCCTTGGTTGGCTATGTACGTATGAAACACCGAACCTTATGGTCGGGCACGCTATGTATGTATATAAGTGTATGGCTATGTATATTATATGAATATGAATGTGATAAGACTATAAATACGAATGTGAGCACAATTATGGTACGAGGACTATTATGGAATACGGAGTATGATGTATGTATACGAGTACGTATGAGGAATGGAAAGTCCCTACGAAAGGTAAGTAAGTGCCATGACGATGACATTATTGTCTCCCCTCCTACGCTATTTCTTCTGTTATGTATTATGCTTATATATATATATATATATATATATATATATCAATGTTGATCATGCTTTACATACTCAGTACATTCTTCGTACTGACGTCCTTTTGTTTGTGGACGCTGCGTCATGCCCACAGGTGCACAGGGAGACAGGCTTGATCCATAACTGCTTATCCAAAGATTGCATAGCAGAGCTCCGTTTCCTTCGGAGCCATAGCTTTTGGGTCCTCATTCTTTTGTGTACATAATTATGGGCATAGCGGGGTCCTGTCCCGCTCATACGATATGTCATACTCTTAGAGGCTCGTAGTCATGTGTATGTGGGTAGAGACGTTCGGCCATGTTGGCTCATGTTTTGTATATCTTTTGTTGGCCTCGTCGTCCTTGTACTTATGATGTGGCATAGATTCCTATGATATGTTAAATGATGATGGTCGTCTAATGGGATCAATATGATTAACGATAAAAGAAAAAGCACGAATTGACTTATGGTTCACCTTGATGTTATGTTATGTACGATAAGGGGGTGCCCGGGTGGGGTAGCACCGGGTGATCGTCGCGGCCCCCTAGCCGGGTCGTGACAGCAACGAGCGTCTGTACCTGCGGGCATGAAACGCAGCCCCCGAAGAAATGGGGTCAGTACGGAATATGTACTGAGCATGTAAGGCATGAAATACAGTAAAAAGGATCATAACTAAAACGGAGAATTACCAGAAACAGGTAAGACTGTTAAAAACATCAATACACTTGCCTTTTGAAATGAAAATCATGCATGTCAACATCATATATCATATATACATATAACGTGTCCCGGCCCTCTAGTGAGGGACTCGGTGAATTGAGTCATCATGTGCCATCCTGGCTGCCACCCCTATATCATCATATCATTATGTCATCATATCAGAATATATATATATATATATATATAACGTGCCTCGGCCCTCTAGTGAGGGACGCGGTGAACAATGCAGTGGAGTACGCACGAGAACTTGTCCTGGCCCGGGACTCAGTGAAGGACATATTGAGGCATGCACGAGCAGAGTAGGGAGAAACTATATGCAAATAAATCAATTTTTAAGACTCGATAGGTAAGTACACTAATCGACACTTGAAGGATCATAAACACGTTTCGAGTCAATCCGAGTTAGCATAAGAAAGTTATGGACGTTAACCCTTGTAGAACCCTTTTTGGAATAGGGACTCTCTATGCTTTGCTCGTTATTCAATCATACAATAAACTTGACTGTACTAAGTAGGCTAGTGTCAAGAAGTGAATAAGAATCGTAAACAAGCTCGGAACTAAAGAATAGGGTTACCCCAAGACGCCTGTCATACCTTACTTAGCTCTAGGACATGCCAAAAGAAGGAAAGGGTAAGCCTTACATACCTTGCCCGCTTCCTAAGCTAATCCGAACTTAAGTCTCGGCTGTCGCAAGATCTACAACAACGTCAAAAGATATCAAACATCAGCTATAGGTATTTAGGAATCCGGTTCTAAACTAGCAATCCACCAACAGAAATTTGGGCAGCGTTTCCCCTATAAATTCAACCATCCCCGAGAATTCAACTCGGCCAAATTGTCAACAACAATACCAACAACCATATTGACCACTTCAACAATTAGTTCGAATTGCATTCTAACGTTAGTAAACCTTTCTACATAATTCGACGGCATTTCATTTACATTCCAATTAACCACAACAACCCAACTTACAATCTTCCAAACTCCATAAGAACAACAACAACACATTCCTCGCTTCCAAGTTCATGAATTATACCAACAACCACACGTTAAAAACATTATTCATACAAATATAAGAAACCATGCTAATGTCACATTAACTTCTTCAACAATCCCACAACGATTACAACTTCATTTCAAGCCATCAAACCTTCATTTTTATCATGGAATCCACAACAACAACAATCAACATACAAAATAACATCAATTCATCACATCTTACCAACACAACCCTTATTCAGCCACAACCTACACACACATATTTCATGAATTTCATCCATCTCTACACACTACAAAATGCACAAATCATCCATGACACACGAAAGAGAAGATTAAACCTTACCTTTTTCCACTTATCTTCTTACTTGGCTAGAGTTGTAAATTGCACAAATGAATGCTTGCATGCTCCAACAACTACTCCACGATAATAAGGGCCTTCCAATTGGTTGAAATACTAGAGGAAAATATTTTTTTTGATCAATATTTAGGGGCATCAAATTCGGCCAGCCATGGCCTAATGGTTCTGTTTTTTTTTCTTTTTCTTGAAGCTTCTTGAATTGTGAAAGATGAATATGAGTCTTGCTTTGTCATCACTCATCTATATATATAAATACATAGCCCATAAAAGGTGGACACATACCCCCCACTCATGGCTCAAGGAAATTGGCCAAGCCATGGGTGGGACCCACTTGATCCACACGGCCATGGTGGCTTTCATGACCATATTATTTTTTTGAATTTTTGCCTTTTTACCCCTAGCCTCTCTCAATATTTCCATACCACTAATAACTAACTTGCATATTAAAATAAAATTGGAAGGAAAATAATAGCCTTGCCCTTAACTTATCGCGATTATCTTGAAACATCCGAATGCACAAAATACGGGATATAACACGTAAGCCTCTACTGGAGTACTAGACATATGGACGGGACAGGACCCCGTCGTGCCCAAAACATATGTGTACACAAACAGTAAATCAATGGCACCTCCAGAATAACGGCGTGCTCTCAAAAGTCTGCTTATCGGCTTTTATAAATCTGGGTCACCTCCCTGTCTACCTGTGGGCATGAACACAGCGTCCAAAGAAAACGGACATCAGTATGAATATTGTACTGAGTATGTAAGGCATGAATGAAATGAACATAATAGAGAAATCATAAGACATAAGATATAAATATAACCTGCGCAACTTTTAAGGGTGGATGCCTTTCATGCCTATATCATATATTATCATACGCATATATCATCATAGCGCATACATCATCGTATTATATATATCATCATAGTATCGTATCTCCTCATACACATTAAACAATATCCGTATTCGGCCACGTAGTGGCTCGACAATATCACATACATGTCTCCCGTACCCGGCTATAACAAGGCTCGGTATATCTCATCATCATCATTGCCATCACATACATCTCATAAGCTCATCATAACCTTTCATAAAGCATACATTTGAATTTAAAGACAATCTATGAAAATCATATCATATTCGTAGCATGAACTTCGTATAAATATCGTATGATAGACTTTATAATCTCTAGACTTAGGCTCATCATTACCATCATCGTATCTATGGCATATCTCCTACCTTTATCTCATATGGAACCCCCTATGAACATAGACTCGTAACTTTTCGGACATTGATCATAGGACATGCATTAGAGCGTATTGACAATCTATAACAATGTCGGGGTGACATAAGGTCGAGAACCCCCGATTACATTATGGAGCATTCATAAGTACTCTGCCTCACCTTGAAGGAATTAGCATATAAGGTGAGTGTATACAACAAACAACATCAATAGTTCATAGTTAACATCGTTAGCTTTGTAGAAACATTATACCATGAAATCTAGAATCTTTAGACTTAAGCTCATCATCTTCATTATCGTGCTCATAATATGCCTCTTATCTTTATCTCACGTGGCTATCTATGAACATAGACTCTTAGTTCCGGAATATAAGAAAGTCATGGAGAGGTAGGGAACATAATATCATAGAAGCTACATAAGGATCATTAGTTTCGTAAGAATGTCGTATCCTGAGCTTTAGGACTTCTAGACTTATATTCATCATCAGTATGGTGATGCTCGTAACATATCTCTTTTCTTTATCTTGTGTGATGCTCTTTATAATCGTAGACTCATAGTTTTTGATACGTAGGAACATCATGAAGAAGGAGGGAATATCATATCATAAGATTCATGCCTTAGAAAGAAGGGACCAGCCTTACATACCTTTTCCTTTAGCTATTTTTCCTTACATACCTTCTCCTTCAATGCTTACGTCCTTACCTTCAAGGGAGTTCGTTTCAACATTAGCTACTTGATTATATAAACGTGCTTACTAATGCTAGAGAAAATTGGGCAGCATTTCCTTTGTTTATACAACTTTCCTCATTTTACATATCAACTCCCAACATCCATCACAACATTCACAATATTATACCCAAAAATCATCATTCATCTACATCATCCGCAGTTCACAATTTCACTTCAATTCCGCCATAATTGTGTTTATAGTTCACTATCGCGTTTTCTCACATATAATACTTGCCCCATGTTCTAAATTTCATTTATAGCACAACCATATCACAACACATCAATAATCATGACTCAATTCAAGTTATCACTCAAAATGACACTATTCTCACTTTCATGACCCATTTTCTATATCCTTTTACAATCCAAGTGTTTCAACTTTCAAATACCTTAAACAACATGCAAATACCATAAATCTTACCTTATATGGTGTAGGAACGAACCTTGAGTGGAAACTCCTCACTTGAGAAAAACCCTAGTTTCACCTTCACTTGGATTCCTTGGCTTGGATGAACTTTAATATGCTTCTTACACTTGATTCACTTAGATTGATGTAGTTGATCACTAATATTTCTTGGATTCTAGTGGGAGAAATGTTCTAGAGAGTGCAAGAGAGAAGGGGAGTGAAAAAGGAAAATGAAATAAAATGAACTTGGTCCCTTATTAAATACACAAATTCTGACCCGTCACGGACATACGAACCAACATACGGTCTGTACATTTTATACGGGCCGTATGTCTGGCCGTATGTTTGGTCCAGTGAACGTTGCCCATATTGGCTAAATATACGGCCTAACATACGGCCAGTATAATTTATACGGCCAGTATGTTGGGCCGTATAATGTCCAGCTATTCCAATTTCGTTCTCGTCGACTCGTTTGATCTCCAATCCTTATGGAACCTTCTTAACACTTGTTTAATACTTCAATACCAATCTAAGGGATGTTATCACTCTTCTTCAAGACATCATTATGCCATCCTTAACTTGTCACTCATAATTCTTACCCGACACACAAGTTACCCCTTGCTTTCCTTGGCAACCTTCTTCCCTCACCTCCAATGTCTTTAAAATTTCGATTAGGATCATCAAACGCTATTTCTTGCTTATCAAAACATTGTATACGTTGTGCCCTTCGTCAGTCTATTCACTGTGCATGAGCGGAAAATTTTCCGAGGTGTTACAAAAAACATATATACATATATGTATAAGTAGTCTTTTCTTAATCCATACATAATCCACACTTTGGTGCATTCCGGTCAACCATATATCGTTCCAAAACACCTTTCAAGAACTCTTAGCCACAATTATGATTTCACTTATTTTTTTAATAAGTCCGACTTTAGTTGCAAAATGGTTAAGTCTTTGAAAAACATCCTTTCTTTATACCCATTATTATGTTATTCAGAAATTATCCTTTATCTACGTTAGGCCTGACCCAAAATCTGTTTTTACCCTTTCTTATCTGAAAATTTATTGGGCCTGCCCAAAATCTCATTTTTGTTTGGTTAGGTCTTGGCCCAAATTCCTTTTAAGCTCCTGTCAAATTTTTAGTTCACATATGTTGAAAATGTTTTGATTTTTGTCCAAAAAATCCGTTCCCTTATTCAATTTCAAAAGAGCAAACTGCTTTTAGAAAAAACTTGTATGATTCACGTTCTAAGGCCAGTGGGTTTGAAAAGCTTTATACTTAAACACTTATTTGGAAAAAATAATTTTCATTTTTTATGCTCGGTTGATTTCCAAAAAATAGTGAAGTTTTTATCCAGGGTTTTAAAAATCGTTAAGGGTGCCTAAAGTCAAACTAAACGACATGTGTCTTTGCCCTAAGATGACTAATTCCAATCATAAGGGTTCCAATACATATCAATGTGTCTTTTACAAAGAATTACAAATACAAATAGAACCAATGAAACAAAAATGAAATACTTTAAGAGATAAAGTTAGGCTAAGGGCGTACCAAGACCATTGTTAACCATTTTTACGCATGGTTGGGCCTTCCACGCTTTAAATATTTGCTTCCTTTACACTTGCAGACTGTTTTTTGAAAGGAGAAGGACCTGTCCCAACAGCTAGTTCTGGTTCGACCTGAATGGCCCAAAAAGGTGAAGAGGAAGATGAGAAAAACAAAGGGACCCGGTTAGAAAAGGGAATTTGCAGTTATCATTCATAAGGAAAAGCTAAAGTGAATGTATATATATACATGTATATGACCGAATTATATCGCGGGTACAGTGATTACTGAAACAGTGTAAAAAACTACCTAGGAGATGGGCTTGGCAAGCCCAACAAACATAAGACCTTAGTAGATCCTACCCAAGCCCAACTTTTGTCCCTTTTTTTTAATGCTGATGTCACGACCCAAAATGATGAGTTGTGACAAGTGCCCGACCTCTATTGACCAGACACCCTTAAAACTGTACTGGCTCTTACTGAATAACAGGGTGGCCCATATAAGAAATACAACTGAGCTATGCTGGCTTTTGCAATAACAACATCATTAACTAGGCATCAACAACTTACAATCACCTGTAAATATATATATACTGAAAACAACAGTGCAAGCCGAAGAGGCTGCCACATATGTTGTACAACAAATGAATAAGAGCCGACAAGGCTACTCAACACCCCAACTACATACAACTGTCTATAGACCTCTAATAGAATGCAAAGCTGTAGAAAGGACAAGACAAGGCCCCGTCATACCCATATATATATATATATACACATATAAAAAATAGCATACGAAAAATAGACTGCAGCTCTGAACCAAGTGGAGCGCACTGACTGCCGCTGGGTGGGGATCCTACTGAGCTGGACCGCCTGTCTGTCAACCTGAACCTACGGACATGAAAACAGCCCTTTCGAGAAATAGGGGAGTCAGTACGGATAATGTACCGAGTATGTAAGGCATAAGAACAATATGTACATAAGAATCATGAAAAGTATCTGAAACATGAAAGCTAAACCCAATATCTGATAATGCCTCTGCGACGGATGATATGCATGCTCTCTTTTAAAATCATATGTATATATATATAGTATATCTTCTGATGCTGTCGAACGTACAACCCAATCCATAACTCATGTCATCCTGCATCCGGGGTAATCTCATAAGCTGCCCACTGCAGTGGTATGAACAACTACGTGCCCGCCTGGTCGATTATAGTGCAGCGTGGTGTGAGAAAATACATGCATATAAATAAATTCATGAGAGACTAGGAAAGGAATACTCTGAACTACTCTGGGCAACATAAGATCTCTGGAAGCCATAGATATAAAATATAGGAAATCAAGGATACGATGAATCCTATACCATCTAGGAGTAGAGTCTTTGGAACTCGCTCGCTTACTTTGTTCGTTCATATGATAAAGATCATGCCAAAAGAATAAAAGGGACAGCCTTAACATACCTTAAAGCGTATCTAATCGTCCAACATCTACTTCTCGAACTCGTAAGTTTACAATCAAGATAACATAGGCCACAATTAGACCATTTACATCACTTACTATCCAATTCAAATATGAACTCCTTTGTAAACTTAACAACACCTCAATTTCTTATTCGACCCAAGCATCCAAAATAACATCAACAACAACATCATATGACAACATCAACAAGTAATAATATCTCCAAAAATCTAATCAAAATCAGCCCACAAGGCAACCATATCAACAACTAGGTTATGCCTTCACAACATTATCTCATTCACTTAAACCACTAAAACTCTTAATAATTAACTCAAACACAAAGGTAAGAATCATATACATACCTCGAGGGAACTAAATCTCCTAGAATCAAGCTTCAACTCCAAATCCTAATCTCAACAACTTCAATAGAACCCTAGGAATAACTTTCTCTCGACATGCTTAGGTTCACTGGGCTCGGATCTTGCTATAACTCCTCCAATATGATGGAAAATGTTGAGAGGAAAATATCTTAGGGTTTTCTCTGGTTGGGCAATAAAAAATGAGGAAATAAAACGTGAGGGCTATATACATAAAAATGGGACAAAATAGTCCCAGCGACTACGGGGCGACGAAAGGGTCGACGGCCCATCAACATGTCGGCGGCCGTCAATATGCACCGTCCTTTTAGCACCTGAGACTCAGTGGCTTTTACAAGTTGATGGTGTGAAAGGATGACTCATCGGCATGTAGACGGTCTGTCCCTTTGCACCGTCGATGTGTACTGATGCCTGAATCCCTGAGCTGCTCCGATTCGCGTCGGTTCGATTCATTTGGCTTCTAATCCTATGGTATTGCAAGGAACATATACTTATACTTTGATATACACGAGGTAAGGCAGATAATTTCTTGAAAACTTAGGTACAAACCTCCGTACTAAGGGTATAAATCACGAGGAAGCCAAGGAATTTCTTACGACAAAAACGAGAGGTGTAACATTCTCCCCCCTTAAAAACATTCGTCCTCGAATGTTCATAAGAGTAATGAGTGATAAAACTTTTGGCAGAGTCTCCCTTGTTAATATGTCAATCCAACCTGTACACAACAACCCAAAATAATGCCACACAGGGCTACATGCTAAAATATACCACATTATGGCCTCACACAACCAATCACAGGGCTGGACAGAGCAATAACAACCATGGCCTCACACGACCAAAATAAAATAGCTAGAAGTATATCACATACCTGAAGTCTGAACCTCCTCGGAAGATGGGAATAGATGTGGATATCTGGTCTTCTTATCATTTTCTGCTTCCCATGTCATTTCTTCAACATTATTATTCCTCCAGAGCACTTTAACAGAAGCCACATCCTTAGTTCGTAATTATCAAACTTGTCTATCTAATATAGCCACTGGGGTCTCCTAGTACGATAATTGTTCTGTCACCTGAATATCACTTATCAGTAGAACTCTTTAGGGGATCTCCTATGCACTTACGGAGCATGGACACATGGAACACTGGATGTACAGACTCTAGATCAGACGGTAGCTTTAACTCATATGCTACCTTACCCACTGCACGAATAATTATATATGGCCCAATGTATCGAGGACTTAACTTACTCTTCATGCCAAACCTCATCAATCCCTTCATAGGCAAGACTTTCAGGAAGACCCAATCACCTACCTTAAACTCTAACTTGCATCGTCGGTTATCTGTATAGGATTTCTATCGACTCTATGCCGCTAGTAACCTTTCTTGAATCACTTTCACTTTGTCAACCGCTTGCTGAATTAAATCTGGGCCTACTAACTGATTTTCTCCACCATCAAACTATCCTATGGGTAATCTACATCTCCGCTGATATAAATCCTCATAAGGAGCCATTTGAATACTGAAATGGTAATTGTTATTATATGCAAACTCAATAAGAGGCAAATGATCATCCCAGCTACCTCAGAAGTCAATCACACACGCTTTCAGCATATCCTCAAGTGTCTGTATAGTCCACTCAGCTTGTCCATATATCTACGGATGGAATGCAGTACTAAGACTCACCTGAGTCCCCAATCCGTCCAGAAAGGATCTCCAGAAATTACCTATAAACTGCGCCCCTTCTATCTGAAATAATGGATGTAGGAACACCATGAAGTCGTACAATCTCTCTAAGGTAGAGCCTCGCATAATCCTCAGCTGAATAAGTAGTTCTGATAGGCAGGAAGTGGGCTGACTTTGTAAGCCTATCAACTATGACCCATATTGAATCATACTTCCGAGTAGTACGGGCCAAACTTGTAATGAAATCCATATTAATTACCTCCTATTTCCATGTCGGAATCTCAATGGCCTGCAATAAACCTCCGTGCTTCGGGTGCTTTATCTTGACTTGCTGACAATTTAGACACTGAGCGACAAACTCCACTATGTCCCTCTTTATACCATTCCACCAATACACTTCCTTGATATCATGGTACATCTTTTTTGTGCTGGAGTGCATAGAATAATGGGAATAGTGGGCTTCCCCTGTAACCTGCCGTCGAAGCTCTACAATATTCGGAATGCATAATCTTTCTCGATATATGAGTACTCCATCCCCTGAGATCACAAAGGGCGTCCTTTCTTTCTGAGGAGTCGTATCTCGGTAATGAACTAGAATGGGGTCTTCATATTAACGCTCTTTTATCTAAGCTAGCAAAGATGGCACCGCAGTGTCCTGAATAGTAACTCCTGTATCACCTAAGTCTAGCAACCAAAATCCAAGTCTAGCTAACTAACGAACTTCGCGGACTATTTCCCTTTTATCTGGCTACACATATGACAAGCTACCCATGGATTTATGACTTAGAGCATCGGCTACTACATTGGCCTTTCCAGGATGGTATAGAATATCAACATCATATTCCTTTAGCAACTCTAGCCATCGCCTCTGACGTAAGTTTAAGTCCTTCTGCTTAAAGATGTAATGGAGGCTCTTATGGTTGGTATAGATATCAACGTGGACACCGTATAAGTAGTGCCTCCACATTTTAAAGGCATGTATCACTGCAGCTATCTCAAGATCATGAGTTGGATAATTCTTCTCGTGCTTCCTCAGCTGTCTAGAAGCATAAGCAACAACCTTACCATGTTGCATCAACACACATCCCAACCCAATACCTGAAGTATCACAATATATTACATAACCATCTCTTCCCTCTAGAAGAGTCAAAACGGGTGTTGAGGTCTACTTGTCCTTCAATGTTTGAAAACTCCGCTCATATGTGTCCGTCCACTGGAACTTAGCTAATTTTTTAGTCAACTTGGTCAACGGGGCTGAAAGAGTAGAAAATCCTTGTACGAACCTCCTATAATATCCTGCCAGACCCAAGAAATTGCGTATATCTGTTGGTGTCGTTGGCCTTAGCCAATTCCTCATAGCCTCAATCTTTTTAGTATCCACTTTAATTCCTTCATCTGAAATAATGTGACCAAGAAAAATGTTACACCCCGTAGTTTCTGTACGTTGAGATTCGTTAGGTATTAGCTATTCAATTGCAGACATCAGAGTTATTGTCGAGAAGATGCAAGATCATTGGTGCTCGTTTTATGATTATAAGAGTCCGAGTTTGCGTAATAGGTTATAAGAGGATTGGAAAACCAGTGAACTAAGGAGATTAAGCTTCCGAGGCTTTGAAGGAAAGTTGGGCAAGGTTTGGTACGAAAATTTTGGTCTAATTGGAAGAAATAATATGTTTTAGTATATTAATAGTTTTGAAGTGAAACAAAAGTCTAAAGTGATGTTCGGGAAGTCTAGTTTCCAACACAACAAACCGCTTCTCAATAGGACATCGGGGTAAGGAGATATGGACATTACAAGTCAGGCTGGCAGACCAGGAAAATAGTCTGCGCGAACGCGCTGAACAATTTTGAGGCCCAGATTAGGGATGATGGTTATATTATAAGAATGTAATAATAACATATATATGACATCTTGAGACCCTATGGGTGAATTGGTTCATATAGCACTTGATGTAAAGCCCTAGTCACTGTACGCTAAGTGGGTCCCACACATTGAAGTTTTATAAAGGATATATGAAGAGACATACGAGTAGTACATGGAAAGTTGAGAAAGTCCTAAGAAGGACCCATTAGCCAAATATGGGCATAAGCCCTCCAAAAGGACGATTTAAGGAAACATTTTCGGATTGTCTGACTTGGAGGGAACAAAACGATATTATAAGTTTGGAATTTGGAAAACAGCAAAGAATAAAAGTTGTAGATAATTGAATTATATTTCCAACCATAGGTTGTGGGGCCTCACACGATATGGGAGTCAAGGGTTATGACTTTTTTACTGAACGACGGTGCAGTCAGAAAAAATAAGCCAGCGTGAACGCGCTTAAGGAAAAATCTGTCAGTCCGAGCAGAACCTGGACCGTTCTATAAAAGGGGGAGGCCCCCTATTTTCACACCAAACACACCCAAACCTTCCCAAAATATCCAGAAAATTCCCCAACTTTCCATCACCAACTTTTTAGCCCAAAACCAGGTATAATTCCCAAATTCCGATCCAGACGGCGTATAGTTGCAACTACAAAATTGTGTATTAATATTCTATGGCTTAAGCTCAAAATGGAGGAGTGAAGATATATCATTCTTATCTAAATAAAGGTATGAATCTCTTTCTATTAACGTTAATCTTAGTTTACTTACGGAGAAGGAGCTGTAAAATTGTTATAAAATGATTCTGTGATGGAAATATGGGACAAACACCATATGGGGTGTTTATGAAGTATTTTGGAGTTGGAAATATTATGGTTAATGTTGGTATTGTTGTGATTGTTGTTGGTTGTTGAATTGAGGATTCGGGCTAGGCATATAAACAGGGGAGACGCTGCCCGATTTTCGGCAGAATATAGAATAGTTTGGTTTGAAACTTGGAATAAGTGTACGATGAAGAGGCTAACGTTAGTATAAATCCTCTTAAATGTAGACTTACGAGCTCGGACGCATAAGCGTAGCCAATAGGAGGTGAGAACAGGTATGTTAAGGCTCATCCCTTTCTTCCAAAGGCATGACTTCTATATTGTGATACCATAAATGTTTCCGTAATATCCCTAGTGTTAAAGTTGGAAGTCCTTGACTCAAAGGCATGGCTCCTTTTTTAAATAATCCATACATGTTTTCCAAATACCCGTATTTTCCAAACCAAAGGTTTATGATTATGTGAACTCTTATGATAACAACGATGAGCATGTTTTCCCATGATCACAATGATGCCAAAGAGGAGAATATTTCTACGATGACTATGATGAGAACGATTTCGTGTTTAAAGGTTCCAAGTTATGGTTTCAACGACGATATAAGAATGTTGAACTATTTCTTGATTTCTCAATTTTATTCTTTGATAATGACACTATTTTCCAAAGACTTCAAAGTATATGAATTGACGCCTTATGAGATTTATGACCTTATTCTATGTTTTCTCTTGAGGTTATTTTTCATTGATAGTCTCACCTTATAATAATTGTTCCTTCAAGGTGAGACAAAGCCATGATGATTATTCTATAATATAATCGGAGGTTACCGACCTTACGTCACTCCGATAGCGACATAACTTTCCTTGGGCTCTCCTGCATGCTGCTTACATGATATATGTATATGATACATAAACATGATATATGCACATGATACATGAACATAATATATGTATATGTATATGGGAAAGAGGGCTAGAGCACTATAGATACGTAACCACCTGATCAATTGGTATTATATAGACGCGTAACCACCTGATCAGTTGGTATTATATGGGAAAGAGGGCCAGAGAGTTATATACGCGTAACCACCTGATCAGTTGGTATTATTTGACATGATATCATCCCGGACGCGGGACATATGTGGCTAAATGGATCGGGAAAACGTCTCGGCAACCTGATATGTTCTATTTTCTATATATATATATATAAACAAGAAATATTTTTTTAAAGAAAGCTAAGCAAGCATGGCATCCGCCCTAAGAGGCACACATATGTACAGGTCACTCTTTTATCTTACGATATGCTCTACATTTCCATTCGCTTATTATTCATGCTTTGTATTCCTCATATGTTACTATTCATGCCTTACATACTCGGTACATTACTCGTACTGAAGTCCCTTCTTGTGGACGCTGCGTTCATCCCCGCAGGACCAGGTAGCCAGTCAGACGATTCGCAGCAGTAGGACCTCCCCTCAGCGGCAGTCGGTATGCTCCATTGATCCGGAGCTTCGGTCTGTTTGGTATGCCATCTTGTTACGTACATATATGGGTACGGCAGGGCCTTGTCCTGTCCCTTTCACAATTTGTACTCCATAGAGGTCTGTAGACAGTGATATGTAGTGGTGTTGTTATGCAGCCTCGTCGGCACTTATTTTATTGTACAATATATATGAAGCGGCCAATCGGCTTGCGCTGTTACTCTGAGCATTTGTGTTTATATATATATGTTGGCTGTGGATTCCCGATATGGTGTCTCTTATGTTGATTGTTCGGGAGATAGTCCAGCTCAGTTACAGATTGTGTATGGGCCCAGGATAGTCAGTGAGAGGTAAATATAGGCATAGGAGTGCTTGACCAGAATGGTCGGGTACTTGTCGCGGCTCATCGGTTTGGGTTGTGACAAAAGTGGTATCAGAGCAGTTCGTTCTAGGGATTGTCTACAGACCGTGTCCGGTAGAGTCCTGTTTATGGGTGTGAAGTGGGCCACACTTATAAACGGGAGGCTGCTCGGATTTTAGGAATCATTGACCTTTCCTTCTATCTTAGATCGTGCGATAGAGCCAGGGACTAGGAAAGATCGCTTCTGATTCATTTTCCTGCAGATAAGTACAGACTGACGAGAGATGAAGAGATCAGCTTCAGATAGTGGGGGTGCTAAGAAGGCCCCTAGATGTATCTCCAGGACCCCAGGCTCTAGGACTCAGCAGGAGGAGCCTCAGTTATCCTATCGAGACTGATCCTTCGGAGGACCCAGCGACGATTCCTCCAGAGTTCTTGACTCCCAGGGAGGAGGACGCCCCCCAGAGGACAACTATGACACAGATCCGTCTGAGTATTCGTCTGGGACACCGGAGGAGGAGATTCCCGAGGCCGTGCCAGCTGCTCTTATGCCAGAGCACTACATCCGACCAGCCTCCCCGGTGAATGTTACCGATTACTCCTGCCCCCTATCCTGGCAGTCGGTAAATCAGGAATTGCCCGATTATCTATATCCCTCGGATTCAGATAAGAGAGATGACGAAGGCCAGACGAGCGGATGGTGGGTAGACCATGGCGACGATGACGAGGAGTACACTTCACCTTATAGTCCACCAGATCAGACTAGAGACCGATCGGCTACAGGAATATGAGTCCTTATTGGAATTTTCAATGTATGT
This sequence comes from Lycium barbarum, assembly GCF_019175385.1. NCBI lineage: Eukaryota > Viridiplantae > Streptophyta > Magnoliopsida > Solanales > Solanaceae > Lycium > Lycium barbarum. The sequence goes on along the minus strand of NC_083338.1, from coordinate 86,084,004 downwards.
ACATTTGCTGTAGATTATTATTTAATAGTGGCAAGCGGAAACCCAAAGAGGCCGATAACCGAGTATTTATAAGTAACGGTGACCAAGGTGTGTTCGCTACCATTGGGAATCTGGAAATCTAGGACGGAAGGTAGTCGTACATACAGATGAAAGGTGAATATTGAGTATTGAAACGGCCAAAATAATAATTGTGTAGTCGGAAGAGTAAGAGACCCTTTTTAACTCGGAGGGAGATGTGTTACGGGAATGTTTTGGAATCTGTTAAGACTTCAACTTGCTCCAGATTATGTGATGAAGGTCATGCGGTGAGGTGGATGCGATCATACCAGCATTAACGCACCGGATTTCATCAGAGTTTCAAGGTTAAGCGTGCTGGAGTGAGAGAAATATTAGAATGGGTGACTCCCTGGGAAGTGCATTAAAAGTCCTATAAAGTAAAACATAAGAGACAAATGAGAAACTAGAGTAGCCTAAGGGAAATTAGAGTGCGCGGAGCGGTTGGAAACCTTAAGAGGTCGCGTACGATGAGGCAGACTAGACCGGTGAAGAGAAAGAAGGTGCATCACAGCTCTAGAACTAGGATGAGGCTAATTAGCGTTTGGAAATACCTTGTAATCGAGGCGTTAGAAAAAAATATATATATACGAATGCGTATGATGTCCCGTATACGGCTGTATCAACGGGTAGGTATATCCCAGCAACTGGCGTTGCGGTATATTGAAAGCATTAATCGAACAGGGTAATAAAGTTCAAGAGACAGAAGAACGTTACCAGGTAATCTGATGCTACTTTCACTACAGGTTAGGTTTGGAGAGTTCTAATGCAATGACATTTGGAAAAGAAAGAAAGTGAGTAGATGGAAGGTAAGGATATCAAAGTGTTGAAAAAGTAAAAAGTAAGAAACATGAGTGAGTGAAGCCTCCAAGAGAGACGACAGGCAAAGCACGAGACTTTTTGGGTAAAAATTCGAAGGTAGGCATGTGAAAGGGGTAAAGTGTGGTAGTATGGAAAAAAAGAGGAATGTGTGGGGTTCAAGAACCGAATTCGATAAGTGGGGCTAAAAGGGTACTGACCACAACAAGGAATGTGAAGTAAGAGAAACAATGATTAGACCTTGCAACGATGCTAAGAGATTTCCAACTCTCGAAGGATATATTTATAAAGGGATAAATGTGTAGCCATATTGATATGGTTTCCTTGGACATGGAGAAGCTTTCTAAAAAATATGACTTAAGAATAAAACGGATTTGCACGTTTAAAGGAAATGTCTCACGAACTTCAGGGCTGATACTGTAAATAACAAGAGGAGAAGGGCGCTCGGGAAGGAAGGAACCTAAGGAAGGTTAAGGGTGAAAATAGGAAAGGTATACTAATGGGCTGATCGAAAAAAAAGAAAAAAGGGGAGAGCATTTAGCAGCAAAGTAATTGGAAATCTTTAACTATGAGAATAAGAAGGATACTTTAACGAGTTGGCAGTAGGAAACCAATCAATCACCGAGATAAGAACGAGGATGATGGGGTGACCCATGTGATTAGAAAATTAATGATATGAGGCAAGAACTTCCGTAAAGACCGAGAGGTTCGATTATAAAGGAAATAGAATGAAATGTAAGGAACGTGCATGGAAGAGAAGACAACCTGGCCGTGACATCAGAAAGACGGATGAAGGCCCGATGAACGAGGATGGAGAGAGTGTACACTGTAAGAATTCTGTGCTAAGAACAAAAGTAGCAGGACGCTCGAAAAACATGGATGCACAGCTGCGACATAAACGCATAGTTAAGAAGAAGTATGAGTAAATGAGCTAAACAGGCGAAAGGATTAGTAGTGGATGGAAGGGTATGGAAATATTGACAAGAATGACGATATAGACATAAATGGAAGAAGAACTCAGGGTAAGGAGTTTTAGATATGTTATAAGCAGAGTTGGGAAGAAAGATGAGGAGTAAGGTATAATCGAAGACTTCATAAAAAGACGTGGTGAATCTCGATGTCCCCATTAACTTGGGGTCCAGGACACCGTTAGTCATAAAAGACAAAGGTGTGAAAAGACGGAAAAGAGGGAATCAGAATTGTATCTAACCCTTATAAGTATTCCGATTGGATACAAGACTGTAACTAGCAAGACGATAGACAAGTCAGACCATACGATGACGGAACCCCGGCCCTAAGAAGATCGTGAAGGGCGGCAGATAATTATCGAAGACGATGGTTACTCGAAGGCTATGGGCGTATAAGGACCCCCTTAATAAGAGGGGAAGAACATACTAGACTTGAAAGGAACTATGACGCTTCAAGCTCCAGAAAAGGAGATTTATTAGCTCAAGGCCAGAGTTCGAGGCGTATTGGCATATCGGGAAGGTAACGGAAAGACGTAGAAACGAATTGACAATAAGTGTACCATGAGACAGACATAGGAAGAAAGTATGAAAGATAACTCAAGAGAGCACTTTACGCCAAGATGAACTACGATATTTTTAGACCATGATTTGAATCCCTCGTATTGGGCAAAAAGTGCGTCGTACCTAAGTATGCAGCGACATGCCCTAAAGGGTAATGAAAAGAGCAAGAAAGGTCTCCAAGCTAAATTCACAAAGGGTGTTAGAGAGGATGACGAACCCAAAGGATACTGGGGTGACAATGACAATTGTAATAAAAAGGAACAACGATTGGTAGTTTGGAAATTTTTGAAGGAAGCAAAGAACGCTGCTCTTATGAATGGAAATAGAAGAGTTCACCGGCTATTAGAAAATAGTTCATGGACCACTATTTACACTGAACATGAGAGCATATGCTATGGAGTATTTGAACCATCAACGTGAAGCTATGCCAAACTACAATTGTAAGAAGGTCACACCGGCAAGCCAACAAGAAATAATGACTAACGAAATGATCGCCGATACAAGGATATCGAAGATAAGTCTACTTGCGTCGCAAGAGAGTCATAATAGAAGAATTGTCGTAGTCTTATGCTTCTGGGGTTGTATTGATAGATGTGAGGGAAGGAAGTAAAGAAATAGTTGTGGCAGGAGCTCAAAGATGTTGCGAGCTATTAAATTAGTTGAACTCGGATTATGAATTACCATAAGTACATTGGTACTGCGAAGGATAGTAAAGGATGAAGAACCATTATGTGTATACATACTTTGGATAGAAGGAAGTGGTCTTGGAAAGGAACTGGGAGGAATAATTTAAGGAACACAACCATTATGCCCACTAGTGACAAGGTCATGTTGGATAAACACTCGGAATGTAAGGGTAAAAGAGATGGTGACAAGGATGTAAGGACTAATGAAGCTGACCAATGAACTACAAGGAGTGTGTATAGTGTATATCCAAGACCAACATATATCAAAAATAGTAGCCCGAGATGGTACCGAAGAGATAAATGCAGAAAGGGCACCAGATATGAGAAAAGTAGTGGGTCACTAACGAGGAAACAAGGAACGAGAAAAAGCGAAATATTTACGGGCTGATAAATAGTTATGGCACGATAAGTCAAAACTACAGTAATGGAGACAAAATGAGAGAGAGATGCTATTTAATTTCCGACCATGTGAATGAAGACAAAGAAGTGTAAGAAGCTAACTGAAGGCAATTAAAGAGTTACGGGAAGATGAGAAGAGACTGAACCAAGTTATAGTCTAAGAAAATGGTAATCGGACCCTAAGGGAGGAATAACGGTTCTAAGGCATCGAAGATGGTGTTGTGGGTTAGCAATACTGCAACATTCGAGGACGAATGTTTCTAAGGAGGGAAGGATGTTACACCCCGTAGTTTCTGTACGTTGAGATTTGTTAGGTATTAACTATTCGATTGCAGACATCGGAGTTATTGTCGAGAAGATGCAAGATCATAGGTGCTCGTTTTATGATTATAAGAGTCCGAGTTCGCGTAATAGGTTATAGGAGGATTGGAAAACCAGTGAACTAAGGAGATTAAGCTCCCGAGGCTTTGAAGGAAAGTTGGGAAAGGTTTGGTACGGAAATTTTTGTCTAATTGGAAGAAAGAATATGTTTTAGTATATTAAGAGTTTTGAAGTGAAACAAAAGTCTAAAGTGAAGTTCGGGAAGTCTAGTTTCCAACACAACAAACTGCTTCTCAATAGGACAGCGGGGTAAGGAGATATGGACGTTACAAGTCGGGCTGGCAGACCAGGAAAATGGTCTGCACGAACGCGTCAGGGAGTGGCACGAATGCGCAGAAGGCCAAGGGCCAACACAGTGTGAACGCGCCACTACGAGGCGCTAACACGCTGAACAATTTTGAGGCCCAGATTCGGGATGAAGGTTATATTATAAGAATGTAATAATAACATATATATGACATCTCGAGACCATATGGGGTGAATTGGTTCATATGGCACTTGATAAAAAGCCCTCGTCGCTATACGCTAAGTGGGTCCCACACATCGAAGTTTTATAAAGGACATATGAAGAGACATACGAGTAGTACATGAAAAGTTGAGCAAGTCCTAAGAAGGACCCATAAGCCAAATATGGGCATAATCCCTCCAAAAGGACGATTTAAGGAAACATTTTCGGATTGTCTGACTTGGAGGGAACAAAAGATATTATAAGTTTGGAATTTGGAAAACAGCAAAGAATGAAAGTTGTAGATAATTGAATTATATTTCCAACCATAGGTCGTGGGGCCTCACACGATATCGGAGTCAAGGGTTATGACTTTTTTACTGAACGAAGGTGCTGTCAGAAAAAATAAGCCAGCGCGAACGCGCTGAAGGAAAAATAAGTCAGTCCGAGCAGAACCTGGACCGTTCTATAAAAGGGGGAGGCACCCTATTATCACACCAAATACACCCAAACCTTCCCAAAACATCCATAAAATTCCCCAACATTCCATCACCAACTTTTTAGCCCAAAACCAGGTATAATTCCCAAATTCCGGTCCAGACGGCGTATAGTTGCAACTTCAAAATTATGTATTAATATTCTGTGGCTTAAGCTCAAGGTGGAGGAGTGAAGATATATCATTCTTATCGAAATAAAGGTATGAATCTCTTGCTATTAACGTTAATCTTAGTTTACTTAGGAAGAAGGAGCTGTAAAATTGTTATAAAATGATTCTGTGATGGAAATATGGGACAAACACCATATGGGGTGTTTATGAAGTATTTTGGAGTTGGAAATATTATGGTTAATGTTGGTATTGTTGTGACTGTTGTTGGTTGTTGAATTGAGGATTCGGGCTAGGCATATAAACAGGGGAGATGCTGCCTGATTTTCGGCATAATATAGAATAGTTTGGTTTGAAACTTGGAATAAGTGTACGATGAAGAGGCTAACGTTAGTATAAATCCTCTTAAATGTAGACTTACGAGCTGGGACGCATAAGCGTAGCCAATAGGAGGTGAGAACATGTATGTTAAGGCTCGTCCCTTTCTTCCAAAGGCATGACTCCTATATTGTGATACCATAAATGTTTCCATAATATCCCTAGTGTTAAAGTTGGAAGTCCTTGACTCAAAGGCATGGCTCCTTTTTCAAATAATCCATACATGTTTTCCAAATACCCATATTTTCCAAACCAAAGGTTTATGATTATGTGAACTCTTATGATAACAACGATGAGCATGTTTTCCCATGATGACAATGATGCCAAAGAGGAGAATATTTCTACGATGACTATGATGAGAACGATTTCATGTTTAAAGGTTCCAAGTTATGGTTTCAACGACGATATAAGAATGTTGAACTATTTCTTGATTTCTCAATTTTATTCTTTGATAATGACACTATTTTCCAAAAACTTCAAAGTATATGAATTGACGCCTTATGAGATTTATGACCTTATTCTATGTTTTCTCTTAAGGTTATTTTTCATTGATAGTCTCACCTTATAATAATTGTTCCTTCAAGGTGAGACAAAGCCATGATGATTATTCCATAATATAATCGGAGGTTACCGACCTTACGTCACTCCGATAGCGACATAACTTTCCTTGGGCTCTCCTGCATGCTGCTTACATGATATATGTATATGATACATAAACATGATATATGCACATGATATATGTATATGTATATGGGAAAGAGGGCCAGAGCTCTATAGACGCGTAACCACCTGATCAATTTGTATTATATTGACGCGTAACCACCTGATCAGTTTGTATTATATGGGAAAGAGGGCCAGAGAGTTACATACGCATAACCACCTGATCAGTTGGTATTATATGACATGATATCATCCCGGACGTGGGATGCCCGGACGCAGGACATATGTGGCTAAATGGATCGGGACGACGCCTCGGCAACATGATATGTTCTATTTTCTATATATATATAAACAAGAAATATTTTTTTTAAGAAAGCTAAGCACGCATGGCATCCTCCTGGGTAGCTGTAGCTTTCTTTCGAGGCATCCCTGAAATAAGAACAAATTATTAAAAGGTGAAATCTTAACACACGGCTCTACCGCATGATCTAAGAGAGAAAGAACAGCAACATCCTAAATGTCCTATAGCCTCCTCTCTATAAGTGTGGTGCATAACACACCCATAAATAAGACTCTACTAGACACGGTTTGTAGACAACCCTAGGATGAAACTGCTTTGATACCACTTCTGTCTCGACCCAAAACGATGAGTCGTGATGAGTGCTCAACCTTTATTGACCAGGCACTCTTATAACTGTACCGGATCTTACTGAATAACAGGGTGACCCATATAAGACATACAATAGAGTTATGCTGACTTTTGCAAGAACAACATCATGAACGGGGCAACAAGAACCTACAATCACCTATAAATATATATACTGAATACAACAGTACAAGCCGACTAGGCTGCTACATACGCTGTACAACAAAAGAATAAGAGCCGACAAGGCTACTCAACACCCTAACTACATACAACTATCTACAGACCTCTAATAGAATACACAACTGTAGAAAGGACGGGATAGGGCCCCGTCATACCCATATATATATATATATATATATACATATCAAAAATAGCACACCAAAAATAGACTGACACTGGGTGGGGATCCTACTTAGGTGGACCGCCTGTCTGTCTACCTGAACCTTTGAGCATGAACGCAGACTCCCCGAGCAATATGGGAGTCAGTACAGATAATATACCGAGTATGTAAGGCATAAGAACATCATTTACATAAGAATCACGAAAAGTATCTGAAACATGAAAGCTAAAGTCAATATCTGATAATGCCTCTGCGGCGGATGATATGCATGCTCTATTTCAAAATCATGTGTATATATAGTATATCACCTGATGCTGTGGAACGTACAGCCCGATCCATATCTCATGTCATCCTGCGTTCGGGGTAATCTCATAAGCTGCCCACTGCAGTGGTGTGCACATCTGCATGCCTGCCCGGCCGACTATAGCACGGCACAATTTGGGAAAATATATACATATAAATAAATGCATGCGAGACTCGAAAAAGAATACTCTCAAGTACTCTGGGAAACATAAGATCTCTAGAATCCCTAGATATAAAACATAGGAAATCATGGATACGATGAATCCTATACAGTCTAGGAGCAGAGTCTTTGGAGCTCGCTCGCTTACTTTGTTCGTTCATATGATAAAGATCATGCCAAAAGAATAAAATGGACAGCCTTAACATAACTTGAAGCGTATCTAATCGTCCAATGACTACTTCTCGAACTCGTAAGTCTACAATCAAGATAACACAGGCCACAATTAAACCATTTACATCACTTACTATCCAATTCAAATACGAAAGGAACTTAACGAATTTCGGACAACATCTCCTTTGTAAAGTTAACAATCCCTCAATTTCTAGTTCAACCCAAACATCCAGAATTACATCAACAACAATAACAACATCGTATGGCAACATCAACAAGTAATAATCTAATCAAAATCAGCCCACAAGGCAACCATATCAACAACTAGGTTATGCCGTCACAACACCATCTCCTTCAGCTTAAGCCACTAAAACACTTAACAATTAACTCAAACACAAAGGTAAGAATCATATACATACCTTGAGGGAACTATATCTCCAAGAATCAAGACTCAACTCCAACTCCTAAGCTCAACAACTTCAATGGAACCCTAGGAATAACTTTCTTTTCACTAGCTCGGGTTCACTGGGCTCAGGATCTTGCTAAAACTCCTCCAATATGATGGAAAATGTTGAGAGGAAAATATCTTGGGGTGTTCTCTAGTTGGTGAATGAAAAATGAGAAAATAAAATGTGAGGACTATATATATAAAAATGGGACAAAATAGTCCCAGCGACTGCGGGGCAACGAGATGGTCGTCAGCCCGTCAATATGTTGACGGCCGTCGACATACACCGTCCTTTTGCCACCTCAGATTCAGGGGATTTTGCAAGTTGACGGTGTGAAAGGACGACTAGTCGACATATCGATGGTCCGTCCCTTTGCACCGCCGATGTGCACTGATGCCTGAATCCCTGAGCTGCTCTGATTCGCATCGGTTCGATTCATTTGGCTTCTAATCCTATCGTAATGCAAGGAACACATACTTATACTTCGATATACGCGAGGTAAAGCACTTAATTTCTCAAAAACTGGGGTACGTACCTCTGTACTAAGGGTATAAATCACGAGGAAGCCAAGGACTTTCTTACGACAAAAACGAGAGGTGTAACAGCTGAGACTAAAATGGTGCTTTATGTTCATTCAAATGGGATGGACATTTGTGTTTCCATCACAAAGCCTCAAACACTAAAGATTCAAAGCCTATGGTGATTTCTATCCAATTTTTGACTCGATATACACTTATATACTGCCTGGTATACACCTATATACACATGATATATCACTTAATATACACCTTGACATGTATACCAAGTGTGTATATCTTGTATACATTCACCAAGGTTGTCTATTCCCTAAAGAAAGGACTTAATTTTATTTAAACTTTTGTATTCATGCTACATATACATCCCATTTTTAAACCTAACAGGTTCATTAATGCCATGCTCAGCCATTTAAGTTCTCATTCTTTTGTGGCTTTGATTAAACTGCACTAGGCTGGGCTAAAAATAACTCCGACCTTTCCAAGCTTAATCTTTAAACCCCCTATTTAAGACTATTGATACCATCGTACCGGACTAGGTTGTAAACAACTATAATCCCTCTGAGTGTCACCTTAATCCTATGGTCCAATTGGAATTATCAATCATTAACTTAGGTTGACTGTCTGAACTAGGTTGCAAGCAACTCTCAGTCTTTCCAAGTTTCCCTTAAGCTTTTGACTCTATTAACCACCTAATTAATTCTCATTTTTAATCACTGTGATGCCAAACAGGGCTTAAATCCTAGCTTAGATTCTAACATAACAAACAGGATGTCCAACATGTATCAGATTTGCATAGCATGAATATGTAATTTCAAATGAACCCAATAGATCCTAAAACTGATGCAGGTATCCGTAACAACAAGATCATAACATTTAACCAAGTTGGACAGCTAACAACAAATTCGAGAAGGATATCAAGATAGTAATCAAACAAGTCCAAACATCCAATTAACAACAACAAGTACTTAATAGCATTTCGCAACCTGAAGACACCTACCAAGATTCAAATAAAGGAAGAGACCTTGTAGCAATATTTGGTTCTATTTTAAACTAAGGCCAGATCTATCTAGGACTCTTACTACACCATTTTTTCCAATGTTTTTGTAAATAAAACATTCTAAGTGAATTTGGACAAACCTCACTAAAACAAGATCATTTGAAAACTATTGTAACCTTCAAAACAAACAACTTGTGTCCTAAGCAGGCTCAGAACAGACTCACTAAGCCGATAAATTCATGTGACAAGTCTTGGCAAAAGGATTTTATCATTATCAACACAGATTCTATCCTGTTAGTTGATTTTTTGAGCTGTTACCTGTTTAAGGATATCTAAGTGTCCATGTGGTTAAGTTGTGAATCTATATGGTTAAGTTATGAACTTAAGATAATTAGACGATGCTATGATCTTACAATCCCAATTTACAAGTTGAAAGACCATTCCAATCATATTTTCAACAATCAAAATCAAGTTTAAACTTAAAGTCTATCATTACCAGTTTCAAATCCAAACCATAACTTCTTAAACCTTCATGTTTACCTCATTTTAGATAATCAGATATTAAAGACTAATTTGGACATGGACAGGTTGACCACAACGAGATCATATTTAAACTAAGCTATCAATATTAGCAATCAAGCAAATACAACAAAATATAAACATGTAACTAATCTAAGCATCTAACAACTAGCAAACATCACTAAAGCGCCTAAACTGAAAGAAAAAGCAATAACAGGATAAAAATTCACCTTTTAGAGGTGCAGTGTAACGATTCGCTTGGTCGTTATTGCATTCCTAACCCGTTTGATCCCTTTTCAAGCTTTATTAGCTCATATTTTACCAGCGGGGACCATTGGCATGCTTCCTGATGTCATCGGACTTGATTAGGGTGACTTTTAAGTGGAAACCATTTGACTCATAATTGACTTTTGGGTAAACGGACGTTTTTCGGGAATCTGTCGATTCCAAGAGGTACGAAGAATCCATTAGAACTTGTGTGTATATTCTGTTCGGTTCCCAATGCCCTCGGGTGCATTTTGGGACCTAGGTTGAGAAGTTGATTTTGCGATATCGGAGGTTGACCCGATCAACGAGGCCTCCGTTGGGAATTCTGAGGCCACGAGTACGTTCATAGCGTGTTTTTATGTATGTCTACATATTTGATATGTGAGCAGATGGCCTCAGGAGATAGTCAAAAATTCAGGTTGAGAATGTGAAATCTTGGGATTTCTGGTGTGTGATGCCTGCTTTGGCGGCACCAGCACCTCGGCAGCGATACCGCTATAGCGAACACCCTGCCGCTAAAGCGGCCAGTGTCTTTTTGGACATGACCGCTCTAGCAATCATGGAACTGCTGAAGCTGTGCCGCTAAAGCGGTCAGCTGGTCGCGGAAGCGGGTGTCGGGCGGTAACTGAATGGTTTTAGTGATAATGTCACACCCTAACAATGGTAGGGCATGACGGGCAACCGACTCTCATCAGAGTCGAGCGAACCCTTAGACATTAGCTCTATCAAAACCTGTCATTTCAAAAACATTTAAGAACATAAAACTTTTCCAAATATAAATCATTATCTTTATAACGATTATGAAAACTTTCAATTAAATAAGTACTTTAAACCAATTGAAATCATCTAAAATAAATGCTCTTCTAAAATCCACAAATGACTCAACTGACATAACTTTGTCGACATCTCGACAAACATACCACAGGACACTGTCTGCAGAAATCTCTAAGAAGAAAACTGAACATTATGAGTCAGGACAGGGCCTGACATACCCATAATCATACATATCTATACATAACTCAGCAAATCTCCAGAATGAGGTCGAACTTGTCAATCCCAGCTGATGTCCGAGCATCCTAGCTATACACTTAACCTGTCAAACAATCTGGGGCTGCGGGCATGAACGCAGCGTCCCCAGGAAAAAGGACGTCAGTACGGACAATGTACTGAGTATGTAAGGTGGTAACAAATTATAATCATAGCTTGACTTAGGAGGGAAGAAATCACAATCTAACTCAATACCTGCAGCCTTCGCTGGAAGAAACATAAATGTGCACACGAAGTCTCAAAATAATATTTAAGTAAATAATGCAATCCAACACACATGCCGCTTCCGACATGTTAACAGAATTGTCCCTTCGGACAGCCGCTTCCGGCTAGTATCACAATAGTCCCTTCGGACAGCCGCTTCCGGCATAATAATGATGGCCCCTTCGAGAATCCGCTTCCGGCTTAATAATAATTGCCCCTTCGGGCAGCCGCTTCCGGCTTAATAATAATGGCCCCTTCGGGCAACCGCTTCCTGCTTAATATCACTATCATATCAACACAAACTCAATCCACAACTATTAATTTCAATTCATATAATTACAAAGGGATGATACTATGAAATGTAAACAGAAATCGTAAATGAAATGAAGTAGTAAAATCTCGCACCCCTTCGGAGTGGTTTTGAAATTCAAACTTTATGTTTCCTTTAGTATAAAACTCATTTCTTCGAAATCTTTAGTAAAACCATATACACAACTCAACTTGGCACCTTATGGGTGTTCCACTCAGAACAAAATAGGAGCACAATATCAATAAGCCATCACAAGAAACATTTAGACCTTACTCGTCTAAGAATGGAATCATATGGAGTACATATACAATGAATAACAACAAGAATCATGCCAAAGGAAGAAAGGTTTGCCTTACATACCTTGTCGCTTACGTGAATAGCTTAACTTATGCTTCCAAACACTGGCCAATCTACAATCAAGGTAAACAAAACCGTAGACAACTTGAAAAAGGTTCATATACTTCTCTAAGCTCGTAATTAACTTCCGTACTCGGGCAGCATTTTCCCTGTAATCTTCGCTTCCCTTTAATTCCAATTCAATTTAACAACAAAATCAGCAACCAACAACAACAATGACCATCTCATATAAGCCTCTTTAAACTCGAAGCATAAACTCCCAAAGATATACACCAAAACAACTCGGTATACGCTTTATATACGATATCTTCATACACTTTATTCTCCCAAATTCAAGAACAGCAATTTATCACCAACATCAAAAACAATATCAACAATCATTTTATATCAATATCCAACTAATTATATCCATTTAATCATACGAAAACATCCCCCAAGTTATTTGATATCCAAAAATGATAACCGAACTTTCAACGTCATTTTCTCTATTGTAATCCGTCAAATCTATCAATGACCATGGTAAGAACATCACTAACATTTTAAAAATACCTTAGATAAGCAGACACCACGAAACCAACATCCCCCATGTTCAACTTTTAGCTTAAAACAACGGCAACAACTTGTTCTATACTTTACCCTTCACGAGCCTCGGGATTCGAAACCTCGAACTTGCTCGATTCTCCACTTTCTCTCTCTAACTCTCCTCTCTCGCTCTCTCTAAAAGTTGGTGGAATGCTTGTCCGAGGAGGTGCACTGACCACTGACTGGCCTGAATGCCTAGAATACTGCTGCCTTGGACCCCCTCGAAACTCACTAGCGGCACCGGAAGATCTGGCCCTCTTACTACAACCTCTATCATAATCACGCTCACCCTTTTGCGGCTGCTGTTGTTCTTCCAGATTCTGGGTGTGGGCCTGAATACGAGCAATATCCATCCCATCCTAAAGTGAGGCCGTCAAGCACTCCTTAATCAGATGTGGCCCCAAACCACTCACAAACCGGTGTATGCAGTCCCCCATATCATCTACCATGGCTGGAGCATACCTAGCCAAGGGATTACAACAAAGACTGTATTCTCGAGCACTCATATTCCCTTGCCTAAGATTCAAGAATTTATCAACTCTGGCCCACCGAACCTCTTACGACATATAATATCGGAGGAAGGCATGTACGAACTCTTGCCATATCGGGGGAGGTGCATTTACCCCTCTAGAAGATATCCAAGCCGTATACCAATGAACCGCAACATTCCGTAATCAATAGGAGGCCAACTCTACTGACTCCACATTCGAGGCATCCATTATCCTCAAGGTTCTCGATATTTAATCAATAAAGCTCTGCGGGTCCTCATCCGACTTTGACCTAAAGAATTCTGGAGGGTTCAGACTAATAAAATTACGGGCTGTTGCACTGACTGCGCTATCACCCTGGCCCACACCCTTCCGCTGGGCCTGAGAGGCTACTAACTGGGTTAGCAAAAGGATGGATTGTCTCATCGCCTGGCCTGTGGCATCTGGTGGAGGAACTGAAGGTATTGGAGTTGGAGCTGAGGTCCCTTCATGCTCCGCTGAGTCAGGTGGGGTATGAGAGGTCCGAGATGGAACCTTATTCTTGGACTCGCCCTCCTCTATATCCGCTGGCGGTTCCCACTCAATCCTTCTTCCTGCTACTATCTCACCCATCCAGGCCACTGTTGCTTTTCTCTTCATAGGCATCGCTGAAAACATAATGGCACAGTTAGGAAAAAGGGAATCCTGGTAACATAGCTCTATCGCACGATCTAAGATGAGAAATCAAGGTCAATCATTCCTAAATGCCCCGCAGCCTCCTGTTTATAAGTGTGGCACGCTTCACACCCATAAACAAGACTCTACCGTACACGGCTCGTAGACATACCCTAGGACGAACTACTCTGATACCACTTTTTTCACGATCCAACCAGAGGGCCATGATGGGCACCCGAAGCTAACCCACCGAGCACCTCTGAACAACATGCATCTCATAATCATTTCTAGGTGGACCACATAGATATCTCAAGGGCGTCATACTCTATAAGGGCATATATCACAAGATAATGGCACATCTCTATATAATCATCAACAATTGTACCCATGATCACTAGCCGGCATGGCTGCCAAAATATTATACCACAATATGCACTGATAAGGTTATGGAACATCTGGCTACATACATTTGTCTACGATCTTCTATATAGAATACAGAAATCCATGAAGATGGGGCAGGCCTCCGCCATACCCAAGTGTATACACCAAGAGTAATACTAATAAACTGCAGCTCCGAAACAAATAGAGCGCTCCTGAGACTCCGCAGATGAAGCTCCTAAGGGTCTGGTCCGTCTACCTGTCTACCTGCGGGCATGAATGCAGCATCCACAATAAAGAACGTCAGTACGAATAATGTACTGAGTGTGTAAGGCATGAATAAAAACATCACAAGAAATACAGAACATAACATGAGATAAGGATAACCTGTACATCTGGTTGCCTCTTAAGTCAAATATCATGCATGCTTAGCTTTCTTTAAAAAAATAACATTTTTTATACATATATAACATATTAGCAATACGGAACGTGCAGCCCGATCCATAACTATATTATATTATCATCATATATGTTGCCGCGGAACGAACGACCTGATCCATTTATCCCATATATCCTGCGTCCGGGCATCCCGCGTCTGGGGATGATAATATACCAATTGATCAGGTGGTTATGCATATGTAACGCCGTTACCCTTTTCCCATACTCCATATACATATAATATACGCGTATATAACGCCATCATCTTTTCTCATATCGTATATACAGATATAATATAAATAGCGTGCATGAGAGCCCAATTAAAAGCTACTATTTAATTGGAGTGACGTAAGGTCGGTAACCTCCGATTTATGTTATGGAACAACCATCATCGCTATATCTCACCTTGAAGGAACAATTATCATAAGGTGAGATCAACAATAATGAATGAAATCAAGAAAATCATGAAATAAACTCAATAATCTCACAATAGCATCAAAACCATAAGCTTTGGAATCTCTAGAAATGGAATCATCATCATCATCATCATTATCATCATAGAACATACTTATCTTTAGCATCATAAGGAACTCTAAGAAGCATGGACTTCTAGCTTTTTGGGAATACAGATATTCTGGAAATCATGTATGGGATCATAAGAAGAGAATTATGCGTTTAGAAAGAAAGGATTACCCTTAGCATACCTTTTCAGGTGCCTTAACTTTAACTACATAACGCTTGTCCTCCCAAGCTCGTAAATCTACATTCAAGAGAATTCACACTATTGTAAGGCTTATCGGCATATGCTTATCTTAAGGCTTCAAATTAAACCCTTTTAGAATCTGCCAAAATTCGGGCAGCTTCTCCTCTATATCTTATGCTCCCTCCAATCTTCAAAACAACTCCCAAAGGACAATAATACATCAACAATTTCATAATCAAAAGATTACATTCAAACTATACTCAATTCAATCCCAAAACTTCTTTTCATAATCAATCCATAACAACAACTTCATACAACACCTTATACACTCGTATACGACTATTCCTCAAAATCATTATTATCCCTCATAACAAGATTATGCTTAAAACATGCTAATAATTATAACTCAAGTTAATTCCCAACTCAAAATATCATCAAATACATATTTGAACTTTTCCTCCAATTTTCTTCTCCTCAAATCTTAATATAATTACCAAACAAACTCATCAACATGAAACTAAGATAAAATCTTACCTGAAAATTCAAGAACACTTCAATTTCATGGTTACTCCAACTTAAAAATACTCACCCAAACATCTTCAAGAAGAGGAGACAAGTGTAGGCCCCACTTGAAAACCTTAACCACTTTAATCTTCACTTGGATCTTTGGTTTAGGCATGGAAATATGTTGTAATATGTTTAGAGAGGTTTCTAGGGGTTCCTAGGACTTTGGGGTTATGTTAAAAATGAAATAAAAATGACCAAAATTGTCATATAGACTTGTAGGAATATATGTGCATGTTGTAGAAGTTGGGGAAATGTTCTAGAGGATTTGGGATATGTTTAGGGGGGTTCTGATGAAGAAATAAGGGGTAAGCCCCCTTTTATAGTGCTCTTGAGATGGTTGGCACCGTCCTAGAATTTTCGGGTATTGTAGCTGCGCGTGTCGCGCACTGTAGCTGCGCGTTTCTGCTCTGCCAACCTAACTTGTAACGTCCATAACTCTCTACTCCGATGTCATATCGACCAGCGGTTTGTTGCGTTGGAAACTAGACTTCATGAACTTCAATTTAGGCTTATTCTTTGCTTCAAAACTCCGCATATACTAAAAGATATACTTCTCTAAATTGAATTTCTACCTAAAATTCTGCCAAATGTTTCCAAACTTCCAACAAACTTATTTTCTTCGATTTGTTTGATCCCAGAACCTTTAGACATTTTCTTAACACTAGTTAAGAGTACTCCTTAACCTTATAAGGGTTCCATGACCTCTCCGAGCTTACATTAGTTTGTAAATGACGTGAAAATTTTTGAGGTGTGACACAAAAAGTGCGTTGACTTAGTGATTCGATCAACGATTACCCAAATAGAGTAATGCCTCCTAGCTGAATGAGGTAGACATGATACAAAGTCCATATTGATCATTTCCCATTTCCAGATAGTAATATCAGTAGTCTGAGCCAAGCCACCAGGTCTCTAGTGTTCGGCTTTCATTGTTGACAATTCGGACACTTAGCTAGAAAATCTGCTACATTCTTCTTCATATCATTCCACCAATAAATCTCCTTAAGATTATGGTACATCTTCGTAGAACCTGGGTGAATAGAATACCTGGAGTTGTGAGCTTCTGACATGATTCGCTCTCTGAGCCCATCTACATTTGGAACACATAATCTACCTTGGTACCTCAAGGTACCATCATCTACCCTTTGTTCAAAAGCCATCATCTTATGCTTGTGAATCCCCTCTCTCAGGTGCAACAAGTAAGGATTACTAAACTGTTTCTCTTTGACTTCAACCACTAAGGAGGAAAGAGCTCTATTCTGAACAACCGCGCCGCTATCCTCGTTGTCCAAAAGTCGAACTCTAAGACTAGCCAAACGGTGAACTTCCTTGGTCATAACTCTCTTATCTGCATCAACGTGGGATAAACTCCCCATGGAACGCCGACTAAGAGCATCGGCTACAACATTTCGCTTACCCCGGATGTTAGAGAATGTCCACATCATAATTGTCACGACCCAATTTAGGGTCGCGCGGGCACCTACCTTCCCCTCCTCGGTAGGCGAACCCTCAATCAATTCACATCAATCAAGTAAAGACAATTTGAATATTTCAAAAGCTAAGTACAATTAACAGCGGAAATCAATTGCTTAATAAACTCCAAGATGGAAAATATTTACAACTGTTAAATAGATAAGGACTCCTTCCAAGTTCCTACGACCTGGTCTAGACTAGTACATGAGCGACTAACGACTTCAGATTGCCACTACATTCTAAGACTCAACCTCCGTCCCGGAATGAAATGGGAGGAGGCCTTCCATATAGGCACCATGTATTTCCACATCTGCTTCGATCAGTCGCCTGAAACAATCTACACCCCAAAGAGGGTGTAGCAAGTGCAATATCAGTACAGTCCACGCATACTGAGTAAGTATCATAGGCCGACAATGGTTAGTAACACATATCAATAAAAAAATTGATAGACAAACATGATAACAACCTAATCAAGTCATACGTCTATCTACCACAATCTCACAACGATCTCGGAACTTGTATATTATTAAATCGATCGTTTCAGTCTAGTAGTCAACTCATCATTAAGACACCTGTTATCCTACATCACTTAGAGACCAAACATATAACTAATCTTACGGATAGTCTATGGGATACCTCAACCAGTTCAATAAATGAATCCAGATTAAAGCACACGTCATTGCCTGAGTAAAGCATCTAATCCTAAATGTATCAAGTCTGAATAAATCAATCTTAATCCAATCATCCCAAGTAAACACCAAGTCATCTCATACAAGCCATAATGCAATGCAATGAAAGGTGTATCAATGCAATGCCATTCCATGCAAATGAGGTGTACACATGTACTCCGAACGGAAATATCGACGTCTCGGTAGCACAACCCAGTGTGGCTCGCGCAGTCTAAGTGTCACCTGTCCCGGATCTTTGCCCAATAGACAGACGGGACCCTGGCTAATTTCCCACAGGGGGAGTCTCACCGGCATCACTCTGGGGACCCGCGGAGTCCATGCACTAACAATGATTCCGGGATATCATCGGAATCGGCCATACAACAACGATGTCAGAATAGATCATCGGACATCGGCCATCTCACAGTCACTCAAGTAAAAGAGTTTGTCAAATATCAGTTTCACACAGTCAACGATTCCGAAATTGAACCTCGGACATCAACCTTCTCACAATCACTCAAGTAAAAGAGTTTATCAAATATCAATTTCATCTAATCAACGATTCCGGAATGGATCTTCGAACATCGGCCTTTTCACATTCACTCAAGTAAAGAGTTTATCAAAATATCAGTTTCGCTCAATCAACGATACCGGATCATCACCGGGTATCGGCCATGCATCATGAATATGAGAGAATGCGTGCCATGCATATTCCAACAACGTATCATATCACAATACCAATATTGAGTATACCAACACTATATCAATATCACAATACCAACGGTGGGTATGCCAACAATGTATCTATATTGCAATACCAACAGTGGGTATGCCAACAATGTATCTATATCACAATACCAACAGTGGGTATGCCAACAATATATCCCAACCACAAATACGACAGTGGGTATGCCAATAATATATTCGAACCAAGACAGATAACGAGAGCTAACCTCTATCAACAACTCATGGCATCGAGCCAACATAATAGAACTGTCAAGCATAACATAACGGGGTGGCTAGTCCCAACACACAACAAGTCAATCAATCCATATACATTTTTACCACTTCCTTAAATAAGCCTATTAGCTTTGAACAAGTAATCTCACGTTACACTCACAATCATTCTTCACAACTCTTTTTAGAACTCAATCACAATCGTTGGTGTATTTTATCCTCCCATTTATCAACTAGGTTCACTGTTTATGGCATAACACAATAATCAAATATTACGGGAATTCTCATCATTAGACACAACAATAGGTTTCACCCGCTACTTCCAAGTCACATATATCTACCGATATTAAAGAAAAACCACATCAAACAACCTAAGGAATCTACAGATCACAAACCCGAACACACAAATCACACAACAATACTATCCTAAGATTCCATACCAAATATCCTATTCCTATACATGCATCCTCCGTTACTTCTAACACACAAATATATGAAACTAACCGGAGTCTACCGAAAGAGAAGCCATAACCTACCTGGCAGCTGAACAGGTGCCACAAACCCACACATTGCCTTGTCTTCTGAAGCGTCTTCAAATAATAAAACTCTATCACATATGAATTCTATGTAAGAAACCATGAATAATGATGCCCATATTGGCTAATTTCTATTCGGGTCAAATTCCAACCGTTAATTTAGGAAAAAGGGGCCCCAAGGGCAAAACGAGAATTTTATGACCAAAATCCCAAACTCAATACTAAAAGGTCAAAACCCATTACTTTAATCATAGGAATACTCAATTAATTCTCAAAATCATCATTTATATGAAAACCCCCAAATTTGAGTCTAAGAACCCTAACTTTGATTCAAGAATTTCAACTCTAGAATGGAAGATTATTGTTTAACAAGCCTAGATATATCATTATCTAGCATAAATAGCAACATTAACATCATTTATTCACAATCTAGGAAGCCAATTCATTTTGAGAACCTTTTCAAGAAAACCCCCCCATAAATCCTCTTTGATTCTATGAGGTCTATGGTTATATTAATGATTAGAAGGTGAAACTAAGAAAGTATGAGGTTAAGAACTTTACCTTAGGAAGAAAATGGCTCTCTAGACCTTCAAGTCGCCTCTAAGAGTGCTTACACGAGTTTTAGAAGTTATGGGAAATGTC
Source organism: Lycium barbarum (assembly GCF_019175385.1). Taxonomy (NCBI): domain Eukaryota; kingdom Viridiplantae; phylum Streptophyta; class Magnoliopsida; order Solanales; family Solanaceae; genus Lycium; species Lycium barbarum. The sequence continues at coordinate 86,063,660 of NC_083338.1, read as the reverse complement.
TAAGGGTTTACGAAATAAAAAGGGTATTCTGGTACAGTTAAGCCGCTACAGCGGCCACTGCGCCGCCCCAGCGGTGTTCAGACCGCTATGGCAGTCTAGCTAGAATTCAACTTCCCGCTGTAGCGGCAACCACACCGCTACAATGGTACCGCTACAGCGGGCACCAGACACCAGAAATTTTTCCCAAGTTTCACCATTTGATCAGATTTTTTGACTAGTCCCCGAGGCCAACTGCTCACATACCATGAAAACACGCTATAAACGCGCTCGTGGCCTCGAAATTCCCAACGGAGATCTCGTTGACCGAATCAACTTTGGGTCAACTCGTTTTCACTTTAAGCCTATATTTCACAAAATTTGCCCAAATCCCGGTCTAGACACCTCAGAAAGCGTGCCAGTGGTTCCCTCAGGTCAAAGATGAGGTAATCACTGTTTAGGAAAGGGCGAAAATACCGAAAAGGCTATAACGACCAAATTGGTCGTTATAATAATCCTTATGCAATTTGAGTAATCTCCTCGGCCTAAGATTCAGCGCTCTTTGCTTGAAGATATACGACAGGATTTTATGATCTGTGAATATCAACATGAACTCCATATAAATAATGACACCATCTCTTAAGTGCAAAAACCACATCTGTCAACTCTAGGTCATGAGCCGAATAATTATTTTCATGAGTCTTAATCTGTCTAGACACATAAGCAACAACCCTACCATGCTGCATTAAGACACATCCGAGACCAACTCCCGAAGCATCACAATAAACCACAAACCCTTCGGTTCCTTCTAGTAGTGTCAAAACTGGAGTAGAAGTTGGTCTCGTCTTCCACTCTTCAAAGCTTCGCCACAAGCATCTGACCATTGAAATTTAACCTTTTTCTGAGTCAACTTAGTCAGCGGAGAAGAAATAGAGAAAAATCCTTCTACGAAACGTCTATAATAGCCTGCCAGACCCAAGAAACTTCTTATATCGAAAACTGAGGTGGGTCTGGGCCAATTCTTTACGGGATCAATCTTCTGAGAATCAACTTTACCACCTTCACCTGAGATAACATGGCCTATGAATGCCACTGACTTAAGCGAAAACTCACACTTTGAGAATTTTGCAAAAAGTTCGCGATCATTAAGAGTCTGCAACACTATTCTGAGATGTTCTGCATGATCAGCCTCACTACGGGAATACACCAAAATATCATCAATGAAGACAATGATGAATAAATTGAGATAATGCTTGACGACCCTGTTCATAAGATCCATGAAAGCAGTTGGTGCATTTGTCAATCCAAATGACATATCAAGAAATTCAAAATGGCCATAACAGGTTCTGAAAGCGGTCTTTGGAATATCAACTTCCTTAACCTTTAACTGATGGTATCCTGATCTGAGGTTAATCTTGGAATAACATTGGGCACCCTGAAGTTGGTCAAATAAGTCATCTATTCTGGAAGAGGGTACCTATTCTTAATGGTGACTTTGTTCAACTGGTAGTAGTCAATACACATGCGTAAGGAACCATCGTTCTTTCGGACAAACAAAACTGACGGACCCCAGGTGAAACACCGGGCCTAATGAACCCCTTATCAACAAGATCTTTCAACTGGGCTTTTAACTCTGTTGGAGCCATTCTGCACGGCGGAATAGATATTGACTTAGTGAAGGGAAGTAGATCAATTCCAAAGTCAATCTCCCTGTCAGGAGGGACTCCTGGAAGATCTTCGGGAAAGACCTCTGGAAAGTCATTGACAACTGGGACGGACTGGAGAGTTGGAGTCTGGGCATCTGAATCCTTGACTCAAACTAAGTGGTAGATATAACCCTTGGAAATCAATTTTCTAGCTTTTAAATAGGAAATAAACCTAGCCCTGGTACTACTGAATTGCCCTTCCACTCTATAACTGGCTTATTAGGAAACTCGAATTTCACTATTTTGGTTCTACAACATACTGTGGCATAACATGAACCCAACCAATCCATACCCATGATTACATCAAAGTCTACCATCTCTAACTTTGCTAAGTCAGCTATGGTTCTGCGGTGATAGACAAAAATTTGGCAACCCCTATAAATACGTCTAGCTATGACTGATTCACCCACTAGGGTGGACACCTCAAAGGATTCATGCAATTTCTCTAGTTCAATCCCAGATTTCTTAGCAATAAATGGCATTACATAAGATAAAGTGGATCCTGGGTCAATAAGGGCATAAACATCGAAGTGAAAACTGTTAATGTACCTGTGATCACATCTGCATGAGTTTTTATATCATGACGACCCGTCAGCGCATGCAAGCGGTTTCATCCTGCATCTGCGTTTCCAGACTTAGCTGCATTGTGCCCCTGCTGGCCCTGATTGTTATGAGGAGCTGCTGAATTTATGGACTGCGCCATGCTACCTCCACTACCTTGCCAAACTGATAGGCAGTCCTTCTTAAAATGGCCCTTCTGACCACATCTAAAGCATGCGTCAATACCCACACGACACTTACCTGAGTGTCTCTTATTACATTTGCCGAATATCGGATTGGTATAAGTTGACTGACCCACACTAGCCTAAGAGTAAGAACTTAATGGCTTGAAATTAAGCTTCTTATCATTTCAGAACTTCAGGACTGGGGCAGTTGTTTTGGAAGGAGCAGGTCCTATTCACCTATTCTTAAAGAACTTTTTATATCTGTTTCCGCTGAATTGACCTGTAGATTTGCCCTTTTGTTGAATTCTCTATCTTTCTCTTTCTGTAGGGCTTCCTTCTCCTTTAGCCTTGTCTCATTCCCCTATACGAAAGCAACCATCATGGAGATAGTCATCTCCCTATTTTGTGAAGTAATATTGGCCCCTTCGTACAAGTGGGGATCAAGACATTAAATGAACCTCCTCACTTTTCCCTCATATCCGGTATCATAAGTGGAGCATTCTTAGCCAGACTAACAAACTACAAATAATAGTCCTGAATAGACCTGCCATTCTGCTTAACCTTCAGGAATTTTTCAGCGTTAGCTTCTCTGAATTCTATTGGCATGAAGTGGTCCAGGAATGCACTTACAAATTCATCCCATGAAGCATCAGTCACATCCTCCCCTCGAGACAACTCCCAAGATTCATACCAAGTGTTAGCAATGCCCTGCAGCTGATGAGATCCCAAAGTAGCTCCTTCGGTTTCCGTAACTGTCACAATCCTGAAGATTTTTTGAAGAGCATCAATGTATTCCTGAGGGTCCTCGTCTTTCTTTGTCCCTGTGAAAACTGGGGGATTCATCCAGAAAGTCCTTAGTCTTAGAAGACTTTCCATTATTCCCTAAACTTGACCCGGATTCTTGACGCTGGGCCTGAGTACTAACTGAGTGAGCATGTTAATAGCACTTTTATCATCAGCATCATTAGTTCTGGGTGGAGGAACTGGAGTCTTTATTGGAGTGGTAGTCATGGGTGGAGTACTCTCTGGCAGAGGTGCCTGATCCCAAGTGGCTCGGATAGCCTCTGTCCTTGCAGCATTAGCAACTGGTCTTTGGCTGTTAGAAGTCTTCCTCTTTTCAGGCATGATTCTAAAAATACGTACACGCACGAATTAGAAAGGCATCCTGAGAGTACTGCTTTAACTGCACGATCTAGATTATGAAAAAAGTGAGACAATACTGAACGTCTTGGTGGTCAGTTGTTTATATGTGTGGGGCCCTTTTACATATAAAAGTGACCCCACTAGACACGGTTTAATAGACTCCCTAAGACACTTGAACCTAGCGCTCTGATACCAAGCTTTTTCAGGCCCCGAATCATGGCCTGGGCGAAACACGGCACTCGGTGCCTTACTGCATGTTACCGAGCGAACCACATGGCTTGCTGAAACATCACGAGGCATACATGAGCAGAATATAACATGAAACATGATGGGCTTTAACAAAACACATGAATTCAAAATAATTTATAAAATACTCGTTTAAAACATGAATGCGGAATACCACGAATTATGCAAAAGATGGCTAAACAGCGCTAAATATCTGACATGACATAACTGACTGGTCTGGTATATGAAACCTATATCATGAGTCTGAATTGAAAATCATAATTGCTGGGACAAGGCCCACAACATACCTTTAAATGCATATCTTATCACAAAAATAAATAACTACTAAATGTCTAAGCCCCGGAATGGATGGGGCTCATCAGCAAGCTGATAAGTGCGAAGTCCTGTAAATAAGTACCTGCATCGTCAAATGCAGGCCCTCGGGCAATAAAAGGGGACGTCAGCACATTGAATGTACTGCTATTTAAGCAACTGAATGAAATAATATAGGACATGAAATATCACGATAAAAGGTGAAACTGAAAACCTAGACATGAGCATGAATGCATATATATATATATATATATAACATGAGTAAAATATATTAAGTAGGGAGAGCATTGCATAAACCGACAACATTATATTACCACGTGGGTACATGGAGTCTGGTGCCTCGTCGGACTAGCAGGGCTCCCACACCTTACCAAGGGTATGAGATGAAAATGTGACATGAAAGGATCCAATCAATATAACATAAAGGAATCGTCCTAACTAGGCGGAGCGATCCTTATCCTATGGTGGCTAACATAGTTTCAGGTTGTTTGAAGCCTTCTCGGTAGTTAATGCAACTCCCAAAAACATGAACATGGAAAACAAGTGGCACTTGCTGCTCATGGTTTTTCATGAATCATAACTTGCAAGTATATGGATATCATTCGTATTATTCATGCATGAACTTATAAAACATAAATAGCTTTTCTTGAAAATATCATAATAGTTCATAAACTTCCATGTAAGAACCCATGGAGTGCAAGGTATGGGTTTTCATCGATTGCAGATAGATTCTCAATAATCATAATGATTTATCAAGAACAAAATGAAGAATTTATAACAATTTAATACATAATATAACATGTGGCATGGACCTAGGGTTATGATAAATAAGGTTCAAAACCCTAGTTTTCGTAAAGCTTCATACTTTATGTAAGAAGAAGCATGGGGAAGAACAATGATGTTCCCACACGTAGATAGCAATCCTACATACTTGTAAACACTCCAATCCAATGAACTAAACTGCTTCTCTGACGAAGAACACCAAAACTCTAGCTTTGAATCGCTTGAGATGGTTTTACCTTGGAAATCCTATGTTTTGGTTGAAAAATCATGTTACAATTCATGAATTAATGTTATAATTACTAAGGAATCGTTAGAGCAATCTTACCTTGATGTGCGAGGATGAGGAGAGGAGGAAAACGACTGCTTAGGGCTTTAGAACGAAGTTGGAATGCTTGATAAATGAAATTTTGAGTTAAGTGTTGAATTTATAGCATGGAGAATTTGGACCCCCAAGCTCCCCGAGAGCTGTCTGTGACTTGCCCCTGCCTCGCTTTGGGGCGACCTCAGTGAGATTCCTTTTCCATTTTAGACTTAGATGATTTCTTGAATTTATTGCACCTTTGAATCCCTACCTCGCTGAGCACGGCCCAAGGCGAGCCCTTTCTTCGCTTTGGGGCGAGCTCGGTGAACTCCCTGTCACTTTTACGTTGAGTTGATAGCCTTCATTAAAATGGGTATAACTCCTAGCATAGAGCTCCATTTGTGCTCCACAATATACCGTTGGAAAGATATTTCGAAGGGATACAACTTTAATGTTTTATGTTTTCTCAAATTATCAACGGATTTTGCAGAAAAGTTGCTGGAAGACAGATATATCGAAAACTTAGTTGATTCTACCGAATCTTAAGAACCTCTCCATTAGCCATTTTGAGAAAATCATATCTCCATGGCCCAAACTCCAATTGGCCTGGTCCTTCTATGCCAGCAAAGGTATTTCTGCGTACTATAACTTTCATTAAGGAACCTTTTATAAATTCTCAATGAATCAAGGGGTTATGGGTGCCCGAAGTAGGCTTGTGAACCACTTTCGTAATACATACAAAATTTCAATTTTTTCGCTAAAACTCTAACGATACGAGTCCAACCTTAGTTCTAAGATACGGGGTGTAACAATTATATTTGTTAGACTTTTGCTTTTTTACTCTTCCGTTATTTTTCAATTATTGTGAATGTTGAGTTACGGGTTCGCCTACCGAGGTGGGAAAGGTAGGTGTGCCACGACCTAACCGAAGGGCCATGATGGGAACCCAGAGCTAATCTACCGAGAATATTTTATCATACTCTCATAATCATATCTAGGTGAGCCACATGGCTAACTCCTAATCACCACAAAACCCAAAAGACACATGTTCCATCGAACATAGGCACATCTATACAAACATCATTAACTTTGCCCATATATACAAGCCAACGAGGCTACCAAAGATGATATACAAAATATAAACGGATAAGGTTATGGGATATCCATCCATGTACATCTGTCTAGGAGCCTCTACATGGAGTATGTAATATCCTAAAGACGGGATAGGACCCCACTATGCCTAAATATGTGCATAAAAGAATAGTACCAACTAAACTGCAGCTCTGGATCAAATGGAGCACTTCTATGTAATCATTGATGAAGTTGCCCAGGGGTCTGGTCTGTCTCCCTATCTACCTGCGGGCATGAACGCAGCGTCCAAAAAAAATACGTCAATACGAATAATGTACTGAGTATGTAAGGCGTGAATAGCAACATGATGAAAGCATGAAGATAACATAAGAATAAGGGAACAATTTATACCTCGTAATACCTCTTAAGATGACTATCTTACATACTTAACCTTTATATATATATATATATATATATATATATATATATATATATATATAATGATACCATACCCGACCATGTAGGTTCGGTGTCATCCATACCCGGCCATAACAAGGCTCGGTGTTGTTCATACCCAACTGCACTGGTGTGCGCCCAATAGATATCATACCCGACCATATAAGCTCGGTGCCACAAAATAGCTATATATATGTATGACATACATGAGTATCCAAAGGAAATATTACAACTTTATCGGGGTGACATAATGTTGGTACACCACCAATCTCTGTTATGGATTCACCATCATCATCATCATCATCATCTTCATCATTATCATCATCACTATGAAGAGCTTTTATCAATAATGTCTTATGAATCTTGAAAGTCATGAGCTTCTAGCATTTTCTAAGAATAGGACATTCCAGATATCTTAGATGGATTCACAACAAGGAAATCATGCCTTTGGAAAGAAAGGGTTAGCCGTAGCATTCCTTTATATCTCCTTAGTTACTTAATGTTCTCCTCCCAAGCCCACAAATCTACATTCAAGAGGATTCATACCAAGGTTAAGTCCTAAAAACACTCGTAAGTTCAAACTAGAGTAATTTGTGAGCTAGCGAAAATTGGGCCGCATTTCCCCTATTTCATCTACTTCTACAAAATTCCAAAACAACTCCCAATCAACAATAACATCATCAACAATACCATAATTAAGAGACTTCATTCAAGTTATGCTCCATTCAACGCTCAAAACTCCTTTTCATAATCAACCCACAACAACAATTTCAACACAACTCCACATACACTTGTATACAACACTTCCTCATCATCATTATTACCACTCATAACAAAATTATACTCATAATATGCCAAAATTTATAACTCAAGTTAATTTATAGCTCAAAATATCCTCAAATTCATATTTTAACTCTCTTTTCATTTTCCGCCTCCAGCCAAATTGTATAACAATCAAACAACCTTAACAACATGCAATAGATGTGAAAACGTACCTTAATCACACAAGAAAAAACTTTGGATTAAATTATTCCCCTAGAGTGAAACCTCCAACTTCAATACCAAATGAATTCTTGAACTCTACAAACCCTAGTAAGCTTTCTAGCACTTGAATCTCTTGATCCTCTTGGGTTTGACCTTGATTAGCATATGAACTTGAGGAGAGGGTTTTGGATGAATTTTTAGGTGGAAATGGTGAAAAATGAACCTTGGGTAAAATTTATAGCATCAAAAAGTCAGCCACCGACTTACTTTTGTGCGGTCACTTTGATGGATCGCAGAAAATTTGACGCTCCGTCAAATGGACCACCCGAAATGTGCTTATTGGAACTACTTTAAGGTGGGAAAAATTTCATTTGATGGGCCGCAGAAAGTTTTGCGGTCTGTCAAACTGAATCGTCAAATTTCTTTGCCCGAGCAGCCTGTCTTAAAACACCCATAACTTTCTACTCCGATGTCACATTGATGAACGTTTATTGTGTTGGAAACTAGACTCAATGAAATTCAATTTGAAAAAAAAAACACACACCAAAACTACTCATATTCTAGGAGACATATCTCTCTCATGTTGGACAAAAAATCTTATCCAAAATTCTGTCAAGTTTTTCCAAAGTTCGGACAAACTTAATTTTCATAATTCGCTTGTTCTCAGTTCCTTCCATAACTTATTACATGAACTTAAACCCTCATAACCATAAAATAGGAATATATAATCTCATATATCTTAGAAGATAACTCCAGTGTCCACAATTAGGACAACTAACACCTAACGAATCTCATCATACAAAGCTATGAGGTGTAGCAACGTGCCCGCACGACTTAGTGAAATTGGGTCGTGACAAGTTGGTATTTGAGCCCTAAGTTACCAGGTCTATAATACAAGAGCTTGTCTAGTAAAGTCTCGTGGATCGGTACGATGAGCTCCATACTTATCTGCGAGATGCTATAGGACATTTAGGAAACTTTACCTTCTTTCATTCTCTCGTGCGACTTTATTCAAATTGGTATCTAGTCGATTCCAACTGGTATCTGAACTCTCTTATCTTAATCACCCACAGAGGGTTGAAACTCGTCCTCAAATTCTTATGCGAATAGTCGATCTATGATGTATTGTGGAATGGTACGAGATGTGTTATACTGATTCGGACACCTTATCTAGTTCAGTCTCTAGTTATGGAAAAAGGATTGGATTGTGTGGAGTCACAATTAGACTCGTTTATTGCGAGAGTTTGTGAGGAATGGTAAAGATAGTTCAGAGGTTTATAGGGTCTCCATGTTTCAGCATTGGGTTGCTCGAAAGTTACAAGCGCATTGATGGATTAATAATAGTGGGTTGCTCGATGATATGATCAGTTTGACTTCATTTTCGTCAAGGATTTATGATGGGGTACGTGACACTGGTGAACCAATGGCGGGTCGATGATTCAGCAACAGTAAAGTATTAGACTTCGGTATGTGAGGACAAAATGTAGGTTCGGTGATGACCATCGAATATTGGAAAATGTATTGTGATTGCGTGTAATAAAGAAAATAAGTGGACAATAAGGACATGAAGGGAGCTTTTGTGGAAAGTGTGTAGAGAACTAAGACTTCTTAGAATATCTTGGATATGAATACTTTTTATGATATTGAGAAAGGAAAAATTGGTAACTAACATGGTTGTCAGGATGAGGTTGATGCGAGGGCGAATTTCGCGTTTGGTTATAAATGGTAAAGGGGGTTCGACATTACAGAACGATACCGATGGAGGTGGTTATCTGGGTTATGGTTATTATGGAGTATTGAATGTTGTGGGAATAATTAGGCATGGGTTGGTAACGGTCGTACTTACAGGTTGATGTGATATCTCGGGGATATGGTACTAAAAGTCATTCTTGATATAAGCTCGTTGATGTTAAAGGACTACTCTGTTAGTAAGTGAATGCTATGGTCACATTATTTGGTCGGTAAATTTGACTGGGTTGTAGGCTTTTGAGGAGCTAGTAATCGATTGATAGAAATGACTTCAATTATGAGCGTATGCAATGAGTTAATGACTTGGGAAGTTACTGGTTGCTACACTTTGATTTGAGGAGAAGTATTGATATTAGTTTAGAGGATCGAGTGGATTTGAGTGTTTAATGGTCGATAGTGATAGAGTGCTTTGAAATGAAATACAGGAATACAGGAACTAAAGGATTAAAATAAGGCATCTTGCTATTGGGTTTAGGAGATTAAGGTTCCTAAGACTTGAGGTGAGGTAACATGGGTACGTGAATCGTGTTTGGATTGCGGGGGCATTATATCATGACGTTTAGTAAAAAGGGTGACCGATGAGGTTGATTGGTGCTTCGAGGTTAAAAGCAGAAAGAAAATCGTGGAAACAAGAATTAGTGATGTAAGAGCTTGGTTGCATCTGTATAGTGTAGAGTGAGCTTGAGAATTTATGGATGAGTTGGTATGTTCGGTTATGTCATAGACTACCAGAGGTCAGTGATGGACTGAGGTTGGGAACCTTGTATTTATTGTGTAAAATTGACTAGATTCTGCTACTAATGGTGTTATTACTTGGCTTATGTGATTGAATAAAAAGGGATTGGCGCGTGAGTGGTTAGAGGTGTTTATATTCGATAATTGAGGTAAGTGGTCATTCTTTGATGACTAGTAACGTTAACGATTTGAGTAAGGGATTAGAAAACCTGGGTACTTGAAATGGCAGATCGATGATAGGTTAACATAGTTAAGTTCGGGATAACATTTCAAAAATTGAGTAAGGCAATTCGGGCAAGGACGCTTCAGTGAGATACATAAAGATATTAGTAAGACTATTATGTGATACACGGGATTTAGACAGTGTTCAGTTTAGAGTGGTAAGCGTTAAGGAAACTATAATGGAAAGGGTTTCTGGCCTGCGATTATCTTCATGTGTGATTCAGTTAATGTACAAGACTTATGGTTATGTGATAGACTACTGAGTGGGTTCGAGTAATGGTCAGACGATGGCAATATAAGGAACTGATAGAAATTGAGGAATTGAAGAGTCAAGAAAAGGTATAGTTGATCGAGAGTCGGAAAGAATGAGGTACATCTTGGGATTACTTGAGTCTATTAAGATTATGGCATCATTGTCTTGCATATTCAGATGAGGTGTGATTGTTGTGTGAGCTAAGGAAGGAAGTCTATAGAAATGGACTATGTGATATGAGGAAAATTCCATGAGATTCGTGATTGGCAGCTAATGATAAGCATAAATCAGTGAACCGACATGTTGAGATTTATAAGAAGTGGCTTGATGGTACACCGTTGGAAAAGTTCATAACTTTCTACAATGAATGAGTTAGCGTTCTTTAAGAGAAAGGATTGTGGAATTCCTATCATGTGAGCATAGAGTTATATTTTCGGGGTGGGATCCTACTCGTGGTAATTCAGTATGGTTGCAAGTCATATTGACCGGGCAGTTTGGGTAAGCGCTTTTGGATATTAAGGACTTGGGAGTAATTGCGTGAGATTTAGAGCGGCAGTTGTAAGATTGGATACTTTTGAACAAATTATGGCATATCGAGGTGATAAAATGAGAGGTTCGATGGTTAAATAATCATTATATGAGGCTTCAGGTTTTGCGTCGAAATGTTCGGGGTTGTATCAGATTTGCGCGTCGAGTAAAGGTTGAGAAGCACGTAGATTGGAATCGTAAGGTATTGCTCTTCGATACTAAGTTGATGACTTGGATAGGACTCAACTTGTGGAGTCGAGGGTGACATACAAGATTTGTTATGCGTGGCATGACTGTGATTGGTTTCGAAATTCAGAGGCAGTTCTAATGACTATTGGTGATATTCGAGAGTTGTGCATTCATTCAGGGTCAACATTGTTCGAGTTAAGCTTAGAGGTCTATGATTATGTTTCCAGTAAGATATTAAGGATTCAAAGCATTTTGGCTCGGATTTGAGGTATGATAGATTTACCGAGTTTGGTCAGGGTTTTCTAGTGGATTTGATGATATTTTCTGAGATCAGTTACTTGGGTAGAATTATTACACCTTGTAGTTTTATGCATTGAGATTTGTAGTACGTTGGTGTCTTAATTTTGGACACCGGAACTTGTTTCAAGGATATATGAGGTTGGACATGCTGAACTTGTGGCTATAAGGGTTTAAATTCATGTATGGTAAGTTACAAAAAGATTGGAGAATAATTGAATTGAAGCGGGAGGTTCGTCATAAGTTGTTTTTGGAAAATATGGTACATGGGTCGTATATGTTACACCTTGGAAAATTCCCCGTTAACGTATTATGAATAGGCTAGCGAGGAACACGAGGTATACGGTGATTTGGATAAGTAAGAAATAACATTTGATGATCTTAATCGAGATTCAATGACATTTGACTAAAAGGAAGGAGTTTGGCAAAGAAAGTAAAGGATATGTTATGTGTCGGGTAGGAATTATGGACGACGAGTTAACGATGGCATAATGATGTCTTAGAGACGAGTACTGACGTCCCTTAGATTGGTATTGAGGTGTTAAACAAGTGTCATGAAGGTTCTATAAGAATCGGAGATCAAACGAGTCGATTAGAACAAGTCCCGGATAGCTGGATATTATACGGCCAGACATACTGGCTGTATAAAATACACGGACCGTATGTCTAGCCGTAGGTTCAGCCCAGAATGGCATACTTCACTGGACCAAACATACGGTCAGTGAAAAATATACGGACCGTATGTTGGTCCGTATAAGTTGGTCGGGACAGCTTTCATGATTTAATATAATGGACCCTTTCTCATTTCATTTCACTTCTCTACACTTCAAGAAAACTCTCTAATATTCATCCATAAGAAAATCAAAGGAAATCCATGATCAACCACATCAAACCATGAAATCAAGTGTGTGAAACCTAGCAAATGTTCATCTACCTCAAGAAAACTCAAGGAAAGTGAAGTAGGGTTTTAGTGCAAGAACAGAAGTTCCACTCAAGGGTTGTTCATCCATCGTCTAAGGTAAGTTTCATGAACATACCATGTTGTTTAAGGTATTGGAAGGCTAAGACACTTGAATTGTAGAAAGACATAGAAAATGGGTCATAAATGAGTGAATAGTGTCATTGTTGAATAGTGGTTGGGGTGAATCATGAATGTTGGTATGTTGTGATTTTAAATATGTTATGAATGACATTTAGACCATGAAATAAGTAATATATATGAGAAAACGCGATAACGAGCTATAACTATCATTGTGGAGAAATTGAAGGGAAATGGTGAATTGTGGTAAATGTAGATAAATGATGAATGTTGTTGGCGATATTGTGAATGTTGTTATGAACGTTTGGGAGTTGATATGGAATATGGACAAAGTAGTAGAAACAAAGGAAATGCTTCCCAATTTTCCCTAGAAATAGTAACACATTCTTATAGTCGATTAACTAATGTTAACGCGAACTCTCTTGAAGGTAAAAACGTGCATACTGGAGAGGAAAGTTCAAGCGATAGAGTAGCTAGACGAAAAGGTATGTAAGACCAATCCTTTCTTTCTAAGGCATGAATATTTCAAATTTTCCATGATCTTCCTATACGATGGAGACTACGAGTCCGCAAACATACAAAACTACATACATACATGATTAAGAAAGGAAATATGGTACGAGCAAGATAATGATGATGATGAGATAAAGTATAGAGATTCTATAGTTCATGATATGATGATCCTACAACGTTAACGATGCCATTATTGCTAACACTCACCTTATATACTATTTCCTTCAAGGTGAGGCAGAATACTCATAAATGTTCATAATATAATCGGGGGTTCACGACCTTATGTCACCCCGACTTAGCCATAGTTTCCTTCAAAGTCTAATGTATTCTCTTAATGTTAAATGTGTAATGATGCTAAGTCGTGAAATGTCTATGAGATGATCAGTAATGTAAGATTATGTTATGCCTACGAGATGTGTAAAAATGATGAATGTATGATTGATTATATGATGATATGATTCCACCGCGCCAAAATGGCCGGGCATGTCACCGCTAATACGGGTTGCTATGTTTACACCGAGCCTAGAGGGTCGGGCATGATCACCACTAGTGGGCGGCATATGATGGTTACCCGGACGAGGGTTAACGATGAGGATTATGATGTGATGATGTATGTGATGGGTTGACGTATGTATCATGATTATATAAATATACGAGATGTGTACGAAATGTATTCACTTATGAAACTCATGCAGGTTATATCTTTTCTCTTATGGCTCATGATCCTTCCATTATATTTATTTCATTCTTGTCTTACATACTCAGTACAATGTTTGTACTGATGTCTGTTTTCTTTGGACGCTGTGTTCATGCCCACAGTTAGACAGGGAGGTGAGCTCGATCCAGACTCGTAGGAGCTGTTAGCTGATTGAGAGCACTCCATTGTTCCGGAGGTGCTTATGATTATTCTTTTGTGTACATGCATATTTTGGGCACAACGGGGTCTTGTCCCGTCCATATGTCTAGTACCCCAGTAGAGGCTCGTAGATACGCTGTGTGGGTTACATGGTCTAATGAGGATGCTATTATGTGTATATATATTATTTTGACGACCAAAAGACATATGTATGTAAAAGTAATTATGTTTTCAAATGAAACATGATTTTTTTATGATTTGAATATAAATTTTATAAAAGAGTATTAAATGGGTACGATGAGTAAGAGAACGAGCGGTGCTCGGTGGTTAGCCCCGGGTACCCGTCGCGGCCCCTAGTTGGGTTGTGACAAAAGTGGTATCAGAGCAGTTCAGTCCTAGGAAGTGTCTACGAGCTGTGTCTAGTAGAGTCTTGTTTATGGTGTGTTGCGCGCCACATCAATAAACAGGAAGCTACAGGGCATTTAGGAAAAATGACCATCTTTCTTCTTATGAGATCGTGAGATAGAGCCGTGTATAAGATTTTATCCTCCCTAATAGTGTGTTGTGATTTCAGAAATACCGCCAAAGGGAAAAGCTACAGCCGCCCAGAAGGGCAAGACTACGACAAAAAGGAGGGTAGAAAGAGAGCCGCCAATGAATGTAGATGAGGGCGAGTCACATAATGAGGCCCTATCTAATACTTCCTCCACCCCGCCTAATGTGGAAGAACAAGGAGGAGCTTCATCTCCAATTCCTCCGCCGGTTGCTTCGGGTCAACAAGTGACCGAGGCTATTCACTTATTGACACAGTTGGTTGCCGCCCAGGCACAGTGGCAGAATGTGGGTCCAAGTGATCGGGTAACTAGAACCAGAGCCCGTGAATTTATGAGTTTGAATCCTCCAGAGTTTTTCGGGTCAAAGCCGGATGAAGACTCGCAAGGTTTCATTGATGAGATGTTGAGGACATTGAGGATTGTCTATGCCTCCGAAACTGAATCTGTGGAGTTGGCATCTTATAGACTCTGAGATGTGGCTGTATTATGGTATAATAATAGGATAGCATCAAGAAAAGAAAGTGTGCCTCCTCCCGTTTGGCAAGAATTCGTAGATGCTTTTATCCGTCACTATTTGCCACCCGAGGTCCGCCGAGCTAGAGCGGATAGATTTCTAAAGTTGAAGAAAGAAAATATGAGTGCCAGGGAATATAGCCTTCAATTCCATTCATTGGCTTGATATGCCCCGACTATGGTGGCCGACATGGGAGATAAAGTGCATCACTTGGTGAGTGGCTTAGGGCCACATTTATTTAAAGATTGTTTAACGGCTTCGTTGCAAGACGGGATAGATATTTCCCGAATACAAGCCCATGCCCAAAACTTAGAGGGACGACAGCAGCCACAAAATGGTGATCGTGACTTTGATAGAAAGCAAAGCAAGAGGGCCAGATCTATGGGGGCAGGTAGCGACTATAGAGGGGGATCGAGGCAGACTTATACTCGTCATTCGGGCAAGTCGGTGACTAGTGCGCCTTCACGATTTGCAGATAGGAGGTTTGATCGTTCTTTTCCTTCAGGACAGGGTCAGAGCTCGAGAGCTTCGGGTTCTCAGTTTGGGGGTGATTATAGTCAGAGGAGACCACCAGTCCCACGATGTAGCCGGTGCAGCAAATTACACTCGGGGCCATGTCGCCAGGATACAGATGCTTGTTATGTTTGTGGACAGAATGGACATTTGATGCGAGATTGTCCCTCGCGGTATAGTAGAGGTGGGGTTCAGCCCACAGGTTCAGCAGCTGGATCTTCCTGAGTGCGCCCGGTAGGGCAGACTCCCCAGATGTCAGCAGGTCGAGGTAGAGGCAGAGGGGGAGCATTTACTTCAGGTGCCACTCAGCCCCGTGTGTATGCTTTAGCTGGACGACAGGATCTTGAGTCCTTCCCGGATGTGTTTACAGGTACATTGTCCATATTTTACCATGATGTGTACGCATTGATAGATCAGGGTTCTACTTTCTCTTATATTACTCCATATGTTGCTGGTCGTATTGGGGTGAAACCCGAGCCAATCCAACCTTTTGAGGTATCTACTCCGGTTGGTGATCCCGTGATAGCTAGACAAGTGTATAAAAATTGTGTAATTGTGATATGTGATCGCCAGACCAAAGCTGATTTAATTGAGCTGGAAATGATAGATTTTGATGTGAATATGGGTATGGATTGGTTGGCATCATGTTATGCTAATGTCGATTGCCGAATGAAAGTAGTTCGATTTCAATTTCCGGGAGAGCCCGTGCTTGAATGGAAGGGTAAAACAGCGTCTCCAAAAGGTAGGTTTATTTCCTACCTTAAGGCAAGAAAGATGATAGCCAAGGGCTGTATTTATCACTTAGTCCGAGTTCATGATACAGAAGCAAAGTCGCCAACTTTCCAATCCGTTCCGGTGTGAATGAATTTCCGGATGTATTTTCTGATGAGCTTCCAGGTCTTCCTCCAGAAAGAGAGATTGATTTCACTATTGATGTGTTGCCGGACACCAAGCCTAATTCTATTCCTCCTTATCGAATGGCTTCGGCAGAATTAAAAGAGCTAAAGGCACAGTTGAAAGATTTGCTTGAAAAAGGGTTTATTAGACCCAGTTCATCACCGTGGGGAGAACCAGTCTTGTTCGTCAGAAAGAAGGATGGTTCCCTCCGAATGTGCATCGATTATAGGCAACTGAACAAGGTGACAATAAAGAACAGATATCCTCTTCCAAGGATTGATGATTTATTTGATCAACTACAGGGTGCCAAATGGTTCTCTGAAATAGACTTGAGGTCGGGTTATCATCAAGTGAGAGTTAGAGAAGAAGATATTCCCAAAACAGCTTTCAGAAAGAGATATGGCCATTATGAATTCCGGGTGATGTCGTTTGGGTTGACCAACGCTCCGGTCGTGTTTATGAATTTGATAAATAATGTATTCAGGCCACTCTTGGACTTATTCGTGATAGTATTCATCGATGATATTCTGGTGTACTCTCGCACAGAATCAAAACATGCAGATCACTTACGTATTGTTCTTGGAATTCTTCGAGCCCGAGAATTATATGCAAAACTCTCAAAGTGCGAGTTTTGGCTAAATTTTGTAACATTTCTAGGCCATGTTATTTCAGATAATGGTATTCGAGTCGACACTCAGAAAATTGAAGCTGTGAAGACTTAGCCAAGGCCTACGACACCTACAGAAGTCCGTTATTTCTTGGGATTAGCAGGTTACTATAGAAGATTCGTAGAAGGGTTTTCGTCTATTTCATCCCCATTGACGAAATTAACCCAGAAGTCAGCTAAATTTCAGTGGAATGATGTTTGCGAATGCAGCTTCCAAGAGTTGAAAGATAGATTAACCTCCGCTCTAGTCTTAACACTTCCAAAAGGGCCCGATGGTTATGTTGTGTACTGTGATGCTTCCGGCGTTGGGTTGGGATACGTGTTAATGCAGCACGATAAAGTTATTACATACGCTTCGAGACAGCTGCGGAAACATGAAAAGAACTACCCAACTCATGATCTCGAATTGGCTGCGGTTATTCATGCGTTAAAAATATGGAGACATTACCTGTATGGGGTGCATGTCGATATTTATACAGATCACAAGAGTCTTCAATACATTTTCAAACAGAAGGAGCTAAATCTGCGACAGAGGCGGTGGTTACAACTATTGAAAAATTACTATGTGAATATTTTATACCACCTCGGCAAAGCAAATGTAGTAGCTGATGCGCTTAGCCGCCGATCAATGGGCAGTTTATGTGAAGTTCCTCCGAAAAAGAAAGATATGGTTCATGAGCTCCACCAATTAGCTAATCTTGGAGTACGTGTAATTGATTCGGGCAGTGCAGGATTGGTATTAATGATCCCACAGTTTCATCCTTGAATGTAGAAGTGAAAGAGCGCCCGTATGAAGATCCTCAATTATGCCATTACAGAGACACATCTCATGGAAAAGAGAAGTCCCCATTTGATGTTTCCACGGACGAAATTCTTAGATACCGAGGCAGGCTATGTGTGCCGAATGTGGCAGAGTTGCGTCAACAAATTCTAGAAGAAGCTCATTATTCTCGGTATTCTATTCACCCAGGTGCAAAAAAGATGTACCATGATCTCAAGTTGATATATTGGTGGGACGGCATGAAAAGAGACATAGCATAATTTGTAGCCCAATGTCCAAATTGCCAACAAGTAAAGATCGAACATCAAATGCCAGGAGGATTATGGCAAGCGATAGAAATTCCTACTTGGAAATGGGAAGTAATCAACATGGATTTTATTGCGGGGTTACCTCGTTCCTGAGTCAAGTATGATTCTATATGGGTGATCGTGGACAGACTCACGAAAGTAGCTTATTTTCTTCCAGTCAAAACCACATACTCAGCGGAACACTACGCAAGGTTGTATCTCAAAGAAATTGTGCGACTCCATGGTATTCCACTATCCATTATCACAGATAGAGGAGCACAATTCACAAACCAAATTCTGGAAGTCCTTTCAAGAAGGTCTAGGCACCCAAGTAAAGCTTAGTACAACATTTCATCCGCAGACCGATGGACAAGCCGAGCGTACTTTCAGACTTTGGAAGATATGCTCCGAGCATATGTGCCGGATTTCGGTGGTAATTGGGATGATCACTTACCCCTTATTGAGTTTGCATATAACAATAGCTACCATTCCAGTATTCAAATGGCTCCGTATGAAGCTTTATATGGAAGGAAGTGCAGGTCCCCAATCGGATGGTTTGAAATAGGAGAAGTACAGCTAATAGGCCCTGAATTGATCCAGCAAGCTGTAGAAAAAGTCAAGGTGATCCGACATCGATTGTTGACAGCCCAAAGTCGCCAAAAGTCTTATGCGGACAACCGCCGGCAAGACTTGGAATTTCAAGTCAATGATTGGGTATTTTTAAAGGTGTCACCCATGAAAGGGGTGATGAGATTTGGCAAGAAAGGGAAGTTGAGTCCTCGATACATCGGACCCTATAAAATTATACGTAAAGTGGGTCATGTAGCTTATGAGTTGGACTTGCCTTCAGAGCTTGAATCAGTCCATCCAGTCATCCATGTTTCGATGCACCGTAAGTGTATTGGAGATCCTACGAGGATTGTTCCGATTGATGATGTGCAAGTGACAGAAAAACTAACATATGAAGAGGTGCCCATGGCCATTTTAGACAGGCAAGTGCGAAGGCTTCGAAATAAGGAAGTAGCTTCAGTCAAGTTTTTTGTGGCGGAACAACAACCTAGAAGAAATGACTTGGGAGGTGAAAGAGAAAATGAAATCCACGTACCCGCATTTATTCCAACCCCCAGAAGAGGTTCATGATGAAACACCAAGAATTTGAGGTATGTATACTTTCTTGTTTATGTATATTGGTCGTGTGTGGCCAAATTATAATTCTATTGTGTTGTAGTCCTGTACGTCAATGTTATTATGGGTTGTTATGATAGGTTGGTAGTGCCATATTACAGGGGAAACTCTTGCGAAATTTTTGTGGAATTCCCGAGTGTTTAACATTCAAGGACGAATGTTCCAAAAGGGGGGAAGAATGTTACACCTTGGAAAATTCCCCGTTAACGTATAGTGAATAGCCTAGCGAGGAACACGAGGTATATGGTGATTTGGATAAGTAATAAATACCATTTGATGATCTTAATCGAGATTCAAAGACATTTGACTAAAAGGAAGAAGTTTGGCAAATAAAGTAAAGGATATGTTATGTGTCGGGTAGGAATTATGGACGATGAGTTAATGATGGCATAATGATGTCTTAGAGACGAGTAATTACGTCCCTTAGATTGGTATTGAGGTGTTAAACAAGTGTCAAGAAGGTTCCATAAGGATCGTAGATCAAACGAGTCGACGAGAACAAGTCCCGAATAGCTAGACAATATACGGCCAGACATACTGGCCGTATAAAATACACAGACCGTATGTCTAGCCATAGGTTCAGCCCAGAATGGCACACCTCACTGGACCAAACAGACGGTCCAGACATACGGTCAGTGAAAAATATACGGACCGTATGTTGGTCCGTATAAGTTGGTCGGGACAACTTTTATGATTTAATATAAGGGACCCTTTCTCATTTCATTTCATTTCACTTCTCTACACTTCAAGAAAACTCTAGAACACTCTTTAATATTCATCCACAAGAAAATCAAAGGAAATCCATGATCAACCACATCAAACCATGAAATCAAGTGTGTGAAACCTAGCAAATGTTCATCTACCTCAAGAAAACCCAAGGAAAGTGAAATAGGGTTTTAGTGCAAGAAGAGAAGTTCCACTCAAAGGTTGTTCATCCATCATCTAAGGTAAGTTTCATGACCATACCATGTTGCTTAAGGTATTGGAAGGCTAAGACACTTGAATTGTAGAAAGACATAGAAAATGGGTCATAAATGAATGAATAATGTCATTGTTGAATAGTGGTTAGGGTGAATCATGAATGTTGGTATGTTGTGATTGTAAATATGTTATGAATGACATTTATACCATGGAATAAGTAATATATATAAGAAAACGCGATAACGAACTATAACCATAAATGTGGAGAAATTGAAGGGAAATGGTGAATTGTGGTAAATGTATTTAAATGATGATTGTGGTTTGCGATATTGTGAATGTTGTTATGAACATTTGGGAGTTGATATGGAATATGGGAAAAGTAGTACAAACAAAGGAAATGCTGCCCAATTTTCCCTAGAAATAGTAACACGTTCTTATAGTCGATTAACTAATGTTAACTCGAACTCTCTTGAAGGTAGAAACGTGCATATTCGATAGGAACGTTCAAGCGATAGAGTAGCTAGACGAAAATTTTCCATGATTTTCCTATACGATGGACACTACGAGTCCATAAACATACGAAACTACATACGTAGATGATTAAGAAAGGAAATATGATACGAGCATGATAATGATGATGATGAGATAAAGTATAGAGATTCTAGAGTTCATGATATGATGATCCTACCACGTTAACGATGCCATTATTGCTAACACTCACCTTATATACTATTTCCTTCAAAGTGAGGCAGATTACTCATAAATGTTCATAATATAATCGGGGGTTCACGACCTTATGTCACCCCGACGTAGCCATAGTTGCTTTCAAAGTCTAGTGTATGCTCTTAATGATAAATGTGAAATGATGTTAAGTCGTGAAATGTCTATGAGATGATCAGTAATGTAAGATTATGTTATGCCTACGAGATGTGTAAAAATGATGAATGTATGATTGATTATATGATGATATGATTCCACCGCGCCAAAATGGCCGGGCATGTCACCGTTAAGGCAGGCTGCATATGATTCCACCGTGCCTAGATGGCCGGGCATGTCACCGCTAATGCGGGCAGCTATGCTTACAGCGAGCCTTAGGGGCTGGGCATGACCACCACTAGTGGGCGGCATATGATGGTTACCCAGACGCGGGTTAACGATGAGGATTATGATGTGATGATGTATGTGATGGGTTGACGTATGTATCATGATTATATAAATATACGATATGTGTACGAAATGTATTCACTTATGAAACTCATGCAGGTTATATCTTTCTCTTATGGATCATGATCCTTCCATTATATTTATTTCATTCTTGTCTTACATACTCAATACAATGTTCGTACTGACGTCCGTTTTCTTTGGACGTTGTGTTCATTCCCACAGGTAGACAGGGAGGTGAGCTCGATCCAGACTCGTAGGAGCTATTAGCTGATTGAGAGCACTCCATTGTTCCGGAGGTGCTTATGATTATTCTTTTGTGTACATGTATATTTTGGGCACGACGGGGTCTTTTCCCGTCCATATGTCTAGTACTCCAGTAGAGGCTCGTAGATACGCAGTGTGGGTTACATGGTCTCATAAGGATGCTATTATGTGTATATATATTATTTTGACGGCCGAAAGGCTTATATATATATATATAAGTAATTATGTTTTCAAATGAAACATGATTTTCTTATGATTTGAATATAAATTGGATAAAAGAGTATTAAATGGGTACGATGAGTAAGAGAACGAGCGGTGCTCGGTGGTTAGCCCCA
The DNA here is from genome assembly GCF_019175385.1 of Lycium barbarum. NCBI lineage: Eukaryota > Viridiplantae > Streptophyta > Magnoliopsida > Solanales > Solanaceae > Lycium > Lycium barbarum. Next base: position 86,041,494 of record NC_083338.1, on the reverse strand, counting down.
GGTAACCGTCGCGGCCCCTAGTTAGGTCGTGACAGTATAAGTGAGATATGGTTCGTATTTTGAGATATGGACCGTATTAAGGATATTAAAATTTAATAGAGAAATAGAAAATTGAGGTGGCATTATACCGACCATATAATGTTATGCGGCCAGTTAGTTGGTCGTATAATGTTATACGACCAAGTTATACGGCAAGTATAATACAATGTCGGTGGAATTTTCCAGAATATAAGTATGACGTCCCCTCTTGATTTTAGTCATTTTACTCTCAAGTTCAAGAGAGCTCTAGAAATCTCTCTGAACATATTCTAACATTTCTCCAAGCCAAAATAAAGGATCAAAGTGAAGATCAAAATACTTAGGGTTTCAAATTGAGATTTAAACTTGATTCTTCTTCTTGTAAAAGCTTTGAAGGGTAATTTAGGATGAAGTGACTTTGGAATTGAAGTGTTCTTGAATGTTGAGGTAATATTTAATCCTAGTCATATATTTATGAGTTTATTTGGCAGTTATGTTATGATTTGGGGAAAAGAAATTGGAGGAAAAGTTCAAATATGCATTTGATGACATTTTGAGTGATAATAAAACTTGGGCTATAATTATTATCATGTTTTGAGCATGATCTTATTATGAGGGATCATAAAAATGTTGACGAAGTTTGGTATACAAGTGTATAAGAGTTATGTTGAAGTTATTGTTATGGATTGATTAGAAAAGGAAGTTTTGGGATGGAATTTAGTGTAGTTTGAACGCAATCTCTAAGTTATGGCATTGTTGATGTTGTATTGTTGTTGTGGGAGTTGTTTAGAAAATTGGTGGAAGTAGAAGATATAAAAGAAATGCTGCCCAAGTTTCGTTAGATCATTTAATAGTTTATTTTGATCTTATGAGCGTTCGATAACTTACCCTTAGTGTGAATAGTGTGAATCCTCTTGAATGTAGATTTACAAGCTCGAGAGGATAGACGTTGAGTAGTTAAGGATACAATAAGGTATGTAAAGGCTGTCGTTTTCTTTCTTATGGCATGATCTTATTGAAATAAACCCATACAAATGATATCAATAATGTCCTTATTTTTAGAAATTCTAGAAGATTATGGTTCTTGAGACTTATGATATTGTTGACAATTGTCTCATGATTTATTGATCTTTATCTTATGGTTATTGATCTCATTCATTGATGTTGATCTCATCTTATGATTATTGCTCGTTCAAGGTGAGATATGTCTATGAGGATAGATCCATAATGATAATTGGAGGTTTACCGACCTTACATCACTCCGATAGAGTTTTAGCTTTTATTTGGGCTCTCATGCATGCTTTATATATATGTAGCTATTTTCTCTAACCGAGGTGCGCTATAGTAGGCCGGGTATGACACCTATTGTACACACCACTGTAGTTGGGTACGGATTACCCCGGTTGCGGGATGCCCCCGACTCGGTATGATGATGATAATATGATAACACCGAGCCTATATGGCCGGGTACGATGTTATATATGTATATATGAAAAAGTTTTTTTAGAAAAATCTAAGCATGTGTGACATCCGCCTTAAGAGGCCTTCAGAGGTACAGGTTGATCTCGTTTATCTTATGTTGTCTTCACTCTTTTATTGTGTTGTTACTCATGCCTTACATACTCAATACATTATTCATACTGATGTCCTTTTGCTCGTGGACGCTGCGTTCATGCCCACAGGTAGACAGGGAAACAGACCAGACCCTTAGGCTGCTTTATCAGCGAGTGTACATGAGTGCTCTATTTGTCCCGAAGCTACAATTTAGCTTGTACTATTCTCTTATGTATATGCATATTGGCATGGTGGGGTCCTGTCTCGCCCTTATTATGTCATGTATCCTATGTAGAGGATCGTAGATAGATGTGTACAGTTATTTGTTCTATGGCCTTCTCGGTCCATATTTCATTATATCTTTTGGTTAACCTCGTTGGCTTATGTACATGGGCCTAGTTGACGACATATATATATATATATATATATATATATATATATATATATATATATATATATATATATATATATATATATCTTGACATGTGTTCCTTATAGTTTATGACATATATTTGTTAGTATTACGACCCACTCAGGTATGATCGTGAGATGCATGTATGTTAGGTGGTGCTCGGTAAGTTAGCTCCGGGCGTCTGTCATGGCCCTCGGGTTGGTTCGTGACAAAGTGGTATTAGAGCAGTTCGTCCTAGGGCTGTCTATGAGCGGTGTCTAGTAGAGTCCTGTTTATGGGTGTGTAGTGCACCACACTTATAAGCAGGAGGCTACAGGACATTCAGGAAGATCGACCTTTCTTTTTCGTCTTACATCGTGTGATAGAGCTATGCGATAAGGATTCCCTTTTTCCTAACTGTGCGCTATGATTTCAGTAATGCTTGTGATTTGAAAAGTTTCAGCGGCCCAGAAGGGCAAGTCGATGGTTGGTAGGAGAACTGGACGGGTACCACCGGTAGAGATTGAGGAAGGTGAGTCCCAGAATAAAGTTCCATCTTGATCATCTCACACTCCGCTCGCTCTAGAGGAGCATAGAGGAGCTCCAACCCCAGCTCCTGCTCCAGCACCCCCAGTCCCTCCACCAGATGGCTCGGGCCAGGAGATGATGGATGTTATTCAGTTGTTGACCCAGTTAGTAGCTGCTCAGGCCCAGCGACAGGGTACGGTTCATCGTGATAAGGCTGTCAGTGCCCGAGTTCGAGATTTTATTAATTTAGACCCTCCATAATTCTTTGGGTCAAAACCAGATGAGGACCTGCAGAACTTTAAAGATGGGATGTTGAGGACATTGAAGATTATGCATGATTCAAACACCGAGTCAGTGGAGTTGGCCTCTTACATACTACGGGACGTGGCTGTTCATTGGTATGATACTTGGATGTCTTCCAGAGGAGTTAATGCACCCTCACCCATGTGGTAGGAGTTCACTGATGTTTTTCTCTGACATTATTTACCACCAGAGATTAGACGGGCCCGAACTGCTAAGTTCCTGAACCTCAGCCATGGAAATATGACTGTTCACGAGTATAGTCTTCGTTTTAAATTGGCCAGATACGCTCCAGCTATGGTAGCTGAAATGGAAGACCGTGTTTACCGGCTTGTGAGTGGTTTGGGGCCACATTTGATTGATGATTGTATGACACCCTCACTTCAGCTAGGTATAGATATTTCTCCCATTCAGGCGCACACTCAGAACCTTGAGGAGCGTCAGCAGCAATGGAGGGTCGATCGTGAGCCTGATAGAAATCAGAGCAAGTGAGTCAGATCTTCCCATGGTGCTAGTGAGTTCAAAGGGGTTCTTTCACACCCCAAAACCCATCCTAGACGTGACCAGCATCAGATGTTATGAACAACATCGGAAGAACCTAAAAGACGTAATAATAACACTTGAACCCGCGAGGTTCAATATTCACCTCCAACAGTTTATAAAATAAATTCAAACGAGTCATGGTATATGAATTAAATCAGCAGAAGTTTTTGATTTCATAAAACTTAATCAAAACGTATCACGTGCCCAAGAGTTAAACAACTCAACAACCACCCACAACAATGTATACTATGGAGCTTCTAAAATCAAGAATCAATCACATCGAAGGGATGACCGTAGAGGTTCCCTAATCATAGTGCACTATACCGGAATATGTAATTCTCGGTGGCTATCCTTCCTCCCGAATAGCTAGGCATAAGCCGCACACCGGGTGGCGAACCTGGCAGTGGCCACTCTTCCTCCTGAATGGCTAGGCTTTACCACACTAGGATCCATAGTGGCTACCCTAGCTAGCGTAAAAGCCGATTCACAATTTGTCTCAAAGTAGTCACACCATCAATTGGCATTTAAATTCCATTATTCCATATCGTAAAGATAAACCATTTCAATGAACGTCTTGAAAACGTTTACACTGCTCTAACCAAGATTTCAATGCCATAGTTTAATATGAAAACATTATTACCATCCTATAGCCATCCTTATTGACCATCTCTTATAGAAGAAAACGATTATGATTTCATATACGTATATAGAGGATAATACAATAAAGGTTTAATGTGGGCTTGTCCCCCTCACGCACACCAACCACAATCAAAACATGAATTAGGATTTTTAAAGTATGAGAAGTTCACCTCTCTATTCAATAAAGAACTTTGGAAAAGAAGTCATACATCCAAAATAAGGTTTTTAAAAGAGAGACATACCTTAATGTAGTTCAACAAATTACTTTCGTAGAGGAGAATCACCCAAACCTTAACTTGAATTCCCTTGAATTAGATTATCTTGATACTCCCTTGAAATAGGAGGTTTGAGAAGTAATTTTCGTGCTTAGGGTTTTTGAACAGGTGAAAAGTGACAAAATTAACTGAAACCACGTTTTTATAGTTTCTGATGGACGCGGGAGAAGTACGTCCAAGAAGGACGGGACTTACTTCTAAGTATGGGCCGTTCTTTCAGGCCGTACTTCCAAGAAAATTCCAGTGAACAATTGTTGAGACAAGGGGAGAGGACGGGCAGAAAAGGATGTCCCGTCCTTTCAAGTACGGGCCATATTTCTAGGTGTTCCTTCCCCCAAAATTTCTAGAGAGTTCAGATTTGCAAAGACCAAAGAATGCCCACAGAGTACGGGTCGTACTTTGAAGTGCGGGCTGTACTTTTGTGGTAAAATTCCCCAATTACCGTCAAAATGGGATTTTTTATCCTAACACTCCCCGTTTTGGTTTCTAAGTCCCGAATTGTGAACATAACCTAACTTGTAAGGTTAAAAACGACTCGTATAACGCTTTCATATTCCATACGGATTTACGGGATGTTATCCCCCCCCCCCCCCCCCCCGTCAATATAATTCGTCCTCGAATGAGAATCATTGCATAGAAGGTCTTCACCAAACCACAAATTGCTTCAAACAACCACAAACGATTCATCTAAGAATAATTAAAACGCTAGCGCATACCTGCCATAGGGAAGAAGTGAGGATATCTTTCTTCATGTCCTCCTCCGCTTCAGAAGTAGCTTCCTCTATATTATGGTTCCGCCACAACACTTTAACCGATGCCATATCCTTCGTCCTGAATCATCTAACTGTACGATCTAGAATCTGAACCGATTTTTCTTCGTAGGATAACCCTTCATTAATTTCAATCTATTCAGGGTTCAACATATAGGAAGGGTCAAATTTGTACAACCTCAACATTGAAATGTGAAACACAGGATGCACCATGGCCATATCAGATGGCAACTTCAATTCATAAGCCACCGTCCCAACTTTCCTAACAATCTCATAAGGGCCAATGAAACGAGGACTAAGTTTTCCCTTTTTACCAAACTGATTACTCCCATTATCGACGACACTTTCAAGAACACCTTGTCACCAACAGAAAAATCTAGCTTACTTCGCCTCATATCCGTATAAGACTTCTGTGTACTCTGAGCTGTCTTGAGTCTTGTGCAATAAGATTACCTTTCTCGATTGCTTCATGAATTGAGTCAGGACCCAACAATTCTACTTTAGTTAGTTCTAACCAACCAATTGGAGACTGACAATGCCTCCCATAAAGAGCATCGTAAGGAGCCATTTGAATACTTGCTTGGTAGCTGTTGTTGTACGCGAATTCCACAAGAGGTGAAAATTCATCCCAATTTCCTCCGAAAGCTATCACACAGGCTCGCAGCATATCTTCCAACGTCTAAATAGTTCTCTCTGCCTGCCCTCTGTTAGAGGATGAACGGCAGTGCTCAATTCCACTCTAGTTCCCAGACCTTCCTAAAAGGATGCCCAAAAATGAGTAGTGAATTGCGTACCTCTGTCAGATATGATGGATGTCAGAATCCCATGCAATCTAACTCTCCTTTAGATATAGCTTGGCGTACATCGCCGCGGTATATGAGGTTTTCTCTGGGAGAAAATGGGCAGACTTTTTGAGTCTATCCACTATCACACAAATCGAATCAAACTTGGCCTTTGTGCGAGGTAAACCCACAACGAAATCCATATTGATCTCCTCCCACTTCCACTGTGGAATATCGTTGTTCTGAGCTAGGCCTCCAGGCCTTTGATGTTCAGCCTTCACCTGTTGACAGTTCAAACACTTCACCACAAAGTTAGAAATATCAACCTTCATGCTATTCCACCAATAGTGTTGTTTCAAATCCTTATACATCTTGGTGGATCCCGGATGAACCGAATACTTGGAACTATGAGCTTTCATCATTAATTATTGTCGAAAACCATCGACATCAGGAGCACACAATCGCCTTTGCAACTGCAGAACACTATCGCCAGTGCAATACTCACCCTTTTCCACTCCCTCTCTCAGCCTTGCCAAAAGTTCATTGTCATATTGCTGTGATTTAATCCTTTCCACAATGTCAGACCGTGATGGCGTGATTCTTATTAACTCTCCATCTTCAGTTTCATCAAGTCTGACCCCAAGACTAGCAAGTCTTCAAATTTACTTCCCCATGGGCATGTCATGTGCACGCAAATAAGCCAACGTGCCCATATATTTTCTACTCAAAGCATCAGCAACCACATTATCCTTACCAGGATGATATAAAATGTTCAAGTCATAATCTTTTAACAACTCCAACCACCTCCTCTGTCTGAGATTCAACTCTCGCTGCTTAAAGATGTATTGCAAGATCTTATGATCAGTAAAAATATTGCAATACTCACCATACAAATAATTGCGCCAAATTTTCAAGGCAAATACCACGGCAGTCAGCTTCAAGTCATATGTCACGACCCAAACCGATGAGCCATGACGGGAGTCTGACCTCTAGCGACCAAACACCCCTAAACACTTATCTGAAACACACTGAACATCAAAAGCCTACAAATGGAATCAACTGATCTCATAAGAGGGAACATCAGAACTCTGTACAATCTGCATATATACATATACACAACATGCGGAAGAACAGTGCAAGCCAGCTAGCCTGCTACATATACTGTACATAAAAGCATAGAAGCCGACAAGGCTACATCATCTGACCACTACATACAACTGTCTACGGACCTCTACTGGAATAAAATCTGTAGAAAGGACGGGACAGGGCCCCATCTTACCCATATGCATGCACATCACAAAAGGGGCATACCAAAACTGACTGTAGCTCCGGATCGAATGGAGCGCACTGACCACTACTATATCTAGAGGTCCTACTGAGGTGGACCACCTGTCTGTCTCCCTGTACATGCGGGCATGAACACATCCCCCCAGCAACGGTGAGTCAGTACGGATAATGTACCAAGTATGTAAGGCATAAGAACAACAACATATATATATATATATATATATATATATGGGAATCGTGGATAAGATCTGAACTCGTAAACTGAAATGACTGACTGCATGTACTTGTATGAACTAGTATCTGCCTAAATCTGTGTAACTGATAATGCCTCTGTGGGCACATAAATGCATGCTCATACCTATCAATGATGACCGCGCATCTATATGAGTGCGTATATAACACCTGTAAGCCTCTATGGCATCTCATCATATCATATTGGATCCTCTGTGGCCATAATCAATATCATTTTCATAGTAGTAATGTGTATATAACGTCTGTATTTCTTCTCATACTTGACATATATCTAGTATTCGCGTATATAACGCATGATATGCGTGTGCGTATATAACGCCTTCTAGTCAAATGTACATAGGTATATAATGAATGTAATGCATGACTAAGCTATATGCACAGAACTGGCTAAATAAGACTGGATCCGTGAATAGAGGGATTTCTCATAAATAGGGTACATGAACATCAAAGACAGAAGTACTCCTAATGCTTCTAAGAGTAGAGAAATATGGAAGCTCGCTTACTCGCTCGTTGATCATATCATAAAATCATGGCAAAAGAAGAAAGGTATGACCTTAACATACCTTGGAGTATCTCCAATCGCTCAACCTCTACCTCTTGAGCTTGCAAGTCTACATGTAAGATAACATAGGGCTTAATTAGGCCATTTACTTCACTTACTAACAATCCTCAATTTCGTACAAAGCTCACGAACTATAGACAATAATATCCTTTATGAGCATATAACTCTCCAACTCTTCATTTGATCCCACATCAACTACAATACTCACATTAACAATGACAACACATGAGCATATCAAAATATATACAAATCCATTCCCAATCATCTCTTAAAATAACTCTAAGTCACTATCTTATCTTTCATCCACTTACCACTTCCACAACTATCCCCTCTTTACTTAGAATCACTAAGACTCTTGATACTCAACTTAAATATAAGGGTATAAATCATTTACATACCTTGAGGGGTCAAGAATCAAAAAAATCACTTTAACTTCAACTCCCTTAGCTTCACAATCTTTGCGAAACCCTAGAAGCAACCTCCTTCTTCACAAGCTCAGGTTTACGGAGGCTTGGATCTTACCCAATCTCCACTAACATGATATAAATGTTAAGAGAGCAAAATATTAGGGTTTTCTGATTGGAGAGAAGGAAAAATACGAAATAGGGTCGTGGACCACCTATTTATACTTGGAAGCAAAAAAGCTACAGCGGTCCGGTTCGACGAGCGGGTCGATGGCCCGTCGACGTGTCAACGGTCCGTCGACTTCCCGTCGACTTGCGCCTGCAGATGCATGGCTGCGGGATCTAATCGACGCCGCACATCGATGGTCCGTCGAACATGTCGATGACCTGTCGACGATGACTGGTGTCCTACAGATTTTCTGATTCAGTTCAGATCACGTCGATTCGATTCGCTGAACTTCTAACTCTATAAATTGCAAGAAATATCTGAAGGTACCCTCGTATACAGGGTAAGACATTTTCTACCTCCAAATTCGGGCTCGGGTCTCTACTCCAAGCGCATACCCGACTAGGAAACCATGAGTTCTACTACTATGAACACGAGGGGTGTAACATTCTCTCCCCTCTTAAGAACATTCGTCCTCGAATGTTCGAACAATCCCGGGTTATAAAAAAAATTCGGCAGAGTTTCCCTTGTACTTATACCAATCCACCCTGCATGCAACGACCCAAAATAATGCCACAAGGGGACACATGCTGTAACACACAATACTATGGCCTCCCACGACCAATCACGATAGCTAAATTGAATAATATCTGGGGGCGATGATGCCTCAGAATGAGCCTCCTATACTGTTGGGAACAAATACGGGTACTCAGTCTTCATTGCCTCTTCCGCTTCCCATGTCACTTCCTGTACATTCTTATTCCTCCACAAAACCTTAACGGAGGCTACATCCTTGGACCGCAACCGGCGGACCTGCCCGTCCAATATTGTCACTGGATCTTCTTCGTACGATAACTGCTCGGTCACCTGGATATCACCCACTGGTACGACTCTTGAAGGATCTCCGATACACTTACGAAGCATAGATACATAGAATACCGGATGTACCGACTCTAACTCAGAAGGGAATTCTAGCTCATATGCCACTGTACCCACTATACGAATGATCTTATATGTCCCAATATATCGAGGGCTCAACTTACCCTTCTTACCAAACTTCATCACTCCCTTCATAGGCGAAACCTTCAGGAACACCTAGTCGCGCATCTTGAACTCTAGCTTACGTCGCTGATTATCCGCATAGGATTTTTGTCGGCTCTGAGCTATTAGCAACCTCTCTCTAATAACTTTCACCTTATCAACTGCTTGCTGAATTAAGTCTGGGCTTACTAACTGATTCTCCCCGACATCGAACCACCCTGTGGGCGATCTACATCGTCACCCATACAAGGCCTCATAAGGAGCTATCTAGATAATGAAATGGTAACCATTGTTGTAAGCAAACTCAATGAGAGGCAAATGATCATCCCAACTGCCTTAAAAGTCAAGTATACAAGCTCTAAGCATATCCTCAAGGGTCTGTATAGTACGCTCCGCCTGTCCATCTGCCTGGGGTGAAACACAGTACTAAGACTCACCTGAGTCCGCACTCCTTGCTGAAAATATTTCCATAATTTGGATGTGAACTGTGCTCCCCTATTTGAAATAATGGCCGAAGGAACACCATGAAGTTATACAATCTCGTTAATATAAATCCTTGCATAATTCTCGGCTGCATAAGTAGTCTTTGTAAGCCTATCAACTATGAACCATATCGAATCACACTTCCGCTGAGTACGGGGCAACCCTGTAATAAAATCCATATTAATTACCTCCCACTTCCATCGGAATCTCTATAGCTTGCAACAGGCCTCCGGGCTTCTGGTGCTCTATTTTGACCTGCTGACAATTTGGACACCGAGCTACAAATTCTGCTATATCTCTCTTCATACCATCCCACCAATAAACTTCCTTGAGATCATGGTACATCTTCGTTGAGCCTGGATGAATAGAATAGCGGGAGTAATGTGCCTCCCATAACTGCTGACGGAGCCCTGCAACATTAGGGACACATAATCTGCCTCGATACCTAAGTACCCCATCACCTGCGATCACATAGGGTGTCTTTTCTTTCTGAGGGGCTGTATCTCGGTAGTGAACTAAGAAAGAATCCTCGTACTGATGTTCCTTTATCTCTACTACCAAGGATGATACCGCTGTGTCCTGAACGGTAACTCCTGCATCACCTGAATCTATTAATCGAACTCCGAGGCTAGCCAATCGATGAACCTCACGGACCATTTATCTTCGATCTGGCGACACGTGAGACAAACTACCCATAGATTTACAACTGAGTGCATCGGCTACTACATTAGCCTTCCCGGGATGATATAGAATATCCACATCATAATCTTTTAACCTCTCCAACCATCGCCTCTGACGTAACTTCAGGTTTTTCTGGTAAAGATGTACTAGAGACTCTTATGATCAGTATAGATATCAACATGGACATCGTATAAGTAGTGCCTCCATATCTTCAAGGAATGAATCACTGCCGCTAACTCAAGATCATGAGTTAGATAGTTCTTTTCGTGCTTCTTCAACTGTCTAGAAGCATAAGCGACAACCTTACCATGCTGCATCAGCACACAGCCCAATCCAATACTTGAAGCATCACAATATACCATATAGCCATCTGCTCCTTCTGGAAGAGTCAAAACTGGTGCTGAAGTTAACTTATCCTTCAACATCTGAAACCTCTGCTCACAAGCATCTGTCCATTGGAACTTAGCGGATTTCTGAGTTAATTTAGTCAATGGGGCTGAAAGAGAGGAAAATCCTTCTACTAACCTTCTATAATAACCTGCCAAGCCCAAGAAACTATGTATCTCTATTGGTGTCGTGGGCCTTGGCTAATTCTTCACAGCCCGAATCATCTGGGCATCCACTCTAATGCCTTCCTCTGAAATAATGTTACCCAGAAAAGCCACAGAGTTCAACCAGGACTCACACTTCGAAAACTTGGCATACCACTCTTTACCTCAAAGAATTCCAAGCACTGTCGTAGATGCTCTGCATGATTGGCCTCCGACGGCGAATAAACCAGAATATCATCTATGAACACAATCACGAACGAATCTAGAAAGGGCCTGAATACACGATTCATCAAATCCATGAATACAGCTGAAGCATTAGTTAACCCGAACGACATAACACGAAACTCATAGTGGCCATATCTAGTCGGAAATGCCTTCTTCGGAATGTCCTCTTCCTTGACCCTGACCTGGTGATATCCTGATCTCAAGTCTATCTTCGAGAAATATTTAGCGCCTTGCAACTGATCGAATAAATCATCGATCCTCGGGAGCGGATACTTATTCTTTACAGTCACTTTATTCAATTGCCTATAATCAATACACATTCGCAAAAAGCCATCCTTCTTTCTTACAAATAGTATCGGCGCTCCCCATGGTGACGTACTAGGCTGGATAAAGCCCTTCTCAAGGAAATCTTTCAACTGCTCCTTCAATTCCTTCAACTCCGCAGGTGCCATCCTATAAGGAGGGATAGATATTGGCTGAGTGTCTGGCAACAGATTAATAGAAAAATTAGTCTCCCTCTCTGGGGGAATGCCTGGAAGCTTATCTGGAAACACTTCTGGGAATTCATTGACCACAAAAACAGACTGAAGAGTCGGCGACTCCGCTTGCACATCTTGAACTCGAACTAGGTGAAAGATATACCCTTTTCTAATCATCTTCTCTGCCTTAAGTAGGAAATAAACCTACCTCTAGGCGAAGCAGCATTGCCTTTCCATTCTAAGACTGGCTCGCCTGGAAACTGGAATCGAACCATCTTTGCACTACAATCAACATTAGCATAACAAGAAGCCAACCAGTCCATGCCTATAATAACATCAAAATCAATCATATCTAACTCAATTAGGTCTGCTACGGTATGACGGTCACAAACTATAACAACACCGTCCCGGTATACTCTCCTAGCTATGACCGGATCACCAACTGTCGTAGATACCTCAAAAGGTCTAATCAACTCGGGCTCTACCCAAAACATTCCGGCAACAAGGGGAGTAACGTATGATAAAGTGGAACCCGGATCAATCAGTGCATAAACATCATGGGAGGAAACTGATAATATACTTGTAACAACATCAGGAGACGTCTCACGGTCCTGTCTACCAGCCAATGCATACACGCGGTGCTGAAGATCGCTCGAGCTGGATGCTTCACTCCTCCCCCTACCTCACCCTGCTGGCGTCTGAAAAACTTTTCCTGAATGGTGCACTGCAGAAGATGAGCCAGCCACAGATCCTGTAGGCTAAACCATACCTGAACCAACCCCCATCGGGCACTCCGTCATCCTGTGGCCTGGCTGTCCACAAGCATAGCAAACATCTGAACCCAACCGACACTGACATGTATGTAACTTGCCACACTGGGTACATCGTGGCAAAGATGGCCTCATCTGACCTGACTTTGGTCGGTACTGAGAGCCTGACGCTCTAGGACTCTAGCCCGCTCCGGAATGAGAAGACCGATCAAACCTCGAACCTTGGAACCGCGGAGGTACACTCCTATCGGCTGATAAGAATACATGGGATGCTGCTATCTCTGTCCTCCCCTGAACTCACTAACCATATCAAAAGATCTAGACCTCTTACCACGGCTCCGGTCACGCTCACGCTCTATCCTCCGCTGGCGTTTACGATCCTCCAAATTATGTGCGTACGCCTGTATACGGGAGATGTCCATGCCTGGCTATAACGCAGCAGTCGTACACTCATCTATCAAGTGTGGCCCTAGACCGGCAACAAAGCGATATACTCTATCCTCCATCTCAGCCACCATGGCTGGAGCATATCTAGCCAAAGAATCGAAGTGTACACAATACTCTAGCACATTCATACTGCCCTGCTCAATACGTAGAAACCTATTTTCTCCGGCCCATTTGTCCTCTGGAGGCAAGTAATGGCGAAGAAAAGCATATGAGAACCCTCACCACACAGCTGGAGGAGCATTTTCTCCCCTAGATAACTCCCATGCCTGGTACCACTGTATCGAAATATCACAGAGTCTATATGAAGCCAACTCCACTGACTCAACCTCATCCGCGTGCATAACCCTCAAGGTCCTCTTCATACCATCAATGAAACCCTGGGGGTCTATATTTTGCTTCACCACAGAAAATTCAGGAGGACCTAACCCAAGGAAGGTCTTAACCCTCGAAGTACTGGCCATGTCTGCTAGGTCAACACCAACTCCCTGCCGTTGTGCCTGGGCAGCTACAAATCTAGTCAACAACCGTACCGCATCCCGTACATCCTGGGCCTCTACATCCGGCTGAGGAACTGGGGCAGGTGCTGGAGGCGGGGTATGCGACGTCTCAAACGGCCCCTCACTCTGAATCTCATCCTGGGCCTTTGTGGCCTATCGAGTATGGCTAGCGGCCTCACCGACCACCCTCTTGCCATTCTGGGCAGCTGTAGCTTTCTTGCGGGGCATCGCTGAAATCAGAACATTTCATAAGAAGCGAACGCTTAACACAGGGCTCTATCGCACAATCTAAGATAGAAAGAATGACATCATCTTAAATGTCCTGTAGCCTCCTATTTATAAGTGTGGTGCACAACACGCCTATAAACAAGACTCTACTAGACACGGTCTGTAGACAACCTTAGGACGAACCTGGCTCTGATACCACTTCTTTCACGACCCAAACCGATGAGCCATGACGGGAGTCTGACCTCTAGCGACCAAACACCCCTAAACACTTATCTGAAACATACTGAACATCAAAAGCCTACAAATGGCATAAACTGATCTCATAAGAGGGAACATCAGAACTCTGTACAATCTGCATATATACATATACACAACATGCGGAAGAACAGTGCAAGCCAGCTAGGCTGCTACATATACTGTACACAAAAGAATAGAAGCCGACAAGGCTACATCATCTGACTACTACATACAATTGTCTACAGACCTCTATTGGAATAAATTCTGTAGAAAGGACGGGACAGGGCCCCGTCATTCCTATATGCACACACATCTCAAAAGGGGCATACCAAAACTATCACGACCCGATTATTGGCCGCGACGAGCACCCGGTGCTAACCCACCCGAGCACCCCTTAACATACTTTTACACTTACATCTAGGTGAGCCCCATATTTAAACATACCTTTCTATCCATAAATCATACTAGTCCCATTGGACAACATTGCCTTTATGTCATCATTGGCATCTATGCCATATCAATGTACATGAGCCGACAAGGCTAACAAAATGATATACAAAATATAGGCCGACAAGGAAAAACGCATCTAACCACATACACATGTCTACGAGCCTCCAAGGAGAGTACAACATATCACATAAGCGGGATAGGACCCCGTTATGCCCATAATTATGTACACAAAAGAATAAGTACCCAAAAGCTATGGTTCCGAATGAAATGGAGCTCCGCTATGTAGTCCCTGAGAATGTAGCTATGGATCAAGTCTGTCTCCCTGTGCACCTGCGGGCATGACGCAGCGTCCACAAGCAAAAAGACGTCAGTACGAAGAATGTACTGAGTATGTAAAGCATAATCAATATCAATATAGATGCATAATCAACAACATAAGAAATAGCACAAGATGGGAGATGGTAATATCATCGTCATAGGCACTTACTTTCCTTTCATAGGAACTTTC
This sequence comes from Lycium barbarum, assembly GCF_019175385.1. Lineage (NCBI taxonomy): Eukaryota > Viridiplantae > Streptophyta > Magnoliopsida > Solanales > Solanaceae > Lycium > Lycium barbarum. Next base: position 86,026,426 of record NC_083338.1, on the reverse strand, counting down.
CATTTCTAATGCGTATTTGTGTACCTACATCCATATCCGTATCCATAGTCGTATCCGTTCCATATTTGTACTCGTATTCGTATAAATACCCTTATTCGCATTCGTATCGTATCATATTCGTATTCATACTCGTATCCATATCATATACATAATCATATCATATACATAGCATTTACATAGCATACCCGACCATGCAGGATTGGTGTGTCGTACATACTTGGCCAGCCAAGGCTCAAGGTTACACACATACCTAGCCCTACCAAGGCGTCAGGGTTATTCGTACCATCTGCAGAGGTCTGCGCGCGTTACATAATCATATACATACTTATTTACATATCCTACCCGGCCTCATAACCTCGGGGTTCCATAATAGTCATACATAGATACATATACATGATAGCTCAAAAGCATCTTTACTATTATAATTACTATCATCATCATCATCATTATCGTCATCACTATTACCATTTTAGTCGTCATCAATATCATTATCATGATTTTCGTCATTCATCACATCTACCTTTATAGGCTTACCCGTCATACGAGGAATTTAGTACAATCATAGCCTATCAAGAATCGTGAGCTTACTAGCTCGGAAGATCAAATCATTTGAAGGATATCATAGTCTCATAGAAGATTTAGACGTTTGGCCAAAGAACCATGCCTTAAGAAAGAAGGGTTAGCCTTGCATACCTTTCCGTTCAATTATTCTACACTTGCGCGTTCTCCTCCAATGCTAGCGTTTCTACCTTCATTAAAGTCATACTATCATTAGAATCGATAGCTAGCATGCATGACTAAAACTAGAGAAAATCGGACAACATCTCCTTTATTTATACGGCATTCCTCCATAACGCATATCAACTCCCAAACGTCAATAATACATTCACAATACTATAACAATAGTCATTATTCATCCACATTATCCACATTTCTTAATTTACCTTCAATCACCCATATCCATGGTCATATCACACGACTACGTCCATTCACATACATTGCCTATCCCATGTTTCTAAACATCATTTATAACATATTTATATCACAACACAACAAGAATCATGACTCAATTCAAGCATTTACTCAAAATGGCACTATTCCACATTCGTGACCCATTTTTCTATACCCTTCTACAATCCAAGTATTTCAACTCTCCAATACCTTAAACAACATATAAATACCATAAATACCTTAAACAACATATAAAGAAGCCTTGGTTGATAATACTCCACTTGAGCAAAAACCCTAGTTCATCTCCAATGAGATTTCTTGACTTAAAATGATCTTTGATGGGTTTTCTTACACTTGCTTCACTTGGTTTATGTTGTTGATCACTAAAAATGCTTGAATCCTTGTGTAATAACTGTAGAGAGATGTTTTAGAGAGAAGGGGTGTCATGTAGAACTGAAATGAAATATAACTTGGTCCCTTAATTTATTGAGCAAAATCTGCCCCGACCGTATATACGGACCAACATACGGTCCGTACAAATTATACGGGTTGTATGTTTGGCCGTATATTTTGTCCAAAAACTTATGCCACTCTGGGCTGATTATACGGTCCCAAACATACGGACCATATACATTATATGGCCAGTATGTTTGGCCGTACAATCCCCAGTGATTCCGAAGCTTGTTTCGTCGACTCGTTTGATCTCCAATCCTTATGGAACCTTCTTAACATTTGTTCAACACTTCAATACCAATCTAAGGGACGTTATTACTCTTTCCCAAGGCATCATTAAAGCCTCGTTAACTCGTTATTCGTATTTCCTTTCCGATACTCATCGTATGTCTTGCCTTTTCTTAGCCAACTTTCTCGTCTAACATCGGATGCCTTTGAAATCTCACTTAGGGTCATCAAATGTCATTTCTTACTCAAGGAAATATCGCATACTCGTACTCCTTCCTAGTTCATTCACTTGTGCATCAACGGAAGCTTTTCCGAGGTGTAACATTCTTCCCCCTTTAAGAACATTCGTCCTCGAATGTTAAGGCCTTGGGGATTCTGTAAAAATTACGCCAGAGTTTCCCCTATAATATGGCACTACCATCCTGTCACAAAAACCCATAATAACAATGCCTCACAGGGCCACAACATAATAGCATTAAAAGTTTGCCACACACGACCAAAAAGCATAAAAGGGAAAACATACGTACCATATGATCTTGACCTCTCATCTTGTATCTATTCTAGGGGCTGAAACAAATGCGGGTATCTGGATCGCATACTTTCTTCCACTTCCCATGTCATTTCCTCTCGTTTACTGCTTCTCCATAGAACCTTAACTGAGGGCACCTCTTTGTTTCTAAGCCTCTGTACTTGCCTATCGAGTATGGGAATGGGAACTTCTTCATAAGTTAACTTTTTTGTCACTTGCACATCACTTATTGGCACAATCTTAGTAGGATCTCCAACACATTTTTGAAGCATCGAGACATGAAAAACTAGATGGACTGACTCCAAATCCGGAGGTAGATCTAATTCATAGGCCACTTTGCCCACTTTGCACACAATCTCATAAGGCCCAATGTATCGGGGACTAAGCTTCCCCTTCTTGACAAATCTCATTACACCCTTCATCGGTGACACTTTCAAGAATACCCAATCTTTCACTTGGAACTCTAAGTCTCTTCGACGATTATCCGCATAGGACTGTTGACGACTTTGGGCTGCTAACAACCGATCTTGTATGAGCTTGACTTTCTCTATAGCTTGCTGGACCAAATCTGGCCCTATCAGTCTAGCCTCTCCTGTTTCAAACCACCCAATTGGGGATCTACACTTTCGCCCATATTGAGCTTCATACGGTGCCATTTGAATGCCAGAGTGATAACTGTTATTGTAAGCAAATTCAATGAGTGGCAAATGATCACCCCAATTACCTCAAAAATCTATCATACATGCTCGCAACATATCTTCAAGAGTCTGAATGGTACGTTCAGCTTGCCCATCGGTCTGCGTGTGAAATGTCGTGCTAAGGCTCACTTGGGTTCCTAAACCCTCTTGGTAAGACTTCCAAAAATTTGCTGTAAAATGAGTCCCTCTATCAAAGATGATAGATACTGGAACACCATGGAGTCTCACTATCTCTTTAACATACAGCGTTGCATAATCTTCTGCCACATACGTCGTTCTGACTGGCAAGAAATGAGCTGACTTTGTGAGTCTATCCACAATCATCCATATAGAATCATACTTACATCGAGAACGAGGTAAGCCTGTAATGAAATCCATGTTAATCACTTCCCACTTCCAAGTTGGGATTTCTATAGCTTGCAACAATCCGCCCGGCTTTTGGTGCTCGATTTTCACTTGTTGACAGTTGGGACATTGAGCTACAAATTCTGCTATATCTTTCTTCATCCCATTCCACCAATATATAGACTTAAGATCATGATACATTTTCGTCGCTCGGGGTGGATAGAATAACGGGAACAATGGGCTTCTTTTAATATTTGGTGGCGTAAACCTACCACATCGGGAACGCATAATCTGCCTCGGCATCGGAGAACTCCATCTCCTGAAATGTCAAATGATGACTCCTCTTTCTGAGGGAGCGTATCTCTGTAATGCCTTAGCAGGGAATCTTCGTATTGCCGCTCTTTCACTTCTGCTACTAGCGACGAGACTGCTGAATTTTGAATGGTGGTTCCCCTGCTACCTGAGTCCACTACTCGAACTCCTAGGCTGGCTAACTGCTGGAGCTCACGAGTCATTTCTCTCTTCTCTGGTCGTACATCACATAAACTTCCCATCGATCTACGGCTAAGAGCATCAGCCACAACATTTGCCTTTCCGGGATGATATAAGATATCAACATCATAATCTTTTAGCAATTCCAACCATCGTCGTTGCCGCAAATTCAACTCTTTTTGCTTGAAGATATACTGGAGACTCTTATGATCTGTATCAATATCCACATGGACACCATATAAATAATGTCTCCATATCTTTAATGCATGAACCACTGCGGCCAACTCTAGATCATGGGTCGGATAATTCTTCTCATGTTTCCGCAATTGCCTTGAAGCATACACAATCACCTTACCATGTTGCATTAGTACGCAGCCTAGCCCAACGCCCAAAGCATCGCAATAAACAACATATCCTTCCAATCCCCCGAGAAGTGTCAGGACGGGGGCAGAAGTCAATCTATCTTTTAACTTTTGGAAACCACGTTCACAAGCATCTGTCCACTGAAACTTTGCTGATTTCTGGGTCAACTTTGTGAGTGGTGCAGAAATGGAAGAAAAACCCTCAACGAATCTCCTGTAATAACCTGCCAAGCCCAAAAAGCTGCGAACCTCCGTAGGAGTTGTGGGTCTTGGCCAAGTCTTTACGACCTCAATCTTTTGGCTATCCACTTGAATACTATCGGCTGCAACAATATGCCCCAGAAATGTCACTGAGTTCAACCAAAACTCACATTTGGAAAACTTTGCAAACAACTCTCGAGTTCGAAGAACTCCAAGGACAGTACGCAAATGATCCGCATGTTCTGCCTCGGATCTAGAATACACCAAGATATCGTCGATGAACACGATCACAAACAAATCTGGGAAGGGCCTGAACACATTGTTCATCAAATCCATAAACACTGCTGGTGCATTAGTTAGCCCAAATGACATTACCCGGAACTCAAAATGACCATATCGTGTTCTGAAGGTTGTCTTAGGGATATCTTTCTCCCTAACTCTCACTTGGTGATACCCGGACCTCAAATTGATCTTTGAAAACCATTTGGCACCTTGTAACTGATCAAACAGGTCATCGATCCTCGGGAGAGAATATTTATTCTTAATCGTCACCTTATTCAATTGCCGATAATCAATGCACATTCTCAAGGAGCCATCTTTCTTTCGGACAAACAATACGGGTGCTCCCCACGGGGATGAACTAGGCCTAATAAAGCCTTTTTCAAGCATGTCTTTCAATTGCTCCTTCAACTTTTTCAATTCTACGGGTGTCATTCTATAGGTAGGAATAGATATAAGTTTAGTGCCTGGCAACACATCAATGGCAAAATCAATCTCCCGCTCGGGAGGAAGGCCTGGAAGCTCTTCCGGGAACACATCCGGAAATTCATTCACCACGCGAACTGACTGAAAAGTTGGCGATTCAGCTTCTAAATCTTGAACCCGAACTACATGATAAATGCAACCCTTTGTGATCATTTTCCTTGCCTTTAGATTGGAAATAAACATACCTTTTGGTGACGTCGTATTCCCTTTCCATTCTAAGACTGGTTCTCCCGAAAATTGGAAACGAACCACTTTCATTCTACAATCAATGTTGGCATAGCAAGAAGCCAACCAATCCATGGCCATAATAACATCAAAATCCACCATTTCAAACTCATGCATGTTAATCATGGTACGACGATCACAAATCACAATTACACAATTTCTATATACCCGACTAGCTATTACCGATTCCCCAATGGGTGTAGACACCTCGAAAGGTTTGATCGACTCTGGCTTGACTCTAAATCGACTCGCAACATATGGAGTAACATAGGACAATGTGGAGCTCGGATCAATCAAAGCATATACATCATGAGAAAATACCGATAATATACCTGTGACCACATCAGGAGAAGACTCGAGATCTTGGCGTCCAGCCAAATCATAAACACGGTGCTGAGGACCGCTAGAACTGGGAACTCTCCCTCTTCCTCTACCATGACCGACTGGCGTATGTGAACCTGGCCCCATAGGGCGTACAGATACTGAAGATCCGGCTACTGACCCTGAAGGCTGGGTCCTACCTCTACCATGAACTGTGGGGCAATCACGCATAATATGGCCTGGTCGACCACATGAATAGCAAGCACCTGAACCCAATCGGCATCGACCCCAATGCAACTTCCCACACTGGGAACATCGTGGTACGGCTGGCCTTGCCTATCCCGAATCATCTCTGAACTGAGACCCCGAAAAACTCTGACTCGGCCCGGAACGAATAGATCTATCGAATCTCTGGCCTGAAAATCGGGGAGATGCACTGGTCATAGAATAGCCCGAGTGCCTAGAAATCTGTTGTTTGTGCCCACCTTTGAACTCACTCATCGGACTTGAAGATCTGACCCTCTTGCTGTGACCCCTATCCTGCCCGCGTTCACTTCTCTGCTGTTGGAAACTTTCTTCTAAGTTCTGAGCATGAGCTTGAATGCGTGCAATATCCATATTTTCCTGAAGGGACGCAGTCAAGCACCCATCCATCAAATGTGGCCCTAGGCCCTTCACAAATCGATGTACCCGGTCACCCATATCCGCTACCATGGTCGAAGCATACCTAGCCAAGCAATTGAAGCGGAGACTATACTCTAGAGCACTCATGCTACCTTGCCTCAAATTTAAGAACTTATCGGCTCTAGCTCGCCGAACTTCTGGAGGCATATAATGTCGGAGGAAGGCATCAACAAACTCTTGCCATACCGGGGGAGGTGCATTGGCCCCACGTGATGCCATCCAAACCGTGTACCATTGGATCGAGACATGTCTCAACCTATACGATGCTAACTCCACCAATTCGGTGTCCGAAGCAAGTATCAATCGAAGCGTCCTCAACATACCATCAATGAAATCCTGAGGGTCCTCCTCCGGCTTTGATCCAAAGAATTCCGGAGGGTTCAAAGTAATGAAGTCACGGGCCCTTGCACTAACAGCCCTATCACACTGCCCTGTACTTTGCCGCTGAGTCTGGGCAGCAACCAATTGAGTAAGCAAATGTATGACCTCTTTCACATCCTGGCCTGAAGCATCCGGTGGAGGACCTGGGGGTGCTGGAGCTGGGGCTGAGGCTCCCTCACGTTCCTCAGTAATAGGCACTGTCTGGGAGGACTGAGATTGAGCCGCATTCTAGGACTCACTTTCCTCTACTACCGGTGGCGGTGCTCTTTCAGCCTGCTTTTTTGCCATCGTCTTGCCCTTTTGGGCTACTGTATCCTTTTTTCTTTACAGACATTTCTGAAATACACAACACACGGTTAAGGAACAGGAAATTCTTATATCATAGCTCAATCGCACGATTCTTATGAGGAAAGAAGGTCAATCATTCCAAAAATGCCCACAACTTCTTGTTTATAAGTGTGGCGCGCAACACACACATAACCAAGACTCTACTAGACACGGCTCGTAGACACACCCTAGGACTGAACTGCTCTGATACCACTTTTGTCACGACCCGACTAGGGGCCGCGACGAGCACCCGGTGCTAACCCACCCGAGCACCCCTTAACATACTGTTAACTTACATCTAGGTGAGCCACATAGTTAAGCATACATTTCTATCCATCAATCATACTAGTCCCATTGGACAACATTTCCTTTATGTCATCATTGGCATATATGCCACATCAATGTACATGAGCCGACAAGGCTAACAAAATGATATACAAAACATAGGCCGTCAAGGCCAAACGCATCTAACCACATACACATGTCTACGAGCCTCTAAGGAGAGTACAACATATCACATAAGCGGGATATGACCCCGCTATGCCCATAATTATGTACACAAAAGAATAAGTACCCAAAAGCTACGGCTCCGAATGAAATAGAGCTTCGCTATGTAGTCCCTGAGAAAGTAGCTATGGATCAAGTCTGTCTCCCTGTGCACCTGCGGGCATGACGCAGTGTCCACAAACAAAAGGACATCAGTACGAAGAATGTACTGAGTATGTAAAGCATAATCAATATCAATATAGATGCATAATTAACAACATAAGAAATAGCACAAGATGGGAGATGGTAAGATCATCGTCATAGGCACTTACTTGCCTTTCATAGGAACTTTCCATTTCTAATGCGTATTTGTGTACCTACATCCATATCCGTATCCATAGTCGTATCCGTTTCATATTTGTACTCGTATTCGTATACATACCCTTATTTGCATTTGTATCGTATCATATTCATATTCATACTCGTATCCATATCATATACATAATCATATCATATACATAGCATTTACATTGCATACCCGACCATGCAGGATCGGTGTTTCATACATACTTGGCCAGCCAAGGCTCAAGGTTACACACATACCTGGCCCTACCAAGGCTTCAGGGTTACATCTACCTGGCCCTACCAAGGCATCAGGATTGTTCGTACCATCTGCAGAGGTGTGCGTGCGTTACATAATCATATACATACTTATTTACATATCCTGCCTGGCCTCTTAAGCTCGGGGTTCCACAATAGTCATACATAGATACATATACATGATAGCTCATAAGCATCTTTACTATTATAATTACTATCATCATCGTCATCGTTATCGTCATCGCTATTACCATTTTAGTCGCCATCAATATCATTATCACGATTTTCGTCATTCATCACATCTACCTTTATAGGCTTACTCGTCATACGAGGAATTTAGTACAATCATAGCGTATCAAGAATCGTGAGCTTACTAGCTCGGAAGATCAAATCATTTGAAGGATATAATAGTCTCATAGAAGATTTAGACGTTTGGCCAAAGAACCATGCCTTAAGAAAGAAGGGTTAGCCTTACATACCTTTCAGTTCAATTATTCTACACTTGCGCGTTCTCCTCCAATGCTAGCATTTCTACCTTCATTAAAGTCATACTATAATTAGAATCGATAGCTAGCATGCATGACTAAAACTAGAGAAAATCGGACAGCATCTCCTTTATTTATACGACATTCCTCCATAACGCATATCAACTCCCAAACGTCAATAATACATTCACAATACTATAACAATAGTCATTATTCATCCACATTATCCACATTTCTTAATTTACCTTCAATCACCCATATCCATGGTCATATCACACGACTACGTCCATTCACATACATTGCCTATCCTATGTTTCTCGACGTCATTTATAACATATTTACATCATAACACAACAAGAATCATGACTCAATTCAAGCATTTACTCAAAATGGCACTATTCCACATTCATCACCCATTTTTCTATACCCTTCTACAATCCAAGTATTTCAACTCTCCAATACCTTAAACAACATATAAATACCATAAATATTACCTTAGAAGTTGTAGGAACAAGCCTTGGTTGATAATACTCTACTTGAGCAAAAACCCTAGTTCATCTCCAATGAGATTTCTTGACTTAAAATGATCTTTGATGGGTTTTCTTACACTTGCTTCACTTGGTTTATGTTGTTGATCACTAAAAATACTTGAATCCTTGTGGAATAACTGTAGAGAGATGTTTTCGAGAGAATGGGTGTCATGTAGAAGTGAAATGAAATATAACTTGGTCCCTTAATTTATTAAGCAAAATCTGCCCCTACTGTATATACGGACCAACATACGGTCCGTACAAATTATACAGGCCGTATGTTTGGCCGTATATTTGGTCCAGAAATTTATGCCACTCTGGGCTGATTATACGGTCCCAAACATACGGACCGTATAAATTATACGGCCAGTATGTTTGGCCATATAATTCCCAGTGATTACGAATCTTGTTTCGTCGACTCGTTTGATCTCCAATCCTTATGGAACCTTGTTAACATTTGTTCAACACTTCAATACCAATCTAAGGGACGTTATTACTCTTTCCCAAGGCATCATTAAAGCCTCGTTAACTCGTTATTCGTTTTTCCTTTCCGATACTCATTGTATGCCTTGCCTTCTCTTGGCCAACTTTCTCGTCTAACATCGGATGCCTTTGAAATCTCACTTAGGGTGATCAAATGTCATTTCTTACTCACGGAAATATCGCGTACTCATACTCCTCACTAGTTCATTCACTTGTGCATCAACAGAAGATTTTTCGAGGTGTTAACTGTAGCTCCGGATCGAATAGAGCGTACTGACCACTGCTAGATTTAGTGGTCCTACTGAGCAGGACCACCTGTCTGTCTCCCTGTACCTGCGGGCATGAATGCAGCCCCCCGAGCAACGGGGAGTCAGTACGGATAATGTACCGAGTATGTAAGGCATAAGAACAACAACATATACATATATATATATATATGGGAATCGTGGAGAAGATCTGAACTCGTAAACTGAAATGACTGACTGCATGTACTTGTATGAACTAGAATCTGCCTAAATCTGCGTAACTGATAATGCCTCTGTGGGCACATAAATGCATGCTCATACCTATCAATGATGACCGTGCATCTATATGAGTGTGTATATAACGCCTGATGTATGTGTGTACATAACGCCTGTAAGCCTCTATGGCATCTCATCATATCATATTGGCTCCTCTGTGGCCATAATCAATATCATTTTTATAGTAGTAATGTGTATATAATGCCTGTATTTATTCTCATACTTTACATATATCTAGTATTCGCGTATATAACGCCTGATATGCGTGTGCATATATAACACCTTCTAGTCAAATGTACATAGGTATATAATGAATGTAATGCATGACTAAGCTATATGCATAGAACTGGCTACATAAGAATAGATCCGTGAATAGAGGGATTTCTCATAAATAGGGTACATGATCATCAAAGACTAAAGTACTCCTAATGCTTCTAAGTGTAGTAATATGGAAGCTTGCTTACTCACTCGTTGGATCATATCATAGAATCATGTCAAAAGAAGAAAGGAATGACCTTAACCTACCTTGGAGTATCTCCAATCGCTCAACCTCTACCTCTTGAGCTTGCAAGTCTACAATTAAGATAACATAGGGTTTAATTAGGCTATTTACTTCACTTACTAACCATCCTCAATTACGTACAAAGCTCACGAACTATAGACAATAATCTCCTTTGTAAGCTTACAACTCTCCAACTCCTCATTTGATCCCACATCAACTACAATACTCACATTAACAATGACAATGCATGTGCATATCAAAATATATACAAATCCATTCCCAATCATCTCTTAAAATAACCCTACGTCACTATCTTATCTTTCATCCACTTACCACTTCCACAACTATCCCCTCTTTACTTAGAATCACTAAGACTCTTGATACTCAACTTAAATATAAGGGTATTAATCATTTACATACCTTGAGGGGTCAAGAATCAAAAGAATCACTTTAAATTCAACTCTCTAAGCTTCACAATCATGGAGAAACCCTGGAAGCAACCTCCTTCTTCACAAGCTAAGGTTTACAGAGGCTCGGATCTTACCCAATCTCCACTAACATGATATAAATGTTAGGAGAGCAAAATATTAGGGTTTGCTGATTGGAGAGAAGGAAAAATACTAAATAGGGTCGTGGACCACCTATTTATACTTGGAAGACAAAAAGGCTACAGCGGTCCGGTTCAACGAGCGGGTCGACGGCCTGTCGACGTGTCGACGGTCCGTCGACCAGCACCTGCAGATGTGTCACACCTCAAAATTTTTCCGTTCATGCACAGTGAATAGACTGACGAAGGGTACGACGTATGTGACATTTTGTTAGTAAGAAATAACATTTGATTATTCTAAATGAGATTTCGAAGACATTCGAAGTAAGACTAGAAAGTTGTCAAGGAAGGCAAGGCATACGTTATGTATCGGAAAGGATTTACGAGTAACGAGTTAATGATGATTTAATGATGCTTTTGAGAAGAGTTATAACGTCCCTCAGATTGTTAATGAGGTGATAAACAAGTGTTAAGAAGGTTGTATAAGGATTGGAGATCAAACGAAATGACGAGAACAACTTCGGAAAAACTGTGAGTTACACGACCACATTATACGGCCCGTGAAATGTTATACGGACCGTATAATGGTCCGTATAACTCAACAGCAACCAAGTGTTCCATGGTCGTGAACCACGGATACTTATACGGCCCGTGAAATGTTATACGGACCGTATAAGTCCCGACGGGCTGATTTAGTTGTAATTATAAATACATGTTCCCACTTTATTTTCTCATTCTTTTCCACTTCTCCACTTCTCTCCAAGCTTCTAGAGTATTCCATACACATCTTCAACATAAAAATAAAGTCAAACCAAAGATTAAACACCAATATTCAAGGGAAATCAAGTGTAAGAAGCTCACTAGGTTCCTCCAAGTCAAGAATCCTCTTGGGAGTGAAGCTAGGTTTTCTCCAAGTGAAGTATCCGTCAACCAAAACTCAATCCTACTTATTCAAAGGTGAGTTTTATGATTATTCCATGTTGTTTAAGGTATTTTAAAGTTGAAACACTTGGATTGTAGAAGGATATAAGAAATGGGTCATAAACATGAGAATAATGAGATTTTGTGTAGTAGTTTTGAACGAGTTGTGAATATTGACATGTTGTGATTATAAATATTTTATAAATGATATTGAGAACATGGGATAGGTATTATATGCAAGAAAACGTACTAGTGTACTATGACCATGATTATGGATGAATTGAAGTGGAATTGCGAAATGACGTTAATGTAGATGAATGAAGATTGTTGGTTATAATATTGTGAACGTTATTGTAAATGTTTAGGAGTTGATATACGATATGGGAAAGGTTGTATAAACAAAGGAAATGCTGCCCAAATTTCTCTAGCTTTAGTAAGCACGTTCATATAATCGATTAGCTAATGTGAATGTGAATTCTCTTGAAGGTAGAAATGTGAGCACTGAAGGGAAACAATCAAGCGATGGGAATGGTTAAACAAAAGAGGTATGTAAGGCTAGTCCTTTCTTTCTAAGGCATGACTCACATGAAATGAATCCTCCTATCTTTCCATGATTCTCCTGCATAACGGGAATGACGAGTCTACGAGTATAAAGAGCTTTATATGAGATAATGAAAAGAGATACATTATGAACATGACAATACCAATGATGAATCTAAGTCTAGAAGTCATAGAGTTCAGGATATGATATCCCTACGAAGCTAATGATCCCCATATGATTCCTATAATATTATTTCCTTACCTCTCCATGACTTTCTTACCTTCCGGAAAACTAAGAGCCTATGTTCATGAATAGACATATGGGATAAGATAAGAGGTATGTTACGAATGCGATAATGATGATGATGAGTCTAAGTCTAATTATTCTAATGCCTATATATGGTTCTACAAGGCTAATGACCCATATTATGATCCATGGATGTTGTTCATCGAATACACTTACCTTATATGCTAATTCCTTCAAGGTGAGGCAGAATGTTTATGAATGCTCCATAATGGAATCGGGGGTTCTCGACCTTATGTCACCCCGACATTGTTATAGAATGTCTATAAGCTCTAATACATGTCCTACGACCAATGTTCCAAAAAGTTACGAATCTGTGTTCATAAGGGGTTCCATATGAGATTAAGGTAGGAGATATGCCATAGATACGATGATGGTAATGATGAGCCTAAGTTAGAGATTATAAAGTCTATTATGCGATATTATTACGAAGTTCATGCTACGAATACGATGCGATTTTCATAGATTGTCTTTAAATCCAAATGTATGTTCTATGAAAAGTTATGATAAGTTTATGAGATATATGTGATGATAATGATGACGATGATAATAGTGATGATGCTAAAGATATTTATGGGCTTTTATGTATATATGTGTCTATGTATGACTATTATGAAACCCCGAACTTATAAGGACGGGTAGAATATGTATATATTTATGTATCGCGCGCACACCTCTGCAGTTGGGTACGGATAACCCTGAAGCCTTGGTAGGGCCAGGTAGATATAACCCTAAAGCCTTGGTAGGGCCAGGTAGATATAACCCTGAAGCCTTAGTTGGCCAGGTATGTATATGATATAATTATGTGTATGCTATGATTATATATATGATATATGTATGAAAAGCCCGGAAAATATGTAAGTGATATTGTCGAGCCACTACGTGGCCGAATACGGATAACGTTAATGTGTATGAGCAGATACGGTATTATGATATATGTATGATACGATGATGTATGCGCTATGATGATACTTGTACTGTGATTATATACGATATAGGCATGAAAGGTATCCTCCCTTCAAAGTTACACAGGTTATGTCTACATCTTATGTCCTACGATTTCTCTAATATGTTCATTTCATTCATGCCTTACATACTCAGTACAATATTCGTACTGACGTCCGTTTTCTTTGGACGCTGTGTTCATGCCCACAGGTAGACAGGGAGGCAACCCAGACTTATAGAAGCCGATAAGCAGAATTTTGAAAGCACTCCATTATTCCGGAGGTGTCGTTGATTTACCATTTTATGTACATGTATGTTTTGGGCATGACGGGATCCTGTCCCGTCCATATGTCTAGTACTCTAGTAGAGGCTCGTAGATACGTATGTGTGGGTAGTATAGTCTCACGATTATGATAAGCGTATATATGTATATATGTATATGTGTATTATTTTGATCGCCGAAGGGCTTATGTACATAAAGTTAATTATGGTTCCAAAGGAAAAATGATTTTTCTATGATTTGAGTATGAATTTGATAAATGAACGCTTAACGAGTATGATAAGTAGCAGAATGGGAGGTGCTCGGTGGTCAGCCCCGGGTGCCCATCGCGGCCCTCCGGTTGGGTCGTGACAAGATGCATGGCTGCGAGATCCAATTGACGCCGCACGTCGACGACCCATCGACGATGACTGGTGTACTGTAGATTTTCTTATTCAGTTTAGATCACGTCGATTCGATTCGCTCAACTTCTAACTTTATAAATTGCCAGGAATATCTGCTTGTACCCTCGTACACAAGGTAAGACATTTTTCACCTCTAAATTCGGGCTCGGGTCTCTACTCTAAGGTCATACCCGACTAGGAAACCATGGGTTCTACTACTATGAACACAAGGAGTGTAACAGCATGAGTCGGGGTAATTCTTGTCATGCTTCTTCAACTGTCGCGAAGGATAAGTAATCACCTTATCGTTCTACATCAATAAACAACCCAAACCAATTCTAGAAGCATCACAATACACCGCATATCCACAAGACCTAGAAGGTAAAGTCAAAATAAGAGCCGAAGTCAACCTTGTCTTATGCTCTTGGAAACTCCTTTCACAAGCTTCGGACCACTGGAACTTAGCACTCTTCTGTGTCAATTTAGTCAATGGTGAGTGTCACGACTCAACCCGCCATAACTGGCACCCATCTAAATCCTAGTGGGCGAACCAACATACAAACACCTATTCAGTCAATCCTATTTTATATTAATCAAGCTAAACAATTATTTACTCAATTAACAACAAAAGAACAAGTAAATCATGCCGTAAATACTGTAGTATGTGCGGAAGTTCTAACTATTACAATCCCTAAAATCCGAAAGTCATCGTACAGGACTCTAAGCCAAAAACATGTCTAGGAATCTGAAGTCTAACAAGTAAGTAATCCATAATGTCTAGAATACGAAAAGACATCATAGCAAGAAGATCCTCGGGCGTCCTATCATTGGAATAAGCTCACCCCAAAATCCATCAGCAGATATCCTCCACGCTAGATGTGAGGACGATCAGCGGTCTCTATGTCAAAATCTGCACTAAAAGAATGCAGCAAGGTAGTATTAGTACAAACACTATGTATTGGTAAGCATCATAGGACGAAAGACTAGTATCATGCATATTTCGTAAAATCAATAGAATAAAACAAGCCAGTCAACAGTCAGGAATATCCATAAATCACGTCAAGTCAACTAAGAACAATCACAATCAATCACCGAGATGTCAAGCATCACAATCACGTAAGTCAACAATAGAAACAAATTTACCACAATAACCGCACTCACTGTACATAAATACTAGCTGATATCTTAGCTCAGTAATCATGACCTGCAGAGGACCCATGGTGTCCATGTACCACTCGATCCGAAATGCCACTCGGACCCGAGCACAAACCTCCACCCCTAAATGAACCTTGGTGATCCGAAATGCCCCTCGGATCCGCAGGTTATTCTACTACAGCCTTTCCTTTCCTCAAAGCCTCAATACATTCACGGTCTAAAAATAGAAGGCTCAATGAGTCACATTGCTCAAATTACAAACACCAAAGCAAGAATACCTTTCCCTTTCCCCATTCAAAGGGTAGATGATGATCTAGGTGATAAACAACCTATCAAGGCCCCTAGTATTCATTTACCATCAATTTATACAACATTCTATCAAACATTCCCATTACAAACAGTTTTCTATGGCAAATATACCATTTTTATAGAACCCTAGGTCTCAAATGACTTAGTTTACTATTCTAAATGTTCAATTTATGACAAATAGCAACTAATAAATCAATTTAAATGATAAATATGCAATAGTAGCCCCAACCCATCAAGTTTAGAAGATTTATTGACATTCTAGGGTTTTCTACTTTACTTTTACCATTAAAGACCCATGAAGAAGATTACCATAATGAAAGGGAAGGGAATGATAGAATGAAAAGCAATGGAACTTACCTCTCAAGGTTATCTTGCCCTAGCTTGAAAATTCTCCCTAGGTGCTTTTTGGGAAGTTTGTTGGTGTTTTGTGAGAAGGGAAAATAAAACTGAGTATATAAAATTTGTGTTACTGTTGTACGTCACGCCACTACGGCAGTCGTCACGCCACTACGTCGGTCGTCACGCCGTTGCAGCGGTCCGGCTGTGGCGGTCAAGTGACTGCTATAGCGGTCCCAATGGAAATTGCTTGACCGCTTGGCGGTCTTCCCACCGCTATAGCGGTACCGCCATAGCAATCCACCGTCTGCCACTGCGGCAACCAAGGACATGGATGGCCGCTGGCAGCGGTCAAGCCGCCGCTATAGCGGTACCATCGCAGTGGTTCACCCACCGATGCAGCGGTCCATTTTGGGCATTGAGCTCGACTTTTGACCAGTTTCTCCCCTATCACTCCACATTTCATCCAAGGCCTCAAAAACACAATATAAAACATGTACACATACAAAAAGACGCCCTACAAATCCACCCGCGGCCTCGGAATTCCCAACGGAGTCCTAATTTCCCCTAACGATCGTAAGGGTCGCTTCACCAGATACCAATTAACACACCGTTCGTCCCCGAACGAACCAGGGTGAGACAATTATGGAGGAGTTACCTGACTCGGCGAAAAGCTGATGGTATTTGCTACGCATATCAGTCTCTGTCTCCCAAGTAGCTTCTTCCACTGGTCGATTCTTCCATTGAACTTTCACAGAAGCTATTTCTTTGGACCTCAACTTGCAAACATCCCTATCTAAGAAAGCAACGGGCTCTTTCTCAACCGACAAAATTTTCGTCTAACAAAACCGAATCCCAACGGATGATATAGGAACCATCGCCGTGGTACCTCTTCAACATCAACACATGGAACACTAGATGAATGCCTGATATTCTCGGAGGTAAAGTCAACTTGTAAGCCACCTCTCCCACACGATTGAGAATCTCAAACGGACCAATGAACCTCAGGCTAAGCTTGCCCTTTTTCCCAAACCTCATCACACCCTTCATGGGTAAGACTTTCAATAGCACTTGCACGCTTTCCTCAAACTCAAGATCTCAGACCTTGCGGTCCGCATACTCCTTCTGTCTATTCTGCGCTGCCAAAAGTTTGTCTTGAATGACCTTCACCTTCTCTAGGGACTCTCTCAGAAGGTCAGTGCCCCACGGTCTCACCTCGAATGCATCAAACCATCCAATAGGAGACCTACACCTCCTTCCATACAATGCCTCAAATGGGGCCATATCAATACTCGAGTGATAGCTATTATTGTAGGCAAATTCGACTAAGGGCAAGAACTGATCCCAATGCCTACCGAAATTTATCATACACGCACGAAGCATATCCTCAAGAACCTGAATAGTCCGCTCAGACTGCCCATCAGTCTGAGGATGGAAGGCTGTGCTAGGATCCAACCTCGTACCAAACTCCTCATTAAAAACACTCTTAAAACCTGGATGTGAACATGGTGCCCCTGTCGGATACGATGGAGATAGGAACCCTGTGGAGTCTAAGCACCTCCCGAATGTAAACTTTAGCCAACTTCTCTGCATCATAAGTTATCTTCACCAAAATAAAGTCGGCAGACTTAGTTGTAACCCCAGGTTTCTGATTTTCATACTTCACCTGTTGGCAGTTTAGACACTATGCAACGAACTCTACAATATCCCGCTTCATCCTAGTCTACCAGTAATGTTGCCTCAAATCACGATACATCCTAGTGACACCATGATAGATAGATTACCTCGAACTATGAGCCTCTATTAGAATGGTCTTAATCAAGTCGCCCACACGTGGCACACACTCGCCCTTTGATTCACAGCACGCCCTCCTCATCGATCATGGACTCCTTGGCCTCACCACGTAACACTTTATCTCGTATTTTACATAGCTTAGTATCTTCAAACTGCTTAGCCTTAATCTGCTCTAAAAATGATGACAGAGCTTCAACACAAGCTAACACCTTACCCGTGTTAGAGATATCCAGTCTTATAAAACTATTAGACAAAGTATGCACCTCTCTAGCCAACAAACGCTCAGAGGAGATCAAATGAGCCAGACTTCCCATATTAGCCGACTTCCTGCTCAATGCGTCAGCTACTACATTAGCCTTACTAGGATGATACAAAATGGTGATGTCATAGTCTTTCAGCAGTTCCATCCATCTCCACTGTCTAGAGTTCAGATCTTTCTGAGTGAACACATACTGCAAACTGCGATGGTCTGTGTACACCTCACAATGGACACCATATAAGTAGTGCCTCCAGATTTTCAATGCAAACACCACCGCTACCAATTCTAGATCATGAGTCGGATAGTTCTTTTCATGCACCTTCAACTATTGAGAATAATAAGCAATCACCTTCCTTTCCTACATCAAAACAACACCCAAACAAGAACGTGAAGTATTACAATAGATAACAAAATCCTTGCCCTCCGTGGGCAATGCTAGAATAAGTGCTGTGGTCAACAGTGTTTTGAGCTTTTGAAAGCTCTCATCACACTCGTCGGACCACTGAAACGACATATCTTTCTGGGTCAAACGAGTCATTCGAGAAGAAATAGAGGCAAACCCTTTTACAAACCGACGATAGTACCTAGCAAGACCCACAAAACTATAGATCTCGGTCACTGATGTGGGCCTAGCCCATTCCTTGACTGCCTGAATTTTCTGAGGATCCATCATAATACCCTCCTTCGAAATAACATGCCCCAAGAACGGCACAGAAGACAACCAGAATTCACACTTGGAGAATTTAGCATACAACTCCTTCTCTCACAATATTTCAAAAGCAATTCTCAAATGTTTCGCATGCTCTTCCTTACTTTTAGAGTACACCAGGATATCATCAATGAACACCATTACGAATGAGTCTAAATAGGGATTAACACACTATTCATCAAATCCATGAACGCAGCTGGGTCGTTCGTAAGCCCAAAAGACATAACCAAGAAATCATAGTGTCCATACCTTGTCCGAAAAGTAGTTTTAGGAACATCCTCTGCCCGAATCTTCAACTGATGGTACCCTGACCTGAAGTCAATTTTTGAGAACACCGAAGTTCCCTGTAACTGATCAAACAAGTCAACAATATGGGGAATGGGATACTTGTTTCGGACAATTACCTTATTCAGCTAACGGTAATCAGTACACATACGCATTGACCCATCCTTCTTCTTAACAAACAGGACAAGAGCACCCCACGGAGAGGCACTCGGGCGAATAAACCCTTTACTCAGAAGATCTTGCAACTGCTCTTTCAATTCCCTGAGTTCTGCTGGTGCCATCCTATAAGGTGGGATGGAGATAGGACGAGTCCCTGGGTCTATGTCAATTCTGAAGTCAATATCATGATCCGTTGGCATTCCAGGAAAGTCCGCGGGGAATACTTCCGCAAACTCGCGTACCATGGGAACCGAATCAAGAGATGGAGTATCTGCACTGGTATCACGGATATGTGACAGATAAGCTAAACAACCCTTCTCTACTAGCTTTCTAGCACGAACAAAGGATATTACTTTCTTAGGGAGGGGACTAAGGTTACCCTTCCACTCGAGTCTGGGTGCCCCGGGCATGGCTAGTGTAACAGTCTTAGAATGACAATCAAGTATAGCATAATGCGGGGACAACGAACTTATACCCAAAATAACATCAAAGTCTACCATGTCTAAGATTATTAAAGCTGCCCAAGTACTATACCCCATAAAAGAAATTGCACACGAAGGGTAGATGCTATCCACTACCACAGAATCCCAAACAGGAGTAGACACAAAAATAGGGGTAATGTCACACCCCACCCTTGGTAAGGAGTGATTGGCACCCGGCACCTTATGGAAACCGAGCGAACCAACTTATAACTTGTATTTTCTATGTCTCGAATGACAAAATAAGGCTAAGGATAGATATGAACATAATATCATATATAAATATATGTCTAATGGACCCACGACACCAATAGAACGACCGACAGAACGTAACTTAGCTATACATAGGAACTGTCTGCAAAGCCTCTATGAACATGACTGAAGTATACAAGTCGGGACAGGGCCCCCGACATGCCCTGAACAAAAATCATACAAACATATATACATCCATACTCGGCAGCGCTCCAGGAATAAGTGGAGCTCACTAATGATAACTGGTACCTGAAGGCAGCCTATGATGAAAGATCCTCGTCTTGTCTATCCACACCTGCGGGCATGAATACAGCGTCCACAAGAAAGGACATCAGCTCGAATAATGTACTGAGTATGTAAGGCATGAATAACAACATAACAAGAGATATAGGACATAACATGAAATAAAGAGATAACCTGTGCATCTGATTGCCTTGTAAGGTGGATACCATGCATGCTTAGTTTTTCTTAAAAGCTTTCTCATACATATATACCATAATAGTGCTGCGGAACGTACAACCCGATCCATGAGTATATTATATTGCTGCGAAACGTGCAGCCCGATCCATATATGTATACTATATTGCTGCGGAATGTGCAGCCTGATCCATTTTTCCATATATCCCACGTCCGGGCATCCCGCGTCCGGGTTGATATCCAGCTGATCAAGTGGCTATGTGTCTATAACGCCTCACCTTATCGGAGTGACGTAAGATATATATATATATATATATATATATATATCATATACATATATAACATAAGTAGCATGCATGAGAGCCCAAGTAAAAGTTATCACTTTATCGGAGTGACGTAAGGTCGGTAGCCTCCGACTTATATTATGGAACAATTATCAACGCTCTATCTCACCTTGAATGAACAATGATTATGAGGTGAGATCAACAACAAAGAGTGGTATCAAGAAAATCATGAAATAAGCTCGGTAATCTCATCTTAGCATTAAAATAATAAGCTTTGGGATTTCGAGAATTAAAATCATCATCATCATCATGTCATCATAGAAAACATATCATCTTTTGTATCATAAAAAGCTTTTAAGAATCATGAACTTCTAACTTTTGAAAATAAGAAGGTTATGGAAACATATATGGAATCATAGCATAGGAATCATGCCTTTTGAAAGAAAGGGACTAGCCTTAACATAGAATCAAGGGGATTCATACGTAACCCCTATAACCATGGCGTCAGAAGCCCCAGAAGGTTCGGCAAAGGGTTCGCTCAACTTCTACTTCTCAAACTCGCAAATCTAGAATCAAGGGAATTCATACTATCGTTAGGCTCATTATCAAATGCTTATCCTAAGCCTTTAAATTAACTCTTTCTAGGATCTTTCGAAATTTCGGCAGCATCTCCCCTATTTATATCCCTAGCCCGAAATCACAGTTACCAACAACCAACAATAACAACAACAACAACATCACTAACATCAACATACCCCATAAGACACCTAATATGATATTTATCCGATTTTTCAACCAACTACTCCGTCATACGGCTATATAATCTCTTTATTCCCGTAGTAAACCAAGATGAGCATTAATAATACGAGATACATACCTTTCTCCCACTAATATTGCTATATCTTCAATTTTTCCCACCTTGAACTAAGCCAAATGCGTTGTTATACGATTTTGTAATCGCAACTGTATGCTACCTGGATCGGAATTCGGGAATTATACTTGATCCGGGCTAAAATTTGATGTTGGGAAGTTGTGGGAGGTTTCCATAATTTTTGGGGGTTTTTCTGGTTGTTTTGGATGAAGAGGGGGGGGGGGGGGGTAAGCCCACCTTATATAGAGTTCCAGAATCTGCCCAAACCGACCTAAAATTTGGTCAGCGCGTTCACAGTGCCTTCTGGCGCGTTCGTGCTGGCTAAATTTTCTGCCTGCGTGTTCATTCAGTAAAAAGGTCATAACTCTTGATCTCGATATCGTGTGAGGCCCCACGACCTACGGATGGAAAGCTAATTCAATTATCTACAATTTCATTTTTGGTATGACTCCAAATTCCAAAGTTATCATGGTGTTTTGGCCTCCTCAATTCAGTTCATCCGAAAACGTATCCTTAAATCATCCTTTTGGAGGGCGTATGCCCACATTTGGCTGAAGGGTCCTTCTTAAACTTTGCTCAACTTCCTATGTACTACTCCTATAATTTTTCATATGTCCTTTATAAAATCCCAACATGTGGGCCCCACCTTCTCTTACGGTTACGAGGGCTTTTCATCGAGTAATGTATGAACTAATTTATACCATATAGTCTCCAAATGTCATATATATATATTCTTATGCTCAGATCATATAATCTTCGTCCCTAGACCGAGCCTAAAATTTGGTTAGTGCATTCGCGGCCTGTGGGGGTACGTTCGCTCTGAGTTGGCCCTTGGCCTCCTGCGTGTTCGCGCCACTCTCCAGCACGTTTGAGCAGGCTATTTTCCTGGCCTGCCATCCTAACTTGTAATGTCCATTCCAACTGTTATATACCGAACCACGGGGTGTAACATTTTTCCCCCCTTAATAATATTCGTCCTCAAATGTTGTAGTTTATAACCCACAACACCTCTGTTGGTTCATTGCCTTCCTCTTAGAATTCGATCGCCTTACCTTTATGCTATACATTGATCAGTTTCTTCCCGCTCGCTCTTAACTCTTTCGTTGGACTCATCTATGCACTCCATCACCTCTTTGTTCTTATGTACATAATCAGATATCAACTCGTATCCCGCTCTCGTTCTGTTTCCCTTATCATAGTCTTGGCTTACTATGCCATAACCGCTCATCGTCTTGCAAGTACTCCTTTTTTCTCATTCCTTGTTTTCCTATTAGTGGGCAGCTCCATTGCTCAATTATGGCGCCCTTTTTGCATTTACTCCTTCCGTGCCATTTCGGATTATTCTTTCTTGCACCCATTGATTTTGGATATACACTGTAT
The DNA here is from genome assembly GCF_019175385.1 of Lycium barbarum. Classification (NCBI taxonomy): domain Eukaryota; kingdom Viridiplantae; phylum Streptophyta; class Magnoliopsida; order Solanales; family Solanaceae; genus Lycium; species Lycium barbarum. The sequence continues at coordinate 86,003,248 of NC_083338.1, read as the reverse complement.
TGACTCCTTGTAGTTCTTCAGTCAAGTTCTCTAGTCCTTTACATCCTCATCCCAGCCGCTCTAACACTGATACCCCAAATATTTGCTCAATATCTCTTTATGACTAGTAAATATAATGGTTATGTTCCTCGAGCTATCTTTCCCAACTCCCTTTCAAAATCAGTCATAACGATATACCAAATTGCGTATGTACATAATGTTTCCTCACCATTTTCATTATTCGCCGATTCATATTGATTGGAACAACCTATAATCCGAGTCCAAACTTATTCCATAGCTCACCACATCTTCCAATTCCTACCAACATTTTTCCCCAAATTTTCTTTCCTGAATCTCGTGATACAATTCCAGAAGCATAGGCTATGGAAATTCTTACTTCAATACGACTTTCTTGCAAGATAAATATATTTATCCTCGATTTCCTTATACCGGTGATTACCTCATCAGTCGTTAATCTCTGTTAGCCTTCCAGTGTGGCCTTCTTCCTATTCTAGCTGGGCATCACTTCACGTGGATGGTTCCTACAATTCTAATAGTATATGCACTCCCATTCAGTGTATTTAGTGATCCAAGAGGTGCTTCCTAATATCCGGTGATATGGCCAAACAACGCTCTTCCTTCCTTTGGGAATTGCAAAACTGCCAACCATTGCTCTGTTTGCTACAATTGTCATCTCTTTCGGCACTAAGATTTCCTCCTGTTGTCTTTTCCATTATTCTCTGTGAAATTATTTTAGAGACCTTCCTTATTCTCTTTATTACTCTTTAGAATACGCCGAGTCTAGAAATTTCATATCTCGCGTCCGCATGAAGTATTTCTTGATCCATTGTAATTCCTTTTTCATGCCTGCTTGTGGTTTGCTTATCTTCAATTCATTTCTGCTCCCTCTTACTACATCCTTGATATGCCATTACGTCTCGAATCTTGAACTCTTTAAGCTAACCTCTTTCTTTCTTTGGAATTTTGACAATGCTATACCTCATTTCAGAATTAGATCTGCTCTTCCCCCTTTTTAAAGGTGCTCTTACACACTAATAACTCCGGAGTACCAATAGTTATCGGCCGACCCTAACGATCCGTCAATTCTCTTCGTTCCCTTATAATACTGGAGTTCTCTCATCGTATAACTTGACTTATTTTCCTTTCTGCTAATCAAGGGCTTTGTATTTAGCGAAGCGCTTATGCATTACCAATCCATTCTCGCTACTTTCTTTAAGGCCCTTCTACTTCTACCTTTTGTGACTGAAATCCATAGGTTAATGGGGACATTGGAATTCATCAAAAGATTTCATGGAACGTTTGGTCACACTTTGCTCCTTTTGTCCCTCGTCTTCCTCCACAACTATTATCACTGGAATTCTTCTTACTCTGGGTTTCCGGTCTCACTTTACGTCTACAATATATCATTGAGAGTTAATATACTACACTCTTCCGCTCCCACTATTAATCCCTTTTACTCACTTAGCTCAATTATCCGAAATTGTCCTTCACTACTTATTTGCATTTCATCTATGCGTTGTAGTTCTTCCAGTATCCTGCCACTTCCTGTTCGTGTCGTGAAATCTCTGCAATACATTCTATTCTTTCTTCTCCTTCCTGCCGCCAAGGCTAGTCCGTACTAATGAATATTTCCCACACATTCTTCTGTTTCCTCTATAACCGAATCTCGGTATTGTTTATCCTCATCCTAAGTTATTGATGCACTACCTTCCGTTTAGCTTGCTAATTCATTATTCTCTCGCTTGTCCTTGGTGCTTGCCCAATCTTTCCTTCTTCTTCTCTCCTCTCCTCTCCTTTCGATCAACCCATTAGTATACCTTTCCTACTTTTATCCTCAAACCTTCCTTGAGTTCCTTCCTCCCCGAGCGCCCTTCTGCACTTGTTATTTTATAGTATCCACCCCGAAGTTCATAAAATATTCCTTTAAACATGCAAATCCATTCTATTCTTAAGTCATCTTCTAGGAAAACTTCACATCCCTATTTGTGATTACTATCCTTTAGTCCCACTTATCGAAGTCTATTTTTTGACCCCCACACATTCATTTTTTGTTTCACACTACCATACTCTATCCCTTTCGCATGCCTACCTTCTAATTTTATTCAATTAGTCCCTTGCCTTGCCCGTTGTCTTCTTTGGAAGCTTTACTCACCCTCGTTTCTTGCACTTTACTTTCTATATACTCACTTTCTTCCTTTCCCTGATGTTACTGCATTAGGACTTTCCAACTCTAACCTATGGTGATAATATCATCAACATACTTGGTAACGTTTATCACTTGAACTTCACTACCCTGTTCGATTAATGCCTTCAATATACCGCAACGACGGTTGCTGGGATACACATATCCGTTGATGCAGCCACATATAGGATATCATACACATACATATATATTTTCTAACGCCTCACTTCCAAAGTACTTCCGAATGCTTTTTAACTTATCCTAATTCTAAAGCTGTGACGCGCCCTCTTCCTCTTTGCCGGTCTAGTCCACCTCATCCTTCGCGATCTTTTAGAGTTTCGAACCACTCCGCATACTCCAATTTCCCTTAGATCACTCTAATTTCCCACCCGTCTCTTATGTCTGACTTTGTAGGACTCTTAGTACACTTCCCAGGGGGTCACTCATCCCAGTATTTCTCTTAGCCCAGCACGCTTAACCTTGAAACTCTAGTGAAATCCAGTGCGTTATTGCTGGTATGATCGCGTACACCTTACTGCATGACGTTCATCACATAATCTAGAGCAACTTGAAGTCTTTAATAGATTCCAAAATATTATCGTAATGCATCTCCCTTCGAATTAGAAAGGACCTCTTACTCTTCCGACTACACAAATACTATTTCGGCCTTTTAAATCCTCAATATTCACCTTTCATCTGTGTGTACGACTAACTTCCATTCTAGATTTCAAGATTGCCAATGGTGGCGACAAAACCTTAATCGTAGTTACTCATAAATACTTGGTTATCGGTCCCTTTAGGATTTCCACTAGTCGCTATTAAATAGTAACCTACAGTAAATGCACACACATAGGAAATTCTAATAAAGTCTCATACACCTGTAGCCGATCGGTCCTTAGCCTGATCCGGTGAGCTATTAAGCGAAGTGTGCTCTTCATCAGGATTTTCCCACCATCGGCACCATCTATTCGTCTGGCCTTCATCATATTTCTCATTTGGGTCCGAGGGGTATGGATAATCGGGCAACTCCTGGTTTACCGAAGACCAGGATAAAGGGCTAGACTAATCCGTAACACTCACCGGAGTAGCTAGTCTGACGTAGTACTCTACCACAGGAGCAGCTGGTACGGTGTTACACCTCGAAAAGTTTCCTGTTGATGTACAGTGAATAGACTAACGAAGGCCACAAAGTATACGATGTTTCAATAAGTAAGAAATAACATTTAATGGTTCTAATTGAGATTTCAAAGACATTCGAGGTAAGAGAAGAAAGTTCGTCAAGAAAGGCGAGGTAAGCATTGTGTATCGGAAAGTATTTACAAAATACCAAGTTGATGATGGCTTAATGATGTCTTAAATAAGAGTTATAACGTCCCTTAGATTGTTAATGAGGTGTTAAACAAGTGTTAAGAAGGTTCCATAAGGATTGGAGATCAAACGAGTCGACGAGAACGAGTTTCAGAAAGCTGGGTATTATATGGCCCAACATACTAACCGTATAAAATATACTGGCCATATGTTAGGCCGTATATTCTACCCAGAATGGGGACCTTCACTGGACCAAAGGTACGGCCATACATACGGTCCATATAAATTATACGGACCGTATGTTGGTCCGTGAAACTGAGTCGGGAGAGAATTTAAGATTAATTTTATCTCATTGACGTATTTTTATTACTTATGCCTCTCATACTCAGTACAATGTTCATACTGATGTCCGTTTTCTTTGGATGCTATGTTCATGCCCACAGGTAGACAGGGAGGTGATCTTGATCCAGACTCGTAGGAGCCAGTAGCTGATTTGAGAGCACCCCATTATTCAGGAGGTGCCTTTGATTATTCTTTTTGTGTACATATGTATATTTTGGGCACGACGGGGTCCTGTCCAGTCCTTATGTGTAGCACTCTAGTAGAGGCTCGTAGATACGCAGTGTAGGTTACATGGTCCCACGAGGTTACTATATATATATATATATATATATATATATATATATATATATATATATATATATATATATACATATAAAGGCTTATGTATATAAAACTATTGATGTTCTCAATGAAAATGATTTTCTTATGATTTGAGTATGAATTTGATAAAAGAACTTTTAATGAGTATGATAAGTAGTAGAATGAGTGGTGCTCAGTTGTTAGCCACGGATACCTGTCACCGCCGCTAGTCGGGTCGTGATAAAAGTGATATCAGCGCAGTTCAGTCCTAGGAAGTGTCTACTAGCCGTGTCTAGTAGAGTCTTGTTTATGGTGTGTTGCGCGCCACACTAATAAACATGAGGCTACAGGGCATTTAGGAAAAATGACCATCTTTCATCTTAAGAGATCGTGCGATAGAGCTGTGTTATAAGATTTTCCCCTCTTAATAGTGTGTTATGATTACAGAAATGCCACCAAAGGGAAAAGCTATAGTTGCCCAGAAGGGCAAGACTACGATGAAAAGGCGGGTGGAAAGAGATCCTCCGATGAATGTAGAAGAGGGCGAATCACATCATGAGGCCCCATCTAATACTTCCTCCACCCCGCTCAATGTAGAAGAACAAGGAGGAGCTTCAGCCCCAATTCCTCCACCGGTTGCTTCGGGTCAACAAGTGACCGAGGCCATTCATCTATTGACACAGTTGGTTGCCGCCCAGGCATAACGGCAGAATGTGAGTCCAAGTGATCGGGCAGCCAGTACTAGAGCCCGTGACTTTATGAGTTTGAATCCTCCGGAGTTCGGGTCAAAGCCGGATGAACACCCCCAAGGTTTTATTGATGAGATGTTGAGAACATTGAGGATTATTCATGCCTCCGAAACTGAATCTGTGGAGTTGACATCTTATAGACTCCGAGATGTGGTGGTATTGTGATACAATAATTGGCTAGCATCAAGAAAAGAAAATGCGCCTCCTCCCGTCTGACAAGAATTTGCGGATGCCTTCATCTGCCATTATTTGCCACCCGAGGTCCGCCGAGCTAGAGCGGATAGATTCTTAAATTTGAAACAAGGGAATATGAGTGCTCGGGAGTATATCCTTCAATTCAATTCATTGGCTAGATATGCCCCGACTATGGTGGCCGACATGGGAGATAGAGGGCATCCCTTTGTGAGTGGCTTAGGGCCATATTTATTTAAGGATTTTTTTACGGCTTTGTTACAAGATGGGATGGATATTTCCCGAATACAAGCCCATGCCCAGAACTTAAAGGGACAACAGCAACTACAAAGAGGTGATCGTGATATTGATAGAAGGCAAAGCAAGAGGGCCATATCTATAGGGGCAGGCAGTGATTATAGAGGGGGATCCAGGCAGACACATTCTAGACACTCAGGCCAGTCGGTGACTAGTGCACCTCCTCGATTTACGGGTAGGAGATTTGATCGCTCCTTTCGTTCAGGACAGGGTCAGAGTTCGAGGGCCCTAGATTCGCAGTTTGGGTGAGATCACAGCCAGAGGAGACCCCCAGTACCACAATGCAGCCAATGCGGTAGATTACATTCCAGACGGTGTCGCCAGGGTTCGGATGCTTGCTATGCCTGTGGCCGGGTTGGGCATATGATGCGAGATTGCCCATCAATGAGTGGTAGAGTTGGAGTTCAGCCTACAGGATCAAAGGCTGGTTCATCTTCAGTGCGCCCGATAGGGCAGACTCCCCAGATGACAGCAGGTCGAGGTAGAGGCAGAGGGGGAGCATCTACTTCAGGTGCCACTCAGCCTCGTGTGTACGCTTTAGCCGGACGACAGGATCTTGAGTCCTCCCCAGATGTAGTGACAGGTATATTATCCATATTTTCCCATGATGTGTATACATTGATAGATCCAGGTTCTACCTTGTCTTATATTACTCCATATGTTGCTGGTTGTATTGGGTGAAACCTGAACCAATTAAACCTTTTGAGGTATCTACTCCGGTTGGTGATCCCGTGATAGCCAGACAAGTGTATAAGAATTGTGTACTTGTGATATGCAATCGCCAGACCAAAGATGATTTAATTGAGCTGGAAATGTTAGATTTTAATGTGATTATAGGTATGGATTGGTTGGCCTCATGTTATGCTAATGTTGATTGCCGAATGAAAATAGTTCTATTTCAATTTCCGGGAGAGCCCGTGCTTGAATAGAAGGGTAATACAGCATCTCAAAAAGGTAGGTTTATTTCCTACCTTAAGGCAAGAAAGATGATAGCCAAGGGATACATTTATCACTTAGTCCGAGTACATGACACCGAAGCAAAGTCACCAACTTTCCAATCCGTTCCGGTAGTGAATGATTTCCGGATGTATTTCCTGATGAGCTTCCAGGTCTCCCTCCAGAAAGAGAGGTTGACTTCGTCATTGATGTGTTGCCGGACACCAAGCCTATTTCTATTCCTCCGTATCTAATGGCTCCGGCAGAATTAAAGGAGCTAAAGGCACAGTTGAAATATTTGCTTGAAAAAGAGTTTATTAGACCCAATTCATCGTCGTGGGGAGCACCAGTCTTGTTCGTGAGAAAGAAAGATGGTTCCCTAAAAGTGTGCATCGATTACAGGCAGTTGAATAAGGTGACGATAAAGAATAAATATCCTCTTCCAAGGATTGATGATTTGTTTGATCAACTACAGGGTGCTAAATGGTTTTCTAAAATAGACTTGAGGTTGGGTTATCATCAAGTGAGAGTTAGAGAAGAAGATATTCCCAAAACAACTTTCAGAACGAGATATGGCAATTATGAATTCCGGATGATGTCGTTTGGGTTGACTAATGCTCCGACAATGTTCATGAATTTGATGAATAATGTATCCAGGCCACTCTTGGATTTATTCGTGATAGTATTCATTGATGATATTCTGGTATACTCTCACACAGAAACAGAGCATGCAGATCATTTACGTATTGTTCTTGGGATTCTTCGAGTCGGAGAATTATATGCAAAATTTTCAAAGTGCGAGTTTTGGCTGAATTCTGCAACATTTCTAGGCCATGTTATTTCAAATGATGGCATCCGAGCCGACACTCAGAAAATTGAAGCTGTGAAGACTTGGCCAAGGCCTAAGACGCCTATAGAGGTCCGTAGTTTTCTGGGATTGGCAGGCTGTTATAGAAGGTTCATAGAGGGATTTTCCTCTATTTCAGCCCCATTGACGAAGCTAACCCAGAAGGTAGTTAAATTTCAATGGAATGATGCTTGTGAACGCAGCTTCCAAGAGTTGAAGGATAGATTAACCTCAGCTCCAGTCTTAACACTTCAAGAAGGGTCAGACGGTTATGTTGTATATTGTTAATGTAGCATGATAAAGTCGTTGCTTATGCTTCGAGGCAGCTGCAGAAACATGAAAAGAACTATCCAACTCATGACCTCGAATTGGCTGCAGTTATTCATGCATTAAAGATGTGGAGACATTACTTGTATGGGGTGCATGTCGATATTTATACAGATCACAAGAGCCTTCAATATATTTTCAAGCAGAAGGAGTTAAATCTGCGACAGAGGCGGTGGCTACAGTTATTGAAAGATAATGATGTGAACATTTTATACCACCCCGGAAAAGCAAATGTAGTAGCTGATGCACTTAGCCGCCGATCAATGGGTAGCCTATGTGGAGTTCCTCTGGGAAAAGAAAGAGATGGTTCATGAGCTCCACCAATTAGCTAATCTTAGAGTGCGTATAATTGATTCGGGTAATGCAGTGATTGGTATAAATGATCCCACAGTTTCATCCTTGAACATGGAAGTGAAAAAGTGTCAGTATAAAGACCCTCATTTGTGCCATTACAGGGACACATCTCATAAAAAAGAGAAGTCCCCATTTGATGTTTCCATGTATGGAATTCCTAGATACCGAGGCAGGCTATGTGTTCCGAATATCGCAGAATTGCGCCGTCGAATTCTAGAAGAAGCCCATTACTCTCGGTATTCTATTCACCCAGGTGCAACAAAGATGTATCATGATCTCAAATTAATATATTGGTGGGATGGCATGAAGAGAGACATAGCAGAGTTTGTAGCCCAATGTCCAAATTGCCAGCAAGTAAAAGTCGAACATCAAAAGCCAGGAGGATTATTGCAAGCCATGAAATCCCTACTTGGAAATGGGACGTGATCAACATGGATTTTATTATGGGGTTACCTTGTTCTCGAGGAAAATATGATTCTATTTGGGTGATTGTGGACAGATTAATGAAAGCAGCTCACTTTCTTCCGGTCAGAACTACCTACTCAGCAGAAGACTATGCAAGGTTGTATCTCAAAGAGATTGTGCGACTCCATGGTATTCCACTATCCATTATCACATATAGAGGAGCGCAATTTACGGCCAAGTTCTGGAAATCTTTCCAAGAAGGTCTAGGTACTCAAGTAAAGCTCAACACGGCCTTCCATTCGCAAACTGATGGGCAAGCCGAACGTACTATTCAGACCTTGGAAGATATGTTACGGGCATGTGTGTTAGATTTCGGCGGTAGTTGGGATGATCACTTACCTCTAATCGAATTTTCATACAACAATAGTTACCATTCCAGTATTCAAATGGCTCCGTATGAAGCTTTATATGGAAGAAAGTGTAGATCCCCAATTGGATGGTTTGAAATAGGGGAAGTACAGTTAATAGGCCCTGAATTGATTCAGCAAGCGGTAGAAAGAGTCAAGATGATCCGAGACCAATTGTTGATAGCCTAAAGTCGCCAAAAATCTTATGCGGACAACCGCCGACGAGACTTGGAATTTCAGGTTGATGATTGCGTATTTTTGAAGGTGTCGCCAATGAAAGGGGTGATGAGATTTGGGAAGAAAGGAAAGTTGAGTCCTCGATACATTCGACCTTATAAGATCATCCGCAAGGTAGGTCATGTAGCCTACGAGTTAGACTTACCTTCAGAGCTTGAATCAGTCCACCCAACTTTTCATGTCTTAATGCTCCGTAAGTGTATTGGAGATCCTACGAGGATTGTTCCGATTGATGATGTTCAAGTGACAGAAAGGCTAGCATATGAAGAAGTTCCCATTGCCGTCTTGGATAGGCAAGTACGAAGACTTAAAAATAACGAAGTAGCTTCAGTCAAAGTCTTGTGGCGAAACAACAATCGGCAAAGAAATGACTTAGGAAGCAGAAGAGAGTATGAAATTCAAGTATCCGCACTTATTCCAACCCCCAACAGAGATTCAAGATGAAACACTAACATTATGAGGTATATATGCTTATTTTTCATGCTTTTGGTCGTGTGTGGCCAATTTATAGTTCTATTGTGTTGTGACCCTGTGAGGCAAATTTATTATAGGTTGTTGTGACAGGACGGTAGTGCCATATTACAGGGGAAACTCTGGCGAAATTTTCGCAGAATTCCCGAGTGTTTAACATTCGAGGACGAATGTTCCAAAAGGGGGGAAGAATGTGTTATGTCCCGTGTTTTTGCATAATTGGAAATCATGGAAATAATTAAGACTTGCATGTTATAAGGAAATAATTTGATTTTAGTTAATATGTCTATGTCGTCTATGAAAGTATTGGTGCAAAGACATCGGGGGAGGCCGAGGGTAAATTTGGAATTTCGGAAATTAGTTTCGGGAGTTTCAAAACGAGATTTTTTTCGAATTGGGCCAAGAAAAAGAATGAAGAAAATTGAAGCCCAAGTGTTAGGGGTGGCCGGCCAAGAGGCCATGGCCCAAGCCCCATTTGTAGGGTCATGTGATTTCCATGTGACCCATTTAATCAAGTATATATCCATGTATATCTCTAAGAAATTCAAGGAAAAATCAAAACATATCATTGAGAGCTCCAAGCCCCTATTCGGCCGAACCCTCTTAGAAAAAAAAAATTCCTAGCCTTGATTTGATCCTAAAAATCTTGTTCCTTTTGTATTAGTACTAAGTTCAAGACGCTCTCCGACGTGATATAATTAGTGTGGCGAAAGAGCGACGTTTGCGGCAAATCGGAATTTCAAGAGAAAGGTAAGATTTCTATGTTTTTATGTTATGAAATGGGTATGTATGTAGTAGTGATTGAAGTTTTATGAAGAATATGGGATTGTGTTGTGTTGAGCATGGCCGTGTGGGTGTTTGAAGGGTGTGTTTGGCCGTGAGCCATGTTGGTGTGGAAGGGGAGGTGAATTTGATTTTGTTTAGTTTGTTAGTTGCGTCGTTGTGGCATTTATGACGTAAATGAATGTTTAGCGAGTTGAATTGGCATTGAAGATGGTTGCGGGTTTTTATGGAAAATTATATGATTTTTGTATATTCTTATATAATTGTGAAAGTAAGACTTTAAATGTGAATTAATGTTGTTGTTAATGAATTTGGATGAAAACGATGCGAGTTGGTAGGTTTGTCGCATTGGTGGAAGTTTTGGATAGAATGTGGAAATTGGCGGATTACTTGAATTCATGTATATTGCATGGAATATTATTGGAATACGTTTGAATAACCTTGAATGAGTGAATGAATATGATAATGTTGATATTAGTTGATATTGTGGAGTTTGAATGGAAGTTGTCGCTTTATGTAGAAAGGAAGAATATTGATGCTAGAACCTATTCTGTTGTGATTTGTGATGTCTTTGGTATTGTGGGTTGTTGTTGATGATATATTGAGCCGAGCTAAGCCTCGGGGATGTTATATGTATAGGGGAAGTGCTGTCGAAATTTCGGTAGACAAATATGAAGTTAAGTGAATTCTTAAAGTCTCGCAATTTCTAATTGGTAAGTTTAACCATTTGTAGATTCTGAGCGAAACGGGATTTGAGTTTTGACGAGCGTGGGACGCTTATAAAGTATGTAAGGCTTCCTATTCCTTCTTTTGGCATGTCCTAGGTATACTAGGTCATTTGTTTAGCCCCGGAGGCAATTCTATTCATGGAAATCCGAATTGGAAATCGAGCACTATTCATTCAATTGAATTGAACTATAAAAGTCATATTTTGTTGAAAAGTGATCAAATGTCCGAAACTTTTGTAAATGTAATCTGATCACTCTGAAACCTCCATGTATGATCCCATAGACCCCGAATGTCCGTGATTCATGTCCGCCACCTCGACTTGACCCGAGGTGGGCCCGCTAATCCCAAGATTCCTTTGTTTACTCTATTATGCTCATTTTTGTATAACGTCGGCAAAGAATATTCGTTAATGAATCTGGCCATCCTAAAATAATGTCTTGATTGCCGTAATATTCAAAATTATATTTTGAGCTATAAATATCATTTTGGAAATACTATTGTGAAATGAGCCCCGTATTGACCGTTGAATTAACATATGATTTTGTTGAGATTCAAAAGGTGTTTTAATATATAAATTGCATTGTTTGCTCACGACTCTGCTCGTGCCTTTATTATGACTTCGTTCACCGGTTCCCGGGCCGGTTATGGTTCGTGCGCGCTATGATAAATTCGGCCGTATGCTGTGTTACGGTTCTCGAGACCTCACCATAGGGCCGGGTTCCGTTTGGAGTTATGCTGTGATATGGCTGGTGATATGCTATGATGATATGTGTGTTTGGGGATGTACGGAGATTTGAACCTTCTGGTGTTATGCTGTGTGTGGCACCAGCGCCGGAGTGGTGACCACGTTCCTGAGCTTTTGCATCATTCTATCTGCATTATGTATATATGTTTTCAGTACAGATTTGATATACCGTTCAGTATTTCCCTTTTGTATCCTGTTTGTTTTCAGTTGTGGCTTATATTTCTGTACTCTATGCTTTACATACTCAGTACATCTTTCGTACTGACCCCCTTTCTTCGGGGGCTGCGTTTCATGCCCGCAGGTACAGACACCGGTGATCCACTACTGTAGGCTCCACTTTCTGCTATTTCGGAGTGCTCCCTCTTGACCCGGAGCCCACTTTTGGTACATACATCTTTTGCTATGTATATACTTCTGTATATCGGACTATTTGGGTACGGCGGGGGCCCTGTCCCGTCATATGTCTTCGTTTTTTATTTTTAGAGGCCCGTAGTCATATATGTGTGTCGAGGGTCCTATATGTGTCTGTTTTGGCTATGATCTGTGTCTTAATGCGGTCAGTCTGTTATGGTGGCCAAAATGGCCCTTATGTTTATATTTGTACATGTGACCGGCGATGTGCATTCCGCCGCTCCCTTCTGTTCTGATATGATATTTTTGGTACGCGTGACCGCTTAAGACAAGTTTTGATTTGAATTATGTTTAAAGTGGCTATTATGAAATTTGAGTTAAATTTGGGTTTGATAACTGGATATGTGAATCAGTCTGGGTGCCCAAGTAGGTTGTTAGTCACGGCCCACGGGGCTGGGTCGTGACAAAAGTGGTATCAGAGCGGTTTGTCCTCGGAATGCCTACAGGCCGTGTCTCGTAGCGTCTTGTTTATCGGTGTGTTGTGCACCACATCTATAAACAGGAGGCTACAGGGCATTTAGGGTGTTACCTTTCTTTGGAATCTTAGATCGTGCGATAGAGCTGTGCTATTAGGATGATTCTGATCTGATTCGTTATTATGTTTGCAGTGATGCCTCCGAAGAAGGCAACGGCGGCCCCGAAGGGCAAGGCAGGGATAGCAGGGACCAGTCAGGCACAGCGAGTTACCCGGGCTCGTGTTTATGATTTGCCCGAGGTTGTGCCCCATTCAGAGGGATCCGCTACACCACCACCGGTAGAGCCCGGAGCAGGTCCATCAGTAGCTCCAGAGGCCCGAGTACCCACACCCGAGCCTCCAGCTCGTCAGCCAGGGGCGGAGGACAGGACACTGAGAGAGGCCATGCAGTTGTTGACTACGTTGGTAGCGGGGCAGGCTCGCAGACGCGGGCGGAGAGATGATGATGATGACGACATGCGTGACAGCCTGAGGGTTCGAGAGTTTCTATTATGTGGCCCCCCAGAGTTTTTCGGGTCTAAACCCGATGAGGACCCCCACGACTTTATTCGGGGGATGCGGCGCTCATTAGACTTGGTTAGGGCTTCAGAGACCGAGTCTGTTGAGTTGGCCGCGCACAGATTGCGAGATGTTGCTGCTAACTGGTACGAGTCCTGGGGGCTATCCAGGGGTGAGGGTGCTCCCCCAGCTACTTGGGACGAGTTCGTGACTGCTTTCACTCGCCACTTTTTGCCCCCAGAGTTACGGCGGGCACGGGTTGACCGATTTTTGCATCTGCAGCAGAGGGGTCGGAGCGTTCGTGAGTAGAATATGGAGTTTGAATCTTTGGCCCGGTATGCGCCTGCCATAGTAGCAGATATGGCCGATCAGATGCACAGATATGTGATGGGGTTAGACCGCTACTTGATTGATGGTTGTATGGCGGTGGCATTGCAGACAGACATGGACATTGCCCGACTACAGGCTTATGCCCTGGGTATGGAGGACCGACATAGAGCTGATCATTCCAGCAGAGATCGGGACAGGAGGCCACCCAAGAGGGCCAGATCCGCAGGCTATTCCGGAGATTCTCGAGGCGGACAGCCTCAGCAGCAGCAGTCAGGCAGACACTTTCCTCCGTCAGGCCGGGGTACACAGTCGGCTGGCAGGAGATTTGATAGTGTAGGACCGTCTGGGGCCGGTCAGAGCTCCAGAGCGTCAGGTTCACAGATACCCAGAGGTCCCAGCCAGCCCAGACCACCAGGCCCCGTTGTTCTCACTGCGGGAAATCACATCCAGGGGAGTGTTATCGAGTTACTGGAGCCTGTTTTTCATGCGGCCGTCAGGGCCATATTATGCGAGATTGTCCGTTGGCAAGCGGTTCGGGTAGTGTAGCTCAGCCGACGGGATCAGCCGCTGGTTCATCATCTGCTCCATCAGTTGTACACCCTGCGGGGCGAGGTATGTCGGCACCGGCGGGACGCGGTCGAGGCCGTGGCAGTCCTTCAGGTTCTAGCGGTCCCTCGAACCGCATATATGCATTAGCCAGTCGCCAGGGCCAGGAGGCTTCGCCGAATGTCGTCACAGGTACATTACTGGTTTTCTCCAGATCTGTATATGCACTGATTGATCCTGGTTCTACTTTATCATATATTTCCCCGCTCGTTGCTAGTAAAATTGGGATAGTGTCTGAGCCTATAGAGCCATTTGAGGTAGCTACACCGGTCGGGGATTGTATTATAGCGAGGCAGGTATATAGGGATTGTTCTGTGACTATATATAATCACTGCACTAAAGCTGATTTGATAGAATTAGATATGTTGGAATTTGATGTCATTATGGGTATGGACTGGTTAGCTTCCTATTATGCTAATGTTGACTGCCAGAAAAAGGTAGTCCGTTTTCAGTTTCCAGGGGAACCAGTTATAGAGTGGTTCGGGTCTACAGCATCGCCGAGGGGTAAGTTTATTTCGTACCTCAAGGCTAAGAAGATGATTCAGAAAGGTTATATCTACCATCTGGTTCGTGTGCACGATACTACAGCTGAGACACCTACTCTTCAGTCTGTTCCGGTTGTTAATGAATTCCCAGATGTGTTCCTAGATGAGCTTCCGGGTCTTCCGCCTGAACGGGAGATAGATTTCACTATAGACTTGTTGCCAGATACGCAGCCTATATCTATTCCTCCGTACAGAATGGCACCGGCTGAATTGAAGGAATTGAAAGAGCAGCTGAAAGATTTGTTAGATAAAGGCTTTATCAGACCCAGTACATCACCCTGGGGAGCACCGGTATTATTTGTAAGAAAGAAAGATGGGTCACTGCGAATGTGTATTGATTATCGGCAATTAAATAAGGTGACTATAAAGAATAAATATCCCCTCCCCCGGATTGATGATTTGTTGATCAGTTGCAGGGTTCCAAATATTTTTCAAAGATAGATTTGCGCTCAGGTTATCATCAGGTGCGAGTGCGAGAATCAGATATCCCGAAGACTGCTTTCAGGACCCGGTACGGGCATTATGAATTCAGAGTGATGTCTTTCGGGCTGCCTAATGCTCCGGTGGTATTCATGGATTTGATGAATCGGGTATTTCGGCCTTTCCTGGATATGTTCGTGATTGTGTTTATTGATGATATTTTGATTTATTCACGATCAGCAGAGGAGCATTCAGATCATTTGAGAACCGTACTTGGCATTCTTCGGCAACAAAAATTATATGCTAAATTTTCCAAATGTTAATTCTGGTTAACTTCTGTGGCATTCTTGGGGAATATTGTCGGAGCAGATGGTATTCGGGTCGATACGCAGAAGATTGAAGCTGTACAGAATTGGCCCAGGCCTACTACACTGATAGAGGTACGCAGTTTTCTGGGGTTAGCCGGATATTACCGAAAGTTCGTGGAGAATTTTTCTTCTATAGAAGCACCACTAACGAAGCTTACTCAGAAAGCAGCGAAATTTCAGTGGACTGATGCCTGCGAGCGCAGCTTCCAGACGTTGAAAGAAAAATTAATTACAGCACCAGTAGTAGCTCTTCCAGAAGGATCAGACGGGTATGTTGTCTATTGTGATGCCTCTGGTATTGGGATAGGTTGCGTGTTGATGCAGCACGGTCGAGTTATAGCCTATGCTTCCCGGCAGCTCAGGCCGCACGAGAAGAATTATCCCACTCATGATCTTGAGTTAGCCGCGGTGATTCATGCTTTGAAAATTTGGCGGCATTATTTATATGGGGTCCATGTGGACATCTATACGGACCACAAGAGTCTCCAGTATATTTTTAAACAGAAAGAACTGAATTTGCGGCAGAGAAGATGGCTTGAATTGTTGAAAGATTATGACGTTGACATTCTGTACCATCCTGGGAAAGCTAATGTGGTAGCGGATGCACTTAGCCGCAAGTTTATGGGCAGTTTGGCTGACGTACCACCTGGTAAGAAGGATTTTGTTCGTGAAATTCATCAGTTGGCCAGCCTTGGAGTTCGTTTGGCAGATTTTGCAGATTCTGTGATTTCTGTTCGTGCAGTTGCTGAATCATCTATTATAGAAGAAGTAAAGTAGCGACAGTTTGAAGATCCTATTCTGGTTCAGTACAGAGATGTGGCTCTTAATAAAGAAAAGACCCCGTTTAGAATTTCTCCTGAAGGGGTATTATTATATGAAGGCAGACTCCGTGTACCGGATATGGCAGGCCTACGGCGACAGATCATGGGTGAGGCGCATAATGCACGGTATTCTGTTCATCCTGGTTCCACTAAAATGTATCATGATCTCAGGTGTTTGTATTGGTGGGACGGTATGAAGAAAGATATTGCTGAGTTCGTTGGTCAGTGCCCGAATTGTCAACAAGTTAAAATTGAACATCAGAAGCCCGATGGATTATTACAGGAGATGGAAATTCTAGCCTGGAAATGGGAGATGATTAATATGGATTTCGTTGTTGGGTTACCGCGCACTCCACGCAGGTATGAATCTATTTGGGTTATTGTTGACAGATTGACGAAATCAACCCATTTTCTTCCTGTCCGGACTACTTATTCGGCTGAGGACTACGCTAGATTGTACATCAGAGAGATAGTCAGACTTCACGGAGTCCCTGTATCTATTATTACTGATCGAGGTGCCCAGTTTACGACAAATTTCTGAAGGTCATTTCAGGAGGGATTAGGGACTCAGGTGAGCCTCAGTACAGCTTTTCATCCTCAGTCCGATGGGCAGGCCGAGCGCACTATTCAGACGCTGGAAGATATGTTGCGGGCCTGCGTTATTGATTTCAGAGGCAGCTGGGATGATCATTTGCCGCTTATTGAATTTGCCTGTAATAACAGTTATCACTCCAGCATTCAGATGGCACCGTACGAAGCCCTTTATGGTAGAAAATGCAGATCTCCTATTGGTTGGTTCGACGTGGGCGAAATTAAATTAATTGGGCCAGATGTGATCCAGGAAGCAGTGGATAAAGTAAAACTTATTCGGGAGCGATTATTGGCTGCACAGAGCCGACAGAAAGCATATGCAGACAGACGACGTCGGCCCTTAGAGTTCCAGATTAGCGACTGGGTATTTCTGAAGGTGTCACCTATGAAGGGTGTTATGAGATTCGGTAAAAAGGGTAAGTTAAGCCCGCGGTATATCGAGCCATATCAGATCATTCGGAAGATAGGCGAGGTCGCCTATGAGCTAGACTTACCATCCGATTTGGAGGCAGTACACCCGGTATTTCATGTGTCCATGCTGCGAAAATGTATTGGTGATCCTTCCATAATATTCCCAGTGAAGGATATTCAGGTAACTGAGCATTTGTCTTATGAAGAGCAGCCTGTAACTATTCTGGATCGATAGGTAAGGAGACTGCACACTAAGGAAGTGCCTTCAGTTAAAGTCCTGTGGCGCAACAACAACCGGGAAGAAATGACCTGGGAGGCGGAGGATGAAATGAAGAAGAAATACCCCCACTTATTTCCTACGCCCACAGGTAATTTAAACTTTTAAGCCTGTTGTATTGATTGACGAATGAATTATATGTGCTAGTTATAAAGACTTTATAAGGCTGATTAACATTCGGGGACGAATGTTCTTAAGGGGGGAGAATGTTATGTCCCGTGTTTTTGCATAATTGGAAATCATGGAAATAATTAAGACTTGCATGTTATAAGGAAATAATTTGATTTTAGTTAATATGTCTATGTCGTCTATGAAAGTATTGGTGCAAAGACATCGGGGGAGGCCGAGGGTAAATTTGGAATTTCGGAAATTAGTTTCGGGAGTTTCAAAACGAAATTTTTTTCGAATTGGGCCAAGAAAAAGATTGAAGGAAATTGAAGCCCAAGCGTTAGGGGTGGCCGGCCAAGAGGCCATGGCCCAAGCCCCATTTGTAGGGTCATGTGATTTCCATGTGACCCATTTAATCAAGTATATATCCATGTTTATCTCTAAGAAATTCAAGGAAAAATCAAAACATATCATTGAGAGCTCCAAGCCCCTATTCGGCCGAACCCTCTTAGAAAAAAAAAAAAAATTTCCTAGCCTTGATTTGATCCTAAAAATCTTGTTCCTTTTGTATTAGTACTAAGTTCGAGACGCTCTCCGACGTGATATAATTAGTGTGGCGAAAGAGCGACGTTTGCGGCAAATCGGAATTTCAAGAGAAAGGTAAGATTTCTATGTTTTTATGTTATGAAATGGGTATGTATGTAGTAGTGATTGAAGTTTTATGAAGAATATGGGATTGTGTTGTGTTGAGCATGGCCGTGTGTGTGTGTGAAGGGTGTGTTTGGCCGTGAGCCATGTTGGTGTGGAAGGGGAGGTGAATTTGATTTTGTTTAGTTTGTTAGTTGCGTCGTTGTGGCATTTATGACGTAAATGAATGTTTAGCGAGTTGAATTGGCATTGAAGATGGTTGCGGGTTTTTATGGGAAATTATATGATTTTTGTATATTCTTATATAATTGTGAAAGTAAGACTTTAAATGTGAATTAATGTTGTTGTTAATGAATTTGGATGAAAACGATGCGAGTTGGTAGGTTTGTCGCATTGGTGGAAGTTTTGGATAGAATGTGGAAATTGGCGGATTACTTGAATTCATGTATATTGCATGGAATATTATTGGAATACGTTTGAATAACCTTGAATGAGTGAATGAATATGATAATGTTGATATTAGTTAATATTGTGGAGTTTGAATGGAAGTTGTCGCTTTATGTAGAAAGGAAGAATATTGATGCTAGAACCTATTCTGTTGTGATTTGTGATGTCTTTGGTATTGTGGGTTGTTGTTGATGATATATTGAGCCGAGCTAAGCCTCGGGGATGTTATATGTATAGGGGAAGTGCTGCCGAAATTTCGGTAGACAAATATGAAGTTAAGTGAATTCTTAAAGTCTCGCAATTTCTAATTGGTAACTTTAACCATTTGTAGATTCTGAGCGAAACGGGATTTGAGTTTTGACGAGCGTGGGACGCTTATAAGGTATGTAAGGCTTCCTATTCCTTCTTTTGGCATGTCCTAGGTATACTAGGTCATTTTTTTAGCCCCGGAGGCAATTCTATTCATGGAAATCCGAATTGGAAATCGAGCACTATTCATTCAATTGAATTGAACTATAAAAGTCATATTTTGTTGAAAAGTAATCAAATGTCCGAAACTTTTGTAAATCTAATTTGATTTCTTCGAAACCTCCATGTATGATCCCATAGACCCCGAATGTCCGTGATTCATGTCTGCCACCTCGACTTGACTCGAGGTGGGCCCGCTAATCCCGAGATTCCTTTGTTTACTCTATTATGCTCATTTTTGTATAACGTCGGCAAAGAATATTCGTTAATGAATCTGGCCATCCTAAAATAATGTCTTGATTGCCGTAATATTCGAAATTATATTTTGAGCTATAAATATCATTTTGGAAATACTATTGTGAAATGAGCCCCGTATCGACCGTTGAATTAACATATGATTTTGTTGAGATTCAAAAGGTGTTTTAATATATAAATTGCATGGTTTGCTCACGACTCTGCTCGTGCCTTTATTATGACTTCGTTCACCGGTTCCCGGGCCGGTTATGGTTCGTGCGCGCTATGATAAATTCGGCCGTATGCTGTGTTACGGTTCCCGAGACCTCGCCATAGGGCCGGGTTCCGTTTGGAGTTATGCTGTGATATGGCTGGTGATATGCTATGATGATATGTGTGTTTGGGGATGTACGGAGATTTGAACCTTCTGGTGTTATGCTGTGTGTGGCACCAGCGCCGGAGTGGTGACCACGTTCCTGAGCTTTTGCATCATTCTATCTGCATTATGTATATATGTTTTCAGTACAGATTTGATATACCGTTCAGTATTTCCCTTTTGTATCCTGTTTGTTTTCAGTTGTGGCTTATATTTCTGTACTCTATGCTTTACATACTCAGTACATCTTTCGTACTGACCCCCTTTCTTCGGGGGCTGCGTTTCATGCCCGCAGGTACAGACACCGGTGATCCACTACTGTAGGCTCCACTTTCTGCTATTTCGGAGTGCTCCCTCTTGACCCGGAGCCCACTTTTGGTACATACATCTTTTGCTATGTATATACTTCTGTATATCGGACTATTTGGGTACGGCGGGGGCCCTGTCCCGTCATATGTCTTCGTTTTGTATTTGTAGAGGCCCGTAGTCATATATGTGGGTCGAGGGTCTTATATGTGTCTGTTTTTGCTATGATCTGTGTCTTAATGCGGTCCGTCTGTTATGGTGGCCAAAATGGCCCTTATGTTTATATTTGTACATGTGACCGGCGATGTGCATTCCGCCGCTCCCTTCTGTTCTGATATGATATTTTTGGTACGCGTGACCGCTTAATACAAGTTTTGATTTGAATTATGTTTAAAGTGGCTATTATGAAATTTGAGTTAAATTTGGGTTTGATAACTGGATATGTGAATCAGTCTGGGTGCCCAAGTAGGGTGCCAGTCGCGGCCCACGGGGCTGGGTCGTGACAGAATGTTACACATTGGAAATTTCATGTCGTCATGTAGTGAATGAACCAATGCGAGCTTAAGGATAATAGGGAGTTCTTAAGACTATAAGACGGATAATTAGTGGTCTTAGAATGCATACATTAATATTTTGAAGTCATATGAATTGAAAAGAATATGGATTAGTAAGGGCAAGCGGAGTATAAGTGGGGTTTAGGAAAGGTTTCACAAATTAATTGCGTTAAGAATTGTTTGGCAAGGCCTTGAAGGCAAGTTATAGGGATGTTTAGATCATTAATGAAGTATTAAACAAGTTTTAAGAAGGTTTTATAAGGATTGGAGATCAAACGAAACGACGAGAACAACTTCGGAAAAACTGTGAGTTACACGACCATGTTATACGGCCCGTGGAATGTTATACGAACTGTATAATGGTCCGTATAACTCAACAGCAACTATGTGTTCCATAGTGGTGAACCACGGACACTTTACGGCCCGTGAAATGTTATACGGACCGTATAAGTGGCCTGTATAAGTCCCGACGGGCTGATTTGCTCCAAGTATTTAAATGTGATTCCACTTCATTTTATTCATTCTACTCACTTCACCACTTCTCTCCAAGCTTCTATAGGGTTCCATACACACTTCATATACAAGAATTCAAAGGAAAGCAAGGATCAATATCAAGAATTCAAGTGAATCAAGTGCAAGAAGCTTACTAGGGTTCCTCCAAGTCAAGAATTCTCTTGGGAGCGAAGTTAGGGTTTTCTCCAAGTAAATTATTGCCAACTAAAACCCGCTCCTACGCATTCAAAGGTGAGTTTCATGATTATTCCATATTGTTTAAGGTATGGAAAAGTTGAAACACTTGGATTATGGAAGAAAATGGAAAATGGATTACAAAAGATGAGATTAGTGACAATTGTGAATAGTAGATTAATATAAATCATGAATCTTGATATGTTGAGATTGTAATCACGTTATGAATGATGTTATGAGCATGAGAGAAACATTAGAAGAGAATGAATGTAACGTTGTAGTATGATTATGACTATGGATGCCCTTGAGAGGTAATTGCAGGAATTGGATAATGATGAATTTTACTAAAGTCATTGATGATGATACTATGAATGTTATCATTAACGTTTGGGAGTTGAAATGTGATATGGGGAAAGTAGTAGAAACAAAGGAAATGTTGCTCAATTTTCTTTATCTTTAGTAAGTACATTTAAGTAATCGATTAACTAATGTTAATGCTAATTCGTTTGAAAGTAGAAACGTGAATATTGAAGAGGAACGTTCAAGCGATAGAGTAGCTAAACGAAAAGGTATGTGAGGCTAGTCCTTTCTTTTTATGGCATGAATCCTATGTTATGATTTTCCTTCTTCTCTATGAATCTTCTATATCCCGGAAAGCTAAGAGTCGATGTCCATGAATAGCTACATGAGATAAGAGATACATGACGAGCCCAATAATGATGATGATGAGTAAGTACAGAGATTCTAGAGTTCATGATATGATGTTCCTATAGCGTGAATGATGTCATTTATTGTATACACTCACCTTATATATCATTTCCTTCGAGGTGAAGCAGAATACGATAAATTTAATAATGTCGTTTACCGTACACACTCACCTTATATACTATTTCCTTCAAGGTGAGGCAGAATACTTATAAATGTTCCATAATGAAATCGGGGGTTCAGGACCTTATGTTACCTCGATAAAGTATAGCTATCTTTGAGTTATTATACATGCATTATGATGAGTATATGTTGATGATATTACACCGTGCTTATATGGCATGGGCAGACACACCACTGCAGTGGCCAGCTTATACCCCGGACGCGGGAGGCCTGGACGCAGGTTAATTATTATCACACCGTACCTATATAGACGGGCAGCTTATACATTTATGAATATATGATATGATGATGATTATGAAGTAAGTCAGCATGCGTTATTTCCTTTATAAGTGACAGTCATATACAATTACTTCCTATTGATGCTTCCTTTATCTCATTGACGTATTTTCATTACTTATGCCTCTCATACTCAGTACAATGTTCGTACTGACGTCCGTTTTCTTTGGACGCTGTGTTCATGCCCACAGGTAGACAGGGAGGTGATCTTGATCCAGACTCGTAGGAGCCAGTAGCTGTATTGGGAGCACCCCATTATTTCGGAGGTGCCTTTGATTATTCTTTTTGTGTACATATGTATATTTTGGCCATGACGGGGTCCTGTCCCGTCCTTATGTCTAGCACTCTAGTAGAGGCTCGTAGATATGCACTGTGGGTTATATGGTCTCACGAGGTTACTACTGTATATATATATATATATATATATATATATATATATATATATATATATATATATATATATATATATATATATATATATTGTCACACCCTAATCTCCCTAGAGTGTGATGGGCACCCGACCCGACCCTTACTTAGGGCCGAGCGAACCCTCAGACCCTTAATGCACACATAATCTTCTTAGACTTTTAAATCAAATAAAGGTGAAATACATAGTACAACTTTCAGAAATATTCTTTTTCATCGTTATTCTGAAATCAAACTAAACCTGTAAACATAACGGATTTGTAACATAATACAATAAAACACGTCGGCTGATGGAGCCTCTTACAAAACTGACACTCTATACCCACGACTCTGTCTGCAAAGTCTCTAACTTCGAACAAAACATCACAGCACATATACTCTAACTCGGCAACACTCCAGCGGCAAATAGAGTTGCCACTCCAGCTGAAGCATCTCCTAGCAATGTCCTTTACTTATCTGGGTGTACCTGCGTGGCATGAAACGCAGCCCCCGAAGAAAATGGGGTCAGTACGGAATATGTACTGAGTATGTAAAGCATGGAATACAGAAAACAGAACCATAATCGAAACAAGCAGTACAAAAGTAAGTACATTTTCAGAATACCAAAATACTATTTTCTTTTAGAATACAAATCGTGTATACCGATGTCATGAGTCAGAAGAAGTACAGAAAATAAGTAGATCATTCAGAGTGCCAAAATGCATACTTTCCAAACACAGACCGTGCATGCCAACATCGTATGTCATCATATACATATACACATAACTGATTCATATGTAACATAATAGTGCCGAGGAACGTACGGCCCGATCCATATACACATAACATATTAGTGCCGAGGTACGTTCGGCCCGATCCACAAATGTATTTGCTGCGGAACGTGCAGCCCGATCCATATACATATATTATATTGCTATGGCACGTGCAGAAGGTTAGTACAGACAATAAGCACGATGTGCAGAATAACAAAACAACTTACTGGAGACACGAATCATGCATGCCAAGAACGGTATCCGGCCCCTTGTGGGACACGGGGAACGTGGCGCCACTCTGCCTTTGGCGCCACACACATCATACTCCAGAAGGTTTGCTCCGTAATCTCCGTCACACATCATAATATCACATCATAAGATCAGAACATACATATACACATATATGGTTCAGCGAACCATGAACACATCATAACACCGTAACACATCATACTCCGGAATACATATATGGCACCCGGCCCTCACGCAAGGGACCCGGCAAACCATGCGCACGATATATACCGGCCTGGGACTGGGCGAATGATATAAGAGTAATATGCACGAGCAGAGTAATGAGAAACCATATGCACATAAATCAAGACTCGATGGATAAGTATACTTACCGACCCCTGAAGGCTCAGAAACAAGTTTCGGGTCAATCCGAATTAGTATAAGAAAGTTATGAACGTTTGAAGTACAGAACGTTCTACAAGCGTTTCAGAAGCCATTTTTGTAAAATCAAGGCCATAATCATGTCAAGTACCTTTCGGATATCGTTATGGATCAATTCAATTAGAGTTTTTTGGGACCATATGCACATATCAAAATATATCAAAGACTCGATGGAATGATCGAACGTGCTAGTATTTGAAAATCAAAACTTTATTCATATCAATTATTTTTCGAATGCCATTTGGAAACATATCAACAAACTTCGAACAACATTGATATACATCAAAACCATATGAGACAACTTATGGAAGTCAAAAATATTAGCCATCCTAGTGGCTCTAAGAATAGGAAATTTCTTTGAAATCATACATATACGTCATTTGTTCGTTTCATAAAGATCATGCCAAAAGAAAGAAAGGGTAAGCCTTACATACCTGTACATCGCTTATAAGCTACGCTTATTCGTCCAAGCTTGTAAGTCTATATTTAAAAGGAATTTATGCTAATGTTAGCCTTTTCGTCGCACATTTGTACCATATTTAGAATCATACTATTTTATATTCTGCCGAAAATCGGGTAGCATCTCCCCTGTTTATATGCCTAGCCTGAATTCTCAATTCAGCAACCAACAACAACAACAACAATACCAACATTACTCATAATATTTCCAATACCAACGTATGCCATAAAACAGCCCAGACATTATTTTCTAAATTCCTCAACCAACCAAATTTGCGATATAACTATTTAATAATTTTATTTCCGTAAGGGAGTCGAAATTAATACTAACAACATCAATAACGACATCCTCCACATTCTACAAGTCGAATACATTTATTTTCATTCAAAATTCTCTTCAAACCTCATTCCATAATTCACAACGCCAACAAACGAATTTATCACACTATTTTCTCCGTTCTAATCCGTTAAAACTCTAAATAAACTCGTTAACAATGAAAAGGAATCTTATTCATACCTTAAGAATGCAGACACCACGTTATCACTCTTCTCCTTGGTTGATTTTTAGATCAAATTGAAGACAACGCAGCGTACAACACTTTTCTCTTCATGGGCTTCGGGATTCGGGGCTCAGATTTTGGTCAAAAATTGGTTTTCTCTCTAGGCTTTCCTCTCTCTTTTTATCTAGAGTTTTCTAGGTGTTCTTGGTCTGAAAATGAGGGAGAGAGACCGAAAATTTTAATTAAAAGGCATGGGTAATGGGCCTGACCCGAATTGGATTCGGGTTGGGCCGAATTACTATTTAACTCGACCCTTCTGCCTTAAAACGTTCATATCTCCTTATCCCGATGTCACCTGTAGACCCACGACCTATGGTTGGAAAGCTAATTCAATAATATACAACTTCTATTTTGGTATTTTCGAAATTCCAAACTTATAATACCGTTTTTGCCCCTCGAAGTCAGATTACCCGAAAACGTTACTTAAAAATATTTGTTTGGAGGACTTCCACTTTGATTTGGCTCAAGGGTCCTGATTGAGTTGTGTTTAACTTCACATGTGTGATTCATATAACTTGTCACGTGTTCCTAAAAAATCTTGATGTGTGGGCCCCACCTCCACTTACGAATAATCCGACGTACAAAAAAATACGAAATATAATACTATCAACGTGAGTTTAAATTATGTAGTAACAACGTGATTGTCAATTTCTAAGGAAGCACGTGTCACGCTCAGGCTCTGAAAATGCGGGGCATAACATCCTTCCCCCCTTTGGAACATTCGTCCTCGAATGTTTAAACCAATTTCGTACTCTGTCCATAATCCCATTCTCAGACACATCCCATTATCGGATCATCCTTCCTTTAATGCGATCATAATCAATACACTATGGCGTTTATTTTCTACAGCTTGATTATTTAGTTGTCCATCTCGCGCTATTTTGTAGCCTCTCTTTACTAGGTGATCATACCATAATCAGCATCGTAGTTATTCCAATATCTCGTCAATCTTTGCCCCCTTCATTGGAATATCGTTCAATTCCTTTTATTCTTCACGAATTATTTTCAGTCCAATCTTAAAG
The DNA here is from genome assembly GCF_019175385.1 of Lycium barbarum. Lineage (NCBI taxonomy): Eukaryota > Viridiplantae > Streptophyta > Magnoliopsida > Solanales > Solanaceae > Lycium > Lycium barbarum. The sequence goes on along the minus strand of NC_083338.1, from coordinate 85,977,004 downwards.
ACACCCTCCAATCATTCTATTCCTTTCATCGATTCACTTGATGTCCGTACTGAAATGTATAATGATAACAACTATATCATTTTCATATAACTTCCACTTTGTCTTAGGGTCTATACGTGTCATATCTTGGGACTCATCGTTTCGATCTCTACATTTATGCTTTCCTTACTTGCTTCCCCCCTTTTAGGGTCTTACTTATATCCTTCGCAAATCCATTGCCTCACCTCCAATCTTGAATGCATGTACCCCTTTCCTCAATTTTTTTTCTGTATCACATTCATTCCATTTCCCATTTTGACTGTATCATAGTCATTCCATTTCCCAAAATTTATAGTTGCAATAATTCACATGCGACGTCTTAACATACTCATCTTACAGTAGCGTAGCTCAGCAGTACCGCCAACGTAGCAATCCAAATGAGGCTATATTTTGCTTAGCTCAACTGTTTACTATGAGTCAATGTTTACCTTCGCTCCAATTATCAACTCCATCCCATAGGGATGCTCAAAATAATGGTATATCTAACCGTTTGTACCATTCATGTAGTGTCACTTATGCCATCCTTCAATAGTCATCATTCACTGGTAGCGTCACCTTCCCCTTTTCTTTCCATCTCAAGTTATTTCTCTCTTTCCTGTAATCGACTCACAGTAACCGTAAATGCATTTTCCTTAAGCCGCCATCTGTCTTATCAAGGATCTAAGTCTTATGCGCAACTAGGACCCCTTGTATATCATAATCTGCTATCCTTGTGTTGTACTCAGCACTGATTTCAACGACAATCATAATCATATCTTTACTTGTCACTGATGATATCCTTACTTTATCGCCTTATTATCATGTGGGGAACTCGCAACTCATAGCCACATGTTTCTTTCCAGCTTATTCCTTTAGGTAATTTACTTGTTCTGTCTTAGTATAGGGTATCCGTAGAAGGCGCATCCCCCTTTTTCCCATAATACGGCTACTTCTTAACTTGTGTACTTCGCATGTCCCCCCCCCCCCCCCCCCCTTTTTTTTTATATATATATACCCATACTGTTATATCCCGTGTTTTTACGTATTTGGAAAATTTGAAATAATGTTGACTTGTAAGAAATAAGGTCATAATTAATTTTATTCAACATATGAGTTGTTCATGAAAGAAAAATATTAGTGAGGAAGTGTTGAGGAAGGCTAGGGGCAAAATTGGAATTTTGTAAAATTAGTTCGGGAATTACAAAATAAGATTTCTAATGGATTGGGCTCAACACAATACACGAAAAACTTAGGCCCAAACTAAGGGGGTGGCCGGCCAACATGCTTTGGCCCAAGCCCAAGTCACATGATAAGCATGTGACAATTAAATATAAGAGTCCCTTGTTCATCATTTGGAGAAGCTTCAAGAAAATAAAAGCAACAAAAGAGAGAGCAATGGCTTAAGCCATTCAGCTGAACCCCATTTCAAAAAAAAATAAAACTTCCTAGCTTCCAATCTTGATTCAAAAATCTTATTTCTCTTGAATTCTTGTTAAGCTCAGGACGCTCCCCGACGTGATATAACTGGTTTAGCGAGAGAGCAACGTTTGCGGCAAGATTGAAATTTGAAGGAAAAGGTAAGAAATCTATTCTTTCATGTTATGGAATAAGTATATATGTTGTAATGGTTTGAATTAGGTGAGAATTATAGAGTTGTGATGTGTGTGTGTGAAGCCGTGTGTGTGGGGGGGGGGGGGGGGGGGGGGGGGGGGGGGGGGGGTGGAGGATGGCCGTGAGCCATGGTGTGGTGAAGGGAGGTTGAAGTGAAGTTCATTTAGTTGGTTAGTTGCGTCGTTATGGTAGGTATGACGTAAATAAAGGTTTAACGAATTGAGTTAGCATTGAAATTGGTTGTATGTTGTTATGGGAAATTATGTGATTTTTATATGATTTTTATATAATTGTGAAAGTAGGATTCTAAGTGTGAATTCTGGTTGTTGTTAATGAACTTGGAAGAAAACAATGCGAGTTGGTAGTGTTGTGGCACTCGTTGAAGTTTCGGATGGAATGTAGAATTGGCAAGAATACTTGAATCCATGAGTATTGCTTGAAATGTTATTGAATTATGTTTGAAAAACCTTGAATTAGTAAATGAATATGAGAATGTTGATATTAGTTCGATATTGTGAAGTTGGGATGGAAGTTGTTGCATAATGTAGAAAGGAAGAACATTTATGTTAGAATGTATCTTGTTGTAATTCTTGATGTTGTTGTGATTGTTGTGGGTGTTGTTGTTGGAATTTTGGCCGAGTTAAATTCTCGGGGTGTTGAATTTATAGGGGAGGTGCTGCCCAAATTTTTGTAGACAAGTATGGTTTAAGATAGAGTCACTAAAGCTTATGATTTACATTTGGTAATTGTGACCATTTATAGATTCTGGAGTAAACGGGATTTGAGCTTAAACGAGCGTAAGGCGCAAGTGAGGTATGTAAAGCTATCCCTTTCCTTCTTTTGGCATGTCCTAGATGTACTAGGTTTGGATTTGAGCCTCGGGGATTATTCCATTCATAGAAATCTGAGTTTCCTTTTGGTATTATTTCATTCAACAGAATTGAATTAGAACCTCTGTTTTGTTGGAAAGAAATGTTCAAATATCCATAATTGTCATGAACGTAACCGAATCCCCTTGAAACTTTCATAGGTGACTTCATAGGGTCTAATGTTCGTAAATCACATACGCCACCTCGACTTGACCCGAGGTGGGCCCACTAACTCCGAAACCCCTTCGTTTGCCCTAATAGACTTATCTTTGTATGATATCGGAAAAAGACTTTTGCTTATGACTTTGGCTATTATAGAATAATTTTTTAATTGCTCCATGATATTCTGATTTATATTTTGAACTATAAATACGATTTCAGAAGTATTGTTGGTGAGATAAACTCCGTATTGATCAGTTGTTCAGACTAGTATACCCAACGGGTTGTCATATGATTATATCAAGTTTCATAAACGTTTTGACATGTAAATTACATTAGTTTCCGCACTACTCTGCTCGTGCCTACTACTATGATATCATTCGCCGGTTCCCGGGCCGGTTTTGTGATCGTGCGTATTATGATACATTCGGCAGTATGTGTGTTACGGTTCCCGAGACCTCGCCATAGGGCCGGGTACCGTTTATGGAGTTATGCTGTGATATGGCTTATGATATGTTGTGATTATGTGTTATGTTCGGGGTTGTACGGAGATTTGAAACCTACTGGAGTTATGCTGTGTTGTGGCACCAGCGTCGGGGTGGTGACCACGTTCCTGAGCTTTATGCATGATTTTTATTTGCATTATATATATATATATACATATGCTTTCAGCACAGACTTTGATATACCGGATCGTTATTTGCTTCTTGTACCTTTTATGTCAGTTATGGTTGGATTTTTGTACTCTATGCTTTACATACTCAGTACATCTTTCGTACTGACCCCCTTTCTTCGGGGGCTGCGTTTCATGCCCGCAGGTACAGACATACGTGCAGGAGACCCGCCAGTGTAGGCTACATATTCTGCTATCTTGGATTGCTCCCTTTGATCCGGAGCTCATCTTTTGGTATATATCTTTTGCACATATGCTTCTGTATATTTGACTATTTGGGGTACGGCGGGGCCCTGTCCCGTCATATGTTTCCGTTTTGGTTTTTAGAGGCCTGTAGTCATATATGTGGGTCGTGGGTCCTATGTGTGTTCGTTTTGTTTCTGATTTGCGTCTTAATGCGGTCCCGTCTGTTATGGCGGCCATAAGGCCTATATGTTTGTATATGTATATATATGTTCGGCGATGTGTATTCCGCCGTCCCTTCTTGATTTGATATGATATTTTTGCACGTGAGACCGCTTAAGATGATATTTAATTTCAAATCTGTTTAAAAATGATTAATACGAAATCAGAATTAAAGTAGAATATGATGAGTTAGTATGAAAGTCTGTTTGGGGTGTTCAAATAGGGCACCAGTCGCGGCCTACGGAGCTGGGTCGTGACAAAAGTGGTATCAGAGCGGTTTGTCCTCGGAATGTCTACAGGCCGTGTCTTGTAGAGTCTTGTTTATCGGTGTGTTGTGCACCACATCTATAAACAGGAGGCTACAGGATATTTAGGGTGTTACCTTTCTTTGAATCTTAGATCGTGCGATAGAGCTGTGCTATTAGGATGATTCTGTTCTGATCCGTTGTTGTGTTTTTCAGTGATGCCTCCGAAGAAGGCAACGGCTGCCCAGAAGGGCAAGGTGGTGGTAGGAGAGACTAGCCAGGTGCAGAGAGTTACCTGGGCTCGTGCTCAGGATTTGCCCGATGTTGTGCCCCACTCAGAGGGTTCTGCTACACCACCACCGGAGGAGCCTGGAGCAGGTCCATCATTAGCTCCTTAGGCTCCAGCGCCTGAGCCTCCAGCTCCTCAGCCAGGGGCGGAGGGTAGGACATTGAGGGAGGCCGTACAGCTATTGACTACTTTGGTAGCAGGACAGGCTCGCAGACGCGGGCTGAGAGGTGATGATGATGATGACATGTGTGATAGCCTGAGGGTTCGTGACTTTCTGACATGTGGTCCCCCAGAGTTTTTCTGGTCTAGGCCCGAAGAGGACCCCCACGACTTCATTCGGGGGATGCGGCGCTCATTGGGACTGGTTAGGGCTTCAGAGACCGAGTCCGTTGAGTTAGCCTCGCACAGGTTACAAGATGTTGCTGCTAATTGGTATGAATCCTGGGAGCTATCCAGAGGTGAGAGTGCTTCCCCAGCTACATGGGACGAGTTTGTGGCCGCTTTTCTCCGCCACATTTTTCCCCTGGAGTTGCGGAGGGTGAGGGTTGACAGATTTTTACAGCTGCGGCAGAGAGGTCGGAGTGTTCGTGAGTATAATTTGGAGTTTGATTCCTTGGCTCGATATGCACCTGCTATAGTAGCAGATATGGCTGACCGGATGCACCGGTACGTGATAGGGTTGGACCGCTACCTGGTTGACAGCTGTATGGCGATGGCATCGCAGAGTGATATGGACATCACCCGATTACAGGCTTATGCCCAGGGTATGGAGGACCGGCACAGAGAGGACCGGTCGGGCAGAGATCGGGATAGGAGGCCGCCCAAGCGGGCTAGATCAGCAGGGTATTCTGGAGATTTCCGAGGCGGACAGCCTCAGTCACAGCAGTCAGGCAGATATCCTTCTCCGTCAGGCCGGGGTACACAGTCCGCCGGCAGACGATTTGACAGTGCAGGACCATCTGGGGCCGGTCAGAGTTTCAGAGCATCAGGTTCGCATATGACCAAGGGTTCCAGCCAGTCCAAACCACCCAGGCCCCGTTGTTCTTATTGTGGGACATCGCATCCGGGGGAGTGCTACCGAGCCACCGGAGCTTGTTTTTCCTGCGGCCGTCAGGGCCATATTATGCGAGATTGTCCGATGGCGAGTGGTTCTGGTAGCACAGTTCAGCCGACGGGATCAGCCGCTTGTTCATCTTCTACTCCCATAGCTATGCGCCCTGCAAGGCGGGGTTTGCCGGCACCGGCGGGCCGCGGTCGAGGTCGTGGCAGTGTTTCAGATTCTAGCGGTCCTTCGAACCGCATATATGCATTGGCTAGCCGCCAGGATCAGGAGGCTTTGCCAAATGTTGTTACAGGTACATTACTGGTTTTCTCCCGATCTGTATATGCATTGATTGATCCTGGCTCTACTTTATCGTATATCTCCCCGCTCGTTGCTAGTAAAATTGGGATAACACCTGAACCTATAGAGCCATTTGAAGTAGCTACACCGGTCGGGGATTTTATTATAGCGAGGCAGGTATATAAAGATTGTTCTGTGATTATATATGATTGTTGCACTAAAGCTGATTTGGTAGAGTTAGATATGCTGGAATTTGATATCATTATGGGTATGGATTGGTTAGCTTCCTATTATGCTAATGTCGACTGCCAGAAAAAAGTAGTTCGTTTCCAGTTTCCAGGGGAACCAATCTTAGAGTGGTCAGGGAGTACAGCGTCGCCGAGGGGTAAGTTTATTTCATACCTCAAGGCTAAGAAGATGATTCAGAAAGGTTATATTTATCATTTGGTCCGTGTGCACGATACGAAGTCCGTGACACCTACGCTCCAGTCAGTTCCAATTGTCAATGAATTCTCAGATGTATTCCCAGATGAGCTTCCAGGTCTACCCCCTGAACGGGAGATAGACTTCACTATAGATCTGTTGCCAGATACGTAGCCAATATCTATTCCTCCGAACAGAATGGCACCAGCAGAACTAAAAGAATTAAAGGAGCAGCTGAAAGACCTATTGGATAAAGGCTTCATCAGACCTAGTACATCGCCCTGGGGACCGCCGGTATTATTTGTTAGAAAGAAAGATGGGTCACTGCGAATGTGTATTGATTATCGACAGCTGAATAAGGTGACTATAAAGAATAAATACCCCCTTCCTCGGATTGACGATTTATTTGATCAGTTGCAGGGTGCCAAATATTTTTCGAAGATAGATTTATGTTCGGGCTACCATGAGGTACGGGTACGAGAGTCAGATATTCCTAAGACTGCTTTCAGGACCCGGTACGGGCACTATGAATTCAGAGTGATGTCTTTTGGGCTGACCAATGCTCCAGCGGTATTCATGGATTTGATGCATCGGGTATTTCGGCCGTTTCTTGATATGTTCGTGATTGTATTTATCGATGATATTTTGGTTTATTCACGATCAGCAGAGGAGCATTCAGATCATCTGAGAACAGTACTTGGCACACTACGGCAACAAAAATTATATGCTAAATTTTCCAAATGTGAATTCTGGTTGACCTCAGTGGCATTCTTGGGGCATATTGTCGGAGCAGATGGTATTCGGGTCGATACACAGAAGATTGAGGCTGTACAGAATTGGCCTAGGCCTACTACACCGACAGAAGTACGCAGTTTTCTGGGGTTAGCCGGATATTACAGAAGATTTGTGGAGAATTTTGCTTGCATCGCGGCACCATTAACGAAGCTCACTCAGAAAGCAGCAAAATTTCAGTGGACTGATGCTTGTGAGCGCAGCTTTCAGATGTTGAAGGAAAAATTAATTACAGCTCCAGTTTTAGCTCTCCCAGAAGGATGAGATGGGTACGTTATTTATTGCGATGCCTCTGGTATTGGGATAGGTTGTGTGTTGATGCAGCACGGTCGAGTCATAGCCAATGCTTCCCGGCAGCTCAGACCGCATGAAAGAAATTATCCCACTCATGATCTGGAATTGGCCGCGGTAATTCATGCTTCGAAGATTTGGCGGCATTACTTATACGAGGTCCACGTTGATATCTATACGGATCACAAGAGCCTCCAGTATATTTTTAAGCAAAAGGAGCTGAATTTGCGGCAGAGAAGCGGATACGCTTAGCCGCAAGTCCATGGGCAGTTTGACTGATGTACAACCTGATAAGAAAGAATTGGTTCATGAGATTCATCAGTTAGCCAGCCTTGGAGGTCGTTTGGCAGATTCTGGAGATGCTGGGGTTTCGGTTCGGGAGGTTGCTGAATCATCCATTATGAAAGAGGTTAAGCAGCGTCAGTTCGAAGATCCTGTCTTGGCACAGTATAGAAATGTGGCCCTTAATAAAGAAAAGACTCCATTTGAAATTTCGTCTGAAGGGGTAGTATTATACGGAGGCAGATTATGTGTACCGGACGTTGCAGGGTTAGGACGACAAATTATGGGCGAGGCACATAATGCTCGGTATTCTATTCATCCTGGGTCTACTAAGATGTACCAGGATCTTAAATGTTTATACTGGTGGGACGACATGAAAAGAGATATTGTAGAGTTCGTTGGCCAATGTTCAAATTGTCAGCAAGTCAAAATTGAACATCAGAAGCCCGGCGGATTACTACAGGAAATGGAAATTCCAGCTTGGAAATGGGAGATGATTAATATGGATTTCGTTGTTGGGTTGCCGCGCACTCCACGCAGGTATGATTCTATTTGGGTTATTGTTGACAGATTGACGAAATCAGCCCATTTCCTTCCGGTCAGGACTACTTATTCGGCTGAGGACTATGCCAGATTGTATCTCAAAGAAATAGTAAGACTTCACGGGGTTCCTGTATCTATTATTACTGACAGAGGTACCCAGTTCACAGCGAATTTCTGGAGATCATTCCAGGAAGGATTGGGGACTCAGATGAGTCTTAGTACAACATTTCATCCTCAGTCCGATGGGCAGGCCGAGCGCACCATTCAGATATTGGAAGATATGTTGCGGGCCTGTGTTATTGATTTCAGAGGTAGCTCGGACGATCATTTGCCGCTTGTGGAATTTGCTTATAATAATAGTTATCATTCCAGCATACAGATGGCGCCGTACGAAGCCCTATATGGTAGGAAATGCAGATCTCTGATCGGTTGGTTCGACGTGGGCGAAACTAAATTAATTGGTCCAGATGTGGTCCAGCAGGCAGTCGATAAAGTGAATTGATTCGAGAGAGACTATTAGCGGCCCAGAGTCGACAGAAATCTTATGCTGATAAACGGCGTCGACCGTTAAAGTTTCAGATTGGCGACTGGGTATTCTAAAGGTGTCGCCCATGAAGGGCGTGATGAGATTCGGCAGAAAGGGAAAGCTCAGTCCGCGATATATTGGGCCTTACCAGGTTATCCGGAAGATTGGGAATGTCGCTTATGAGCTGGACTTACCATCAGATCTAGAGGCTGTGCACCCGGTATTTCATGTATGCATGCTCCGAAAATGTATTGGTGATCCTGACAGAATATTTCCAGTAAATTATATTCAGGTAACGGAGGACTTGTCTTATGAAGAGCAACCTGTAGCTGTTCTGGATCGTCAGGTGAGGAGACTGCGCACAAAAGATGTGCCTTCTGTTAAAGTCCTGTGGCGGAACAACAACCGGGAAGAAATGACCTGGGAGGCGGAGGATGAGATGAAGAAGAAGTATCCCCACTTGTTTCCTACGCCCACAGGTAATCTAAACTTTCAAGTTTGTTATTGTGATTGATAAATGACTTATGTGTGTTATTTATAAAGAGAGACTCCCCCGCCATGTTCATGTTCATAAGATCCTCTAAGACTAATTTAACATTCGAGGACGAATGTTCTAAAGGGGGAGAGAATGTTATATCCCGTGTTTTTGCGTATTTGGAAAATTTGAAATAATGTTGACTTGTAAGAAATAAGGTCATAATTAATTTTATTCAACATATGAGTTGTTCATGAAAGAAAAATATTAGTGAGGAAGTGTTGAGGAAGGCTAGGGGCAAAATTGGAATTTTGGAAAATTAGTTCGGGAATTACAAAATAAGATTTCTAATGGATTGGGCTCAACACAATACAAGAAAAACTTAGGCCCAAACTAAGGGGGTGGCCGGCCAACATGCTTTGGCCCAAGCCCAAGTCACATGATAAGCATGTGACAATTAAATATAAGAGTCCCTTGTTCATCATTTGGAGAAGCTTCAAAAAAATAAAAGCAACAAAAGAGAGAGCAAGGGCTTAAGCCATTCGGCCGAACCCCATTTCAAAAAAAATAAAAAAATCCTAGCTTCCAATCTTGATTCAAAAATCTTATTTCTCTTGAATTCTTGTTAAGCTCAGGACGCTCCCCGACGTGATATAACTGGTTTAGCGAGAGAGCAACGTTTGCGACAAGATTGAAATTTGAAGGAAAAGGTAAGAAATCTATTCTTTCATGTTATGGAATAAGTATATATGTTGTAATGGTTGGAATTAGGTGAGAATTATAGAGTTGTGATATGTGTGTGTGAAGCCATGTGTGTGTGGGGGGGGGGGGGGGGTGGAGCATGGTCGTGAGCCATGGTGTGGTGAAGGGAGGTTGAAGTGAAGTCATTTAGTTGGTTAGTTGCGTCGTTATAGTAGGTATGACGTAAATAAAGGTTTAACGAATTGAGTTAGCATTGAAATTGGTTGTATGTTGTTATGGGAAATTATGTGATTTTTATATAATTGTGAAAGTAGGATTCTAAGTGTGAATTGTGGTTGTTGTTAATGAACTTGGAAGAAAACAATGCGAGTTGGTAGTGTTGTGGCACTCGTTGAAGTTTCGGATGGAATGTAGAATTGGCAAGAATACTTGAATCCCTGAGTATTGCTTGAAATGTTATTGAATTATGTTTGAAAAACCTTGAATTAGTAAATGAATATGAGAATGTTGATATTAGTTCGATATTGTGAAGTTGGGATGGAAGTTGTTGCATAATGTAGAAAGGAAGAACATTTATGTTAGAATGTATCTTGTTGTAATTCTTGATGTTGTTGTGATTGTTGTGGGTGTTGTTGTTGGAATTTTGGCCGAGTTAAATTCTCGGGGTGTTGAATTTATAGGGGAGGTGCTGCCCAAATTTTTGTAGACAAGTATGGTTTAAGATAGAGTCACTAAAGCTTATGATTTACATTTGGTAATTGTGACCATTTATAGATTCTGGAGTAAACGGGATTTGAGCTTAAACGAGTGTAAGGCGCAAGTGAGGTATGTAAAGCTATCCCTTTCCTTCTTTTGGCATGTCCTAGATGTACTAGGTTTGGATTTGAGCCTCGGGGATTATTCCGTTCATAGAAATCTGAGTTTCCTTTTGGTATTATTTCATTCAACAGAATTGAATTAGAACCTCTGTTTTGTTAGAAAGAAATGTTCAAATATCCATAATTGTCATGAACGTAACCGAATCCCCTTGAAACTTTCATAGGTGACTTCATAGGGTCTAATGTTCGTAAATCACATACGCCACCTCGACTTGACCCGAGGTGGGCCCACTAACTCCGAAACCCCTTCGTTTGCCCTAATAGACTTATCTTTGTATGATATCGGAAAGAGACTTTTGCTTATGACTTTGGCTATTATAGAATAATTTTTTAATTGCTCCATGATATTCTGATTTATATTTTGAACTATAAATACGATTTCAGAAGTATTGTTGGTGAGATAAACTCCGTATTGATCAGTTGTTCAGACTAGTATACCCAACGGGTTGTCATATGATTATATCAAGTTTCATAAACGTTTTGATATGTAAATTGCATTAGTTTCCGCACTACTCTGCTCGTGCCTACTACTATGATATCATTCGCCGGTTTTGTGATCGTGCGTATTATGATACATTCGGCAGTATGCTGTGTTACGGTTCCCAAGACCTCGCCATAGGGCCGGGTACCGTTTATGGAGTTATGCTGTGATATGGCTTTTGATATGTTGTGATGATGTGTTATGTTCGGGGTTGTACGGAGATTTGAAACCTTCTGGAGTTATGCTGTGTTGTGGCACCAGCGTCGGGGTGGTGACCACGTTCCTGAGCTTTATGCATGATTTTTATTTGCATTATATATATATATACATATGCTTTCAGCACAGACTTTGATATATCGGATCGGTATTTCCTTCCTGTACCTTTTATGTCAGTTATGGTTGGATTTCTGTACTCTATGCTTTACATACTCAGTACATCTTTCGTACTGACCCCCTTTCTTCGGGGGCTGCCTTTCATGCCCGCAGGTACAGACATACGTGCAGGAGACCCGCCAGTGTAGGCTACATATTCTACTATCTTGGATTGCTCCCTTTGATCCGGAGCTCATCTTTTGGTATATATCTTTTGCACATATGCTTCTGTATATTTGACTATTTGGGGTACGGCAGGGCCCTGTACCGTCATATGTTTCCGTTTTGGTTTGTAGAGGCCTGTAGTCATATATGTGGGTCGTGGGTCCTATGTGTGTTCGTTTTGTTTCTGATTTGCGCCTTAATGCGGTCCCGTCTGTTATGGCGGCCATAACAGCCCATATGTTTGTATATGTATATATATGTTCAGTGATGTGTATTCTACCGTCCCTTCTTGATTTGATATGATATTTTTGCATGCGAGACCGCTTAAGATGATATTTGATTTCAAATCTGTTTAAAAATGATTAATACGAAATCGGAATTAAAGTAGAATATGATGAGTTAGTATGAAAGTCTGTTTGGGGTGTCCAAATAGGGCACCAGTCACGGCCTACGGAGCTGGGTCGTGACACATACTTACTTTGTTTTATAATTAAACCTTTGTTCCTCGCACAAGGAACCTTATCCTTAACACAGTACCGCTTTGCCTTCCAAAATATATTACTTCTATACAATCCATTCTTCGCTTCCAACCCTTATCCTACTCATTCCCTCTCATCCTTATTATGCTGATCCTTTTCCTAACAAGGTCTCATAAACTTTCCTATCCACTGCTTCATGGATCGCTTATTGGTTTCACACTTGCATTCACTCTCTATTCATGTAGGACATGTCACCCATTTAGTCGTCTCCTCGCTATACTTTATTTACTTTGCATTATAGTTCTTGCTACGTTCTCGCCTTTAATTGGAATACTTATAAGGGCATCCATTTCTGACGCTTACTTTTCCGGTTCCCATTTTGACATATCTCTGTCTTTTATGACTAACAGCGTTATTAACCTTTTCTAATTTACTGTGCCGATTCATCACCCTCGTTCTTTCCTCGATGCGTAATCGGGTTTCTACCGCTAAGTCGTTACAGTATCCTTCTTTCTCCTATGGTTAAAGATTTCCAATTATTTTTCTCCCAAACGTTCTCTTTTTCCTTCGACTAACCCATTAGTATACCTTTCTACTTTCATCCTCAACCCTTCTTGGGTTTCTTCCTACTTGAGCACCTTTCCTCTTCTTGTTATTTGCCGTATCGATTCTGTAGTTCGTAAGATATTCTTTTAACACGCAAATTCGTCTTATTCCTAAGTCATCTTTTCAGGAAAGCACTTCCATGTCCGAGGTAACCACATTAATATGGCTACACATTTATTCCTTTATATACCTTTCAAGGGCCGAAATTTTCTAACATCATCACAAGGCTTTATCATTCTTTCTCTTACTTCACATTCCTTGTCATAGTCACTGTTTCTTTAGCCTCACTTATTGAAATTAGTTCTCGCATCTCACGCATTCCTCTTGTTCTATATTACCACACTTTACCCTTTTTAGGTACCTATCTTTGAACTTTTATCCAAATAGTCTCGTACTTTGCCGGTAATTCCTCTTGGGGCTTCACTCACTGAGGTTTCCTACCTTTCATTTTTTTTTGCTGTCACTCGTACTTCGGTACCTTTACTTGATTAATGCCTTCTTTACGGTAGCGCCAGTTGCTGGGACTCACGTGTCCACCGATACGATCACATATGAAATATCATACGCCTTCATATATACATACATATAATTACTATCAGCTAGCCCGCAAAATACCTCCAAACGCTATTCAAGCCTATCCAAATTTCAGAACTGTGACGCACTTTCTGTCTCTTCTCTAGTCTAGTCTGTCTCGTCCTACGTGGCCTTTTATGGTCTTCAACCATCCCGTATACTCTAGTTTCCCCTTAGGCCACTCTAGCTTTCACTTATCTCTTATATCTGAATTTACAGAACTTTAGTGCACTTCCCAGGGGGGTCACCCATCCTAAGATTTCCCTCACTTTAACATGCTTAACCTCGTAACTTCGATGGAATTCGGTACCTCAATGCTGATATAATCGCGCCCGCGTCCTCACATGACCTTTATTACATGATCTAGAGCAAATTGAGGTCTTACAGATTTCGAGACATTTTCGTAACACGTCCTTTCTTTTGCAATTACTGTTTTACCCTTTTCGATCCTCAATATTCACTTTTCGCTTATGTGTATACTGCTTTTCGTCCTAAATTCCTAGATTCCCGATGGTAACAAATATACCTTCGTTGCCGTTATTTATATGTATTCGGATATCAGTCTGTTCGGATTCCCACTCACCATTCTTGTATAATAATTTATAGCAAAACTGATTATCGACTTTCTGAATCCCCCAACAGACCTTATTCCTACTAAGCCTCGAATGTTATCCATTGCAATCCTTCGGACTGCTAATCGTCCTTCTCACAATTATCTTTCACGCTACGCCCAAACCCGTAGCTCCTCTAAAACATCACATCCCAGTTATTGTCTACTTACGATATTTCCCTTCCACACTTCCTTCTGTTAGGCGTACTTAACTAAGTGACCTGATTTTTGAACAATTCTAGCAGAATCTTCTTTTACAGTTCTTACTATTCAGAATCCACACACAACTAATACCAACAATGCCTCACAGGGCATACAGTCATACGACATATTCCAGCCACCCAGAGCTTCCAATTTCCAAGTAACAGAACAATTATATCAAGGCTTACCTCTATGACCTTCCATATCGTTACTCGCCTTCTTTCGTCATATGTAAGGCTTATATAAGGAATTCCATTTTCCTATGACTTGGCTCTATCGCACGATCTGAGACAGAAAGAAGGTCAACAATCCCTAGATGCCCTGTAACCTCCTGTTTATAAATGTGGCCGGCTTCACACTTTTAAACAGGACTCTACTGGACACGACTTTGCAGACAACCCCTAGGAAAAACATGCTCTGATACCACTTTGTCACACCCTAATCTCCCTAGGGTATGATGGGCACCCGACCCTTACTTAGGGCCGAGCGAACCCTCAGACCCTTAATGCACACATAATCTTCTTACACTTTTAAATCAAATAAAGGTGAAATACATAGTACAACTTTCAGAAATATTCCTTTTCATCGTTATTCTCAAATCAAACTAAACCTGTAAACATAACGGATTTGTAACATAATACAATAAAACGCGTCGGCTGATGGAGCCGCTTACAAAACAGACACTCTATACCCACGACTCTGTCTGCAAAGTCTCTAACTTTGAACAAAACATCACAGCACATATACTCTGACTCGGCAACACTCCAGGGGCAAATGGAGTTGCCACTCCAGCTGAAGCATCTCCTAGCAATGTCCTTTACTCTTCTGGGTGTACCTGTGTGGCATGAAACGCAGCCCCCGAAGAAAAGGGGGTCAGTACGAAATATGTACTGAGTATGTTTAGCATGGAATATAGAAAACAGAACCATAATCGAAACAAGCAGTACAAAAGTAAGTACATTTTCAGAATACCAAAATACTATTTTCTTTTAGAATGCAAATCGTGTATACCGATGTCATGAGTCAGAAGAAGTACAGAAAATAAGTAGATCATTCAGAGTGCCAAAATGCGTACTTTCCAAACACAGACCGTGCGTGCCAACATCGTATGTCATCATATACATATACACATAACCGATTCATATGTAACATAATAGTGCCGAGGAACGTACGACCCGATCCATATACACATAACATATTAGTGCCGAGGTACGTTCGGCCCGATCCACAAATGTATTTGCTGCGGAACGTGCAACCCGATCCATATACATATATTATATTGCTGTGGCACGTGCAGAAGGTTAGTACAGACAATAAGCACGATGTGCAGAACAACAAAACAACTTACTGGAGACACGAATCATGCATGCCAAGAACGGTATCCGGCCCCTTGTGGGACCCGGGGAACGTGGCGCCACCCTGCCTTTGGTGCCACACACATCATACTCCAGAAGGTTTGCTCCGTAATCTCCGTCACACATCATAATATCACATCATAAGATCAGAACATACATATACACATATATGGTTCGGCGAACCATGAACACATCATAACACCGTAACACATCATACTCCGGAATACATATATGGCACCCGGCCCTCACGCAAGGGACCTGGCGAACCATGCGCACGATATATACCGGCCCGGGACTCGGCGAACGATATAAGAGTAATATGCACGAGCAGAGTAATGAGAAACCATATGCACATAAATCAAGACTCGATGGATAAGTATACTTACCGACCCCTGAAGGCTCAGAAACAAGTTTCGGGTCAATCCGAATTAGTATAAGAAAGTTATGAACGTTTGAAGTACAGAACGTTCTACAAGCGTGTCAGAAGCCATTTTTGAAAAATAAAGGCCATAATCATGTCAAGTACCTTTCGGATATCGTTATGGATCAATTCAATTAAATTTTTTTGGGACCATATGCACATATCAAAATATATCAAAGACTCGATGGAATGATCGAACGTGCTAGCATTTGAAAATGAAAACTTTATTCATATCAATTATTTTTCAAATGCCATTTGGAAACATATCAACAAACTTCGGACAACATAGATATACATCAAAACCATATGAGACAACTTATGGAAGTCAAAAATATTAGCCATCCTAGTGGCTCTAAGAATAGGAAATTTCTTTGAAATCATACATATACGTCATTTGTTCGTTTCATAAAGATCATGCCAAAGGAAAGAAAGGGTAAGCCTTACATACCTGTTCGACCGCTTATAAGCTCCAAGCTTGTAAGTCTACATTTAAAAGGAATTTATGCTAATGTTAGCCTTTTCGTTGCACATTTGTACCATATTTCAAATCATACTATTTTATATTCTGCCGAAAATCGGGCAGCATCTCCCCTGTTTATATGCCTAGCTCGAATTCTCAATTCAGCAACCAACAACAACAACAACAATATCAACATTACTCATAATATTTCCAATACCAACGTATGCCATAAAATAGCCCAGACATTATTTTCTAAATTCCTCAACCAACCAAATTTGCGATATAATTATTTAATAATTTTATTTCCGTAAGGGAGTCGAAATTAATACTAACAACATCAATAACGACATCCTCCACATTCTACAAGTCGAATACATTTATTTTGATTCAAAATTCTCTTCAAATCTCATTCCATAATTCACAATGCCAACAAACGAATTTATCAAACTATTTTCTCCGTTCTAATCCGTTAAAACTCTAAATAAACTCGTTAACAATGAAAATGAACCTTATTCATACCTTAAGCATGCAGCCACCACGTTATCACTCTTCTCCTTGGTTGATTTTTATCTCAAATTGAAGACAACGCAGCGTACAACACTTTTCTCTTCATGGGCTTCGGGATTCGGGGCTCAGATTTTGGTCAAAAATTGGTTTTCTCTCTAGGCTCTCCTCTCTCTTTTTCTCTAGAGTTTTCTAGGTGTTCTTGGTCTGAAAATGAGGGAGAGAGACCGAAAATTTTAATTAAAAGGCATGGGTAATGGGCCTGACCCGAATTGGATTCGGGTTGGGCCGAATTTACTATTTAACTCGACCCTTCTGCCTTAAAACATTCATATCTCCTTATCCTGATGTCACCTGTAGACCCACGAACTATGGTTGGAAAGCTAATTCAATTATATACAACTTATATTTCTTGGTATGTTTCCAAATTCCAAACTTATAATACCGTTTTCGCCCCTCGAAGTCAGATCACCCGAAAACGTTACTTAAAAATATTTGTTTGGAGGACTTCCACTTTGATTTGGCACAAGGGTCCTTCTTGAGTTGTGTTTAACTTCACATGTGTGATTCATATAACTTGTCACCTGTTTCTAAAAAATCTCGATGTGTGGGCCCCACCTCCACTTACGAATAATCCGACGTACAAAAAAATACGAAATATAATACTATCAACGTGAGTTTAAATTATGTAGTAACAACGTGATTGTCAATTTCTAAAGAAGCATGTGTCACGCTTAGGTTCTGAAAATGCGGGGCATAACATATATATATATATATATATATATATATTATCATTTTGATAGCCGAAAGGCTTATGTATATAAAACTATTTATGTTCTCAAAGAAAATGATTTTCTTATGATTTGAGTATGAATTTGATAAAAGAACGTTTAATGAGTATGATAAGTAGTAGAATGAGTGGTGCTCGGTGGTTAGCCCCGGGTACCCATCATGGCCCCTAGCCGGGTCGTGACAACTAAAGTTATAGCTACACATACATGTATATAAGACAAGGTATACGCAAATATACACACTCATATATAAGGCGATCCACACTTGATCCATGCTTACCCCTTCGCCTACTTCAATGAAGCTCAAGTTATCCTAAGACTTAGGAATGGCATTGGGAGAAGGTCTGGATCCTGTATTTTCCATGTCGCACAAGTTCCAATGGGTTTTGAAGAAACCCAGGCATGGCTAACAGCGAGAGATTAAGACAACCTCGAATTACCACACTTGGTCTTTGATTTATTTGAACCTTATTAGAAGAGGCAGAGAGAGTATAGACTGTATAAAGAACCAAATATAGTACAAGGAAGCAGGCAATACTAATTCAGTGAAGATAAGTGAGCACAGAAAATGATACACTAGGTAGATGTGATGAGATGATCATTAAGGATCTAAGCAGCATGAACAAATCAGTAGCAGCCAAATAGATAGTCAAAATGTTCTCACAAACTGAAAGATGATAACATACATAGTGACTAAACATTTTTAGTATCAATCAGAGGATAGCAAGACCTATTTCAACACATGGAAATGAGCTACATGATAGAGGTAATGTGAATAGTAGCAAAAGGAGCAGATGGTTCAGTGCTAAACACAGCTATGGTGCAATCAAGTCACAGGCCAGCCATAGCATGGGACAAGGAGGTTCAAAAGCAACTACAAAAAACATAGACATTGAGCAAAGGGGGCGAGGAGAAAGCTAAAATCATATGTGATGCAGAACTAGTTTCAGAGGTCTTGGGGAAGGTTCATGCTTCAAGTCATGGTGGGAA
Organism: Lycium barbarum; assembly: GCF_019175385.1. Taxonomy (NCBI): domain Eukaryota; kingdom Viridiplantae; phylum Streptophyta; class Magnoliopsida; order Solanales; family Solanaceae; genus Lycium; species Lycium barbarum. Next base: position 85,958,473 of record NC_083338.1, on the reverse strand, counting down.
TGAGTAATTTAGCTAAATCCAGTTTTATCATTTTTGGGAGAAGGGCATTTAGATCAGCAGTCAAGCAAGACAAGATCATGGAAATAGTTTAGAAATTCAAGCAGGCTATGGATGTGTGTGTTTCAGAATCAGTGAGGCAAAGGTCAAGGTAGAGTAATGAGTTCAGCCATGGAAAGGACACACAGGACATGGCATTGCAGCAAAATTCAAGTTGAGCAACTGGCATGATAGGAAACAGTACAAGAAGGCCTCACACAAAGAACTACAGGCCAAGTATATGCAATGTAACTGATAGGTGTTTGGGAAAGAGCAAGTAATAGCAATCATCCAAGGCACATAAGTCACAAAGCAAGTCAGTTCCAATATCATTAAGGTATGCCTAAGGCTGCTGGGCATACTCATATGCACAGGGCTGTCACTAACTGCTTCTACAGTGCAGGTTATCAGGCATGGTGTACAAATATGACACTTAACAACAGATGCCAGACGTCGGAGTATGCAGAACTCAATTTTCTGATAAAAGGAATGGAAGGTAGGAACATATATGTGTACAAGGAAAGCAAGTGAGTCAGCTAGTACTCATTTATGTTATATCCCGTGTTTTCGAACATTTGGAAAATTAGAAATAATCTTGACTTGTATAAAATACGGTTATAATTGGTTACATCTAGCACATGAGTTGGTTGTGAAAGAATATTAATGTGGAAGTGCCGAGGAAGTCTAAGGGCAAATTTGGAATTTTGGAAATTAGTTTCGGGATTTGTAAAACAAGGACTTAAATCCATTGGGCCAAGAAAATTGAAGAGAATAATGAGGCCCAAAAATCATGGGGTGGCCGGCCAACATGCCTTGGCCCAAACCCATGAAGTTGGTCATGTGACTAAGTCATGTGATCAACTTAAAGATAACAGCTAACTTCATGAAAATTCAAGAAACAAAAAAAAAAATGAAGAACAGCCCAAAAGGAGGCTCTCGGCCGAAACCCTTAGGAGAAAAAAAAATTCTAAGTCCTTCAATCTTCTTCTTAAAATCTTGTTCTTCTTGTATTCGTAGTAAGCTCAGGACGCTCTCCAACGCGGTATAATTAGTTAAGCGAGGGAACAACGTTTGCGGCAAGTTGAAGTTCGGAGAAAAAGGTAAGAATTTCTCCCTTATCTTTGTGTTATGAAGGCTTGTTTGTGTTGTAGTATATAGAAATGTGTTGATTGTATGGAAAAATGGAAGTTTGCAAAGTGAGTTTGGAATATGGCTTGTAGCCGTGGGCATGTGTGTATGGTGTGGTTATAATGTGTTGAATTCATGTTATATTCTAGTTGTGATTGTGATGAAATGCATATGGGAATCAAGAGTTGGATGAATTTAATTGATATTGATAAAATAGGCATATGGCCGTAGGGTGTGTTTGGCTTGGGATAGAAATGAATTAAGTTGTTTAGTGTGTAATTGTGATGATCATTGATGGGTTTAGAAGTTGGAAGCATGTTATGAAGTTGTATGCCAAAGGTTTGATGTTTTGCACAAGTTATGACTTTGACGGAAAGTTGTATATTATGTATATCGAGTGTATAACTTGAGGAAATGATATGAAATGTTTCTAAATATATACTGTGATAATCTTGATTGATAATGAATGTGAAATCACTGATATTAGTTTGAAAGTTTGGGTTAGAATGAAGGTTATGGCAACTTGTGAGAAAGATGGCTAGTTGAAGGATATTTGTGTTTTTAATGTTCTTTGTTGATGTTGATGTTTTCGTTTGGGTTGTTGTTGATGGTTTCTAACCGACTTGAATTCTCGGGGGTGCTATATGTATAGGGGAAGTGCTACCGAAATTTCGGTAGACAATTATGCATTAAGTTGAAACTTTGGTATTCATAACTCACAATTGGTAAACTTGACCAATTGCAGATTTTTGACGAGACGGGAAGTGAGTTTGGAAAGGCGTGAGGAGCTTGAAAGGTATGTAAAGCAACCCCAATTCTTCCCTTGGCATGCCCTTAGTGTGTTAGGGTCGGATCCGGGCCTCGAAAGACTTCTTGGCCCTCGGAATCCGCAAGAGAAAATTTCAGTTTTTCCTTCAATAGAATTGAATCATTTCAGTACGCTTTGCATGAAATAATGCAACTTTGCTCTAAATTACTTGGAAAGTCATAGAATGTTTGTAGAACCTTTTTAGGTGACCCCATAAGCTTAGAGGGCACAATTTGAGCCCGCCGCCTTATTTGTCCTGAGGCGGGCCCACTATTCTCGGTTTTGCCCTTAATGTACTAAAGCTTTCCTTTTAAGCGATTTTCGAAAGAAACGTTTGACTACCCTTTTTAATTACCTAACGAATATTGTTTTAAATATCTTATTAAGTCTTGTAAATTATTTTGACACCCGGAATGACTTCAGGAAGGTTATACTTCTGTAATTTATTATGATATCCGAAATGCATCTATTATGATCCCGTCCAATTCCATTGGATTTGTTTGGCTTTGATACGCTTCACCGAGTCTTTGAAAACATTTATGATATTTTTAAATTGCATTAGTCTCTCACTACTCCATTCGTGGATGCCCCAATGTTTCCGACACTGAGCCCGGGCTAGGATATATTGTCAAGCGTGATCCTTGCATTGTTCGCCGTGCCTCGATGTGAGGGGGCAGGTATACGCGTACATGGGTTTGTGGAGTATGCTGTGCCATGTACGCTTGTTCTGATATGATTTACTATGGCCATCTGATATGACATATTATGTTACGGGGTTATGCCCCTATTCTGACTCTTCTGTGTTGTGGCACCAGCGTCGGGAGGGTGGCCACGTTCTGTCTGCCGAGTCCCTTGACAGGGGCCGGATTTGATATGACATATGTTTCTGTACACACTCCGCATGTTTTGAAAATATATATCTGATACTTTGTATTTTCTGTTTACTTTCTGTACGTTCTATACCAGTTATGATTTTGTTTCTGCAACTCAGGCTTTACATATTCAGTACATATTTCGTACTGACTCCCTTTCCTCGGGGGCTGCGTTTTCATGCCGCGCAGGTACTGACGACAGGTTTGCCGATCCGTCTGTCTAGGATATCTTTTCCGCCATTTGGAGTGCTCTTTTATTCAGAGCCATCTTTTGGTACAGTCTGTCACTTCTATATGTGTATATTCTTGTTCATGGGTACGGCGGGGCCCTGTGCCGCCATATGATTCTGTTGGTCCATTTAGAGGTCTGTAGACATGTTGGTGGGTTGGGATCTTTCTGTACAGCTGTGTGTATATGTTGTGTTTGGGCGATCCCATTCGCCGCGGCGGCCGGTCCGCATATATTTAAATGTTACTCTGTTGGCCCTGTGTGGCCTTTGTTGGTATTTTCTGCGTGCAGGGTATATGGGATAGTCCGTAAAACAAAGGAAACTCTGCCAAAATTTTTCTGGAAATTGTCTAAATTGGAAATAAAGCCTTGTCGGCTTCTGCTATATACTAGAATGTGTTTGAGTGCCCAGATCGGGCACTAGTCACGGCCTACGGGGTTGGGTCGTGACAAAAGTGGTATCAGAGCGGTTCGTCCTCGGAATATCTACAGACCGTGTCTAGTAGAGTCTTGTTGATCGGTGTGTTGTGCACCACACCTATAAACATGAGGCTACAGGGCATTTAGGATACTACCCTTCTTTCACTCTTAGATCGTGCGATAGAGCTGTGTTATCAGGATGATTCCTCCCTAACGAATTGTTACATTTGCAGTTATGCCTCCAAAGAAGGCGACAGCGGCCCAAAAGGCCAAAGCAGCAGCTGTGGGAGAGACTAGTCGGGCCCAGAGGGTTACCAGGGCCCATGCACATATTGCTCCTGATATTTTACCCCCGGCAGAGGGTTCTTCCACACCGCCACTTGTAGAGGAGATTGGAGCAGCAGCAGCTGCAGGTCGAGGGGCGGCTCCACCGCCAGCTCCCGAGATTCCAGTACCTGAGCCCCCAGCTCCACGGCCAGGCACTGAGGATCAGTCCATGAGAGAGGCAGTCCAGCTATTGACCAGACTTGTGGCAGGACAGGTTCAGGGGCACGGACTGGGAGGTGACCGGGCTTACAGGCGTGACAGTTCGAGAGCTCGTGAGTTCTTGACTTGTGGTCCTCCAGAGTTCTTCGGGACTAAGCCCGAGGAGGATCCTGAGGAGTTTATCAGGAAGATGCGGCGCACTTTACAGCTGATTAATGCTTCCGAGACAGAGTCAGTTGCGTTGGCCTCGTACCGGTTGTATGATGTGGCGGCTAATTGGTACGAGTCATGGGAGTTATCTAGGGGTGACGACGCTCCCCCAGCAGTTTGTGATGATTTTTCTCAGGCTTTTCTTAGCCATTTTCTGCCCCCGGAGCTACGGCGGGCCAAGGCTGACAGATTCTTATTGCTGAGACAGAGGGGTCGCAGTGTTCGAGAGTACAGTATGGAGTTCGACTCATTGGCCCGATACGCACCTGCTGTGGTAGCTACTATGGCTGACAGGATGCACAGGTACATTATGGGGCTGGACCGTTATTTTGTCGATAGCTGTTTGGTATTGGCTGCTCAGCCCGGCATGGATATTGCCCGGATTCAGGCGCACGCCCAGGGCATGGAGGACCGGCATAGGGAGCGTCAGCCTGATAGGAGTCAGGATCGGAGACAGCCCAAGAGGGCTAGATCATCTGGGTATTCTGGAGATTTTCGGGGCAGACAACCTCAGCAGCCGCAGCAGCCTAGCAGACATTTATCCCAGCCGGCACAGAGCGCACCCCCACAGCCTACAGGTCGCAGATTTGATAGCCCAGGGTATTCAGGAGCAGGTCAGAGCTCCAGGGCTTCAGGTTCGCGGACAGACAGGGGTTCTGGTCAGACGAGGCCACCTAGGCCTCAGTGTTCCTATTGTGGTAGATACCATCCGGGAGAGTGCTACAGAGCCACCGGTGCATGTTTTTCTTGTGGCCGTCAGGGACATTCTGTGAGCGATTACCCGTATAAGGGTAGTTCGAGTGGTGTAGCGCAGCCTACCGGATCAGCCGCCGGGTCTTCATCTTCATCAGTGGCTATGCGCCATACGGGGCCAGGTACTTCAGCACCAGTGGGTCGCGGCAGAGGCCGTGGTGGAGCTTCTGGTACTAGCGGTCCTTCGAACCGCATTTATGCTCTGTCCAGCCGCCAGGATCAGGAGGCATCGCCTAATGTCGTTACAGGTACATTATTGGTTTTCTCTCGGTCTGTGTATGCATTGATTGATCCAGGTTCGACTTTGTCATATATTTCGCCTCTGGTTGCTTGTAAAATTGGTATAACGTCTGAACCTATAGAGCCGTTTGAGGTAGCCACACCGATTGGGGACTTTATTGTAGCAAAACAGGTATATAAAAACTGTTCTGTAACTGTATGTGGCCGTGACACTAAGGCAGATCTGGTGGAGTTAGATATGGTCGAGTTCGATGTTATTATGGGAATGGACTGGCTAGCCTCCTGTTATGCTAATGTTGACTGCCAAAATAAGGTAGTTCGTTTCCAGTTTCCCAGGGAGCCAGTTATAGAATGGGCCGGTAATACAGCATCGCCGAAAGGTAAGTTTATTTCATACCTTAAGGCGAAGAAAATGATCAGAAAGGGTTATTTTTATCATCTGGTTCGGGTACAAGACTTGACAGCAGAAACGCCGACTCTTCAGTCAGTTCCCGTGGTTAATGAATTTCCGGATGTATTCCCAGATGAGCTTCCAGGCCTTCCTCCGGAGCGGGAGATAGATTTTACTATTGATTTTCTTCCAGATACTCAGCCGATATCTATTCCCCCGTACAGAATGGCACTGGCAGAATTGAAAGAACTGAAAGAGCAGTTGAAGGATCTGTTAGAAAAAGGCTTTATCAGGCCCAGTACTTCGCCTTGGGGAGCCCCGGTATTATTTGTGCGTAAGAAAGATGGGTCGCTGCGTATGTGTATTGATTATCGGCAGCTGAATAAGGTAACTATAAAGAATAAATACCCCCTCCCCAGAATTGATGATTTGTTTGATCAGTTGCAGGGCGCCAAATATTTTTCGAAGATAGATCTTCGGTCAGGCTATCATCAGGTACGGGTACGAGAGGCTGATATTCCTAAGACAGCATTCCAGACCAGATATGGGCATTTTGAATTCAGAGTTATGTCTTTTGGGCTGACTAATGCTCCTGCGGTATTCATGGATTTAATGAACCGGGTATTCAGGCCGTTCTTAGACATGTTCGTAATTGTATTTATCGATGATATCCTGGTTTATTCTCGGTCCGAGGCAGAGCACGCAAATCATCTGAGAGCGGTACTTGGGGTACTTCGGCATCGGAAATTATATGCAAAATTTTCTAAATGTGAATTCTGGTTGGCTTCAGTGGTATTTCTGGGGTATATTATTGCAGCTGATGGTGTCCGGGTGGATACACAGAAGATTGAGGCCGTGAAAAATTGGGCCAGACCCACGACGCCCACAGAGGTACGTATTTTCCTGGGGTTAGCAGGCTATTACAGAAGATTTGTGGAAAAGTTTGCTTTAATTTCAGCGCCTTTGACAAGGCTAACTCAGAAGGGAGCCAAGTTCCAGTGGACTGATGCTTGTGAACGAAGCTTCCAGTTGCTGAAAGAGAAGCTGACTACAGCCCCAGTTCTGACTCTTCCAGAGGGACCCGATGGATATGTTATTTATTGTGATGCTTCTGGTGTGGGGTTAGGCTGTGTATTGATACAGCATGGCAGAGTTATAGCTTATGCTTCCCGACAGCTCAAAAAGCATGAAAGGAATTATCCTACCCACGATCTGGAGCTTGTAGCGGTGATTCATGCTCTGAAGATATGGAGACATTATTTATATGGCGTGCATGTTGATATCTATACAGATCATAAGAGTCTCCAGTATATTTTCAAGCAGAAAGAGCTTAATTTGCGGCAGCGGAAGTGGCTGGAGCTCCTGAAAGACTATGATGTGGATATTCTATATCATCCGGGCAAGGCTAATGTTGTTGCAGATGCGCTCAGCCGAAAATCTATGGGCAGCTTGGCAGACTTACAGATAGATAGGAGAGAGATAGTACGTGATATTTATCAGTTGGCTAATCTTGGGGTTCGTCTGGCCGATTCTGGCGGTACACGGATTTCTGTCCGAGGGATTTCTGAATCATCTATTAAGGAAGATATCAGGCGGCATCAATATGAAGATCCTGTTTTAGCTCGATACAGAGACACAACCTATGATAAGGAGAAAACTCCGTTCGAGTTTACACCAGACGGAGCCTTACTATACAGAGGCAGGTTGTGTGTACCTGATATTGCAGGGCTACGGCAGCAGGTTATGGGCGAGGCACACTATGCTCGCTATTCTGTTCATCCTGGTTCTACGAAGATGTACCATGATCTTAGATGCCTATACTGGTGGGATGGTATGAAACGGGATATCGCAGAGTTCGTCGCCCAGTGTCCAAATTGTCAGCAGGTCAAAATTGAACATCAGAAACCGGGTGGACTGTTGCAGGAAATGGAAATTCCGACGTGGAAGTGGGAGATCATTAATATGGACTTCATTACAGGTTTGCCTCGCACTCCACGGAAGTATGATTCCATCTGGGTTATTGTTGATAGGCTGAAAAAATCAGCCCATTTTCTCCCCGTCAGAACTACTTACTCCGCTGAGGATTATGCCAGGCTTTATATTAAAGAAATTGTGCGACTTCATGGAGTTCCTATATCTATTATCACTGACAGAGGTGCTCAGTTCACAGTGAACTTCTGGAGATCTTTTCAGGAAGGATTAGGGACTCAGCTGAGCCTGAGCACAACTTTCCATCCTCAGAGTGACGGACAAGCCGAGCGCACTATCCAGACGCTTGAAGATATGTTGCGGGCCTGCGTTATTGATTTCAGAGGTAGCTGGGAGGATCACTTGCCATTGATTCAATTTTCTTACAATAACAGCTACCATTCCAGCATCCAGATGGCTCCGTACGAGGCTTTATATGGTAGGAAATGCAGGTCACCTATCGGCTGGTTTGATATTGGCGAGACAGAGTTAATTGGCCCAGATATGATCCAGCAGGCCGTTGATAAGGTGAAACTTATCCGAGAGCGACTATTGGCAGCCCAGAGTCAACAGAAATCATACGCTGATAAACGGCGACGACCGTTGGAATTCCAGGTAGGCGATTGGGTATTCCTGAAGGTATCGCCTATGAAAGGCGTGATGCGGTTCGACAGGAAGGGTAAGCTCAGTCCGCGTTATATTGGGCCTTATCAGATGGAAATGTCGCCTATGAGTTAGATCTGCCATCAGATTTGGAAGCGGTACATCCGGTATTCCATGTGTCTATGCTCCGCAAGTGCATTGGTGATCCTTCCAGAATATTCCCTGCGGATGACATTCAGGTGACGGAGCAGTTATCTTACGAGGAGCAGCCCGTAGCCATTCTAGACCGCCAGGTAAGAAAGCTCCGGAACAAAGATGTAGCCTCTGTTAAGGTGCTGTGGCGGAACAACAATAGGGAAGAAATGACCTGGGAGGCCGAAGAGGAGATGAAGAAGAAATACCCTCATTTGTTCCCTATGCCCTCAGGTAATCTCGAATCCTTGTTTAATTCCCTTTCAATAACGAATGTGCTGCCTATAAACAGAAACTCCCCCAGAGTATTCTCAGACCCTATAAGATTAATTTAACATTCGAGGACGAATGTTCTAAAGGGGGGGAGGATGTTATATCCCGTGTTTTCGCACATTTGGAAAATTAGAAATAATCTTGACTTGTATAAAATAAGGTTATAATTGGTTACATCTAGCACATGAGTTGGTTGTGAAAGAATATTAATGTGGAAGTGCCGAGGAAGTCTAAGGGCAAATTTGGAATTTTGAAAATTAGTTTCGGGATTTGTAAAACAAGGACTTAAATCCATTGGGCCAAGAAAATTGAAGAGAATAATGAGGCCCAAAAATCATGGGGTGGCCGGCCAACATGCCTTGGCCCAAACCCATGAAGTTGGTCATGTGACTAAGTCATGTGATCAACTTAAAGATAAGAGCTAACTTCATGAAAACTCAAGAGACAAAAAAAAAATTGAAGAACACCCCAAAAGGAGGCTCTCGGCCGAAACCCTTAGGAGAAAAAAAAAATTCTAAGTCCTTCAATCTTCTTCTTAAAATCTTCTTCTTCTTGTATTCGTAGTAAGCTCAGGACGCTCTCCAACGCGGTATAATTAGTTAAGCGAGGGAACAATGTTTGCGGCAATTTGAAGTTCGGAGAAAAAGGTAAGAATTTCTCCCTTATCTTTGTGTTATGAAGGCTTGTTTGTGTTGTAGTATATAGAAATGTGTTGATTGTATGGAAAAATGGAAGTTTGCCAAGTGAGTTTGGAATATGGCTTGTAGCCGTGGGCATGTGTGTATGGTGTGGTTATAATGTGTTGAATTCATGTTATATTCTAGTTGTGATTGTGATGAAATGCATATGGGAATCAAGAGTTGGATGAATTTAATTGATATTGATAAAATAGGCATATGGCCGTAGGGTGTGTTTGGCTTGGGATAGAAATGAATTAAGTTGTTTAGTGTGTAATTGTGATGATCATTGATGGGTTTAGAAGTTGGAAGCATGTTATGAAGTTGTATGCCAAAGGTTTGATGTTTTGCACAAGTTATGACTTTGACGGAAAGTTGTATATTATGTATATCGTGTGTATAACTTGAGGAAATGATATGAAATGTTTCTAAATATATACTGTGATAATCTTGATTGATAATGAATGTGAAATCATTGATATTAGTTTGAAAGTTTGGGTTAGAATGAAGGTTATGGCAACTTGTGAGAAAGATGACTAGTTGAAGGATATTTGTGTTTTTAATGTTCTTTGTTGATGTTGATGTTGTCGTTTGGGTTGTTGTTGATGGTTTCTAACCGAGTTGAATTCTCAGGGGTGCTATATGTATAGGGGAAGTGCTGCCGAAATTTCGGTAGACAATTATGCATTAAGTTGAAACTTTGGTATTCATAACTCACAATTGGTAAACTTGACCAATTGCAGATTTTTGACGAGACAGGAAGTGAGTTTGGAAAGGCGTGAGGAGCTTGAAAGGTATGTAAAGCAACCCCAATTCTTCCCTTGGCATGCCCTTAGTGTGTTGGGGTCGGATCCGGGCCTCGAAAGACTTCTTGGCCCTCGGAATCCGCAAGAGAAAATTTTAGTTTTTCCTTCAGTAGAATTGAATCATTTTAGTACGCTTTGCATGAAATAATGCAACTTTGCTCTAAATTACTTGGAAAGTCATAGAATGTTTGTAGAACCTTTTTAAGTTACCCCATAAGCTTAGAGGGCACAATTTGAGCCCGCCGCCTTGTTTGTCCCGAGGCGGGCCCACTATTCCCGGTTTTGCCCTTAATGTACTAAAGCTTTCCTTTTAAGCGATTTTTGAAAGAAACGTTTGACTACCCTTTTTAATTACCTAACGAATATTGTTTTAAATATCTTATTAAGTCTTGTAAATTATTTTGACACCCGGAATGACTTCAGGAAGGTTATACTTCTGTAATTTATTATGATATCCGAAATGCATCTATTATGATCCCGTCCAATTCCATTGGATTTGTTTGGCTTTGATACGCTTCACCGAGTCTTTGAAAACATTTATGATATTTTTAAATTGCATTAGTCTCTCACTACTCCATTCGTGGATGCCCCAATGTTTCCCACACTGAGCCCGGGCCAGGATATGTTGTCAAGCGTGATCCTTGCATTGTTCGCCGTGCCTCGATGTGAGGGGGCAGGTATACGCGTACATGGGTTTGTGGAGTATGCTGTGCCATGTACGCTTGTTCTGATATGATTTACTATGGCCATCTGATATGACATATTATGTTACGGGGTTATGCCCCTATTCTGATTCTTCTGTGTTGTGGCACCAGCGTCGGGAGGGTGGCCACGTTCTGTCTGCCGAGTCCCTTGGCAGGGGCCAGATTTGATCTGACATATGTTTCTGTACACACTCCGCATGTTTTGAAAATATATATTTGATACTTTGTATTTTCTATTTACTTTCTGTACGTTCTATACCAGTTATGATTTTGTTTCTGCAACTCAGGCTTTACATATTCAGTACATATTTCGTACTGACCCCCTTTCCTCGGGGGCTGCGTTTTCATGCCGCGCAGGTACTGAAGACAGGTTTGCCGATCCGTCTGTCTAGGATATCTTTTCCGCCATTTGGAGCGCTCTTTTATTCAGAGCCATCTTTTGGTACAGTCTGTCACTTCTATATGTGTATATTCTCGTTCATGGGTACGGCGGGGCCCTGTGCCGCCATATGATTCTGTTGGTCCATTTAGAGGTATGTAGACATGTTTGTGGGTTGGGATCTTTCTGTACAGCTGTGTGTATATGTTGTGTTTGGGCGATCCCATTCGCCGCGGCGGCCGGTCCGCATATATTTAAATGTTACTCTGTTGGCCCTGTGTGGCCTTTGTTGGTATTTTCTGCGTGCAGGGTATATGGGATAGTCCGTAAAACAAAGGAAACTCTGCCAAAATTTTTCTGGAAATTATCTAAATTGGAAATAAAGCCTTGTCGGCTTCTGCTATATACTAGAATGTGTTTGAGTGCCCAGATCGGGCACTAGTCACGGCCTATGGGGTTGGGTCGTGACAATTTACACTTTAATACAAGGTTTTGACAACATGAGTGTGGGATCCCAGAATTTCAAAACAAGTGGTTCAAACACTAGACCAATTAATCATACAAGGCACAGAGGCAAACTGAGTGAAAATAGCATCCAAAACAAAATGCAGAGACCAAGCATGATAGGAACAGTATTCAGAAGGGCACTCAGAGATAAATTCAACCCACATTCAAATATGCAGCACAAGATGTAGACAAGGGAAAGGACCACAGACTTAGGAAAAGGAACTACTCATGCTCAAATAGATAAGCTTTTTGAACACACAAGGTAGGATTTGGAACTTCACACAAACTTCAAGCTTTAACTAACACCTCATTCTACTCTTTTAAGGATGGCATAATGGGAGAAGAGAGGAGAAAGGGATCAGCAATCACAAATAATGGTGCATACATGGTATAATTAAAATGTTCTGTCTTCTCAGATTTTACACACAAGCACAGTCAAGTTCAAAAGGAAATAAAAAGAAGCAGTCTAAATCATCTTGCACAGAGAGTTTATACTCAAAGTCTAACTTCTACTAATATGCAGACAACACAGAGATAATTATAGGCTGACATAAATGATCTAAGCATGGTTTTGGGCCCTTCCTATGCATAGCCAATGATGATTCTAAATCAAGGTCAAGAGACTACTACAAGATCACTTTTCTTGCATCACAGATGGGGTAAAACAAGGAACAAGCACTGCACTTTCATAGCTGCACGGCAGCAGACCCTTAATGCTGACACAGAGTTCAAGTTAGACCTCTAGAGTTAACTAAAAGAGGTGATGCTACACTAACAGGCCTCAAGTCAAGGTGCATATACTTGGATGGCATGATCAGAGAGAAGCAGGCAAATAGTGAAGAGATATAAGCAATATGGGATACGACAGAACCACTCATCCACTATTTCTTTTCATATGAGTGCAAGGAACTAAATCCATCCAGTCATTTTAACACCTTAACCCTGAAATGCAAACAAGGTAATTTATATAAAATAAAGCAATATTACAATAAAACTAGTTTTGCAAGACCAAATTAAGGCAAACTATGCATATATAAGTCAAGACAGCATGTCTGGAAGTAAGATTTCCCCTTTCAAAACACTCAAGTAAACATTATATGCATACGACCATGGATAAATTACCCTTTACAACACATTAAGACCCTCAAAACAGGACAAGTATAATGAGAAGAAGACAGATAACACATACAAAAGTCACACAGATCTTCCTTCAGGTTGGCAGAAGCAATGGAAAGAGTACAACAGTATGGTGTGTTAAGTGAAAACAGGCACAGAGTGATTGTTTTATTATTTGAACACGTGATTTGACTAGTGATAAAGCAAGTAAAGGCAAGGTAAGACCCCAGGTAAGTTTCAGGAGCACAGAGTAAGTCGACTAAAGTACAGAGGTCTTTCAGTTCCAAAGCAACATCATTTCATACATGAGCAACATGGAGAGACAACAAGGGTATTTCCATGGAAAGAACACGAAACTTAGACTTAGGTGGGACTTGAGAATGGGAGGACAAACTCTAAACATTATGCACAGACAGATGGTGTTACATAGGAGGTATGATGATCTAACTTGGGCAAACAAAGGTGTTGGGAAGACATTTAAACATATTCTTAGGTATTTTGTATGTGAGAAATATCATGTGTTACACATATTTCTCTAAGGCAGTGTTCAAGATCATGAGGTTCAAGTAGACAAATAGCTATAGCATGGTCATTGTCAGGGTACAATATTAATCCAAATTTCAGAAAAAGAACATAGAGATCTCAGTGGTACAAGAGTTAACATAAATTGATCCTAAGTTGAAAGCATAATTTCACCAAATCAGTTGCATATTCAAACCAAACTAGTCCTAACATCACTAGGAGAAAATATGCTTCATACAAGAGAGGCAAATCAAGTAAACTTACAGGATTACTAACAATACTAATCAAAGTTGGTTTGAATGCACATTATGCAATAACTCACATTAAGAAAAATTACTAGTTACTAATTAGGATTGGTCAAAGTAGTTAAGTAATCACTCATGCTTCAGAATCAAACAACTACTTGATAACATCAGCCAAATCAAAGCACATTAACCCTACTCAAGTTTTAATGCAGGTTTTCATTAACACTAATCTGTATTGACTAAGTCATCACATAACAGCACATGATTTTGAGAGAATAGCACAAATCTGCTTTCTGCACTAATCAGACTTAGCATAATCCACATAGTAGCTACGTGAACTGGCACTAAATTAAGCTCATATTGTTCACTTGATCATACTCACTTGAGGCAAACAGCTATAACAACTTGGCAGATTAACACCAACACAGACTCATTGTCACGACCCAGGGGCCGCGACGGGTACCCGGGGCTAACCACCGAGCACCGCTCGTTCTATCACTCATCTTACTCATTTAATGCTTTTTTATCAATTTTATACTCAAATCATAAGAAATCATCTTTCATTTCAAAACATAATACTTTTATGTACATAAGCCTTTAGGCTATCAAATAATATATATATATATATATACATGGTAGCAATCTCGTTAGACCATCTAACCCACACTGTGTATCTACGAGCCTCTACTAGAGTACTAGACATATGGACAGGACAGGACCCCGTCGTGCCCAAAACATACATGTACATAAAAGGATAATCATAAGTACCTCCGGAACAATGGAGTGCTCTCGAACAGCTAACAGCTCCTACGAGCCAGGATCAAGATCACCTCCCTGTTTACCTGTGGGCATGAACACAACGACCAAAGAAAACGGACGTCAGTACGAACATTGTACTGAGTATGAGAGGCATAACAATAATGTCACATCATTGAAATAAAGGAAGCATTAATACGGAACATCTGTATCTGACTGTCAAATAGAAAGGGAGTGATGCATGTTGGCTTACTCATAATCATCATCATGTCATGTATGCAAAAATATATAAGCTACCTGTCCATATCGGATCGGTGTAATAATCATTAGCCTGCGTCCAGGCCTCTCGCGTCCGGGGTATCATCTCATGTCGGCCACTAGTGGTGTCTGCCCATGCCATCTGGCCATGGTGTATAGCTGCCCGCCTTAGCGGTGACTGCCCGTCCAAATAGTCGCGGTGTTATATCATCATCATAATATGCTCGTCATAGTGCATGCATAAATACTCAAGGTTAACTATGCTTTACCGGGGTGACGTAAGGTCGTGGTTCCCCGATTTCCTTATGGAGCACTCATTAACATCCTGCCTCACCTTGAAGGGAATAGTATATGAGGTGAGTGTAAACAATAATGACATCATTGATGTTTTAGGAACATCATACCATGAACATCTAGAACTTCTATACTTTAACTCATTACCTTGTGTAGCTAATTAGGGATATAGGCTCATATCTTTCCGGAACTTAAGAGATTCATAGAGAAGAAAGAAAGTCATGCTATAGGATTCATGCCATTAGAAAGAAAGGACTAGCCTCACATACCTTTGTCGTTTAACTATCTTATCGCTTGATCGTCCTCCTTCGATGCTCGCGTTTGTACCTTCGAGAGGAATCACATTAATATTAGTCACTCGGTTATAAGAACATTCTATCATTTTAGGGAAAATTGGGCAGCACTTCCTTTGTTTATACTACTTTTCCCACATTCTACATCAACTCCCAATGTTAATAACAACATTCACAATATAGCGACAACAATCATCATTTATCTACTCATACCACAATTCACCATTTCTCTTTGATTTCTCCACAATTATGATTATAACTCGTTATCGCGTTTTCTCATATATAATACTTATTCCATGGTCTAAATGTCACTTATAACATATTCACCATCACAGCATATCAACATTCATGATTCATCTCAATCACTATTCAACATTGACACTATTCACACATTCAAGACCCAATTTCTATGTCTTTCCACAATCCAAGTGTTTCAACTTTCAACCACTCAAACCATATAAAAGGGTCATAAAACTCACCTTAGATGATGGATGAACAATGCTCAAGTGGAGCTCCTCTTCTTGCACCAAAACCCTAACTCACTTCTCTTGAGTTTTCTTGGCTTAGATGAACGTTTAATGGGTTTCATAAACTTGATTTCATGGATTTGGTGTAGTTGACCAAGGTTTTCCCTTGAATTCTTGTGGATGAATGAATGGAGAAGGTTCTAGAGGGTTCTTGGAGAGAGGAGAGTGGAAGATGAAATTAAATAAAATGAAGGAGGGGTCCTTATATTAATTCATGAAATCAGTCCCGACCGAGATGTATGGTGCCATCGACGGAGCGTCTATTGGATCGACAGGGCGTCGATCTGTACGTCAAAGTCGTTAAATTTCCAGTGAGCAATCTGTCATTTTCTCTCATTCTACGGTGAGAAGGACGGTTCGTCGAACTGATCGACGGAGCGTCAATTGTTCGTCGAATGGTATTCGCTCTAGCTAAAATTTACGACACGATCGATGGAGCGTCGACTCATTCGATGGTACAAAGAACGACTGTCTAACCCCCTTTTTGCAGAACTGCGGTGAAGTTTCATTTAACGGACTTTCCTCCCTTGCCTTTAACTTCTTTGGAATCTTAATTTTGATTATTAAGTATCCCTTCTTACTTGTAGGGACATCATGCTCACCTTAACTTACGTTAGTCCTTTCGCCGCTCAGCAACCCAAAGTTCCGAGGTGTAACATTCTTCCCCCCTTTTGGAACATTCTTCCTCAAATGTTAAGTACTCGGGAATTCTACAAAAGTTTCGCCAGAGTATCCCCTGTAATATGGCGCTACCATCCTGTCACAACAACCCATAATAATCTGCCTCACAGGCCTACAACACAATAAAACTCTAAGAATGACTTACGAAAGCTCCCGAAGATAGGGGATATAATATATGAGTAATGATAGAAATAGGGGTGTTCAGATACTCTAATTATTACACTTCATCTACTGCATACATACCTTATATTGTCGGCGTTTCATCTCGGACCTCTCCTGGGGGTTGGAATAAATGTGGATACTTGCATTTCATTTTCTCTTCCGCTTCCCAAGTCATCTCTTCTCGATTGTTATTCCGCCATAAGACCTTAACTGAAGCTACTTCTTTGCTTTGGAGTCTTCGTACTTGCCTGTCTAAGATGGCAATGGGTACTTCTTCATATGCTAACTTCTCTGTCACTTGCACATCATCTATTGAAATAATTCTCTTGGGATCTCGAACACACTTGCGGAGCATTGAGACATGAAAAACTGGGTGAACTGATTCAAGCTCTGAAGGCAAGTTCAATTCATAGGCTACATGACCCACTTTGCGGATGATTTTGTAAGGTCCAATATAGCGAGGACTCAATTTCCCTTTCTTGCCAAATCTTATCACTCCCTTCATTGGAGATACCTTCAAAAATACCCAATTATCAACTTGGAATTCCAAGACTCGCCGGCGGTTGTCTGCGTAAGACTTTTGGCGACTTTGGGCTGTCAGCAATCGATCTCGGATCACTTTGACTTTTTCTACCGCTTGCTGAACCAATTCAGGGCCTATTAACTGTATTTCCCCTATTTCGAACCATCCAATTGGGGACCTACATTTTCTTCCATATAAAACTTCATACGGGGCCATTTGAATACTGGAATGGTAGCTTGCTATAAGCAAACTCAATAAAGGGTAAGTGATCATCCCAGCTACCACCAAAATCTAATACACAAGCCTATAGCATATCTTCCAAAGTTTGAATAGTACGTTCGGCTTGTCCATCGGTCTGTGGATGGAATGCTGTGCTAAGCTTCACCTGGGTACCTAGACCTTCTTGAAAGGACTTCCAAAATTTGGCTGTAAACTGTGCTCCTCTATCTGTAATAATGGATAATGGAACACCATGGAGTCGCACAATTTCCTTGAGATACAACCTCGCATAATCTTCTGCGGAGTATGTGGTCATGACTGGAAGAAAATGAGATGCCTTAGTTAATCTATCCATGACCACCCATATAGAATCACACTTGCCTCGGGAACGGGGTAATCCTATAATAAAATCCATGTTGATAATTTCCCATTTCCACGCAGGAATTTCCATCGCTTGTAATAACCCTCCTGGCTTCTGATGTTCGATCTTTACTTGTTGGCAATTTGGACATTGGGCTAAGAATTCTGCTATGTCTCTCTTCATGCCATCCTACCAATATATCAATTTGAGATCGTGGTACATTTTTGTTGCACCTGGGTGAATAGAATACCGAGAATAATGGGCTTCTTCCAGAATTCGTCAGCGCAATTCTGCAACATTTGGAACACACAGCCTGCCTGGGTATCTAAGAATCTGATCCATCGAAGTTTTAAATGGAGATCTCTCTTTTTCTTGAAATGTGTCTCTGTAGTGGCTCAACTGCGGATCTTCATACTGACGCTCTTTCACTTCCACATCCAGAGACGAAACCGTGGGATCATTAATATCAATCCCTGCACCACCCGAATCAACTACACGCACTCCAAGATTAGCTAGCTGGTAAAGCTCATGAATCGTTTCTTTCCTTTCCGGGGGAACTTCACTTAAACTGCCCATTGATCGGCGGCTAAGCGCATCGGCTACTACATTTGCTTTTCCAGGATGGTACAAAATATTCACATCATAATCTTTTAGTAATTCTAACCACCGCCTTTGTCGCAGATTTAACTCCTTCTGTTTGAAAATGTACTGAAGGCTTTTATGATCTGTATAGATGTCAACATGTACATCATACATGTAATGTCTCCATATCTTTAATGCGTGAACGACTGCGGTCAATTCGAGGTCATGAGTTGGATAGTTCTTTTCATGTTTCCACAGCTGCCTCAAAGAATAAGTAATGACTCTACCGTGCTGCATTAACACGCATCCTAATCTAACACCGTAAGCATCGCAGTATACTACATAACCTTCGGACCCTTCTGGAAGTGTTAAAATCGGAGCTGAGGTTAATCTGTCCTTCAACTCTTGGAAACCGCGTTCACAAGCGTCATTCATTGAAATTTAGCTGACTTCTGGGTTAGCTTCGTCAATGGGGCTGAAATAGATGAAAAGCCCTCTACGAATCTTCTGTAATAACTTGCCAACCCCAGAAAACTACGAACTTCGGTAGGTGTCGTAGGCCTTGGCCAATTCTTTACCGCTTCAATTTTATGAGTATTAACTCGAATACCATCATCTGAAATAACATGGCCAAGAAATGTTACAGAATTCAGCAAAAACTCACACTTTGAAAATTTTGCATATAGTTCTCGTGCTCGAAGAATTCAAAGTACAATACGCAAGTGGTCGGCATGTTCTGATTCTGTGCGGGAATACACCATAATATCATCAATGAATACTATCACAAACAAGTCAAAGAGTGTCCTGAACACATTATTCATCAAATTCATAAACACGGCCGGACCATTAGTCAACCCGAACGACATCACCCGGAATTCATAGTGGCCATATCTTGTTCTGAAAGGTGTTTTGGGAATATCTTCTTCTCTAACCCTCACTTGATGATAGCCCGACCTCAAGTCTACTTTAGAAAACCACTTGGCACCCTATAGCTGATCAAATAAATCGTCAATTCTTGGGAGGGGATATTTGTTCTTTATCGTCACTTTGTTCAACTGCCTATAATCGATGCACATTCGTAGGGAACCATCTTTATTTCTCATGAACAAGACTGGTGCTCCCCACGGCGATGAGCTGGGTCTAATAAACCCCTTTTCAAGCAAATGTTTTAATTGCGCCTTTAGCGCTTTCAATTCTGCTAGAGCCATTCGATAAGGAGGAATAGAGATAGGCTTGGTGTCTGGCAACACATTAATGGCGAAGTCAATTTCTCTTTCTGGAGGAAGGCCTGGGAGTTCATCTGGAAATACATCCGGAAATTCATTTACTACCGGAACAGATTGGAAAGTTGGTGACTTTGCATCGGTATCATGAACTCGGACTAAATGATAAATATATCCTTTGGATATCATTTTTCTTTCCTTGAGGTAGGAAATAAACCTACCCTTTGGAGATGCTGTATTACCCTTCCATTCAAGCACAGGCTCTCCCAGAAATGGAAATCGAACTACTTTCATCCGGCAATCAACATTAGCATAGCATGAGGCCAACCAATCCATACCCATGATCACATCGAATTCCAACATTTCAAGCTCAACTAAATCAACTTTAGTTTGGCGATCACACATCACTATTACACAATTTTTATACACTTGTCTAGCTATCACGGGATCACCAACCGGAGTAGATACCTCGAAAGGTTTGATTGGATCAGGGTTCACCCCAATGCGACTAGCAGCATACGGGGTAATATAGGAAAAAGTAGAACCCGGATCTATCAAGGCATATACATCATAGAAAATATGCATAATGTACCTGTAACCACATCGGGGGAGGACTCAAGATCCTGTCGTCCGGCTAATGCATATATACGGCGTTGAGTGGCACTTGAAGTAGATAATCCCCCTCTGCCTCTACCTCGACCTGCTGGGATCTGGGGAGTCTGCCCTACTGGGCGCACTGAAGATGAACCCACTGCTGATCCTGTGGGCTAAATCCCCATTCTACCGCTCGTCGACGGGCAATCTTGCATCATATGCCCAACCTGGCCACAGGCATAGCAAGCATCCGAACCTTGGCGACATTTTCCGGAATGTAGTCTACCGCATTGGTTGCATCGCGGTACTGAGGGTCTCCTCTGACTATAATCTTCCCTGAACTGAGAATCTGAGCCCCTCGAACTCTGACCCGGTCCTGAACGAAAGGAGCGATCAAATCTCCTACCCGTGAATCGAGGAGGTGCACTAGTCACTGACTGGCCTGAATGTTGGGAATAAGTCTGCCTCGATCCTCCTCTATAATCATTGCCTGTCCCCATAGATCTAGCCCTCTTGCTTTGCCTTCTATCAACATCACGATCACCTCTTGGTTGTGGCTGTCGTCCCTCTAAGTTTTGGGCATGGGCTTTTATTCGGGAAATATCCATCCCTTCTTGCAACGAGGCCGTTAAGCAATCCTTGAACAAATGTGGCCCCAAGCCACTCACAAACCTGTGCACCCTATCTCCCATGTCGGCCACCATAGTCGGGGCATATCTAGCCAAGGAATTAAATTGCAGGCTATACTCCCGGGCACTCATACTTCCTTGCTTCAAATTTAGAAATCTATCCGCTCTAGCTAGGCGGACCTCGGGTGGCAAATAATGACGAATGAAAGCATCTACGAATTCTTGCCAAACCGGAGGAGGCGCATTCTCTCCTCTTGGTAAGACCCAGTTATTATACCATAAGACTGCCACATCTTGGAGTCTATAAGATGCCAACTCCACCGATGTAGTTTCGGAGGCATGAATAATTCTCAATGTTCTCAACATCTCATCGATGAAACCTTGCGGGTCTTCATCCGGCTTTGACTCGAAAAACTCCAGAGGATTCAAAATCATAAAATCGCGAGCTCGGGTACTACCTGACTAATCACTTGGGCCCACATTTTGTCGCCGTGCCTGGGCGGCAACCAACTGGGTTAATAAGTGGATGGCCTCGGTCACTTGTTAACCCGAAGCAACCGGTGGCGGAACTGGGGCTGAAGTTCCTCCTGGTTCTTCGACATTGAGCGGGGTGGAGGAAGTATTAGATAGGCCCTCATTATGTGACTCTCCCTCTTCTACATCCGTTGGCGGCTCTCTTACTACTCTCTTGTTTGTCGTAGTCTTGCCCTTCTGGGCGGCTGTAGCTTTTCCCTTTGGCGGCATTTATGAAATCACAACACACTATTAGGGAGGATAGAATCTTATACACGGCTCTATCGCACGATATCATAAGAAGAAAGATGGTCATTTTTCCTAAATGCCCTGTAGCCTCTTGTTTATTAGCGTGGCGCATAACACACCATAAATAAAACTCTACTAGACACGGCTCATAGACACTTCCTAGGACTGAACTGCTCTGATACCACTTCTTTCACGACCCGACCAGGGGCCGCGATAGGTACCCGGGGCTAACCACTGAGCACGCTCGTTCTATCACTCATCTTACACATTTAATGCTCTTTTATCAATTTTATACTCAAATCATAAGAAATCATCTTTCATTTCAAAACATAATACTTTTATGTACATAAGCCTTTAGGCTATCAAAGTAATATATATATATATATATATATATATATATATATATATATATATATATATATATATATATATATATATACGTGGTAGCAATCTTGTGAGACCATCTGTTACACCTCGGAAATTTCCCCGTGAACGTACAACGAATAGACTAACAAAGAATGCGAGTATATGATGTTTTAATCAGAAGGGAATGACGTTTGACGACCCTAAGTATGATTTCAAAGGCAAAATGGGAACAAGAGGTAGGTTATGCTCCACAATGACTAAGTATAGGTTCTGAAGACGTGCAAGTTGCAGATTTGCATTTTGGCCCAGTCGATCGTAAAATGAAATACGAACCGTAAAGTAGTATACGGCCCGTAAACCACCCTGTCGTATTCCAACTTACAAAACTTCAACTTTCTGTCAAATGTTCAAATGGTTAAATACGACTTGGAATACGGACCGTAAATTGAAATACGGCCCGTAAAGTGCGATCGTAAATCACCATGATCCCCAGCATACCTTTTTGGCTTTGTTATGCTTAAATACGACCACGAAATACGGCCCGCAAACTAGAATACGGACCGTAAACTGGGTTTACGACCACTGTGCACTTCAACTACTGTTCATTCCGGATCAGATTTTAAGTCATTAAAAGGAGACCCAAGCTCATTAAATTCATTTCATTTTCACGATACTTCTCTCTAGAAACCTCTAGAATACTCTCCACTCTTCATTACAAGAAAATCAAAGGAAATCCATGATCTATAACACCAAATCCATGAGACAAAGTGTATGAAACCTAGCTAAAGTTCATCTCTCTCAAGAAAACCCAAAGGAAGTGAAGTAGGGTTTTGGTGCTAGAGGAGTAATTCCATTCAAGGCTTGTTCAACCATCATCTAAGGTAAGTTTCATGACTAAACCATGTTGTTTAAGGTATTGGAAGGTTAAGATACTTGAATTGTAGAAAGACATAGGAAATGGGTCATTAATGAGTGAATAGTGTCATGGTTGGATGGTATTTGGGTTGAATCATGAATGCTGGTGTGTTGTGATTATGAATACGTTATAAATTACATTTAGACCATAAAATAAGTACTATATATATGAGGAAACACGATAGTAAGCTATAACCATAAATGTGGAGAAAATTGAAGAGAAATGGTGGATTGTGGTTAATGTATGTACATGATAATTGTTGATTGCAATATTGTGAATGTTGTTGTGAGAGTTTGGGAGTTGATATAGAATAGGGGAAAAGTAGTATAAACAAAGGAAGTGCTGCCCAATTTTTCCTAGAAATAGTCATGCGTTCTTATAGTCGAATTAACTAACGTTAGTGCGGATTCTCTCTTGAAGGTAGAAACGTGATATCGAAGGAGAACAAGCAAGTGATAGCTTAGTTAAACGTCAAAGGTATGTGAGGCTAGTACTTTATTTCTAATGGCATGAATCTCGTAGCATGATTTTCCTTCCTCTTCATGAGTTCCTATATTCCGGATAGCTAAAAGCCCATATCTATGAGTGGCAATATAAGATAAGAGATATGATATGATGAGTCCTATAATCACAATGATGTTATTTATTGCTTACACTCACCTTATATGCTACTTCCTTCAAGGTGAGGCAGGATGTCAATAATCGCTCCATAATGAAATCGGGGGATCACGACCTTACGTCACTCCGATAAAGTAAAGTTGTTCTCAAGCCTTTTGCATTTATTCTGATAAGTATGTTATGATAAGCATATTATGATGAGCCTGTATGATGATGATATAACACCGTGCCTATTTGGCCGGGCAGTCAACGCTAAGGCGGGCAGCTATACGATACACCATGGCCAAATGGCATAGGCAGACACCACTAGTTGGCGGCATGAGATGATACCCCGGACGCGGGAGGCCTGGACGCAGGCTAATGATATGATTATCACACCGATCCTATATGGACAGGCAGCTTATATATTTATGCATACCTGACATGATGATGATTATGAGTAAGCCAGCATGCACTATTTCTTTTACCCTAGACAGTCAGATACAGTTATTCCATATTGATACTTTTGTTATATTATTGCCTTATTTCATTGTTTATGCCTCTCATACTCAGTACAATGTTCGTACTGACGTCCGTTTTCTTTGGCCACTGTGTTCATGCCCACAGGTAGACAGGGAGGAGAGCTCGACCCAGATCCGTAGTAGCTGTCAGCTGATTGAAAGCACTCCTTTGTCCCAGAGGTGCTTGATTACTCTTTAGTGTATATAGTCATGTATATGTTTTTTTGGGCATGACGGGGTCTTGTCCCGTCCTTATGTTTAGCACTCCAGTAGAGGCTCGTAGATGCGCAGTGTGGGTTAGATGGTCTCACGAGATTGCTATATATATATATATATTATTTTGATAGCCGAGAGACTTATGCATATAAAAGTATTTTTATGTCCTCAAATGAAAAAATGATGTTCGCATAAGTTGAGTTTAAGATTGACAAAAGAGCATTAAACGAGTAAAATGAGTAGCAGAGCGAGTGGTGCTTGGTGGCTAGCCCCGGGTACCCGTCGCGGCCCCTAGCTGGGTCATGACAAAAGTGGTATCAGAGCAGTTCAGTCCTAGGAAGTGTCTACGAGCCGTGTCGAGTAGAGACTTATTTATGGTGTGTTGTGCGCCACATCAATAAACAAGAGGCTATAGGGAATTTAGGAAAATGACCATCTTTCTTCTTATGAGATCGTGCGATAGAGCCGTGCATAAGATTTTATCCTCCCTAATAGTGTGTCGTGATTTCAGAATGCCGCTAAAAGGAAAAGCTATAGCCGCCCAGAAGGGCAAGACTACGACAAAGATGCGGGTAGAAAGAGAGCCTCCGATGAATATAGAAGAAGGCGAATCACATAATGAGGCCTTGTGTAATACTTCTTCTACCCCGCCTAATGTGGAAGAACAAGGAGGAGCTCCAACTCCAATTCCTCCACCGGTTGCTTCGGGTTAACAAATGACCGAGGCCATCCATTTACTGACAAAATTGGTCGCCGCACAGGCGCAACGACAAAATGCGAGTTCAAGTGATCGGGTAGCAAGTACCAAAGCCCGTGATTTTATGAGTCTAAATCCTCCGAAGTTTTTCGGGTCAAAGCCAGATGAAGACCCGCAAGGTTTTATCGATGAGGTGTTGAGGACATTGAAGATTGTCCATGCCTCCGAAACTGAATCCGTGGAGTTGCTATCTTATAGACTCCGGGATGTGACAGTTTTATGGTACAACAACTGGGTATTATCAAGAGGATAGAATGCGCCTCCTCCGGTTTGGCATGAATTCGTGGATGCATTTATTCGCCACTATTTGCCACCCGAGATCCACTGAGCTAGAGCGGATAGGTTTCTAAATTTGAGACAAGGGAATATGAGTGCCCGGGAATATAGCCTTCAATTTAATTCATTAGCCAGGTATGCCCCGACTATGGTGGCCGACATGGGAGACCGAGTACATAGATTTGTGAGTGGCCTAGGGCCACATTTATTCAGAGATTGTTTGACGGCTTCCTTGCAAGACGGGATGGATATTTCCCGAATACAGGCCCATGCTCAGAATTTGGAGGGGCGACAACAACCACAAAGAAGTGACCGCGATAGTGATAGAAGGCAAGGCAAGAGGGCTAAATCTATGGAAGCAGGCAGTGGTTATAGAGGGGGATCAAGACAGACATATTCTAGTTACTCAGGCAAGTCGGTGACTAGTGCACCTCCTCGATTCGCAAGTAGGAGATTTGATCGCTCCTTCCGTTCAGGAAAGGGCCAGAGATCGAGGGCCTCAGACTCCCAGTTCAGGAAAGATTATAGCCAGAGGAGACCCCCAGTACCGCGATGCAATCAGTGCGGTAGATTACATTCCGAACAATGTCGTCAGGGTTCAGATGCTTGCTATACTTGTGGCCAAGTGGGGCACATGATAAGAGATTGCCCGTCGATGAGTGGTAGAGTTAGAGTTCAGCCTACAAGTTCAGCAGCTGGTTCTCCCTCAGCACGCCTGGCAGGACAGATTCCCCAGATGTCAGCAAGCCGAGGTAGGGGTAGAGGGGCAACATCTACTTCAGGTGCCACTCAGCCCCGTGTGTATGCTTTAGCCGGACGGCAGGATCTTGAGTCCTCCCCGAATGTAGTTACAGGTACATTGTCTACATTCTCCCATGATGTATATGCACTGATAGATCTCGGTTCTACTCTTTCTTATATTACTCCATATGTTGCTGGTTGTATTGGGGTGAAACCTGAGCCAATCAAACCTTTTGAGGTGTCTACTCCGGTTGGTGATCCCGTGATAGCAAGGCAAGTGTACAAAGATTATTGTAATTGTGATATGTGACCGCCAAACTAGAGCTGATTTAGTTGATCTGGAAATGTTAGATTTCGATGTAATTATGGGCATGGATTGGTTGGCATCGTGCTATGCTAATGTTGACTGCCGATTGAAAGTGGTTCGATTCCAATTTTCGGGAGAGCCCGTTCTTGAATGGAAGGGTAATGCAGCGTCCCCAAAGGGTAGGTTTATTTCCTATCTTAAGGCAAGGAAGATGACAGCCAAGGGCTGTATTTATCACTTAGTTCGGGTTCATGACAACGAGGCAAAGCCGCCAACTTTCCAATCAGTTCCGGTAGTGAATGAATTCCCAGATGTGTTTCCAGACAAACTTCCAGGCCTTCCCCCAGAGAGAGAGAGATTGAATTCACCATTGATGTGTTGCCGGATACCAAGCCTATTTCTATTCCTCCTTATCGGATGACTCCGGCGGAATTAAAAGAGCTAAAAGCGCAGCTGAAAGACTTGCTCGAGAAGGGATTTATTAGACCCAGTTCATCACTGTGGGGAGCACCGGTCTTGTTTGTGTGAAAGAAAGACGGATCTCTACGAATGTGTATCGACTACAGGCAATTGAACAAAGTAACGATAAAGTACAAATATCCTCTTCCAAGGATTGACGATTTGTTTGATTAGCTACAGGGTGCCAAGTGGTTTTCTAAAATAGATTTGAGGTCGGGTTACCATCAAGTGAGAGTTAAAGAAGCGGATATTCCCAAAACATCTTTCAGAACGAGATATGGCCATTATGAATTCCGGGTGATGTCATTTGGATTGACTAATGCTCCGGCCGTGTTTATGAACTTGATGAATAATGTGTTCAGGCCTCTCTTGGACTTATTTGTGATAGTATTTATTGATGATATTCTGGTGTATTCTCAGACGGAATCAGAATATGCAGATCATTTGCGAATTGTTCTTGGCATTCTTCGAGCACGAGAACTGTATGCAAAATTTTCAAAGTGCGAGTTCTGGCAAAATTCTGTGACATTTCTGGGCCATGTTATTTCAGATGATGGCATTCGAGTCGACACTGAGAAAATTGAAGTTGTGAAGACTTGGCCAAGGCCTACAACGCCTACAGAGGTTCGTAGTTTTCTAGGGTTGGCAGGTTATTATAGAAGATTCGTAGAGGGTTTCTCATCTATTTCAGCTCCATTGACGAAGCTAACCCAGAAGTCAGCCAAATTTCAGTGGAATGATGCTTGTGAGCGCAGTTTCCAAGAATTGAAGAGCAGATTGACCTCAGCTCCGGTCTTAACACTTCTAGAAGGGTCAGATGGCTATGTGGTATATTGTGACGCTTCCGGTATCGGATTAGGATGTGTATTGATGCAGCACGGAAAAGTTATTGCGTATGCTTCGAGACAATTACGGAAACATGAAAAGAATTATCCAACTCATGATCTCGAATTGGCTGCGGTTATTCATGCCTTAAAAATATGGAGGCATGATTTGTATGGTGTGCATGTTGATAGCTGTACAGATCACAAAAGTCTTCAATACATTTTCAAGCAAAAGGAGTTGAACCTGTGGCAGAGGCGGTGGTTAGAATTGTTTAAAGATTATGATGTGAACATTTTGTACCACCCTGGAAAAGCGAATGTAGTAGTCGATGCGCTTAGCCGCCGATCAATGGGCAGTTATTGTGAAGTCCCTCCAGAAAAGAAAAATATGGTTCATGAGCACCACCAACTAGCTAATCTTGGAGTACGTGTAATCGATTCGGGTAATATGGGGATTAGTATCAATGATCCCATAATTTCGTCCTTGGATATGGAAGTGAAAGAACGGCAACATGAAGATCCTCAATTGTGTCATTACAGAGAAACCTCTCATGGAAGAGAGAAGTCCTCATTTGAGGTTTCCATGGATGGAATTCTTAGATACCGAGGCAGGTTATGTGTGCCGAATGTAGCAGAATTGCGCCGACGAATTCTAGAAGAAGCACATTGTTCTCGGTATTCTATTCACCTAGGTGCCACAAAATTTTACCATGATCTCAAGATGATGTATTGGTGGGATGGCATGAAGAAAGACATAGCGGAATTTGTAGTGCAGTGTCAAAATTGCCAACAAGTAAAGATTGAACATCAAAAGCCAGGAGGCTTATTGCAAGCAATGGAAATCCCTACTTGAAAATGGGAAGTGATCAACATGGATTTTATTGTGGGGTTACCTCGTTCCCGTGGCAAGTATGATTCCATATGGGTGATCGTGGATAGGTACCTACTCAGCAGAAGATTATGCAAGGTTATATCTCAAGGAAATCATGCGACTTCATGGTATTCCATTATCTAATATTACAGATAGAGGAGCATAGTTTACAGCCAAGTTTTGGAAGTCCTTCCAAGAAGGTCTAGGAACTCAAGTAAAGCTTATAAGAGACATTTCTGTCACGACCCAGCTAGGGGCCGCGATGGGTACCCGGGGCTAACCACTGAGCACCACTCATTCTATCCCCTATCATGTTCGTTAGACGTTCCTCTATCGAATTCGTAAACAATTTATACGAAAATCATTATACATTTCGAAACATATAACTTTATATACATACGCCTTTGGGCTATCAAAATAATAATATATGTATATAGATGCATGTACAAAATGGGAACTTCGTAAGACCACATAACCCGCACTGTGTATCTACGAGCCTCTACTAGAGTACGAAACACATGAACGGGACAAGACCCCGTCATGCCCAGAAATATATACACAAAAGAATAGTCAAGCACCTCCGGGACAAAGGAGTGCTTTCAATCAGCTGACAGCTACTATGAATCCAGATATAGCTCTCCTCCCTTTCTACCTGTGGGCATGAACACAGCGTCCAAAGGAAACGGACATCAGTACGAATATTGTACTAAGTATGTAAGGCAAGAATAAAATAAACACAATAGAAGGATCACAAGCCATAAGATAAGGATATAACTTGCATAAGTGTCATAGGCAATTACATTCCTTAGATATATCATATTTCACATAGTCATAATGTACATATCGTCATATCACATAAAACAGCTCATCATAATCCTCATCGTTTACCCGCGTCCGGGTAACCATCATATGCCGCCCACTAGTGGTGATCATGCCCGGCCCTCTAGGCTCGGTGTAACATCGCAGCCCGCCTTAGCGGTGACATGCCCGGCCATCTAGGCACGGTGGAATCATAGCAGCCCGCCTTCGCGGTGACATGCCCGGCCATCATGGCGCGGTGGAATCTTACCATCGCAAAATCAATCATAACACATCACTATTACACATCTTATAACATAGCATCATTTTATCATTTCTTGGTATCTTAGGCATATCATCATATATTAGCATTAAGAGCATACGTTAGGCTTTAAGGGCAACCACACTATGTCGGGGTGACGTAAGGTCGTGAACCCCCAATTATATTATGTACATTTATGAGTATCGTGCCTCGCCTTGAAGGAAATAGAGCATAAGGAGAGCATTAACAAGGGTAACATCATTAGCGTTATAAGAACATCGTGCCACTATTTCTTGAATCTCTATACTCTAGCTCATTATCATCATTATCATGCTTATATGTGATTCAATATATGGAAGGACTCATAAGCTTCATCTTATAGAAGGATTATGGAAAACTGGAAGGATTCATTCCTTTTGAAAGAAGATTTAAGCCTCACATACCTTTTTCGTTTAAGCAATCTAGCGTTCGCTTGTTCTCCTTCAATATCATGCCTCTACCTTCAAGAGAGGATTCATACTAACATTAGTTAATCAACTATAAGAACACACTACTATTTCTAGAGAAAATTGGGCATCACTTCCTTTGTTCATACTACTTTTCCCATATTCCATATCAACTCCCAACACTCACAACAACAATCACAATATAGCAATCAACAATCATCATTTACATGCATTAACCACAATCCACCATTTCTCTCCAATTTCTCCGCATTTATACTTATAACTCATTATCGCGTTTTCTCGTATATAGTACTTATTTCATGGTCTAAATGTCATTTATGACGTATCCACACTCATAACACACCAACATTTATGATTCAATCCAACTACCATCCAAACATGGCACTATTCACTCATTAATGACCCATTTCCTATGCCTTGCTACAATTCAGGTATCTTAACCTTCCAATACCTTAAACAACATGAGATGGTCTTGAAACATACCTTGGATGATGATTGAAAAAGTCTTGAGTGGTGTTTCTTCTCTAGCACCAAAACCCTATCTCGTCTCTTTTGGTTCTCTTTGAGGAAGATGAACTTTACTTGGGTTTCATACACTTTGATTCATGGATTATGTGTTGTTGATCTTGGTTTCCCTTTGATTTCTCTTGTAGTTGAAGAGTAGAGAGGGTTCTAGATGTTTCTTGAAGTGTTGAGTGAGAGTGAAATGAAAATGAAATGAAAGAGGTCCCTTATACTTAAACTTAAAATCTAGCCGACCATGTTATACGGACCAAACATACGGTCCGTACTATTTATACGAACCGTATGTGTGGCCGTATGTTTGTTCCAGTAGCTGGTGGCCTTCTTGGACAATTATACGGTCCAACATGCGGCTGGTACAATTTATACGGTCCGTAGGTTGGGCCGTATAATGCCCAGTGATTTCGTTTTCGCTCTCGTCGTCTCGTTTGATCTCCGATCCTTATGGAACCTTATTGGAACTTGTTTAACATCTCAATATCAATCTAAGGGACATTATTACTTGTCTCCAAGACATCATTATGCCATCATGGACTTGTTTCTCGAAATTCTTATCCGGTACACAACGTATGATTCGCTTTCCTTGGCAACTTTCTTTCCTTACATCATACGCCTTTAAAATATCGTTGAGGGTAATCAAATACTATCTCTTACTCATCAAAACATCGCATACGCTATGTACTTTGTTATCCTATTCACTGTACAAGTACAGGGGTTTTCCCCAGGTGTAACATTCTCCCCCCCCCCCCCCCCCCCCCCCATTTTGAACATTCGTCCTCGAATGTTAAACACTCGGGATTCTACAAAAAATTTGCCAGAGTTCCCCCTGTAACTTGGACCTACCCACCTGTCACAACAACCCATAATATCATCGCCTCACAGGGCTACATCACAATATCAACATATCTATGGCCACACACGACCAGAAGCATAAAAATAAAGCATACATACCTTACATTGTCGGCGTTTCGTCTTGGACCTCTCCTGGGGGTTGGAATAAGTGTGGGTACGTTGACTTCATACTCTCTTCCGCTTCCCAAGTCATTTTTTCCCGGTTATTTTTTTTCCACAATACTTTGCCTGACGCTACCTCTTTATTTTGAAGCTTTCGTACTTGCCTATCTAGGATGGCAATAGGCACTTCTTCATAGGTTAGCTTTTCTGTTACTTGCACATCGTCTATCGGGACAATCTTTGTGGGGTCTCCAACACATTTGCGGAGCATCGAAACATGGAAGACTGGATGGACGGATTCAAGCTCCGAAGGCAAATCCAATTCATAGGCGACATGACCCACTTTACGGATAATTCTATAGGGTCCAATGTATCTAGGACTTAGATTCCCTCTCTTACCAAATCTCATTATCCCTTTCATTGGCGATACTTTCAAAAATACCCAATCCCCAACTTGAAATTCCAAGTCTCGTCGGCGGTTGTCCGCATAGAACTTTTGGCGACTTTGGGCTGTCAACAGCCGATCTCGGATTACCTTAACCTTTTCCACCGCTTACTGAATCAATTCAGGGCCTACTAGTTGTGTTTCTCCTATCTCGAACCATCCAATTGGAGACCTACATTTTCTTCCATAGAAAGCTT
The DNA here is from genome assembly GCF_019175385.1 of Lycium barbarum. Classification (NCBI taxonomy): domain Eukaryota; kingdom Viridiplantae; phylum Streptophyta; class Magnoliopsida; order Solanales; family Solanaceae; genus Lycium; species Lycium barbarum. The sequence goes on along the minus strand of NC_083338.1, from coordinate 85,926,548 downwards.
CATATGGAGCCATTTGTATACTAGAATGATAGCTGTTGTTGTATGCAAACTCGATTAGTGGCAAATGATTATCCCAACTACCACCGAAATCCAGTACACATGCTCGTAGCATATCTTCTAAGGACTGAATGGTACGTTCGGCTTGCCCATCTGTTTTCGGATGAAATGTCGTGCTAAACTTCACTTGCGTGCCTAGACCTTCTTGAAAAGACTTCCAGAACTTAGCTGTAAACTGTGCTCCTCTATCAGTGATAATAGATAATGGAATTCCATGGAGTCGCACAATTTATTTGAGATACACCCTCGCATAGTCTTCTGCTGAGTATGTGGTTTTAACCGGAAGAAAATAAGCTGCCTTTGTTAATCTATCCACGATCACCCATATCGAATCATACTTGCCACGGGAATGAGGTAATCCCACGATGAAATCCATGTTGATCACTTCCCATTTCCAGGTGGGTACCTCTATTGCTTGCAATAAGCCTCCTGGCTTCTGATGTTTAACTTTTACTTGTTGGCAATTTGGACATTATGCTACAAATTCTGCTATGTCTCTCTTCATACCATCCCACCAGGATTCGTCAGCACAATTCCACCGCATTTGGCACACATAACCTGCCTCGGTACCTTAGAATTCCATCCATAAAAACTTCAAATGAAGACTTCTCTTTTCCTGAGATGCATCTCTATGACGACACAACCGAGGATCTTCATACTGCTGTTCCTTCACTTCCATATCCAAGGACGATATTGTGGGGTCATTGATACCAATCCCCACATCACCCGAATCAATTACACGTACGCCAATATTAGCCAGTTGGTGAAGCTCACGAACAATCTCCTTCTTTTCCGGAGGGACTTCGCATAAACTGCCCGTTAATCGGCGGCTAAGTGCATCGGCAACTATGTTCGCTCTTCCGGGGTGGTACAAAATGTTCACATCGTAATCTTTCAACAATTCCAACCACCGCCTCTGTCGCAGGTTCAACTCCTTCTGCTTAAAAATGTACTGAAGGCTTTTGTGATCTGTATAGATATCAACATGCACACCATACAAATAATGCCTCCATATTTTCCGGGCATGAATAACCGCAGCCAATTCAAGATCATGAGTTGGATAATTCTTCTCGTGTTTTCGCAATTGCCTCGAAGCATATGCAATAACTTTACCATGCTGCATCAATACGCATCCCAATCCCACACCGGAAGCATCACAGTACACAACATAGCCATCTGGCCCTTCTGGAAGTGTTAAACCTGGAGCTGAGGTCAACCTGTTTTTCAACTCTTGGAAACTACGTTCGCAAGCATCGTTCCATTGAAATTTAGCTGACTTCTGGGTTAGCTTCATCAATGGGGCTGAAATAGATGAGAAGCCCTCTACGAATCTTCTATAGTAACCTGCCAAACCCAGAAAACTACAAACTTCTGTGGGCGTCGTAGGCCTTGGCCCAGTCTTCACAGCTTCAATCTTTTGAGTGTCGACTCGAATCCCATCATCTGAAATAATATGGCCCAAAAAGGATACAGAATTTAGCCAAAATTCACACTTTGAGAATTTCGCATATAGCTCCCGGGCCCGAAGAATGCCAATCACAATTCTCAAATGATCTGCATGTTCTGATTCCGTGCGAGAATACACCAGAATATCATCAATAAATACTATCACAAATAGATCCAAGAGGGGCCTGAATACATTGTTCATCAGATTCATAAACACGGCTGGAGAATTAGTTAACCCGAATGACATCACCCGAAATTCATAGTGGCCATATCTCGTTCGGAAGGCTGTTTTAGGAATATCCGCTTCTCTAACTCTCACTTGATGATAACCCGACCTCAAATCTATTTTTGAAAACCACTTGGCACCTTGTAGTTGATCGAACAAATCATCAATCCTTGGAAGAGGATATTTGTTCTTTATCGTCACCTTGTTCAATTGCCTATAGTCGATGCACATTCGTAGGGATCCGTTTTTCTTTCTCACAAACGAGACCGGTGCTCCCCACGGTGATGAACTGGGTCTAATGAATTCCTTCTCGAGCAAGTCTTTCAGCTGCGCCTTTAGCTCTTTTAATTCTGTCGGAGCCATTCGATAAGGAGGAATAGAAATAGGCTTGGTGTCTGGCAATACATCAATAGCGAAATCAATTTCTCTTTCTGGAGAAATGCCTGGGAGTTCATCTGGGAATACATCTGGAAATTCATTTACTACCGGAACTGACTGGAAAGTTGGCGGCTTTTCCTCGCTGTCATGAACCTGAACTAGATGATAAATATAACCCTTGGCTATCATCTTCCTTGCCTTGAGGTAGGAAATAAACCTACCCTTTGGCGATGCTGCATTACCCTTCCACTCAAGCACGGGCTCTCCCGGAAATTGGAATCGAACCACTTTTGTGCGGCAATCAACATTAGCATAGCACGACGCCAACCAATCCATACCCATAATTATATCAAAATCTATCATTTTCAGCTCAATCAAATCAGCTTTGGTCTGACGATCACATATCACAATGACACAATTTTTGTACACTTGCCTTGCTATCACGGAATCACCAACCGGAGTAAGTACCTCAAAGGGTTTAATTAACTCGGGTTTCACCCCAATACAACCGGCAACATATGGAGTAATATAAGAGAATGTGGAACCTGGTCTATCAATGCATACACATCACGGGAGAATATGGACAATATACCTGTAACCACGTCCGGAGAGGACTCGAGATCCTGTCGCCCGGCTAAAGCGTATACACGGGGCTGAGTGGCACCTGAAGTATATGCTGCCCCTCGGCCTCTCCCTCGGCCTGCTGTCATCTGGGGAGTCTGCCCTATCGGGCGAACTGATGAAGAACCAGCTGCTGAGCCTGTGGGCTGAACCCCACCTCTACCATACCGTGAGGGACAATCTCGAATCAAATGTCCAGTCTGCCCACAAACATAACAACCATCAGTGTCCTGACGACATGGCCCTGAGTGTAACTTTCGGCACCGACTGCATCGTGGAACTGGTGGTCTCTTCTGCCTGTAATCACCCCCAAACTGAGAACCCGAAGCTCACAAACTCTCACCCTATCCTGAAGGAAAAGAGTGATCAAATCTTCTGTCTATGAATCGTGGAGGCGCGCTAGTCGCTGATTGGCCTGAATGTCGGGAATAAGCCTGCCTCGATCCCCCTCTATAATCACTGCCTGTGCCCATATATCTAGCTCTTTTGCTTTGTCTTCTATCACTGTCGTGACACCCCTTTGTTGTTGTTGTCGCCCCTCCAAATTCTGGGCATGGGCTTGTATTCGGGAAATGTCCATCCCGTCTTGCAAGGAAGCCGTCAAACAATCTCTGAATAAATGTGGCCCCAAACCACTCACGAATCTATGTACCCGATCTCCCATGTCGGCCACCATGGTCGGAGCATATACCAAGGAATTAAATTGCATACTATACTCTCGAGCACTCATGTTTCCTTGCCTCAAATTTAGAAATCTATCCGCTCTAGCTCGGCGGACCTCGGGTGGCAAATAGTGATGAATGAAAGCATCCACGAACTCTTGCCAAACCGGAGGAGGCGCATTCTCTCCTCTTGATAATACCCAGTTGTTGTACCATAACACTGCCACATCCCGGAGTCTATAAGATGCTAACTCCACGGATTCAGTTTCGGAGGCATGGAGAATCTTCAATGTCCTCAACATCTCATCAATGAAACCTTGTGGATCTTCCTCCGGCTTTGACCCAAAGAACTCCGGAGGATTTAGGCTCATAAAATCACGGGCTTTGGTATTTGCTGCCCGATCACTTGAACCCATATTTTGTCGCTGTGCCTGCGCGGCGACCAATTGTGTCAACAACTGAATGGCCTCAGTCATTTGTTGACCCGAAGAAACCGGTGGAGGATTTGGAGCTAGGGATCCTCCTTGCTCTCCCACATTAGGCGGGGTAGAATAAGTATTAGACAAGACCTCGTTGTGTGATTCGCCTTCTTCTATATTCATCGGAGGCTCTCTTTCTACCCGCCTCTTTGTCGTAGTCTTGCCCTTCTGGGCGGCTGTAGCTTTTCCCTTTGGCGGCATTCTTAAATCATAACACACTATTAGGGAGGATAAAATCTTATACACGGCTCTATCACACGATCCCATAGAAGAAAAATGGTCATTTTTCCTAAATGCCCTGTAGCCACTTGTTTGTTGATGTGGCGCGCTACACACCATAAACATGACTCTACTAGACACGGCTCGTAGACACTCCCTAGGACCGAACTGCTCTGATACCACTTTTGTCACGACCAAGCTAGGGGCCGCGACGGGTACCCGGGGCTAACCACCGAGCACCACTCATTCTATCGCCTATCATGTTCGTTAGATGTTCCTCTATCAAATTCGATAGAGGAACGTCTAACGAACATGATAGGCGATAGAATGAGTGGTGCTCGGTGGTTAGCCCCGGGTACCCGTCGCGGCCCCTAGCTGGGTCGTGACAATTTCATCCGCAGACCGATAGACAAGCCGAGCGTACTATTCAGACCTTGGAAGATATGCTACGAGCATGTGTTCTGGATTTCGGTGGAAGTTGGGATGATCATTTACCCTTAATTGAATTTGCATATAATAATAGTTACCATTCTAGTATTCAAATGGCTCCATATGAAGCCTTATATGGAAGGAAATGTAGATCCCCAATCGGATGGTTCGAAATAGGAGAAGCACAACTAGTAGGCCCTGAATTGATTCAGCAAGCGGTGGAAAAAGTTTAGGTGATCCGAGATCGATTATTGACAGCCCAAAGTCGCCAAAAGTCTTATGCAGACAATCGGCGACGAGACATGGAATTTCAAGTTGGTGATTGGGTATTTTTGAAAGTGTTGCCAATGAAAGGGGTGATGAGATTTGGCAAGAAAGGGAAGCTAAGTCCTAGATACATTAGACCCTATAAAATCATCCGCAAGGTGGGTCATGTAGCCTATGAATTGGACTTACCCTCGGAGCTTGAATTAGTCCATCCAGTCTTCCATGTTTCGATACTCCGCAAGTGTGTTGGAGATCTCACAAAGATTGTCCCGGTAGATGATGTGCAAGTAACAGAAAAGCTAACCTATGAAGAAGTGCCTATTGCTATTCTATACAGGAAAGTGCGAAGACTTCGAAATAAGGAGGTAGCTTCAGTTAAAGTCTTATGTCGAAACAACAATCAGGAAGAAATGACTTGGGAGGCAGAGGAGAAGATGAATTCCAAGTACCCGCATCTATTCCAACCCCCAGAAGAGACTCAAGATGGAACGCCAACAATATGAGGTGAGTATGCAATAAATGAAGTGTAATAATTAGAGTATCTGAACACCCCTATTTCCATCATTACTCAGATATTATATCCCATACTTTCGGGAGCTTTCGTATGTCTTTCTTAGAATTTTATTGTGTTGTAGCCCTGTGAGGCAATGATATTATGGGTTGTTGTAACAGGATGGTAGTGCCATATTACAGGGGAAACTCTGGCGAAGTTTTCGTAAAATCCCAAGTGTTTAACATTCGAGGACGAATGTTCCAAAAGGAGGGGGGAAGAGTGTTACACCTCGGAAATTTCTCCGTGAACGTACAACGAATAGACTAACAAAGAATGCGAGTATATGATGTTTTAATCAGATGGGAATGACGTTTGACGACCCTAAGTAAGATTTCAAAGGAAATGGGAACAAGAGATAGGTTATGCTCCATAATGACTAAGTATAGGTTCTGAAGACGTGGAAGTTGCAGATTTGCATTTTGGCCCAGTCGATCGTAAAATGAAATATGGACCGTAAAGTAGTATACGGCCCGTAAACCACCCTGTCGTATTCCAACTTACAAAACATCAACTTTCTGTCAAATGTTCAAATGGTTAAATACGACTTGGAATACGGACCGTAAATTGAAATACGGCCCGTAAACTGCGATCGTAAATCACCATGATTCCCAACATAACTTTCTGGCTTTGTTATGCTTAAATACGACCACGAAATACGGCCCGTAAACTGGAATATTGTTATGTCCCGTGTTTTCGTATAATTGGAAATCGTGAAATAATTACGACTTGTGGATTATAAGGACATATTTTGATTTTAGTGAATATGACTATGTTGGTTATGGAATTATTAATGTTAAGACCTCGGGGTAGGCCGAGGATAAATTTGTAATTTCGGAAATTAGTTTCGGGAATTACAAAACGGGGCATTTCAAGAATTGGGCCAAAGAAATTACAACTCAAATGAAGCCCAAAAAGAATAAAGGGGGCCGGCCATGTCTCTAGGCCCAAGCCATTTTAAAAGGGTCATGTGCTATGCACATGACCCCTAAAAGGATATATACTAGTGAACACTTAGAAATATCCAAGAAACAAATCATAAATCAAGAACACCCCAAAGAAGGGCTTCGGCCGAACCTAAAGAGGAAGGAAAAGAAAAAAAAATTCCAAGCTTGTGTGTGATCCAAAAATCTTGGTTGCTACATATTTGTGAAGTACTCAAGACGCTCTCCGACGTGGTATAAATAGTTTGGCACGAGGACGACGTTTTCGACAAGTCGGGTTTTCAAGGAAAGGTAAGAATTTTGCCCCTTTTATGTTATAAAATTGATGTGAATGTGTTAAGCATTGGAAGTAGATGGAGATCCCGTAATTTTAACGTAAATAGAAAGTCGTGGGTGTGTGTGTGTAGTGTGTTTGGCCGTGAGTTATGGAAGGAAAGAAATGGTTTGAATTGATCTTGTTTAAGTTGGCATAATGTGTTGTTGTGACCCTTAGATCGTAATTGATTGATTGTTGAATTAAATTGGCGGTGGAAAACGAATTCGGATATTATCGGAAAGTGTATATCCTTGGTATTTTTATGTATATCAATGTATATTTTGGGGTGCTATAGACTTTAGATATGAATCTATATCGATGTTGACGAATTCGGATTGAAACGACGTTAGTTAGAATGTTCGTCGTGAATGTTAATGTTTTGAAGAATTATGGAACTAATGGATTTTGGTGCAATTTCGTGTATGGTTTGAATTGTAATGAGAATGTGGTTGTATAAGTTTGAATGTGGGAATGAATACAAATAGGTAGATATAGAATTGGAATTTTGAAAGTTTGAATGGAAAGTTGCCAACTTAAGAAATCATGTAGGACTTTGAAGCTAGAGTGAATTGATTGTTGTTTACATTGTTTGGTTGATGTGTGGGCTGTTGTGGTTGGTTAATTTGAGCCGAGCTACGCCTCGGGGATGTTAGATTTATAGCGGAAATGCTGCCGAAATTTCGGTAGGCAAATATGGAGTTAATGGCATTTTTGAGCCTAAGAATCTCAATTGGTAACTTTGACCATTTGCAGATTTTTGACGAAACGGGACTGGACTTTTGGAAGAGCATACGACGTCTGTGAGGTATGTAAAGCTTCCCAATTCTTTATTTGGCATATCTTAGTGTGTTAGTTGAATATGAGACCTTCCGGAGCATTTCTGCTCCTCGAAACCCGATCCACAGGAAAGTTACTATTCATTCAATTCGATTGAAGCCTAAAGGCTCCCTTTTGGCTAGAATGCCATTATTCGTCCGAAACCTATCGAAATGTGGTCGGGTAACCTAGAAATGATTATGTATGACCCTTGGCATATTACTGCTCGTAAAAATATGTTCGCCACCTCACTTCGACTCGAGGTGGGTCCGCTACCCCAAAATGCCCGATTTGCCCTTCGGGCCATCTTTGAGAATAGAGTTGAACGTACCACTTCTGATCTTTGGAACATCCTTCCACGGGGTATGTTTGGACTATTCGATGCACTAATCCAGGTTTTGAACTATATGGACCATTTTGGAATCGTTTTGCAAAATGAAACCTTATGTCGACTAAGTATTCGACTATTTTGTAATAGGATATGATTTATGAGTTTACTTTGTTTTGAAACACTATTTTGAAATACGATTTGCATTTGTTTGCTCACGACTCCGCTCGTGCCTTATTATGACTTCGTTCACCGGTTCCCGGGCCGGTTTTGATTCGTGCGCCTTATGACAATTCGGCCGTATGCTGTGTTACGGTTCCCGAGGCTTCGCCATAGGGCCGGGTTCCGTTTGGAGTTATGCTGTGATATGGCTCGTGATGCGATACGCTCACCGATGATTATGATTATGTTCGGGGATGTACGGAGATTTGAAACCTTCTGGTGTTATGCTGTGTGTGGCGCCAGCGTCGGAGTGGCGACCACGTTCTTAAGCGTTTGCATGATTTTGTTTGCATAAAATACATGTATATGATTTCGATACAGATTCTGACATACCAGTTTGTACCCCACTTTGACATTTGATTTGCTTTCGGTTTTGATCTATAATTCAAATTCTGTACTCCGTGCTTTACATACTCAGTACATATTTCGTACTGACCCCCTTTCTTCGGGGGCTGCGTTTTATGCCCGCAGGTGCAGATATTGGTGATCCTCCGCAGTAGGCTTCACTTCTTGCTTTTCGGAGTACTCTTACTGGGTCCGGAGTCCACTCTTGGTACAGACTCCTCTACTCTGTATATACTTTGTATATTTGACAGTTTGGGTACGGCGGGGCCCTGTCTCGCCTTATGTTATGTTTTGAATTCGTAGAGGCCTGTAGTCATCTTTGTGGGGCGAGGGTCCTATGTGTTTATTGTCTGATTTTGCTTTCGGGTCTTAAAGCGGTCTGTTTGATATGATGGCCCCAAATGGCCCTTTTGTATATATTTGTATTTTGACCGGCGATGTCTATTCCGCCGCTTTGTTTGAGTTTGATTTGATATGACCGCTTAAGACATATTTTCGATATAATTATGTTTGATATAACTTCTTGAAAATTCTGAAATAAGTTTGGATTCGGAAATGAATATGCGATTTGGTCTGGGTACCCAGGTAGGGTGCCAGTCGCGGCCCACGGGGCTGGGTCGTGACAAAAGTGGTATCAGAGCGGTTTGACCTCGGAATGTCTACAGGCCGTGTCTCGTAGAGTCTTGTTTATCGATGTGTTGTGCACCACATCTATAAACGGGAAGCTACAGGGCATTTAGGATGTTACTTTCTTTGTAATCTTAGATCGTGCGATAGAGCTGTGCTATTAGGATGATTTTGATCTGACTCGCCTTCGTGTTTGCAGTGATGCCTCCGAAGAAGGCAACGGCGGCCCAGAAGGGCAAGGCGAGGATTGGAGAGACTAGCCAGGCACAACGAGCTACCCGGGCTCGTGTCTATGATTTGCCTGAGGATGTGCCTCATTCTGAGGGGTCTGCTACACCCCCACTAGTACAGCCTGGAGCAGGACCTTCAGCAGCTCCAGAGGTCCGTGTACCCGCACCTGAGACTCCAGCTCCTCAGCCAGGGGCGGAGGATAGGACCCTGAGGGAGGTTGTACAGCTGTTGACTACACTGGTAGCAGGACAGGCTCGCAGGCGCGGGCGGAGGGACGACGATGATGATGACAGGCGGGATAGCCTGAGAGTTCGGGAGTTTTTGCTATGTGGCCCTCCAGAGTTCTTCGGGTCTAAGCCCGACGAGGACCCCCACGACTTTATTCGGGGGATGCGACGCTCACTGGACTTGGTCAGGGCTTCAGAGACCGAGTCAGTTGAGCTGGCTTCGCACCGGCTTCGAGATGTGGCTACCCACTGGTACGAGACTTGGGAGCTGTCTAGAGGAGAGGGTGCCCCTCCAGCCACTTGGGATCAGTTTGTGACAGCATTCACCCGCCACTTTTTGCCCCCAGAGTTACGGCGGGCACGAGCTGATCGGTTTTTACGTCTGCAGCAGAGGGGTCGGAGTGTTCGCGAGTATAGCCTTGAGTTTGATTCTCTGGCCCGATATGCACCGGCCGTGGTAGCAGACATGTCCGATCGGATGCATAGATATGTTATGGGATTGGACCGGTACTTGGTAGACAGCTGTATGGCCGTGTCACTGCAGACAGACATGGATATTTCCCGGCTTCAGGCCTATGCGATGGGTATGGAGGACCGTCGCAGATCCGATCCTGCTGGCAGAGATCGAGACAGGAGGCCGCCCAAGAGGGCTAGATCCGTGGGTTATTCAGGGGATTCTCGAGGCGGACAGCCTCAGCAGCAGCAGCAGTCTGACAGGTATTTTCCTCCTTCAGGCCGGGGTACTCAGTCAGGTAGCCGGAGATTCGATAGTACAGGACCGTCTGGGGCCGGTCAGAGCTCCAGAGTGGCAGGTTCACAGGTACCCAGGGGTCCCAGCCAGGCCAGACCACCCAGGCCCCGTTGTCCTCATTGCGGGAAGTCTCATCCCGGGGAGTGTTACCGAGCGACTGGAGCTTGCTTTTCGTGTGGTGGTCAGGGCCACTTTATGAGAGATTGTCCATTGGCTAGCGGTTCTGGTAGTGCTGCTCAGCAGACAGGGTCAGCCGCCGGTTCTTCTTCTGCTCCATCAGTTGCACGCCCTGGAGGGCGAGGTATTTCAGCACCGGCAGGACGCGGTCGAGGCCGCGGTGGCACTTCAGGTTCTAGCGGTCCCTCGAACCGCATATATGCTTTGGCCAGCTGCCAGGATCAGGAGGCTTCGCCAAATGTCGTCACAGGTACATTGCTGGTTTTCTCCAGATCTGTATATGCATTGATTGACCCTGGCTCTACTTTATCATATATTTCCCCGCTCGTTGCTAGTAAGATTGGGATAGTGTCTGAGCCTATAAAACCATTTGAGGTAGCTACGCCAGTTGGGGATTTTATTATAGCGAGGCAGATTTATAAGGATTGTTCTGTGACCATTTATGATCGTAGCACTAAAGCTGATTTGATAGAGTTAGACATGCTTGAGTTTGACGTCATTATGGGCATGGACTGGTTGTCTTCCTGTTATGCTAATGTCGACTGCAAGAAAAAGGTAGTCCGTTTTCAGTTTCCAGGAGAACCAGTCATAGAGTGGTTCGGATCTACAGCATCGCCGAGGGGTAAGTTTATTTCATACCTCAAGGCTAAGAAGATGATCCAGAAGGGGTATATCTATCATTTGGTTCGTGTGCACGATACTGCCGCGGAGGTACCTACCCTTCAGTCTGTTCCGGTCGTCAGCGAGTTTCCATATGTTTTTCCTGACGAGCTTCCTGGCCTTCCGCCTGAGCGGGAGATTGATTTTTCTATTGAGTTGATGCCGGATACGCAGCCTATATCTATTCCTCCGTACAGAATGGCACCAGCTGAGTTGAAGGAGTTGAAGGAGCAGCTGAAAGATTTGCTGGATAAGGGCTTTATTAGACCCAGCACATCACCCTGGGGAGCGCCGGTGCTGTTTGTCAGAAAGAATGACGGGTCATTGCGGATGTGTATCGACTACCGGCAGCTGAATAAGGTGACTGTTAAGAATAAATATCCCCTTCCCCGGATTGATGACTTGTTTGACCAGCTGCAGGGTGCTAGACACTTTTCAAAGATAGATCTGCGTTCTGGTTATCATCAGGTGCGAGTACGGGAGTCAGATATCCCGAAGACTGCTTTCAGGACTCGGTACGGGCATTATGAGTTCAGAGTTATGTCTTTCGGGCTGACTAATGCTCCAGCAGTATTTATGGATCTGATGAACCGGGTATTTCGGCCTTTCCTGGATATGTTTGTTATTGTGTTTATTGATGATATCCTGATTTACTCGCGATCAGTCGAGGAGCATTCAGATCATTTGAGGACGGTACTTGGCATCCTCCGTCAGCAGAAGTTATATGCTAAATTCTCTAAGTGTGAGTTCTGGTTGACTTCTGTGGCATTCTTGGGCCATATTGTCGGCGCAGATGGTATTCGGGTTGACACGCAGAAGATTGAGGCTGTGCAGAATTGGCCCAGGCCTACTACACCGACAGAGGTGCGTAGTTTTCTTGGATTGGCTGGGTATTACCGCAGGTTCGTGGAGGATTTCTCTTCTATTTCAGCACCACTGACGAGGCTTACCCAGAAAGCAGTAAAATTCCAGTGGACAGATGCTTGCGAGCGCAGCTTTCAGATGCTGAAGGAGAGATTGATTACAGCACCAGTTTTGGCTCTTCCAGAGGGATCTGACGGGTATGTTGTCTATTGTGACGCCTCTGGTATTGGGATAGGATGTGTATTGATGCAGCACGGTCGAGTCATAGCCTATGCTTCCCGGCAGCTCAGACCGCACGAGAAAAACTATCCCACTCATGATCTTGAGTTGGCCGCGGTGATTCATGCTCTGAAGATTTGGCGGCATTATTTATATGGGGTCCATGTTGATATCTATACGGACCATAAGAGTCTCCAGTATATTTTCAGACAGAAGGAACTAAATTTGCGGCAGCGGAGATGGCTTGAGTTACTAAAGGATTACGACGTTGATATTCTGTACCATCCGGGGAAAGCCAATGTGGTAGCTGATGCGCTTAGCCGCAAGTCCGTGGGCAGTCTGGCTGATGTTCCATCTGATAAGAGAGATTTGGTTCGTGATATTCATCAGCTGGCCAGCCTCGGAGTTCGTTTGGTGGATTCTGGAGATTCTGGGATTTCTGTTCGTCCAGTTGCTGAGTCATCTATTATTCAGGAGGTAAAGCAGCGCCAGTTTGAAGATCCTCTTTTGATTCAGTACAGAGATGTGGCCCTTAGTAAATCAAAGACTCAGTTTGAGATCTCGCCTGACGGAGTATTATTATATGACGGCAGATTCTGTGTACCGGACGTTGCGGGCTTACGGCGGCAGATTATGGGCGAGGCCCGTAATGCACGATATTCTGTCCATCCTGGTTCCACTAAAATGTACCGGGACCTCAGGTGTTTGTATTGGTGGGACGGCATGAAGAAAGATATTGCTGAGTTTGTTAGTCAGTGCCCGAACTGCCAGCAAGTTAAGATCGAGCATCAGAAGCCCGGTGGATTATTGCAGGAGATGGAAATTCCAGCCTGGAAATGGGAGATGATTAATATGGATTTCGTTGTTGGACTACCGCGCACTCCCCGCAGGTACGACTCTATCTGGGTTGTTGTTGACAGGCTAACGAAATCAGCCCATTTCCTTCCGGTTCGGACTACTTATTCGGCTGAGGACTATGCCAGATTGTATATCAGAGAGATAGTCAGACTTCACGGAGTCCCGATATCTATTATTACTGACCGAGGTACCCAGTTTACAGCAAATTTCTGGAGGTCATTTCAGGAGGGATTAGGGACTCAGGTGAGTCTCAGTACAGCTTTTCACCCTCAGTCCGACGGGCAGGCCGAGCGCACTATTCAGACGCTCGAAGATATGTTGCGGGCCTGCGTTATTGATTTCAGGGGCAGCTGGGATGATCATTTGCCGCTTATTGAGTTTGCCTATAATAACAGTTATCACTCCAGCATTCAGATGGCTCCGTACGAGGCCCTTTACGGCAGGAGATGCAGGTCTCCTATTGGCTGGTTTGACGTGGGCGAGACTAAGTTGATTGGGCCAGATGTGATCCAGGAGGCTGTAGATAAGGTAAAGCTTATTCGAGAACGATTATTGGCTGCTCAGAGTCGACAGAAAGCTTATGCAGATAGACGACGTCGACCGTTAGAGTTCCGGATTGGCGACTGGGTATTCCTGAAGGTGTCGCCCATGAAGGGTGTCATGAGATTCGGTAAAAAGGGTAAGTTGAGCCCCCGGTACATTGGACCGTATCAGATCGTGCGAAAGGTAGGCGAGGTCGCCTATGAGCTAGACTTACCATCCGACTTGGAGGCCGTACACCCGGTGTTTCATGTGTCTATGTTGCGGAAATGTATTGGTGATCCTGCCAGGATATTCCCAGTAGATGACATTCAGGTGACGGAGCAGTTATCTTATGACGAGCAGCCTATATCTATTCTGGATCGACAGGTGCGGAGACTACGCACTAAAGAGGTGCCCTCCGTCAAAGTCCTGTGGCGCAACAATAATCGGGAGGAGATGACTTGGGAGGCGGAGGACGAGATGAAGAAGAAATATCCCCACTTGTTTCCGACATCCGCAGGTAATCTAATTTCTTTTTCAGTTTGTTGTGTTGATTGATAAAATGAATTATGTATGTCATCATTAAAAAGGGACACTCCTGCCTTGATCATAAGACCTTATAAGATTAATTTAACATTCGGGGACGAATGTTCTTAAGGGGGGGAGAATGTTATGTCCCGTGTTTTCGTATAATTGGAAATCGTGAAATAATTACGACTTGTGGATTATAAGGACATATTTTGATTTTAGTGAATATGACTATGTTGGTTATGGAATTATTAATGTTAAGACCTCGGGGTAGGCCGAGGATAAATTTGGAATTTCGGAAATTAGTTTCGGGAATTACAAAACGGGGCATTTCAAGAATTGGGCCAAAGAAATTACAACTCAAATGAAGCCCAAAAAGAATAAAGGGGGCCGGCCATGTCTCTAGGCCCAAGCCATTTTAAAAGGGTCATGTGCTATGCACATGACCCCTAAAAGGATATATACTAGTGAACACTTAGAAATATCCAAGAAACAAATCATAAATCAAGAACACCCCAAAGAAGGGCTTCGGCCGAACCTAAAGAGGAAGGAAAAGAAAAAAAAAATTCCAAGCTTGTGTGTGATCCAAAAATCTTAGTTGCTACATATTTGTGAAGTACTCAAGACGCTCTCCGACGTGGTATAAATAGTTTGGCACGAGGACGACGTTTTCGACAAGTCGGGTTTTCAAGGAAAGGTAAGAATTTTGCCCCTTTTATGTTATAGAATTGATGTGAATGTGTTAAGCATTGGAAGTAGATGGAGATCCCGTAATTTTAACGTAAATAGAAAGTCGTGGGTGTGTGTGTGTAGTGTGTTTGGCCGTGAGTTATGGAAGGAAAGAAATGGTTTGAATTGATCTTGTTTAAGTTGGCATAATGTGTTGTTGTGACCCTTAGATCGTAATTGATTGATTGTTGAATTAAATTGGCGGTGGAAAACGAATTCGGATATTATCGGAAAGTGTATATCCTTGGTATTTTTATGTATATCAATGTATATTTTGGGGTGCTATAGACTTTAGATATGAATCTATATCGATGTTGACGAATTCGGATTGAAACGACGTTAGTTAGAATGTGCGTCGTGAATGTTAATGTTTTGAAGAATTATGGAACTAATGGATTTTGGTGCAATTTCGTGTATGGTTTGAATTGTAATGAGAATGTGGTTGTATAAGTTTGAATGTGGGAATGAATACAAATAGGTAGATATAGAATTGGAATTTTGAAAGTTTTAATGGAAAGTTGCCAACTTAAGAAATCATGTAGGACTTTGAAGCTAGAGTGAATTGATTGTTGTTTACATTGTTTGGTTGATGTGTGGGCTGTTGTGGTTGGTTAATTTGAGCCGAGCTACGCCTCGGGAATGTTAGATTTATAGCGGAAATGCTGCCGAAATTTCGGTAGGCAAATATGGAGTTAATGGCATTTTTGAGCCTAAGAATCTCAATTGGTAACTTTGACCATTTGCAGATTTTTGACGAAACGGGACTGGACTTTTGGAAGAGCATACGACGTCTGTGAGGTATGTAAAGCTTCCCAATTCTTTATTTGGCATATCTTAGTGTGTTAGTTGAATATGAGACCTTCCGGAGCATTTCTGCTCCTCGAAACCCGATCCACAGGAAAGTTACTATTCATTCAATTCGATTGAAGCCTAAAGGCTCCCTTTTGGCTAGAATGCCATTATTCGTCCGAAACCTATCGAAATGTGGTCGGGTAACCTAGAAATGATTATGTATGACCCTTGGCATATTACTGCTCGTAAAAATATGTTCGCCACCTCACTTCGACTCGAGGTGGGTCCGCTACCCCAAAATGCCCGATTTGCCCTTCGGGCCATCTTTGAGAATAGAGTTGAACGTACCACTTCTGATCTTTGGAACATCCTTCCACGGGGTATGTTTGGACTATTCGATGCACTAATCCAGGTTTTGAACTATATGGACCATTTTGGAATCGTTTTGCAAAATGAAACCTTATGTCGACTAAGTATTCGACTATTTTGTAATAGGATATGATTTATGAGTTTACTTTGTTTTGAAACACTATTTTGAAATACGATTTGCATTTGTTTGCTCACGACTCCGCTCGTGCCTTATTATGACTTCGTTCACCGGTTCCCGGGCCGGTTTTGATTCGTGCGCCTTATGACAATTCGGCCGTATGCTGTGTTACGGTTCCCGAGGCTTCGCCATAGGGCCGGGTTCCGTTTGGAGTTATGCTGTGATATGGCTCGTGATGCGATACGCTCACCGATGATTATGATTATGTTCGGGGATGTACGGAGATTTGAAACCTTCTGGTGTTATGCTGTGTGTGGCGCCAGCGTCGGAGTGGCGACCACGTTCTTAAGCGTTTGCATGATTTTGTTTGCATAAAATACATGTATATGATTTCGATACAGATTCTGACATACCAGTTTGTACCCCACTTTGACATTTGATTTGCTTTCGGTTTTGATCTATAATTCAAATTCTGTACTCCGTGCTTTACATACTCAGTACATATTTCGTACTGACCCCCTTTCTTCGGGGGCTGCGTTTTATGCCCGCAGGTGCAGATATTGGTGATCCTCCGCAGTAGGCTTCACTTCTTGCTTTTCGGAGTACTCTTACTGGGTCCGGAGTCCACTCTTGGTACAGACTCCTCTACTCTGTATATACTTTGTATATTTGACAGTTTGGGTACGGCGGGGCCGTGTCTCGCCTTATGTTATGTTTTGAATTCGTAGAGGCCTGTAGTCATCTTTGTGGGGCGAGGGTCCTATGTGTTTATTGTCTGATATTGCTTTCGGGTCTTAAAGCGGTCTGTTTGATATGATGGCCCCAAATGGCCCTTTTGTATATATTTGTATTTTGACCGGCGATGTCTATTCCGCCGCTTTGTTTGAGTTTGATTTGATATGACCGCTTAAGACATATTTTCGAAATAATTATGTTTGATATAACTTCTTGAAAATTCTGAAATAAGTTTGGATTCGGAAATGAATATGCGATTTGGTCTGGGTACCCAGGTAGGGTGCCAGTCGCGGCCCACGGGGCTGGGTCGTGACAAATATGGACCGTAAAATGGGTTTACGACCACTGTGCACTTCAACTACTATTCATTCCGGATCAGATTTTAAGTCATTAAAAGGAGACCCAAGCTCATTAAATTCATTTCATTTTCACGATACTTCTCTCTAGAAACCTCTATAATACTCTCCACTCTTCATTACAAGAAAATCAAAGGAAATCCATGATCAATAACACCAAAACTATGAGACAAAGTGTATGAAACCTAGCTAAAGTTCATCTCTCTCAAGAAAACCCAAAGGAAGTGAAGTAGGGTTTTGGTGCTAGAGGAGTAATTCCATTCAAGGCTTGTTCAACCATCATCTAAGGTAAGTTTCATGACTAAACCATGTTGTTTAAGGTATTGGAAGGTTAAGATACTTGAATTGTAGAAAGACATAGGAAATGGGTCATTAATGAGTGAATAGTGTCATGGTTGGATGGTAATTGGGTTGAATCATGAATGTTGATGTGTTGTGATTATGAATACGTTATAAATGAAATTTAGACCATGAAATAAGTACTATATATGAGGAAACGCGATAGTAAGCTATAACCATAAATGTGGAGAAAATTGAAGAGAAATGGTGGATTGTGGTTAATGTATGTACATGATAATTGTTGATTGCAATATTGTGAATGTTGTTGTGAGAGTTTGGGAGTTGATATAGAATATGGGAAAAGTAGTATAAACAAAGGAAGTGCTGCCCAATTTTTCCTAGAAATAGTCATGCGTTCTTATAGTCGAATTAACTAACGTTAGTGCGGATTCTCTCTTGAAGGTAGAAACGTGATATCGAAGGAGAACAAGCAAGTGATAGCTTAGTTAAACGTCAAAGGTATGTGAGGCTAGTACTTTATTTCTAATGGCATGAATCTCGTAGCATGATTTTCCTTCCTCTTCATGAGTTCCTATATTCCGGATAGCTAAAAGCCCATATCTATGAGTGGCAATATAAGATAAGAGATATGATATGATGAGTCCTATAATCACAATGATGTTATTTATTGCTTACACTCACCTTATATGCTACTTCCTTCAAGGTGAGGCAGGATGTCAATAATCGCTCCATAATGAAATCGGGGGATCACGACCTTACGTCACTCCGATAAAGTAAAGTTGTTCTCAAGCCTTTTGCATGTATTATGATAAGTATGTTATGATAAGCATATTATGATGAGCATGTATGATGATGATATAACACCGTGCCTATTTGGCCGGTTAGTCACCGCTAAGGCGTACAGCTATACGATACACCATGGCCAAATGGCATGGGCAGACACAACTAGTGGGCGGCATGAGATGATACCCCAGATGCGGGAGGCCTGGACGTAGGCTAATGATATGATTATCACACCGATCCTATATGGACGGGAAGCTTATATATTTATGCATACATGACATGATGATGATTATGAGTAAGCCAGCATGCACTATTTCTTTTACCCTTGACAGTCAGATACAATTATTCCATATTGATATTTTTTTATATCATTGCCTTATTTCATTGTTTATGCCTCTCATACTCAGTACAAGGTTCGTACTGACGTCCATTTTCTTTGGACGCTGTGTTCATGCCCACAGGTAGACAGGGAGGAGAGCTCGACCCAGATCCGTAGTAACTGTCAGCTGATTGAAAGCACTCCTTTGTCCCGGAGGTGCTTGATTATTATTTTGTGTATATAGTCATGTATATGTATTTTTGGGCATGACGGGGTCTTGTCCCGTCCTTATGTTTAGCACTCCAGTAGAGGCTCGTAGATGCGCAGTGTGGGTTAGATGGTCTCACGAGATTGCTACTGTATATATATATATATATATATATATATATTATTTTGATAGCCGAGAGGCTTATGCATATAAAAGTATTTTTATGTCCTCAAATGAAAAGATGATTTTCTCATAAGTTGAGTTTAAGATTGACAAAAGAGCATTAAACGAGTAAAATGAGTAGCAGAGCGAGTGGTGCTCGGTGGCTAGCCCCGGGTACCCGTCGCGGCCCCTAGCTAGGTCGTGACACCATCTGACCCACACTGCGTATCTACGAGCCTCTACTAGAGTACTAGACATATGGACGGGATAGGACCAAATCATGCCCAAAACATACATGTACATAAAAGGATAACCATAAGCACCTCCAAAACAATGGAGTGCTCTCGAACAGCTAACAACTCCTACGAGCCCGGATCAAGATCACCTCCCTATCTACCTGTGGGCATGAACACAGCTTCGAAAGAAAACGGACGTCAGTACGAACATTGTACTGAGTATGAGAGGCATAACAATAATGTCATATCAATGAAATAAAGGAAGCATCAATAAGGAGCATTTGTATCTGACTGTCAAATAGAAAGGGAGTGATGCATGCTGGCTTACTCATAATCATCATAATGATTATATGCATAAATATATAAGCTTCCCGTTCATATCAGATCGGTGTAATAATCATTAGCCTACGTCCAGGCCTCCCGCGTCCGGGGTATCATCTCGTGCCGCCCACTAGTGGTGTCTGCCCATGCCATATGGCCATGGTGTATAGCTGCCCGCCTTAGCGGTGACTGCCCGGCCAAATAGGAGCGGTGTTATATCATCATCATAATATGCTCGTCATAGTGCATGAATAAAGACTCAAGGTTAACTATGCTTTACCGGGGTGACGTAAGGTCGTGATCCCCCGATTTCCTTATGGAGCACTCATTAACATCCTGCCTCACCTTGAAGGGAATAGTATATGAGGTGAGTGTAAACAATAATGACATCATTGATGTTTTAGGAACATCATACCATGAACATCTAGAACTTCTATACTTTAACTCATTACCTTGTGTAGCTAATTAGGGATATAGGCTCATATCTTTCCGGAACTTAAGAGATTCATGGAGAAGAAAGAAAGTCATGCTATAGGATTCATGCCATTAGAAATAAAGGACTAGCCTCACATACCTTTGTCGTTTAACTATCTTATCACTTGATTGTCCTCCTTCGATGCTCGTGTTTGTACCTTCGAGAGGAATCGCATTAACATTAGTCACTCGGTTATAAGAACATTCTATCATTTTAGGGAAAATTGGGCAGCACTTCCTTTGTTTATACTACTTTTCCCACATTCTACATCAACTCCCAACGTTAATAACAACATTCACAATATAGCGACAACAATCATCATTTATCTACTCTTACCACAATTCACCATTTCTCTTTGATTTCTCCACAATTATGATTATAACTCGTTATCGCGTTTTCTCATATATAATACTTATTCCATGGTCTAAATGTCACTTATAACATATTCACAGTCACAGCATATCAACATTCATGATTCATACCAATCACTATTCAACAATGACACTATTCACACATTCATGACCCAATTTCTATGTCTTTCCACAATCCAAGTGTTTCAACTTTCAACCACTCAAACCATATAAAAGGGTCATAAAACTCACCTTAGATGATGGATGAACAATGCTCAAGTGGAGCTCCTCTTCTTGCACCAAAACCCTAACTCACTTCTCTTGAGTTTTCTTGGCTTAGATGAACTTTTAATGGGTTTCATAAACTTGATTTCATAGATTTGGTGTATTTGACCATGGTTTTCCCTTGAATTCTTGTGGATGAATGAATAGAGAAGGTTCTAGAGGGTTCTTGGAGAGAGGAGAGTGGAAGATGAAATGAAATAAAATGAAGGAGGGGTCCTTATATGAAACGGGGCGCTGATCTGTCCGTCGAAGTCGTTAAATTTCCAGTGAGCAATCTGTCGTTTCCTCTAATTCTACGGTAAGAAGGACGGTTCGTCGAACTGATCGATGGAGCGTCGAACTGTTCGTCGAACTGATCGACGGAGCATCGAACTGTTCGTCGAATGGTCTTCGCTCTAGCTAAAATTTACGACACGATCGACGGAGCATCGACTCGTTCGACGGTACAAAGAACGACCGTTGAACCCCCTTTTCGCAGAACTGCGGTGAAGTTTCATTTAATGGACTTTCCTCCCTTGTTTTTAACTTCTTTGCAATCTTAATTAGGATTATTAAGTATCCCTTCTTACTTGTAGGGACATCATGCTCACCTTAACTTACGTTAGTCCCTTCGCCGCTCAGCAACCCCAAGTTCGGAGGTGTAACACTCATATTAGTGTCAATCACCTTTTGACTAAACAAATAGCTATAACAATGTAGACTAATCAGGAAACCAAGATTCATATTAACATTAAAACCTTCCAACTGAACAAATAATTATACCAATGTAGACTAAGGAAACTACAAAGCTCAGTTAGCACTGATGTTCTTTAACTTAAAACTCACAACTGTAACAATGCAATTACCAGGAAGACTACAAATTACCTAGAAACAAACAACTATAATAACATAAACCATCAGAAGAACTGTGAATTAACCAACAAAAACAAACTATTATAACATAACATAACTTAGCCGAAAACTAACTAGGAAAACCATACTAACACAAATTAGAAGACCAAACTAAAAAATTAACAGCAAGATAAAAGTTTACCTTTTGTTTACGTAGCCAAATGCCAAGAGAGACTTAGGAAACCTTTGTGCTTCCAAATCTCGACCCACAGCCACGAAAACACACACACAAAGGGTAAAATATAAGATTTTTACTAAAGAAAGGTTTTAACAACCTTGAAAATATCAAACTTTATACTGAAGGGCTTTAAAACTCGATTGAAATCTCAAGTTTTTTAAGCTCCTGGGGTTTTTTCCTTTTTTTTTGACCACCTTTTCAACTCACTATGGGGTTCTATTTATAGAACCCCAAAACCTACACTCAAAGCTAAAAGATCGATGTGGGACTCAAGGTTTTTAATGGGTTTAAGGTCAAATTGACAATGGAGGGTTTGGATTTTGATCTCCACAAATGTAAAAGTAAAGAAAATGCAAGAAATACTCGGATAGTACCTTGAAGGGTCTGTTTGGATGAAAAATCGACCCGTTTTGAAGAAAAAGGACGAGCCATTTAATGGACTCATCCTTTCTTCCTATTCGTCTCCACCACAACTTCACTACAAGGACGCCACCAATGGCGATGGGACTACACAGCGGGGAAAAGGGGGTAAGGAAGAAGGGGGAAAAGGGCGGCTAGGGTTTTCACCCTAGCCCTTTAGGAAAATAACAAATGAGGCCCCTCAGCTTTTGTGTGTATACTGAGGGAGTATTATAACGGACCCGGCCTCTTTGTGGGCTGGACTTGGCCCTATTCTTTTTAGTTTTTGAAATTCTTTTTTTGTGTATTACACCATGTATACGTGCGTATGTCAAGTGTATATATACTCGTAGGGGTAGAATAGGAATTTTAGTAAAATAGGTCATTGTTTGAGGCACACAGTCGTACAAAGAAATAATTAAAACGAGATCAAATGAAGAAGTAATAAAATTAACAAAGCATTTTAAACTTATTTTGCATAAATAGCCCTTAATTGACCCTTAATTGAAGGAGGGCTGCAAATTATGGCCAATCTTTGTAATTAAGTGAAGGAATATCCTTGCAATTAACCACTTGCAAATGTAGCCTTATTTTGGCATTTAATTTAACCAATTAAGACTAATTTGCATTAACGCCTTTAATTAATCTGCCCATGGCTTGGACAGTTCAATAAAGGCCATTTGAAATCCAGAATTTGCAAAATTGACCCCGGCTACATTGAACCATGAGTTGGTTAATCATGAGGTGATCATTTGTGCAAGATAACAACAATTAGGCTAAAAATCATAATTTAAAACAATTTTACCAAAATTGGCACAAACATGCATATATGGTAATAATTCAAAGCTCGAGTGGTAAAAGTGGTAAATTCTTCTAATTACTCAAATTCCTTGGATATAAATAAATAAACTTCCTTTTATCTAATTTCTTGATTTTGCTGAACTAAATGAACAATTGTTTGAAATTGTTCTACTGCTGGTGAATTATAGAAAATACTGTAAAATACTATAAAAATGCTGATAAATTTTTGAATAATTAATAAAGCCTTGAAGGTTCCCCTATTAATTTATGGAAGTAAAATGCTAACCTGAATAATTCTTTAAAATTATTCAGAATTTTTGTGAGTGCGCAAAATTATCTTATTTATTATCTAAGGACCTTGAGTAAAACAATTAAATTACGTGAGGTCAAAAATCAGGTGTCAACATCACCCATGCGAGACTTGGCCCGCAAAAGCAAGAGTTGAGTCATTAAATGAGAACTGCCTCAGCGGACGAGTATCCGCTGAGGAAGGAGCGCGTAAGCGGGCCCTTGACGGCATAAGCGGAAGCGCTGAACAGATTCCCTTATATTTCCCAATTTGAACCATTCTTCTCCCATTCACCAAATTGAAACCTTAAAGAGTTCTAGAGGCGATTTGAAGAGCATTTAGAGTTGAATCATCTTTAAGTAAGTTCTCTTGACCCTAATTTATGTTTATTTATTATCTAAGTTAGAATCTATGATGAATTAAATGGGTTAGTTGGAAAGTAAGTTGTAAACTATAAGTTGCCATCTTGAATTCTTATGCTTTGGAAATGGGTTTTTGTTGGTAAAACTTGTTTAACCTAGTCATGACTTCTTGGTATGAGTAGTTACTAAGTTGAATCATTCTTAATTTCATGGTTTATGATTATATGGAAAGTTAGGGTTTCTTTGTAAATTGGGTTTTTTGATTAAGAGCTGAAATTGATGGTTGATTGAGTTTAATTAACAGTTGAGGGATAATATTGGACTTCCTAAGTATGGATTAACCAATTTTAACCTAAAAATTCCTATTTTGCCCTTGTGGGCCAATTTTCCTCTTTTATAGAGTTGTGTTTTATTCGATTAGTATTAGTTCATAATGGGTGTCGTTAGTATCCATTTCTTATATAGAATGCATTGTTGAATAAACATCGATCTTTCAGAAGCTCTTTGGAAAAGCAAGCTCGTGTTGGATAGTTTGTGGCACCCGCTCGGCATCGAAGTAGGTTAGGTTTATCCTTCGGTTAGACTCCAATTATTGAAGCATATGTATAGTTAGATATTGATGCAGAAAGCATGCTATGCCTTTGGGTACGAAAATAGGATGGAATTCTACTAGGTTGTCTATTGTTTTTTGTGGGCTTGTCGCCTTGTTGTTGTGATTGGTCTTGTCACCTTATTTGCTATGTTGTGACTTGAATATGCATTCATCTCTCTCTTGTTATGTTACTTATCATCAGAAAGAGGAAGAATCATAAGATTAGGCTTGAATTATGATGTGTGCTTATGATAAGACACGGATGAGATTTCGATTATGATTTATTGTTGATTATGATATCTTTAATGGCATACATTCTCATTCATATATTGCATTGATATGTACTATGACATGGTGATAATGATGATAGGTAAGACAAAGGAACATTTGAGGTCTTTGTAAGATTATGTAAAAGAGAGACGAGAATGCGTGATCCGAGTTTGTTACTGGAGCGGAATGTGATATACTCACTACCCGTGCTTTCTTGCTAGGATGATGGAGTACATGAACTTCGCGGGTCACCCATGGGTCATGACTATTGAGACGTTGAGGTTTCCGTCCGTAGCATGTGTGTACAGGTTTGAGGCATTTGGCCATTGCGTATGCATTCACTCTTGCATCCATTCTTCGTTGTTGACTTGTACATGGCATTGATATTGACTTGATCTCATTGTTGATTTGTTTTATGAACGTGCTTGATTGCTTACATGTCTACTTGTTGATTCTTTCTCCATATATGTGAACCAATTATTGTCAGCCTATGATGCCTACCAATACATAGTATTTGTACTGATACTACCTTGATGTACTCTTTTCTAAGTGCAGCGTTTTCTACCAGATCCACATCAGCACCTCATGAGTGATTCCCGAGGCTTCTAGTACAAGTTTCCAGGGTGAGCCATGTTCTAGATCCGCAGCCCGGGAAACTCATATATTATGATAGTTGTCCTTTGTTAGCATTTCAAACATTTATGCATTTTCCATATTCAGACTTATGTTAGATTTATAGTAGCTCTTGTATTGCTACAGACTAGATCTTCTTGGGGTATTATAGTATTTTATTAACTTATATATATATATACACACACACACACATACATATATGATTTGAGACTGTTTAGTACTTATATTTTCTTCCGCATGATTATTGGAACTGTTCAAAAAAGGAAGGGTTCGCCCACCGAGGGAATTGTGTGGGTGCCCACTCGACCCATGAGTTGGGTCGTGACAAGTTGGCATCAGAGCCCTAGATCACTCGGTCTTATAAGTACAAGAGAATGTCCAGTAGAGTCTTGTGGATCAACACGATGAGCTCCATATTTATCTGTGAGAGGCTATACGACATATAGGAATCTTCCAATTCTTTCATTATTTCGTGCTACTTTATTCAAATTAGAATCAAGGATGTTCAAATTGGTATCTGACTTCAATTCTATTCTCTCACATATGGTGAGGAGCCGTGCTATTATTGTGAGAGTTGAGGTGCCCGAGCCCGGTGCTAGGGCCGGAGCATAAGAAAGAGACTAAGCCAGAGGCTGTGATCATGGCAGATGTCGTGGCGCAGCACCAGCTAGGGGCAAGGCCCCTGCAATCGGTCAGCGACGAGCTAGATCTTTATATCTAGAGCCAGAGCATCAACCTGAGCATGACCCGTGGATGAAGAAGAGCTGGGACCAGCCCTGACTTTGCCCAAGGTGATTTCTACTCCGGTGCTTCAGGACACCATGGTCCGTATTCTACACTATTCAGGACACCATGGTCCGCATTCTACATATCTTGATAGGATGCACATGGTGGGTGGCCTTCCTGCCACTCCAAGAGGATCTCAGACAAGAGTGGGAGTGCAGACTCCCGAGTAGGGCCAGACGAAAGGGATACAGCTTGCTGCTGCTATGGCTCCCTATATCGGTGAGATCCTAGCACCTGCATGTTCTCCTAGGCCTGTTTCTGGTCCAGCTATGACCTACGGGGATCAGGAGTCGTTCGTCAGATTCATGAAAATGGAGCCACCAAAGTTCTTTGGTACTCTAGCTGAGAATGCCAATGAGTTTATCGTTGACAGTCATGAGAGGTTGGACAAGATGGGTCTTGTTGATTCACATGGGTTGATTACATGTCCTATCAGTTGCGTGGGGACCCAAAGATGTGGTGGAGGTTTTTTGTCGAGTGTTGGCTAGCCGAGTTTCCTCCGTTTTCTTGGGCCCAGTTTTATCAGGCATTCTTGGAGAAGTACGTCCCCCATACTCTGAGGGATCTGAGAAGAGACGAGTTTAATAATTTGGAGAAGAAGGGTATGTCTGTTGCTAAGTACGAGGCCTGATTCCTTTCCTTGGCTTGCTATGTTTTTCAGTTGATTCCCACCAAGGCCAAGAGGGTTAGGAGGTTCGCCAAGGGGTTAGTACTATCGTTGCATTTGGCTTGGCTTAAGCTTGTTGACATAGGGTATTCATTCCAGTCAATAGTGGATCATGCTATGATTATGGAGTCTACTAGGCTCTGAGCACACGGTGAGGTAGCGACAAGAGGGCACGTCAGATTGGTAGTTTCAGTGGTTATGCTTTTAGAGGTAGGGGTTAGTCAGGCAGAACTCATTAGCATTATCCTGGCCACCCCATCTAGTCAACGCTCCAAGCTTCAGCTAGTAGTCCTTTGACGCAGAATGGTCATAGTGCAGGGCAGACTCCTAGGGGTTCTGTTTCTATACCGGCAGAACAGGGTGCTTATACCAGCTCCTTAGTTTCTGTGTCACAGCCCCAGGTCGTTAGATGCTATGAGTGTGGCGAATTAAGCCACTTTTACAAAGAGTGCCCTAAGCCTAGATAGAGTGGGGCGCAGTAAGGTTCTATATTTCAGACTCCCAGAACTCCAGCGTCTTCAATTAATAGAGGTGGATACTCGGGTAGAGGCGGTGCTCAGATAGGCTGCGGTGGTTCTCAGTCCGCTAGAGGTGGTTATCAGCCCCGCAGAGGAGGTTCTCAAGGTTCTAGAGGAGGAGCTAAGTCAGGCCAGAGTTGCCGTGGTGATGCGGAGTCCGGTGGCAGACGGGTCCATTGTTATGCCTTCCTTGGTAAACTAGAGACGGAGGCTTCTGATGCAGTCATCACAGGTACCATTTGTGTTTATCATCGGGAAGCTTCGATTTATTTGATCCGGGTTCTACCTTTTCATATGTGTCCACCTACTTTTCTACTGGATTGGATATGACTTGTGATATTCTTGATGTGCCCATACATGAATCTACTCAGGTTAGAGATTTTGTAGTAGTAGATCGAGTCTATCGGGCTTGTATGGCTACGTTTATGGGCTATGATATGTGAGTAGACTTGGTGATCCTTAGTAAGGTAGACATTGATATTATCTTAGGCATGAACTAGGTATCTTCATACCATCTGATCTTTGACTGTCACACCAAGATAATCACGTTAGTTATGCCCATCTTTCCGCGTTTGGAGTGGATGGGTACTCCCAGCCGTGCTCCCAAGATGATCATTTCGTACCTCCGGGCGAAGAAATCAATGGATAGAGGATGTCAAGCCTATTTGGCTCATATTCGTGAGACGAGCATGGATACTCCTTCCTTGCAGTCTGTTTCTATAGTTATTGAGTGTGCAAAGGTCTTTCCTGCAGACTTGCCTAAAATTCTACCTCACTGTGACATCGATTTATGTATTGATTTGGAGCTATGCACTCGGCCTATTTCTATTCCACCTTACCATACGGCTCAAGCCGAGTTAAGAGAGTTAAAGGAACAATTGCAGGATCTATTGAGCAAGGGGTTCATTCATCCTAGTGTTTCCCATTGGGGTGCACCCGTGCTATTCGTGAAGTATAAAGATGGCTCTATGTGGATGTGTATCGATTATTGGCAACTGAACAAGGTTACTATTTGGAACAAGTATCCAATACCCCGCATAGATGACTTATTCGATCAGATTCAGGGTGCGACAGTCTTCTCTAAGATCGACTTGAGGTCAGGGTATCATCAGTTGAAGATCCAAGCGGAGGATATTTTGATGATAGCGTTCAGGACACGTTATGATCATTATGAGTTTCGGGTTATGTCATACGGGCTTACCATTTCCCCCGCAGCATTTATGGATTTGATGAATGGAATCTTCAAGTCCTATTTGGATTCGTTCGTGATTTTGTTCATCGATGACATATTGGTTTACTCTCTAAGTAAGGAAGGAAGGGAATAACAAGCACTTAAAGATTGTGCTTGGTCTATTAAAGGAAAGAAGTTGTATGCCAAGGTTTCTAAGTGTGAGTTTTGGCTTAGTTCTATGGCATTTATGGGACATGTTATGTCTAAGGACGGGATTATGGTTGATCTCAAGAAGATTGAGGCTATTACAGATTGGGCGAGGCCTACTTCAGTTACTGAGATTCGTAGTTTTGTGGGCCTTACGAGTTATTATCGTCAGTTTGTGAAAGGTTTTTCATCGATTGCTTCGTATTAGACTCGGTTGGCTCAGAAAAATATCCCTTTTCAGTGGTCCGATGAGTGCGAAGAGAGCTTTCAAAAGCTCAAGGCTTTGTTGACTTTATCCCTGATTTTAGCATTACTCGTGGAGGGTAAGGACTTCACCGCATATTGTGATGCGTCTCGCTTCGATTTGGGTTGTGTGTTGATACAAGAGGACAAGGTAATCGCGTATGCTTCGAGGAAATTGAAGATTAATGAGAAAAACTACCCCACTCATGATTTGGAGTTGGCGGCAGTAGTCTTCACGTTAAATATTTGGAGGCATTATTTGTATAGGGTTCATTATGAGGAGTTTACCGATCGCCGTAGTCTTCAGCATATGTTTAATTAGAAAGATCTCAATTCGAGGTAGTGTAGATGGATGTAGTTTCTTAAGGATTATGATATCACCATTATTTATCATCTGGGCAAGGCAAATATTATATCTGATGCGTTGAGTCGAAAGGCGGTGAGTATGGGTAGCTTAGCTCGTTTGGTTATTGAGAAGTGTCCTTTAGCCATGGAGGTTAAGACTCAGGCTAATAGCTTTATGAGATTGGATATTTGAAAATCTGATGGGCCTCTAGCTTTTGTTGAGGTGAGGTCGTCTCTTTTGGAGCAGATCAAAGCACAACAATGCGATGATGCGAAGTTGTGTAAGACTCGGGATAAGGTGTTGACTGGTGAGACCAAGTAGGCATGATTGATAGTGAGGGTGTCGTGAGGATTAAGAGGCGCATCTGCGTTCCTCGTGTGGATGGATTGATTCGTTTGATGTTGGAGGAGGCTCATAGTTCTAAATATTATATTCATTTAGGTGCAACAAAGATTTATCGTGATTTGAGGTAGCACTATTGGTGAAGTTGGATGAAGAGGGACAGCAAGCATTTTTTTTCTCAGTGTTTGAATTGCCAGCAAGTTAAGTATGAGCACCAGAGACCAAGTGGTGTGCTTCAGAGGATGCCCATTCCCGAGTGGAAGTGGGAGAGGATCGCTATGAATTTCATGGTTGGTCTTCCAAAGACCTTGGGCAAGTTTGATTTGATTTGGATTATTGTGGATAGGTTGACTATGTCTGCGCACTTTATTCCATTCAGGTGTCTTACAATTCAGAGAAGTTGGCACAGATCTACATTAGAGAGATTGTTTGATTGCATAGAGTGCCCATTTCCATCATTTCAGACAGAGACACTCAGTTCACTTCCTAGTTTTGGAGGACTTTGCAGAGGGTGTTGGGTACTCAGTCAGATCTTAGCACCACATTTAATCCACAGACCGATGGTCAGTCTGAGAGGACTATTCAAGTGTTCGAGGATATGTTGATAGCTTATGTTATCGACTTTGGTGGTTATAGGGACCAGATTTTACCATTGGATAAGTTTGCGTACAATAACAATTATCACTCTAGTATCGACATGGCACTGTTCGAGGCTTTGTAAGGAGATGGCGTTCTCTGATTGGGTGGTTTGATGCTTTCGAGGTGAGACATTGGTGTACGGATTTGTTGAGAGAGTCCTTGGAAAATGTGAAGTTGATTAAGGAAAAGCTTCCGGCAGCTCAGAGTAGGCAAAAGAAGTATGCGGACCGAAAGGTTCGTGATTCAGAGTTTATGGTTGGTGAGCAGGTTTTGTTGAAGGTTTCACCCGTAAAGGGAGTGATGCGATTTGGGAAGAAGGGCAAGTTGAGCCTGAGGTTTATTGGTCCCTTCAAGATTCTCCATCGTGTTGATGAGGTAGCTTATGAGTTAGCTTTGCCGTCAAGCTTGTCAGGTGTTCATCTGGTTTCCATGTTTCCATGTTGAAGAAGTACCATTGAAATGGTTCTTAGATCATTCATTGTGATTCGGTATTGTTCGATCAGAATATATCCTTCGAGGAAGAGCCGATAGCCATTTTGGATAGGCAAGTGAAGAAGTTAAGGTCTAAGGATATTGCTTCAGTTAAGGTGCAATTGAAGCACTATCTTGTTGAAGAGGCAACTTGGGAGACCAAGGCAGACATGTAAGAGAGATTGTCACGACCCAAACCGATGAGTCAACGACGAGTGTCTGACCTCTAGCGACCAAACACCCCTAAACGCATATCTGATCTATACTGAACATTAAGGGCCCATAAATGGCATAAGCTGATCTCATAAAAGGGAGAACATTGAACTCTGTATAATCTGTATATACACATACATACTGAAGAACAGTGCAAGCCAGCTAGGCCGCTACATATATTGTACACAAAAGAATGGGAGCCGACAAGGCTACATCATCTGACTAATACATACAACTGTCTACAGACCTCTACTGGAATAAAGCTGTAGAAAGGACGGGACGGGGCCCCATCATACCCATATGTATATACATCTCAAAAGGGTGGCATGCCAAAACTGACTGCTCATACTTCACATATATTTAATATTCGCGTATATAACACCTTCTGGTCACGGGTCAATGTGCATATATATGAATGAATGTAATGCATGAATAACTAACTGTATACATAAATGTGGACCCATGAACAGAAGGAGCAATCATAAACGGGGTACATGAACATCAAAGACTGAAGTACTCCCTATGCTTCTAAGAGTAGAGCAATATGGAAGCTCGTTTACTCGTTTGTTGGTTCATATCGTAAGATCATGCCAAAAGAAGGAAATGATAGCCTTAAAATACCTTGACGTATATCAAATTGCCCAACCTCTACCTCTTGAACTTGTAAATCTACAATTGAGATAACTAGGCCTTAATTAGACTATTTGCCTCACTCACTAACCATCTTTAAATACATATAGAGCTTAACGAATTATGGACAACATTTCCCTTATAAGCTCAACAACCCTTCAACTTTCCATTCAATCCAACATCAACCACAATAACAATAACAAAACTTATATATAAATATACACCCAAATGTATCCCCAAGCATCTCTTAAAATAGCCTCAAGTCACTACCTTGCCCTTCATCAACTTACCACTTCCACAAATACCTTCTCTTTACTTAAAATCACTAAAACTCTTGATAATAAACTCAAATACAAGGGTAGAAATCATTTACATACCTTGAGGGGTCTAAGATTCCAAAGATCAACTTCAACTCCAACCCCCCTAAGCTTCACAACTTGAAGAAATCCTAGGAACAACCTTCTTCTTGACAAGTACGGGTTCACAGGCTCGAATCTTACCAAATCTCCACTAATAATGTTAGAAAATATTCGGAGAGAAAATAGTAGGGTTTTCATAATTTGGAATGGAGGAAAAATTAGAAATAAGTCGTGAACCACATATTTATACTCGAAATTAAAAAAGCTACAACAGCTCAGTTCGACGAGCTGGTCGATGACCCGTCGACGTGTCGATGGTCCATCGACTTGCTCCGTCGACCTGCGCCTGCAGATGCAAGGCTGCGGAATCCAGTCGACGCCGCACATCGATGGTCCGTCGATCATGTCGACGACCCGTCGACGATGATTGGTGTCTGAGAGATTTTCTCAGGTTCAGTTCAGATCACGTCGAATCAATTTGTTCAACTTCTAACTCTATAAATTTCCAGGAATACCTGCTGGTACTCTGGTACACGAGGCAAAACACTTTCTACCTCCAAACTCGGGCTCACGTCTTTATTCCAAAGGCATACCCGACTAGGAAGTCGTAGGTTCCACTACTACGAAAACGAGGGGTGTAACAGAGATATCCCCAGCTTTTCACCGACTCAGGTACCTTTCCTTCCTTCTTCGTTTGAGGACGAACGATTGTTTAATTGATATTTGATGCAACGACTAATTGGTATTTGATGCAACGACCCGTTTGGTCGCTATGAGCATTTTTTTCCTTTTACCCCCATTGACCCTTCCCCTAGCCCCGTTAAAGGGCACGATTTTCAAGGTCATCAAGCGAGTTTTCATAGAATTTAGGGAATTTAGGACCTTAAATTGAAAAACATTTGACCGATGTTTTGATTTTGAATAAATTCCCAACTTTTAGGTGGCTTTCCCAAAAAAACAAATTAACCAACAGTTGACTTATGGGTAAATGACCTTTTTGGGAATTCCATCGATTTCATGAGGTCCGGAGGGACGATTATGACTGGCTGTGTTGTTTGGTTCGGTTCCAGAAGCTTTTGGGAGCTTTTTGTACCTTTGGATAAGAACTTGGTTTTGGCGGTTTAGTGGTTGATTGGGTCAAGGTGACCTCCGTTGGGAATTTTGAGGCCACAGTTGAGTTTGTAGCGCGTTTTTACATGTGTCTGCATGCTTAGTTTATATTTGGGATGTTACACCCCGGAAAATTTCCCGTGAACATACAGCGAATAGACTAACGAAGGGCACGACGTATACGATGTTTTAATAAGTAAGAAATAACATTTGATGATTCTAAATTAGATTTCAAAGACATTTGAGGTAGGAGACGAAAGTTGTTAAGGAAAGAAAGGCATATGTTGTGTGTCGGGAAGAATTTACGAGTATGGAATTAATGATGACTTAATGATATTTTGGAGAAGATTTATAATGTCCCTTAGATTGTTAACGAGGTGTTAAACAAGTATCAAGAAGGTTCCATAAGGATTTGGAATCAACCGAAGTGACGAGAATAAAATGGGAGAAGAGACAGATTATACGACCAATTATAAGGTCCATATAATATTATACGGTCCGTATAATGGTCCGCAGAATCGTCACGGTGAAGGTCCTTCACTGATGGGATTATACGGTCACTTATACGGACCGTATGAAATTATACAGACCGTATAATGTGTCGTATAATGGTCACAAAATGATTTGTTGCTGGGGATGATTTTACAGTCACTTATAGGGACCGTATAAATTTATACGGACCGTATAAGTGTCCGTATAATAATGTCGGGACAAATTGTTATTTTATAAAAAGAGCACCCCAAGTTCATTTATTTCATTCTCATTTCTTCTATATGACTCAAGAGCTCTCTAGAACCTTTCCACACTCTTCATCTACAAGAACCCAAGAGAAATTGGTGATCAACTTCATCAAACTAACAAAATCAAATGTATGAAACACATTAAAGTTCATCCAAGCCAAGGAATTCCAATGGAAGTGAACTAGGGTTTTGGTGCAAGAGAAGTATTTCCACTCAAGGCTTATTCCTACATCATCTAAGGTAAGTTTCATGGTATTTCCATGTTGTTTAAGGTATTGAAAAGTTGAAACACTTGGATTGTAGAAGGAGATAGAAAATGGGTTATGAATGTAAGAATAGTGTCATCTTTGAGTAGTAGTTTGGAGTGAATCATGAATCTTGATATGTTGTGATTGTAAGTATGCTATAAATGACATTTAGAATATGGGGTAAGCATTATATGTGAGAAAAAACAATAGTGAACTATGACCATGATTACGGAGGAATTGAAGTGAAATTGTGAAATGTGGATAATATAGATGAATGATGATTGTTGTTTATAATATTGTGAATGTTGTTACGGATGTTTGGGAGATGATATAAAAAATAAGGAAAGTTGTATAAATAAAGGAAATGCTGCCCAATTTTCTCTAGCTTTAGTAAGCACGTTCTTATAATCATTTAGCTAATAATACGAACTCCCTTGAAGGTAAAGACGTGAGCATTGAAAGAGAACGATCAAGCGGTAGAATAGCAAAAGGAAAAGGTATGTGAGGCTTGTCCCTTTTTTCTAAGGCATGAATCTTATGACATGATCTTCCCTCCTTCTCCATGAATTTCCTACATTCCGGAAAACTAAGAGTCTATGTTCATGAATAGCCATATGAGTTAAAAATAAGAGATATTATGAGCATGATGATGATGAGCTTAAGTCCAAAGATTCTAGAGTTCACGAATACGATGTTTCTACAAATTTAATGATGTTAACTACGATCCATTGATGTTGTTCATTGTATACACTCACCTTATATGCTAATTCCTTCAAGGTGAGGCAGAATGCTTATGAATGCTCCATAACGGAATCGGGGGTTCACGACCTTATGTCACCCCGAGAAAGTATAGTTGTCTTTGAGTTCCTAGGCATGCATTATGATAATAGCATGATACGATTATGATAAGTCTATGAGATGTACATGATGATATCACACCGCGCCTATATGGCCGAGCAAACACCGCTAAAGCGGGCAGCGTATACACCATGTCTAAATGGCATGGGCAGACACCACTAGTGGGTAGCATGAGATGGTACCTCGGACGCGGGAGGACTGGACGCGGGCTAATGATTATCACACCGTACCTATATGGTCGGGCAGCTTATACATATATGCATACATGATATGATGATGATTATGGAGTAAGCCAGCATGCATTATTTCTTTTATAATTGATAGTCAGTTACAGGTTGCTCCTCATTTGATGCTTCCTTATTCCATTTATGCATTGTTATTGTTGATGCCTTACATACTCAGTACAATGTTCGTACTAACGTCGTTTCTTCTTGGACGCTGTGTTCATGCCCATAAGTAGACAGGGAGACGATGCAGATCCATAGGAGCTATCAGAAGATTTACAGGAGCACTTCATTATTCCGGAGGTGCTATTTGATTTATTATATTGTGTACATATTTGGGCATAGCGGGGTCCTGTCCTGTCCTCATGTCTACTACTCTAGTAGAGGCTCGTAGATACGTATATGTGGGTAATATGGTCTCATGTTTTTCCTCATTGTATATATTATTTTGATAGCCGAAGGGGCTTATGTATATAAATGTATATGTGTTTCAAATTGTAAATGGTTTTCCTCACGACTAGAAGTGTGGAGCAATAGATAAATGCAGAATAAGTATGATAATTAGCAGTATGAGTGGTGCTCGGTAGTCAGCTCGGGGTACCCGTCATGGCCCCCTAGTAGGGTCGTGACATGGGAGGTCTCGGATGGATGTCGAAATTTTGAGTGAAACTTGGTGAAAATCTGGTGTCCCGCTTCTGCGGGAGTGTCTCGGCCTCTGCGGGTCCGCCCATGCAGAACTTGACCCACAGAAGTAAAAATTGACTCATTAAATGAGGGTTGCCTCACCGAACGAGTATCCGCCGAGGCGGGAGTACGTAAGCGTGCCCTTGACTGCATAAGCGGGGACCGCTAAGCAGATTCCTTTATATTTTCCCAATTCAAACCATTCTTCTCCCATTCGCCAAACTGAAACCTTAAAGAGTTCTAAAGGTGATTTGTAGAGCATTTAGAGTTGAATCATCTTTAAGTAAGTTCCCTTGACCCAAATTTATGTTTATTTATTTTCTAAGTTAGAATCTATGATGAATTAAAGGGGTTAGTAAGTAAGTTGTAAACTATAAGTTGCCATCTTGAATTCTTATTCTTTGGAATTGGTTTTTTTTTTATAAAACTTATTAAACCTACTCATGAATTCTTGGTTTGAGTAGTTACTAAGTTGAATCATTCTTAATTTCATGGTTTATGATTATGGAAAGTTAGGGTTTCTGCCTAAATTGGGGATTTTTGATTAAGAGTTGAAATTGATGATTGATTGAGTTTAATTAGCAATTGAGGGATAGTATTGGACTTCTTAAGTATGGATTAACCGATTTTTACCAAAAAATTCCTATTTTGCCCTTATGGGCCCTTTTTTTCCTCTTTTATAGAGTTGTTTTCGATTCGATCAGTATTATAGCTTTATGAGTGTCGTTAGTCTCCAATTATTATATCGAATGCATTGCTTAATAGGCTTCGATCTTTCGAAGGCTCTTCAGAAGGGCAAGGCTCGTGTTGGATAGTTCGTGACACCCGCTCGGCATCGAGGTAGGTTATGGTTTACCTCGGTTAGACCCCAATTACTGAAGCATATGTGTTAGTTAGATATTGACGGGGAAATCATGCTAGGACTTCGAGTATGAAGTTGGGATGGAATCTATTAGGTTGGTTGTTGTTGTTTATGGGCTTTTCGCCTTGTTGTGGTGATTGGGCTTGTCGCCTTATTTGCTATGTTGTGGCTTGAATATGCATTCATCTCTCTCTTGTTATGTTACTTATTATCGGAATGAGCAAGAATCATGAGATTAGGCTTGAATTATGATGTGTGCTTATGATAAGACACGAATGAGAGTTCGTGATTTATTATTGATTATGATATCTTGCATAGCATACACTCTCATTCATATGTTGCATTGATATGAACTTTAACATGGTACCGATGATGATAAGTAAAATAAAGGAACATCCGAGGTCTTTGCCGGATTGTGTAAAACAGAGATGAGAATCTGTGATTCGAGGTTGTTACCGGAGCGGAATATAATATACTCGCT
Organism: Lycium barbarum; assembly: GCF_019175385.1. Taxonomy (NCBI): domain Eukaryota; kingdom Viridiplantae; phylum Streptophyta; class Magnoliopsida; order Solanales; family Solanaceae; genus Lycium; species Lycium barbarum. Next base: position 85,889,827 of record NC_083338.1, on the reverse strand, counting down.
GCCCGAGGTTTCTTGCCGAGATGAGGGAATACATGAACTTTGCGGGTCACCCATGGGTCATGACTATTGAGACGTGGAGGTTTCCGTCCGTAGCATATATGTACAGGTTTGAGGTATTTGGCCATTGAATTGCATTACATATGTATTCACTCTTACATCCATTCTTCATTGTTGACTTGTACATGGCATTGATATTTACTTGATCTCATTGTCGATTTGTTTCTTGAACGTCCTTGATTGCTTACATGTCTACTTGTTAATTCTTTCTCCATATATGTGAACTAATTGTTGTCAACCTATGATACCTACCAATACATAGTGTTTGTACTGATACTACTTTGATGTACTCTTTTCTGAGTGCAGAGTTTGCTACCGGATCCATATCAGCACCTCGTGAATGATTCTCAAGGCTAGTAGTACGAGTTCCCAGGGTGTGCCATGTTCCAGATTTGCAGCCCGGGAAACTCATCTATTATGATATATGTCCTTTGTTTCGAGACAGTATTTCAGACATTTATGTATTTTCCATATTCCGACATATGTTAGATTTGTAGTAGCTCTTTTACTATTACAGACTAGATCTCTTTGGGGTGTTGTTGTATTTTCTGCACTTACATATATATATTTATATGATTTGAGACTTTGTTATATCCCGTATTTTTGCATATTCGGAAAATTCGAAATAATTTTGACTTGTAAGAAATAAGTCCATATTTTGATTTTATTATATATATATATATATATATATATATATATGTGTGTTGTTCATGAAATGTTGATGTGAAAATATGGAGGAAGGCCAAGGGAAAAATTGAGAATTTTTGAAATTAGTTTCGGGGATTACAAAATATTAACCCAACTAAATGGGCTTGGAAAATCAAAAAAAAAAAAAAAAAAAAAAAAAGAGGAGGCCCAACATTGTTGTGGTGGCCAGCCATGACAAGGAAAAGAGGCCCAAGCCCAAGTAAAAATTTAAACCATGTATTAAAAGGAGAAAGAGGCCACAACTCCTCATTCTTTCAAGAAGTTTCAAGAACAACTTGAGAGCACCAAATAGAAGGGCCATTCGGCCAACACAAAGAGAGAGAAAAATAATTTAGCCATCAATCTTGAGTCCAAAAATTATAATTTTCTAGTATCCCTACTAAGCTCAAGACCCTCTTCAAACGGGATATAAATTTTGAGGCAAGAAAGTACTTTTTTTAGCAAGTGGGAAAATTGGAAAAAGGTAAGAATTCTTTCATTTTCTTGTTGTGGAAGATTTATATATGATATAGTGAGTAGAATTGAATGAGAATCATGGAGTTGTTGTGTGTTGAGTGAGCCGTGTGGGTGTGTGTAAGTATATGTGGCCGTGTGATGTTGTTATGGTGAGGAGAAGATGGATTAATTTTATTTAGCTTGTTAATTGTGTTGTTGTGACCTTGTGATGTAAATGGAAGAATAATGGTTCAAGATTGACATGAAAATTAGTTGTAAGTTGTTGTAGGAAAATTGTGTGATTTTATTATGGTCTTATGTAATTATGGGAATGGAATTGCTAAAGTATGAATGGTTATTGTTGTTGATGAAATTGGAGGATAAAAATGTGTTGTGAATGTTCGTGTCGAAGATTGGAGGTTTCGGGTGAAGTATGGTTTTTGGTGGGATTGTTGAATATTTTGTAGAATTGTATGAAATGCTTTTGAATTGTATTTGAATGATCTTGAATTAGTAGTGAATATGTGAATGATCTTGAATTAGTAGTGAATATGTAAGTGTCGATATTGGCTTGAAAGGACGTAGTTGAATCGAATATGATACGCTATGTAGAGAAGAAAGTTATTAATGTTAGAATGAGTTTAAATGGATTCTTGATGACTATTATTATGGTTGTTGGTATCGTTGGTGTGGTTGTTGATGAATTTGGCTGAGTTAAATTCTCGGGGATGTTGAATTTATAGGGCAGATGCTGCCGAAATTTCTGTAGACAAGTACTAGTTAGAAGTTGGATTTCTAAGTACTTGTAGCTAATGTTTGGTAATTGATAACGCTATTGTAGATCTTGGAGAACCCGAGACTTGAGTCGGGATTTGTCTAGCGAGTGATCGGGATTTGTGAGCGAGCGATTGAGGTATGTAAAGCCTACCTTTCTTTCTTTTGGCATGACCTTTTTGGAATGAACAAATAACGTATAAGTATGCTCCTAAAGAAAATCCTATTCTTAGAGCCATTAGGATGACTAACATCTTTGACCTCCATAAGCTATTCCATATGACTGGATACATATTTTATGATGTTCAAAGATTCTATTTGTTATGTTCCGAATGTTGTTCGAAAGAAAAACGAGAAGACTAAAGCCTTTGATGAATATTTCGATATGAAAATATGGTCTTAAAGTCCCCATTTGATTTGATCCATGATGTTATCCGCAAGTTTCCTAGTATGAATATGTGATCCATAATGATGTCCGAAAAATATTTGATATGGCTAAAGTTTTGGATACATATATTTTGATACGTACATATGATCTTAAAGGCTCCATTTGATTTTCTCCATAGTAATGGTTGAAAGTTCCCCTAATATGAATGTCACTTGAATTTCCGAAAAGAGCTTCTGAAATGCTTTTAGAAAGTTCTGTACTTCAAAAGTTTGTAACTTTCGTATACTAACTCCGATTAACCCGAAACTGATTTCTGAGCCTTCGGATGCCGTAAATATATTTGTTCATTGAGTTTCGAAATTTATTTATTTATATGCATATAGTTTCTGTCACGACCCAACCCCGTAGGCCGTGACTAGTGCCCGATCTGGGCACCCGAACGCATCTACCAAATGCTATCTCAAATTGTATCAAACGCATTCTAGTATAAAGCAGAAGCCGACAAGGCTTTATTTCCAATTTAGATAATTTCCAGAAAAAATTCGGCAGAGTTTCATTTGTTTTACGGACTATCCCACATACCCTGCACGCAAAAATACCAACAAAGGCCACACAGGGCCAACAGAGTAACATCTAAATATATGCGGACCGGCCGCCGCGGCGAATGGGATCGCCCAAACACAACATATACACACAGTTGTACAGAAAGATCCCAACCCACAAACATGTCCACAGACCTCTAAACAGACCGACAGAATCATATGACGGGACAGGGCCCCGCCGTACCCATGAACGAGAATATACATATATAGAAGTGACAGACTATACCAAAAGATGGCTCTGAATAAAAGAGCGCTCCAAAAATAGCAGAATGAGATCCTAAGCGGACAGATCAGCAAACCTGTCGTCGGTACCTGCGCGGCATGAAAACGCAGCCCCCGAGGAAAGGGGGTCAGTACGAAATATGTACTGAATATGTAAAGCCTGAGTTGCAGAAACAAAATCATAACTGTTATAGAACGTACAGAAAGTAAACAGAAAATACAAGGTATCAGATATATATATTTTCAAAACATGCGGAGTGTGTACAGAAACATATGTCATATCAAATCCGGCCCCTGCCAAGGGACTCGGCAGACAGAACGTGGCCACCCTCCCGACGCTGGTGCCACAACACAGAAGAATCAGAATAGGGGCATAACCCCGTAACATAATATGTCATATCAGATGGCCATAGTAAATCATATCAGAACAAACGTACATGGCACAACATACTCCACAAACCCATGTACGCGTATACCTGCCCCCTCACATCGAGGCACGACGAACAATGCAGGGGATTACGCTTGACAACATATCCTGGCCCGGGCTCAGTGTGGGAAACATTGGGGCATCCACGAATAGAGTAGTGAGAAACTAAATACAGTTAAAATATCATAAATATTTTCAGAGACTCGATGAGGCATATTAATGACAAACAAATCCAATGAAGTCGGACGGGATCATAATAAAAGCATTTCGGACATCATAATAAATTACAGAAGCATAACCTTCCTGAAGTCGTTCCGAGTGTCAAAATAATTTATCAGACTTAATAGAATATTTAAAACCATATTCGTTAGGTAATTAAAAGGGTAGTCGAAACGTTTCTTTCAAAAATCGTTCCAAAAGGAGACTTTAGTACATTAAGGGCAAAACCGGGAATAGCGGACCCACCTCGGAACAAGCAAGGCGGTGGGCTCAAATTACGCCCTTTAAGCTTATGGGGTCACCTATAAAGGTTCTACGGACATTCTATAGCTTTTCAAGGAGTTTAGAGAAAGTTTGCATAATTTCAGGAAAAGCATATCAAAATGGTTCAATTCTACTGAAGGAAAAACTGAGATTTTCTCGTGCGGATTCCGATGGCCAAGAAGGTCTTTTGAGGCCCAAATCCGATCCTAAAACACTTAGACATGCCAAAAGAAGGATCGGGGTAGCTTTACATACCTTTTGAGCTTTTTAAGCCTATCCAAGCTCACTCTCCGTTTCGTCGAAAATCTGCAAATGGTCACATTTGCCAATTGTAAGTTATAGATGCTACAAATTCAATTCAACTCTTATTTGTCTACCGAAATTTCGGGATATAACACTTCCCCTATACATATAGCACCCCCGAGAATTCAACTCGGCCAAATCAATCAACAACAACCCAACAACAGCACCCACAACAACCACAATCAATACAAAACACAATATGACATAACTAGTTCTACCTGCCGACATAATGCCATAACCTTCACTTTAACCTTAACTTTCAAACTAAGCTCAACGATTTCACATTCACTATCAATCTAGATTACCACAACATAGTTTAAAAGAATTTCATAGCGTTTCCACAAAATATTCATACGATATACATAATATACAAACTTTCCGCTAAAGTCATAACTCGTCCGAAACTTCTAATCTTTAACAAACATATTCATAATATGTTTCTAGCTTCCAACTTCATCAATGATCATCACTATTAGCAACCAAACAACTTCATTTCTTTAATGTCGGAAAATCATACTAAAACGACATAAGTGTTTGCATTCCAATTCGATTCAAACTTATATCATTCTAACTTCATTTACATTACAAGAATCTCAATAACACAACTAACATACTAAACAAACTTAATCCATTCCATTCCATACAAACCTATACCACACGGCCAAGTATCAACTCACCCACTTCAACTCAATTCATTTCACTTTCACTTCCGATATACATTTCACCACAATCACAACTAGGATATAACATAAATTCAACACATTATTGATATATAAGGCACATATGCACACGGCTAAACACCATATTCCAAACCCACATCACAAACTTCCATTTCTTCATACAATCAACACATTTCTACATACTACAACACAAACAAAGCTTCATAACACAATAAAAAGGTAGAAATTCTTACCTTTTCCTCAAGTCTTCTTCACTTGGAAATATGATCACTTTGGTGATTCTAATGCTCCGCACTCCAATCCAACTATACCAAGTTACAAAGGAACCTAGACTTAGTAGGAATTTAACAAGAAATGAATTTTTAGAACAAGATTTTTGATACCCAATTTTTCTCCACAAACCCGAGACCTCTTCTTTCTCTCCTCTTCTATTTTTTTTTGTTCTAGTTGATCCTTATCATTAGTCTTCAATTATATAAGTATCGAAGTGCTTGGTCACATGACCAAGCACATGACCACTAATTGGGTTTGGGCCAAGGCCATCATGGCCGGCCACCCTTAACTCTTTGGGCCTCATCTTCAATTCAATTTTTGAGCCCAATAACTTATGGATCGTATTTTGTAATTCCCGAAACTAATTTCCAAAATTCCAAAATTACCCTTAGCCTTGTTCGACACTTCCACATTAATATCCTTTCATACACAACTCCTATGTCAAATAAAATTAATTATAACCTTATTTCTTACAAATCAACATTATTTCCAATTTTTTCCAAAGGTGCGAAAACACGGGATATAACAGTTTCCGCACTACTCTGCTCGTGCCTACTACTATGATATCGTTCACCGAATCCCGGGCCGGTTTTGTGATCGTGCGCACTATGTATATTCGGCAGTATGATGTGTTGCGGTTCCTGAGACCTCGCCATGGGGACGGGTACCGCTTATATATACGGCGTTATGATGTGATATGGCATGTGATATGTTCTGATGTTTTGATATGATATGATGATATGATATGTTCGGGGATTGTACGGAGATTTGAAACCTTCTAGAGTATGATATGCTGTGGCGCCAGTGTCGGAGTGGCGACCACGTTCCTGAGCCCTATGCATGATTTTATTTGCATTATTTATGTTTTTAAAACAGGTCTGATATACTGATTCTGTAACCGCTTTCCATACTCCCTATTTCAGTTCTGATTTGGATTACTGTACTTCATGATTTACATACTCAGTACATATTTCGTACTGACCCCCTTTCTTCGGGGGCTGCGTCTCATGCCCGCAGGTACAGACGTTTGTTCTTGTGACCCGCCAGTGTAGGATACATTCTGCTACTTTGGAGTGCTCCTTTGACTCGGAGCCCATACTTTTGGTAAAGACCTTTCGTTGTATATGTCTCTGTATATATGTATGATTATCTGGGGTACGGCGGGGCCCTGTCCCGTCATATGTTTCTGTTATGTTTTGTAGAGGCCTGTAGTCATATATGTGGGTCATGGGTCATGTTTGTTCGTTTCTGTTTATGATCTGTGCCTTAAGCGGTCCCGATTGCTGTTATGGCCAAAACGACCCATATGTTTGTATATGTTTGTATACCTGGGTGATGTGTATTCTGCCAGCCTACCGGATTTGATATGATATTTCTGTACGGGCAACCGCTTAAGATGACATTTGTTCTTAGTATATGTTTGAAATAACGTATGTTAAGTCTGAATAAATCTTTGATATGTCGATCTGGTAAGTAAGTCAGTTTGGGTATCTAAATAGGGCACCAGTCGTGGCCCACGGGGATGGGTCGTGACAGTTTAGTGCTTATATTTTCTTCCGCATGATTATTTGAACTTTTGATTAAAGGAATGGTTCGCCCACCGAGGGGATTGTATGGGTGCCCGCTTGACCCACGAGTTGGTTCGTGACACCAGGTTTTTGGATTATTATGTATTAGTACCTCTGCACTGATCTTACTTATATATATTAAGACTGTTAGTGTAATATCTATTTAATTTTGCATTGTTGAATGTTGACTAAAATGAGATAGTTTTAAGCAAAGGTTTGTCTACCACGGGGGTTAGTGTGGGTGCCCTCACAAGCTACGAGTTGGGTCGTGACAAGTTGGTATCAGAGCCCTATGTTACCAATTTTACAAGTACAAGAGCAATGTCTCGTACAGTCTTTCGGATCGGCACAATTAGCTCCGTACTTATCTACGAGAGGCTATAGAAAATTTAGGAAACTTCCATTTCTTTCACTTCTATTGTGCTACTTATTCAAATTTGTATCTAGACCATTCAAATTGGCATATGACTTCTATTCTTATTCTCTCACAGATGGTGAAGACACATGTGAAGGTCACCGCCAGAGGCTGAGGCCGTGGCTGAGCTAGAGGCTACGGTAGAGGTAGAGATCGTAAGGCAGAGCCGGCCTGGGTCAGAGCACCCATGGCTAGCCAAGCCCGAGCCAGATCTATATCGCCCGAGTCAAATCTGTGTTCTAGCACGATAATGAACACATGGAGGAGGATGATCTAGGACCAGACTAGGCTCCACCAAAGGTCATTTCAACACCCATTCTTCAGGATGCTGTCACGACCCAACTAGAGGGCCATGACGAGCACCCGGAGCTAACCAACCGAGCACCTCTGAACATACGTCTTATAATCATTTCTGGGTGGACCATAAAGATAGCTCATGGATATCATAATCTGTAAAGACATATAGCACAACATAACAACACATCTCTATATAATATTCAACAATTATGCTCATTGTCACAAGCCGACAAGGCTTCTAAAATGTTATACAATGATATTAACCGGAAGCATTATGAAATGTTTAACTATACACACATGTCTATGAGCCTCTATATAGAGTACATGTGACCATAAAGACCAATACCTAATAGACTGCAGCTCCGAAGTAAGTGGAGTGCTCTTGGGAATCCGCTGACAAAGCACCTACGGATCTGATCCATCTCCCTGCCTACCTGCAGGGAGAACAGTGTACTGAGTATATAAGGCATGATTAACAATATAAACAAGAGATACACAACATAACATGAGATAAGGAATAACTGTACATCTGATAGCCTCATAAGGCGAAAACCATGCATGCTTAGCTTTCAAAAGAAAACATTTCTCATATACATAAATGACATAATAGTGCTGCGGAACGTGCAGCCCGATCCATAAGTATATTATATTGTTGCGGAACGTTCAACTCGATCAATATATATATTTTATTGTTGCGGAATGTGCAGCCTGAACCATATATATATATTATATTGCTGCATAACGTACAGCCCGATCCATTTACCCAGATATCCCGCGTCCGGGCATCCCTTAATACTAACTAATCAGGTGGTTATGCATATATAACGCCTCACCTTTCCCCGTATCCCCTATATACATGTATATATATCATATACATATATAATATAAGTAGCATACATGCGAGCCCAAATAAAATTTATCACTTTATCGGAGTGACGTAAGGTCGTTAACCTCCAATTTATGTTATGGAAAAATCATCATCGCTATACCTCACCTTGAAGGAACAATTATTATAAGGTGAAATCAACAACAATGAATAAAATCGAGAAAATCATGAAATAAGATCAATAATCTCATAATAGCATTAAAATAATAAGCTTTGGAATTTCTAGAATTAAAATCATCATCATCATGTCGATCATAGAAACCATCTCATCTTTAGTATCATAAGTAGATTTTAAGAATCATGAACTTCTAGATTTTGGAAGTAAGAAGGTTATGGAAACTCATATGGAATCATAACATAGGAATCAAGCCTTTTGAAAGAAAGGGACTAGCCTTAACATACCTTTCGGTCTCCTTAGCCACTCAACGTTTATCCTTTAAAGCTCGTAAATCTATATATAAACCATTCATACTATTGTTAGGCTCAATGTCATACGCTCATCTTAAGCCTTCAATTTAATTGCATTTAGAATCTACCGAAATTCGAGCAGCATCTCCCTTGTTTATATGCCTAGCCCGAAATCACAATCCAACAACCAACAACAACAACAATACCAACATCACAACAATATTATCAACACCAATAGGCTCCATAAAACATCCCCCACGATGTTTTCCAAATTTCTCAACTAAATATAACAATATCCACACAATACCATAATCAAAGAATTATATTCAATTTAATCTCAAATTAATCCAAAATCTCCTTCCAAATTCATTCCATAGTCATCATCTTCACTTTAATAATTTGCAACTTCTCTACTATGATTCTCTTCTTTTATAGGACTTGCTAAACCTTCAAATCAACTTAATCATGAGAAATAGGATGGAGAACATACCTTACACTAGAAGAACTTCACCCCACTCAACTTCTTCCGACCAAATTTATCACAACATTAAGTAGAGACAAGAACAATCCTTCTCCATGACTTAGCTTGGGGTTTTGGAATTTAATCATCTTTTGTGATGTATAGAATGTTTTGGAATGGTGGAGAGCCTTCAAGAATATTCTTGTAGTGGAGAGAGAAGTGTGGAAAATTCTAGAGAGGTTAGGGGAGTTTTAGAGGATTATGGAGTTGAAAAAAAATGACTAAAATGAAGTTTAGAGGCCCTTTTTAGGTGTCAAGTTCGGATTGGGCCGGGTCAAAACATAAGTGGGATTTTAAGTAGATTTTCCGGATTTCCGCCCAGGTTCGGGTTCCTCTGAGTGTCCGTTTTAAAATGCCCATAACTCCCTGCTCCAATGTTGCATTAACGAACGGTTTGTTGCGTTGGAAAATAGACTCGATGAAATTCATTTTAGGATTTTGAAACACCTTAAAACTGCTAATATACCCAGATATATACCCCTCCAAATTTGACCCAAAATTCTATCTAGAATTCTGTCAACTTTTTTTTCCAAATTTTTGACAAACTTATTTTCTTCGATTTTGGTTGATCTCTAAATCTTTCGAAGCTCTCCATATATGATATTTATCATTTATTATACATGATAATGGTCATGTCCTTTGGTTTCAAGGTTGTCCTTCCCGGTTACGACTTACGAGATCGTAATTCATCCTTTACTTCATTGTTACGTACTTCCCATGGCTTGTACTTTTTAAAACTTCACGAGATGTCTCTGATACTCCATTAATACGGTGAAGTACGTGGCATGCTCATGCTCTGAAAGTGCGAGGTATAACATCCTTCTCTACTTAGAAACATTCTTCCTCGAATGCTGTAGCTTGCGAACCTACGATGCTATCATTAATTTCTTGAAATGATTATCCTCCTTTAGTTCCTGATCTCCATGCTCTTATACTATGGGCTCATTAATCTTCTTTCATTTTCTCCCAGTTCTTTGTCGAACTCATTCATTAGTTTGATATCCTCATGTTCTTATGTATGTAACCGGTGGTCAACTGATATCCAGCTATCGTTCTGTTCTCATTAAGGTGGTATCGACTCATGATCACTACGACTCTCCGCCGATCTTGCGAATATTCTTAATTGTTGTACTCTTTTGCCTTGCTCCTTATTTCTCTACTAGTGGACAAACTCTCTTATTCAGATATGGCCCCTTTCCTTACTTGCTTCTCTGGTGCTACTTTAGATTATCCTTTTTTGTACTTGTTGACCCTGTACCATTCTACTGGCCATTTCATTACGGCGATTGTTTATATGGTTCTATGTCATACACTTTCACAATTGATACAATTGGCGACTTGTAATTTCACAACTTACGAGGTACCTTCTAATCTCAGGCAGTACTGCTATCTTGCTATCCATAGGCACACTATCTTCCTTTCCTTTGAAGATCATTGAACTTCCTATAGATATTCCTCTTTTAAAGCTTTCATCTCTTCTAGTGCTACAAGTTCTTGTTAGTAGTCCTGATTATCCCTTATACTTATTCTTGGTCAGTTTGCAGGCCCTTCTTACTCCTCCTGTTACCTTTTAGGTACTTTACTGCATATTTAGTTGTAACCAAAATTTCTCCGATGTGAGTGATTCGAGTCATCGCCCAGAACACAACGTATCGCGTTGACGAAACTTATTCTCTTTGATTCGCTAAACCTTCATCATCTTGTCATACCTCCCTTTCCACATTTGTCTCATAATATACTTGCATTTAGTCCATTCTTACTTTTCTTTAGCACATTCTTGGTATATCGGTTCATCTCTAAATTTGACTCCTTCAATCCAATATATTTCCCTCTTTTGAGCTTAGGAATATTGTAGCTCATCTTAGAACTGAATTTGTTCTTCCCCCCTTTTAAAGGATGCTCTCATATACCAGTAACATTCGAGTATTAACAGTCTTTATAGTTATCTGGCCGACCTTAGCGATCCTTCAACTCCTCTATTCCATATAATGCCGAAGTTCTTTTCATCGAATGGTTTGACTTATTTCCTTTTTGCTAACTGGATTCTTATACTAGGTCAAATGTTTTCGCATATCAGATATAATTTAGATGCTTTCTTTATTGATCACCTCTTCCTTTCATAACTAACAGTCCCCTAGGCTCATGAATTAATGATGACACTGAAATTCGTTAGACTCCTTATGGAGTATCCGACCTCCAGTCCTAATCTTCCTTCATGACTATCTTTTTACTAATATGTTTGAGATCCTTCTTGCTCTTAGTTCCCAATTCCGATTTATATCTATAATATACCATTAGGAGTCGATACTCTCTACCATTCGTTCCCCCAACTCATCCTTTCATTAACATAACTCATATTGTCCCGTAGTTCTCTTAACTACTTGTTTGCATCACAGTCATGTATCATAGTCGTAATATTCTTCTGATTCCTGTTCATATCATGAATTCTTCACGAAGCACACCTTTTCCTTTCTCCTTACGTCGAGTCCTCATCTTCCCTTATGATACTACAACTAGTTCGTATTTATACATACCCCCCCCCCCCCCCCCCCACATTCATCTTATTTCCTTTATGATCGAATTTTTGTACTCCTTATCAAGACTCTTATGCCATGTTACCGATGTTTTGCCTCTTCGCCAGACTTGTTAGCTTATTATCCTTCCTCTTGTCCTTGATGGCTACACAACTTCCTTTGCTAATTCATTAGTCCACTTTTTTATTTTTACTTTTTCCCTTAGGGTATTTCTTGACTTCCCTTGCTCATAAAGCACTCTGCCCCACTTGCCATTCTACAGCATTGGCTCGGGAATTCGTAGAATATTCTATTAGAAATACGAATCCTTTCTATTCCAAGATCGCCTTTTAGGGAGGGAATTTTCCGCTTCCTAAGTGAATGTATCAACATGGCTTCATATTTATCCTCTCGGATGTACCTTAAGAGTAAAAAATCCCTTGACACTTTTCATAAAATCTGATTATTCCCTCACAAGTTATATCCATGTCCATCGTTATTATACTTCAAACCTGTTTATCAAGATATGTTTCGGAATCTTCGTATTCGTCTTTTAGTCCATATTGCCATACCCTATCCTTCCTGCTTGCTTACTTTAGAAATTTGTCCGGGTGGCTCTTATGGCTCTTTGCCTCTACCATCGCTTTAACCTTTTTCTTGGAAACCTTACTTGACCCTTACTAGCAACATACTTCCCTTGCTTGCCCTTATCCTCTTCTCATGACATCATAATCTTCTTACTTTTATATACGCATATTCTTCTTCTCCCCGATATTATTACATCATGATTATCCTACTTTAACATTCAGAGAAAACAATATCAACCTGCCCTGTAGCATTTGCTACCTTAACTTTAATACCCAACTCAATCAGTACCTTTAAAATATGGTAAGATCGACCATAAGGGCAGGCATAATATTTAATGTGACCACTCATGAGTTCTCGTTTACATCGCTTATTAATACCTCACTTACGAAATATCCCAATACTATTTAAGATTGTCCTGTTTCCTTTGTAATCGTATCTCTATTTCAAGTCCATTGTCTTATGTTATCAATGTCTACCTTTTGGCCAACCTTACTAATTTATTAGACTTCCTCTTATCATCGATGGTCACATAACTTCCTTTAACCAATTCATTAACGTATTTTCTTTTACTTTCATCCTCAAGGTCCTTCTTGATTTCCTTCGCTCTTGAAGTACTCTTTTCCCATTTCCATTTTATAGTATGTGCCTAGAAATCTGTAGAACATTCCACTATAAGTACAAACCCGTCATCAACCCGTCCTGATCTTGTGTGTGTGTGTATATATATATATATATATATATATATATATATATATATATATATATATATATATATATATATATATATATATATATATATATATATATATATATATATAAATTTCTAGAGTAAAACTTTCCCCTACTCGTTAACTTCCTTTCCCATATCAGTATCTCCTCATCATCTCTTACTTTCCAATCTATAAATTGTAATACTGCATTTGAGTTCTTAATGTCAACTTTCCCTATATCTTCAATAAATCTCAATTCTCCGAAATCTCGAATGCAACTCATTCAAGTTCCTTTAATTACTAATCATTTTTTCCCTCCAAGGTTCTTCCCTTAAATTAAATTGAAATCATTCTAAAACTTCTCTTTGAAAGCATCTCATAATTGTTCATTCAATCATGACTTACCAAACATCTGATTGTCACATTTTTCCTTCATTCTTTCTCTATAGCATAGACATTCAAACAATTTAATTTGTAAAATTTTTGGCAGAGTTTCCTCTATACTTCTTACTGCCTCATTCCTGCACACAGCCCATAAAACACATCCAATGCCTCACAGGGCTATCACAAATACTCGTAACATCTAGCTCAAGTTCTTATATCAAAGTCAATCAATATAAATGAGGCAGGAAACATACCTTTAGGAATAACAACTTCAATTCTCATCAATTACCTCATAGCGGCTTAATCAACTGCTTATCCTCAATCAAAACATTTAGGGTTAGAATTAGGGACATCACATCCTATAATTTAGCTCTATGGCACGATCTAAGATTAGAAGGAAGGTTAAATCATTCCTAAATGCCCTGCAGACTCCTGCTTATAAGTATGTCATGCTTCATACCCATCAACAGGACTCTACCGGACACGGCTCATAGACATACCGTAGGACGAACTGCTTTGATACTACTTTTGTCACGACCCAACTAGAGGGCCATGACGGGCACCCGGAGCTACCCACCGAGCACCTCTAAACATACGTCTTATAATAATTTCTTGGTGGACCATAAAGATAGCTCATGGATATCATAATCTGTAAGGACAGATATCACAACATAACGGCATATCTCTATATAATATTCAATAATTATGCCCATCGTCACAAGCCGACAAGGCTTCTAAAATGTTATAGTACGATATGAACCGGTAGCATTATGAAATGTCTAACTATACACACATGTCTATGATCCTCTACATAGAGTACATGTGACCATAAAGAGCAATATCAAATAGACTACAGCTCCGAAGTAAATAGAGTGCTCCTGGGAATCCGTTGATAAAGCACCTATGGATCTGATCCATCTCCCTACCTACCTGCGGGCATGAACGCAGCATCCACAAGAAGGGACGTCAATACGAACAGTGTACTGCGTATGTAAAGCATGAAGAACAACATAAACAAGAGATACGCAACATAACATGAGATAAGGATAACCTACACATCTGATTGCCTCATAAGGCGAAAACCATGCATGCTTAGCTTTCAAAAGAAAACATTTCTCATATACATATATAACATAATAGTGCTGCGGAACGTGCAGCCCAATCCATAAGCATATTATATTGTTGCGTCACGTGCAACCCGATCCATTTACCCATATATCCCGCGTCCGGGCATCCCACGTCCGGGACGACATCGTAGTATACCAACTGATCAGGTGGTTATGCGTATAATATAAGTAGCATGCATGAGACCCCAAATAAATGTTACCACTTTATCTTAGTGACGTAAGGTCGGTAACCTCCAATTTATGTTATGGAACAATCATCATCGCTATACCTCACCTTGAAGGAACAATTATTAAAAGTGAGATCAACAACAGTGAATAAAATCGAGAAAATCATGAATAAAATCGAGAAAATCATGAAATAAAATCGACCCATAAGTATATTATATTGTTGCAGAACGTGCAGCCCGATCCATATATATATTCTATTGCTGCGGAACATGCAGCCCGATCCATTTACCCATACATCCCGCGTCGTGGCATCCCGCGTCCGGGATGACATCGTAGTATACCAACTGATCAGGTGGTTATGCGTATATAACGCCTCACCTTTCCCCGTATCCCCTATATATATATATATATAACATAAGTAGCATGCATGAGAGCCGAAATAAAAGTTACCACTTTATCGGAGTGACGTATGGTCGGTAACCTCCAATTTATATTATGGAACAATCATCATCGTTATACTTTACCTTGAAGGAACAATTATTATAAGGTGAGATCTACAACAATGATTAAAATCGAGAAAATCATGAAATAAGCTCAATAATCTCATAATAGCATTAAATCCATAAGCTTTGGAATTTCTAGAATTAAAATCATCATCATCATTATGTCCATCATAGAAAACACCTCATCTTTAGTATCATAAGAAGCTTTTAAGAATCATGAAATTCTAACTTTTGGAAGTAAGAAGGTTATGGAAACTCATATGGAATCATAACATAGGAATCAAGCCTTTTGAAAGAAAGGGACCAGCCTTAACATACCTTTCGGTCTCCTTAGCCACTCAACGTTTATCCTTTCAAGCTCGTAAATCTACATATAAACCATTCATACTATTGTTAGGCCCGATGTCATACGCTCATCTTAAGCCTTCAATTTAATTCCGTTTAGAATCTATCGAAATTCAGGTAGCATCTCCCCTGCTTATATGCCTAGCCCGAAATCACAATCCAACAACAACCAACAACAACAACAACACCAACATCACAACAATATTATCAACACTAATAGGCTCCATAAAACATCCCACACGATGTTTTCCAAATTTCTCAACTAACCATAACAATATCCACAATACCATACTCAAAGAGTTATATTCAATTTAATCTCAAATTAATCCAAAATCTCCTTTCAAATTCATTCCATAGTTAACATCTTCACTTTAATAATTTGCAACTTCTCTACTATGATTCTCTTATTTTATAGGACTTGCTAAACCTTCAAATCAACTTAATCATGAGAAATAGGATGGAGAACATACCTTACACTCGAAGAACTTCACCCCACTCAACTTCCTCCAAGACCAAATTTATCACAATATTAACTAGAGACAAGAACAATCCTTCTCCATGACTTAGCTTCGGGTTTTGGAGTTTAATCCTCTTTTGTGATGTGTAGAATGTTTTGGAATGGTGGAGAGCCTTCAAGAATATTCTTGTAGTGGAAAGAGAAGTGTGGAAAATTCTAGAGAGGTGTGGAGAGGTTAGGGGAGTTCTACAGGAGACTAAAATGAAGTGTAGAGGCCCTTTTATAGGTGTCATGTTCGGATTGGGCCGGGTCAAAACATAAGTGGGCTTTTAAGTAGATTTTCTGGATTTTCGCCCAGGTTCGGGTTCCTCTGACTGTCCGTTTTAAAATGCCCATAACTCCCTGGTCCAATGTTGCATTGACGAACGGTTTGTTACGTTGGAAAATAGACTCGGCAAAACTCATTTTAGGCTTTGAAACACCTTAAAACTCCTAATATACCCGGAGCTATACCCCTCCAAATTTGACCCAAAATTCTGTCCAGAATTCTACCAACTGTTTTTTCAAATTTTTGACAAACTTATTTTCTTCGATTTGCTTGATCCTAGAATCCTCCAAAGCTCTCCATAGATGATATTTATCATTTATATACATGACAATGGTCATGTCCTTTGGTTTCAAGGTTTTCCTTCCCGATTACGACTTACGAGATCGTAATTCATCCTTTACTTCATTGTTACATACTTCCCATGCCTTGTACCTTCCAAAACTTCATAGGACTTCTATGATATTCCATTAATACAGTGAAGTACGTGGAATGCTCATGCTCTTAAAGTGCAAGGTTTAACAGATGCCATTGCTCGCATCTTGAGTCTACTTGAGAGGTTGACCCATGCAGGTGTCTATCCGGCTACAACAGATGGTTATCAGACCAGAGCTAGGGGAAGGACCCCGAAGCAGTGCTAGACTTATGGGGCATAGACTGCCGCAGCTGTGGCATTGATTAGATTTCACCGCCTGCATTTTCTCCTAAGCTCGTTGCTGGCCCGACTATGACTCGTGAGGAGCACGATATGTTTGCAAGGTTTACCAAGATGAAGCCTCAGGAGTTTTATGGTACTGTTACACCCCTCGTCTTCGTAGTGGTAGAACTTATGATTTCCTAGTTGGGTATGCCTTGGGAATTGAGACCCGAGCCCAAGTTTTGGAGATAGAAAGTGTCCTACCCCATGTGCAATGGTACCAGCAGAAATTCCTAGAGAACTACAGGGTTAGAAGTTGAACGAATCGAATCAATGCGATCTGAACCAAATTGAAAAAGTCGGCAGACACCACTCAAGATCGACGGGTCGTCAAACCTGTCGACGGGCTGTCGTTGTGGGGCATCGACAGGGTTCCACAGCCCTGCATTCTACAGGCGCAGGTCGATTAGCACGTCGATGGGTCGTCGACCCACTCGTCGAACCGGACCGCTGAAGCATTTAATTCTCTGAGTATAAATACGTGGTCCATGACTTTATGTCTTATTTATCTCATTCCTAGATTAGAAAACCCTAATATTTTTCTCTCCCAGCATTTATGGCATAATAGTGAAGATTTGAAAAGACCCGAACCCCGTAAACCCAAGCTTGTGAAGAAGAAGGTTGTTTCTAGGGTTTCTCCAAGAATGGGAAGCTTTGGGAGAAGTTAAAGTGATTCTTGGGATTCTTGACCCCTCAAGGTATGTAAATGATTCCTACCGTTGTATTTGAGTTTGCTATCAAGAGCTTTAGTGATTTTAGGTAAAGAAACGGTATTTGTGGAAGTGATAGATTGATGAAGGGTAAGGTAGTGGCCTGAGACTAATTTAAAGAAATGATTAGGGATGGATTTACGTGTATTTGGATATATATAGGCGCTATCATTGTAAGCTTATAAAGGAGATGGTCGTCTATGATTCATAAAGCTTTATACGTGATTGGGGATGATTAATAAGAAAAGCAAGTAGCCTAATTAAGGCTTATGTTATCTTAATTGTATATTTACAAGTTCAAGAAGTAGAAGTTGGGTGATTTCATATACGTTAAGGTATGTTAAGGTTATTCCTTCTTTTTTTTGGCATGATCCTATGATATGAACCGATAAACAAGTAAGAGAGTTTCCATATTACTCTATTCTTATAAGTACTAAGAGAAATACAGTATTGATGTTCCCGTACCCCGGCTATGGTATTTTCCCCATATACAGATCTTATGATTTCCTGTCCTAGTAGTATGAGTTCAGTAAGGCCCTGAGAGGCTGTCACGACCCAACCCCGTAGGCCGTGACTAGTGCCCGATATGGGCACTCAATCACATTCTAGTATATAGCAGAAGCCGACAAGGCTTTAGTTCCAATTTAGATAATCTCCAGAAAAATTTCGGCAGAGTTTCCTTTGTTTTACGGACTACTCCATATACCCTGCACGTAGAAATTACCAACGAAGGCCACACAGGGCCAACAAAACAACATTTAAATATATGCGGACCGGCCGCCGCGGCGAATGGAATCGCCCGAACACAACATAACCACACAACTGTACAGAAAGATCCCAACCCACAAACATGTCTACACACCTCTAAATGGACCAACGGAATCATATGGAGGGACAGGGCCCCGCCGTACCCATGAACGAGAATATGCACATATAGAAGTGACAGACTGTACCAAAAGATGGCTCTGAATAAAAGAGCGCTCCAAAAATAGCAGAAGGAGATCCTAAGCGGACGGATCAGCAAACCTGTCGTCGGTACCTGCGCGGCATGAAAACGCAGCCCCCGAGGAAAGGGGGTCAGTACGAAATATGTACTGAATATGCAAAGCCTGAATTACAGAAACAAGATCATAACCGGTACAGAATGTACAGAAAGTAAGCAGAAAATCCAAAGTATCAAACACATATTTTCAAAACATGCAGAGTGTGTACAGAAACATATGTCATATCAAATCTGGCCCCTGCCAAGGGACTCGGCAGACAGAACGTGGCCACCCTCCCGACGCTGGTGCCACAACATAGAAGAATCAGAATAGGGGCAAAACCCCGTAACATAATATGTCATATCAGATGGCCATAGTAAATCATATCAGAACAAACGTACATGGCACAACATACTCCACAAACCCATGTACGCGTATACCTGCCCCCTCACATCGAGGCACGGCGAACAATGCAGGGGATTACGCTTGACAACATATCCTGGCCCGGGCTCAGTGTGGGAATCATTGGGGCATCCACGAATGGAGTAGTGAGAGACTAATGCAATTAAAATATCATAAATGTTTTCAAGGACTCAATGAGGCATATCAAAGACAAACCGATCCAATGAAGGCGGAAGGGATCATAGTAAATGAGTTTAGAGTGTCAAAACAATTTATCAGACTTAATGGAATATTTAAAACCATGTTTGTTAGGTAATGAGAATGGTAGTCAAAACATTTCGTTCAAAAACCGTTCAAAAATAGGACTTAAGTACAATACGGGCAAAACCGAGAATAGTGGGCCCACCTCGGGACAAGCAAGGCGGTGGGCTCAAATTACATATTTTAAACATATGGGGTCACCTACAAAGGTTCTACGGACGTTCTGTAGCTTTCCAAGGAGTTTAGAGAAGGTTTGCGTAATTTCCAAGAAAACATACCAAAAGAGTTCAATCTTACTGAAAGAAAAAGTGATATTTTCACTTGCGGATTCCGAGGAGCAGAAAGTCTTTCGAGGCCCAAATTCGATCCTAATACACTTAGGCATGCCAAAAGAAGGATCGGGGTAGCTTTACATACCTTTCAAGCTCCTTACGCCTTTCCAAACTCACTTCCCGTTTCGTCAAAAATCTGCAAATGGTCAAGTTTACCAATTGTGAGTTATAGATTCTACGAATTCAACTTAACTCATATATGTCTACCGAAATTTCGGCAGCACCTCCCCTATACATATAACATCCCCGAGAATTCTAACTCGGCTCAAAATCATCAACAACAACCCAAACAACAACATCAACATCCACAACGAACATTAAAAACACAAATATCCTTCAACTAGTCATCTTTCTAACAAGTTGACATAACCTTCATTCTAACCCAAACTTTCAAACTAATATCAATGATTTCACATTCATTAACAATCTAGATCACCACAACATAGTTTAGAAGCATTTCATATGGTTTCCTTAAATTATACACACGATATACATAATATACAAACTTTCCGCCAAAGTCGTAACTCATTCAAAACTCCTAATCCTTGGCATACATATTCATAACATGTTTCCTTCTTCCAAGTTCATCAATACTTGTCATAATTAGCAACCTAATAACTTCATTTTCATAATGTCGTAAAATCGTACTAAAACGACATAAGCTTCAATATTCCATTTCGATACAACCTTATATCATTTTACCTCCATATACATTGCAAGTATCATAATAACACATTAAACAAACTTAATCCATTTCCATTCCACACACTCCAAACCACACGGCCAAACACCCCACTAACAACTTCTATCAAAGTCATTCAACTTTCATTCCCAATATGCATTTTACCACAATCACAACTAGAATATGACATAATTTAAACTCACCATAATCATACAACATATATACACACACGGCCATATACTATATCTCCCACCCACTTTGCAAACTTCCATATTTCCATACAATCAATTCATTTCTACATACTACAACATAAACAATACTTCATAACACAATAATAAGGAATAAATTCTTACCTTTTTACTCAATCTTCTACACTTGAATATAGGGTCAACTTGAAGAAACAAGACTTCTTCCTTCCAAACCAACTACACCAAGTTGCAAAGGGACCTAGAATTAGTAGGATTCCAACAAGAAAATAATTTTGGAGGCAAGATTTGGAGGGGGTAATTTTTCTATGCCAAACCCGAAATGGTCTCTTAGTGTTGCTCTTGTTCTTGTTTTTCTTTCCTTGTCTTATTTTTCTCTTGAACCTTCTTAAGAGATAAAGACTAATACTCACTAATTAGCACATGGGAAATATCTTAAAGGCATGGGTTTGGGCCATGTTGGCCGGCCACCCTTGTCAAAAAAAATGGGCCTCATTGTGCTTCTTATTTTTGCAAGCCCAATTGGCTACAAATTTTATTTTTGCAATTCCCGAAACTAATTTCCGAAATTCCACGTTTTGCCCTTAGCCTTATTCGACACTTCCACATTAATATTCTTTCATACACAACTCCTATATCAAATAAAAATTAATTATGACCTTATTTCTTACAAGTCAAGATTATTTCCAAATTTTTCCAACGTGTGAAAACACGGGATATAACAGAGGCAAACTGTCATTTTATTGTTTTGAGAATCCTATCGTTTAGTTCTACTTGTACTATGCATTCACTTTCAGTTCTTAGGGGTACAGTGAAAGGCACACTTGACAGGGGGTGAGGGTGTGACCTATGATATTACGTTCTATGTGAGAAAGTGTCATGACCCGTCTAGGGGCCGTGATGGGTACTCGGGGCGAACCACCGAGCACCACTCGTTCTGCTACTCATCATGCTCAATAAGCCTTATTTGATCAATTTCATATTCAAATCATAAGATAATCATCTTTCATTTGAAATATAAATACTTTTATAGACATAAGCCTTTCGGCTATCAAAATAATATACATATATACGGTAGTAATCTCGTGAGACCATATAACCCACACTGCGTATCTACGAGCCTCTACTAGAGTACTAGACATATGGACGGGACAAGACCCCGTCGTGCCCATAATACATATATATATGTATATACACAAAAGAATAAACCAAGTAGCACCTCCGGAACAATGGAGTGCTCTCAAGTTAGCTACTAGCTCCTACGAGTCTGGATCAAGATCACCTCCCTGTCTACCTGTGGGTATGAACACAACGTCCAACGAAAACGGACGTCAGTACGAACATTGTACTGAGTATGAGAGGCATAAATAATGAAGATACGTCAATGAGATAAAGAAAGCATCAGTAAGGAGCAACTGTATATGACTGTCACTTATAAAAGAAATAACACATGTTGTCTTACTCATAATCATCATCATATCATATATGCATAAATGTATAGCTGCCCGTCCATACCGGATCAGTGTGATAATCATTAGCCTGCGTCCTGGCCTCCCGCGTCTGGGGTACCATCTCATGCCGCCCACTAGTGGTGCTGCCCGTGCCATATAGACACGGTGTAATCATCCATAAGCCACCCGCCTTAGCGGTGTTGCCCGGCCATATAGGCGCGGTGTAATATCATCAACATGTACTCATCATAATACATGCATAAAGACTCAAGGAAAACTATACCTTATCGGGGTGACGTAAGGTCGTGATCCCCCGATTTCATGATGGAGCACTTATTAACATTCTGCCTCACCTTGAAGGGAATAGTATATGAGGTGATTTTAAGCAATAAATGACATCATTAACGTTTTAGGAACATCATATCATGAACATCTAGAATCTTTATACTTTAACTCATCATCATCATTATTGGGCTCATAACATAACTCTTACCTCGTGTAGCTATTCATGAACATAGGCTCATAGTTTTCCGGAATTTAAGAGATTCATGAAGAGGGAAGAAAGTCATACTATAGGATTCATGCCATAGAAGGAAAGTACTATCCTCACATACCTTTTACGTTTAACTAATCTATCGCTCACTTGTTCTCCTTCGATGCCCACGTTTCTACCTTTAAGAGAAGTCGCATGAACATTAGCTAATCGATTACTTGAGCGTGCTTACTAAAGCTAAAGAAAATTGGGCAGCATTTCCTTTGTTTGTACAACTTTTCCCCATATCATATATCAACTCCCAAACATCCATAACAATATTCACAATATCATAGGAAACAATCATCATTCATCTACATTATCCGCATTTCGCCATTTCACTCCAATTTTCTCCATAATAATGGTCATAATTCATCATTGCATTTTCTCACAAATAATACTTATTCCATATTCTAGATGTCGTTCATAACATATTTACAATCACAACATACCAATATTCATCATCCACCCCAAACTACTACTCAACAATGACACTATTCACACATTCATGACCCATTTCCTACCTTCTTTTACAATCCAAGTGTTTTTAACTTTCAATACCTTAGACAACATGTAATGATCATAAAAATCACCTTGGATGATGGATGAACAACCTTTGAGTGGAACTTCTCTTCTTGCACCAAAATCCTAACTCCCCTCTCTTGAGTTTTCTTGACTTAGATGAACATTGCTATGTTTTCAACACTTGATTTCATGGTTTTGATGTAGTTGATCATGGATTTCCCTTGGTTTCTTGTGGATGAATAATGGAGAAATTTCTAGAGGTTTCTTGGTGTGTGGACAAGTGGAAATGAAATAAATTAAAATGAGAGAAGGGTCCTTATATTAAATCTTGAAATCAGTCCCGACCGAGATATACGGTACGATCGACGGAGCGTCAATCTGATCGTCGAAGTCATTAAATTTTCAGTGAGCAACCTTTCGTTTCCTTTCATTCTACCGTTGAGAATGAAGTTCCGTCGAACTGATCGACAGAGCGTCAATATACGGTACGATCGACGAAGCGTCGATCGGATCGACGGAGCGTCGATCTGATCGTCGAAGTCGTTAAATTTCCAGTGAGCAACCTTTCGTTTCCTTTCATTCTACGGTGAGAAGGAAGGTCCGTCAAACTGATCGATGGAGCGTCGATCTGATCCGTCGAATGGTCTTTGTGCTAAATGAATTCTACGGCACGATCGACGAAGTGTCGACCCGTCCGACGGTACAAAGAACGACCGTCGAACCCCCCTTTCGCAAAAATGCAGTGGAGTTTCATTTGACGAACTTTTCTCTCTTGCCTCTAACTTCTTTGAAATCTTAATTTGAATCATTAAGTATCCCTTCTTACTTGTAGGGACATCGTATACACCTTAACTTACGTTAGTCTATTCACCGCTCAGCAACCCAAAATTCCGAGGTGTAACACTCTTCCCCCCTTTTTGGAACATTCGTCCTCGAATGTTAAGCACTCGAGATCCTGCAAAAATTTTGCTAGAGTTTCCCCTATAATTTGGCACTACTGTCACGACCCAGCTAGGGACCGCGACGGGTCCCCGGGGCTAGCCACCGAGCACCACTCGTTCTACTACTCATCTTACTCATTTAATGCTTTTCATCAATTTTAAACTCAACTTATGAGAAAATCATCTTTCATTTGAGAACATAAAAATACTTTTATATACACAAGCCTTTAGGCTATCAAAATAATATATATATATATATATATATATATATATATATATATATATATATATATATATATATATATATATATATATATATATATATATATATATATATATATATATATAGAGAGAGAGAGAGAGAGAGAGAGAGAGAGAGAGAGAGAGAAATCTCATGCGACCATCTAACCCACACTGCGCATCTTCGAGCCTCTACTGGAGTGTTAAACATGAAGATGGGATAAGACCCCGTCATACCCAAATACATACACAGGAATGTACACAAAAGAACAATAAAGCACCTCCAGAACAAAGGAGTGCTTTCAATCAGCTGACAGCTACTATGGATCTAGGTCGAGCTCTCCTCCCTGTCTACCTGTGGGCATGAACACAGCGTCCAAAGAAAACGGACATCTGTACGAACATTGTACTGAGTATGAGAGGCATAAACAATGAAATAAGGCAATGATATAAAGGAAACATCGATATGGAACATCTGTATCTGACTGTCAAGTATAAGGAAAATAATGCACGCTGGGTTACTAATAATTCTCATTATGTCATGTATGCATAAATATATAAGCTGCCCGTCCATATAGGATAGGTGTGATAATCATAACATCAGTCTGCGTCCAGGCCTCCCGCGTTCTGGGTATCATCTCATGCCGCCCACTAGTGGTGTCTGCCCATGCCATTTGGCCATGGTGTATAGTATAGCTGCCCGCCTTAGCGGTGACTGCCCGGCCAAATAGGCGCGGTGTTATATCATCATCATACATGCTCATCATAATATGCTTATCGTAACATACTTATCATAATACATGCATAAGGCTTAGGAACAACTTTACTTTATCGGGGTGACGTAAGGTCGTGATCCCCCGATTTCATTATGGAGCAATCATTAACGTTCTGCCTCACCTTGAAGGAATTAGCACATAAGGTGAGTGTAAGCAATAAATAACATCATTAACATTATAGAATCATCATATCATATCTCTTATCTTATATAGCAAATTATGAGTATAGGCTTTTAGCTTTCCGGAACATAGGAACTCATGAAGAGGAAGGAAAATCATGTTATGAGATTCATGCCAGTAGAAAGAAAGGACTAGCCTCACATACCTTTGATGTTTAACTAAGCTATTGTTTGCTTGTTCTCCTTCGATATCACGTTTCTACCTTCAAGACAGAATCCGCACTAACGTTAGTTAATTCGACTATAAGAACGCGTGACTATTTCTAGGAAACATTGGGCAGCACTTCCTTTGTTTATACTACTTTTCTCATATTATATATCAACTCCCAAACGCTCACAACAGCATTCACAATATTGCAATCAACAATCATCATGTACATACATTAACCACAATCCACCATTTCTCTTCAATTTATGGTTTTAGCCCACTACCGCGTTTCCTCATATATAATACTTATTTCATGGCCTAAATGTCATTTATAATGTATTAATAATCACAACACACCAACATTCGTGATTCAATCCAACTACCATCCAACCATGACATTATTCACTCATTAATGACCCATTTCCTATGTCTTTCTACAATTCAAGTATCTTAACCTTCCAATACCTTAAACAACGTGGTTTATTCATGAAACTTACCTTAGATGATGATTGAACAAGCCTTAAATGGAAGCACTCCTCTAGCACCAAAACCCTACTTCACTTCCTTTAGGTTTTCTTGAGAGAGATGAACTTTAGCTAGGCTTCATACACTTTGTCTCATGGATTTGGTGTTATTGATTATGGATTTCCTTGATTTTCTTGTGGATGAATGTTAGAGAATGTTCTCGAGGTCTCTTGACTTGTGGGGAGTGGGAATGAAATGAAAAGGGTCCCTTGTATTAATTCACCAAACCTGGTTGGACCACTTTATACGGACCAACATACGGTCCGTATAATTTTCACTGGACGTATATTGGGAGCGTATGTTTTGTCCAGTGAGCCATGTTGTTCTGGACTAGATCTACGGCCTGGACATACGGTCCGTGAATTTTATACGGCCAGTATGTCTGGCCATATAATGTCCAGTTGTCCGGAACTTGTTTTCATCGACGCGTTTGATCTCCGATCCTTATGGAACCTTCTTAACACTTCTTCAACATTTCAATACCAATCTAAGGGACGTTATTACTTGTCTCCAAGACATCATTATGCCCTCATTAGCTCGTCGTCCATAATTCCTATCCGATACATAACATATCCTCTACCTTCTTCGTCAAACTTCATTCTTTACGTCTATCGTCTTCAAGTCTCTATTACGATCATCAAATTCTATCTCTTACTTATCGAATCATCGTGTATGTCAAGCCCTTCGCTAGCTTATTCACTGTACGCTAACGGGGAAAATTTCTAAGGTGTAACATTTTCCCCCCCTTTTTGGAACATTCGTCCTCGAATGTTAAACACTCGGGATCCTACAAAAATTTCGCCAGAGTTTCCCTTGTAATTTGGCACTACCAACCTGTCACAATAACCTATAATATCATCGCCTCACAGAGCTACATCAGAATATTAACATATCTATGGCCACGCACGACCAAAAGCATGAAAAGTGAGCATACATACCTTATATCGTTGGCATTTCATCTTGGATGTCCTCTGGGGGCTAGAATAAATGTGGGTACTTGGACTTCATCTTCTCTTCTTCCTCCCAACTCATTTCTTCCCGATTGTTGTTTCGCCATAAGACTTTGACTGATGTTACCTCTTTATTTCGAAGCCTTCGCACTTGCCTGCCTAGAATAGCAATAGGTACTTCTTCATAGGTTAGCCTTTCTGTCACTTGCACATCATCTATATCTCCAACACACTTACGGAGCATCGAAACATGGAAGACTGGATGAACTGATTCAAGCTCCGAAGGCAAGTCCAATTCATAGGACACATGACCCACCTTGCGGATAATTCTATAGGGTCCAATGTATGTAGGACTTAGCTTCCCTCTCTTGCCAAATCTCATCACCCCTTTCATTGGCGATACTTTGAGAAATACCCAATCATCGACCTGGAATTCCAAGTCTCGTCGGTGATTGTCTACATAAGACTTTTGGCGACTTTGGGATATCAATAATCGATCTCGAATCACCTTACCCTTTTCCACCACTTACTGAATCAATTCGGGACATACTAGTTGTGATTCTCCTATTTTGAACCATCCGATCGGGGATCTACATTTCCTTCCATATAGAGCTTCATATTGAGCCATTTGAATGCTGGAATGGTAACTATTATTGTATGCAAATTCGATTAGCGGTAAATGATCATCCCAACTACCACCGAAATCCAGCACACATGCTCGTAGCATATCTTTCAAGGTCTAAATAGTACGCTCGGCTTGTCCATCGGTCTGTGGATGAAATGTCGTACTAAGCCTCACTTGAGTGCCTAGACCTTCTTGGAAGGACTTCCAAACTTGGCTGTAAACTGTGCTCCTCTATCTGTAATAATAGATAATTGAATACCATGAAGTCGCACAATTTCCTTGAGATACAACCTCGCATAGTCTTCTGCTGAGTACGTAGTCCTAACTGGGAGAAAATGGGCTGCTTTCGTCAATCTATCCACAATCACCCATATAGAATCATACTTGCCGCGGGAACGAGGTAATCCCACGATGAAATCCATGTTGATCACTTCCCATTTCCATGTAGGGATTTCTATTGCTTGCAATAAGCCTCCTGGCTTCTGATGTTCAACTTTTACTTGTTGGCAATTTGGACACTGTGCTACAAATTCTGCTATGTCTCACTTCATGCCATCCCACCAATATATTAACTTGAGATCATGATACATTTTGGTGGTACCTGGGTGAATAGAATACCAAGAACAATGTGCTTCTTCTAGAATTCGTTGGCGCACAATTCCGCTACATTCGGCACACATAGCCTGCCTCGCTATCTAAGAATTCCATCCATAGAAACCTCAAATGAAGACTTCTCTGCAACGACACAATTGAGGATCTTCATATTGCCGTTCTTTCACTTCCATATTCAAGGACGAAATTGTGCGATCATTGATACTAATCCCCATATTACCTGAATCGATTACACGTACTCCAAGATTAGCTAGTTGGTGGAGCTCATGAACCATCTCTTTCTTTTCCGGAGGGACTTCACATAAACTGCCCATTGATCGGCGGCTAAGCGCATCGGCTACTACATTCGCTTTTCCGGGGTGGTACAAAATGTCCACATCATAATCTTTTAACAATTCTAACCACCGCCTCTGCCGCAGGTTCAACTCCTTTTGCTTAAAAATGTACTGAAGACTCTTGTGATCTGTATAAATATCAACATGCACACTATACAAATAATGCCTCCATATTTTTAAGGCATGAATAACCGCAGCCAATTCGAGATCATGAGTTGGATAATTATTTTCATGTTTCCGCAATTGTCTCGAAGCATATGCAATAACTTTACCGTGCTGCATCAATACGCATCCTAATCCGACACCGGAAGCGTCACAATATACCACATAGCCATCTGACCCTTCTGGAAGTGTTAAGACTGGAGCTGAGGTCAATCTACCTTTCAACTCCTGGAAACTGCGTTCACAAGCATCATTCCACTGAAATTTGGCTGACTTTTGGGTTAGCTTCGTCAATGGGGATGAAATAGATGAGAAGCCCTCTACGAAATAACCTGCCAAACCCATAAAACTACGAACTTCTGTAGGCGTCGTAGCCCTTGGCCAAGTCTTCACAGCTTCAATTTTCTGAGTGTCGACTCGAATGCCATCATCTGAAATAACATGGCCCAGAAATGTCACAGAATTTAGCCAAAACTCGCACTTTGAAAATTTTGCATACAATTCTCGGGCTCGAAGAATGCCAAGAACAATTCGCAAATAATCTGTATGTTCTGATTTCGTGAGAGAATACACCAGAATATCATCAATAAATACTATTACAAACAAGTCTAAGAGAGGCCTGAATACGTTATTCATCAAATTCATAAACACAGCCGGAGCATTAGTCAGCCCAAACGACATCACTCAGAATTCATAGTGGCCATATCTCGTTCTGAAGGCTGTTTTGGGAATATGCGCTTCTCTAACTCTCACTTAATGGTAACTCGACCTCAAATCTATTTTAGAAAACCACTTGGCACCTTGCAATTGATCGAATAAGTCATCAATCCTTGGGAGAGGATATTTGTTCTTTATCATCACTTTGTTCAATTGCCTATAATCGATACACATTCGTAGAGAACCGTCTTTGTTTCTCACGAACAAGACCGGTGCTCCCCACGGTGACAAACTGGGTCTAATAAACCCCTTTTCAAGAAAATCTTTCAACTGCACCTTTAGCTCCTTCAATTCTGCCGGAGCCATTCGATAAGGAGGAATAGAAATAGGCTTGGTATCCGACAACACATCAATGGCGAAGTCAATTTCTCTTTCTGGAGGAAGACTTGGAAGTTCGTCTGGAAACACATCGAGGAATTCATTCACGACCGGAACTGATTGGAAAGTTGGCGGATTTGCCTCGGTGTCATGAACCCAAACTAGATGATAAATATAGCCCTTGGCTATCATCTTCCTTGCCTTAAGGTAGGAAATAAACCTACCCTTCGGAGATGCTGCATTACCCTTCCATTCAAGCACAGCCTCTCCCGGAAATTGGAATCGAACCACTTTCAATCGGCAATCAACATTAGCATAGCACGATGCCAACCAATCCATGCCCATAATTACATCGAAATCTAACATTTCCAACTCAATCAAATCAACTTTGGTCTGCCGATCACATATCACAACTACACAATTTTTATACACTTGTCTTGCTATTACGGGATCACCAACCGGAGTAGACACCTCAAAAGGTTTGATTGGCTCAGGTTTCACCCCAATACAACCAACAACATATGGAGTAATATAAGAAAGAGTAGAACCCGGATCTATCAGTGCATATACATCACGGGAAAATATAGACAATGTACCTGTAACCACCTCCGGGGAGGACTCAAGATCCTTCCGTCCGGCTAAAGCATATAGACGGGGCTGAGTGGCACCTGAAGTAGATGCTGCCCCTCTACCTCTGCCTCGGTCTGCTGACATCTGGGGAATCTGTCCTATCGGGCGTGCTGAGGAAGAGCCAGCTGCTGAACCTGTAGGCTGAACTCCAACTCTGCCACTTGTCGACGGGCAATCTCTCATCATGTGCCCCACCTGGCCACAAGTATAGTAAGCATCCGAACCCTGGTGACATTATCTGGAATGTAATCTACCGCACTGATTGCATCGCGGTACTGGGGATCTCCTCTGGCTATAATCTTCCCTGAACTGGGAATTTGGAGTCCTCGAACTCTGGCCCTGTCCTGAGCGAAAGGAGCGATCAAATCTCCTACCTGCGAATCGAGGAGGTGCACTAGTCACCGACTAGCCAGAGTAACTAGAATATGTCTGTCTTGATCCCCCGCTATAACCGCTACCTGCTCCCATAGATCTAGCGCTCTTGCTTTGCCTTCTATCACTATCGCGGTCACTTCTTTGTGGTTGTTGTCGCCCCTCTAAATTCTGAGCATGGGCTTGTATTCGGGAAATATCCATCCCACCCTGTAAGGAAGCCGTCAAGCAATCTCTAAATAAATGTGGCCCTAGGCCACTTACAAATCTATATACCTGATCTCCCATGTCAGCCACCATAGCCGGTGCATATCTAGCCAAAGAATTAAATTGCATGCTATACTCCCGGGCACTCATATTTCCTTGCCTGAATTTAGAAATCTATCTGCTCTAGCTCGGCGGACCTCGGGTGGAAAATAGTGACGAATAAAAGCATCCACGAATTCTTGCCAAACCGGGGGAGGCGCATTCTCTCCTCTTGATAATACCCAGTTATTATACCATGAAACTGTCACATCCCAGAGTCTATAAGATGCCAACTCCACGGATTCAGTTTCGGAGGCATGGACAATCTTCAATGTCCTCAACATCGCATCTATGAAACCTTGCGGGTCCTCATCCGGCTTTGACCCAAAAAACTTCGGAGGATTTAGACTCATAAAATCACGGGCTTTGGTACTTGCTGCCCGATCACTTGAACTCGCATTTTGTCGTTGCGCCTGTGCGGCGACCAATTTTGTAAGTAAATGGATGGCCTCGGTCATTTGTTAACCCGAAGCAACCGGTGGAAGAATTGGAGTTGGAGCTCCTCCTTGTTCTTCCACATTAGGCAGGGTAGAAAAAGTATTAGACAAGGCCTCATTATGTGATTCGCCTTCTTCTATATTCATCGGAGGCTCTCTTTCTACCCGCCTCTTTGTCGTAGTCTTGCCTTCTGGGCAGCTGTAGCTTTTCCCTTTAGCGGCATTCTGAAATCACAACACACTATTAGGGAGGGTAAAATCTTATGCACGGCTCTATCGCACGATCTCATAAGAAGAAAGATGGTCATTTTTCCTAAATGCCCTGTAGCCTCTTGTTTATTGATGTGGCGCGCTACACACCATAAACAAGTGTCACGACCCGGCTAGGGGGCCGCGACGAGCACCCGGTGCTACCCCACCCGGGCACCCCCTTATCGTACATAACATAACATCTAGGTGAACCATAAGTCAATTCGTGCTTTTCTTATCGTTAATCATATTGATCCCATTAGACGACCATCATCATTTAACATATCATAGGCATCCATGCCACATCATAAGTACAAGGCTGACGAGGCCAACAAAAAAATATACAAAACATGTGCCGACATGGCCGAACATCTCTACCCACATATACATGACAACGAGCCTCTAAGAGTATGGCATATCGTATTAGCGGGACAGGACCGTGCTATGCCCATAATTATATACACAAAAGAATGAGTACCCAAAGATATGGCTCCGAAGGAAATGGAGCTCTCTATGTAATCTCCGAATAGGCAGCTATGGATCAAGTCTGTCTCCCTGTGCACCTGCGGGCATGACGCAGCGTCCACAAATAAAAGGACGTCAGTACGAAGAATGTACTGAGTATGTAAAGCGTGATTAACATCAATATAGAAGCATCATAGACAACATATGAAATAGCATAGGAGGTGGGAGACAATAATATCATCGTCATAGCACTTACCTGCCTTTCGTAGGACTTTCTATTTTTCATACGTATTTGTACACCTACGTCATCATCCGTATTCCATAATAGTACTCGTACCACACTTGTGCTCATATTCGTATACATGTCCTTATTCGTATTCTTATACATAGTCTTATCACATTCATATTCATATTATATACATAGTCATTTCATATACATAGCATTTACATAGCTACCCGACCTCATAGGATCGGTGTTTCATACATACTTGGCCAACCAAGGCTCAAGGTTACTCATACCTGGCCCTACCAAGGCTTCAGGGTTATCCGTACCATCTGCAGAGGTGTGCGCGTGTTTCGTAATCGTATACATACTTTATACATATTCATATACATATATCCTACTCGGCGTTATAAGCTCGGGGTGTCATTATAGCCCTTCATAGGCACATGTAAGTATAATAGCCCGTAGGCACCTTTAGCATCATTATTATTATCATCATCATTTTCGCTACATCTATATCTTATGCTTACTCGTCATATGGGGTGCGTAGTACAATCGTAGCATATATCGAGGATCGTGAGCTTATGAGCTCGGAGTGTCAATCATTTGAATACAACATACTCATATAGAGGATTTAAGAGTTTGGCCAAGGAACCATGCCTTATGAAAGAAGAGTTAGCCTTACATACCTTTTCGTCGGACTATTCTACACTTGCACGTTTCCTTCAAATGCTAGCGTCTATACCTTCATTAATATCATAACAATGGCCATTAGTCATTCACGTCATCCACATTATCTAGATTTCTCAATTTGCTTCTAATTCTCCCGTATTTATGGTCATGACCTCCAACTTCGCCCATTCGTCTAAAGTGTCGAGTTCATGATCTTAGTACCATTTATAATACATTCATATCGTAACACAACAACATTCATAATTCAATTCAAACTATTCCTCAAAATGTCACTATTCACCATTCATGACCTAGTTGACCACATTTTCTACAATCCATGTATTTTAATTCTCCAATACCTTAAACATCATGTAAAAATCATGAATCTTACCTTAGAAGTTGTAGGAACAAGCTTTGGTTCATAATACTCCTCTTTGAGCAAAACCCTAGTTTTCCTCCATTTGGATTTCTTGACTTGGATGATCCTTGATGATGATTCCCTTATCCTTGATTCACTTCTCTTAATGTTATTGATGGCTTACAATCCTTGAAAACTCATATAATAAATGTAGAGAGAAGTTTTAGAGAGAAGTGGTGTAATGTTGTAATGAAATAAAACAAGTCTTGATACTCATATTTAATGAATTAAAAAATCTGTGTTAGGTGAACAGTGGTCGTCCATGGAGGTTTACGGCCCGTATTCCACTATACGGCTCGTCCTCCATGGGCGTAATAACCATTTCCAGAACCAGAAGCTGGGCTGCCTTCATGGTGGTTTACGACCATGGTTTACGGGCCGTAAATCACTTTACGGTCCGTCCACCAGGTCGTATTTAACCATTTCCTCGGCTGGCAGAAAGTTGAAACCTTGCATGGCAGTTTACGACTGCCAGTTTACGGACCGTATTGCACTTTACGGTCCGTATTTTACAATTTACGACCACTGGGCAGTTGCAATTCTGCAACTTCCCATATTTCTTAGACTTCTCATTTTAATCACCCCCGTCCATGCACATGCATTGCTCACCTTGTATCTCATCTTAACTTAGCCAACTTCCTCGTCTCACATCGGATACTTTCGAAATCTCGCCTAAGGTCATCAAACGTCATTTCTTGGTCATAGACATCGTGCACTCACATTCATCACTAGTTCATCCACTTGCGTACCAACGGAAAATTTTTCGAGGTGTAACAACAAGACTCTACTAGACACGGCTCGTAGACACTTCCTAGGACTGAACCACTCTGATACCACATTTGTCACGACCCAGCTAGGGGCCGTGACGGGTACCCGGGGCTAGCCACCGAGCACCACTCGTTCTACTACTCATCTTACTCATTTAATGCTTTTCATCAATTTTAAACTCAACTTATGAGAAAATCATCTTTATTCTGAGAACATAAAAATACTTTTATATACACAAGCCTTTAGGCTATCAAAATAATATATATATATATATATATATATATATATATATATAGCAATCTCGTGAGACCATCTAACCCACACTGCGCATCTACGAACCTCTACTGGAGTGCTAAACATGAAGACGGGACAAGACCCCATCATGCCCAAAATACATACACATGAATGTACACAAAAGAGCAATCAAGCACCTCCAGAACAAAGGAGTGCTTTCAATCAGCTGTAAGCTACTACGGATCTGGTTCGAGCTCTCCTCTCTGTCTACCTGTGGGCATGAACACAGCGTCCAAAGAAAACGGACGTCACTACGAACATTGTACTGAGTATGAGAGGCATAAACAATGAAATAAGGCAATGATATAAAGGAAACATCGATATGGAACATATGTATCAAACTGTCAAGTATAAGAAAAATAATGCACGATGGCTTACTCATAATTCTCATCATGTCATGTATGCATAAATATATAAGCTGCCCGTCCATATAGGATCGGTGTGATAATCATAACATCAGCCTGCGTCCAGGCCTCCCGCGTCCGGGGTATCATCTCATGCCACCCACTAGGGGTGCCTGCCCATGCCATTTGGCCATGGTGTATAGTATAGCTGCCCGTCTTAGCGGTGACTACCCGACCAAATAGGCGCGGTGTTATATCATCATCATACATTCTCATCATAATATGCTTATCGTAACATACTTATCATAATACATGCATAAGGCTTAGGAACAACTTTACTTTATCGGGGTGACGTAAGGTCGTGATCCCCCGATTTCATTATGGAGCAATCGTTGACGTTCTGCCTCACCTTGAAGGAATTAGCACATAAGGTTAGTGTAAGCAATAAACAACATCATTAACATTATAGAATCATCATATCATATCTCTTATCGTATATATCCAATTATGAGTATAGGCTTTTAGCTTTCCGGAACATAGGAACTCATGAAGAGGAAGGAAAATCATGCTATGAGATTCATGTCAATAGAAAGAAAGGACTAGCCTAACATACCTTTGACGTTTACCTAAGCTATCGTTTGCTTGTTCTCTTTCGATATCACGTTTCTACCTTCAAGAGAGAATCCGCACTAACGTTAGTTAATTCGACTATAAGAACGCGTGACTATTTCTAGGAAAAATTGGGCAGCACTTCCTTTGTTTATACTACTTTTCCCATATTCTATATCAACTCCCAAACGCTCACAACAGCATTCACAATATTGCAATCAACAATCATCATGTACATACATTAACCACAATCCACCATTTCTCTTCAATTTATGGTTTTAGCTCACTATCGCGTTTCCTCATATATAATACTTATTTCATGGCCTAAATATCATTTATAATGTATTCATAATCACAACACACCAACATTCATGATTCAATCCAACTACCATCCAACCATGACACTATTCACTCATTAATGACCCATTTCCTATGTCTTTCTACAATTCAAGTATCTTAACCTTCCAACACCTTAAACAACATGTTTTAGTCATGAAACTTACCTTAGATGATGATTGAACAAGCCTTGAATGGAATCACTCCTCTAGCACCAAAACCCTACTTCACTTCCTTTGGGTTTTCTTGAGAGAGATGAACATTAGCTAGGTTTCATACACTTTGTCTCATGTATTTGGTGTTATTGATCATGGATTTCCTTGATTTTCTTGTGGATTAATGTTAGAAAATGTTCTAGAGGTCTCTTGACTTGTGGGGAGTGGGAATGAAATGAAAAGGGTCCCTTCTATTAATTCACCAAAGCTGGCCGGACCACTTTATACGGACCAACATACGGTCCGTATAATTTTCACTGGTCGTATGTTGGGACCGTATGTTTTGTCCAGTGATCCATGTTGTTCTGGACTGGATCTACGGCCTGGAAATACGGTCCGTGAATTTTATACGGCCAGTATGTCTTCTAGTTGTCCGGAACTTGTTTTCGTCGACTCGTTTGATCTCTGATCCTTATGGAACCTTCTTAACACTTGTTCAACACTTCAATACCAATCTAAGGGACGTTATTACTTGTCTCCAAGCCATCATTATGCCCTCATTAGCTCATCGTCCATAATTCCTATCCGATACATACATATTCTCTACCTTCTTCGTCAAACTTCTTTCTTTACGTTTATCGTCTTCAAGTCTCGATTACGATCATCAAAGCTATCTCTTACTTATCGAATCATCGTGTATGTCAAGCCCTTCGCTAGCTTATTTACTGCACACTAACGGGGAAAATTTCCAAGGTGTAAGAACTACCAACCTGTCACAACAACCCATAATATCATCGCCTCACAGGGCTACGTCACAATATCAACATATCTATGGCCACACTCCACCAAATGCAGAAAAAATAAGCATATATACCTTATATCATTGGTGTTTCATCTTGAACCTCTCCCAAGGGATGAAATAAATTCGGGTATCTGGATCGCATACTTTCTTCCGCTTCCCATGTCATTTCTTCTCATTTACTGCTTCTCCATAAAACCTTAACTGAGGCCACTTCCTTGTTTCTAAGCCTCCGTACTTGCCTATCTAGTATGGCAATGGGTACTTCTTCATAAGTCAACTTTTCTGTCACCTGCACATCACTTATTGGCATGATTTTAGTAGGATCTCCAACACATTTCCGAAGCATCGAGACATGAAAAACTGGATAGACTGACTCCAAATCCGGAGGTAGGTCTAATTCGTAGGCCACTTTGCCCACTTTGCGCACAATCTCATAAGGCCCAACATATCGGGGACTAAGCTTCCCCTTCTTTCCAAATCTCATTACACCCTTCATCGGTGACACTTTCAAGAATACCCAATGTTCCACTTGGAACTCTAAGTCTCTTCGACGATTATCCGCATAGGACTTTTGACGACTTTGGGATGCTAACAACCGATCTTGTATGAGCTTTACTTTCTCTATAGCTTGCTGGACCAAGTCTGTTCCTATCAATCTAGCCTCTCCTGCTTCAAACCACCTAATTAGGGATCTACACTTTTTACCCATATAGAGCTTCATACGGTGCCATTTGAATGCTAGAGTGATAGCTATTATTGTAAGCAAATTCAATGAGCGGAAAATGGTCATCCCAATCACCTCCAAAATCTAACATACATGCCCATAACATATCTTCAAGAGTCTGAATGGTGCGTTCAGCTTGCCCATCGGTCTGCTGGTGAAATGCCATGCTAAGGCTCACTTGGGTCCCTAAACCCTCTTGGAAAGACTTCCACAAATTTGTTGTAAAATGAGTCCCTCGATCATAGATAATAGATGCTGGAATACCATGGAGTCTCACTATCTCTTTAACATAAAGCCTCGCATAATCCTTTGCCACATAGGTCGTTCTGACCGGTAAGAAATGAGCTGACTTTGTGAGCCTATCTAAAATCACCCATATAGAATCATACTTACGTCGGGATCGGGGTAAGCCTGCAATAAAGTCCATGTTAATTACTTCCCACTTCCAAGTTGGAATTTCTATGGCTTGCAACAATCCACCCGGCTTTTGGTGCTCGATTTTCACTTGCTGACAGTTGGGACATTGAGCTACGAATTTCGCTATATCTTTCTTCATTCAATTCCACCAATACATAGACTTAAAATCATGATGCATATTCGTCGCACCGGGGTGAACATAATAACGGGAACAATGAGCTTCTCTCAATATCTGGTGGCGTAAACCTACCACATCAGGAACGCATAATCTGCCTCGGCATCGGAGAACTCCGTCTCCTAAAATATCAAATGATGACTCCTCTTTCTGAGGGAGTGTATCTCTGTAATACATTAGCATGGAATCTTCGTATTGTCGTTTCTTCACTTCTGCTACTAGCGACAAAACTGCTGAATTTTGAATAGTAGTTCCCTTGCTACCTGAGTCCACTACTCGAACTCCTAGACTAGCTAGTTGCTGGAGCTCACGAGCCATTTCTCTTTTCTCTGGTCGTACATCTCACAAACTTTTCATAAATCTGCGGCTAAGGGCATCAATTTCTGGCCTTGCCGACCTATATTTTGTATATCATTTTATTAGCCTTGTCGGCTCATGTACATTGATGTGGCATAGATGCCTATGATGATATAAAAGATGTTGTTGTCCAATAGGAGTAGTATGACAGATGAATAGAAATATGTGTTTAATTAGGTGGCTCACCTAGATGTAAGGGTAATCGTAAGCCAATGGGTGCCTGGGTGGGCTAGCACCGGTCGCTCGTCGCGGCCCCTCTAGACGGGTCATGACAGAAAGGCACACTTGACAGGGGGTGAAAGTGTGTGTTATATCCCGTATTTTTATGCGTCGAGTTATTCGCAAGCTAATCGG
The DNA here is from genome assembly GCF_019175385.1 of Lycium barbarum. NCBI lineage: Eukaryota > Viridiplantae > Streptophyta > Magnoliopsida > Solanales > Solanaceae > Lycium > Lycium barbarum. The sequence continues at coordinate 85,850,845 of NC_083338.1, read as the reverse complement.
CTTACGTTTAGACGGGATTATTTTTGGATATGAAATAGGAACTTTTAATTCTCAAATTTTAATTAGTACACAAATTGTTTATAAATTTTATTTAGTGTAGAAATATTATTGGAGATTATGGACTAATTAATTATGATTAGATTATTATGTAAGGATTAGTGATTAATTAAAATTAATTAATTTAATTATGCTTGTGGGCCCCACTCATAAATTAAAAAAAATCAAGAAATCAAAATTGATGAGTCATAGGGGGTAGCACGTGTCCATTTGAGGGACACCATATATATATAAAGTCGAATGAACAACTTAGCAAATTAAATTCATTTCACAAAATTTAAACTACAACAAAAAAAAAAGAACATTGCCATGGCTGCCAAGCTCTCGGCCAGCCATGGTTATTGAGCAAAATAATTTTGTTGCTTAGTTTGATCAAGTCCCAAGTGATTTGCAAGTTCAAGAAGGTGATAGCAACATTGGATATAGGAAGAAGAAATTGTGAAATTGGAGCAAATAGGTGTAGAAACTCCTCCGAGTAAATTAAGGTAAGATTTTCTTATTTTGTGGTATAATTGTATTAATGGTGTTGTAATGGAAGGATTAAAATTGGATTGGCTGAAATTGGAAGTAAGAAATTGCATGAAATTGTTGTTATATGAAATTGTGGGTTGAAAGGTCTAAAAGTATGATTTATGTTCGTATGTTGTTATTCGTGTTGTGGTCATGTTGTCGTTGACGTGGATTCTAAATTTGGAAGAAAGAAGTGTATAACGTATCGTATACAAAGCGTGTGTTGGGTTGTTTGGTGTATAATCTTAAAACGTTAACGATTTGGATTGGAAAAGGATTAAGAAGGGCTGTTGGATTGTTAGAGTTGTTTATGGGATGAATTGTAAGGGTTTTATATGCATATCTCTATTACTGTCATTGTTGGTATTTCTGTGATAACAAAAGGTTAATTGGAAGTTCGGGTTAGGCGAGTATATAGGGGAAATGCTGCCCGATTTCCGTTAAGTTCTTAACTAATAAAAATCTTAATCAAGAAAGTGTGAACTAAAGAATGATTCCTATAAGTGATTGATTCTAGGTTTATAAGCTAGAAAGTATAGTTTACTAACGATAGCGTTACTTTCATATCGAATATGCTAAAGGGGCGGCGAAGTGAACTTGACTACGGTTAACCTATAACAGGTATGTAAAGTTATCCTTTCTTTCTTTTTGGCATGATCCTTATCATATAAACGAACACAGTGAGCCAACGAGTTCCAAAGACTCTATTCTTAGAGAGTGTACAAATATTTGTATCGTTGGCCTCCTATGTTTTATGTCCATAACTCCCAGAGACTTTTCATATTAGCTCGTTATGTCACCAGAGGGGTTCAAAGTATCCTTTTTCCGAATTTTACATGCATTTATATATATATATTATATTATATATGGATCGGGCCGTACGTTCCTCGGCACTATTATATTATATATGGATCGGGTCGTACGTTCCTCGGCACTATTATATTATATATGGATCGGTCCGTACGTTCCTCGGCACTTTTATATTATATATGGATCGGGTTGTACGTTCCACAGCACTATCAGTTATATTATGATCTATGCCTAACATACGTCGTAGAGTCAATTTCAGTCATATAGAGTTACGCAGATATTCTTAGATGTTAGCCGCAGATGCATTCAATTATTGAGACTGGTTTTCATGATTCGTCTGTACTTCATGTTCTTATGCTTTATATACTCAGTACATATTCCGTACTGACCCCCTTTCTTCGGGGGGATGCGTTTCATGCCCGCAGGTACAGACGCTAGATTCGGTGATCCCCAGCTTAGGATTTCCAGTCAGCTGCCTTGGAGAGCTCCGTTGTTTTGGAGCCTAGACTATTGGTACAGATCTTCTGATGTATTTATATATGGTTGTCCAGGGGTACGACGGGGCCCTGTCCCGTCATATTTCACTGTTAGTACTCTTAGAGGTCTGTAGACATGTGTGTGGGTTGTAAATAGATTATGATCAGCTGTGTCTATATAGTTGTTGTGGATGCTTCTGGTTGTTGTGGCAGCCTTGCCGGCTTGCATATGTTATCGATATGTGGTGGCAGCCTTGTCGGCTTGCGTATTTGATTTTGTTGTGATTGGTTAAGACTCCGCAGGGGACATATTATTTTGATATGTGACGTTGAGAACCTTTGGGTCTATACCGATTCCCATGTTGTCTATAGTGTCAGTCTGATTATGTCTAACAGGTACATGTGGGTGTCCAGCTCGGGCACTAGTCATGGCCCACAGGGTTGGGTCATGACAGAAGTGGTATCAGAGTAGTTCATCCTCGGAGTGTCTACAGACCGTGTCTAGTAGAGTCTTGTTTATCGGTGTATTGTGCACCACATCTATAAACATGATGCTATAGGACATTTAGGATATTATCTTTCCTTCTATCTTAGATCGTGCGGTAGAGCCAGAGTCTAGAAAAGATTGTTTCTGACCTCTTTTCCTGTAGGTAGGTGCAGAATTGCGAAAGATGAAGAGGCCAGCTTCAGATAGTGAGGGTGCTAAGAAGGCCCCTAGGGTAAATTCAGGACCCCAGGCTCCAGGACCGAGTAAGAGGAGCCTCAGTTATTCTACCGAGACTGACCCATCGGAGGACGTAGCGACAATTCCTCCAGAGTTTTTGGTATTTAGGGAGGCGGTCCCCGAGGCCGTACCAGTTGCTCCTATGGCAGGACACCACGTTAGACCGGCTACCCCGATAAGTGTTACAGATTACTCCAGCCCCCTATCCTTGTCATCGGTAAACCAGGAGTTGCCTGGTCATCTACATTCCCCGGACTCCGATGAGGATGATGATGAAGGCCAGACGAGTAGATGGCGGGCAGATGATGATAAGGAGCACACTTCGCCTTATAGATCACCAGATCGGACTAGAGACCGATCGACTACAGGTATATGAGACCTTATCGAAATTTCCTATGTATGTGCATTTGCTATAGATTCTTACCTAATAGCGGCGAGCGAAAATTAAAGGGGTCGACAACCAAGTATTTACGAGTAACAGTGACCAAGGTGTTCCCATCACTGTGGGAGTTTTGAAATCTAAGATGGAAAATAGTTGTACATACAGGTGAAAGTTGGATATCAAGGTTACATAATGAGAATTTGTATATACGGAATGGCAAACTGGCCATCATTATGGTGAGTTATGGTAAGTATAGAAAGGAAATGGGTTGAATGTATATATATTGTAGATAAGCTCAGTTAGAAAGTGTGCACAGAAGAAGCTAAAGGAATCAGTAACTGTAAGCAGAATATATGTTAGACTAGTATGAACGTTGCAGGTATGTTTGAAACCTGTAGTTAGAGATTGAAAGGGAAAATAAACAGGAAAGTGTGATAGGTACAGTTTGAGTTGGATACACGAGGTAAGTTCGTCATTTTCATCCTGTGACCGATATGGGAAGCCCTGTGCGGCTTCGATACGATATAATATATATGTGTATGTTGGCCCTGTGAGGCATTGTTGGTATTTCCTGCGTGCAGGTTTTGAGATAGCAAGAAATACAGAGGAAACTCTGCCAAAATTTTCTTAGAAATAAACAGAGAATGACATATAAGTTCGTAATATTTTTGAAAGGTCGTGTCAACAGTAACGATAAAATTTGACTTAGTCGCAAGTACATCTGACTTCGAGAAATAAAGTTAACGGTTGAATTGATAATAATAGTAAATATGAGGTCGACATTGATATGGTAAATTTATCATGCGGCGTAAGGCTTTCAGAGATATCCTCCATGTCAACCGTAAGGGGCATCATTCCTATTTGAAAATTTTGATTTCAAAGAAGCAAATATGAGCAGCAAAGTTTGGAAATCATTTGAACGGACCAGGATACTTTCCAACCACAGTTTACCTCAGAAAAAGCTCGTGTTGAAGAGCAAAAACGTTTAGCAGTTGAGTTTCACTTTTATTCGAAGAGTATGAAGCATACGGTAAGTAATTTATGGACTAAATGGTTGGCTCACGACCCAAGAACAAATCTGGAGGTAAACTATGCAAATCAGGCATTAGGAGCCCCGTGATGCTAGTCGGGTTCTAGTTCCCCTTCTTATGGTGGTTTGGAAGATTGTTATGAGAATGAGTAAAGTCCAGTGAGGAAGTGACTAAAAGATACTACGTGATCTATGTGACTAAGGTATAAAGGAAAACATGAAATGGAAAGGCAGGGTATAGAACGAATGAGAAAGATTTATAAAGTTCTATAGGAAAAGTTCAGAATAATGAATATGCGGTAACGGAAATGAAAGCGAGCACATGAAAAGAAGGAGGTAATTATAAGAGGGAGATAAGAAGGCAGCGAGCGAGATGACAGTGAAATAATAGGTTATGACATGTATAGCTGAGAGCACGAGTAATATACCAAACTAGAGGAAGATGAGAAACGAGGCAGAATGAGTGCCAGAAATGATTGGAATGACAAGAACAATCAGGGATGAACAGGATACGTTTGGAGGAAAAAAAAAGGGGGGGGGGGGGGGGTTATGAGAAATAGTATTTTCCGAAGGATACAGGAGTAGCACGCGATTCCTCGTACACAAAATAAAAGATGGACATAGACTGGAAAAAAAATGAAAGGAACACTAAAGAAAGCACCCAAGATAGACATAATTAATTGAGTACGAGTATAAAATAAAAGGGAAAAATATAGCTACGAACTTAAAGGTGTAGCGCGAAGACAAGGTGATAAGACAAGACCACTATTAAGACGAACTTGATATGATTTTAAGTAAGTTAGAAGTCAGTGTTGGGTACACAACAAGAGTAAAAGAGCATAAGGCATAAATGAGTGCTGCATATATATGACTTTACCTCAGAAATAGTGAAATCCGTAAAGGACAAGGACGGTAAACCGGAGGAACAAATAATGCAAGGAAAATTTATTACAGGAAGCAGACGATACAGGTTGGGATAAAAATAATTTTACAAGAGAGCCTTGGAATGACTACAAGTACTAGTTAATTATGGATTGGAGTAAGTTGAATGTGGCCTTGGGTGAATTGCTACATTGATTACATTACTCGAGTACAAATTATCAAATAAGATTTTGTACTATATATCGAAAGGTTCTTGTCGCTTCCTAACTTTGATTACAGTTTCGTATGTGGATAATCAAGTTATAAGTTATAGAGAAAGATGTGAGTATGGTATAGTATACCAAGTGAATTGGAAAAAGGATCGAGTGAATTTGAGATTAGAAATAGGGACATAGAGCGGAATATAAACGGATCATGGTATAAGTACACCCTTAAGGGGGGAAGCGGACAAAAAGAAATGCAAGTATAAGATGGAAATAATTGACACTACAATATATTTGATATGGATACTTAAATTTCAGGTGAGATCTCTTGCCAAAACAAGTTAATAAGATCTGAAAGCCAACAATCAATGGATAGAATTCAGAATGGTATTTGAGACAGTACTGAGAATCATTGGTAAAGATTTGGGATAATACGACATTAGAAAGTGGATGTTTATAAAAATGACGAATACGGCAAGAAAATGATAACGAGTAACTTAAGAGATATTATAAAGGATAGCAATGCAATACCGGATTAGAGGATAAAACGTGGGCAATGGGTTATGTCACGACCCAACCCCGTAGGCCATGACTAGTGCCCGATCTGGGCACTCCAACGCATTCTAGTATATGGCAGAAGCCGACAGGGCTTTATTTCAAATTTAGCTAATTTTTAGAAAAATTTCGGCAGAGTTTCCTTTGTTTTACGGACTATCCCATATACCCTGCACGCAGAAAATACCAACAAAGGCCACACAGGGCCAACATAGTAACATTTAAATATATGCGGACCGGCCGCCGCGGCGAATGGGATCGCCCAAACACAACATAAGCACCCAACTGTACAGAAAGATCCCAACCCACAACATGTCCACAGACCTCTAACAAACCGACAGAATGCTATGACGGGACAGGGCCCCGCCGTACCCATGTACGAGAATATACATATATAGAAGTGACAGACTATACCAAAAGATGGCTCTGAATAAAAGAGCGCTCCAAGAATAGCAGAATGAGATCCTAAGCAGACGGATCAGCAAACCTGTCGTCGGTACCTGCGCGGCATGAAAACGCAGCCCCCGAAGAAAGGGGGTCAGTACGAAATATGTACTGAATATGTAAAGCCTGAGTTGCAGAAACAAAATCATAACTGGTGCAGAACATACAGAAAGTAAACGGAAAATCCAAAGTATCAGATACATATTTCCAAAACATGCAGAGTGTGTACAGAACATATGTCATATCAAATCCGGCCCCTGCCAAGGGACTCGGCAGACAGAACGTGGCCACCCTCCCGACGCTGGTGCCACAACACAGAAGAATTAGAATAGGGGCATAACCCCGTAACATAATATGTCATATCAGATGGCCCTAGTAAATCATATCAGAACAAACGTACATGGCACAGCATACTCCACAAACCCATGTACGCATATACCTGCCCCCTCACATCGAGGCACGGCGAACAATGCAGGGGGATTACGCTTGACAACATATCCTGGCCCGGGCTCAGTGTGGGAAACATTGGGGCATCCACGAATAGAGTCGTGAGAAACTAATGCAAGTAAAATATCATAAATGTTTCCATAGACTCGATGAGGCATATCAAAGACAAACCGATCCGATGAAGTCGGAAGGAATCATAGTAAATGAGTTTCGAGTATCAAAACAATTTATCAGACTTAATGGAATATTTAAAACCATATTAGTTAGGTAATTAAAAGGGTAGTCGAAACATTTCTTTCAAAAATCGTTCAAAAAGGGGACTTTAGTACATTAAGGGCAAAACCGGGAATAGCGGGCCCACCTCGGAACAAGCAAGGCGGTAGGCTCAAATTACGCCCTTTAAGCTTATGGGGTCACCTATAAAGGTTCTACGGACATTCTATAGCTTTTCAAGGAGTTTAGAGAAAGTTTGCATAATTTCAGGAAAAGCATATCAAAATGGTTCAATTCTACTGAAGGAAAAACTGAGATTTTCTCTTGCGGATTCCGATGGCCAAGAAGGTCTTTTGAGGCCCGAATCCGATCCTAAAACACTTAGACATGCCAAAAGAAGGATCGGGGTAGCTTTACATACCTTTCACGCTCCTTAAGCCTTTCTAAACTCACTTCCCGTTTCGTCGAAAAACTACAGTTGGTCAAGTTTACCAATCGTGAGTTATGAATACCATTATTCCAACTTAAAGCATATTTGTCTACCGAAATTTCGGCAGCACTTCCCCTATACATATAGCACCCCGAGAATTCAACTCGGCTAGAAATCATCAACAACAACCCAAACGACAACATTAACATCAACAAAGAACATCAAAAACACAAATATCCTTCAACTAGTCATTTTTCTCACAAGTTGGCATAACCTTCATTCTAATCCAAACCTTCACTAATATCAATGATTTCACATCCATTATCACTCAAGATCATCACAATATAGATTTTGAGACATTTCATATCATTTTCCTTAAGTTATACACTTGATATACATAATATACAACTTTCCGCCAAAGTCATAATTTATGGTAGACATCAAATCTTTGGCATACAATTTCATAACAAGTTTCCAACTTCCAATTTCATCAATGATCATCATAATTCACAACCAAACAACTTCATTTCCTTAATGTCGGAAAGTCATACTAAAACGACATAAGTTTCTACATTCCAATTCAATACAAACTTATATCATTCTAACTTCATTTACATCACAAGAGATCATCACAACACAACTAACATATTAAACAAAATTAATTCATTGCCATTCTTATCTCCATACCACACGGCCAAATGCACCCATATATACCCACTTTGCAAACTTTCATATTTTTCATAATTTCTACTTATTCCTACATGCTACAACACACACACACACACACACACACACACACACACATATATATATATATATATATATATATATATATATTCCAAAGTAAAAGGAGCAAGATCTTACCTTTGTTCTTCCAAGCTTTTTCACTAAACCCACTTGTTAATTTGAGGAAACAAGCTCCCTACCTTCCAAATTAGCTACACCAAGTTGTAAAGGGTACTAGAATTAGTGAAAATATCACAAAACAATAACTTTTGGATCAAAGGTTGATGGCAAGAAAATTTTCTTTCTTTTCTTTCTTGTAGCCGAAAATGGGGTGGTCTTTAGCTTCTTGATTTTTTTTTTCTCTACAAGTTGAAGATGACTTAGTCATCTCTTTTTTTAAGCCTTTCAATTAAAACCCACTCATGGGCCTTGACCCATAAAGGGGGCCGGCCACCCCCTCCAATTGGGCCTTAATTTTCTTTTCTTTTTTTGCTCTTTCTAGCCCAATTAATTATGGCCCTATTTGTAATTCCCGAAACTAATTTCCGAAATTCCAATTTTTCCCTTAGCCTTATTCCACACTTCCACAAAAATATTCTTTCATGCACAACTCTTGTGTTAAATGTAACCAATGATGACTTTATTTCATACAAGTCAAGATTATTTCTAATTTTTCCAAATGCGCGAAAATACGGGACATAACATCCTCCCCCCCTTTAGAACATTCATCCTCGAATGTTAGATTGATCTTATAGGGTTGAAATGGTTTTGGGGGAGTTTCTGTTTATAGACAGCACAATTAGTACACATTCATTATCGAAATGGGATTAAGCAAAGGTTCGGAATTACCTGAGGGTTCTGGGAACAAATGAGGATATTTCTTCTTCATCTCCTCTTTGGCTTCCCAGGTCATTTCCTCCCTATTATTATTCCGCCACAGCACCTTAACAGAGGCTACATCCTTGTTCTGGAGCTTTTTTACCTGGCGGTCCAAAATAGCTACGGGCTGCTCCTCATAAGATAACTGCTCCGTCACCTGAATATCATCCGCAGGAAATATTCTGGAGGGATCACCAATGCATTTGCGGAGCATAGACACATGGAATACCGGATGTACTGCTTCTAAATCAGATGGCAGGTCTAACTCATAGGCGACATTCCCAATTTTCTGCACGATCAGATAAGGCCCAATATAACGCGGACTAAGCTTACCCTTTTTGCCGAACCGCATTACGCCTTTCATAGGCGATACCTTTAGAAATATCCAATCACCAACCTGGAATTCCAAAGGACGACGCCGTTTGTCAGCGTATGATTTCTGTCGACTCTGGGCTGCCAATAGTCGTTCCCGAATAAGTTTCACCTTATCAACGGCCTGCTGGATCATATCTGGGCCGATTAATTCTGTCTCGCCAATATCAAACCAGCCGATAGGTGACCTGCATTTCCTACCATATAAAGCCTCGTACGGAGCCATCTGGATGCTGGAATGGTAGCTGTTATTATAAGAAAATTCAATCAATGGCAAGTGATCCTCCCAGCTACCTCTGAAATCAATAACACAGGCTCGCAACATATCTTCAAGCGTCTGGATAGTGCGCTCGGCCTGTCCGTCACTATGAGGATGGAAAGCTGTGCTCAGGCTCAGTTGAGTCCCTAATCCTTCCTGAAAAGATCTCCAGAAGTTAGCCGTGAACTGAGCACCTCTGTCAGTGATAATAGATATAGGAACTCCATGAAGCTTCACTATTTCTTTAATATAAAGCCTGGCATAATCCTCGGCGGAATAAGTAGTCCTGACGGGGAGAAAATGGGCTGATTTTGTCAGCCTATCAACAATAACCCAGATGGAATCATACTTCCGTGGAGTGCGAGGCAACCCTGTAATGAAGTCCATATTAATGATCTCCCACTTCCACGTCGGAATTTCCATTTCCTGCAACAGTCCACCCGGTTTCTGGTGTTCAATCTTGACCTGCTGACAATTGGGACACTGGGCGACGAACTCTGCGATGTCCCGTTTCATGCCATCCCACCAGTATAAGCATCGGAGATCATGGTACATCTTCGTAGACCCAGGATGGACCGAATAGCGAGCATAATGTGCCTCGCTCATAACCTGCTGCCGAAGGCCTGTAATATCAGGTACACACAACCTGCCCCTAAATAATAAAGTCCCATCCGGAGTGAACTCGAACGGAGTCTTCTCCTTATCATAGGCTGTGTCTCTGTACTGTGCCAAAACAGGATCTTCATATTGATGCCGTTTGATATCTTCCTTAATAGATGATTCAGAAACCCCTCGGACAGAAATCCGTGTACCTCCAGAATCGGCCAGACGAACCCCAAGGTTAGCCAACTGATGAATGTCACGTACTATCTCTCTCCTGTCTGGCTGTAAATCGACCAAGCTGCCCATAGATTTCCGGCTAAGCGCATCTGCAACAACATTAGCCTTGCCCGGATGATACAGAATATCCACATCATAGTCTTTCAGGAGCTCCAGCCACCTCCGCTGCCGCAAATTAAGCTCTTTCTGTCTGAAAATATACTGGAGACTCTTATGATCTGTATAGATATCAACATGAACGCCATATAAATAATGTCTCCATATCTTCAGGGCATGGATCACCGCTGCAAGCTCCAGATCGTGAGTAGGATAATTCTTTTCATGCTTTTTCAATTGCCGAGAAGCATAAGCTATAACTCTACCGTGCTGCATCAAAACACAGCCCAATCCCACGCCAGAAGCGTCACAATAAATAGCATATCCATCGGGTCCCTCTGGAAGAGTCAGAACTGGGGCTATAGTCAGCTTCTCTTTCAGCAACTGGAAGTTTCGTTCACAAGCATCAGTCCACTGGAACTTGGCTCCCTTCTGAGTTAGCCTTGTCAAAGGCGCTGAAATCGAAGCAAACTTTTCCACAAATCTTCTGTAATAGCCTGCTAACCCCAGGAAACTACGTACCTCGGTGGGCGTCGTGGGTCTGGGCCAATTTTTCACGGCCTCAATCTTCTGTGTATCCACCCGGACACCATCAGCTGCAATAATATGCCCCAGGAATGCCACTGAAGCCAGCCAGAATTCACATTTAGAAAATTTTGCATATAATTTCTGACGCCGAAGTACCCCCAATACCGCTCTCAGATGATCTGCGTGCTCTGCCTCGGATCGAGAATAAACCAGAATATCATCGATAAATACAATTACGAACATGTCCAAGAATGGCCTGAATACCCGATTCATTAAATCCATGAATACCGCAGGAGCATTAGTCAGCCCAAAAGACATAACTCTGAATTCATAATGCCCATATCTGGTCCGGAATGCTGTCTTAGGAATATCAGCCTCTCGTACCCGTACCTGATGATAGCCTGACCGAAGATCTATCTTCGAAAAATATCTGGCGCCCTGCAACTGATCAAACAAGTCATCAATTCTAGGGAGGGGGTATTTATTCTTTATAGTTACCTTATTCAGCTGCCGATAATCTATACACATACGCAGCGACCCGTCTTTCTTACGCACAAATAATACCGGGGCTCCCCAAGGCGAAGTACTGGGTCTAATGAAGCCTTTTTCTAACAGATCCTTCAACTGCTCTTTCAGTTCTTTCAATTCTGCCGGTGCCATTCTGTACGGGGGAATAGATATCGGCTGAGTATCTGGAAGCAAATCAATAGTAAAATCTATCTCCCGCTCTGGAGGAAGGCCTGGAAACTCTTCTGGGAACACATCTGGAAATTCATTAACCACGGGAACTGACTGAAGAGTCGGCGTTTCTGCTGTCAAGTCTTGTACCCGAACCAGATGATAAAAATAACCCTTTCTGATCATTTTCTTTGCCTTAAGGTATGAAATAAACTTACCTTTCGGCGATGCTGTATTACCGGCCCATTCTATAACTGGCTCCCCAGGAAACTGGAAACGAACTACCTTATTTTGGCAATCAACATTAGCATAACAGGAGGCTAGCCAGTCCATTCCCATTATAACATCGAACTCGACCATATCTAACTCCACCAGATCTGCCTTAGTGTCACGGCCACATACAATTACAGAACAGTTCTTATATACCTGTTTTGCTACAATAAAGTCCCCAATCGGTGTGGCTACCTCAAATGGCTCTATAGGTTCAGATGTTATACCAATTTTACAAGCAACCAGAGGTGAAATATATGACAAAGTCAAACCTGGATCAATCAATGCATACACAGACCGAGAGAAAACCAATAATGTACCTGTAACGACATTAGGCGATGCCTCCTGATCCTGGCGGCTGGACAGAGCATAGATGCGGTTCGAAGGACCGCTAGTACCAGAAGCTCCACCACGGCCTCTGCCGCGACCCGCTGGTGCTGAAGTACCTGGCCCCGTAGGGCGCATAGCCACTGATGAAGATGAAGACCCGACGGCTGATCCGGTAGGCTGCGCTGCACCACCCGAACTACCCTTATACGGGCAATCTCTCACAGAATGGCCCTGGCGACCACAAGAAAAACATGCACCGGTGGCTCTGTAGCACTCCCCAGGATGGTATCTGCTACAGTAAGAACACTGAGGCCTAGGTGGCCTCGTCTGACCAGAACCCCTGTCTGTCTGCGAACTTGAAGCCCTGGAGCTCTGACCTGCTCCGGAATAACCTGGGCTATCAAATCTGCGACCTGTAGGCTGTGAAGGTGCGCTCTGTGCCGGCTGGGATGGATGTCTGCTAGGCTGCTGCGGCTGCTGAGGCTGCCTGCCCCGAAAATCTCCAGAATACCCAGATGATCTGGCCCTCTTGGGCTGTCTCCGATCCTGGCCCCTATCAGGCTGACGCTCCCTATGCCGGTCCTCCATGCCCTGGGCGTGGGCCTGAATCCGGGCAATATCCATGCCGGGCTGAGCAGCCAATACCAAACAGCTGTCGACAAAATAACGGTCCAGCCCCATAATATACCTGTGCATCCTGTCAGCCATAGTAGCTACCATAGCAGGTGCGTATCGGGCCAATGAGTCGAACTCCATACTATACTCTAGAACACTGCGACCCCTCTGCCTCAGCAATAAGAATCTGTCAGCCTTGGCCCGCCGTAACTCCGGAGGCAGAAAGTGGCTAAGAAAAGCCTGAGAAAAATCATCCCAAACTGCTGGGGGAGCGCCGTCGCCTCTGGATAACTCCCATGACTCGTACCAATTTGCCGCTACATCATACAACCGGTACGAAGCCAATGCAACTGACTCTGTCTCGGAAGCATTAATAAACTGTAAGGTGCGCCGCATCTTCCTGATGAACTCCTAGGGATCCTCCTCGGGCTTTGTCCCGAAGAACTCTGGAGGGCCACAAGTCAAGAACTCACGGGCTCTCGAACTGTCACGCCTGTAAGCCCGGTCACCTCCCAGTCCGTGCCCCTGAACCTGTCCTGCCACAAGTCTAGTCAATAGCTGGACTGCCTCTCTCATAGTCTGATCCTCAGTCCCTGGCCGTGGAGCTGGAGGCTCAGGTACTGGAATCTCGGGAGCTGGCGGTGGAGCCGCCCCTCGACCTGCAGCTGCTGCTGCTGCTGCTCCAATCTCCTCTACGTGTGGCGGTGTGGAAGAGCCCTCTGCCGGGGGAAAAATATCAGGAGCAATATGAGCATGGGCCCTGGTAACCCTCTGGGCCCGACTAGTCTCTCCCACAGCTGCTGCCTTGGCCTTTTGGGCCGCTGCCGCCTTTTTTGGAGGCATAACTGCAAATGTAACAATTCGTTAGGGAGGAATCATCCTGATAACACAGCTCTATCGCACGATCTAAGACAGAAAGAAGGGTAGTATCCTAAATGCCCTGTAGCCTCCCGTTTATAGGTGTGGTGCACAACACACCGATAAACAAGACTCTACTAGACACGGTCTGTAGACATTCCGAGGACGAACCGCTCTGATACCACTTTTGTCACGACCCAACCCCGTAGGCCATGACTAGTGCCCGATCTGGGCACTCCAACGCATTCTAGTATATGGCAGAAGCCGACAGGGCTTTATTTCAAATTTAGCTAATTTTTAGAAAAATTTCTGGCAGAGTTTCCTTTGTTTTACGGACTATCCCATATACCCTGCACGCAGAAAATACCAACAAAGGCCACACAGGGCCAACAGAGTAACATTTAAATATATGCGGACTGGCCGCCGCGGCGAATGGGATCGCCCAAACACAACATAAGCACCCAACTGTACAGAAAGATCCCAACCCACAACATGTCCACAGACCTCTAACAAACCGACAGAATCCTATGACGGGACAGGGCCCCGCCGTACCCATGAACGAGAATATACATATATAGAAGTGACAGACTATACCAAAAGATGGCTCTGAATAAAAGAGCCCTCCAAGAATAGCAGAATGAGATCCTAAGCAGACGGATCAGCAAACCTGTCGTCGGTACCTGCGCGGCATGAAAATGCAGCCCCCGAAGAAAGGGGGTCAGTACGAAATATGTACTGAATATGTAAAGCCTGAGTTGCAGAAACAAAATCATAACTGGTGCAGAACATACAGAAAGTAAATGGAAAATCCAAAGTATCAGATACATATTTCCAAAACATGCAGAGTGTGTACAGAACATATGTCATATCAAATCCGGCCCCTGCCAAGGGACTCGGCAGACAGAACGTGGCCACCCTCCCGACGCTGGTGCCACAACACAGAAGAATCAGAATAGGGGCATAACCCCGTAACATAATATGTCATATCAGATGGCCCTAGTAAATCATATCAGAACAAACGTACATGGCACAGCATACTCCACAAACCCATGTACGCATATACCTGCCCCCTCACATCGAGGCACGGCGAACAATGCAGGGGGATTACGCTTGACAACATATCCTGGCCCGGGCTTAGTGTGGGAAACATTGGGGCATCCACGAATAGAGTCGTGAGAAACTAATGCAAGTAAAATATCATAAATGTTTCCATAGACTCGATGAGGCATATCAAAGACAAACCGATCCGATGAAGTCGGAAGGAATCATAGTAAATGAGTTTCGAGTATCAAAACAATTTATCAGACTTAATGGAATATTTAAAACCATATTAGTTAGGTAATTATAAGGGTAGTCGAAACATTTCTTTCAAAAATCGTTCAAAAAGGGGACTTTAGTACATTAAGGGCAAAACCGGGAATAGCGGGCCCACCTCGGAACAAGCAAGGCGGTAGGCTCAAATTACGCCCTTTAAGCTTATGGGGTCACCTATAAAGGTTCTACGGACATTCTATAGCTTTTCAAGGAGTTTAGAGAAAGTTTGCATAATTTCAGGAAAAGCATATCAAAATGGTTCAATTCTACTGAAGGAAAAACTGAGATTTTCTCTTGCGGATTCCGATGGCCAAGAAGGTCTTTTGAGGCCCGAATCCGATCCTAAAACACTTAGACATGCCAAAAGAAGGATCGGGGTAGCTTTACATACCTTTCACGCTCCTTAAGCCTTTCCAAACTCACTTCCCGTTTCATCGAAAAACTACAATTGGTCAAGTTTACCAATCGTGAGTTATGAATACCATTATTCCAACTTAAAGCATATTTGTCTACCGAAATTTCGGCAGCACTTCCCCTATACATATAGCACCCTGAGAATTCAACTCGGCTAGAAATCATCAACAACAACCCAAACGACAACATTAACATCAACAAAGAACATCAAAAACACAAATATCCTTCAACTAGTCATTTTTCTCACAAGTTGGCATAACCTCCATTCTAATCCAAACCTTCACTAATATCAATGATTTCACATCCATTATCACTCAAGATCATCACAATATAGATTTTGAGACATTTCATATCATTTTCCTTAAGTTATACACTTGATATACATAATATACAACTTTCCGCCAAAGTCATAATTTATGGTAGACATCAAATCTTTGGCATACAATTTCATAACAAGTTTCCAACTTCCAATTTCATCAATGATCATCATAATTCACAACCAAACAACTTCATTTCCTTAATGTCGGAAAGTCATACTAAAACGACATAAGTTTCTACATTCCAATTCAATACAAACTTATATCATTCTAACTTCATTTACATCACAAGAGATCATCACAACACAACTAACATATTAAACAAAATTAATTCATTGCCATTCTTATCTCCATACCACACGGCCAAATGCACCCATATATACCCACTTTGCAAACTTTCATATTTTTCATAATTTCTACTTATTCCTACATGCTACAACACACACACACACACACACACACACTCATATATATATATTCCAAAGTAAAAGGAGCAAGATCTTACCTTTGTTCTTCCAAGCTTTTTCACTAAACCCACTTGTTAATTTGAGGAAACAAGCTCCCTACCTTCCAAATTAGCTACACCAAGTTGTAAAGGGTACTAGAATTAGTGAAAATATCACAAAACAATAACTTTTGGATCAAAGGTTGATGGCAAGAAAATTTTCTTTCTTTTTTTTCTTGTAGCCGAAAATGGGGTGGTCTTTAGCTTCTTGATTTTTTTTTTCTCTACAAGTTGAAGATGACTTAGTCATCTCTTTTTTTAAGCCTTTCAATTAAAACCCACTCATGGGCCTTGACCCATAAAGGGGGCCGGCCACCCCCTCCAATTGGGCCTTAATTTTCTTTTCTTTTTTTGCTCTTTCTAGCCCAATTAATTATGGCCCTATTTGTAATTCCCGAAACTAATTTCCGAAATTCCAATTTTTCCCTTAGCCTTATTCCACACTTCCACAAAAATATTCTTTCATGCACAACTCTTGTGTTAAATGTAACCAATGATGACTTTATTTCATACA
This sequence comes from Lycium barbarum, assembly GCF_019175385.1. Taxonomy (NCBI): domain Eukaryota; kingdom Viridiplantae; phylum Streptophyta; class Magnoliopsida; order Solanales; family Solanaceae; genus Lycium; species Lycium barbarum. The sequence goes on along the minus strand of NC_083338.1, from coordinate 85,834,167 downwards.
AGTCAAGATTATTTCTAATTTTTCCAAATGCGCGAAAATACGGGACATAACAGGTTACTTGTTAATGATACTGTAACTTATAAGTACCAAAGGAGAAAGGATAGGAAATATCCTATAGTAGGATATGAGAAAATCAAATGGTGAATAAAGGAAGGGAAAGGAGCATGACAAGATAGACCGCAACTGAGTTTTAGTACAAATAAGATATGCAACAGGATGAACTAGGAGAAGGAAGGACTATGACTAAGATTGCATATACTTTATACAAGTTGTACAAGAATAGTTATGCAATCTACGAATATTTGTACGTTAAGAATGAGATCAAGCGTGTACTTGATAAGAAGGGTAAGAATACAGTAACAACAATGTGGGTGTGACAAGGAAAGGTGAAAAATAGTTTGAACCAAATTACCGGGACAGAATTAGTATTGAGAACTATGCTAGATTATACCTCAATGAGATAGTGAGACTTCACGAGGTCCCCACAACTATTATCTCCAACAGAGGAGCTCAGTTTACAGCTAACTTCTGCAGATCATTCCAGGAAAGATTAGGGACCCAGGTGAGTCTTAGCACAGCATTCCACCCTCAGACTGACGGACGAGCCGAGCGCACTATTTAGACGCTACAAGATATGTTACGGGCTTGTATTATTGATTTCAGAGGTAGCTGGGACGATCAATTTCCGCTTATCGAGTTTGCTTATAATAATAGCTATCATTCGAGTATCCAGATGGAATCGTATGAGGCCTTGTATGAGAGGAAGTGCAGGTCACCTATTGGCTGGTTTGATGTTGGTGAGACTAAATTAATAGGCCCAGACATGATTCAGCAGGCTGTTGGTAAAATGAAGCTTATTCAGGAGAGGTTACTGGCAGCCTAGAGTCGAAAGAAATCATATGCAGATAATTTATGTTCGTATGTTGTTATTCGTGTTGTGGTCATGTTGTCGTTGATGTGGATTCTAAATTTGGAAGAAAGAAGTGTATAACGTATCGTATACAAAGCGTGTGTTGGGTTGTTTTGTGTATAATCTTAAAACATTAACGCTTTGGATTAGAAAACGATTAAGAAGGGCTGTTGGATTGTTGGAGTTGTTTATGGGATGAATTGTAAGGGTTTCATATGCATATCTCTATTACTGTCATTGTTGGTATTTCTGTGATAACAAGGGGTTAATTGGAAGTTCGGGTTAGGCGAGTCAATAGGGGAAATGCTGCCCGATTTCCGTTAAGTTCTTAACTAATGAAAATCCTAATCAAGAAAGTGTGAACTAAAGAATGATACCTATAAGTGATTGATTGTAGGTTTATAAGCTAGAGAGTATAGTTTACTAACGATAGCGTTACTTTCATATCGAATAGGCTAAAGGGGCGGCAAAGTGAACTTGACTACGGTTAACCTATAACAGGTATGTAAAGTTATCCTTTCTTTCTTTTTGGCATGATCCTTATCATATGAACGAACACAGTGAGCAAGCGAGTTCCAAAGACTCTATTCTTAGAGAGTGTAGAGATATTTGTATCGTTGGCCTCCTATGTTTTATGTCCATAACTCCCAGAGACTTTTCATATTAGCTTATTATTTTACCAGAGGGGTTCAGAGTATCCTTTTACCGAGTTTTACATGCATTTATATATATTATATTATATATGGATCGAGCCATACGTTCCTCGGCACTATTATATTATATATGGATCGGGCCGTACGTTCCTCGGCACTATTATATTATATATGGATCGGGCCGTACGTTCTTCGGCACTATTATATTATATATGGATTGGGTCGTACGTTCCTCGGCACTATTATATTATATATGGATCGGGCTGTACGTTCCACAGCACTATCAGTTATATTATGATCTATGCCTAACATACGTTGTAGAGTCAATTTCAGTCATATAAAGTTACGCAGATATTCTCAGATGTTAGCCACAGATACATTCAATTATTTAGACTGGTTTTCATGATTCGTATTTACTTGATGTTCTTATTCTTTATATACTCAGTACATATTCCGTACTGACCCCCTTTCTTTGGGGGCTGCGTTTCATGCCCGCAGGTACAGACGCTCGATTCAGTGATCCCCCAGCTTAGGATTTCCAGTCAGCTGTCTTGGAGAGCTCCGTTATTCCGGAGCCTAGACTTTTGGTACAGATCTTCTGATGTATTTATAAATGGTTATCCAGGGGTACGACGGGGCCCTGTCCCATCATATTTCACTGTTAGTACTCTTAGAGGTCTGTAGACATGTGTGTGGGTCGTAAATAGATTATGATCAGCTGTGTCTATATAGTTGTTGTGGATGTTTCTATTGGTTGTGGCAGCCTTGCCGGCTTGCATATGTTATGGATATGTGGTGGCATCCTTGTCGGCTTGCGTATTTGATTTCGTTGTGATTGGTTAAGACTCCGCAGGGGACATATTATCTTGATATGTGACGTTGAGAACCTTTGGGTCTATACCGATTCCCATGCTGTCTATAGTGTCAGTCTGATTATGTCTAACAGGTACATGTGGGTGTCCAGCTCGAGCACTAGTCATGGCCCAAGGGGTTGGTTCTTGACAGTGTGGCCCGTGATGTGATAATGAGGTGTGTACCTACTATATATATATATATATGTATATGCATGTCCATACTTCCCGACATACAGATTCAGTCAGATGCGGACAGATACTAGTTCATACAGATTTATGCAGATAGTCATTTCAGCTTATGAGATCAGATCTTATTTATGATTTCTATATATATGTATGTTGTCTTTATGCCTTACATATTCAGTACATTATCCGTACTGACTCCCCGTTGGGGGGGGGGGGGGGGGGCTGCGTTCATGCCCGCAGGTACAGGTAGATAGGGAGATGGTCCAGCTTAGTAGGACCCTTATCCAGCAGCGATCAGTGCACTCCATTCGATCCGGAGTTGCAGTCTATTTTGGTAGACCATTCTTTTGAGATGTATATAGATGCATACGATGGGGCCCTGTCCCGTCCTTTCTACAGCTTCCATTCCAATAGAGGTCTGTAGACAGTTGTATGTAGTAGTCAGATGTTGTAGCCTTGTCGGCTTATATTCTTTTGTGTACAGTATATATAGCAGCCTAGTCGGCTTGCACTGTTCTTCCGCATGTTGTGTATATATATATGTAGGTTGTACAGAGTTCGGATGTTTCCTCTTTATGAGATTAGTTTGTGCCATTTATGGGCTATTGATGTTCAGCATGTTTCAGATATGCGTTTAGGGGTGTTTGGTCGCTAGAGGTCAGACCTCTTGTCATGGTTCATCGGTTTGGGTCGTGACAAAAGTGGTATCAGAGCAGTTCCATCCTAAGGTTGTCTATAGACCGTGTCTAGTAGAGTCTTGTTTATGGGCGTGTTGTGCACCACACTTATAAACAGGAGGCTACAGGACATTTAGGATGATGTCATTCTTTCTCTCCTGGATTGTGCGATAGAGCCATATGTTAGGAGTTCACTTTCTGATGAATTGTTATGATTTCAGCAATGCCTCCCAGGAAAGCTACAGCTGCCCAGAAAGGCAAGAAAGCCACAGGAGAGGCCACTAGCCATACTCGGCAGGCCACTAGGGCTCAGGATGAGATTTAGAGTAAGAGCCCATCTGAGACATCGCATACACCATCTCCAGCACCCGTTCGAGTTCCTCAGCCAGATGCACCAGGCCAGGATGTGCGGGATGCTGTACAGTTATTGACCAGATTAGTAGCTGCTCAGGCTCAGCGGCAGGGAGCTGGTAGTTCGAGGGTTAAGACCTTCCTTGAGTTAGATCCTCTAGAATTTTCAGTGATAAATCAGAATATGAATCCCCAAGATTTCATTAAAGGTATGCAGAGGACTTTGAGGGTTATACATGCAAGCGAGGTTGAGTCGGTGGAGTTAGCTTCGTATAGACTTCGTGATATTGTAGTACAGTGGTACCAGACTTGGGAGTTATCTAGGGGAGAAAATGCTCCTCCAGCTGTTTGGCGAGAGTTCGCAGATGCTTTTATCCGTCATTATTTGCCTCCTGAAGTCAGGCGAGCCTGGGCAGACAAATTTCTACGTATTGAGCAGGGCAGCATTAGTGTCCAAGAGTACTGTATTTCGATTCTATAGCTAGATATGCCCCAGCCATGGTGGCTGAGATGGAGGACAGAGTTCACCACTTTGTGGCTGGTCTAGGGCCACATTTGATAGATGCTTGTACGACTGCTGCATTACAGCCAGGCATGGATATCTCCCGTATACAGGCATATGCACAGAATCTGGAAGATCGCAAGCGTCATGATGGGGCAGAGCGTGACCGTGATCGAGGCCATGGTAAGAGGGCTAGATCTTTCGACATTGGAAGTGAGTCCAAGGGAGGACAGAGGCAGCAGTATTCCCAGTATTCATATCATTCGGTAGGGAGTGCACCTCTGTGGTTTTCAGGCCCGAGGTTTGATCGGTCTTCTTATTCCAGAGTGGCCTAGAGTTCTAGAGCATCGGGCTCCCAGTACAGACCAGAGTCAGGATAGATGAGGCCACCCTTACCACGGTGTGCCCAGTGTGGTAGGTTACATATCGGGCAGTGCCGATTGGGATCGAATGCCTATTATTCTTGTGGCCGACCAGGTCATATGATGAGGAAGTATCCGTTAGGAGGTGGCATGGGCACTTTTCAACCTACAGGGTCTATAGCTAGTTCTTCTTCTTCTGCAGTGCGCCCTTTGGGGCAAGTTTTTCAGTCACCGACAGTACGAGGTAGGGGGAGGAGTGGAGCATCCAGCTCGAGCGGTCCTCAGCACCGCGTATATGCATTAGCTGGTAGGCAGAATCATGAGTCGTCTCCTGATGTTTTCACAATTATATTATCAGTTTCCTCCTATGATGTGTATGCATTGATCGATCCAGGATCTACTTTATCATATGTTACTCCATTTATCGCTGGTAAGTTTAGGGTAGAACCCGAGTCGATTAAACCATTTGAGGTGTTTACGCCAGTTGGTGATCCGGTCATAGCTAGGCGAGTATATCGGGATTGTGTTGTTATAGTTTGTGACCGCCAACCTATAGCAGATTTGATTGAGCTAGATATGATTGATTTTGACGTTATTATGGGAATGGATTGGTTGGCTTCCTGTTATGCTAATGTTGATTGCAGAACAAAGATAGTTCGATTTCAGTTTCCCGGCGAGCCAGTCTTAGAGTGGAAGGGTAATGCTACTTCGTCGAGGGGCAGGTTTATTTCCTACATTAAGGCAAAGAAGATGATCAGGAAAGGGTATATTTTTCACCTAGTTCGAGTTCAAGATGTGCAAGAAGAGTTGCCGACTCTTCAGTCTGTTCCTGTGGTTAATGAGTTCCTAAAAGTGTTTCCAGATAAGCTTCCAGGCATTCCTCCAGAGAGGGAAATTGATTTCACTATTGATCTATTACCAGACACTCAGCCAATATCTATTCCTCCTTATAGGATGGCACCTGCGGAATTGAAGGAACAGTTGAAAGATTTGCTCGAGAAGGGCTTTATCAGGCCTAGTACGTCACCATGGGGAGCGTCGGTGTTATTTGTGAGAAAGAAGGATGGCTCTTTGTGAATGTGTATTGATTATAGGCAATTGAATAAAGTAACTATAAAGAATAAGTATCCGCTCCCGAGGATTGATGATTTATTTGATCAGTTGCAAGGCGCAAAATATTTCTCGAAGATAGACTTGAGATCAGGATATCACCAGGTCAGGGTCAAGGAAGAGGACATTCCGAAGAAGGCATTCCGGACTAAATATGGCCACTATGAGTTCCGTGTTATGTCGTTCGGGCTAACTAATGCCCCAGCCGTATTCATGGATTTGATGAATCGTGTATTCAGGCCCTTTCTAGATTTGTTCGTGATTGTGTTCATGGATGATATTCTGGTTTATTCGACGTCAGAGGACGACCATGCAGAACATCTGCGGACAGTGCTTGGGATTCTTCGAGATAAAGAGTGGTATGCCATGTTTTCTAAGTGTGAGTTCTGGTTGAACTCTGTGACTTTTCTGGATCACATTATTTCAGAAGAAGGTGTCAGAGTGGATGCCCAGAAGATTGAGGCTGTGAAGAATTGGCCAAGGCCCACGGCACCAACGGAGATACGTACTTTCTTGGGCTTGGCAGGTTACTATAGAAGGTTTGTAGAAGGATTTTCCTCTCTTTCAGCCCCATTAACCAAATTGACTCAGAAATCAGTTAAGTTCCAATGGACAGACTCTTGTGAGAAGAGCTTTCAGACGTTAAATGATAAGCTAACTTCAGCACCAGTTTTGACTCTTCCAGAAGGAGCAAATGGCTATGTGGTTTATTAAGATGCTTCAGGTGTTGGATTGGGCTGTGTATTGATGCAACATGGTAAGGTTGTCGCCTATTCTTTTAGGCAGTTAAAGAAGCACGAGAAGAATTATCCAACCCACGATCTTGAGTTGGCAGCAGTGATTCATGCCTTGAAGATATGGAGGCACTACTTGTATGGTGTCCATGTTGATATATATACTGATCATAAAAGTCTCCAGTACATCTTTACGCAGAAGGATTTGAACTTGCGTCAGAGGCGATGGTTAGAAAGGTTAAAAGATTATGATGTGGATATTCTGTACCATCCCGGAAAGGCTAATGTGGTAGCCGATGCCTTCAGTTTTAAATCTATGGGTAGCTTGTCTCACGGATCGCCAGAGAGAAGAGAAATGGTCCATGAGGTTCATCGATTGGCTAGCCTCGGAGTTCGATTGATAGACTCAGGTGATGCAGGAGTTACTGTTCAAGACACAGCGGTATCATCTTTGGTAGTTGAGATAAAGGAGCGTTAGTACGAGGATCCTGTCCTAGTTCATTACCGAGATACAGAACCTCAGAAAGAAAATACACCCTGTGTGATCACAGGTGATGGGGTACTCAGATATCGAGGTAGATTGTGTGTCCTTAGTGTTGCAGGACTCTGTCAGAAGATTATGGGAGAGGCACATTATTCCCGCTATTCTATTCATCCAGGCTCAACAAAGATGCTCCATGATCTCCAGGAAGTTTATTGGTGGGATGGTATGAAAAGAGATATAGCAGGATTTGTCGCTCAGTATCCAAATTGTCAACAAGTCAAAATACAGCACCAGAAGCCTGGAGGTCTATTGCAGGCTATGGAGATTCCGACATAGAAGTGGGAGGTAATTAATATGGAATTTATTACAGGGTTACCCCGTACTCAGCGGAAGTGTGATTCGATATGGGTCATAGTTGATAGGCTTAAAAACTCATCTCATTTTCTGCTTATCAAGACTATTTATGTAGCTGAGGATTATGCGAGGCTTTACCTTAAGGAGATTGTACGACTCCATGGTGTTCCTTCAGCCATTATTTCAGATAGGGGAGCACAGTTCACAGCTAGATTCTGGAAGTCTTTCCAGTAGGGATTGGGGACTCGGGTGAGTCCTAGCACCGCATTCCACCCGCAGACAGATGGGAAAGCAGAGCGTACTACACAGACCCTTTAGGATATGCTTAGAGCTTGTGTGCTTGACTTTCAGGGCAATTGGGAGGATCATTTTCCTCTTATCGAGTTCACATATAACAACAGTTATCATTCCTGTATTCAAATGGCTCCTTATGAAGCCTTATATGGGCGGAGGTGTAGATCGCCCATAGGATGGTTTGATGTTGGGGAGAATCAGTTAGTAGGCCCAAAATTAATTCAGCAAGCGGTTGATAAGGTGAAGGTGATTACAGAGATATTGCTAACAGCTCAGAGCCGACAGAAATCCTATGCGGATAATCACCGACGTAAGCTAGAGTTCAAGATAGGCGACTGGGTATTCTTGAAAGTTTCTCCTATAAAGGGAGTGATGAGGTTTGGTAAGAAGGGTAAGTTGAGCCCTCGATATATTAGACCATATAAGATCATTCGTATATTGGGTACAGTGGCATATGAGCTGGAATTGCCTTCGGAGTTAGAGTCGGTGCATCCAGTATTTCATGTATCTATGCTTCATAAGTGTGTCGGAGACCCTTCAAGAGTTGTGCCAGTGAATGATATCCAGGTGACCGAGCAGTTATCGTACGAAGAGACTCCAATGGCTATATTGGACAGACAGGTCCGTCAGTTGCGAACCAAGGATTTAGCCTCCGATAAAGTCTTGTGGAGGAATAAGAATGTTGAAGAAATGACTTGGGAAGCGGAAGAAGCGATGAATATTAAATACCCGCATTTGTTCCCAGCAGTACAGGAGGTACAGTCAGAGGCATCACTTTTCTCAGGTATTATTTCATTTCAGTTATCGTGATTGGTCGTGTGGGACCATAGTATTGTATGTTATAGTATGTGTCCCTGTGAGGCATTATTTTAGGTTGTTGTGTACAGGATGGATTGATATAAGTACAGGGGAAACTATGCCGAATTTTTTATAACCCAAGATTGTTCGAACATTCGAGGACGAATGTTCCTAAGGGGGAAAGAATGTTACACCCCTCGTCTTCGTAGTGCTAGAAGTTATGATTTCCTAGTTGGGTACGCCTTGGGAATTGAGACCCGAGCCCGAGTTTTGGAGATAGAAAGTGTCCTACCCCATGTGCAATGATACCAGCAGGAATTCCTAGAGAACTATGGGGTTAGAAGTTGAACGAATCAAATCGACGCGATCTGAACGGAATTGGAAAAGTCTGCAGACACCACTCAAGATCGACTGGTCGTCGAACCTGTCGACGGGCCGTCGTTGTGCGGCGTCGATTGGGTTCCGCAGCCCTGCATTCTACAGGCACAGGTCGACAAGCACAACGACGGGTCATCGACCCGCTCGTCGAACCAGACTATCACGACCCAGCTAGGGGCTGCGACGGGTACCCAGGGCTAACCACCGAGCACCACTCGTTCTACTACTCATCTTACTCATTTAATGCTCTTTTACCACATTTATACTCAAATCGTAGGAAAATCATTTTTCACATGGAACATAAATACTTATATATATACATATGCCTCGCGGCCATCAAAATAATATATATACATAATAGCATCTCGTGAGACCATCCAACCCATACTGCGTATCCACGAGCCTCTATTGGAGTGCTAAACATAAGGACGGGACAAGACCCCGTCATGCCCTAAATACATATACATGAATATACACCAAAGAATAATCAAGCACCTCCGGAACAAAGGAGTGTTTTCGAGTCAGCTGACAGCTACTACGAATCTGGATCAAGCTCACCTCCCTGTCTACCTGTGGGCATGAACACAACGTCCAAAGAAAACGGACGTCAGTACGAACATTGTACTGAGTATGAGAGACATAAACAATGCAATAAGACAATGATATAAAGGAAATATCAATATGAAACATCTGTATCTGACTGTCAAATATAAAAGAAGTAATGCATACTGTCTTACTCATACTCATCGTCATATCGTATATGCATAATGTAAAAGCTGCCCGCCCATATAGGTACGGTGTAGTAATGTGTAAGATTCCCGTTCATATCGGATTGGTGTGATAATCATAGCATTAGCCTGCGTCCAGGCCTCCCGTGTCCGGGGTATCATCTCATGCCGCCCACTAGTGGTGTCTGTCCATGCCATATGGCCATGGTGTATACGCTGCCCGCCTTAGCGGTGACTGCCCGACCATATAGGCGCGGTGTTATATCGTCATCATAACATGCTTATCATGGTATGCTCATCATAATATACTTATCAATATGCATGCATAAGAATCAAGAACAACTATACTTTATCGGGGTGACGTAAGGTCGTGATCCCCCGATTTCATTATGGAGCATTCTTTGACATTCTGCCTCACCTTGAAGGAACTAACATATAAGGTGAGTGAGAGCAATAAATAACATCATTGTCATTATAGGGTCATCATATCATACACTTTAGAATCTCTATACTTTGACTCATCATCTTCATTATGGGGCTCATAGCATGTCACTTATCTTATATGGCTATTCATAAACATAGGCTTTTAGCTTTCCGGAATATAGGAACTCATAAAGGGGAAATAAATTCATGCTATAGGATTCATACCACTAGAAAGAAAGGACTAGCCTCACATACCTTTGTCGTTTACTAATCTATCGCTTGCTTGTTCTCCTTTAGTGCATACGTTCTACCTTCAAGAGAATTCGTATTGACATTAGCTAACAATTATAAGAACGGCTTACTAACGCTAGAGAAAATTGGACTGCATTTCCTTCGTTTATACAACTCTTCCCATATTCTATATCAACTCTCAAACGTTCATAACAACATTCTCAATATGATAGACAACATTCATCATTCGTTTACAATATCCGTATTTCACAATTTGTCTTGAATTTCTCCACAATCATGGCCATAGTTCATTGTTGCATTTTTCTCACATAGGATACTTATTCCATGTTCTAAATGTCATTCATAACATTTTTATAATCACAAATTATAAATGATCATGGCTCAATTCAAATCTTTACTCAACAATGCTACTATTCACACTTTCATGACCCATTTCTTACATCCTTCTATAATCCAAGTGTTTTGTCACGACCCAGCCCCGTGGGCCGTGACTGGTGCCCTAGCTGGACACCCAGACGGACTTACTTACCAGATCGACATATCACAGACTTATTCAAATTTTACATACATTAGTTTGAGCAAATACTGAAAAACAAACATCATCTTAAGCGGTCACTTATACAGAAATATCATACCAAAACCGGTAAGCTGGCGGAATACACATCGCCCAAACATACACATACATATACAAACATGTGGGCCGTTATGGCCATAATAGTAAACAGGACCGCTTAAGACACAAACCATAACATAATCGGACAAACATGACCCATGACCCACATATATGTCTACAGGCCTCTACAAACCATAACAGAAACATATGACGGGACAGGGCCCCGCCGTACCCCAATAGTCAAATATACAGAGGCATATGTACAAAAGATATATACCAAAAGATGAGCTCCGGATCAAAGGGAGCAATCCAAGA